>NC_139223.1:32623018-33878018 GCF_055691185.1 Crinia signifera | reverse complement strand
TTTGCTGCAGTATCCTCGGTACTGTATAAAGCTTTCAAAGTTTAAACTGTAAAATAAAGTGTAGTGTTCTCTCTATAAACATCATTGAAATATTCCTAGCAGTGCAGTGTGCATGGCCTCAGCAAGGGGGCAGCAGAGAGGCTTTGCAGTATCAGCTTGTACAGTATGCTAATAGAAGCTCGCAACAGTCATAGCAGTAGATAAAGCCGTAATCTTTTCTGCCAGCGCAGCCTGAAATATACACCCCACCCTATAATGTAAGTACAATTACTGTGATTGGCACATCATGAAGTTGATGACGGTCTAGGATCCTAGAGAACCCAGAGCGGATCATTGAAAGGTTTGTGAGGTTGGATTGGCATAAAATGTATCAGGCACCTTCCTGCTCTCACCCTGTATTCTGCCAGAAGGATTATCTTCAGGCGTCAGGTGTGGGAATTGGCAATTACTAAGTACATATCATTATACGCTTGACAACAGTTCATCTACTTCTATGTTTATAGAATTTTTTATCTTAAATAAAAGGAAAATGGAAGATTTGCAAAATTCCTAGTGTTAATTACACCGTCTATAGACGGTGTAATGTTGGCATCTCTGCTCTGACCCAGTGGCAAAGACAGAATTTCTAGAGGATTTCCAAATGCAGTCCACAGTATCAGAGCGAGCCCTAGGCATAGGCAAACTAGGCAGATGCCTAGGGCATTTACAGTGCCTAGGGACATGCAGCTCATACAACTGAGCCAGCAGCCTCCAGCATTATGTGTATAAGGTGCACAACTGTGTGGTGTAATGTGTATAAAGGGCACTACTGTTTGGTGCATCATGAATATGAAGCAATAATGTTTGGTGTAATGTTAACTAGGTGCGATACACTGTGGTGTAATGTGAATGAGGAGCTTTTCAGTGCTGTGTAAAGTGAATAAGGAGAAATACAGTACAGTGTGGTGTAATGTGAATAATGAGGAATACAGTGTGGTGTATTGTTAATGAGTAATACAGTGTGATGTAATGTGAACTAGTGACAATACTAGGGGACGCCACCAAAATATTACCTAGGGCATCAAATTAGCCAGCTCTGTGTAACATTGGAGCAAGTGCTGCAGTCTCGGGGAATGGTAGAAGAACCTAGTAATGACACTGGAAATAATATACACGTTGGTCTTTGTATACACTGGAAACTGTATTGTACAGCATAGGCTGTATCAAACATTGAAATAATAAATTGGTCAGCAAAAGGTTATACATACCATAAAAAATAAATACACAGACAGACTAGAACCAGTACTAAGCTCACATTCTCTCATATTATGATAAGGCTCCTGTCTCTTCTTCCTGGTAGCTGCTCTCTGGTCAGTGCACTGATTGAGAGCCACACACTGCCGGCTTGGTAGAAAAGCTGCTACCACGGGGCTTATACAGCAGCTCTGCTCCGTCCCTTACACCGCATGATGTGGTGGCAGCTTATGGAAGTCGAGTTACACACACGCCATTTTAGGATAGTATGGCCGCCATTTTGGTTCGCAGAGTTGCGCAAATAAAGTTTCCATACCCGAGTATGTGTGACAAAGTGGACCAGAAGAGTAGCCATACTATCACACATAAATTCATAATAACACACTTACACTAAATGAAATATAGTTAAAGGTTTAGAACGCCACACATAGCTTAGTTAGCCCTGCACACATCTGTCTGTATCATGTTTAGTATCGTTCCGTTCCGTTCATTGTGCGAAGTATTCCGGTCATTGCGAATATTTCGCAATATACACGGCTCGATAGTTATGGACATAATCCATATTCCAGGGACAGTTTCTGTTGAAAGAATGTAACAAAGGAATCTAGATGAAACTGGTTCTTATCACTGCTGACGCCGAAACCATCAAACAAAGGACTCTTAAAGTTCACTCCCCTGCACCTAGTCAAACCAGTTGTATCATCTTACCCCCAATCACAGTGGACCTGACATACGATCTCTGACCAATGGGAATGGCCTTTGACCTCCCCCTTCTGACCCTATAAGATAGGTGACCCAGGGCTGCCCGGTCACTTCGGCACATCTACCTTTCCCTGACTATCCACCGGGCTATAGTTCATCCCTGAACGATAGCGAGCTCTGACCGGACTGCGCTTCGCATATTTGATGAGACGGTAAACGGTTGCATTTAACGGTATTTATCCTTAGTGTATTGTTGGCTGATTGTGTCTTGTATCTGTTTTTCTTCCCTTAGTAGAGCCTGTATAGTATATACTTTGTTAGACTATTGTATAACTTGTTATACCTGTATTTTCTATTTCTGTAACCCCCTTTTGTCCATTAGGGACTTAAATACATCTTTTTGTGGAGTTCCTATCTCCTTACTTCTATACCGTGGTTGTGTCTGTTATTCGCATTTAGCGATAAAGGTTTATTACGGACTCTGTCCGTAAAAGGTATATTCGCAGATCAGAGTCAAAGTACTGCGAAAGGATCTTATTAAGGTATTGGTTCTTTGGTGTATAATACACGATAAAGGTACGCTACGCTACGTTTTGTTCGCACGTAGCTAGGCATAAAGGGTACGCTGGTTACGGACTTAATACGTAACTCGCGCTTTTCACTTATTGTTTCTTTGGTCATATTAAATCGCCATTAACAATTGGGGGCATCGTCCGTCCACTCCACATTCCAGAACTCAGTACCAGGCGTGCGACCCGACCTATACCAGCAAAAGGGTGGAAGTATTTATTTGTTTCCATTGCTGGATAGGCCGAGTCCGCGGCGGTGCGGGGTTCGGGAAGTGCTAGCGCTGAACCCGAAGCACAATAAGTGAAAGCCACGTGTTTTAAAGCATATATTAAGTGTTTAGTAAACTGTACTTCTGCCTGCCACAAGTAGTTTAACGGGGTATGGTGTCTTGAGTTGCTTGTTCATTACAGTATATGTACCACGTGCGATAAGGTTCGCACACGTGGAGTCTGTGTTTATTATAGTACATAGAGTATCCCCTCTGTGCAAAACTATAACTGTTTATTGTTAGTTACTGCAAAAACAGGGACTCCGCCACGTGGCGACAAGTCCTGGGCCTTTTGCAGTAACGTAAAGCGTCTATTGTGTATTACGCAAGGTGCGCGCGCACGTGCCCATATCGGGAAATTTTCGCATCTTTGTACGTGATTTACGGATTAAGTGCGGGATTCATTTCGCATCTTGATACGTGACTTTCGGACGGAGTTAAGGGATTTATTCCACATTTAGGCGCAATTACTGCGTATAGCGAAACCCGAGTGCAACCTTGCAAATACACTATAGAACACGTGGGTGGCCGATTCATCGGCGGCCTGTGAACAGCGCACGTACACACGTGGCTGTTCATTGGTACTGCACATGCAGCACACATAGGAACTCAAAGGTGAACAGTATTAAACCACTAGCCTTATTTAAACAGTATAGTAATATACTGCGAATGGGGTGGTGATTAATAAAAGAAAATAAGTTTTTCTTTTTGTTCATTTTTTTTTTTAAGCAAGCAACTCAAGCATTATTTTAATAGATTCCTATAGCGTATAATAAGGGATTTATACCTGCATAAGTATCTAGTGAAAAGCTACCGGCCTGGGAAGATTTTCTGTACAGAAATATTTCAAATATAAGCATAAGACCAAGGTGTAACTAGCGCCCAGTGTGAAAAATAACTGAGGCGAACGGGTGTGTGACGACACGACTCAAGCGCAGTGTAGCCAGTGTAGGACAGTCCAGTTAGGACCGGGTTCACGTGACGACGTGCCCATAGGAACTGCCCCTTCCGTGGAACTACCTATTTTGATCCACTAGGAGGGTACAAGAGATACATCGGAACCCAGTGATCCGATTAGCTACTTTAGAAATACCAGTTTTTGGGGGTACAGGAAAAACAAGTTTTGCTGTGCCCTGGAAAAACTGCCGCACCTTGCAAGTTGGCTAGCAGTTCGCTACTAGTTGAAAGACTTGGTGATTGAGTACATTACCTCGCATAGTGGGCTTCACGCTTGATTGCGGAATAGTGCCATTTTGTGGAGAAGGAGTGATTTGGGAGTGACTCACTGATAAACGGCCCTCCGGTTTCTGCTAGCTGTGAACGTTTATTCCTGTAATTATGGGTAATAACGGGTCACACAGGGATACCGAGTCAGTTAGGGAGGAATCTAGTCGACCCAAAGGGTCGGCGGCTTTCATTATGTGCAGGAAGCACGGTGAACTCGCAGTTGTTTACCAAAATAAATGGAGAAGAATGACACAAGGCAGCAAGTTAGAATTTCCCAGTGTTGGTAGCTTCGATCCAGAAATCTTATCTGCAGTAAAGGATGAAATATGTCTACTCTCCAATCGTAAGAAGAGAGTGAAGCACATGGAAATTCTTAAATTGTGGCAGAAGGAAGGGCAGGAACAATGGGGAATCAGATGTCTGGCAGTGACAGATACAATCAGCCACAATAAAAATGCAACCGTAGCCGCAACAGCTCCCCCACCCCCATATGTGCCGAAGGGGTTAATGACTAATAAGCGAGACCTGAGTAGTAATTTACCTGTTGCTAACTTGTACCCTGTCTTATCCCCTTATAAGGAAACCCGAGAGGAAAACGAGCAGCTGTTGGCACTGGCCGTCTCCCATGCAATTAATATGATTGAGGGAAAAGCTCAACCCGCTGTTGAGGTCCCAGCACAGGAGGAGGAGACGGCTGATGCCAACAGCGTAGTATTGGACTCAGGTAAGGATGCACTACACAGCACAGACACAGACGACTCCCAAGCAGGTCCCAGTAATGCGGATGTGGTACAAACATATCCTATGCGCACACTGGAGGTTCCCTATGGTAAGGCAGACAGAGAGGGTGTGATACCTACCAGAAAGATGACCATGCTAAACCCATGGACACGGTTAGAGCTGCGGTCCATCATTTCAGATTTCCCTGATCCTAGGAAAGATCTGACATTATGTCAGAAATTTGTAAGGGATCTGGGAAACTCTGATGAGCCCACCAACAAGGATTGGAGAATCATGTTGAGGGCCTGTCTCCCCACTCACATCGATATCCCGAAATTCATTCAGGATAGTGGATTGAAGGTGGACAAGGAGATAAATGATGAGATCAACCAGGAAAATATACGCCTAATCAACTTGCAGTTGGGAGTGTATTTTCCTGCAGCAGTGGAATATAGCAAGATATTCACTATCAAACAAAAAGATAGTGAATCAGCTAGCGAATATTTCAACCGGGGTTTGATGACGGTATCAAAACACACTGGTGTCGCCGATCTTAAGGATAACCCACACCTGAGGGAGATGGTTGTCTCTGTGTTAGTGGAGGGGCTGAGAGAGAAATTGAAGAACAGGGTCCAAACATCGTTCCCAAATTGGCGAGGAATGACAGTAGATGCCCTATGGGAATCTGCCGTAGCCCATGACAAAAACATATCAAAGCACAGGGAACTGCAAACTGACAAACTGATGATGGTTAGCATCCAAGCCCTTACTAATGCCCCAAACAAAGCTGCATACCAACGAAACACCAGGGACACAGGTAGAAAGCCAATTATCTGTTACAACTGCAATAGGGAAGGTCACTACGCAGATCATTGTAGGTCAGGAAACCCCAGGAGTTATCAGACACATAAGCGAGAATGGGAATCTCACAAAGGTGAGACACGGAGATACCCAGCCCCTAGACAATGGGAGGAGACAGACAGGTCATGCAACATGCCTCCTCCCCATCTGATGGCTGACACTGTGCTAAGGGCAACCCAGGTCAGGCAATAGGAAACAGGTCATACCTGTATCCTACAGCCAGTTAGATTAACTCAACACCTTAGAGAGGAACCTCAGGTGAAGGTTGATATAGCTGGAGTAAGGCAAACCTTCTTGGTTGATACAGGGGCGGCCAGATCTGTTCTCAACACTCCTCTTCACTTGGGTTTCACTGACAAATCAGTAGCAGCAATTGGGGTAACAGGAAAAATACAACATTACCCACTGACGAAACCAGCGGAGGTTACAATCGGGCCTTTGCATACCAAACATTCTTTCCTGTTGGCTGCAGCGGCCCCGACTAACCTCCTGTGTAGAGATTTACTATGCAAAATGGGATGTGTCATCTATTGCACCCCCGATGGGGTATTTCTGGACACTCCTAGAAATCTTACACAAGAAGTGCAAGATATGCTGGACAGTCCTCAGAGGCTAATGTTGTATTCCACTGTTGTAGAATCAAATCCATCTAGGGTAGCTGAAATTACAGCACAAATACCGAGTTCCCTTTGGACTAAAGATGGACAGGACGCTGGACTAATGGCAAATGTAGCTCCAGTAGAAATCCGCTTAAAAGAAGGCAGGATAGCCCCAAAAATACCGCAGTACCCTTTAAAACCTGAAGTTGAGCTAGGAGTATTCCCAGTGATCCAACGATTGCTCCAACAGGAAATCCTAGTTAGAACTTCCAGCACGGCCAATAGTCCCATCTTTCCTGTGAAAAAGAGCGGGGGGAGGGGCTACAGACTAGTGCAGGATTTAAGAGGGGTAAACAAAGTAGTTGAGAGCCAATTCCCCGTAGTGCCAAACCCAGCTGTCATCCTAATGCAAATCCCACCTCACTGTACTCATTTCACAGTCATTGATTTGTGTTCAGCGTTCTTCTCCGTCCCTTTGCACCCTGACAGCCAGTATCTGTTCGCCTTTACTTACAGAGGAGTACAGTATACCTGGACACGACTCCCCCAAGGATTCATAGACAGCCCCAGCATCTTCTCCCAGGCCTTGCATGATTGTTTACAATCCTTTCAACCCATGAGTGGTTCGATACTGATACAATATGTTGATGACTTATTGTTGTGTTCTGAGTCACTGGAGTCATCAGTGGATGACACTAGACAGCTGCTGATGCATCTCTCAGAGACAGGACATAAAGTATCAAAGGATAAGCTGCAATTATGCCAGACCAGGGTTAAGTATCTGGGCCACTGCCTTACCCAAGGGCTGAGACACCTCACCGACGACCGAATCCAAGCGATTCAGAACATGGTACTGCCACAGACCCAGCACCAGATCCGTACGTTCCTAGGCATGTGTGGATACTGTCGCAATTGGATCCCAGGATTCTCTATTCTGGCATTACCACTACAAGAGATGGTTTCCTCAACTAAGCCAGATCGGGTCTCTCATACTGAGGAATCTGAGCTGGCTTTCGAGGAACTAAAGGTGAGCCTAACAAAGGCCCCAGCACTGGGAATGCCAGATTATGGGAAACCCTTTGAACTGTACGGAACTGAATCAGGTGGGTGTGCGGCAGGAGTACTTGTACAAAAACCTGGTGATGCCAACCGACCAATAGCGTACTACAGTGCCCAGCTGGACACAGTAGCACGCTCACTCCCAACTTGCTTACGAAGTGTGGCCGCAATAGCACAACTAGTAAGTAAGAGTGAGGACGTAGTGTTGGGACACGATTTAACTGTTCATGCTCCCCATGCTGTCTCTGCCCTCCTAAATTCTGCCCAAACACGTCATGTGTCCTCAGCACGGTTCACCAAGTGGGAACTGGCGCTGATGGCCCCAGTAAATATTACCATTAAAAGATGCAACACACTAAACCCAGCCACATTCCTCCCTCATGTGCCCTCCAAGGCACAAAGGGTGGAGGGTGATGGGAATGTTGCTGAATATGGTAAAGCAGAGTTTAGTGAGAGTGAGGACAAGCATGATTGCATGACCTACCTGAATCAGACCTTTACAGCACGTCCTGACATAAGCGACAGCCCATTAAGTGAGGTAGACATAACCTTATTCACTGATGGTAGCTGTCATAGACAGACGGAGACGGGAGAGCTGTGCACAGGCTACGCGGTAGTAGATGGAGAAGGTATTGTGGAAGCTGAACCCTTGGGACCACCTCACTCAGCACAAGTAGCGGAACTGGTGGCACTGACCAGAGCATGTGAACTGGCCAAAGGAAAATCAGTTAACATATATACCGACTCCAGATATGCTTTCGGAGTAGTGCATGATTTTGGAGCCCTATGGCGCCTCCGAAATTTCATGACGGCGGCTGGCACACCAGTGGCGCATGCGACATACATTAGGAGACTTCTGGGAGCTATTCAGCTTCCAGACAGAGTGGCTGTTATCAAGTGCAAAGCTCACACATCAGAGAAGGACCCGGTGTCACTTGGTAACAGCCGCGCTGATGAGGCAGCGAAAAGGGCCGCATGCCCTGTAAATATTTTCACCCATCCTACCAACCTTTGTACACTGAACATGGTATCTACATCCAAACTGATAGACATGCAGAATTTGTGTTCCCCACAGGAAAGAGCAGTATGGAAGTCGAAGGGATGTGGCCAAGAGTCCACCGGACTTTGGAGAGATGGACACGGGAAACCAGTGGCCCCCAGGGCATACCTTCCTAGTCTAGCCGAGGCGGCCCATGGGCTGACACATCTTGGGAAGGAAAGTATGTGCAAGCTGGTAAAGGCCTACTGGTGTGCACCAGGGTTCGCTTCTCAAGCAGGTAGAGTGGCAATGTCATGCCTCACCTGTTTGAGGAAGAACGTGGGAAAAGCCATCCCAACAGAGCCATCCCACATCCCTCCTACAGAAGGCCCTTTCCAGGTAATACAAATCGACTTCATACAGTTACCACCCTGTAGAAATTTGAAATATGTATTAGTTTGTGTTGACATGTTTTCCAGCTGGGTGGAGGCTTTCCCCGCTGCCTCCAACACTGCTACCTTTACAGCAAAGAAAATATGTCAGGAGTTTGTCTGTAGATATGGTATCCCAAAGGTCATTGAGAGTGACAGAGGCACTCATTTCACAGGAGAGGTCTTCCAAATCATGTGTAAACTCCTGGGGATTAATAGTAAACTTCATACTCCATATCGTCCCCAGGCGAGCGCCAAAGTTGAGAGAATGAATGGTACTATTAAGAACAAATTGGGTAAAGTTATGGCTGAAACAGGGTTGTTATGGCCAGAGGCATTGCCTATTGTGCTGTATAGCATTAGGACCACTCCCAGGACTCCGCTCAACTTGTCCCCCTTCGAGATATTGTTTGGTCGGCAGCCACACATCATGATAGACCCACAGGATGATCTCAAATGTAATAATGAGTTAACTGTACAGTATATCCTAAAGCTAAACAAACAGCTAAGGAAACAACAAAAGCAGCTGAATTTACTGAACCCTGATATGCCTACCGAGAATTGCCATAATCTTAAACCAGGAGACTTTGTCATGATCCGAAATTTTTTACGCTCAGGTTGTTTGATAGACCGTTGGGAAGGACCGTACCAAGTTTTGTTGACCAGCACTACATCAATTAAAGTCGCAGAGAGAGAGACTTGGATACATTCGTCCCACTGCAAGAAAGCCAGTAACCCAGAATCCCAGTGTGCAGAGAGCGAAAGAGAAGAAGTGTCGCTAGAAGCATTGTTTCGGGAACACTGAGAAGCAGCCAAGGTCGAGCAACCTGAGCGAACAAAGGTCCAAGAGCAGAGCAAAATAAAAGTCCCCTGGTAGAGATGATGGAAGGACTCCAAGCAACAGGTTCACAGTTATGCATATATTTCTTTGTTTTCTTTCTGTGTTCTTTTCTTCATCCCAAGATACTCGGTGGCTGCCACATTCTAGAGCGATCGGAGCGGAGTTCTGACAGTGTAATAATGGACCCAGATATGGGTGAGGTAGAATCCCTAAACCAGCTTGACACTTTGCCCATGACAGGAGAAGGTAAAAGGTATGAGGGAAACGTAGTTCAAGGGCTATGTGATGAGTTATTGTCTGGTGAGTACTGTGTCTGTAGATATTGTCAACCTAAAATGGAAGAAGAATGCATCCAGCGATGTCAGTCGACAAGTAAGGCAACTACAGGCCGACATCCTTTGAGTGATTACCACTCACTAGTGGGTAAGGTTTTAAACCAAACAGAATGCTGGGTGTGTTCACAAGTGTTACATAAAAGGAGTAGTGTAGGCCTAGTCCCATACCCGCTTAATATTTCAGAGATAAGCGTATTAAATAAGGGGAGGCCATTGGATAAGAGATACCTGTATACCAGGTCCCCTAGTCTTAGATTACACCCATACCAAGTGGATAAATCCCTGGTATGTATGAACTTCTCGAGTTCCAGAGCGATTGGTACTTGGGAAGTGACATGGCATAACCAGACAATAACTTACTCCCAGCGTCCAGATGGAGAGCCTATTGATAAAGAATTGTTGTTAAAAATCCGAACCAGTGGGAGACACTATAAATATGTCTACACGGTGAAGAAAAGTAAAATGATGGCCGGCAGAGTATCAGCCGGCTACTGTAATATGACCCTACAGCCAGAAACTTGTGAGGAACAAGTCAGGGAGCAGGGGACGGGAATGTTCTTATGGATAATGTGTGACAAGATCATGAAATACTCTGTCCCTTATTTTCTCCCTGACGATGTTTATTATATTTGTGGTAGAAGGGCGTACAAATGGCTCTCCATGAACTACGTTGGAATTTGTTACCTAGGCAGAGTGTTACCTGAAGTGATGACCCTCACCCATGATGAGATGGTGAGCATACACAGAGGCATACCTCCTCCTTACACTCATACCCATTATGATCAAATCCATAAAAGGGATTTAACAATCAGGAAAGAACCCCTAGCTTCTGAAATGATACACGAGTCATTCGGTATCCAACTTCTCATTGCATTAGATATCACCCATACCGCCAGAGGAGTCATAAATTTTAAGTATATACAAGCATTAGCCAGCTTGGTAGATAACATCACTGAGATTTATGATGACACTTTTAGATACACTGGGAAGGAGTTGCAAGCATATAAAAGAGAGCTAGTCCAACATCGGATGGTGTTGAACTATCTGACAGCTATGACAGGAGGATATTGTGTCACCCTCTCTACACAGTTTGGGGTGAAATGTTGTACATATATCACCAACAATACTGAAGACCCAGAAGAAATCATCGATCATCGGATGGATGAGATTCTTCAGCTTAAATGGGAATTTAGAAGGGAACATAATATCAGCCTAGCAGAAATAGGTAACAAAGTTAGCGAATGGACCTCCTGGTTGAATCCAATGCACTGGTTCTCTGGTTTAGGAGAATGGGCGCAAGGGATTATAGCTAGCATAGGAAAACTCCTTCTCTGTATCGGTGGTGCCATCCTAGTCTTTGTGTTATTGTTCAAATGTTTAAAGGTGGTGACCCGGGGAAAGGCAAAACGTACAGAAATCTTGAGTGTAAGAACGAGAAATACAGAGGAAGACCAGGGTTTGGTATATGACCCTAGAATCGAAACCACCTCCCTTTAAAGAAACCATATTTGTGAATGTGTATATGTTGTAACCACCCTTGTTTTTATTTTTATCCCAAAATTGTACATTATCCTTCGTGACCCTGAGTAGATTGTTCGATAAATGCGGCCCATCGTTTATCCGTGATCCTGGATCGGCCAAGAGCAGATGGTTTACTCCCCTTATATGTTTATTTCATGGATCCCAATTTCTTTGTTAGGATTATGAATTTCTGTATTGTCGTGTAAAATTTTTTTTAATGTAACAGTTTTATATTTACTGTTAAAGGGTGGACTATGGAAGTCGAGTTACACACACGCCATTTTAGGATAGTATGGCCGCCATTTTGGTTCGCAGAGTTGCGCAAATAAAGTTTCCATACCCGAGTATGTGTGACAAAGTGGACCAGAAGAGTAGCCATACTATCACACATAAATTCATAATAACACACTTACACTAAATGAAATATAGTTAAAGGTTTAGAACGCCACACATAGCTTAGTTAGCCCTGCACACATCTGTCTGTATCATGTTTAGTATCGTTCCGTTCCGTTCATTGTGCGAAGTATTCCGGTCATTGCGAATATTTCGCAATATACACGGCTCGATAGTTATGGACATAATCCATATTCCAGGGACAGTTTCTGTTGAAAGAATGTAACAAAGGAATCTAGATGAAACTGGTTCTTATCACTGCTGACGCCGAAACCATCAAACAAAGGACTCTTAAAGTTCACTCCCCTGGACCTAGCCAAACCAGTTGTATCATCTTACCCCCAATCACAGTGGACCTGACATACGATCTCTGACCAATGGGAATGGCCTTTGACCTCCCCCTTCTGACCCTATAAGATAGGTGACCCAGGGCTGCCCGGTCACTTCGGCACATCTACCTTTCCCTGACTATCCACCGGGCTATAGTTCATCCCTGAACGATAGCGAGCTCTGACCGGACTGCGCTTCGCATATTTGATGAGACGGTAAACGGTTGCATTTAACGGTATTTATCCTTAGTGTATTGTTGGCTGATTGTGTCTTGTATCTGTTTTTCTTCCCTTAGTAGAGCCTGTATAGTACATACTTTGTTAGACTATTGTATAACTTGTTATACCTGTATTTTCTATTTCTGTAACCCCCTTTTGTCCATTAGGGACTTAAATACATCTTTTTGTGGAGTTCCTATCTCCTTACTTCTATACCGTGGTTGTGTCTGTTATTCGCATTTAGCGATAAAGGTTTATTACGGACTCTGTCCGTAAAAGGTATATTCGCAGATCAGAGTCAAAGTACTGCGAAAGGATCTCTTATTAAGGTATTGGTTCTTTGGTGTATAATACACGATAAAGGTACGCTACGCTGCGCTACGTTTTGTTCGCACGTAGCTAGGCATAAAGGGTACGCTGGTTACGGACTTAATACGTAACTCGCGCTTTTCACTTATTGTTTCTTTGGTCATATTAAATCGCCATTAACAAGCTCTTGTAATCATATAACATACCATTGCTATTGTTGTCATAATTTGAGCCACAGGCCAAGAGGCAAGGGGTTTCTGCCCCCCCTCCCCTGGTTTTCTTTGTCCATTTATCATCATGAATGGAGGAATGTTGGGCGTGGGAATGTGGGACATGTAAATTACTCACAGTATATAATCCAGGAAGTATGTTTGGGCTACGCATTTCAATTTCAGAGTTACCTTGAATGGTGAGCCTTAAACACAGTAAACCTGGAACATATCTGACCAGTGCGCACCAGAAATGCTGAATGGGGAATTCTGAGTCTGAATGGGAAACGCAGAGAACCCCAGATGTTGAACCACAGGAAAGACTTAGCCGGGAACACCTGACTCATTATTATCCTCTCATTGTGATACTGATACCTAAATCCCGGCATGCTGGGGCAATAAGAAGATTTCTATTACAGTACAGACAGACAAAGGCTGATTGGGAAAACTAGTTACCATAAGGGGTCATTTAATTTAAAAAAGAACATTGATAGCTATTACTGAAGGGTCCAGGGATTAACAGGACTAACAATCATTGATCAATCCACACAGGATTTATTGTTCAGCGTGGATTTGTGACATGTTCTATAGAAACAGGCCATAGTATTACTTCTTATTTATTGTGTGCAGAATTAATTAACCTTATTACACTTGGAGACTCATTTCTACAGAAACAGGGATCATGACATGTACAGATAAATGCATCAATGCAGAGAGTCAGCAGCAAGAGGTAAATAGATATGCAGGGAGTATAACATTGGTATTTATAGAGTATTAGTTATATACTGGTTATGTTATCCCTGTGTTTCCCAGTATGCACCCTTCCCAATCCTCCGTCCAGGGTGTCTGTCCTGCCTCATTCATGTCGGGGATGGAAGCAGTCACAGTGATATCCATACCTCCCAACCGTCCCGATAATTGTGGGAACGTCCCGGTTTTCGGGGACGTTCCCGTGTCTCTCCCGTTACCGGTAGTGTCCCGCGGCGGGAGGAACAGTCTATCCCCACATCCAGTGGGGCTGGGCTAGAGGCTCACAGAGCCTCAGGGCCATGCCCCCGCAGCGTAAAACGGGGCGAGGCCTCGCAGTACGACACAATTATAGGCCACGCCCCTCCAGCGGCAAGCCATGCCCCCTAATTTCGCAACTGTCCCTCCTCGGTGAAACTACAAGTTGGGAGGTATGGATATCTAGTCCGAATACCATAGCATATAACCCCATGTGGCATCCAAAGGTGCATCCAATTCCCCCGTGAGCCGCCCGGCAGCTTTCCGGCAGGCTCGCATGTCATTTGGCATGTGCCCTTTTTTACATGATTAATCTCATATAAAGACTCCCAGGGAGCTGCAGCAGGGTGGGGCAGGAGAATTTAAAAAACCCAAAATGAATGGGCGGCTGAAAGTGGCGGAACAAAAATATATGCACCTGCCTGGCAGAAAATGTTGTCAGCCACCCAGTAAAGTTCTGGACCCCCAACCCACACTTACCCCTCCGCTTGCTGCCATTGGGTCAGTGGTCGGGACCTGCAGATCTACTTGTCTGCGGTCCCGGCGCTCCTCCTGCTGCTAATGAAAAATGCCCCAAACAAAATGGCTGACCCTAACAGCTGACTGTTTTTAAGGATACTAGAGGAGGCTGCCTCCTCTAGCATCCTCAAAAATTGTCTGCTGTACGGGGGCGGACATTTTGTGAAGGCTGTTTTTCATTTGCAGCAGGAGTCCCGGTACTGCAGATAAGTAGATCTGCAGGTCCCGGCAGTGGTGCAGCGATGGCCCCCGCAGACTGCAGCCGCTCGGAGGTCGGAGCTGCAGATAGGTGTGCCAGTAGTGCGCCACCACTGGTATTGCACTCAACCGGAGACGCCACTGCGAATCACCAAGCTTTTAAAATGTATTGCGATGCCATCCGCCATGGCGGGTTGATGGTTGGCGAATCCATTGCATGCAAATGCGGCCACTGGCTCAGCGGCGGTGGGGCAGGCATTTGTTCGCCCAGCGTCATGTTCTGGAGGAAACAGTACAGACATATAAACAAGCTTGCGACAAAAATAAGTCCGCCTTGTGTATTAATAACTAAAACTATCAATGTTTGATGCTTCAAAGTGAATGGGGACATTTTGCACAACACAATTAACATACCCTCCAACCTGACCCATTCCATTAGGTACAAAATGCTCTGTTCCGGGACTTCCCTGCTAGTGGCAGTTACAGAGGTTGGACTCCAGCACAGTCCAATATTCAAAGAGGGGGGTCACATCAACTGCCAGTGAGTCCAGGACAGTCATGTTTGAGGTGGCATTAGGTGTGGCTCCCCTATTTCAATATTGCACAGTGCTGCAGCCCAACCTCTGTAACTGCCACTGGCAGGGAAGTCCAGAAACAGAGCATTGTGTACCTAATGGAATGGGTCATGTTGGAGGGTATGAATTAATGTTCATATGCTGATGTACTTTAGGTAAATTAGGCCATTTGGCTTGATGACTCGCTACATGAAAAGCCCATCAATGGTGTACTATACTAAAATCATCTGCAAATTGGAACGTGACAGACCTTAATATTTTAACGGCCCCTTTGCAAGCAATGCCGCATGCAGGAAGTGGCAAACACGTGATTTTTAGAGGGGGGGGTTTCCAAATGTAATCCAAAATCTCCCACTCTGTAGCGCATTGGAGAAAGTACGGGAGTCTGGCGGAGCAGTAACAGCCCTGAAAATTGGTCTTTTTTTTACACTGGATACTGAATGGAATACATTATTACTATTTAATAGTAGAGATGGTCTATAGTATAGGCACAAACACAAAAAAAGGTTCTATATCAGCGCTAAACCTAAAAAACCCACTCATAATTATATAGATATTTTGGGTATAGTATAGGCTGTATCGAACATTTTTTCTTTAAAACATTTAAATAAGATAAGTGGTCAGGAAAAGGTTAAACGTATCATAATTAATAAATACACAAACATAATAGAACCAGTACTGCACTTTCTAAGCTCACAATCTCCCACTTCATGGTAAGGCTCCTGTCTCTTCCTCCTGGCAGCTGCTCTCTGGTCCATTGCTATGTTTGAGGGCTCAGATCCGCACACACAGCAAATGTGGTAGAAGAAGCTGGTACACTGGGCATGTGCAGCAGCTCTGCTCTGTCCCTTACACTGCATGATGTGGTGGCAGCTCTATTGATCATATTATATTCTAGTGCCATTGTTGTCATCATTTAAGGCACTTGCCAAGAGGAGGGGGGTTTCCAGGCAACAAGAACCCCCCCCTACCCCCCTGCATTTGCCTATGACTGGGTATTCTTTCTGGCCAGTGGGTGGCAGAGATGGCGACGAATAACCAGCAAATACTTAAATAGACTTTGAAAACAGAACAAAGTAGAAATAATGAACTGACAAAATACCATTATGTCTACTGGTGGCCACACATATGCTGGTCTGTATCTCCAATTTCAATCTGCAAAGCATGCAATTTGTTTTACGGGTCGGTGGATTGATTGCACTGACAAGAACACCCAGGCTAGAGATGTTATATCTGTGCAAGATGATGGTATCACATAAAGGAATGCATACACTGCGCTGTCCAATTTCAGATAGATTCGGCTGCAAAGCTTCGAGGGCCAGCTAGTGTTTATTAACATTAGCGCCAGTGACTAATTACTGATTGAACAGTCCAATTTGGGCACAGAAGGGGCCAAGAAACAGCCCCGTGCTTGCAGATTAATGCCTTTGTCGTTGCACCTGATTGCTGTTTACATCTCGACAACAACACAGGTGTGGATGGTGGTAATTATGATGAACCACACAGTCAGTGCTTTTGGCAATATTTATCAATAAGCCGATCGTGCCTCACACACATTGCCAGAACCGGTAATAGTGCAGGTGACTGTTCTAGAATCTAGCTCATTGTTTGCTGTCATACGTGTCGCCGATTTAGACTAAACTTCCAAAATATAATAATATACTGAAGAAACTACAGCAAACAGACAAAAAATATAGGGCGGGATGTATTAAAATACATCACCGCCCCTCGCCGCCGGCCCACAGCGATGCTAGCACATATGTATTAACATATGCTGCTGGCATAGCGGTGCAGAGATGGAGGCCCCCCCACCATACCTGTGATGGGTTGTGCAGGGGGGTCTCCGTCACCTCCCTGGGTGCATCCTCCTCCCCTCATGCCGGGAAGCCTAAGCAGGCTGTCCCCTACGCCTCCTCCCCTCGGCGGCGGCGGGTTTGTGGTGGGCAGCGATAGAAGCCCATAGGCTACTATAGGGTATCGGCACCCAGCGGCCGGGTATTACAGTAGTACATTCGAAAATGTGGTAAAACCCCCGAAAACAGGGGTTTTACCACATTTTTAGCTTCATCCCTTCCGTAGAGATTTATAGAGCGTGTTCCGCGTCCCCTCGCCACGCTTCGGGCTCGGTGGCTCGCTGCGCTCGCCACACTTTCTATTCTCAACTCCACGCCGACGTGGATAGTGGGGGTATGAAAAGGTCGGAGGACGCGTACCGGCGCCCCTCGCAGGCTCGCTGCGCTCGCCACGCTTCGGGTTGACGTTGATCGTGGGGTGGCGTTAACAATGGGGGGGGCCATTTCACACTTCAGGGTGGGTATTTGGGGTCTGTGGGCCATTTAACATTGTTCCCTATGTGAAATCGGGTCAATTGGGCCATTTAACATTGTTCCCTATGTAAAATCACGGTAATCGCGTCGGTCGCATCTCATGCGATTTTTTGGCCGCATGCGATACGACCGACGCGATTTTTTTTCCTTGCGATGCCTAAGATCAAAATCGTGGGCGCCCTTCTAGGAAACAAGTACCAAGGAATGAGAGCTAGAAACATTTACATTGATCATCAGCACCATTTCCCAGCACTTTACCAAGTATAGTAGCTCTTACTAACTGCATTGGGTCTCATCTACATTTGGATATAAGTCATTTTACAAGATTCCTCTCAGATGTAGCAGTACACACCCACGCTTCTAGGTGCCACGTTCACAATCTCTTTTCACAATCTTTCCATATATGGAACTAGACACGCCCCTTGGGTGGAGCATGACACGCCCCCTCAATGGGGCGCTGTGTAAAATTCTACTACCCGCTATAATCTCTCTGAAACTAGTTTTAAAAAGTAGGCAAGTATGGGCTTAGTGCAGGCATGTCCAAAGTCAGGCCAGGGGGCCAAATGCGGCCCATGCTGTCATTTCAAGCGGCCCGCAGCCTCCAACTGGAAGCAGGCAGAGCATCAGATGTGGGAAGCACAGCACAGGACACTAGAGGTGGGGCCCTGGTGAGCGTGCCTTTACCTTGCTGTCTGCTGCAGTGAGGAGGTGCCGGCCGCCACAGTCAGATGTGTTTGGCGTCCTAACCCTGCTGCTGCAATCGTATATATATCCCCCTACTCCACAATCGCTGTGACAGCAGTGTTTGGGGAGGGGGGCAGCAAGGGGGAAGCTTGCTCCCATAGCATGCAGAGGAGGGCAGCAGCGGGAGCCCAAGCATCTCCTGTCCTTGCAGAGCCTGCTTTGTCTCTCCTTCCTCTGGCTCACACAAGGGGTTGCGAAACATACAGAGAAGGGAGGGTGCAGAGTGGGGGACATACAGTGAAGGAGGGTCAGGCTGGGGGACATACAGTGAATGGAAGCAGTGATGGCCATGCAGAGAAGGGGGAGCAGGGGCAGGCTGGGGGACATACAGTGAATGGGGGCAGAGTGGGGTACATAGCGAATGGGGGTCATACAGTGAATGGGAGTCATACAGTGAAGGAGGGTCAGGCTTGGGGACATACAATGAATGGAGGCACTGATGGACATTAAGAGAAGGCGGGCAGGCTGGGGGACATACAGTGACAGAGTGGGGGACCATTCTGATGTGATTAATGATTCAAAGAATGTCAGGCTGAATGGTCGGCCACCACACATTTACACTTCACCAAATCTGGCCCTTGTCGCAAAAAGTTTGGACACCCCTGGCTTAGTGGGTTTACCGATGGCTATTATGCTCTTTCCTTGGAGTTCTATTTCTGCTAAGGACACAAGGGGGGAAATTTACTAAGAATATGATTTTTTGTATTCATATTCTTAATACGAATGCATACGGCTGTTTTAGCCTATGCAAATTCGTGTTCCGGAGGGTAATTTACAAAGTAGTCAAGTATGACTGCTTTGTAAACCCATGATGTCGTATTCATTCATATTAGTGGACGTATATACATATAATATGTATAAGTATACATATTTCCCGCACCAGCATACTCGGTGGGGGAAAGCCCACATATGTTAATGAGTGTCATCACAGCAGAAAAAAATACATTATATTTGGATCGGGTTCTCTTTGCCAGTCAGATGCTGCAAGCCACTCGGGCACTTGTTATCTGCACTATGTAGTCATTACATGAAATATTCACATACCTCCCAATATTTTCATTGCTGAAATCGGGTCCCTACCGCTTGCATCTGAAAAGGGGGTGTTGCCTTACGGTAGGGGGATGGCTTTGCAATAAATACTGCACTAACAAGCCACGCCCCCAATTGTTATTACTGTGGAGGGCATGTCCAGTGCTCCAGAACCTTCTAGTCATGCCCTAATGGGGTTATTCTTATTGATTCGGTTCTCCGAGCATGTGCAGACGTAGGGTTCACCGGGTGCACACACCCTAGACGGCGTGCGGGGGGCAGAGAAGGGCGGGGGATGCTGGGCTGCCCAATACCATATGGGAACGCCCAGCGTTTCATGTGCGTTCCCATGAGAACGTTAGGCGTTCTCATGGTAATGAGGCGGTGACGCGGGTGCGGGGGGCTGGCAGCTGACATCACCGGATGTCAGCTGCCCGCCCATATCCGACCCAGCGTGCACGCATATGGAAGTGACTTGAAAGTTACTTTTATTATTCCATGTCTCATAAAGTGACCTAAAAAAATGCTACAAACAGGAGATCCTACTTCTGCTTGGGTGGGAATTGTTTGTATGGAAGACCATTCGCAATAAACTTTCCAGTCACAAAGATGAAGAAAATTAGTAAATTACAAGCAGAGGATTTATCAGCCCCAAGCAAGGCCTGCTGGAAAAGTAGGGGAAATTGGCTGCAGGGAGCTGCCCTCAGACCACCATATTGATGCAGATCCACCCCTTCAGACTGAAGTGTAGACACGGGGAAAAAATATGGCGGCTGGAACCATTTTGTGTGTGAAGTGGGAAGCCATGCGTTTCCATACAAATGGTTCCTGATGATATTCTGGTGTATGTAGAGCAATCACTTTGTATCAGCATCTCTTATATATTTGGCTACATGTGTCAATCATTCTGGGAGTGTGTATATAACGCTGGGCAGGGTCAAACATGAATCTCCACCCTCACCCCACCCAGCTATATGCACACACTCCCAGCTTAGATGAAACAAACTAAACTACAGCTCCCAGCAGCCCTTCCTGCCCGGAGCAGTGGCTTACTTTCACTTTCATCCAGCGTGTTTTGCAGTAAGAGTGAGGCACAGGGGACAAGTTACCCCAGCCTCCCCCACTACCTATAATAATAAATCATGGCAGCTGAACTGCATGAGAGGCAGCCGAAGGTCCGAAAAGGGGGCGGGGCTTAACGGTGCTGTGCTACATACAGTGCCATGCCAGCTAGCAGCTTCAGAGACAGCAGCACAGCCTAAAAGTGAGTGTGACACAGGGAAGGGGCTGTGTGTGTGTCACTGCTATATAGGTGTGTATGAGTCACTGCTATATATATATATATATATATATATATATATATATATATATATATATATATGTGTGTGTGTGTGTGTGTGTGTGTGTGTGTCACTGCTATATATGTGTGTATGAGTCACCACTATATATGTGAGTGTGTCATGCTATATATGTGTGTATGAGTCACCACTATATATGTGAGTGTGTCACTGCTATATATGTGTGTATGAGTCACTGCTATATATATATATATATATATATATATATATATATATATGTGTGTGTGTGTGTGTGTCACTGCTATATATGTGTGTATGAGTCACTGCTATATATATATGTGTGTGTGTATGTGTGTGTGTTTGTCACTGCTATATATGTGTGTATGAGTCACTGCTATATATATATGTGTGTGTGTATGTGTGTGTGTTTGTCACTGCTATATATGTGTGTATGAGTCACTGCTATATATGTGTGTATGAATCTGGGGGCCAGGATGGAGCACTGCTGCAGGCACACCTGTCTATGAGGTGTCACCATTTCTACAGATGGTCAAATCCACCCCCTCCACTGCTTTCAGATGTTGCAAGCACAGCTCTGTAAGATGTACAAGGATCTCACTCCCTGCTTCTGTGCCTCCCTGTTCCCTCCCTACCCTCCTACCTCACCGTCCCCTCCGAACTGCCCTGTGCCTCCCTGTCCCCTCCGAACTGCTCTGTGCCTCCCTGTCGTCTCCCTACCCTCTTGCCTCACTGTCCCCTTCGAACTGCCCTGTGCCTCCCTGTCCCCGAACTGCCCTGTGCCTCCCTGTCCCCTCTCAACTGCCCTGTGCCTCCCTGTCCCCTCTCAACTGCCCTGTGCCTCCCTGTCCCCGAACTGCCCTGTGCCTCCCTGTCCCCTCTCAACTGCCCTGTGCCTCCCTGTCCCCTCTCAACTGCCCTGTGCCTCCATGTCCCCTCTCAACTGCCCTGTGCCTCCCTGTCCCCTCTCAACTGCCCTGTGCTTCCCTGTCCCCTCTCAACTGCCCTGTGCTTCCCTGTCCCCTCCCTACCGTCCTGCCTCACTGTCCCCTCCCAACCACCCTGTGCCTCCCTGTCTGCTATACCACACACCTACAATCACACCACCAACATATGCCACATGTAGACAACTATATAAGAGAACACCCTGCCCGGCACCTGTGCTCCCAGAAGTATCGCAGGAACATGCACAGGCCAGACAGGTTCAAGGCAGCAGACTCCCACTCTCGCGGGAACTGCCGCCCCAACACGCTACGCACAGTGCTGACAAGTGTGGCCGCTGCCTGCTAGCTCCTCCCGCCACCACCGCGACCCGCTCACACTCGCACAGGTGCCTAATAATTGCAACTGCGTCCGATGCCTGCCACCCCCTCCTGCCGTGCCCGCAAACCTCCCACTACCCTCACACCTGCCTCTCTGCCGACGCCAGCCCCGGACCTACGAGGAGAACAGACTTTGCACTATACCACCAACGGATCACAGGTAACATTGGTTTCCTATTCGACCAACGCCTACAATGTGTTTATATGCTACCTAGCCTGCACCAAACCAAATAAATATCCAATACCACACACCCTATCATGGTACCACAATCCACCCCCCACCCCAAACTAATAACACACACACTCTCTTTTCACCACTATACCACCAAAGCATGCACTTTACACCTACCTAAACTTTCCTACACCACTCCAACAAAATCCCTAACCCAACATACCCCTACCCCACAACACCGCACCCCCTACCCACCCCCACACACAATTAAACCACACACACTATCTTTGCACCACTATAGCAACAACCCCTGCACTCTACACCTAGCCAAACTAGCCTACCCCACCCCAAACCCACCACTCACACCACCCACAAGCACCTCCCACCCACCCATATCACCCAACCCTCACTCACGCAATAACTGCATTCACAGTTTAAGGGGGCGCAGCCCCTGACGACGGTGTGAAGAGCGCCCGTAGGGCGCGATGAATCACCTAGTTGAGAATACTTTGCTTTATGCAAAACCACAATGAAAGCCAAATATATATCATCTCAATGTTCTGATCTGCCATCATTATTGTATCATTTTTTTGTATTCACCTCAAAGAGGAATATGAACATGCATTGCCCTCAAAGCAAAATATGACACAGCGACCTGTGCATTAGCATAATTAAATATGCTAAGCAGGCTCCTATTAATTTGAGAAGCAGATGCTGTTGGACCGATTGATGACAGACACTTAAGATGATGAGCAGGTGGGGGGGGGGGGGGGGGGCGGCAATGACAGCTACTGATTAATTTGAATGACAATCTATAAGAGGAAATTTTGGATTGCAGGATGTTTACTGGCAGCAAGGAGATATATAGGGGGGTGTCCAGATACACATGGGGAGGCGTCTGCTTGACAAGAGCCAACAAATGTGACTGACTACCCAATTGTATGGATTACGTGTGCTGCAGATGAAATGTACTGAGAACATGAATAAGCCACCTGTTGTTATTAGCACCAGCATTGCCGCTGGTCACCAGATGGATCAACAATAAAAATGGAAGTTGAGCGTTAAAGCTAGAACACAACCATACAGCCCTCATATACCCAATTATGCTTTACGGAATATATGTGTAATACTCAATACAAAAACCTATTACATATCACATACCAGCGAGTATAATGGGCATGTAGCGGTAATCCCTGTGCACTGGTAGTGACTGTGTGGATGCCACCGGTCCCAATGCTGCCTTATGGGCATGTAATGGAAGTGTCGCAGGCACGGCACTGCATACTCAGGGCAAAATGCAGTAAGCTTCAAAAGTGATAACATGGAGAGTGATAAACAGCCAACCAATCAGCTCCTACCTGACATTTTTCAAACACAGTCTGTAACATGGCAGGTAGGAGCTGATTGGCTGGTTGTACATCACTCTCCATTTATCACTTTTGAATCTTAGTGCATCTGGCCCTCAGACCCTTAATCACTCACATTGGAGGCCATACACTGACATTTGTGACAAGGAATAATATACCATAGCACCCAACTGTCCTGATTTTTGTGGGACCATCCCGTGCCTGGGGCCCGTGGTGGTGGTGTCCCGTGGTGGTGGTGGGTCCCATGATGGTGATGGTGGTGGGGGGCAGTTGATAGTTACCCCTGCTATCCACGGCTCTGATTAGCAGAGAAGCAGGTAATAGATGCTGTGCGCATCTATTCACGGCAGGCCCGGGGGACAGGGGGTATGGTCAGCAGCTCTCAGAACTCTGGCCATACCACTAAAGTGGTGAAATGGGGGCACACCCCTTTTGAATAGACCCTTACCAGGAGCGCGCAGATGTAAGACTCCCATACTGCCCCTTCCATCCCTGTCCTTACCCTGCAGGTCTTGTTGTTGTTACCAGCTTTGGTACCAGCGCCTGCCATCTGTTCACAGGCATCGACAGCGCCAGGTCTCCTTCTCCCAGCGCCGCAGTGCTGGGACTCCTCTCTTTTAGCCACAGTGCTAGGACTCCTGCTTTAAGCACTGCAGCGCCGGGTCTCCGCCTCTCAGGGGGTTATTCTGGTTCACTCCTTCTGGCAAATTCCTTTTTAGATGGACAAAACCATGTGCACTGCAGGTGGGGTAGATGTTACTTGTGCAGAGATAATAAGATTTGGGTGAGGTTTTACTTCAAGGTGAGATCTATATTGCAGTGTAAAAATTAAGCAGCCAGTATTTACCCTGCACAGAAACAAAATAACTCACCCAAATCTTATTCTCTCTGCACCTGTTACATCTGCCCCCTGCAGTGCACATGGTTTTGTTCATCTAAGAAGGAATTTGCTAGAAGGAGTGAACCAAAATAAGGCCGGTTCTCCTCTCCTATAGCTGCAGCGCCAGATCTGCTGCTTCCAGCGCTGCAGCTTCCACCACTGCTGAAGGGGGCAGGGGACAGTGGTGCACCAAACCCAGTGGCGTAGCTAGCGTAAGGCAGCCCCCGCCACTGCTTGGGGGAGCAGGGGCTGCGTGGGCGCAGACACTTACCCGGTGCACTGACTCACTTAACACTTCCCCCCGGCACTAGCATCATACTGAACTGTAGCGCCTGCAGCCCAAGCCCCTGCAGGAAGTTCATCCAACAGCAGCAGCACAATGTCTGCTCTGTGAGGCTGCCAGACAGCGTGATAGATCTTCCTAAGGTGAGCTGCCGTCCTCCTGGCTAGCAGTGCAATAGCCAGCAGGACGGCTGCTCACCTTAGGAAGATCTATCACGCTGACAGTGCAGAACCGGGAATGTGGTACCAGGATCATGCAGGGACATTCCCAGGCTGACCCCTTATACACCGGCCTAGTCCCTGCATTTTCTGGTGTGAGGGGGAGAGACAAACACTCCCCTCTCCCTACCCCCCTTTAACCAACCAGCTATATCTTCGGAACCAACTGACCCATTTACATGAGACCAGTATCATATTGAAGAACTTTTGAGTTGGCTTCGAATGATTTTTGGTCCCGTGAAACTGGGCTGTTTGGTTCCAGAGAAATCTGCCCTCAAAGAACATAAACAGTCATGAAATGACATTTAAGAAATGAAAAAAAAAAAAAAAATGGTTTAACCTCAATATCCCTGGAACCAATTAACCCATATGGATCCAGCCTGGTATCAGATTGAAGGCCCGGCGATTTGGGTTTGACTGACATCAACCTTGAGCTTCAGTGATGCAGAAGGGGGAACTGGCAGCTGTTGAACTGGGTGCCGGTCAAAATTAGCGGGTCCCATGTTATCCTATAGGGAAAACGTTCCAGCTTTGCCTGGCAGTATCTCCGGTTCCCAGGGGGCTAGAGACACGGGGCTGGGCTCGTTGGAAAGCCCTGTGCACCCCCTAGATTCGCCTATGGTGAGGAGGAGTCTGAGGTATAAATAGACAGCCTGGGACATTTGTAGGTACTTGTATATTAGCATACCTGCCAACTTCTTGGGAGCCGGAGAAGGGACAGGGCACAGGGGACTGAGCGTCGGAAATTGGGGCCTAATTTCGTGGGGCGTGGCCTATACTCGCGGCACATCCATGAGGCCACACCCCACGTTTTGACGCTATGGGGGCATGACCCAGAGGCTCTGTGAGCCTCTAGCCTTGCCCCCAGCCTCCTGGCTGCGGGAATAGACGCTGTGCACATGCGCACAGCCTTTATTCCCCGCTGCGGCAGCCGACAGGGAGACTCCCAACAGCCCCCTCCCTCGCCACGTGACACTGCCGGCCGTGGGAGGGACATTTTCGGGGACATTCCCGCGGTTTTCGGGACTGTTGGGAGGTATGTATTTGCCGGGCGCCCGTTACATAGTTAGCGTAGCGGCGCTGTCAGAATCAGCGTGGTGCCAGCATAGTTAGCGTAGTCAGTCAGAGCCAGCGTAGTCAGTCAGAGCCAGCGTAGTGTTCCCATGAGAGTCCCTGTCAGAAACAGCGTAGTGTTATTGTTATTTGTTAATGTGATCTTTTCTCCTTTTTATTAGCTAAAATCCAGTTAACAGTTAACACATGTTGTCAGATGTAGGATATGGCAGGTGTGAATGTGTTCCTGAAACACCCCACTATCCATGCCAGCCTGAAGCGTGGTGAGTGTAAGCGCCTCTTCGACAGCGCCCGCATGATCCCCTCTCCGCCAGCGTCCACCAGCGCAGGGGATCTGGCGCTGTGTGAGAGGCGCTCAGTAGACTTGGCATGGACGCTGGGGACAGAGCCGTGCTAACACGGAGTCACTACGCTAACTACACTAGGCAGCCGTTGGATTATGCTGACAGCCTAGCTAGCCTACGCCTGCGTATGTATGCTAATTGGGCGCCCGGCTAATACACATGTACCCATTTGTCTGTATGACCGAAGCTGGGGTAGCTGGCCGGAGAAGATGGAGTAGATCTGTGATGCCTTTGTAGACTCTCTGGCTAAGCTGCTCTCGTGGGACCCAGAGGACTTTCCAGAAATGCCTGTGCTAATATACAAAATAACCAAAATGGCCCCCAGCTTGATGAATCATATACAAGGCAGCACGGACTGTGTTATGGTAAGCATTATTGAGGTCACTGCAGTGGCGGAACTCCCGGAGGCAATGGAGTCATCTGCCGCCAGGCGCCAGCCTTAAAGGGGCACCGGCTCCATTGCCCCCCGAAGTTCCACTCAGAGGTGTTGCCGGCAGTACACTTATTTTATGCTGCGGTGTGTCCGCCCGCAGAACTGACAGGGAATCTACAGGCACTCACCATGAGCTGTACGGGGAGAAGGCAGTCATTGGCCAGGCCTGCAGTACCTCCCTTCCGCGGCTTACCCACGCTGCCGCTAGTCAGGAGTCGGGCCACCTGAGGCTGCTGGACTCGGGAGCGGAGAAGGATAGCGGCGCCGGTCCCAGCTGAGGGGGGTGTGGCTTAGCGTCTTCTAGACCCGGCAGTCACAGTGAAAGCGGCCTGTTTTCTGGGCTATTATCACCAGCGGCGCACCTATCCTGCAGGACGGCCTACAGCTGAGGAAGCTGTCTCTACCACCCTGAGGACAGTTCTGCCGCATGGACCGTAGACCTCCGCCCCTGGCACTGTGAGTACAGCTCATACGCCTAACTCTCTAGTTACCATGCAGCCTAACAACTCTCCTCCCTCGCAGCCTAACTATACACCCCCAGAGTCTACCTATACACCCCCCAGCAGCCTAACTATATACCCCCCACAGCCCAACTATACACCATACTTGCCGACTTCTCTTGTGCCCTTTCCGGGAGAGGGCAGCAAGTTACAAAAACTGGGGGGCGTGGACATCAACCGTGACGTAAATTGGGCGGGGCCATGGGCGGAGTTAACCAAATTACTTTTCGATTCAAATTTTAAATCCTTTCTCTTCGCTTACTCCTATCATAAATAGGATATAAAGCAGTGGAGAGGTGGGAGAGGACCGATTTTGATGAAGCTTGCGCTGCTGCAGCAGCGTGGAGTAATGAAGGGGGAGAAGACAGAGCCTGAGGAACGTTATTAAAGAAAACAGCGGGGACGCCGGGCAGCTGAGTGAGAGAAGCAGAAGGCAGCACCGTAGCAGCCAGCCTCTAACTTACTCACCATCTCTTCTGCGGCGCTGCCTTCTGCTGCTCGTCGGCTCTCTCTCCACTGCTCCCAAAGCCACCCCGTCCGCGCTGTGCTGCGGCCAGCGATACCCGGCCCTCTATGTCCCACAGAAGCCCCACCGGGATTACTAGGACAGCTGGGCGATATCAGTCAGCCTCTACGCTTAGTGACTTGCGCATGCGCAGTCACTGGTTTTCGCCAGGCAGGGGAAAAACCGGGAGGATCCTATATAGTAAGGACCAAAAAGCGGGAAACTCCCGCTAAATGCGGGAGGGTCGGCAACCCTGCTATACACCCCCACTGAAGCCTAACTATATACACCCCCCACCCCCAGCAGCCTAACTATACACCCTCACAGCCTAACTATACACCCCCACTGAAGCCTAACTATATACACCCCCCACCCCCAGCAGCCTAACTATACACCCCCACTGAAGCCTAACTATATACACCCCCCACCCCCAGCAGCCTAACTATACACCCCCACTGAAGCCTAACTATACACCTTGACCCCCACAGCCTATCTATATACCCCCCACCCCCAGCACCCAACCAACCCCCCCCCCACCCGCCGCACAACTATACACCCCTGCAGCCTATCTATACACCCCCCCATCCCCAGCAGCATAACTAGTATTCACCCCCCGGCCGCACAACTATACACCCCTCCAGCCTAACTATACACCCCCACCCATGCAACCTAACTATACACCCCCTCCCCGCAGCCTAACTCTAACCATACACCCCACTAGCCTAACCTTAATTTTACACCCCCCTGTAGCCTAACCCTAACTATACATCCACAGACTAACCCTAACTCTACAGACCCCCCACAGCTTGTAACCCTAACCACACACACCGCATCCTATAACCCTAACCATACAGACACACACACCCCGCAGCCTATAACTCTAACCACACACACACCCCGCAGCCTATAACCCTAACCATACACACACACACACACATACACACACACTGCAGCCTATAACCTTAACCACACACACACACTCCCCGCAGCCTATAACCCTAACCACGCACACACCCGAAGCCTATAACCCTAAGCATACACACACACACCGCCACCTATAACCCTAACAATACACACACACCCCGCAGCCTATAATTCTAACCATACACACACAAACACCCCACAGCCTATAAACCTAACCACACACACAACACGGCAACCTATAACCCTAACCACACACACACAATTCAGCCTATAACCCTAACCATACACACCACACCGCCTATAACCCTAACCATACACACACACACACATCCCGCAGCCTATAACCCTAACCATACACGCACACACCTCGCAGCCTATAACCCTAACCATACACACACACACATCCCGCAGCCTATAACCCTAACCATACACACACACACTGCAGTCTATAACCCTAACCATACACACACACATCCCGCAGCCTATAACCCTGACCACACACTGCAGCCTATAACCTTACTTGCCTACCTGACCCTCTCCATGCGGGAGAAAATACTCAGCTCCTGGATTTCCCTGGTAATGTATGATTGCCAGCACCTGTGGTGAAACACCTCTACCTAGCTCCCCACAGGTGATGGCAATCCTACATTACCAGGGAAGTACAGAAACAGAGCATTTTCTCCCGCATGGAGAGGGTCAGGTAGGCAAGTATGCCTATAACCCTGACCACACACACACACACTGCAGCCGATAACCCTAACCACACACACACTGCAGCCGATAACCCTAACCACACACACACTGCAGCCTATAACCCTTACCACACACACACTGCAGCCTATAACCCTAACCGCACACACACTGCAGCCTATAACTCTAACCGCACACACACACACTGCAGCCTATAACCCTAACCACACACACAAACTGCAGCCTATAACCCTTACCACACACACACACACTGCAGCCTATAACCCTAACCACACACACACACTGCAGCCTATAACCCTAACCACACACACACACACACACACACACACACACACACACACACACACACTGCAACCTATAATCCTAACCACACACACCCCGCAGCCTATAACCCTAATCATACACACACAATTGCGCACACACACAGCCCTCCTTTGGTGCACACATTTTCAGTATTGGGAGGAGGCATATTTTTGTACCTGGGCCTACAACTCTCTAGTTCCACCTCTGTCTCTAGCTATCTATCTAGGGGGGGCACCAACATTTTTCTTGCCTCCGGGCGACATGGACAAACTTACGCCACTGGGTCACTGTGTGGAGTTTGTATAATTTCGGGCAGTACGGATGGTGTAGTGGTTAGCATTACTGCCTCACAGCACTGAGGTCATGGGTTCAATTCCCACCATGGCCCTAACTGTGTGGAGTTTGTATATTCTCCCCGTACTTGCGTTTCCTTCGCGTAGTCCGGTTTCCTCCCACAATCCAAAAATATACTGGTTGGTTAATTGGCTGCTAACAAAATCAACCCTAGAATGTCTGTGTGTGCATGTACATGTGGTAGGGAATATAGATTGTAAACTCCACTGAAACAGAATGTTCAAATATTCTCTGTACAGCGCTGCGGAATATGTGTGCGCTACAATATAAAAACTGTTAATAAATAAAATAAATGTAGTTGCGTGGGTTTCCTATTCCTACCCGATATCTGCGAAATAAAATAAAAAATCAAATGGATATCGAACGGTTTTCAGCTGCATTCGATGCCAAATCGATCCCGACATCGAACAGAAAAATAGGTTGTGCAGGCAAGACTACAGTATAAAGTATAGTGTCCAAATCGATTGCCTTCTGCTTGCCGTTCAATTAGATCCCCATCGATTTGTGATAGAATCACAAGCAAAATCGCACAGCAGGAACACCTCGTATGAGGTGAAGTACCGCCAGTGACCACTAAAGACAACTCGGCAGACCAAATTATTCCTTTCAGAAAGCGAAATCAATTTCTGCAGGGACACTGATCTGTTTCAAACGTGATGGATATAGAGAGAGGGAGCTGTGAAGACAGAGATTGGAGGTAGGAGCAGATAGGGACTGGGGGTGGGGTGGAGAGTTTGTGGGCTAAAAACTGTCACAGCTCAAAGTGAAAGTAAAAACTGTCACAGTTCAAAGTGAAAGTACATTGCAGAAGCCACCATTTTGACAGGCTTTTAACTAGTAGGGGATATAGAATATAAGCTCCGCTGCAGAATATGTGCACCCTAACTGGTAATAGATGCACCCTAACTGGTAATAGATACACAGATCAGACCATAATACTGCTAGTTTGTATATCAAGCACACCCCAATCCTGGTGGCTGATAACCCTGGTGGCTAATTTGCCATTCCCAATCCAGTGGGATTGGTAGCGAATAATATAGGGCCTTATTCTGGTTGGTGCGGGCGGGCCGTACGCGTACGTTCCGGGGTTTTTAATGATCTGCGCATGCGTACCATCTCCAATGCGCAGGCGCGAACACTCCACAACGCTTACGGACGGGTCTCTCCGTGCGAAAAAACCTGTACGCAAGAGTACGGGCATTGGGGGCGGCATAGGGGCGTGTTGAGGGGAGCGGACGAAATAATGAGGGAAAATGGGCGTAAACATGGGCGTACACGGGGGTGTGCACCAAAAATGAACGGTGCTACTACCGCACGATCGGCTAAAGCACCGTTCATTTCGGACACAAAACAGGCGGCCGCCAACCGCCACCTCAGACCACCCCTACAGATACCGCATGACAGCGTGCGCCTGGGTTTGCTAATTTACGCTGATTACTGCTCAAACACATACACCTGAATGTAATAAGCAATGCTGCAGTCTATTAAGTCCAAACCATTATTTCACTACCTGCAAGCCACACACAGCACTGAAACACCTTGGAAGCTTATCTTTCTATACTTCTCGACATTTAAAGGTTTGTTTAATTTAAGGTAAGAATCTTTTTAAGACCTGCTTATATATGCTAAGGTAGGTATTTGTTAAACAGTTATACACATTCACTACGTGCTTTCATAGACTTTACACAGTAGCACACTCAATCTACACAAGTCGACATGTGTCAACGTTTTCACTGTTACATCAACATAAGTTGATCTAAAAGTAACAGCAATGTGGGGACACATAGATAGTGATTAAAATGCAACATTAGAACATAATAAATATACATGTAAGGAGGGTTAAAATGTATTTTTATTAGGGTGTTCATTAAGGTAGACAATTGAGGTAATATAAAACAATAATTGAATAACAATTAGAATAATTCATTTAATTGCCTTAATCATAGTTGAAAGGCTTGATTTGCAGGTCCATATATGTGAAGGGTATGCCAGCGTGCACGGACGTACGCTCACTCTCATGAGCGGTGACATACGCTGAGTTTTCCATTGAAAAAAAAAAAGACCCATCCGTGCACGGTGGCGTACGCTCAATTGTACGCCACTCCCCTTCGACGTTGTTTCTGGCCGTACGTATGCGGCAGATTTGTGGGTGGACTTAACCTCAACGGCCGCGTACGGAGAGCGTACGTTAATATGGAACGTACGCACGTTTGGCCGCACCAACCAGAATAACCCCCATAGACACAAACCTGGTGGTTTTTTTTCCCATACAGGCCTCAATGTCCTGCCCATTGTATAATATTACACCATATAGTGGGGGATTCGGTGAACACTTTCACACTGTTTGTGTTTCCAATGAGCCGCGTTACTTAGGAGTCACGAGTTGGTTCTCGGAGGTCAAAGTAATTACAGCCCATCAGAGCTGATCTGACACCAATAACGATGCAATTAATGCAGAGACAGAGGTGTCCTGACTGGAGGTGAGGACTGGGCAGAAGGAATTAGCATCACACTATACACTGCTGGAGGATATAAGAGATACAACGCCAGCTCCAGGCAGCTCGCAAGGTGCCCTTTGTGCCCACCGAGGGCCATAAACTACTTCATAATGACATGCTACCTCTCATAAGTGTTCTACATACAGTATATCAGCCATAATGACATGCTACCTCTCATAAGTGTTCTACATACAGTAGATCAGCCATAATGACATGCTACCTCTCATAAGTGTTCCACATACAGTATACAGTATCAGCCATAATGACATGCTACCTCTCATAAGTGTTCTACATACAGTATATCAGCCATAATGACATGCTACCTCTCATAAGTGTTCTACATACAGTATATCAGCCATAATGACATGGTACCTCTCATAAGTGTTCCACATACAGTATATCAGCCATAATGACATGGTACCTCTCATGAGTGTTCTACATACTGTATATCAGCCATAATGACATGCTACCTCTCATAAGTGTTCCACATACAGTATATCAGCCATAATGACATGTTACCTCTTAAGAGTGTTCTACATACAGTGTATCAGCCATAATGACATGCTATCTCTCATGAGTGTTCCACATACAGTATATCAGCCATAATGACATGCTACCTCTCATAAGTGTTCTACATACTGTATATCAGCCATAATGACATGCTACCTCTCATAAGTGTTCTACATACTGTATATCAGTCATAATGACATGCTACCTCTCATAAGTGTTCCACATACAGTATATCAGCCATAATGACATGCTACCTCTCATAAGTGTTCTACATACAGTATATCAACCATAATGACATGTTACCTCTCATAAGTGTTCTACATACAGTATATCAACCATAATGACATGCTATCTCTCATAAGTGTTCTACATACAGTATATCAGCCATAATGACATGCTATCTCTCATAAGTGTTCTACATACAGTATATCAGCCATAATGACATGCTACCTCTCATAAGTGTTCTACATACTGTATATCAGCCATAATGACATGCTATCTCTCATAAGTGTTCTACATACAGTATATCAGCCATAATGACATGCTATCTCTCATAAGTGTTCTACATACAGTATATCAGCCATAATGACATGCTACCTCTCATAAGTGTTCTACATACTGTATATCAGCAATAATGACATGCTATCTCTCATAAGTGTTCTACATACTGTATATCAGCAATAATGATATGCTATCTCTCATAAGTGTTCTACATACAGTATATCAGCCATAATGACATGCTATCTCTCATAAGTGTTCTACATACTGTATATCAGCAATAATGATATGCTATCTCTCATAAGTGTTCTACATACTGTATATCAGCCATAATGACATGCTACCTCTCATAAGTGTTCTACATACTGTATATCAGCCATAATGACAAGCTACCTCTCATAAGTGTTCTACATACAGTATATCAGCCATAATGACATGTTACCTCTCATAAGTGTTCTACATACAGTATATCAGCCATAATGACATGCTACCTCTCATAAGTGTTCTACATACAGTATATCAGCCATAATGACATGCTACCTCTCATAAGTGTTCTACATACAGTATATCAGCCATAATGACATGCTATCTCTCATAAGTGTTCTACATACAGTATATCAGCCATAATGACATGCTACCTCTCATAAGTGTTCTACATACTGTATATCAGCCATAATGACATGCTATCTCTCATAAGTGTTCTACATACAGTATATCAGCCATAATGACATGCTACCTCTCATAAGTGTTCCACATACAGTATATCAGCCATAATGACATGCTACCTCTCATAAGTGTTCTACATACAGTATATCAGCCATAATGACATGCTACCTCTCATAAGTGTTCCACATACAGTATATCAGCCATAATGACAAGCTATCTCTCATAAGTGTTCTACATACAGTATATCAGCCATAATGACATGTTACCTCTCATAAGTGTTCTACATACAGTATATCAGCCATAATGACATGCTACCTCTCATAAGTGTTCTACATACTGTATATCAGCCATAATGACATGCTACCTCTCATAAGTGTTCTACATACTGTATATCAGCCATAATGACATGCTATCTCTCATAAGTGTTCTACATACAGTATATCAGCCATAATGACATGCTACCTCTCATAAGTGTTCTACATACAGTATATCAGCCATAATGACATGCTACCTCTCATAAGTGTTCTACATACAGTATATCAGCCATAATGACATGGTACCTCTCATAAGTGTTCCACATACAGTATATCAGCCATAATGACATGGTACCTCTCATGAGTGTTCTACATACTGTATATCAGCCATAATGACATGCTACCTCTCATAAGTGTTCCACATACAGTATATCAGCCATAATGACATGTTACCTCTTAAGAGTGTTCTACATACAGTGTATCAGCCATAATGACATGCTATCTCTCATGAGTGTTCCACATACAGTATATCAGCCATAATGACATGCTACCTCTCATAAGTGTTCTACATACTGTATATCAGCCATAATGACATGCTACCTCTCATAAGTGTTCTACATACTGTATATCAGTCATAATGACATGCTACCTCTCATAAGTGTTCCACATACAGTATATCAGCCATAATGACATGCTACCTCTCATAAGTGTTCTACATACAGTATATCAACCATAATGACATGTTACCTCTCATAAGTGTTCTACATACAGTATATCAACCATAATGACATGCTATCTCTCATAAGTGTTCTACATACAGTATATCAGCCATAATGACATGCTACCTCTCATAAGTGTTCTACATACTGTATATCAGCCATAATGACATGCTATCTCTCATAAGTGTTCTACATACAGTATATCAGCCATAATGACATGCTACCTCTCATAAGTGTTCTACATACAGTATATCAGCCATAATGATATGCTACCTCTCATAAGTGTTCTACATACTGTATATCAGCCATAATGACATGCTATCTCTCATAAGTGTTCTACAATACAGTATATCAGCCATAATGACATGCTATCTCTCATAAGTGTTCTACATACAGTATATCAGCCATAATGACATGCTACCTCTCATAAGTGTTCTACATACAGTATATCAGCCATAATGATATGCTACCTCTCATAAGTGTTCTACATACTGTATATCAGCCATAATGACATGCTATCTCTCATAAGTGTTCTACATACAGTATATCAGCCATAATGACATGCTATCTCTCATAAGTGTTCTACATACAGTATATCAGCCATAATGACATGCTACCTCTCATAAGTGTTCTACATACTGTATATCAGCAATAATGACATGCTATCTCTCATAAGTGTTCTACATACTGTATATCAGCAATAATGATATGCTATCTCTCATAAGTGTTCTACATACAGTATATCAGCCATAATGACATGCTATCTCTCATAAGTGTTCTACATACTGTATATCAGCCATAATGATATGCTATCTCTCATAAGTGTTCTACATACTGTATATCAGCCATAATGAAATGCTACCTCTCATAAGTGTTCTACATACTGTATATCAGCCATAATGACAAGCTACCTCTCATAAGTGTTCTACATACAGTATATCAGCCATAATGACATGCTACCTCTCATAAGTGTTCTACATACAGTATATCAGCCATAATGACATGCTACCTCTCATAAGTGTTCTACATACAGTATATCAGCCATAATGACATGCTATCTCTCATAAGTGTTCTACATACAGTATATCAGCCATAATGACATGCTACCTCTCATAAGTGTTCTACATACTGTATATCAGCCATAATGACATGCTATCTCTCATAAGTGTTCTACATACAGTATATCAGCCATAATGACATGCTACCTCTCATAAGTGTTCCACATACAGTATATCAGCCATAATGACATGCTACCTCTCATAAGTGTTCTACATACAGTATATCAGCCATAATGACATGCTACCTCTCATAAGTGTTCCACATACAGTATATCAGCCATAATGACAAGCTATCTCTCATAAGTGTTCTACATACAGTATATCAGCCATAATGACATGTTACCTCTCATAAGTGTTCTACATACAGTATATCAGCCATAATGACATGCTACCTCTCATAAGTGTTCTACATACTGTATATCAGCCATAATGACATGCTACCTCTCATAAGTGTTCTACATACTGTATATCAGCCATAATGACATGCTATCTCTCATAAGTGTTCTACATACAGTATATCAGCCATAATGACATGCTACCTCTCATAAGTGTTCTACATACAGTATATCAGCCATAATGACATGCTACCTCTCATAAGTGTTCTACATACAGTATATCAGCCATAATGACATGCTACCTCTCATAAGTGTTCTACATACAGTATATCAGCCATAATGACATGCTACCTCTCATAAGTGTTCTACATACTGTATATCAGCCATAATGACATGCTACCTCTCATAAGTGTTCTACATACTGTATATCAGCCATAATGACATGCTACCTCTCATAAGTGTTCTACATACAGTATATCAGCCATAATGACATGCTACCTCTCATAAGTGTTCTACATACTGTATATCAGCCATAATGACATGCTACCTCTCATAAGTGTTCTACATACTGTATATCAGCCATAATGACATGTTACCTCTCATAAGTGTTCTACATACAGTATAACAGCCATAATGACATGTTACCTCTCATAAGTGTTTTACATACTGTATATCAGCCATAATGACATGCTACCTCTCATAAGTGTTCTACATACTGTATATCAGCCATAATGACATGCTATCTCTCATAAGTGTTCTACATACAGTATATCAGCCATAATGACATGCTACCTCTCATAAGTGTTCTACATACAGTATATCAGCCATAATGACATGCTACCTCTCATAAGTGTTCTACATACAGTATATCAGCCATAATGACATGCTACCTCTCATAAGTGTTCTACATACTGTATATCAGCCATAATGACATGTTACCTCTTCCCTCCCCGTTCCCTCCCACTATGCAGCGAATAGTTCGGCATAACCTGAAAAACGGGGACGGGGATGGATTTGTCCCATAATGTATGAGTCTGAATTGGTCCCAATGTGGGGGGAGTAAATGTAACAAATTTGCGGAGTAGTCACAGTCAAGCTTGTGTTTAGGGGTGGTAACATGGCGTTTTGTGGGTGTGTAAAAATGCAGGCGAGCCAAGGCATTTTCGGGATGGGTCTCTGTCGCCCGCCGCAATGGCCTCTTCCACCCTGGTTCATTAGCAGACTAGTGGTAGCCCTACAGTGGCGCAGATGGAAATAACTGTTTGTTGTTTCTGTGACTGGATCTGGGAACACGTGGCTATTTGGGATGCAATCACAATTGTGCTGGGGCATTTTTCTTTCTGTCCTGGCAACTCTTCGAACGCAGGTGACTGCGTGTTCGCTAATTAGTATTCCATGATGTAAAAGGCACCTAAACGCCATTCGTTTCTCCAGAATTACACGTTCACGAGTTTTATTGCATTTTTTTCCGACCTACTCTGTCAATCCGTCAATTCCGTGTATGTAAAATTAGATAAAAGAAAGAAATGACTGCGTCTGCAGTAAAATGGAATGAATAAATAACAGGAGTCGCGTTGTTCGTACTTACAGTATGACACAAATCGGAATGTAAATGCGTCTCATCTGCCGGCAGCAGTCGCGTTTTAACTTTCAGAATTTAATTTGCTGCTGTCACTATTTGACAGTACTAACATCATGGACGGTTTAGGATCGTGAATGCAAATTGTCAACTGATTTGCGGGAAGCTCCCTCTTAGAGGAATGTTAATGGTCGGAGTTGTAGGAAGGTGCATTGTAAAATAACCAATTTAAAACTTTGTACGCCCACATCTTTAAACTTTAGAAACTGAGGATCTGTTGCCAGAATACTAATGTGTGCCTGGGGCATTCATCTGCCCTATCCGCCGAGTAGAAGGATCTTGGAGGTAGCTTAGCTGCATGCACTCTGTCTATGCCGCTAACAGGCAGACAATATAGGACATTGGGATGGCTGAGAAATATGATAGAAACCACTGCATTGATTTTCAGTAGAGGAAACTGTATTAATCATCACTACCAGACCTTTACCCGTGCTAGGTATATTGCAGAATTTTGATTGGACATTTCCTTGAGAACTTCGGCTAAACAGAGCTCAGTAGGCCTGTGTCATCTCTTGTCTACCTAGTGATACTTCTTCTCAGTGGCACACAGTAATGTTCAGCACAGAGCTGTCCATGGTGCTGGAGACAGATATCTCAGAAAAAGGGATAGTCATACAGGGTTGGGATAGCTTTGTCTACAGAAAGTTGGCCGACAAGCATTAGGTCAACACCGTTAGGTCGACATGGGGAAAGGTCGACATGGGACAATGTCAACATGGGTTTAAGTTGACAGGTCAATAGGTCAACACACACATTAGGTCAACAGTGTCTAGGTCACCAGTCAAAAGGTCGACATGGGGGTTTTCACTGGTTTTTTTTTACCCGAATGTCAACAGTCGACATGGACACAGTTTCCAGTTCACTGCATCCCCTTGCATCGCTTGCTTCGCTCGCGATGCTTCGGGCACGGTGCCTCGCTGCCCTTGGCACACTAATATATTCTCTCTCCACGCCCTAGCGGATGGTAGGACATGAAATACCGCCTGTCGGCACATGTCGGCTCAACAAAAAAAAAGTGAAAAACCCCATGTCTGCCTTTTGACTGTCGACCTAGACAATGTCGACCTAATGCTTGTGTCGACCTAATGACCTGTCGACCTAAACCCATATCAACCTTGACCTATGTCGACCTTGACCCATGTCGACCTAGAACCATGTTGACCAACTTGCTGTTGACCCAATGACCGTATCCCATTTATACAGAAGTTCAGTTTTAAATGACAATGTTATGTTCGCTACAAGGGGCATACAGTGTTAATCAATTATCTGGAATTAGTCTTGATCATTATAATTTTCTATCGCCGCTTATCACATCATTAAGAAATTAAGTAACGCCTGCATGTATTAATATTTACATTGAGGGACAGGGACTCTTCAGATTAAAGATCTGTAATGTGCTCACTTCGCTTCCAGGTTTGTGATCTGGCCACAACATAATAAATCACAATCTGGTACAGATCCCTCTCCTGGAACGTTTTGTGACTTGTAGTCAATAGGTTTCAGTGCCTTAAGCCATCCGAAGATGCTGGTGGCTACCAGGGGCAAGCTCTCGCCCCGACATTTCAGAAGCACCCTCATTGGGGCTGCTCTTATGAATAAAAATGGCCTTTCGTCCATACATACATCCTGGTGAAGCTTGATATTTCCCAGTAGCCCTCCAAAACGTCTGTTTTCTGCCGAAATCCCACCATTTTTTTTTTATAAATATGGTTTTTGTTATAACTTATATTTACAGTAGTTAAGAGTTTGTACAAAAACAATGATTCATACAAAACGACGACACGAGGGTGAAACATAATGGTATGGAACTGCCTCAAAAACACACCAAGGGGAAAGCCTCCAGGACCCTAGCTCCCAGGAATGTTCTCACAGAATTGTGCATGTGCTCCTGGTGACAATAAGTGTCAGGTCCTGGTTGGCAGCACCGCATACATAACCATCTGGGTCCTGTTGTACAGGTGGCAGGGACCATGGTTTTCTCACAACGCTCTGATGACTCAGCTTACACTGGCGCCGCTCACCACATGGGCTGTGCGCCTTCCCTGCGGTCTTCCTGTAAGTTTGCGGTTCTGGGAGACACCATATTGGGAGTGATCAGGTGATGGGGAACTGGTTTCCTGTGCCCTCCATACTTCCCACTTTCACACCATAGCAGAAAGGCAAGGATTTCTCCCACCAAGTAAATATATTCAGAGTAGGGTTTGCAGGGATTGTGAAACCCTTGTATATCACTGGCAGATTTAATCTCCAAACCACTGAATTAATCACTCAGCAGTTTTGTAAACAACCATGAAAGCCAACCTGTTTTAAGGTTGTGTGTGTTTTTTTTCCCCTGGGGTTTTGATCAATTAACTGTAAAACAGCCAAAACACCTCAACTACAATATCTGGACCATGGGTTCTCAAACTGCGGCCCTCCAGATGTTGTGAAACTACAAATCCCAGCATGCCTTGCCACAGTTTTGCTATAAGGGAGTGTTAAAACTGTGGCAAGGCATGCTTGGATTTGTAGTTTCACAACATCTGGAGGGCCGCAGTTTGAGGACCCATGATCTGGACAATCAGAAAGTGTTGAATCACAATACACTTAGGGGGTAATTCAGTAAGGCTTGTCATTCACTGTTTAGCGAATCAACACTGCGCTAATCAAAAACAATAAATGGAAACAGGTGAATATTGTCTGGAAGAATTTACGCTCTAGTTTGTTAATAAACATAAATTTATTTTGAATAGAATTGTTTTTATAGAATAAACAATAAAATCATATAAATATAAATACATTTTATATCTAGCACCAGTACTATCTTTGGTATGCAATACAATACAAATGTAAAATAAAAACGAAAAAATGATTTGATGATCGGGACCATCGAATGATTTCTCCTGCTGCGGGCACATGTGAAGGGATGTGCCTACCTAACACATCCCCTTGCCTGGTTTCGAGGGGATACGGCGGCAGGCGGGTGGGTATTCGGCAGCAGGGCCACCGGCAGGGGGTGCCAGGGGTACAAATGTCCCGTGCCCCCAGCCTCTGGAGGGGCCCAGACAGCTGCCCACATTGGCACGGCACCACCCCCCCCCCCACACACCTGCACAAATGCCCCCACCCGGCGGCCAGGCTCGCACAATACAGAGTGCAGTCTGCAGAGCGCCGAGCCTAGGATACAGAGGGGCTCAGCACTCTGCAGGCTGCACTGTGCTGTGAGGGCTCTGAGCCCCGAGTCCCGGGAGAAGATGCTGCAGGGCCGCCAACACCACCGCTGGTAAGTAATTGGGGGGGCGGGTGCTACTGGGGGCCCGGGCTGAAGGTCAGTCCCGGGCCCCAACATTACTAGTGGCGGCCCTGTTCGGCGGGGAGGTGTCACAAAGACTCAGTTAGATGCGAGCTTCGCAGTCAATCAGAATGACCCCCAATGGGTGAAGCGATGCCAAGGCAGATTACTTACAGTATATTTTGTCTACTAAAAATCCCTATATCGGTATAAATGTTCTCAGCGTTTGACTTCAGCTAGAGCCGTATTTCCATGTAGGCATATTATAATATAATATAAACACATTTTGGTTATTATAAGACTATAAATCACATAAGAGTAGACACTGTCCTCCCAAATAACACAAAACAGCTTTCAGACCAAAAAAAGCAACAACAACAATCAATCCAGCATTTTAAGTGACCGTTTCTCTGTTGCCAGAGTGATGGTGACTCAACCGCAATGTGTAAATTGAAAACAAAAAATGTAATTGCTTGATAATGGAAATAATGCCGGCACTGTAATTTGAAATAATGGGAATGCATTAAAAATCATATTCTGTGCACATGTGCAGGCAATTATCAGACAAAGCACCGTATTGGGTGAAATAAAAAAAAGTGTAATCCTCCGGCATTAATAGAAATAGCGTTTTGTAGCATTACAAAGCCAGAATTCATCCATTTCTTCTCAAACTTGTAGTCATTTTCTTTTAGTTAGGAGATTGCTCTGTGGAACTTGGCATATGTACAGTGCCTGCAGAACAGACATTAATTGCTATAAACGGGCCTAATTCAGGTTGGTTTGCAAAAAAAAAAAATCTCTCTCTTTAATGGACAAAACCATGCTGCACTGCAGGTGGGGCAGACATAACAGGTGCAGAGAGTTACATTTGTGTGGGGTGTGTTCAAACTGAAATCTAAATTGCAGTGTAAAAATAAAGTAGCCAGTATTTCACGGAAACAAAATAACTCACACAAGTTTAACTCTCTGCACATGTTACATCTGCCCCACCTGCAGTGCAGCATGGTTTTGTCCATTAAATAAGGAAATTGCTTTTGCAAACCAACCAGAATCACCCCCCCCCCCAAGTACCAAGCATTTAGCTCCTAACTTTAATTTGTTTGCAAGAAGGGGTGGATCCAGGTACAAAAATATGCCCTAGGCCACCCCTCCCCCACCCTACCGGTAGAGATAGATGTTGGTGTACAGATGCAACCCGCTGTGTTGTTGCCGCACTTGAGTTGCAGGATATCAGGAACACAGGTATACACGCACCTGCTATTCATACTCTGTAACCAGTTCTGGTTTAAGGCTTCTCGGCACCCTAGGCGAAATGTCAACTTATTGCCCCTCCCCCCAACCCAGCAATGCCACCAATGGCCACTTTCCAGCCCCTCAAGTGAAAGTATGGAGGGGGTATTTTAGAAGTTCCACAGCCACCACCCGCTTTGAGTACAACAAGGCTCTCTTCTTCATAGCGGTGCCCCCGAAGATCCGGGTGCCATAGGCAACTACCTAAAGCTGCCTTATCAGTGGCAAAACTTGTGGGTGGTGTGTCCAGGTGCAAAAATATAATTTGGGCCCCCTTCCTCAACCCCAACCCAAGCTCACAATATGCATCATGGCAGTGGGTGATAGGGAGAGGCAGAGGGAGACAGAGTGTGACAGGTGTACAAAGTGGGTGACACTGCTGCACCAACGGTAGTTTCGCCTCTGTACTTAATGGTAGAGTCAGCTTTGACAGTAACGGGGCAGCTGCTACAGCAACAACGGAGGCGGCACATCTGTAGATGGATATGTACAGATAGGTAGATAGAAATATACAGACTGCGCCAAGGTTAACTTCTTGATTGATTGCAGAAGTGACTGCTTTAATAATGGGTGCTGCAAGGACCCGTGAGGGTGGAAACTGCTGCCATGAGGTGCCCAGTGGTACTGTTGCCTCTCGCCAAGCCATCTGTTCCTGCTTGTCTTCCTTGATAGGGGGCTGGGCGGTGGTAAGGCAAGGACAGCACAGGGAAGGACCGGCTCTGACACCTATACTAAGCTCCACGCAGCACAGACCATAACTGGTAATGGGGGTCACCAAGGAGGCTTGATTATATGTGGTTTTTATTTCACTTCTGCTAAATGAATAAGAAGTCCATTAAATGGTTGCTATAGGCAACATCACATCGTCCATAGTACTCCCATCTTGGTAAATTTACCCCATAGAGTCTATGACACAGCCGTTTTTTTAGGGAACCCCAATAGTCACAAGATTGCAAGCCGCCGTGCTAGTATTCTGGGAACTAGTGGCATTGCGGAGGCATTAAGGTATTTCTTTCTCTGGCAGCCCCTATGCCATGTTCAGGCAACAATAGGCTGGGGAATAGATACGACGGGCCAGGGAATCTGTAGGGAATGCAGGGGAAGAGGGACCACCAATGGCCATGATGGAGCCTAGCCATGCCCTCCCCAGTGGCCACACCCATGCAGTACCCAGGCCCGCCCAATATCTCGGTGTCCCTGGCCTTGGTCTGTCCATGTCTTGCTCTTTATATATACTAAAAACTTAATAGCATTAAACCAAGATGTAAGTGGCTGTCCCAGGTGCTAAATATAATTTGGACGCACCTCATCCACTCCAACCCAAGTTCCCAACTTGCCAAAGAGCTGTTGGCGGCAGCAGTGGCCCTTAGTCCTCAGGGGCCTGGGTGCAATGCACCTTCTGCAACAAAGGTATTTCCGCCTCTACGCCAGGTCCTGCTGAGCGGAACACAGGCAAACAAAGGTAGTGAATTCCTACAGAATTGTTGCTATTAATCCTGAGAACTGGAAGGTTCAGAACAAATTCAAGGTTTGTCATTCAACCACTGACAATCCTGCGGCCTGGCGCTGATAGATAAAAACATCTGAGACAATGAGCAGTATTGATTTCCTCCGGTGGTCCAATTAATGATGTGCTCAGCTTAATAAGTAACTGATTTATGGGAGAAAGAGGAGTCTTGTAACCAGATATCACAGTGACTTCCTTGACTTGTATCGACTTGGTGTTGGAAAAAGACATGAGGGCAGACAGAGGCCAAATGTAACTGCGGAGGAAGACACTTCATAGAGGGAGAATCAGTTATACGGGGGGAGGGGGATCTGTGACTGCTGGACAGGAAATAATAAAGTCCCCTAACTAATAATACCGTGACACATTGCTGAGCAGTTTCTTCGTTCACAATAACATAATGGAAACACATATAAACCGTCACTAATCTTTGTATTTCTAATAATAATTAAAAAAAAACAACTCTTACGGGTGACCTTATAAAAATGGAAAAAGGTGATGTTTCCAATAGCAACCAATCGAATTCTGTCTATAATTTTTTAGGAGACAGAATAGCCCTATTTTGGGGCATATCATGGCTAATTGGATTGTCCCGTCTGAACCCATTAGCTGCAGGAAATTACCGCGGCTACTGGAATACCGGGCTGAAGCATACTTGCTTATTTATTGAGGCTCTTCTCCGGAGTTTGATGTCTTTAAGCCCCGTAACAGGGAGTGCCGTGATTTGTGGCTCTTTGGGGAGCGGCTGAAATGGTGCAATTTGCGTCATTTTAGCGCTGCCACCTCCCTGAAGAATGAATGTTGGTAGTTTAATGGCAGAGCAGGGGGCTGCAGGGAGGAGGGGGGGGGGAGGGTTGAGCTGATGCGGCTGGCCAGGAATGCGGGAGCCTCCCGGCCATTCCACTTTTGCGATTTGGGCCCTTTTCGCATGTGTTTAACCTCCTGATTCCGATGCACGGTCCTGTGCGCACCATATCGGAGCCAGAGGATCCATCGGATACCGTAGCCAGGAAAAGGATCGCATACAATACATCATATGCAAAAGGACCGTATGCGATCTAACACCCAGGAGCTGCCAGGTAAAATGGCGGCGTATCGCATGCGAGTACGGCGTGCGATACCTCGCTATAGTGGATGGAGGCCTTTACAGATCATTGAGACAAGGGGGGGGGGGTCCTGTATTTATCATTTATTATATGTGCGATATCGGGATGGGGGGGGGGTCTGCAAATAATAAGCATACCCCGAATGTATGTACAAGATACCTCAGTGGCTATCGGGAAATATCTGCCGTAGTCTACCTCTTTCACTTACCGACGCAACCCTATGTGACTGTTTTATTGACAAATTTACCAAGCTCGGGAATGTGATGCATATTGAAGCTTGGTCCCTGTAGCTTATACCATATGCCATTAGCCTATATTAGCCTATCGGCTATTCCAGATCCCTCTCTATTGGCCCCCAATGATGTAGGTAGTGTCCGACGGCTGCACAGGCAACATTTACATTACCTGCCAAGGAACGAACCAGAAAGCAAAATAACAGTTTAACCTGCTGTAGGTCTCTGGGTCGCCTGGCAAGAGATGATTGTAGATTGCGATAGACAATGCAAAGTCCACCTCAAGCCCCTTTTTCACAATACTCATATCATCTATGTCTACACAATGGATGTTGGCATAAAAATACAGTAACTGTATTTTGTCTGGAGTAACGGACATCCAAATTATTTTCTTTCTCCCTTTGCTTTTCTCATCTGAACCCTTTTCAGTTGCAAAGCAATCAAAGACTCTACAGAACAATGACTCTCCGCTCTGAAGCCATCACTGTCCTTTCTATAGGTCTCAGAACCATGAAAGCCCTGTGCAATTACTAGTTTAATAAGGAGGGGATAAGGAACAGGAAAGGTTTTTTTATTTTATTTCAGGAGCATTTTCTATAAATTCTCATTATTTCCAGTTCTTTGTCCACTGTGTTAAAGTACAGCTTGTAATTATCCGCAGGAGAATTCTGACCAGCCCCCACCCAAGACTCCGTGCATATAGATGACATCGGGCCGAATTCCAGATTTGTCATTTCCAGAAGTCACAGAAGTTCTTGCTTAAGATGTGTCCTACCGCACAAGAACACAAATTGCATTCATATGTTGTGTGTATCTTTATACTGTACTCGTATCTTCTTGCACTTGAAGAGCCGGTTCACGCGTCACCAATTGTCGTAATTACAGTAGAGACGTGGACATGAAGAGAAGCGAGGAAAGATAACAAGTTGTCAATGGGGCGCTAAAAAGTATAGTAAGGAGTCACTCCCGCATTAATACAAATACAATGGTAGAAGGGGGGGGGGGGGTATGATGCGCTAAGCAAAAGATGTGCAGAAGTATTCAAATGACACATTTATTTAATCTTGACACAGTAAAAAGAGTATATAAAATATACAGATGTAATAATAAAAGTCTGTTAAAAATAAACTAAATAAAAACCATGGCCCAGAGTTTATTCACCCCTAACCCAAGCTTGGTAGGTAATAGAGTGTCCGTTCCGATAATGTCCCCTTCAATATTATCTCTACAGGTGGTATTGAAAGGGACATTTGAAAGGGGGATAGTCTTTCTGTTATCCATTATGTAGAGAGGTGGAGTGCTCTGGCCAGACAAATATGGAGTCCCTTGTATATGAAGCACCAAAATGGTGACCATGCAGTGATCCAATAAGACTATAAGACTATTAGCAAGTCACTATTCTGGGTGATCCTGGGCACAATAGCCATACCTGATGCAACCCTGGCGCGTTTCACTGTGTCCACCTTGATAAAGCTGTGTAAAGTAATGAAAGGCAATCCCCTACTACCCTGGAAAGGGCTGCAGATGAGAAGCACCAGGATAAATCAAACATAAATCAATTTAACATAAATACAATCTAACAGTGCACTGCTCTGCGTGCACACCGCTATCCAGCACGCGCAGAGCAGCTGCGTCAGTATCTGTAGCTGATCTCATTGTCCAATCCTGAGTCCCACCAATTAGGGTCCATCCTTCCCTGCATGTCTGTGTTCCGAATGTAGCACTCAGACCATCAGGGATTCTCCAGCCTGCTCTATTGATTTAGACAGGGTTAATCACTGCCTGATAGCAAGCCTATTTCTGACATTGTGTCATGTATGTGACAGAAAAAAGCTGTTTAATCCTATCTTCTCATAGCGATATTAGATTGTACTATAATATAACAGATTGGCACCACCCACCCTCTTTCTTATGTCAGGATGGGACTGTAACTGGAGTTTACTGGCTGTTACCAGTAGTGCTGCAGAGTAAGTAACATTCAGGGGAAACAGACTTGCTTCCAGTTATTGGAATTCAGGAGATCTGCAGAAAGTGAAGGGTGTACTATTCCAAAGTTACAGCTGATTATTAACAGATATGGACTAAACACAACATGTACTGTTCTCAGTGTCAGATTAAGCCTTCAGGGGGCCCGGGGCACTTTAGACAGGGGGCCCCCTTGCACTTGTCATTACTGGCCGCAAACTGCATGGGAGAATATTACACTGTCAAAACACAGAGTGAAGGCAGTATAAACTTGGTCTGTGTTTGTCCCTCTGCACCTTACTCTGTAGGAGACCTCACAGTCCCAGTGCTGCCTCTGATTAAAAACCCTCCCATGACTAGGCTGCTGCTGCTGTCCTCCATGGGCCTGAAACATGTAATGCGCTCCACCAATCAGAGCTCAGCACAAACCTCTCAGCCTCTGACCTCGTGGGCAAAGTGTCATGGGACTTAGTCAACTCCCAGTAATGCATTGCACACTTGTGCAATCAGGGTGCCTTGGCTCCCGATGCTCAGCACCATTAATTATTGTCACATTGGTAGATAGGTGAAGCTGCTGCACTACCCCACTCCCATGCACAAAATCTTTAGCTAAAAAAAAATATTTTTTTTTTCTTTAACCCCTTCATGACAGAGCCTTTTAAGGTAATTTTTTTTTTCCTCCTTGCGTTCAAATAAGCGTAACTTTTTTAATTTTCCGGCTATATAGACACATGAGGGCTTTTTTTTTGCGGGACAAGTTGTACTTTTTAATGGTACCATTTACTATACCGTATAATATTCTGGGGAATCAGGAAATAATTCAATGTGGGGTAAAAAGAAAAAAAAACGCAATTCCACAATTTTGCGCTGGTTACGGTTTTTTTGGAGTTCATAGTTCGTTTAAAATGATGGGTTATCTTTATTCTATGGGTCGTTACGATTCCGGTGATACCAAACTTATATAGTTTTCGTTACGTTTTACGACAAAAAAAAAAAAAATAGAAAATGTTACGGTTTTTCGAATTTGCGTCGCGTCGCCATGTTCTGCGGCTTATAACTTTTTTATTTTTCCACCTACGGACCTGGGTGAGGGCTCATTTTTTGCGGGCTGAAGTGTACTTTTTAATTAATACCATTATGGGATATGGGCGACTTTCTGATCTCTTTTAGCTATTTTTTTTTGGGTAGGCGATGCGACCAAAAAACGTAGTTTTGGCGTTGGGGATTATTTTCCGTTTACGCCTTTAACCGTGCGGGATAACTAATGTTATATTTTAATAGATCGGACTTTTAGGAACGCGGCGATACCAAATATGTTTATTTTATTTATTTTTTATTTATTTTTATTTAGGAAATGGGGAAAGGGGGGTGATTTGAACTTTTAATATTTTATTATTTTTTTTTTATTTTTAAACTTTATTTTTTTTTTTTTTTTACTTTTACTACAAGGCCCCCTAGTGTACTTGACCACTAGGGGGCGCGATCGCCTGTACTAGGTTCAGCCATAGAGCTCTATGGCTGAACGTAGTGATTTTATGCACTTCCTATTACATCCTGCCTGAGGCAGGATGTAATAGGTATGCATACACGGACAGCACAGGGGTCTACATTAGACCCCTGGCTACCATGGCAACCGATCGGCACCCTCCGATCGCGCTGCGGGGGGCCCCGATCGGCGCCGGAGGGGGGCGCCCCCCCTCCGATCAGCTATTTAAGCACTGCGGGCGCTTTGCCCGCGGTGCTTAAAGGGTTAAACGGCCACGATCGGCGAACTCGCCGCTCGTGGCCGTGAGAGCAGGGACCTGGCTGTAATATACAGCCATTACCTGCTCTCTATCAAGCCAGCTCACTCCGTGAGCTGGCTTGATTCCCCCTCAACGGACATATGACGTATATATACGTCATATGTCGTGAAGGGGTTAAATACATGCCAACCACAGGGGGCCCCTAGATAGAGGCGGGCCCAGGAGTACTGACCCCTTGTGCCCCCATTATAATCCGGCCCTGACTGTACTTGATATCAGCAGGCAAGATATAGAGGAGTTGATTACATGAAGCTCTCAGGCATTAGCACAATCTGTAGAGAGTGAGAACAAACTTAAGATGCAGGCTCTACCTTTCTGGAGCAGATTTCAGCAGGCTGATAACAACATGTGAGACTTGTAATTATTGGAGTGCAGCTGCGAGCAATACTCGTATGAGAGCCAGAATTAACAGGTATTGTCTGTAACTAGGAAAACTGAGGCTTAACTGAATGGATACACTGGAAACACACTAAACTGCAGATACTCCAATGATATTGATACTTGCAGGAGGGAAACCCAGCAATACAGACTTCTAGCTTTTGTTCTAAAGGTGCCCACACACTAGAAAGATCTGCGATCATAAGATGTGCGCATAAATTAGCCTTCAAATCTTTTGTCCGATCTGGACAAAAGATTTCAGGCGAGCGCACATCTTTACCAAAGATTTTTCTTAAGATCCCATGTGCGTTCCTATGGATCTTTTGTTAAATCTTCTGATCTTTTGTGCAGCACGTAAGATCAGAAGATTTAGCAAAAGATCCACGGGAGCGAGCATCGGCCGATTTTCGACCGATTATCGGTAAATATCGGCCGATTTATCGAAAATCGGCCAATCGGCCCAAAAATCGTTCTAGTGTGTGGGCACCTTAAGTCTTGTTGCTAACAGTAGTTAAGGTGCCCACACACTAGAAAGATCTGCGATCATAAGATGTGCGCATAAATTAGCCTTCAAATCTTTTGTCCGATCTGGACAAAAGATTTCAGGTAAGCGCACATCTTTACCAAAGATTTTTCTTAAGATCCCGTGTGCGTTCCTATGGATCTTTTGTTAAATCTTCTGATCTTTTGTGCAGCACGTAAGATCAGAAGATTTAGCAAAAGATCCACGGGAGCGAACATCGGCCGATTTTCGACCGATTTTCGACCGATTATCGGTAAATATCGGCCGATATATCGGCCGATTTATCGAAAATCGGCCAATCGGCCCAAAAATCGTTCTAGTGTGTGGGCACCTTTAGGTTGTCAGCAATGTCACCTACTGCTCTGGCAGTGAGTTGAAGAACAGGGAAGGTTTAAATAGAAGCTGTAGGTCACAGATTGGCTGAGTCAAGGAGCAGCCCCCTAACCTAATTTGACGGCACAGGGCGCAGTGACTCCCTGTGACATCACTGACGTTATGTATTACATGATTGGACACATTCGTAATGAGTCCTGTTATAGAAGTTACTGAATCTTTCATGTTGACTAAATAAAATCCAACTTTATTTTTTTTAAGTTTCTCAGAAGACAGCTGAAGCGTAGCCATGATGTGAAGAGAATAATCAGAATTCACTGCAGGTGTGTTCTCTAATTTCTGTACTCTGTTTCCGAGCGGAATAGAAACTATTAAGCATGTTGTCATTTTTATTTATTATTCTCAATTTGCTCAAAATTGCTCATCTAATTACCTTCTTCTCTGAGCACAACAACTGCCAACATACTGACAGCTTCACTAATATCCGTGCTTCTACAAAACAAACATCTCTGCAACAAGCTGAGGTGGAATTTATCAAATGTGTACAGGAACAGGGATAACGAAGGAGCAATCAATCCATCACAGTATAAATAAATACCCAGAGCGGTTTTCAGTGTTTTCTTCAGCTAAGCCTGTGTGCTCTATGGGCGTGATTTGAAGGCGATTGGAGTTTTGTGAACATTGCCATTGCTCTCAAATCTGAATCAGGGCCTTAGGGGATACGGTCGGTTGGTCGACCGTCACTAGGTTTTTCACTGTTTTTTGAGCCAACATGTGCCAACACGCAGTATTTCATGTCCTACCATCCACTAGGGCAGTGGTAGCCAACCCTAGCCCTCAAGAGCTACCAACAGTTCACATTTTCCAGACAACCTAGCTGCTGCACAGCTGCACTCATTAATCACTGACATTTGAAAAGATACACAGATGGAGCTAATTAGCTCACTCGTGATTCTGTGAGGAGACCTGCAAAACATGCACTGTTGGTAGCTCTCAAGGACTAGGGCCGGCTACCCCAGCACTAGGGCATGGTGGGAGAATAAAATAGTGTGCCCTCGCATGGCGAGCGCAGCGCACTTAATCCTGTGTCCATTGTGAGGGTATGAGTTCTTCAATCACTCAGACACCGAGCAGATGAAACCAGAAGAACGGTTTATTTTCCACAGCACGCACAAATAGACAATAAACAGTGGCAAAGGTAAATTGCAGAGTAGAAAGATATTCAGGTAGCAGGCCCAAACAGACAGTCCTTGTATAGTCACAGTCCCAGATCAGTTCCACAGGGCAAACTATCACTTAGCCACACAGCTGTGATAGCAGAAAACTGTATAAGTCCACACAACACAGACGCTCCACACCAGAGCTTGGTAGGATGCCCCCTTCCCGGGCAAACGATGTGTTCCACAAGATCCAGTGAAGGGTAGGACCCCTGAGACCGGATTACTGAGCTGGCAGGTGTACAAGTCATTTTAAAAACTTCCAAATTCCCACGGTTCACAAACCAAAAGTGGGCTTGCAGTGGATCTTGATTGGTGGATTCAAGAGTCAGGTATCATCCCCTCCCAGCTACTGCTGCTGCCCCCCCCCCCCCCCCCCCCCCCTGCTGGGGTCGGTTCCAGTAAGTCTGGAAGTGACCACAGATATGCAAGGGAGTATCAATACAAGATACAATACAACACAAGATTACATTGTGTGGTGGTCACCCCCTGTGGACATTTCCTGTTGGTAGCAGGGGAATTTGATCACCCCCTGTGGTGATTGTCCTTCAGCTATCCCCCTCATGTAAACAGCAGGAACAATAATCGGCTGATTACATTATGGGCTGATCACCCCCTGTGGACAACCTTCCTGTTGATAGTAGGGGGATTCGATCACCCCCTGTGGAGATTGCCAATGGTATCAATGGTACACAATGCTTACATGAATAAAGTCCTGGGAAATACAGACATTACATTTCTGGTGGGATTATACAGCCTAATAATATATGATCTGGAACTACACACACATATAGGGGGTATATAGACATACATAGAGACTACAGGGTACAGACTGACTAAAGTGTACATTTTTCACTACAAATAATAAAATATCATAATTACAGACTTACGGTCAGCCTGCTAACCTCACATCCATGTCGACTGTGCCGACATTCGAGTAAAAAAACAGTGAAAAAAGCCAAGCCTTTTGACTGTCGACATAGACCATGTCCACCTAATGCTTGTGTCGACCTAACGACCTGTCGACCTTGTCCCATGTCGACCTACACCCCTGTCAACCTTGCAGTATGTCGACCCAGTGGTGTCGACCTAATGACTGTCGATAATCGATAGGTCGACCCAATGATCCATACCCGGGCAGCGCTTACCTGTTTGCTAGGCTGCGAGTATACCCAGACTATCCAACAGGTCTGAAGCAGGCTCTTAGAAGGTTTTTCTGGTTGATACGCTCGCATGCGAATTTGCATGCAACGCGGGATGTAGCTCATTATGCATGCACAACTGCCGCAGGGCGCATGTGCAAATTTCATAGCCCATGCACGCTCGCACCCTTGCGCAAAGAAATATGCTTTCGAACAAGCCCTAAAGTGAAGGCATGATATGGGTGTTTCTCTGGGCGTGGCTTTGCCACAGGGGAAAAATGGGTGGAACCCTGGGCGTATACAGGGGGAGTTGACCACAAGTGCTGGGTGGTGGCTCTGCAGAGCCGGCCCTAGCCTAAATGACGCCCTAGGCAAGATTTTGGCTGGTGCCCCCTAGCACCGCCACTAGTTCCGCCTCTGACATAGCAGTCATCATTTTGAGCTCCTACCTGCAATATTTTAAATAGAAACAGTGCACACATTTGGTGCGCAGCCCAAACAGGGGTGTGTTCTTGCTGGGAAGGGGCATGGCCACACAATTTTACCTCCAATTTAAATTATGCCACACAGTAGTGCAACTTTATCCACATTATATCATGCGATGGTGTCCCTTATTCACGTTACATCACACTGTAGTACCACTTTACCTTATATACATTACTCCGCACATTATTCACATTATACCCTTAGAAAAAAATCCTGAGAAAATATTGTATTTTAAGCACCTCCATGGCCACACTGCAACCCAGCACAAAGCAGTGTGTGCTGGGCAGAGGAGAAGAGCTGCAGCTGCTGCTGTCACTTAAGAGGAGGGGGCCCGGGGCCCCCATTGGGCCCTCCCATCAGATTTTAGCCTGGGTAATTTGTACCCCCTACCCCTTTCTCTCGGCACCCCTGATAATACCACACAGTAATGCCCCTTACACATGACACACATTATTAATGTCCTTCTAACCATAATGCCTCTTACACATTATGCCAACCTTTATTAATGCCCTTCATACACATAATGACACACATAATGCCCCTTACACATATGTTGCACATTATTAATGCCCTTATACACATGACACACATAATGCCCATTAAACACATGTTGCACATTATTAATGCCCTTATACACATGACACACATAATGCCTGTTACACATATGTCGCACACTATTGCACAACCAACCCACCCGCAGACAGCACTCGCACAGCCGCTAACACTGTGACCTCTGCCTCTGCTTGGATACAGATGTTTCCTCATACATCTTGTCTCAATAGGCCATGCAGCTCCTGGCCAGTTCTGCTAACGTTGGGTGCCTTTTTTGCTGAAAATTTGTATTTTTTGCATTGTTATGACCAGCACACACAAGGAGCTTCCGATGATTAAAATGATATGCGGCATGCCTATATTCTGTGTGCGACTGTGGCTGTACTATGCTATGTTACAGTGATTTCCATGAATACACTATTTCTTATGCAGATACAGCCTCACTCACACACAGAATATAGGCATGCTGCATATCATTTTAATCAGCAGAAGCTGCTGATGCCCCTAGGCATTCCAAATGCCCTAGGCAATTGCCTAGTTTGCCTATGCCTAAGGCCGGCCCTGTGGCTCTGCAACCGTGGGTGTACACTCGCAGTGCTCAGGCTGAAAAACTGCACACAAGAAAAAAAGGGACTCAGGTCTCACAGGTTCCAGCTTAGCCGACCAACTTTTGCAACACCAATCAGCGCGCACAATGGCTAAAATACATGCACCTGCACACAATACTCACCCATGCACCTGCAGACAATACCCACACATGCACCTGCACAAAATACCCACCAATGCGCCTGCACACAATACCCACCCATGCGCCTGCACACAATACTCACCCATGCGCCTGCACACAATACTCACCCATGCACCTACACACAATACTCACCCATGCACCTGCACACAATACTCACCCATGCACCTGCACATAATACTCACCCATGCACCTGCACACAATACTTACCTTTGCGCCTGCACACAATACTCACCCATGCGCCTGCAGACAATTCCCACCCATGCACCTGCACACAATACCCACCAATGTGCCTGCACACAATACGCACCCATGCGCCTGCACACAATACCTACCCATGCGCCTGCACACAATACCCACCCATGCGCCTGCACACAATACTCACCCATGCACCTGCACACAATACTCACCCATACACCTGCACACAATACTCACCCATGCACCTGCACACAATACTCACCCATGCGCCTGCACACAATACTCACCCATACACCTGCAGACAATACTCACCCATGCGCCTGAACACAATACTCACCCATGCACCCATGCACATAATACTCACCCATGCACCTGCATACAGTATTCTTCTGCACACAATACTCACCAATGCACCTGCACATAATACTCACCCATACGCCTGCAGACAATACTCACCCATGCACCTGCAGACAATACTCACCCATGCACCTGCACACAATACTCACCCATGCACCTGCACAAAATACTCACCCATGCACCTGCACACAATACTCACCCATGCGCCTGCACATAATACTCACCTATGCGCCTGCAGACAATACTCACCCATGCACCTGCACACAATACTCACCCATGCACCTGCACACAATACTCACCCATGCACCTGCACACAATACTCACCCATGCGCCTGCACATAATACTCACCCATGCACCTGCAGACAATACACACCCATGCGCCTGCACATAATACTCACTCATGCACTATACAAGTTTCTCTCATTAACCAATTACCTAACCACATCTACTCAATGCAGGCCCACGGTAAGTACACTATTGCAGCTTACACATTTCTACCTTTCATGCTTCTTATCTAATTTATATGTGTGCGTATATGTAACACCTATGTATTAGAAATATAATATCATTCGCTTTACAAAATGTTTCTGTGTGGGGATACGTCATTAGGTTGACATACTGAAAGGTCAACATGGGCCTAGGTCGACAGATCATTAGGTTGAGACAAGCATTAGGTCGACATTGGCAAGGTCAACAGTCAAAAGGTCGACATGGGGATTGTCACTGTTTTTTGAGTCGATATTTGCAGACGAGCAGTATTTCGTGCATGGTGGGAGAATAACATAGTGTGCCCGAAGCATGGCAAGCGCAGCGAGTCATGCGAGGGGAGGCGGTGCTACGTTTCAGTGTCTATGTCGACTGTGTCGACATTCAGGTAAAAAACTGTGAAAAACCCTATTTCAACCTTTTGACTGTCGACCTTGCCCATGTCATCCTAATGCTTGTGTCGACCTAATGACCTGTCAACCTAGACCCATGTCGACCTTTCAGCATGTCGACCTAATGGTTTTGACCCAATGCTTTTCGACCATCATCTTGTAGACCTAATGATCCATACCCGTTGTGTGCATTTGGATACTTTCATTTGGAAACATGACTACTAAATCACTATAATGACTGACAATCATTGTGCAAACCATCTTAAACCTATACACTCTCACAACCCACATATACAGGATGTCTCATTCGTTTAAACCACACTTGCTTCAGTCTTTCTAATGGCTCTGATGTATGTTATGATTAGTAAATTAGTTCCAATAAAAACAATGAGTCAAATCATGTCATTAACTAATGGGTTGAGATTGGGTTCGCTGCGTGCGTAATGGCCCTGATTCTGGTTCACTCAAAAAGGCAAGTTTCTTCTCAAATGGACAAAAACATGTGCACTGCAGGGGGGAAGAGGGGCAGATGTAACATGTGCAGAGATAATTACATTTGGGAGAGTTATTTTGTTTCTGTGCAGGAAAAATACTGACTGCTTTAATTTTAGACTGCAATAATCTCACTTTGAAGTAAAACCCCACCCAAATCTAATTCTCTCTGCACAAGTTACATCTGCCCCACCTGCAGAGCATAGGGTTTTGTCCACTTCAGAAGCAATTTGTCTTTGCAAGTGAACTAGAATAAGGGCCATTGTTAGAATTGCGCATGAAATCACCCACAGAGGCTGTTCGCACGCACAGTGCATGATCTTGCGCACACAGCAATGTGTGTAGGAGCATGCAAGTGTGAGGATACTTTGAGTCCACTCCCTTTGGGTACCATGCTCACGTTAGCATGTGGTATGGGCATAAATTTGCATGTCTGCATGCGAATAATCGTGCATGCGAACCAATCAACCAGAATAAGGTCCTTAGTCCATTGCGGTGCACTGAAAGTCTAGCCACTATGCAGATATTGTGCCTAATTCAGATCAGTATAGTGATTACTATGGGCCTGATTCAGCCACAGAGAAAACCCGCCCGTGTGCAACCCGGCGAAGGGGCTGCAAAAATATCGCAGACCTGCGAAAAGAGGCAAATCCAAAAGAAGATGATGGCTTTCTTCACAGGGAGACTCCAGGCATGCACAGTCGTTCTGTGAATGCGCAGCTCAGCGATCCGTGTGAATCAGGCCCTATGCTCTCTGCCAATACCTGCAGATTCTATAAATATTCTCCATATTTCCATATCTTTGATATTCCCTAACGGAAGGATCAGATTCTTCAGGTCACGCCATTACTTTCATTCCCAGAGAGTTTTGGTCTCTGTGTTGCACAGGTTGCAAGAGTGCTGAAAATAATGATTACAGCGTGCGGAGAATTTACATAATTCTGCTTCATCTCTAATAATCATTTCAATAAATTATTCAAATGTTGTCTGAGGATGTATCCTGGTATATTAAAGATAGGGTCTACAAACCTAAAGTAACTATTTATCATTATTAAACAGACTTTTCTAGCATTCACAGATTGTATTTGTTATAAATGCTTTTGCTACAGATTTGTCCACATACATCTATCCTCCATGCGATTAAAGTTGCGTTACGCATAACGCGCGAGCCCCATGTGACTCTGTAGCGCCGGGCGTCTTTTTATGCAACTTTTTCTATTAAAGAGCATTGTGTTTGCAAAATTGATTTGGACGCAGAAGCAGCTTCTGTTGATTCAAATGAGAGATGTGCAGGTTCGGATTTACCCGGAAGTCAAAACTGTATCTTATTGGCTATCGGCTGTCACATGAGTCAAAACATGTGACAGCCAATAGCCAGTGATTAAATCCGGGTAAATCTGAGTAAATCTGAACCTGCACATCTCTAATTAAAATGGTATGCAGGATGTCTATATCCAGTGTGTGATGGGGGCTGTATCTGCGTAAGAAATGGATTGTTTCAGTGTTTTCCCGGCAAACACTGTAACCTAACTTTTTGTATGCGGATAACAATAAAAGTCATCTTAAAAAATACAAAATACAGAAAACTTGGGTACACACCACCAGCCATGTCCCGGCATCTCTGCTCAGGTGGTTCTAAACTACATAATAATAACAGCCCCACTGTGGGTCACCTATTCATATGTTTTACCTGGAGGCACAATGACCAGCATTCCCTTCAGCTATTGAACTCATACTTGCCAGACGTCCTATCATGCTTAGAATTGGCAGTTATGCGGAAGGGGAGTTGGGCCTGAGTTATATCCTGGTATCAGTGGGCTGATTAGCAGTCAATCATTCACTGCTATAGTCAGTGCAACTACTTCCTCAGCCAACGGGGCCTCAGGCTGCAGAACCCTGGGCAATAGTCCTGCCAGCCCGCCCCTTGAGCTACCCCGTCAGATAAGCATGTCATAAAAGATAATACAGTACATACAATCAGGGCTGGATAGAGGGAGGGGCGACAGGGTGGTCATCTGGGGCCCCCACAAATACTGGGCCCGCACATCAATCTTTTTCAGTTGGAGCAGTTTCCCAGGTCATCTGGTCAAATCCTTGCCTCTGTCAAAACTCCCTCCCTGTGACGTCCAGATTGTGAGCGAGATGCACTAAACAAAATATGCTGTAAAATCCCCATTTGGGGGGGGGGGTGTTTAACGCATTTTCATATGCAGTTCATATGCTTCGCTGTGGGGGGTTACAGGGGAACCCCATAAAAGCATATGGGCTTCCCTTCACATCCCCCACTGCCCCGCGTGACCCCCGCCGATCCGTGCCCCCCTTCCTCTCTGTCCAGGCAGTCTTCTGCTGTGCTACCTGGTGCCATAATTATTGCATATGTTAGTGCATATGAAATAATTCTCTTTGCGGTAGCCGGCGATGCGTGGCGGAGAGGGGCCGCGGATGTGACTCTATCCCTGTATCCCTGAGTGCGTGTTTGTGTATATGCGTGCAATTTTAGTAATGGTGGGCCCTGACAACTTCACTGCCCCTGGGCCTCCATCAGCCTTAATACAGTATAGATGCTTAAAAACAAATCAAACAAAATCCAACAACAACAACAACTCTGGAATATAAAACTTTGCAATGGAATGATGAAAGAATACGTCTCTGAGCTTCTTCTTTTCATCTTGACGCTCTTGCTTAAGATCAGAGACATTTCATTTTGCTTGTTTGAGGGACTGATCTACATAATTATTATTTGCACAGAGACTGTGCAAGGTCAGTCGTGCTGTTATTTGTGCGGTGATGTAAGCAGCCTCACGGTGCAATCCTGGAGAACTATTTACATCACGGCACGATTTGACCTTCTATTAAACCAGGGCGCTTCGCTGATACGCTTCCTTGTAACATTGTTGGCAGCTTCATAATTAGAGATTACAACCTGCATCCCCCTGTCACCGCAGCTGCTAACAGGACGTCAAGGTGCTGTAATTGGTGAGAGCCCATTTATCATTCGATATTTGCGACTTATTCCCCAAAAACACGTTTTTGTGAGGTAACCGCAAATATTTAGTATTACTGAATGTACAGCAGAGGGACCGTTCCCGGCTGCAACCGCCACCCCTACGGATGCAACACTGTCAGATTGACCAAGGTCCGGAATGTGAGGCCTTCCAGAGATTGGTCCATTTGTGAAAATTAACACGTACTTTAGTGGTTTCTAAGGTCTTTTCCATGACCCCAGGTTGCTGAGGAACAACTTGGGTGATTAAGACCAGGCCGAATTTGATGTTAGGGGTTTCATCATGTGCGTATATGCGCAAGTGCAAACCCCCTGGAGCGAACGCCTTTGGCGAGTTTCACACTTGCCAAGGGCATTCGCTCCATGATGTTAGGGCATTCCAAAAAATGGTGGCCACACCCATGAAAACGCTGGACGTACCCCTGTGAACACAGGCATGTTCATTTCTGCTTGGGGTGTGCGGCTGACATCATATGACGGCAGCGTCCAACCCGAATTCGCCGGGAAGCGTGCGCTAGAAAAGTCAGTCCAGGATGACTTTTCTTTATGAACAGTGGAGAAATCATTCGATAGCGAGCGATCATCGAATGATTTCTTTCCCGTTCGGCCGCATGCGAGTGAGCGGATTTGGCCGGCGACGGAGTACGTTCAACGGGGCGGCAGCTACCTGCTCGCTAACCTGCGAATATACGCAGTCTAGCAAACAGGTCTGAATCAGGCCCCATGGAAGTAAATCAGACCTGATCACAGGGCCACAAATACGCACAGTGATGATTATCCATCGACTGCGCATGCGCCACAATGCGCGTGGGCGATGCCCGGCAGTGATGAACTCCTGCCACTTTTTTGATCGCTGGCCGTACGCAAAGTGATTGGCAGGAAGTAGGCGCCTGGGGTCGGCAACCGGCCGTTTAGTGGTAGTGCGAACAGATTTGCAGTCGTACACATCCATTCCATTCACACAGCCAGCACATGAATTTGCTAGGCCGGATCTCACTCTAACGGCGTGTCATCTTAACTGAACGCTGGCTGCTGCGACTTTACAACCCTATGATCAAGTACGAATAACCCCCCCCATGAGTCTATCCGTGACTAAATTCTGGAACTTGTAGTCCCACAAGAGGTTGCGCTACATGTTTCCTTGAAGAAGTGATAGAATTGATGTCTATGTTCATGTTATAGATTATTTCAAATAGTGACACGGTTGTCATGGAAACAACCAGATGCCTTCAGTTTGTTTAGTAATTAACCTCCCCACCACATCTCACCGGGGATGACAAGTTGCGGTGCTGAGCCGTGTACATTATGTCTAGCAGTTTAATTACATGCAGGGGACGTTGGTGGGAAATTGTAACGAGGCTGCTTGTACGAGTATTAATGAAGGACATTTGCAAATAATTTGTACTTTTCAGCAGTTTTTTAAGGCTAAAACAGTCAATCAGCTGTTTTCTGTCTATTGTGCTCAAACCCATTTCTCTCGGGGAACTGCCGAACTAGTCAAAGTGACTGCATGGGGAAGACAGGTTGATGAGATGCTGGCAGGTTAATTGTGTAGTATACAGTAGCAGGTGCACAGGGGATTACCATTCTAGGTACAAACTTTCAAAACATTTCTTTTTTTTTTATAGCCCTAATAATCCTATGTGGGCATATTTTCTCAGCGCATTACTGTTGCCTAACAGAGGCAGCGAACTACATCAAAAGAATTAAAAAATCAGACGGTGGGGATTATTATGGTGACATGTGCTGAGTAACTCATGTAAAGAATGTGGCATCACTAGGGGAGGTGCGGCCCATCCAGGGGTACCATCACAGTAGTGTGCCTGTCCCTGTGTAGGTGGCACTGCAGCCAAAGCACTCTCAGTGGGCAACCCGCACCTCCTTCAACCCACGCAGTGACGATGGACAAACGCTTTCCCCTAGGGGAACACACTCCCACTCAAAAATAAGGAAAAAGCACAATATGAAACTCAGCGCTGTTAGGAGGAGGAATGAAAGTTGGAGTTCCTTTTAAAAGAGGGTGTGTGTGTGTGTGTGTGTGTGTTTGTGTTTGTGTGTGTGTGTATAGTTCTTGTCTCCGTGAATAGGGTTTCCAATGGATCCTATGCAAACTGATGGTCCTGAGGTCTGGTCTGGGACCATTCTGGTCTGAAGCTTTTGTAGGTTGGTCCAGATGTTTGAATGGATACCGCGGCGCACACCAAGGAAAGGCTGGTAGGTTGGGTTACGTGTTTCGCCGGTAATATCGGCTTTTTCAAAGGTGAACATGACGAAAATGGGGGTTCCGGTCACAAGGCCAACACCCCCAACCCACAATTATATGCCCTTTTCCCCGGGCATGCTGTTTTGCTACACGAAATACACATAACGTCACACCAGGTGTCAAAGCAGGTAGGGATGCCGCTGACCCATACTACTAAAGTGCTTGGCGTTGGCTGGGGTTAAGTCATGCATGATGGAGTTTCTGTAAGGGCAGTGTAGGAGAGAGGTGCCCATGTTGGATCTGGGTCTTTAAATAGGGATGGCCATGGTGGGGTCCTTGTGTGAAGCCTCTCGTATAAGTAAATGGAAGGGAGAAGACATACTTCCTGCACCAGGAGACCTGTGCAGAGGACCAGTGGTGGAATCCTAGTTGAAGGTCAATGTGGGACGTCGGATTGTAGCCTAAGATGTAGCATGGTAAAGGCCTCCATGAACGCTAAAGTGGATCCCTATTGGCTAACCGCCAAGTGTTTACATAGTGAAGGCGGAGTGGTGGGTTGGTTGCTAGTTGGCTGCATGATTAGATAGAGTCTTGACGGAGAAAGATCTGTGCAACCAAATCGGCATTTGAAGAGAAACCTGGTAAAAATAAAATGTCCAGATAAAGTGACCTTATATTGGGAGAGTGAGGCTGCATGTTAGTAAGGGAACCTGGCAGACAGATACCGTAAGAGACCGGCAACGGAACGTGTTAGGAACCACTGTGAATAAACATGGAAAGTAATAAACATTCATTTTCAACAGCAAAGGGATTTCGTGATGGCAGCGGAAGGAGCCGGAGCAATACGCAATTTACCACCTGCTGAAAGCAATGGGCAGGAGGAAGAAGATGGTGAAGCTCAGCAGGTAACCATCTGTAATTGTCCTGGAGAGAAAAGTGTAAATAAAGTGTGTTTGTCTTTTCAGATGGAGATGCCATCCTTCATCAGCCTCAGTTTGAAACTCGCACCGGTGGCCGAGTGCATGCAGATAATAAATAGATGCAACAGTGCTTTATAAATGGTGCAGATTTAGGTTGTCCACTGCACGTGGACAAGGAGGAGGTGCTGAACAAGGACAAGGGGGAGGTGCTGAACAAGGAAATGTGGGGAGGTGCTGCACAAGGACAAGGGGGAGGTGTTGCACAAAAACCAGGTGGAGGTGCTGCACAAGAACAAGGGGGAGGTGCTGCACAAGGACAAGTTAGGAGGTGCTGCACAAGGACAAGGGGGGAGCTCCTGCATAAGGACAAGGGGGGAGGTGTTGCACAAAAACAAGGGGGAGGTGCTGCACAAGGACAAGGAAGGAGGTGCTGCACAAGGACAAGGGGGGCTCTGCTGCACAAGGACAAGGGGGAGCTGCTGCACAAGGACAAGGGGGAGCTGCTGCACAAGGACAAGGGGGAGTGCTAATCTGGGTAGTGTACCACTGCACAATTTCTTAATACACTTCTATGTCTATTATATCCGATATACTGTATAACGATTTGGAACCCAAAATGCTTCAAACATTCCTGATAAGGTAGCCCCAAACTGTATCGTGTGCATTCTTGTAGTGTTACGCTATTATCTTGTATGTCTGTATAACACTACCTTAAATTATGTATTATATACAATTAAGTGTCTGAGCCTCCTTTTAATTCCCCATTGTTAAAGTCCAGCTGTCTGTGTAATTTTTTTTTCTAACTGCTGTAATTAAATATTAGGTATTCTAATTTTGACTTTTAAATCCTGCCCTCTTGGCAAGAGCTTAATTCCTGCAATATCAGGGTAACCAGAGAGAATATTGCTTAATCCTCATTAATAAGTGCTAGTGGCTTTTACCCTGCTTATGAATAATAGGCATGCGTTGGCTTTGTCACTGTAATTAAGCACAGTGATTACATAATTACACCTGGGTATCTATTCCTAGAGTGAGCAGTTTGCAAACGTTACTTAACCCCTTCCCGACATTTGACGTACATTTACGTCATGGTCGGGATGTACTTCCCGACACATGGCATAAATGTACGTCATGACTTGTAACTGTCACCGCGTCTAGAGACGCGGTGACAGAGGGGAGATGGCTGCTGTCCCTGACAGCAGACATCTTCCCTCATTGCCCAGGGGGGGCAGCGATGCCCCCCGCCATGGGCGATCGCTGCGATTGGCTGTTCAAACGTGAACAGCCAAAAGCAGCGTTTACTGTGTGATGTGTAAAATTTAGACTCTGCTGCCCCCTAGCGTCCAAAAAAAATAAAAGAAAGTTGAAATAATGATGTAATAATAAAGTTTAGATATGGTCTATGTTAGTTATTAACTATTTTGAGTGGTATGATTATTTGTCTCACAAGCAGAAAATTTTACATTTTGCAAATAGCAAAATGTTCAATTTTTTTATGACATTTTGGTATTTTTCACAAAAAAAAAAAACTGTATCGACCAAAATTTACCACTAATTTAAAGTACAATGTGTCACGAGAAAACAATCTCAAAATCACTGGGATAAGTAAAAGCAAAAAAAAGTTATCCCCACTTAAGTGATACATGTCAGATTTGAAAAAAAGGGCTCTGTCAGGAAGGCAAAAACATGCTGCGTCGGGAAGGGGTTAAAAGTCATTGCCAGGTCAACCCAATTAGGTGTAAGTTGAGTCCTGTGTGCATTCCTCATAGCAAACGCACCCAAATAATGCTGCCCATACACATGTGAGATATTGCATGCAATCATTCCATTTCGACCACATCTGTTCGGTAAAGCCAATGATTGTAGGCACGTACCATCTACCGAATTGTTGGAGCGATCGCATGTGTTTTATTATACATACGATCGCTCGAATGCAATCAGCGGGTGGGGGCGGTGGGAGTGCTTTTGGTGGCTTCGGTTCAGGGAGAGGGCGCCAGAAGGGGCCACTGCTGTGCTTTTGGTGGATTTGGTTCGAGGAGAGGGTGCCGGAAGGGGGGCCATGGGGGTGAAAGAGGGGAGGAGTGGGCAGTTAGAAGGAGGAAGGAAGTGATCTATAGTCCTTTGTGTGTTTTCCCTCCCTCCCTCCCACCCCTATGTTTAATGTTGGGCGGTGGTAAAGACCGGTCGCTTGTTATATGTATTAGTTAAGTAGCTAGTGGGTGCGCTCTCCCAACATTGATATATGTCATTAAACCATTCGTCCTGGACAGGAGATGGGTTACACCACCTGCATGGGTGGGTTGCCAGTTGGAGAGTTGATCACCAGCGGCTTTTGGGTATGTGTGTGTGTTTATGTTACCCGCAATCGTTCTTAGTGCCGCCACCACTTATAGTCATATCTAATAGACAACTTGTCCATCAATAAATTTGACATTACTGTGAAACGACAGCACTTGTGTCCGCATCTTCTTTTAGTGGTTAAGGTTTAAAGTGTTGTTATTTTGAAGCATAATGCATGAAAGATACCCGATGGTGAGTTTACATTGATATTCTAGACGTGGTCAACATTGTTTGTGCACATCGCCCTAAGCAGGTGAAAACATAGGTAACATCTTTCTTGTAAGGTAAAAAAAAAGACAGCACACAGCGCAGAACCTCTGTTACAGCCTTACAGGCCTCCAAATCCATAATTCTGCAAGGCTTTAAGTAGCACAGGATGGGTGTGATAAATGACAGTTTGGAGCTGAATGATTGGTACTTTGTCTCCATCCACTAAATCTCCATCCTAGACTTAGTAAATAGACCCCATAGTAACGGACGTGAGGATGGGGAACATAATGAACACTGCACAACAAAAACAGATGAAAATGTGGGTTAAATGTAAGGAAAAAAAAGACGGTTCCAAAGCAGAAAACAGAAAGTGAATTTGTAAAAATACTGCCTGTGATCAAACATGGAGGCCAGTTAAGGGGCCAGATTCAAGGTCGCAGGTCATATATTGTTGAAACATTGCATAACTTCCGCAATGTGGCATTTCTATTTGGACCTCGCAAACTCGCCCCTCTCTGGATTGACCCCCACATACTGTAGTCATTTCTTATATCTCATATATCTAGGGCAAACATGATTATGAGATCTGACCTTCAGCGGTTCTCCAATAACAAATATTACAGAGGCTCCTATATAGAAATGGCGAAGAAAGTGAAATACATGTATGCAGTGTGAACGGTGAGGCTGTCACATGATCACATTTAAATGTCCGATCCGACAGGCTGGGGCTGCGCAAGTTATTTTTAGCCTCGCCGATTAAATCTCATAACATTCATCACTCTAGCAAACACAATGCAACTTTAAGGATTTTATGCAATTTTATGCAAATGTTCTCATGAGATAATTCTCCCAGGTACAAACAACCTTTCCTGCGTTCTCCATTACGACGAGCGATTCCTGCCCGCAGTCACCTAGCATCCCCTGAACGAGCGGTTAATTGCTCATTACCTTGGGAGGAAATGAACCACCTGATTTCCACATGAGATGAATGCATTTTATCATTGCACGATTTTAGGATCATTGCGCTAAAATGCTATTATGTAGCATGAAATCACCATACAATAGAATGAACAATGTCTTCAAATCCCAAATGTAGTGGAACCTAAAAGGCAAAGTCCTGTTCCCAAGAATTTTGCTGAAAGGGCCCATGTTTGAATGACAAATTCCGCTTATTCATCATTTTTGGATGTGTTCCTTTGAAAACCCCTCCTTCCCACCCCAACCAATTATGGGGAGCATTTGTGTCTTTTGTATGTATTGACTTCTATATATTTTTGTGAAATCTAAGCGACTGAGGTGGATAAAATGACCCACTCCCCCAGTGGCAAACGCAGGATTTTTAGAGCGGGGGTTTACAAATGTTATCCAAAATCTCCCACTCTGCAGCATATTGGAGTAAGTACGGGAGTCTGGGGGAGCAGTAACCGTCTTGAAAATGTGTCCTTTTTTAAACTGGATACTGTATGGAATACAATTAAGATAAGTGGTCAGCAAAGGTTAAACATATAATAAATAAATATTTATTATTTATTTACAGTTTCTTATATAGCGCAGCAGATTCCGTTGCACTTTACATTTGTAGACAGTGATAAAAGAAACTGGGTAACAACAGACAGACTTGGAGGTAGGATACACAAACATAATAGAAACAGTACTGCACTTTCTAAGCTCACAATCTCCCAGTTCATGGTAAGGCTCCTGTCTCTTCCTCCTGGCAGCTGCTATCTGGTCCATTGTGATGTTTGAGGGCTCAGATCCACACATACAGTAAATGTGGTAGAAGAAGCTGGTACACTGGGCATGTGCAGCAGCTCTGCTCTGTCCCTTACACTGCATGATGTGGTGGCAGCTCTACTGATCATATCATATACCAGTGCTATTGTCATAATTTAAGGCACTAGCCAAGAAGAGGGGGTTTTCTGGGAAACCAGAAACACCCCCTGCGTTTGCCTTGTGACCCGCCAACCATTTAAGGGAGGGGGTCATGTGGGATGTATCCAGTCAGAAAGTCGATGGACATGAAAGCATGGAATCTGCAAAAACATCTGTGATGGCACACTGCTAAAAATGGACTTTTCCACCATTGAATTAAACTGTTCCCTTCCTGTCTCTTCATTACTTGAAATACAATGCTGCTTCCTTCGCCTCTGTGTTGCATACCTCCCAACTTTGAAGCTGCTTGAAGAGGGACACATTAGGGGGCATGGCTATCCATAAAGGGGTTGTGGACACATACCCATTTTGATGCTGTGGGGGCATGGCCAAGAGGCTCTGTGAACCTCTAGCCATGGCTCCTGCCCCACTGGCTGTGGTAATAGATGCTGTGCACATTCGTTTATTCACCGCTGCTCAGCATCTGACAGGGGGGACTCCCAGCAGCCCCCCCCCCCCCCCCGCTGCGGGACACTGCCGGCTGCGGGAGGGACGCGGTGAACGTCCCCGAAAATGGGAATGTTCCCGCGGTAATCGGGACTGTTGGGAGGTATGGTGTTGCATTTGCAATTATATATACAAATACCACAATACCCACCTCTGTGGCCCTTCACTACTCTGAGTGGGTGAAAGCAGCCAACACATAGAATCATTATAAGGCTATGATGAGACCCGGGGCAGCGATACACAGATTTCTCACAAACAGCCGCCGGCACGACAGAGCTATGAGCATCATTATAGAATGAGCGTTAGCCTTTAGACCTCACGGTCTGTTCAGGATGTTGGAATTCTGCTTCGATCAGATGTTCTGTGAAGGGAGAAAACAAAACTGAATGCTCATTTAGGCAGCAGGACGTATGGAGCCGCTACCGATATATAGATCTGTGGATTGGACTCCCGGCTGTGTCTGTTGTCCGATCAATTCTCCCCATACCCTACTTTCATGTATTGGATCTTACAGCATCCTTATGTTACTTCCAGTCCTACGATCTGAGCTCCTTCACGCTGACGGGGAACCGATTGACCGTGAAATGCACATTCATTCTGAAGCCCTAACAAGACGGAAACCACTACAATGTCTTAGTGTTTTTCTTCCTTTTATATTTTTAAAGGGATAAAGGGCCAGATTCTCTAAGCTTCAAAAGTGATAAAATGGAGAGTGATAAACAGCCAGCCAATCAGCTCCTACCTGCCATGTCACAGACTGTGTTTGAAAAATGTCAGGCAGGAGCTGATTGGCTGGCTGTTTATCACTCTCTATTTGATCACTTTTGAAGCTTAGAGAATCTGGCCCTCAGTCTTTTTATCCAGCGACCACGAAATGAAGAAAACAAAATGTCCATTAAGCTTTTCCATCATAAAGAGAATAATTAAGTAAATGAGAATCTAAATTGACCAGCTAGGCCTGTTGCCGTCTCTTAGTATTATTCATTCATTTATTATACTAAATTAAATACATGTATTTAATAGATAAACCCCTTCCCCAAGAACAGGGGCGAATTTAGGGGTCAGGCCGCCCCTAGGCACAACATTTTTGGCCACCCCCCTTGAATTAACATATTCATTATTTAGTTATATGATATAAATATATCACCACAGGGGCATCAAGCTCGGAGAGTCACATTGAATACTTACAGGCAGCAAGTCCAGATCCCTTTCCATCCCAATGGGCGGAGAGACCCTTCTTACTGCGGAGCTGATGTTAGCTGCCCCACAAGCCTGAGGCACGCATGCCCAGCCAGCATCAGCCCTGCCTCTCTCCTACCACTCTCAGTCTGTGCCCCATCCTCATCCCCAGGCCAGGGCCAGGGTCTGTAGCAGCAGCTCCACGGCAGAATTGCTGGCAGCCAGGGCCGGCGCCACCACTAGGCAAGGTTAGGCATTTGCCTAGGGCGCCGGCCACTGGAGGGCGGTAGTGAGCTGGCCTGGCCAGCAGCAGCAGCAGCACGTCGACGCGTCGCTACCGCAGAGGAGAGAGCCGGGAGGAACAAGAAGGCAGCGGCGAGGCGAGGCTCAGACGGCAAAACCACTGCACAGCTCAGCTGAGCTTGTTGTAAGTATGATTTGGACACTACACTACCCCCGTCCCCCCCGCCCGTGTACATGGCTGCCGCGTGCCGCCAGGCGCCAGCGCTGACAGACAGTAGTCAGTCAGTTGCTGTCGCCCTGACGGTCATCAGGCCGCGGCACCAGCAGCCAGCAGGAAACTTCGGCGGCGGGCGGCGGCAGCTCCTGCCCCTGCCCCCGCTGGCAACTTGGCCGCAGTCCGCAGACAGTGAAGAATCCACTGCTCCCCCCACCCGCTGTCCGTGCCCGTGCTGCGCCGCCCGTGACCGACACAGGCTCAGCAGGCCTGCAGCAAATCTCCGCCGCCCGCCCCCTCCTACCCAGCTACTCTGTTCCCTCACACAGTCTGATCTGCCGCCCACTGCCAGTCACCTGGATGGTGGCGCGGTGGCAGAGGCAGTCAATCAATATTTTACAAGGTGCGCAGCGCAGCGCTTCCTATGTCTATGGGGGGGAGGGGGGGTCACCTCCTAGGTGGATGGTGGGATAGGATGGTGCGTGGCAGTAATTTTTTTTTTAACAAGGTGTCGCTTCCTCCCTCTATAAGGGGGGGGGGGGGGGGTGTCATCTCCTATTATAGGAGATGCCCCCCCCCCCCCCCCATAGAGGGAGGAAGCGACACCTTGTAAAAAAAAAATTACTGCCACGCACCATCCTATAGGAATAGGAGGTGACCCCCCCTCCCCCCCCATAGACATAGGAAGCAGACACTATACAATGTAGATAAGAAAACGTGCACAAGAGTTTGGATGAACAGTGGGCCTGATTCAGAGATGTTGTTAATCTAAAAATATAGCTAATAAAAATGTTAAAAGTCAATTGTGTATGTGAGAAGTTGGTAGGGGGGGGGGGGGCGGTATCCTGTAGGTTTGCCTAGGGCGCCTAGATGCCTTGCACCGGCCCTGCTGGCAGCGTCATGCGTACAGAAAAGTAGCTAGGTAACATGGTGCCCAGAGCAAGAGTATATTTTGACACCCCCTCCCCCCAACACCCCGTAGTCATTTTTCTTTCTTATAGTAATGCCCGGCACAAATTATTCCACACACCATAATGCCCATTCTACATTATTCCACGCACCATAATGCCATGTACACATTATTCCATACAGCGCTATACCCGGTACATATTATTCCACACACCATAATGCCCAGTACACATTATGACACATACCGTCAAGCTCATTGCACATTATGACACACTGTAATGCCCACTGGCTCCTTTCCACTCCTCCCAGGGCTGCCATCAGAAAGTTTAGGACCTGGGACTGACCAGATAGACAGCCTCTCCAAGATAACCATCGGTACGGCCGGCTAAGCATGTCACCACAAGTAGTGCACTAAACTCAATCCTAATTTCCTGATTTACAGTGAAATAGCCATATCCATATTAAAGAAAGCATGAGTTGTACCCACATGGCACTGCTCAGTAACTGCCTATTCGGAACAGCTTCAATGCACACACTACTTTCACCCTACAATGCCTGGGTTGCACCTTCAGTATATGAATATGAATATATAAATATTTAAAAATACATATTACTGCCAGGGCATTGCTAGTAAAATACATGATATTTTATCCAATTGTCACACACAAATAGATCACACCAGAAAAAAAAAAAACATACCAAAGAGTGTTTAATCAGCACTGATGTAGGGTCATGGCTCTCCCTACCTTTCCCTAGAAAAGAACAGTCCCCTCTCCTGCAGCAGCCTCTTTCAGCTGCTCTCACTGAGATTCCTTCTCAACAAGCTGCCGGGCATTTTTATACACACACCGGAGCGCTCATCTCTTTACAGCCAGGGAGGGGAGAAATAATGAGACGGACAGACGCACAGTACCAGAACGGGCGCGCCGCTCGGCTCAGCTGTCCCAGCCCATTCTATACACAGCAGCCAATCAGGTGTCTGTGTAGAATAGCCAATGGGCACCGGGCGGCAGTGAGCCTAAGCCAGTGAGCGGCGGAGCCTCTCGGACAGTCGCAGGACCGAAGCGATTAAATGTGCATAGCTGGGCAAACGGGCAGCAGCGATTGATGAGCGTTGCGGACGCCAATTAGGGCGCCACTTGACTCCGCCATGCTGCTACTGCCTGGACTGGTCCAGGTGGTGATTATTAAAACACACTCCCAGGCAATTTGCCATGCCGCCCCTAATAGCTGCCGCCCATAGGCCCGTGCCTCACGGGCCTAGTCACAAATCCGGCCCTACCCAAGAACTGAATGCAGGGGTTGAATGCAGGGTTGCCGACTTTTAGGTAGTCAGCTCAGGAAGTAGGGGGCGGGGCCAGCTACCGTGTCACAAAAGGGACAGAGCCAAAAGCGGAGATAGCAATGTTAACATTAGAGTGGGGTGTGACCATTTAATTTGCATAATTGTGGCCATGCCCCTCGCTGTGTAATGCTGTTATTTCAGGTATTACGCCGCAAGTGGTGGGCCTTGATGATGTCATTAGGGTCCCACGGATCACCTCTTCGCCAATGATGGCGCAATTGTGGGGTACCGATTTTCGGGATCCTACCGGCCATCCTGGGAGGGTAGGCAAGTATGGTTAAATGGGGTTGGTAGAGAGGAGAAAACAGCGCCACATTCCACGTTTGGGGGCAATTGGCTGCGGGGTGTGGGGGTACACTACAAGTAACCCAGTGTTGTACAGAGGAGGTGGGGGTGTACACCCTGCGCTTAATTACCACAGGTCTAGAATATTAATGATTCAGATACAGTGTATGTGAAATAAATAAATTTTTATTTTTAATTAAATTTACAGAGTTTTAAAAGAAAAAATCGTACGATTTATGCTATGAATGTATAATATATATATATATATATATGCACATATACAAAGTATTTGAATTAGAATTGATATGGTAAAAATGATAATAACAATAGATTTCCTAGTACCAGTACACATACACAGAACGGATGGGGGGTCACAGGACAAACATTTAAAGTCCAGTACCGGTATTGTCCAGCAAACACTGTGTATCTTCCTTCTTTATGGAAAGTGTTCTGGGTGTACCTTATTCCAGGGTGCAGGGGGTCTGCCGGCAGACTTACCCGTCACTGCCGTGTTGCGCAAACGGCTGAGGCGGGGAACTTCACTTTACATCAACTAGTTTCGCCGGTAGGCTTCTTCAGGATGCTGCGTGTAGCTCTGTCCCCTGCAGTTTGGAGTTTAAGTACGCTTGTACGTTCCTTGATTGATTCGGGAACGCCCCTTAGTGGGTGTCAGAAAGATTCTGGTAGCTCCGTGTACTTCGGGATGTGATTGGCTCTCTGGGGGGGGGTGTGCGTGTGTGACATCAAGCACGTCACTTCTGCCCTTCCTCCGGGATGTCTGAGCGTCATATCAGCCTGTCTGATTATGTGCAGGCGCGACGTCATATCCGCCCTTGATGAGCCGGCTTCTTGTGTTCAAAATCAGCTGTGGTTATACGTCATCCACGCAGACGGGGTTGCAGGCAGAATTCGCCGCTTTCACTTGTAGGCTTGTTCTCAGTGGGCGTATTCCATATTCTATGCGTTCCCCGTCATGTGTTGTTCTGGGCGCAGTAGTTCTCCTGCGTGTTTCATGTCATATTTGAGTAATACGTTGCTGGATTGTTTCCCAAACATTAAAGACGTTGGACATTGGCACAGTGGGGATATTAAGAGCTTGCAATAAAAAATTGTTTATTTCTATGAAATATAGCTGCTAATTGTGGTTTTAAATTTGTTTATTTATGTGTCCACTCCAAGCTTATTGATATAAATCATTCTACGTGGTTAAGATGTGTAATATAAATAATGATATCGATGTAGGCAAGTAAAAGCGCAGTAGTTTATATATGGGTATATTATGTAGGTACTAAAAGGTATAAATATATAAATAGAAGAAATAATTAAATAAATCCCTTTTTCCTTCGAGAATGATATCTGGGTGTTATTAACTTCTCTGAGTTCTATATAAAGAATATTCCTTTTTAAAAAATAAAAATAAATAAATATGATAAAATTACAGGAATTTATAATTTATAGTAATGCATGATTACTATATGCTTAGAGCTGCGGAGGGATAGTGAGGGGGGGGGGGGGAGGCGATAGAAGAATATGGGAGTCCTTTCCTTTTATTCTCGGTATATATGTTGTCTCTCATCTCTTCTTTCCTTTTTCTTTAGTCTTTTTTTCAGACAGGCTGATACGACGCTCAGACATCCCGGAGGAAGGGCAGAAGTGACGCGCTTGATGTCACACACGCACACCCCCCCCCAGAGAGCCAATCACATCCCGAAGTACACGGAGCTACCAGAATCTTTCTGACACCCACTAAGGGGCGTTCCCGAATCAATCAAGGAACGTACAAGCGTACTTAAACTCCAAACTGCAGGGGACAGAGCTACACGCAGCATCCTGAAGAAGCCTACCGGCGAAACTAGTTGATGTAAAGTGAAGTTCCCCGCCTCAGCCGTTTGCGCAACACGGCAGTGACGGGTAAGTCTGCCGGCAGACCCCCTGCACCCTGGAATAAGGTACACCCAGAACACTTTCCATAAAGAAGGAAGATACACAGTGTTTGCTGGACAATACCGGTACTGGACTTTAAATGTTTGTCCTGTGACCCCCCATCCGTTCTGTGTATGTGTACTGGTACTAGGAAATCTATTGTTATTATCATTTTTACCATATCAATTCTAATTCAAATACTTTGTATATGTGCATATATATATATATTTTATACATTCATAGCATAAATCGTACGATTTTTTCTTTTAAAACTCTGTAAATTTAATTAAAAATAAAAATTTATTTATTTCACATACACTGTATCTGAATCATTAATATTCTAGACGTGTGGTAATTAAGCGCAGGGTGTACACCCCCACCTCCTCTGTACAACACTGGGTTACTTGTAGTGTACCCCCACACCCCGCAGCCAATTGCCCCCAAACGTGAAATGTGGCGCTGTTTTCTCCTCTCTACCAACCCCATCCGTCTACCACTACTTGAGAAATAGCAGCCTGTCCAACAAAAAGAAAATCCAACTTAAAGATATTACACCACCGGGGGAAGAAATCCTCAAATCTTCGGAACTAAATACCCCACCCCCACTCAGACAACTACAAAAGAAGACAGAGGGAACCACTCAGCAAAGCCAGTAACGAATAAATCCATAGAACAGAGACATGGCACTAAGCAGAGAAGAGAGGTTCAAACAACTCGAGACTTTCCCTAATATTACAGGATATATACCGTCAGCAGATAGACCTACCTCTGCAGACAGCTTCTGCTCACTATACCTGAGATTGGAGAAATTGGAGACACTTGAAATAAAGCAGTGGTGGGAAAGCACCACATTGAATAAATATTTAGAACAAAGGATGATCCCCAGAGGCCTAAGAATCATAAAGAAACCAACCTTCCATTCAAATAATGAAGAATTTCTGAAGAAATGGAACACCACATTGGACATATGCTCAAGCACCCTAATGAAATTAATCATAGAGGACAGAGAAGAATCCATGAGGATGATGGCCCAAGAAATGGAAGAGATCCAAAGAAAAATCCAACCTCTGAAAAATCATGAGGACTTCAAAAGACTCGACACACTCACAAAGAATAAACTCAAAAGAACTGAAGAAGAAGTTATCGAGCAAAAGAGGAAGAAATTTAGAAGGGACATAGAGGACTATAAGAAAGATTACAGAAACTGGCAAACAGAGAGAACGGACAGAAGAAGGGAATATGTCCCACCACGTAGAGAAGATAAAGATAACACAAGATACCAACCCAGAACAGAAACAAGAAGCAGAAACAACCGAAGTCCATATCGACAAAAAAGGGAACAAAGGCATCCCCCCGAATCCCGAGAAGAAAGAACAAGAAATCCACCCCATATACAAAAAGAGAAGAAAAAAGAAATATACCAAAAAGAAAGAACACTGATTGATAGTTTTAATAAAGGAGTGAACGACCATGAAAAGGAAGAATACAACACATCAGTTAACACCTTGATGAATAGGATCCAACTGCAAGACATAGCCTGTAGAATATCAGACTCAGAAATCGAAGAAGAGCCAAGCAGAGAAAATCAAAAATACAGACTGGAACATTACAAAACAAGAAAAAGAAGCTATGGAGTCACTAAGGAAGAATGACTCCATAGTAATAAAACCGGCAGATAAAGGAGGAGGTATAGTGGTAATGGATAGAGAAACATACGAAGGAGAAGCAGAAAGCAACTCAAGGACGAAACCACATACCAGAAACTGAAAATGAACCCCACAAATCAGTATAAGAAAGAACTAGAGAGACTACTAAAGTCGGGCCTGGAACAAGGAATACTGAACAAGAAAGAGTATGAATACCTCCTACCACCCAACCCCATCGTACCGGTCTTCTACCACTTGCCTAAAGTGCATAAAGACATGAATCAACCACCGGGGAGGCCCATAGTAGCAGGCATTGGATCGATCACAGCGTATCTATCAGGCTATATAGATAGATTCCTGCAACCTATTGTTATTAAACAAAAAGGATACATAAAGGACACCACCCAGGTACTAAACATGTTAAAAGCCATAGAGTGGGAAGAAACCTTTCTCCTAGCCACCTGCGACGTCAAAGCCCTGTATACTTGCATCAAACACGAAGACGGGTGCAGAAACGTGAAAACAAGGTTAGAAGAGGACTCTAACATAAACCAAGATCAGACCAACTTCATTATGGAAGCCATCCATTTCATTTTGAGCCACAATTACTTCTGGTACGGGGACACCTTCTACCGCCAACGCCAGGGGACAGCGATGGGGACGAAATTCGCCCCATCTTACGCAAATCTCTTTTTGGCGCAATGGGAACTAGAAGCAATTTGGTCAAACAACAGGTATGGACAAAACCTACGCCTATGGGCCCGTTATATTGACGATGTCATAATCATATGGAATGGGACTAAAACAGATCTAGAAGACTTCATAAAAAATATCAATAATAACAAAATAAATCTGGAATTCACCAGCACGATCAGCAGTACCAACATAAACTTCCTCATAGAGGATGGCAAGATTGAAACAAAGACATACATAAAACCGACTGACTGTAATGGATATCTAGGGGCAACCAGCAACCACCACAAGGCCTGGAAACAAAACATTCCGGGAGGTCAGCTAAGAAGAATACGCCGCAACTGTTCCAAACAAAGAGACTACAACATCCAATCAGAACAAATGATAGAGAAATTCGAACAAAAAGACTACAAACCTGAATTCCGGGAGAAAGAAAAAGATAGAGTAAACATGCTAAAAAGAGAAGAACTACTGGTATATAAGGAGAAAGAAAAAGAAAAAACAAACCAGAATCTATTATTTCTATCGGAGTATTCCACACAAAGCAAACTACTAGAAGCCAGCCTAAAAAAACACTGGCATATTCTACAAGGCGATGTAGAACTGAAAGACTTAATACCTCGGGCTCCACGTATTGTGTACAGAAGAACAGACACAATCAAATCAACATTGGTAAAGAGTCACCTGGACCCCAAACAGAACACCCTCAACCAGAGAAGCATTCCAAAAACTAAAGGGTTTTCCAGATGCGGTTTTTGCACAGCCTGTAAGAAGACAAAACCCAATGGCACAGGAATCATAAAAGAAGTAATATCAACTTCAAACCAAAGAACACACAAAATTAGAGACCGCATAACATGCAACACCGAGGGAGTGGTTTATATGTTGGAATGCCCTTGCAGGCTACAATATATAGGGAAAACAAAGAGGAAATTGCACGTACGCATTCAAGAGCACATCTGCAACATCATAAATAAAAAAACAAACCACAGCATCCCTTCACACTACGCAGAGAAGCACAGTAACGACCCAAGGTCATTAAAATTCACCGGACTCAGAAAAGTCGCAATCGATTGGAGGGGGGGAAATCAGGACGCAGCCCTAATCAAGGAAGAAACCAGAATCATTTACAATATGGGGACCCTGACACCGAAAGGTCTGAACATAGACTTTGACTTAGCAGCTTTCCTATGAAACAATATATAAACACCAACATTTGAAATCCCTTCCCCCCCCCCCCCCCCTCCCCGGGAGTACCACCGCCCCAGAAAAAGACTAAAGAAAAAGGAAAGAAGAGATGAGAGACAACATATATACCGAGAATAAAAGGAAAGGACTCCCATATTCTTCTATCGCCTTTCCCCCCCCCCTCACTATCCCTCCGCAGCTCTAAGCATATAGTAATCATGCATTACTATAAATTATAAATTCCTGTAATTTTATCATATTTATTTATTTTTATTTTTTAAAAAGGAATATTCTTTATATAGAACTCAGAGAAGTTAATAACACCCAGATATCATTCTCGAAGGAAAAAGGGATTTATTTAATTATTTCTTCTATTTATATATTTATACCTTTTAGTACCTACATAATATACCCATATATAAACTACTGCGCTTTTACTTGCCTACATCGATATCATTATTTATATTACACATCTTAACCACGTAGAATGATTTATATCAATAAGCTTGGAGTGGACACATAAATAAACAAATTTAAAACCACAATTAGCAGCTATATTTCATAGAAATAAACAATTTTTTATTGCAAGCTCTTAATATCCCCACTGTGCCAATGTCCAACGTCTTTAATGTTTGGGAAACAATCCAGCAACGTATTACTCAAATATGACATGAAACACGCAGGAGAACTACTGCGCCCAGAACAACACATGACGGGGAACGCATAGAATATGGAATACGCCCACTGAGAACAAGCCTACAAGTGAAAGCGGCGAATTCTGCCTGCAACCCCGTCTGCGTGGATGACGTATAACCACAGCTGATTTTGAACACAAGAAGCCGGCTCATCAAGGGCGGATATGACGTCGCGCCTGCACATAATCAGACAGGCTGATACGACGCTCAGACATCCCGGAGGAAGGGCAGAAGTGACGCGCTTGATGTCACACACGCACACCCCCCCCCAGAGAGCCAATCACATCCCGAAGTACACGGAGCTACCAGAATCTTTCTGACACCCACTAAGGGGCGTTCCCGAATCAATCAAGGAACGTACAAGCGTACTTAAACTCCAAACTGCAGGGGACAGAGCTACACGCAGCATCCTGAAGAAGCCTACCGGCGAAACTAGTTGATGTAAAGTGAAGTTCCCCGCCTCAGCCGTTTGCGCAACACGGCAGTGACGGGTAAGTCTGCCGGCAGACCCCCTGCACCCTGGAATAAGGTACACCCAGAACACTTTCCATAAAGAAGGAAGATACACACTGTTTGCTGGACAATACCGGTACTGGACTTTAAATGTTTGTCCTGTGACCCCCCATCCGTTCTGTGTATGTGTACTGGTACTAGGAAATCTATTGTTATTATCATTTTTACCATATCAATTCTAATTCAAATACTTTGTATATGTGCATATATATATATATTTTATACATTCATAGCATAAATCGTACGATTTTTTCTTTTAAAACTCTGTAAATTTAATTAAAAATAAAAATTTATTTATTTCACATACCAAGTATGGTTAAATGCCCAAAACCCTTGTCGTTCTGCAGTTGCTGGGGTAAATTTACTTAGACGGGAGTTCTTTTGAAGAGGGGATGTTGCCCATAGCAACCATTCAGATTCTATCAATTATCTTCTAGAAGGTTCTAAATAAATAAGTAGATTCTGATTGGTTGCCGCTAGGAACAAAGTTCTCTTTATGCCTCTGATCTGATTGGTCATTTGTCAGTGAATCCTAAAGGGCTGATTTATATCCACTGGGCCGAAATGCTACATCACCAGTATGTGCTTATCTGCAAAGATGGCATTGGGTAAAAACCAGAATGGTCTGGATACCGGAATGCCGATCCATGCATGGAGCGTGCAGCAATCTGTTCCACACTGTAGCTTGTAGTGCACTTCCTGTCCGTCCCCGTCCTTGGAGTGTCCAGTCCTGTGGGAGTGTCTGTGTGGCTTGTGCTCATTCGCAGAGTATCTGAGGTAGATATGTTTTATTTTTCAATTTTACAAAGTTTCCCATATAACCAGAAAGCATCAGCACAAACCTAACAAATCTAACAACACAAAGCAGAGAGAGCAGGTGGCTGGGGTGCCTGATATATACAATTACTGCAGATAATATCTGAGGAGCTACTCGCCAAGTAACTCAGCCAAAGGAGCCATTAAGTCCGCAGCACCTGGAAGTCAGAGACGAGTCCAGCCACGCTATACAATCTATGCTCACCGGTAAAATACTGTATGTAAGCCATCTGTATATAAGCCATCTGTATATAAGCCATCTGTATGTACATCATCTGTATGTAAGCCATCTGTATGTAAGCCAACTGTATGTACGTCATCTGTATGTAAGCCATCTGTATGTAAGCCATCTGTATGTAAGCCATCTGTATGTAAGTCATATGTATGTAAGTCATCTGTATGTACGTCATCTGTATGTACGTCATCTGTATGTACGTCATCTGTATGTAAGTCATCTGTATGTAAGCCATCTGTATATAAACTATCTGTATGTAAGCCATCTGTATGTAAGTCATCTGTATGTACGTCATCTGTATGTAAGCCATCTGTATGTAAGTCATCTGTATGTACGTCATCTGTATGTAAGCCATCTGTATGTAAGCCAACTGTATGTAAGCCATCTGTATGTAAGCCATCTGTATGTAAGTCATCTGTATGTAAGCCATCTGTATGTACGTCATCTGTATGTAAGCCATCTGTATGTAAGCCAACTGTATGTACGTCATCTGTATGTAAGCCATCTGTATGTAACTCATATGTATATAAGCCATCTGTATGTAAGCCGTCTGTATGTAAGCCAACTGTATGTACGTCATCTGTATGTATGTCATATGTATGTAAGCCATCTGTATGTACATCATCTGTATGTAAGTCATCTGTATGTACGTCATCTGTATGTAAGCCATCTGTATGTAAGCCATCTGTATGTAAGCCAACTGTATGTACGTCATCTGTATGTATGTCATCTGTATGTAAGCCATCTGTATGTAAGCCATCTGTATGTAAGCTGGTGTACATAGGGCTGAGGTAGTAGGTCGCTACTATTTCTTCACGCTCACAGGACACTTCTACGTGCAACATATTTTTCACACGTCTGCAACACTCAGGGCCATTTCTGGTGGTAATTTCGCGGTTTGCACCCGACCCTCTGCTATGGCGGAAAGTTTGTTGCAGGGCAACTGGCAGCTGTTAATTATCAGACCCTCTGCCATAGCAAGCGGCGGTACTGTTTACCTAGCACGGCGCCCATCGCGTTGATCGCATGTACATCGCATGCCATTATAGTGGCATGCGATGCCTGCGATGCGATGGGTGCGATTGTAGTGATTTTACATAGGGAACAATGTTAAATTACCTTCCAATCAACCAGATCAACCCAATGGACCCGATTTTACATAGGGAACAATGTTAAATTCCCTTCCAATCAACCAGATCAACCCAATGGACCCGATTTTACATAGGGAACAATGTTAAATTCCCTTCCAATCAACCAGATCAACCCAATGGACCCGATTTTACATAGGGAACAATGTTAAATTCCCATACTTTCTATTCTCAACTCCACGCCGATGTGGATAGTGGGGGTATGAAAAGGTTGGAGGATGTGTACCGCCGCCCCTCGCGGGCTTGCTGCGCTCGCCACACTTCGGGATGATGTTGACCGCAGGGTGAAGTTAACAATGGGGGGGGGGGGGGGCCTTTCACACTTCAGGGTGGTTATTCAATTCAATTTGTGGTCTGGGGGCTATTTAACATTGTTTCCTATGTAAAATCGTGTCCATTGGGTTGATCTGGTTGATTGGAAGGGAATTTAACATTGTTCCCTATGTAAAATCGGGTCCATTGGGTTGATCTGGTTGATTGGAAGGGGATTTAACATTGTTCCCTATGTAAAATCGGGTCCAATGGGTTGATCTGGTTGATTGGAAGGTAATTTAACATTACAAACACATAAGATGCATGCGATGCCTGCGATTTGCGGCAAGATACCCGCGATATAGATCGTAGGCGCCGTTCTAGGTAAACAGTACCCAAGCGGCTCCTGACTGGCAGACACCACTCTCCAAGATGAGGCTTAGCACACGCGACCACTGGCCTGGCTCTGCGGTGGGAACGGACCCAGCGATCCCCTTCATTCACCATTTCATTCATGGTAGCCGCTGGTACCATTTAATAGGTCGACAGTGTCTAGGTTGACAGTAAATAGGTGGACCACTATTGGTCGTAAGGTCAACATGGTCATAAAGTCGACATGTACTAGGTCCACACAAACAAAAGGTCAACATTGCAAAGGTTGACACATGAAAAACACTGACATAAGGTTTTTTTTACGTTTTTCTCATGTCAACCTCTTACTGTGACACTTAAAAGTATATCCAATTAAAGTCGGATCCATTACGACATTCATTTGTCCGAATGGATCCGACATGCCCTATTCAATCAGCAGCCAATTAGGACTGTCTGATTTGGCTGCTGCTGCTCATAAGGCCAGCGCCGGGTGAGGTGGCTGGGGAGGCGGACAGGAGGCGGACAGGAGGACGACAACTTCTTTTAAGGTTGGATTGATCTTGTTGGAAACAGGGCAAAACCTGTTGGATTTGGCCACGTTTCCAACAAAAGCATGTGGATCCGTGGCTATTCTGCCAATCCCTGTGGTTTCTGACAGATCAGAGCATTACAACCTGTAGGGAAAAAACAGCTCTTATTGAATAAGTCGGAACCCCTTCCGACCTATTCAATTCAGAAACTGCCGTCTTTCCGCCAAGACGGCAGTTTGAACTGCAATTGAATAGACGCCTATCTAACACTTTTATTAACTACTGTAGTTTGTTATTTTGCTAGGAAACACTTTTTAGCACCCTAACTACTTCCTCTTGCGTATGCCGCTCTATTAGCACTGAGCTGCTACTTCTTATTAATGTAACAACTTTTAACTCTTTAATTGCTACTTCTCATTAGTGTGGCGATCCTGTATATAAAGTTCTCTAAATGTATAAACAAATAATAGTGATAAAGTATGAATATTATTCTAAAAGCATTAACTGACAAAAAAAATCTGCTATAATGGACATTTGTGTGTATTGAGCGGCGCAATACTAACAGGAGATTATTTACCAGCAATACCTTAATCAATGGCTGACAGAACTTGCAGTATATCACCCACAGAGACGTATTCTCCTTTCAGTTACTATAGAAACAATCTGAAATCTAAACTTCCTTGTCCCTGTTATCATGAGTATTGATAAACACATTTCGATTGCTACTTCACCCTGATGAATTTAAATGAACTTTTCTTCTGAGCTGAGCAAGCGTTGGCCCGGATCACTGTCAATCTGCATCACAGCGTAAATCTCTGCTCAATCTTTCAGCCAAGGCCTTTACTCATTCCCCGTATCCACTTCAACCTGTGCCACAATACTGTGAATAAGGTACAAGATTCACACCTGCATGGCTGCAATTTTTGCAGATGGACAAAACCATGCTGCACTGCAGGTGGGGAAGATGTAACAGTGCAGAGAGAGGTTTTTTTTTTTTGGGGGGGGGGGGGGGTATTTTGTTTCTGTGCAGGGTAATTACTGGCCGCTTTATTCTTTAGGTGGCCATACACTGTTGCGATGTTTCGTAACAGTGCATGTCCATCCTATCCCCTGGAGCGCCCCCGGAACTTTCCGGAAAGGGAGGAGCGCATACGATACATTGCATGCGACCTTGTTCCCTGCCCATATGTGCAGCGCATATGATCTTTGGATTCGATCCGATGTGCATCAAAACACATCCAATTTACCCAGTTTCCATCCGATCCATCGGCTCAATCCATTGGAATCAAATGAAAACAGGCCAAATCAGACCTGTGTATGGGGGCCTTAACACTGAAATTTAGATTTTACTTTGAACACACTTCACCCAAATGTAACACCGTACTTGCCTACTTTTAACTTCACCTCTCCGGGAGAAGCCCGGAGAGGGTCAACACATCAGGGGGGCAGGGCTGACATCACTTGGCCCCGCCCTCCCATGCCGGAAAACTCCATGATTCGCGGAGAGGGGACGGGGCTTAAATGATGCAAAATGCCACGATCGCGTCATTTCAGCCCCGCCCCCTCACCACAGACCCGAGATTTGCGGTAATTAAACCAGTGACCAAGTGAGGGAGCGGGGGCTATAAATAGAAATGCGGGAGACTTGCCCACCTTCCCGGGAGGCTCCCGGCCATTCCGGGAGGGTAGGCAAGCCTGTGTAACACCCTCAGTGCAAACTTTTGCATGATTGCTAACAGGCTAACTTGAATCAGGCTCAAAGTCCTGAAGCAAGCTGCCAGTTTTAGGGTTCTATCATTATACCGCCAGCAAGTGTCAGCAGTTCATCCGCACTTCGTCTCTTTTTGGGCCCCCTCCTCTCTAGCCAGTGACGCAACTAATACCCCTTTCACACCAGAAAATGCAGGGACTTACCTGGGAATACGGTCCAGGGATCATGCAGGGACATTCCTGGGTTGGCCCCTTTCACACCAGCCTAGTCCCTGCATTTTCTTGAGGGGGGGGGGGGGCAGGCTGCTCTGTCCCAGCAGTCCCCCTAGTGGCTTCCCCCAGTGGCGGGCTTTGGCAGACTGTGGCGGGTAGTAGGCCACCAGCAGCTTCCTCCCCAGCAGTCACCCGGCAGCTTACCACCCAGCCAGCGACATTCACGCCGGTAAGCCGGGAGAGCAGCTTTCAGACCAGCCAGTAACCCGTGAAGGTCCCCAGAGCAACCCTGCTAGTTATCCCTGCACATCAGTGCCGGGAATTTCAGCCTGGGTGCCTTTCACACCAGCACTAGTGCCGGGTTGTTCCCAGGGCCAGCCTGGGAATTTTGGCTGGTGTGAAAGGGTTATGGGTAGACTCTGCTGCTGTGCCAGGGTCTACTACAGCTGTAGTGTATATGCAGGTGGGCATTCAAATGTTCTCTTTAAATTTATTACAATACAAGTCATATTATTATACAATTCAATTAAAATTCTAATAGCCTGATTCAGACCTGTTCTCTAGGTTGCCTAGTGAACAGGTCAGCGCCGCCCCGCAGAACATATGACAAAAAGATTCTGTGCCTGTTAAGTGGGGCAATTATCCCCTTACATTTACATAAATGATATTCCAGCTGTGAAGTGTAAACCTCGTGCTCTTAGGGGCTAATCAGTGGCGTAACTATAAATTTTGCTCCCCCCAGCCAAAATTTTTTTGGCACCCCCCAGATTCAGTAGGTAGAGAGCTGCCTGTATCTCCCGCCGCGCTCTTGCCCAGCCGTCTGGCTGACTATGAGGGATTGAAATGTAACTCTGGAGTGGTGTAAGGGGTCAGCTCACCTGCATGATACACAGAGCTGCAGACTTCAGAAATATGTGTAAGTGTGCTCCCAGTCCCCTGCCCCTTCCAGCGTCTAACTCCCTGCATCCGCCCGACGCGCAGTAACTGCTTCCTTGTATAGTTTTTGTATATGAGGAGCGATAAGAATATATGATATTGAAAAATAAAAATATTAATAAAATAGAAAAAAGAACAAAATTGAAATAAAATAAATTAATAAAACATAATAAATATAAAAATAAAATAAATAAACAGAAAACAAAATTGACCAGATAGATGTGACCTGTGGGGAAGGGATTGGGATTATTTAAATAATCGTTTACACTCTTTTTAGGAGTTATTGGAGTTCCCGGTGCCACCTAACTATCCCTGCTGTTAACTCTGAGGCTGAGTTACCTTGCGGCGCGGCTTCCTTTCCCGTGTCTTTGATTGACAGCGGGAGGTGCCGAAAGTCTTTTGTGGGGTCTTGCGGCTTTGCTGTAAACTTCGCCACGGCTCACTCAGTCTTCGGCGGGATAGTTGCGCTGGTGTCTCAGCATGCTTGGCGGTCGGTAAGGTAAGGGTGGCTGGGGACTTCTCCACTATGCTCCAACCGTGTGTACCCACCCAGCACTCACACTCACTCCCCGCTGCCTTGCACCGTGGACATGCGGCTGCTGACTGACAGGCTGCATCTATGGATGCTAAACTTGCCGCGGCACCATTGTCACAGCGCTGCGGCTCCCAGTTTGGTATTGGGAACCACTGGTAGTAGTGTGACAGACTCACTCAGTGTGCCGGCCGCCGGGTGGGAACCGGCGCCCATGCAGCCCCCGCTCCCCCAAGCAGCGGCGGGGGCTGCCTTACAGTATCTACGCCACTGGGGCTAATTCAGCAGCGGTCGGTCACATATGTGACAGTCTGAGCAGTTTCCCCAGGGCTGGGGAAACTGCGCATGCTCAGGACCTGTCCTGCTCATGGGCAAGGTGGGTTCTGCGATTGCATAGTAGAACTGTTAATAACCAGTGGCAGCTCCAGAGGTGAGGCTGCAGCGCAGTTCAAACTTAAAATAGGGGAGGCACAGCAACTGCCACCAACTGCCATTCCAAACTGACTCACTCACAGTTGGTGGGGCTCCTCAATTTGAATTTTGGACTATGTTACAACCCCTCCTCTGGAGCCGCCACTGTTATTAACCCATTTTTAGACAGACGATGGAGAAACTACAGATTTCTCCCGCGGTTCCTTCAACTTCTCCTAGTAATTACAGTCCGAGCCAGCTGCCTAATTACAAATAGCATCATCTGGTTACTAACGAGTATAAGCATTTTTTGATTTTGGGGTTTTTCAAAATCTTTTGTACTTTCAACGTGGGGCACCCAGGATGGAACAGAGAACACCAAAGTGGTGAGTTACTGGACCACCTCCCCAGTGGTCTCCATTCTGCATCTATATGATGATATTGCCTAAATCCACGATTTTAGGGACAAATGTCACCCTCTCCACACTGGTAAGTATTGGGAATGTTTTAGCTCTTCTGAAGCTTTTGTTCTTGCAGGTATTCACACGTAGGTATTGAACAATGGGTTTTATTTTATTTAACATGTATATGCACGACAATTATATATAAGCAATAAATTGGCGTAACAGTGCCAACAATAAAAGTTTACACAGTATAATTAATAACAAACAACAAGCTGGCGCACCAGCATCAATATTAACAATACACACCAGACAGCGATTACAATTTATTATACCGGAACTTGCATTCCCTCTTCTTCGCTGAGTACGCTCCTCCTAAAACTCCTTCGGTGCAATACATACAAACTCACCGTGACCATATTTTAAGAATTCTACTGAGATTCTCAACACTACAAACTGTATGTTACTAATAAACTTAACAAAGAGTCTTCTGAACACTATGTATAAACGTACTATCGGGTTTAACCTTATGGATTATTGCGCAATAATTTATATTTAACCTATATTATAGCAATTAATATTCACTTTTTATATTTCAGAGCTCTGATTACTTTCACCCCACTACAGTCTAATATCAGGTAAGTCTATACAGCAAATATTATGTTCTTTTTAGTTCAATTCCCAGTTCTGCGTATGCGTAGCATTAAATGTTGCCACCCTAGGCGTTTGTGCTGTCCCTGACAATTCACTGTGCACAGACTTGTTGGATAATGGAGATTGACAGATACTTAGCTATGTTCCGGGCTCGGTCCCTTTCTGGTAGTAAGCCTGACTTAGCTCGGGGCGTCCCCTGACCTCGGACGGTCGGGTTTAGCCCTCCTACGTGAATTGCCCCTAACCGGGGGATGCTGTAGGCATTTACTGGCCGGTAGTCCTGTTATCCTGACGCAGTCAATTACGGCTCTAATGGACGTCCCCTGACCTTGGGTTGGGTTTAGTCCTCCTATATGAGTGGCCACTGACCGGGGTTATACTGTACTGGTTGACTGGCTGTGATGGTGTGATCCTGCCTCAGTTAGCTACTTGTTTTAATGGACGTCCCCTGACCTCTGACAGTCGGGTTTAGTCCGTTTTGAATGTTAAATCCTGAGTTCACACTGAGCTGAACATATGAGTTTTCTGCTACTGGGCTCTCACTGTCACACAAGAGTTAATGCTTTCCCTCTCTGGGCGTTCAGCCAAGTACACCAATGGCTACAATGTTGCACTGTGTCTGTGATCTAGACGGAGGAGTTATACAGGGGCTGTAGTCCTATATCTACTGCCCTCCACTGGTGCGTGATGCAGAAGTCTCACTCACCACTTTGCATGCAGACGCCCACCTCTCAGCTCACCTGCTCCGGGTTCCGCCTCTACCTCTGCCGACCACAGAACACAGGCCTTGCCCCCTCGTCACTGCCTCCCGGATGACACAGCACAGATGCAGTCGCAGCTCTCCCCTCCTAGTCCAGAGTCACCGCACAGTAAATAGCCACACAGCCGGGTATAGCACTCCCAGCCTTGGCTTCGCGGACCTCTCGGTCCCCTTCAGCAACGCTTTCCCTCTGGACCAGCTGCGCAGCTCTGCCTCCACTCAAATCTCCAGGTAACTGCGCCACAGCCGTCAACGGCCGCCTGCTATAAATCCTTTCCCCGCGTGCAGCCCCCGGAGCCCTGTCCTCGCTCCATGCAACTTTATTACCAGCTGTCTCTCCCTAGCTAGGAACGGCAGCTACAGTTTCTCACCATCCCCGGGCTAGGATGCATGCTAAATCAGTTAGATGTCTTACAGTTCTATTCCATACATTTATGTACATATTTACAGTGCATCCTTTTATAGGCTGCCACATTCTTCCCCTCTTAACATTTGCATGTCCACATGCATCTCAATACCATTTTTCTCTTTCTGTTATGAACTAGTGTCTGTACCTAAGCGGTACCACTCCTTGAGTGCTCCGTTCTAACCGACGAAGTTCATAAATCACTCTTTCAGACGAAGCAGATTCTTGTGTCTCGACTAATTCAGTGGTCACATTTTCGTAACACAGCTGACTGACATTAACAGCAGCATCAGCGACATTGGCATTAACATTTGACATTAAGTCATTTACAGGAGTCACTCCACCCATCATAGGCCAGAAGAGCGTCATCATATGATCGAAAGATTTCCAGGGTTGACTATCGACTTCGCACATTGGGTTGGGGAGTGTAGTATGGTTATTATCATTTCTTTCTGACAGGGTTGAGCCACGGATCAGAGACTCATAATATTTTTTTATTGGCTGCGATGTACCATCCATACTCCTTCTGCACCAACTTTAAAAACTTGGTAGGTGTCCACCTCAGGGAATGGAATGGCTACAACTTGATACGGCTCTAATTCCCAGAACGGCTCCAACTTAGACTGGCGACGATTTTTCCTTCTCCATACTAGATCCCCGATTTGCAAAGGATCGGCTCTCGCATCTGCATTATAATACTCTGTTTGCCGTTGCTGAGCCTTTCTCATATTGTCACTTACGGCCCGATAGGCCACTGCCAAACGCTTTTTGTGTTCCTGTACCGAGGGACTTTGGCAACTCTCTTCCACCAACTTTTCCCTGGGAAACTCTACCTGTAAGTCCGCTGGTAAGGCACCTTCCCTTCCAAACATGAGGTAAAATGGCGTATACCAGGTAGAGCTATGAGTGGTGTTGTTGTATAAGTATGCTAGTTCGGGCAACACTGCAGGCCATCCATTTCTTTCAGCCAGTGGTAAGGCTCTCAACATTCGAATAAGTGTTTGATTAGCTCGCTCACAGAGTCCATTGCACTGCGGGTGATACGTAGTGGTTCTCAATTTCTTGCATTGATACAAGGCGCAAAGTTCCTGAAATAAGCACGATTCAAATGCGGGTCCCTGATCAGTAAGGATACTCTCAGGGAATCCATAGGGGCGCACAAACAATTTCCACAAACTATCGGCAGTTACTCGTGCAGTAACATCCTTCACTGGTGAAACAACCATGAATTTTGAGAAGTGGTCTATTATTGTAAGAGCATATTGGTGACCTGAACTGCTCGGTTCCAATTTTACATGATCCACGGTGACCAGCTCCAAAGGCCTCTTAGTGACAATAGAGTGCAGAGGAGCTTTTTGTTGAAGGGTAGGTGGATTTTTCATGGCGCAGTTGGTACACCGAGAACACCACGCCTCTATATCCTCTTTCATACCCACCCAATAAAAGCGTCTTCGCAATAATGCCTCTGTCCTTTGCACTCCAAAATGTCCCGACCGATCATGATAAGCCTGCAGAAGGCTATGCCGATGACCCTGTGGTACAATGATCTGAGTGATAGCACTGTGGGTCTGAAGATGGATACCACAATGCACCAGCAGGCCTCTCTGTATACGGAATCTCTGCCTTTGCCTAAGCAATTTCACCAGTTCGGGCACTGCCTGCTCTCGCTCCTCTTTGCAGAGAGTCTTATCCGCAACCAACAGTTCTTTCAAGTAAGATATGGTGGAACTCTCAGATTGAATTAGTTTCCATTTTTCGGCCGGCTCTTGCTACACCAATTGCTGAGCGATCTGACTGACAGGATGAGCCACATCCTGCTTCTCCCGTACTTTCGCGAACACTACCTGAAATGCTGGCATTTCTACCTCCTCCCACTCATCTTCGGTCTCTTCTAGTTCTTGAAGAGCCGGTCTCCGGGACAGTGCATCAGCGTTAACATTAGTCTTTCCACTCCGATACCGAATGGTGAAATCGAAATTAGACAATCTAGACGCCCATCTTTGCTCGATGGCACCCAATTGTAAGATGAGCCAACGGGTTGTTGTCTGTGTATGCCACAAATGCATGTCCCAGCAGGTAATCCTTGAAGTGTTCAGTGACCGCCCAGACAAGAGCTAAAAACTCCAACTTAAATGCGCTGTAATTGGAGTCGTTACGCTCAGTCTTTCTCAAACTCCTACTCGCATAGGCAATAACCCGTTCTGTGTCTTGCTGTTTTTGTGAGAGGATCGCTCCCAAACCCTGGTAGCTGGCATCAGTATAAAGAATAAATGGACAGTCATAGTCTGGGTATGCAAGTACGGGTGCTTGGAGGAGCAACTGCTTCAAGGTGTCAAATGCGTGCTGCTGAAGGTCCGTCCATACAATAGCCACAGTTTTCCTCATATTTAACCTGGTTACACCTTTGTGTAATGGGGCGGCTATCTGAGCAAAGTTTTTGATAAACCGGCGGTAATAGCCCACAAAACCCAAAAACTTTCGCACTTCTGTTAAGTTGGTGGGAGCTGGCCATTCCTGTACCGCGGAGGTTTTGTCTGGGTCTGGTAACACGCCTTCTGGCCCCACTATATGCCCTAAATATTTAACTCTGGTCTTTAGTAAATGACACTTCGAGGGCTTTACTTTAAGGCCGTAGCCTGCCAGTCTCTGAAAGACCTCGTTCAAATGCTCCAGATGTTCGTGGTAAGTTTAGGAGTAAACAATTATGTCATCCAAATAAAGTAACACAATGTGGAAGTTCTTATCCCCCAAGCAGTGTATCATCACCCGTTGGAACGTGGCTGGGGCGTTCGTCAGGCCAAAAGGCATTCTTTCCCATTCGTATAAACCCATCGGGGTTGTGAAAGCTGTCTTCTCCTGATCAGCGGGATCCACTTTTACCTGCCAGTACTCACTGATAAGATCTAGCGTAGAAAAGTAGGTGGCTTGTCTCAAAGCCGTGAGGGACTCTTCTATTCTTGGGAGTGGATATGCGTCCCGATGAGTCACTTAATTTAATCGTCTATAATCAACGCAGAAACGAAGAGTCCCATCTTTCTTCTTGACCAGTACAATGGGAGATGCCCACGGACTATAACTTTTCCGCACAACCCCGGCAGTCTCCATCTTTCCAACATATCTCGCACTGGTTGATATAAGCTAGGTGCTAGATTAATATTTTGTGTTGAATTTTGGAGACTCGTCCTATGTCTAGAGCTTTTTGACTGAACGTCTCCGCATTTTGCTGTACAATCCGAAGCACCCCTGCCTTCAACTCCTCCGGCGTGTCTTCCTCACCAATCTTAATGGCTCTCCACCATTCCGCCTCATCCTTCTGGTCGACATTCTCAAGCGGCGTTGTGCGGTCCTGTTCCAACTCGCTGAGATCACAGACTTCATTCATGATAGGGACCCAGACCAAGGTGGCAATGGCCTGATTCCGATACATGGTAATAGTATAATCATGCGGATTCATGACCCGTATAGGTACTCGACCATTCTGTACAGTGACCAACGTTCGGGCAACCATAATGTCGTTTCTCACGCTGTGGATAGGCTTCGACCAAAGCATCGTAAGGTTTTCCGAGTACCCCACATCTGGTTTTTCCCCAAACGATAATTTCTGAATTTGGCTTCACCTCAATAGGCTTCCGATCCCTTACTTTCACCTTGCTGACTTGTCCGTGTTGATGCATGAGCTGCTGGTGACCCTGAATCACTTTGATGGTTTTACAAAGGGAATTCTGTACCGCCAAAGAGTGATCCCCTCCTTCTAGTTTCAACGCGGTGATCAGTTCATCCGGGCAGTAACGTAACACGTTCATGCCCACTATGACGGCAGGAACCAGAGGGTCATTGACACGGGTAATTAAGCAGCCCTGCTTCTCCATTATCGCTTGCCCCACTTGTAAGTCCATCTCGCAATAACCCACACAGGAAATGTCCTGCCCATTGCTGGCAAGTAACTTCAACCAGGAAGGAGGAGTTGATAACGTTCCTTTGGAGAGCCAATAACGCTGAAATAACCCCTGCTGAATGGTGGTAACAGGGGACCTGGTATCCAATAAAGCGGGTACTTCTTGGCCCTCAATGCGAATGTTAATGACGGGGCACTGTCCAAGATACTGCGGGGACTATTCTTCGGACAACGGACCTTGCTGTTACAAATCCCCCGAGGATCGGTCTCTGTCCTCGGGGGCCTTTGGTTTAACGCCTCTTCACCGCAGAAAAACCTCTCAATATGCCTGCACTGTCCACATCGTCGACAGATAGGACGCCCTTGGGGATCAAAGCGATCGGTGGACCGACGCCCTCTTCCTGCCGAATTTTCACGCCAATCACTCTAATTCGGGCGCCGGTTACTCTCACTGGAAGGGGAGAGGCTCCGCTGCGCCAGTTTCTGCAAGTCTCTTTTAATCTGATTTAAACTAGTGGCCAAATCTTCCACCTGTCCCTTCAGCGTGTAGGTCAGATCTGCCGAGGGCGCCTGTACACTTTGAGTAATAGCTGGTCTCATTTTCAGCTCCTCTCCCAGCAGTAGTCCTTCTTTCTCCATACCAGACTCTTCCTGGTTTCCGGCAACATCAGCAAAAGTCACTTCTTTCGATTTTCCTGTCCCCATCACCTTGATAGCAGTCTCTTTAAATTCTGCAAACGTTTTTGGTCCGTTTTGTAATTTCAACATTTTCAGTTGAATCTTTATTCCCTCCTGGTTAGCTCCCTCAATAAACTGGGTAATCAGGGTCTCATCATCCTCCGGTCTTCCTTCCACATGGCCTTCCCCATTGATATCTCTCAGAGTCTCTTGCAGACCCAACGCAAAGTCCCTTAATGTCTCTCCCGCTTTTTGTTTTCGGCTATAAAATCGACTCTTACGTTCCGGTAAGGTGCTGGTATCAAATGTTGTGGCCAACTTTTGAAATATTTGTTCCGCAGTTTGCTTCTGTCTTGCCGGCCAAGAGGCGACCTCTCTGGCGGTTCTTTCAGTTCAATTCCCAGTTCTGCGTATGCGTAGCATTAACTGTTGCCACCCTAGGCGTTTGTGCTGTCCCTGACAATTCACTGTGCACAGACTTGTTGGATAATGGAGATTGACAGATACTTAGCTATGTTCCGGGCTCGGTCCCTTTCTGGTAGTAAGCCTGACTTAGCTCGGGGCGTCCCCTGACCTCGGACGGTCGGGTTTAGCCCTCCTACGTGAATTGCCCCTAACCGGGGGATGCTGTAGGCATTTACTGGCCGGTAGTCCTGTTATCCTGACGCAGTCAATTACGGCTCTAATGGACGTCCCCTGACCTTGGGTCGGGTTTAGTCCTCCTATATGAGTGGCCACTGACCAGTGTTATACTGTACTGGTTGACTGGCTGTGATGGTGTGATCCTGCCTCAGTTAGCTACTTGTTTTGATGGACGGCCCCTGACCTCTGACAGTCGGGTTTAGTCCGTTTTGAATGTTAAATCCTGAGTTCACACTGAGCTGAACATATGAGTTTTCTGCTACTGGGCTCTCACTGTCACACAAGGGTTAATGCTTTCCCTCTCTGGGCGTTCAGCCAAGTACACCAATGGCTACAATGTTGCCCTGTGTCTGTGATCTAGACGGAGGAGTTATACAGGGGCTGTAGTCCTATATCTACTGCCCTCCACTGGTGTGTGATGCAGAAGTCTCACTCACCACTTTGCATGCAGACGCTCACCTCTCAGCTCATCTGCTCCGGGTTCCGCCTCTTCCTCTGCCGACCACAGAACACAGGCCTTGCCCCCTCGTCTTGCCTTGCCCCCCGGATGACGCAGCGCGGATGCAGGGACCGGAGTCGCAGCTCTCCCCTCCTAGTCCAGAGTCACCGCACAGTAAATAGCCACACAGCCGGGTATAGCACTCCCAGCCTTGGTTTCGCGGACCTCCGGTAACACCTCTCGGTCCCCTTCAGCAACGCTTTCCCTCCGAACCAGCTGCGCAGCTCTGCCTCCACTCAAATCTCCAGGTAACTGCGCCACAGCCGTCAACGGCCGCCTGCTATAAATCCTTTCCCCGCGTGCAGCCCCCGGAGCCCTGTCCTTGCTCCGTGCAACTTTATTTACAGCTGTCTCTCCCTAGCTAGGAACGGCAGCTACAGTTTCTCACCATCCCCAGGCTAGGATGCATGCTAAATCAGTTAGATGTCTTACAGTTCTATTCCATACATTTATGTACATATTTACAGTGCATCCTTTTATAGGCTGCCACACAAACTCTTGCCAGAAGAGGGGCTTTGAGAAGAGCCCACCCCGGTGAAGAACTGCAAGCAGATTAATAACATAACATATGTGATTACTTTGAGGTCGGAAGTGGAGCGACTGCGATGGATATGTGGAAGTCTAGTTGCACACACGCCATTTTAGGATAGTATGGCCGCCATTTTGGTTCGCAGAGTTGCGCAAATAAAGTTTCCATACCCGAGTATGTGTGACAAAGTGGACCAGAAGAGTAGCCATACTATCACACATAAATTCATAATAACACACTTACACTAAATGAAATATAGTTAAAGGTTTAGAACGCCACACATAGCTTAGTTAGCCCTGCACACATCTGTCTGTATCATGTTTAGTATCGTTCCGTTCCGTTCATTGTGCGAAGTATTCCGGTCATTGCGAATATTTCGCAATATACACGGCTCGATAGTTATGGACATAATCCATATTCCAGGGACAGTTTCTGTTGAAAGAATGTAACAAAGGAATCTAGATGAAACCAGTTCTTATCACTGCTGACGCCGAAACCACCAAACAAAGGACTCTTAAAGTTCACTCCCCTGGACCTAGCCAAACCAGGTGTATCATCTTACCCCCCAATCACAGCTGACCTGACATACGACCTCTGACCAATGAGAACGGCCTTTGACCTCCCCTTTCTGACCCTATAAGATAGGCGACCCAGAGCAGCCAAAGTCTCTTCGGCACATCTACCTTTCCCTGACTGTCTACCGGACTATAGTTCAGCCCTGAACGATAGTGAGCTCTGACCGGACTGCGCTTCGCATATTTGATGAGACGGGTAACGGTTGCATTCACGGTATTTATTCTTATTGTATTGTTGGCTGGTTGTGTCTTGTATCTGTATTCTTTCCCCTTAGCAGAGCCTGTTTAGTATTCATTGTTAGCATATTGTATCACTTGTTAAACCTGTATTTTCTATTCCTGTAACCCCCCTTCTGTCCATTAGGGACTTAAATACAACCTCTTTATGGAGTTCTTATCTCCTTACTTCTATACTGTGGTTTGTGTCTGTTATTCGCATTTAGCGATAAAGGTATATTACGGACACTGTCCATAAAGGTATATTCGCAGATTAGAGACAAAGTACTGCGAAGGAATCTCTGATTAAGGTATTGGTTCTTGGTGTACATAATACAATAAAAGGTACGCTACGCTGCGCTACGCTTTGTTCGCACGTAGTTAGGTATAAAGGGTACGTTGGTTGCGGACTTATTACGTAACCAACGCTTTTCACTTATTGTCTCTCTGGTCATATTATATCGCCATTAACAGATATCAGAGATATCTGCTGTGATCTTGTCTTCTTAAATCCCGGAGATACTTAACATATGTAAGTAGTTTTCTAAACACAGGAATTGTTAGGGGATATTTTGCATAGACATACTTAATATGCACCTAAATTCCCTTTTCCCCTTGGCAAGCTCTCCAATGCTACAACACCTGAGTAAAACAGTGGATGGGGTCCAGCTGTCTGCAGAAAGCACACCGCGGCCTTGTCCAGCTGGTGGTATTCTCCAGCACTGATTCCGGCAACAGCGGCCTTCTTACTGTATGTGTGGTTTCCCTCCGCCATGCCGGTCTCCTCTTCACACACACTTCCTGGTACTTGTAACCCAGTGCTGTACCTAAATCTGTGGGTACTCATTTCAGCTTTTCCTAAAACAACTGATTAGATTTAGTTTGTATTATGCCTCGCGTTAATATAACTACAGTAGAGTGAGGGGACATTGGCGTTATCATTTTAGGTGTGCTTGATTGTTTATAGTAGTGCTCCAGTCTATGCAATTTCTAGCTGTAGGGAAACGGGAAGGTGCAAAATCCAAAAAAGTGTGCGCACTCAACACCTAGTACGTGAACTACAGTACTCACCGCCTTACATTAGATGGCGCCATTTTCTCACCAAATATAGCAAAAGTAATAGTGTCTATGATAACATTGAAAGATGACGTTTGGCCGTGTATGCATTTGTGATACAGCTTACAGGCTACTCAGTTAGCAAATAAAGAGAATTTATGGATTGTAGCTGTGACTTCCTGAGCTATTATTCCATGGTTGTTAACTATATTGAAAGTCTACTTCATGTTTAAGGCTGGGTTATTAAAGATAATTTTTACCTTTATATAACTATGGAGCAGATGTATTAAGCCTGGTGAAGAGATAAACTGGAGATAAAGTGGAAGGGGATAACGCACCAGCCAATCAGATCCCAACTGTCATATTATGAACGCAGCTGATTGGCTGGTGTGTTATCTCCTCCCACTTTATCTCCAGTTTATCTCTTCACCAGCCCCTATTGGCTAGCTGGCTCTTTCGTGAGCATTCTTGTGCTAGGGAAATCAAACTGCAAGCTCCTCTGAGGCAGTGGTGGGTGGGCATGAACACTTCTCTGGTTGTACACCGTGGCAGAATGTGTTGCTGCTATGAAAATAAAGAATAATTTAGGAAACTGTGGCAAATTTGTGCCTATGTGCTAACCACAGGTGTAGGATGGTGGGCTAGCTCAAAATCTGAGGAAGCCGCCGAGTCCCAACGGAGGCGGGGAAACGCGTCATTGAGCAGATATATTTCTTTCATCTCTCCGCAATATTGGATGTTCCACTATCCACCACTGTGCAGCTGTTTTCAACTCAGCGAACACGACATTCCTAGTGGGAAAGAGCCCGGGCTCCCTACTATAAAAAGCCAGGACTACTACCTCTATTGGCCGGCTTTCCAGCTAAATGTACAGGGTGGACATCCCTACATTATAATAATTTTTATATTTTTTTTAATTCTCACAAAGACTATTTTTACTTTTGTCTGGCCAGATGTAATCAAAGAATCCTCTATCTGAGTGAAGTTCCAAATAAACACTCTCCCATCTTCCACTATACTGGGACAGATATTGAGGTCCTGGTTCCAAAATATCCAGGCGTGATACTTAGGTCTTTTATAATATTTTTGATGTTATATATTTATGTCTTAGATGTATACACGTATAATGTTTTATAATTAGAGTATACTGTGTTCTATCACTGGCCAGTGAGTTTCTACATAATAAATTTATATTTTTATACATGGTTTCTAGCGCGTCGTAAATATTGTTTTCTTTTTCTGTGGTCTGTATCTTGGGGAGATAGGCATTTCCCTTTTTACACGCTGCTGGAACCTGCTGGGGCACTGTATGTCTATATAATTTTTTAGATATATATGCGCAGCAGTGTACTGTATATGGTCTACACCTAAACCTTCTAAATAAGAGATAGTGTGTCTGTTGGGATAGCGCTGATATTTTTCTGAGTTTGTACTTTTAGTACCTGGCTGATATCACGGTATGCCCGTAATCCAATTTGTCCTTTTATGAATGTCCAGAAAAAGCCCAGAGGAGCAAAGTTCTACAACCCCGGTAAAGTTTATAACTACCTGGAGTGTCTTTTAGAGTTAAGTTATTTTCCTCCAACTGGAGGGCCTAACAGGTATTTGTAATCCACAAAGGGTTAAGGGTCCGGCTAGGTTACTTTTGTCACGGTCACTTCAGTGTGCTCCTATGCTCCCTTGATTAGGGTGCAGATTCGGTAGTGCATTTACTCAGCAAGGTGCTGTCGATCCTTGCATGGACTGCTGTTTTTCCCCTCCCTATTCTCTGACCAGAGGTGAAAGGCAATTAAATCAAAGTCCTCACTTGTCCTTTTCTCTTGGCTGCGTTGGGGGTTAATTAAAGGCCAACTAGGACACCTCCTTACTATTTAAACCTCACAGGAGAGTTCTGTCTTTACCTCTGCAGTGACCCTGTGTTGGGTCGCCTTGCAAGGGGTTAATGGCAGTAATGGCGGCCCCCTCTCTTTCCTAATGGCAGGTGCGTGGTCCACTGACAGGGTGAGGTGCACAGGCTGCCCCAATTACTCACAATGCTTTGCTGTCTCCTCTGATTCTGGCGCCTCTCTCCTTTATTCTTGCGGCGCTGGGCCCTGCTGTGTCTGGGCGCCTTGTGATGCACCGGCGTCACTCACTCCCGGCGTTCCCGTCTGCGGCCTCATCATTCAGCGGCTGTACCCGGCTCCGCGGCTCTCCCCGATCACCGGTGCTCTCTATGCAGTCACCCGACTCTGTGGCTGCACTCCCACGCTTCAGCGCGCGTCCTCTTGAGCGCTCCCGTCTCCTCTCCCTCTCCTCACGGGCGCCTGGTTGTCACTCCCAGCGCGCCTCTTATACCCTCCTCACCATGCCATCATCTTCCATCCGGCTCCCTTCTCTCGGCTGCACACTAGTCTGTTCCTTCCTCCGCACGGGGCAAGCCTCTCCCCTCCTCCTGCGCCTGGTGCTCTCTGACCCCTGCTTCCTGTATCTCCTCCTTTCGGCACTGCAACTTTATTTAACATGTGAACAGGTGCCCACACATAAGTGAGTGAGCAGCCCATTCTTTTTAAATGAAACATTTTAACATATATGTGCATATCACACCTAGGTAAACCACATTGGGGTCAAATGCCATATTTTTATTTTATGTTCTTACATCACATTATTTAAAATTGAATAAAATTAGCGATTATGGAGAGATTGTCCAGGTGGTTTTGCGGGGGTTGGGCCACCTGTCAGGAGGTGGGGAAAGCCCCCATACATTTGGTAACCACCCCCAGTCATTCCAGGAGAGTTGCGGTGTACATTATCTCCATTTGCAACTTTCTGCGTACGATAGACTTCAATATTCACCTGGAGAGGTGGGAATGGGATGGGGGTAAAGGTCCCCATACATTAGGCCGACAAGTCAGACCTAATTTCCCCTGAGCTCCTCTGGAAGCTCCCCGGGAGAGCTCACTACGATTTGGCACTTGATGTGCCATTTTTTACACGGGATAAATCGCATGCGATTTATCCCATGTAATTCCCGGGGGGCTGCGAGGGCAGGAGGTCCGGGTTGTGGGTGCAGCGTCACACAGGGCGGGCAGTCCAGTGTCCGGGAAGAGCTGAGCGGACACTGCGGACAGCGGCGGCAGGATGTGATTTTTTTTTTTTTTTAATTCAAAAGACAGGCCTGCCGCTGACAGCGAGACCGCTGATTGGCTGAAAGAGAGCACTCTCAGCCAATCAGCGGCAGGTATATTTTTTAGATTTTTTTTCACGTTCTGGTGTCGCTGTCCGCAGTGTCCGCTCAGCGCTTCCCGGAAATTGTGGACTGCCCACCCTATACGACACTACAACCACAGCCCGGACCTCCTACCCCACATGACGCTGCACCTGCAGCCCGGACCCCACACTGCCCCCGCAGCCCGGACCCTGTGCTGCTTCACATAGGTGTGTCCCAGCGGTGCTTCACCACTGGCACACACCTCCGGATCGGACCCACGATGTGCCTCTGATGGGTCCGATCCAACAGATTGAACCTGCAGCAGGTTCAATCTGTAGGATCCGACCCGATGCGCATGGGACCGCACTTCGGGTCGGATAGGGTGTCAAACACATCCAATTTGGGCCGATTTCTCCTCCCGATCAGTCTGAATTTAGGGAATCTGAATCTTCCCAAAGCGGATAAGTGTATGGGGGCCTTTAGAGTGGACCAACTAGAATAATGGTGTCTTCACATAATTATATAGGTCACTGGCTCCCAACAAAATTAACCCTAGAATGTCTGTGTGTGTGTGTGTGTGTACATGTGGTAGGGAATATAGATTGTAAGCTCCACTGGGGCAGGGACTGATGTGAGTGTTCAAATATTCTCTGTAAAGCGCTGCGGAATATGTATGCGCTATATAAATAACTGGTAATAATTAAAATAATAACTATGTTGTAGAGATTCATCTGGCAATTTGCATGTTTAACGTGTCAGTATTAGACACAGGCTAAAAATGGAATTTCCCAGCATAATTTATGCCAGATCTTACTGGGTTATATCATATTATGGAGATTCAGACTATTTTTCTTCCATGTTCAGACAATTCCTCCTGGAATGGATTATTATAAATGTCAGGACTGTGCGCTCTTTTTTTTTTTTTGTATCAAGATGAGAGGGAGATTTTCTGCATCTCAGTGTGTGAGGTGCCAGACTGGCGAAACATAGAAGTATGTGCGAGTTCCGGCGCCTCCAGGCTGATGGATGACAGGATTCTGGTGAATATGTCCGTACAGTCCTAGCCAAGCTTTTGAAGTTGAAAATCGGATCCCAGGAAAATATATTACTGGCCTCTTTGTTTGGCGGCTTGTGCACCCCATGGGTTCTGCAAGCTGCTCGATGGTGTCACAATCATTCGATGTTGCGTCCTAGGAGACTGATTTACCAGCAGTTCAATATCATTACCTGCGTCAGTGCCAATAGTGTGTTCCCTATCCGGTATCACAGTGTAATCTCTGCATTCGTTTACATGTATTTAAGCCTGAATTACAGCTTGTTGTCAATAAGAGGTGCATTTACCTTGGGTGAAAATAACTAATATATAATGAAAATTATATATTTTCATCCCACACATACAGTAGGGCGTTAGTGGTTTTATTCCACGGCTGTCACCTGTAAGTAGAGAGGTGCTGGGGGTTTGTGTAGGGGGTTTGTGCTGGGTTGTGTCAGTAACAGTAAGATTCATCACATCATCAGTCAGTGGGCAGGTTGTTTCAGTGGGCAGGCTGTGTCAGTGTATTGGTCGTGTTAGGCAGGCTGTGCGCAGAGGCTGTCAGTCACTGTAGTGGGGTACAGTACACAGGCAGTCTGTCAGTCAGCTTTTCATTTTTTTTTCATTGTGGTGTGCTGCATTGCGATCCAATACACCAGGACAGGCCAACCTGTGGCTCTCCAGATGTTGTGAAACTACAAATCTCAGCATGCCTTGCCACAGTTTTAACACTCCCTTATAGCAAAACTGTGGCAAGGCATGATGGGATTGGTAGTTTGACAACATCTGGAGAGCCACAGGTTGGCCAGGCCTGCAATACACCATATACTATACTGCCAGAAGTTCCGTGTGTGATTGTTCTGCCTCCACGCAGTGTTATATAAGTCCCGTCCTTCTAAAAAAAAGAAAATAAAAAAAATAATTATTTTGCTCTTCTTTATTGTTTGTGTGTACTGCACCCCAATACACCATATTGATACTGTCATAAGTTCCGTGTGTGATTGTTCTGCCTCCACGCAGTGTTGGACAAGGTGTGCAATGTGCATGTCCTTTTTTTTACAAGCTAAGGGTGGGTGGGTGGGCCCAGGGACAATTCCATCTTGCATCACCATTCATTAATCCCATTGCTGGGAGGCAGATATGTAACAACCAGCTACCATCTGTTTGTACCAAGGCTCTGTCGCCTAGTATAATATTGATAACCAGCCAGCTGGCTGCAGCCCTTTGCCTAAATTGAATGAAAATGCAAAAATTACGTGATTTGGGCGTTTTGGACCATTTAAAAAAAAAAAATTCAAATCCAAAGCCTTTCACCGCCGCTTGACAAACCCAAATTCTCGGCCCAGCGCCCATCTCTACCTGAAAGGTGCAACCCCCCCCCATTCCTAGTGCCCTAGGCTGCAGCCTAATCCGCCTATTAGTTAATCAGGCCCTGATGTTCTGTCTCTTTAAGCCATTTAGCTGGCAACCTTGAACACAGTAGAAAAGCATTGATTGTTTTAAAAAATGTGGCAAAAAAACAGACTATTGTGTTTTCTGTTAGAGACTGTGTTTGACAAGAGGCTTTAACGAGAAGAAAAATAATAGTCAGATCTTCTTTTCTAAATCAGTTCAAATACAACCTGAAGACAGTCATTTGTTTTATGTCCCCTGTAGAGCCATACAGAGAAAGCAATATTTGTGTTCCAGAGAGACATTGGCCATTGGAAATGAGGAACGAGGATATAACAGAGCAGCATTCTGTGTCCCCGTTTAGGTTGTCTGAAAATTGTCTGCACGAATTGTCATTAGCAGCAAAAGCCGCTCAGCAATAACTCCTGAAGTGAATGATGCAGAGCCGCTCGCCAAATGTATTCATAATTACATCAAGGTAATTGCATTTAATTTGGAAATGCACACAAGAGGCTTTGATGAATGTGTGCGGGACAAAAAAGATTGAAATAAAATGCCGGATTTTTCATTTGGAAACTTAGGGTTAAATTTACTAAAGCTTTTAAAAATGAAAAGAGCTGATGTTTCCCATAGCAACCAACCAGATTCCACCTATCATTTTACTTCATACTTCAGCTGTTTTTATTTTTAAAAGCTATTGTAAATTTACCCCTGAGGGCGGGATGTATTAAAACACATCGCCGCCCCTCGCACCGATGTTGATCATCTTACATAGTTACATAGTAGGTAAGGCTGAAAAAAGACTTGCGTCCATCTAGTTCATCTATGTACTAACATAGGCGATCAACATCGCAATGGGGTGACAGAGGCCCCCGCGATACCTGTGATGTGGTGTTCGGGGGGGTCTCCGTCACCTTCCTGGGCTCTCCTTATTCCCCCAATGGCTGGAAGCCTAAACAGGCTGTCCCTGGCACTTCCTTCTCCTCCTACAGCCGAAAGGGCCTCCGGCTGCGTTGCTAGGGTGAGGAGGAGTTTACCTTCCGGGTCCAGGCTTCCTGGAGGAAGATATGCCAGGGGAAGGGGGGGTTGGCATTTGTGGCAGAGGTCGGCGGAGGCTGGCGATAAGAAGCCCATAGACTTCTATAGGGTATTTCCACCCAAAAGTGGCGATACCCTGGGCGGCTAAAACGCAGCGGCCGGGTCTTAGTACATTTGCAGCTTTTTTCCCTTAGTACATCCCGCCCTGAGTTTGACTAAAGGTTACGAGTTTCATCCTTTTTCAACTCACAGCAGGGGTGTAAGTTCATCTTACTCCCCTTGTTGGGATTTGGCACCACCAAATGGCATCTGTGGCGGAGGCAGCGGGTTGCAGCGGCTGGCGATAAGAAGCCCATATAAACACACAACTTACATATAAGGGAAAAATGAGGTATCACTATCCAAACGTGGTACATTTTTCCCTTAGTACATCCCACAGTATGTAACCCGCTGCCTCCGCCACAGATGCCAACCCCCTCGCCTGGCATACCTTCCTCCAGGAAGCCTGGACCCGAAAGGTAAACTCCTCCTCATCCTAGCAACGCAGCCAGAGGTCCTTCCGGCTGCAGGGGGAGGCTCGACTTGGTATTTAGTGAAAGGGGTTACCCAGGGGCGTAGCGCCGATATTTGCACCCCCCCTGCCGGATAATTTCGGCGCCCCCCCTCCCTAAATTTAGCGCTGCCCCCCCGTTCTTACCACGCCTCCCCTGCCGCGTCTGTATTCCGCCGGGAGTCGGGACCGCATATCTACTAATCTGCGCCCGGCGCCTGGCTCCTTGAGTCAAATGTGCATTTCAAAATGGCCGCCTCCTTACTGCAGACCATTTGTAAGGATGCTAGAGGAGGCCGTCGCTGCCTCCTCTAGCATCTTAAAAAACGGTCTGCTCTAAGGAGGCGGCCATTTTGTAATGGACATTTGACTCATAAGGAGCCAGGCGCCGGGATGCAGATTAGTAGATATGCAGTCCCGACTCCCAGCGGAATACAGACGCGGCGGGGGAGACAGCGGCCGGGGCACAGTAAGGAGAGGGGTGGAGGGCAGTGGCCGGTGCCAGCATCCGGCGCCCACGCAGCCCCCGCTCCCCCAAGCAGCAGCGGGGGCTGCCTTACGCTATTTACGCCACTGGGGTTACCGGGTCCCGCAAATGGGTAGCAACACGGCAATAAGAACTGGTAAAAAAGCAGAGTTCATTGCCGTGTTGCTATGCAGTGTGAATGGGTTAAACGGGTCGAGCGACCTGTTTCCCCACACTATGGAGGAGGCAGCGCTTGGAGCAGCGCCAGCTCTAAGTGCTGCCTCCTCCCCTGCCCCCGATGACGCGCCGACTCCCCGGATGATGTCAGCAAACCGGCAATAATGCCGGTTCGCTGAGGGGATGTGAACATCCTAAAATGAACCCTTTCAAAGTCCCAGTGCGACCCTGCATTATGTGATGTGAAAGCAGTATAAGCCATCCGCAGCATGGGGAACCAGCATTCACCGGCAGGTCCCAATTTACAGTCCTGCACCGTCACCGTCTTTTTGCATACGGAGAAGGGAGTACATCTTCCACTGGTTCATTCTCCACTCTTATCACTGCTTCATACATCTACCCCTGGTGTCACACTTGTCATGATTAGAACGATAATCTGCTAAGGGCCAGATGTGTCAAGCTTCCAAAAAAATGATAGAGTGATAAACAACCAGCCAATCAGCTCCCACCTGTCATTTTTCAAACCCAGCCTGTAACATGACAGGTAGGAGCTGATTGGCCGGCTGTTTATCACTCTCCATTTAATAACTTTTTGAAGCTTGATACATCTGGCCTTAATAGAGAATATTTCTATGGCGATACAAGACTGGCAGCCCCTCATATGTATCTGAGCTGGAGGCAGATGTGCCCAATATTCAAGTCATTCTTCCTGTCACACAGCTCCGTGTCTTCCGCCAGTAACTTTCATCCTTGAGGTCTCGGATTTGCAAATAGCAAATATGTGCTGAGATATACTGCCTGAATTTGCATTGTGAAGTAAACAAGCTTCTTTTGACCATGACAATTATTCACTCCTGACCTAATACAGATATGTGGCAGAAATCAAAATGGCCTCTGTACCTATTGTGCAGAACTATCCAGCCAGAAAGACGTTCACCCATCATGAATTTTCTCTGTCAGATGCATCGCTGGGTGACTTGCGATAAGGGTGCTGTGTGCTGTTAGACAAGATGGGAGCGCGGGTGTGCTTACACAGAGAGTGCGTCTTCCTATATGGCTGAGAGAATATATTCATGTATTCAGCAATAAAAGCCAGACAATGAAAGAGAACAATAATTCATGTAAAGTGCTCACTGGGGGCCTTATTTTGGTTCATTCTTTCTGACAAAATCCTTCTTAGATGGGCAAAACCATGTGCACTGCAGGTGGGGCAGATGTAACATGTGCAGAGAGAATTAGATTTGGTGGGGTTTTACTTCAAAGTGAGATCTATATTGCAGTGTAAAAATAAAGCAGCCAGTATTTACCCTGCACAGAAACAAAATTACTCACCCAAATCTAATTCTCTCTGCACATGTTACATCTGCCCCCCCTGCAGTGCACATGGTTTTGTCCATCTAAGAAGGATTTTGTCAGAAAGAATGAACCAAAATAAGGCCCTGGGTGCAATATGACGGGGCCTTCGCTGAACATAGGATATAACTGAGGTCTTCCTGCCTTTATCATCTAGCATCCTAAACAAAAACCTGTCTGCTGTAAGGAGGCGGACATTTGTGTGAGGGATATTTTTAATTAGCAGCAGGAGCCAAGCCAGGAGTACAGATGCGGCAGCAAGTGGCAACGGGGGGGGGGGGGGGGGGGGGGGGGCAGCAAGTGGCAACGGGGGGGGGGGGGGGTAAGGCACGCCCACACTTACTCAGCGCCTCCCCACCACTGCGGGATCTGCAGGGCTATTGTTATGCCACTGTCTGCCAAAAGTCACTGCCTTAGAGGAACGCTACGGTTAATCAATACGCTGTATTTATAAAGCAGAACACTAATGATACAGGAAGTAACAATGACATCATGGCACATTTGCCAATACTTCTATGAACTCAATGGGGAAAATTTACTAGTTTGCTAGTGGGTATGCGGCATTTCGTACCCATTCGACGTGAAATACTTTGGGTGTACCAATGAGTACACCATAGATAGAAAATTTACTATCATTTATATAGTTGAATTCATCCTTGAATTCAGCGATAAATACAAATGAAACGTAGACCACCTTTTCCCGGCGTGTTTTCCAGATGCCTGTATGGATCAGTGAGATCTGTTGCAGGCTTTTATGTGTAAAAATAAGAAAAATAAATGTAAAAAACGGTGTGCAGTCCCCGCCTGGCATTTACCAGCTCCAGGCTCATTGAGCTGGACCTAGTTGCAGAAATACAGGGGGGGGGGGGGAGTTGGGGTCCCCTTACATTTGTATAACCGGCACCCAGGCTCATGGCCTGGCCCTGGTTACCCAAATACGGGGGGACAAAATGAATAGGGGCCCCAAGCTCAAACAGACAGCAGTGTCATGTCACAGCACAAGGCCATCCCCGGTGCCCCTGGGATGTGGGCACCGGGCTGATGCCAGTCAAGTGTAAAAAATACCTGTAGAACCACAAGTCCCCAATAAAATGTTGGGCGTGGCATTTGGAGGGACGAGGCCATGTCTGCGTAAAAAAAAAAACCCTGTAATTTGAATGGGGTGATCCACTCATCGCACAGAGAGAGAGAGGGGCAGAAAGTACCCGCTCCTCCCCAGCCTCTGCACCCCACATACACACAATAAGGGTTCTCTGATGGCATGTCCTTTTCTCCAGTAGAAATCCTTAGGGGTACCTGTGAAATTAAATTATACTCACCATCACCTCTGGTGTAGATCGAGTCCTCTTCGTTGCATGTAGGAATCCACAGGTTTAAAAAAAACAACTGCTGAACCGGCTCCAAACAGACAGGAGGAGCCGCAAGTCTGTTGACACTTGCGACTCCTCCCCGAAAATTAGGGAATCCCCAATGTCCTCAGACAATGGGTCATCTCTCAGCCAATCAGGAGCAGGCTCGGTGGCTGTTTGGCTGTGTGTGACTCCATTGACGCCCAGCCATCATTTGATGGTGGGCTTCTGATGTCCACCCTTACTCCACAGGCTTATGGGAAGCCACTGCCAGACAGAATGGTGGAGAGTGCAGAGGCTGCAGTGATCATCCTTCCACCAGCGGTGGAGCCAGAGAGCTGCAGAGGAGATGAAGAGATGCATTGATCTGCACTTCTTACAGACAAGTCTTGTCTAGCCTGGATGTGCATTGTGCATTGATTTGTCATTCCAGACCTTGATCTATATATACAGTATTTGATCCTGAGTGTGAAAGCAACAACAAGTATGTGACAACTAACGGGAAGTGTTCCCGACATGAGAGTACATCTCAAAGGCCGATTACACAACATAGAATCCAGGCTTTTTTAAAGATTCAGAAGATATCCAAATATCTTATCATGCTACCTAAGGACTGAAAACCTGTTTACAGCAAACACATATCAACCTCCATATCTCAGGCATCCGCTGGTGACAGCCACTAAGGGGTACACTTACTAATACCCCTTTTGCACCGCCTCAAAATTCCGGGTCTTCGGCGGGTCAGACCCGGGTCAGAGGGGGTGTAAATGTGACACACCATGTCCCTTTACACGGGACTTCTACCCAGGTCCTGACCTGGGTAGAACACTGCCAGGACCTGGGTAGAGGGCGGTGTAAATGGGTACGCCGGTTCATCCGACCCGGCCCCCATTTACATCAATGCGGGACGTGCAACCTGCGGACTGCAGCGTCCACAGGTTGGACAGGGGGCACAGACAGCCTGCGCTGCTGTCTGCTATACCCTGCAGACAGCAGCGGCGGCAGCGGAGGAGGTGATCCTTCTGATCCTGTGTGCGGCATCCATTCACCTCCCGGACGACGGCTGGGGGGTGCACGGGGGCTGGGGGTAGCCCAGCAGCTTACCTTGGTGCTGGGCTGCCCCCAGCACGGTGATCGGTGTATCCGGTGGGGATCAACGCGGTCCTGGCACTTGGAGATGATGTCATCTCCAAGCGCCGCCTCCGTCTACACTGAGGGTGGGCACCGCAGTGTAAATGGAGTATATCCCGGATCCGACCCGGCTTGGGTCCTTCTTCCAAATGCCGGGTCGGATCCGCGATTTTTGGTGTAAAAGGGGTATATAAAATGAAAATGAAAAGAGGTAACGTTGCCCATAGCAACCAATCCGATTCTGTCTATCATTTACCAGAATCTGATGGGTTCATTTTTAGAAGCGTTAATAAATTTACTCCTTAGTCCAGTAGTTAGTCCTGCAGCCACCCCCCCCCCCCTCCCAGGTAAAATCCGCCACTGTAGTGAAGCCAGATGCACTAAGCTTCAAAAGTGATAAAATAGAGAGTGATAAACAGATAGCCAATCAGCTGGCACCTGACATTTTTCAAACACAGTCTGTGACATGGTAGGTAGAAGCTGATTGGCTGGTTGTTTATCACTCTCCATTTTATCACCTTTGAAGCTTAGTACATCTGACCCGAAGTCTGTGAGACTGCTCTGGCTTCATTGTGACTGGCAGTGACTTCTTATTGGAAGTCCGACCTGTCAGTCACCAAGGCAGTCCCATTGGGAGGTGTTCCCTCCCTCCGGGACACCTTTCTTCGGGCTGTCGTGCAAATTCACCGGTTGCGCATGCGCAGTACCTATATTGGTAGTGTGCAGTCGCTGGTCCCGGTGCCTGTAATCTGTATTATTTAGGCGCCGGGACCATGATTCCTTCGGGTGTGGTATATTAGCCCGACAGTCGGGATTCCGACGTCGGAATCCCGACTGCACAGCGTGGGGAGCACAATGAAGCCCCTTGCGGGCATGGTGGCGAGCTGCGCTCGCCACCTATTTTATTCTCCCTCTATGGGGGACGTGGACCCCCACAAGGGAGCAGTCGGGATTCCGACGTCGGAGGAATGACTGTCGGAATCCCGACTGTCGGGGAGCCGTCCGGCACCCGATTCCTTCTATGGGCTGTTGCCGAAGCAGCCCATAAAAGCTGTCCGCATGCGCAGTACAGAGGTTTCAGAGACAGAGGTCCCTGCAGAGACAGAGTTACAAGTGCCTGTGCTCTGAAGACAGGCGCTGGGAACTCTGTCTCTGCAGGGACCGGTAGCGACAGGGGTGGGGTGCCTGCATCGTGGTACCCCGGCCAGTGCCGGTGCAAGGCGCCGGAGCGCCCCAGGCGGGGGGGGGGGGGCGATCACCCGCTCCACGGGTGGGGGGGGTGGGGAGGAATACGGCCGGCGCGCTGATCTGGGGGGGGGAGGGATACGGCCGCCGTGCTGTTCCCTCCAGTGCATATATAATTACTCACCCGGGTCTAGCTCATCGGGCGGGAGGGAGAGCTGGAGGTCTGGCTTAGCGGGCAGGAGGGAGGCCTCGCAGTTCAGTCCCGGCGCAATGTGACTGACATCTTCCTCCACCCGCACCGTGTTCAGCCGGGCAGCGCTGAGCACTTGGCTCACCGTCAGACGCTGCCCGGCTGAGCGGCTGTACACGGTGGAGGAAGATGTCAGTTAACATGCACCGGGACTGAACTGCACACAGCGCAGCGAGCCCTCCCTCCTGCCCGCTAATCCAGACCTCCAGCTCTCCCTCCTGCCCTGCTCCCAACTACCGGCGCCCTAGGCAAATGCCTAATGCTGCCTAGTGGTGGCGCCGGCCCTGACCCCGGCAGCCCCCCTCCCCAGAAAAGGTACGGGGCGCCACTGCAAGAGGGGGAGATTCTCTAAGAACCTCCGCCCCCTTTCGCCGCCCATCGCATATTTAATAATCGCATATGTTGTAACATATGCGATAATTAAGGCAAAGGACAGCTCTTGCGTTAAGAGCTGTCCTTTGCGGTGAGAGTCGCCGGGTCCCAGCAGGTCCCGGCGGCTCCCCTTTTCCCTCCCACACCCAGCGCTGCTGCTGCTGCGCCGGGCTCTCCTCCTCCCTGCACCCGGAAGAGGATCAGTGCAGGGAGGAGGTCACAGTTCCGGGCAGCACAGCTCTGTGCTGCCCGGACACAGGTGAGGGGGGAGGGGGCGATGCGGGGCGGCGGGGGGTCGATGCGGGGCGGCGGGGGGTCGGCGCGGGGCGGCGGAGGGTTGCGGTAGAAGCCCATTGGCTTCTATGGGGCATCGCCAGATTTTTCTGGCGATGCCCCCCGCCGCAGTAACCCGGCGGGGGGATGCTTACAGCATCCCAAAATGCGGTAAAAACCCAGATAACGGGGTTTTTACCGCATTTTTCGCTTAGAGAATCTCCCCCAGAGTCTGATCCATCTGGTAATCTGCCTATTGGTCATTACTTATATAATGCGTGTTGGTGTGATGTAATGTGCGCCGGAGGCAGGGTGTTCTGTTAATGGAATCCCCTTGGCCTTGCTTCTGTGCTGCAGGAGGATAATACAATTTGCATTTGAGACATTACAGCACTGCAGGTGAATAAGGTATTATGGATACTGTTGGGAGAGACTCGCTCTGGTAAATGTATATCATACATCAGATAATGGAAGTATTATGTTATGCGATTCAGTCATTTCAACTGAAAAAGTCCTTCAATAAAGTCCATCTTTGCAACCAGCTTCTTTCGGAGAGTGATGTAATTTGTCTTGTTGAGATGATAACAGAATCCAGGGAACACTACAAGAGTAATATTCAACTTTTGTCTGAGTTAACAGACAACACCGGTGATTCATCTCCTTAACACAAGATTTATTCATATCCAATGAGCCTCATCCTTTGTCTGATCAGACATATCTACAACAGCAACCATTTCATTAAATTGCTGCTGGTTATTAACTAGGGACGAGCACAAGTCTTTTTTCCGGTTTTGTGGTTTGGTTTTGGATCTGGATTGGTTTTGCCAAAATCACGCTTACCAGGTTTTGGTTTTGGATCTGTATTTTTTTTTTTCGAAAAAAATCATAAAAACAGCTAAAGGGGGAAATTTACTAAAAGAAACTTGTAAAAAAATAGGTGTATTTGTACCCAGAAATACACTTATTTTTGACATTTACTATCCCGTAAATACGGCAATTCGTAGTCGTATTGATGTGCTATCAATACGAATACGAATTGCTGTATTTTCGGGATAGTAAATGTCAAAAATAAGTGTATTTCTGGATACAAATACACCTATTTTTTACAAATTTCCTTTAGTAAATTTCCCCCTTTAATGACAGAATATAGTTTTTTTTCTGTTCCTACAGTTTTATTAGCCTCAAAAGCATTTATTTCAACTCATTTCCAATGTATTCTGAACACCTCACATCTCACAATATTGTGTTTAGGGCAAAAGGTTGCACCGGGGTAGCTGGATGACTATGCTAAGCGACACAAGTGGGCGGCACAAACACTTAGGGGGACATTTACCAAAATGGATTTGTAGAAAAAAGGTGTATTCGGAGGGAGAAATACACCTTTTTTTTACGAATTTGTATTTTCGGGATTTACAATCCCGAAAATACAACAATTCGTATTCCTAAAGATGGAACATTCGTATTTGTATTTACAAATATGAATGTCTACACCATCGATAGAATACGACAGAAATCACCATTCAAAAGAATGGTGGTTCCTGATGTACTAAGCAGCCGTACTGATAATACGGCTGCTAAGTGGTGTAAAACACCCACGCAAATACGACAGGAAAATACACCCTGCTTTCCCTGTCGTATTTGCTTTAAGCCTGCACGGATCAGTCAGATCCGTGCAGGCTTTAGTGTAAAAAAAATAGAAAAAAAAAACCCGGCGTGGGGTCCCCCCCACAGCCGTAACCAGCACCAGGCTGAAGGAGCCGGGGTCGGTGATTAAAAATCAGGGAACCCGACAAATAGGGGTTCCCCGATTTTTAACAACCAGCCCCAGGCTCCTGCTCTGGGGCTGGTTCCCAAAATACGGGGGACAAAATGAGTAGGGGTCCCCCGTATTTTAAGAACCAGCCCCAGGCAAAACCAGCCAGCAGGGTAATGCCACAGCCGGGGGGAGACTTTTTATGCAAGTCCCCCCGGCCAAAGCATTCATCCCTACCGACCAGTCAGCCTGGCCAGGGGCCCTGGGGGAGTGGGGACCCCCCCAATGAAGGGCCCCCCCCCCCTCCAGGACTTACCTGACCAGGCTGAAGCCTGGTACTGTCCCCGATGCCCCTGGGCGGTGGGCATCAGGCTGATTCAAGTGTAAAAAAAAGATTAAACTATTGGTTTTTACTGTGGCACTACAAGTGCCAGCAAGCCTCCCCAGCAAGCTGGGACTTGGAGCACCACAAGTCCCAGCCTGCTGGGTATTAAAGGGCCCGCTGGCACTTGTAGTTCCACAGTTAAAAAAATAGTACAATAAACACACACTGACACAATGAAAATAAAAGTTTAATACATACATTACACACATACTGATACTTACCTTTCTTGATCCCGTAGGTAGCCCTCTGTCCTGGTGTCCGGTGTCCTGTGTCGTCCTCCAGGTCCATGTCGGCGGTCCGTGTCGTCCTCCAGGTCCATGTCGGCGGTCCGTGTCGTCCTCCAGGTCCATGGCGGTGTCCGGGTCCGAAGAAATCCATGTTGGAGCTGTGGAAGGAAATCCTACTCACCTGGTCCTGTGCTGAAGAAGTCTTGTCTTGGTCCGCCGTAATCCAGGTAATCTTCATGCTGTCGCCGGTCCCCGCACTGTCCGCATCGCACTGAGGAGAGATGCTGAGATATTTCATACTCGGCGCCTCTCTTCAGTATGATTTCTATTGGCCACCTAGCGGCCAACCAGGAGCCGACTTTCTTGGCTCCTGATTGGCCGCTAGGCGGCCAATAGAAATCATACTGAGGAGAGGCGCCGAGTATGAAATATCTCAGCATCTCTCCTCAGTGCGATGCGGACAGTGCGGGGACCGGCGACAGCATGAAGATTACCTGGATTACGGTGGACCAAGACAAGACTTCTTCAGCACAGGACCAGGTGAGTAGGATTTCCTTCCACAGCTCCAACATGGATTTCTTCGGACCCGGACACCGCCGTGGACCTGGAGGACGACACGGACCGCTGACATGGACCTGGAGGACGACACAGGACACCGGACACCAGGACAGAGGGCTACCTACGGGATCAAGAAAGGTAAGTACCAGTATGTGTGTAATGTATGTATTAAACTTTTATTTTCATTGTGTCAGTGTGTGTTTATTGTACTATTTTTTTAACTGTGGAACTACAAGTGCCAGCGGGCCATTTAATGCCCAGCAGGCTGGGACTTGTGGTTCTCCAAGTCCCAGCTTGCTGGGGAGGCTTGCTGGCACTTGTAGTGCCACAGTAAAAAACAATAGTTTAATATTTTTTTTACACTTGAATCAGCCCAATGCCCACCGCCCAAGTGCATCGGGGACAGTACCAGGCTTCAGCCTGGTCAGGTAAGTCCTGGAGGGGGGGGGGACCCCTTCATTGGGGGGGTCCCCACTCCCCCAGGGCCCCTGGCCAGGCTGACTGGTCGGTAGGGATGAATGCTTTGGCCGGGGGGACTTGCATAAAAAGTCTTCCACCCCGGCTGTGGCATTACCCTGCTGGCTGGTTTTGCCTGGGGCTGGTTCTTAAAATACGGGGGACCCCTACTCATTTTGTCCCCCGTATTTTGGGAACCAGCCCCAGAGCAGGAGCCTGGGGCTGGTTGTTAAAAATCGGGGAACCCCTTATTAATTACCGGCAACGGCTTCTTCAGCCTGGTGCTGGTTACGGCTGTGGGGGGGACCCCACGCCGTTTTTTTTTTTAAATATTTATTTATTTTTCTATTTTTTTTTTACACTCTGCAGCCTGCACGGATCTGACTGATCCGTGCAGACTGCTAGAAAAATTCGTATTAGCGGCCGTATATATGGCCAGCTAATACGAATGGTTACACCATCAGAGGGTTACAAAGCAGTCGTATATGACTGCTTTGTATTTTCCCCTTCGGAACACGACTTTGCATATGACTGAAACAGTCGTATGCAGTCGTAGGGGAAATACCAATACGAAAAACTAGGTTTTTCATATTGGTAAATTTCCCCCTTAGTAGCACCTCGGGACTGACACTGAGCACTTAGTTAGTAGCACCCCTGGAATTAAATGGCACACTTAGCAGCGACCCTGGACTGATATGGCACACTTAGCAGTCCCCCTTGACAGACACTGCACATTAAGCAGCACCCCTAGAATGAATTGGCACACTTACACGCTTTACAGTCAGAACAGTCAAACTTTGGAACTCTCTTCCTGGAGAAGTGGTGTCGGCAGACACTATAAATACATTTAAAATAAGGTTGGATAAACATTTATTGGTTAAAAACATCCATGGGTACGAATAAGTAACAATCTGTCTTTAAAATATCAGAACATACTATACAACAAGGGAAAAGCTACTATAATTCAACAAGGGAAAAGCTACTTTATTCAGCCTCACCTACTATGTAACTATATGTAACTATGTAACTTAGCAGGGAATCGGTACATCTATTAGACCACACTTAGGTCGACAGTCATTAGGTCGACCACGTTAGGTCGATATGGGCCAAGGTCGACATGTGTTTAGGTCGACATGGGCCAATGTCGACATGGGTTTAGGTCGGCAGTAATTAGGTAGACATGAGTTTTTCACTGTTTTTTTTTACCCGAATGTCGACACAGTCGACATGGACACAGTTGGAGGTGAACCGCTGGTAGCACCCCTGGACTGATACTGCACACTTAGTAGCACCCCTGGACTGATACGGCACACTTAGTAGCTACACTAAGTAGCACACCTGGACTGATACGGCACATATGGCAGCACCACTGGACTGATACTGCACACTTATCTCACATCTCACATCTCACAATATGTAGATTTATTGGTAGTAGAAGTTTCTACTACTGGGCATATGCAGCAGCTCTGCTCTGTCCCTTACACTGCATGATGTGGTGGCAGCTCTAATGATCATATTATATACCAGCTACTGTTGTCATGATTTAAGGCCCTTGCCAAGAGGAGGGGAGTTTCCGGCCAAACTGTGACTGCCCTGTGGTCCCACCTGGACAGTTGTGATATTCCCGTCCCACGCGGCCACCATGGGAAAAGTTCACTGAATGACCCAGCAACAACCCAAGGCACAGTCCACCAACCATCGGAACGGGGCCAAATGGACTAGATTGACCCCCTTTATCCAGAGACCATGGCTTTCATTTATCAGTCTGCCTTTTCATTTGTCAGTCCTTGAAGCGTGGGCCATTTATTTATTGCTGACCTGACAAGACAGAACTGGAGAAAAGACATGAGCGGCTTTTATGTCCTTAGAAGGTGCGGATAATAAAGGGGGAATCTGTAAGCTCTCCAAGCAGGATATGTGAGAAGTCTGATCATTATTGATGGTTAGCACAGAGAGAGGCCCTGGAAGAAGCACTTTTGACAAGTTAAATTATATATTTATCAAACAAATCAATTTCTTGACATTTATAAAGAACCGAAACCTGTGAAATTGGAGAAAAAAATAGGTTTATTTTTCTTTCTTATGATTGTATTTATTATTTATGGCGAAAAAATGGGTTTTGAAACTTACTGTAATAAGCACATTCTGGGTCTGCTGTTCACGTTATTGATTGATTTATTGTAACTGTGCTTGCATCCCACTAACTGAAGACAGTCCCTCCCACGGGTCGCAATGTCCTCTGGTGGTGGTGGTAGGGGGGGGGGGGATTAAAGTGGATTATGGAGTTGTGGGTGGTATAAACGCTTGGGCGCTCCCTTTTAGTTTGGACAAATGCGAAAAATATAAATAAAAAAATAAAAAAAAATAAAAAATAAAAATGAAAATAAAAAATGTGAAACTTCCCTTATTATCTTTCTGTCGTTGTTTGTTCTCCCTTTCTGTTTTTACTTTTAGTCAGAGTTTCTCAGGATGTTTAGACAGGAAACAGAAGAAAAAAGGGTACAGCAATGTGAAGTGACGTTTGTACCTCTATTGATGTATTCCAAATAATCACTTATTCGGGGTGCAAATAGATGGAGTCCCAAACTCACACAGGTATAAGTGAGGATAAACTCATCAGGGTATCTTTATAGGTACTAAGTATATGTGCGTACCAGTACTCACGTGGCTTCACGGGTAATGACACACATCAAGGTATCTTTTCTTCAATGAAATTTATTCCAAGTATCACATATATAAAGGAGCTTAAAAACTGGATGAGAGATGGCAAGTGAAGACAGCACTTACTATGGTCCTGAAAGAGGGGTCAAGTCCGGATATCACCCGCAACAGAGAACATAGGATAACTGTATTGCCTTACCTGTCTCTCTCCGTATAGATCACACTAGGCCTGGATCAACATGTTTTTAGGAGTTGTACTATCTTCCTCAGGATGGGAAGCGGTCATCTATTAGAATGAACTTAGGTCTACAGTCATTAGGTCGACCCCACTAGGTCAACTGGCAGGTAGGTCGACCTGACTTAAGGTCGACATGGGCCAAGGTCGACATGACTTAAGGTCGAATTTGCATATAGGTGGACATGAGGAAGGTCGACTGGTCATAAGGTCGACATGGGTTTTTCACTGTTTTTTGAGCCGACATGTGCCGACAGGCGGTATTTCATGCCCTACCATCCACTAGGCCGTGGAGGAGGTTATTAAAGCGGTGGCGAGCGAATCGAGCCACCGTGCCCGAAGCATTGCAAGCGAAGCGAGCAATGCGAGGGTCCGATTCTCATTGCCAACTGTGTCCATGTCGACTGTGTCGACATTCGGTCAAAAAAACAGTGAAAAACCCATGTCGACCTTAGGACCAGTCGACCTTCCTCATGTCGACCTTTATGCAAATTCGACATTAAGTCATGTCGACCTTGGCCCATGTCGACCTTAAGTCAGGTCGACCTTCCTGCCAGTCGACCTAGTGGGGTCGACCTAATGACTGTAGACCTGTAAGTGTGATCTGACAGATGTACCGATTCCTTCAGGATACCATGAAAGATAATAAGGGAAGTTTCACATTTTTTATTTTCATTTTTATTTATTTTTTATTTTTATTTTTATATTTTTCACATTTGTCAAAACTAAAAGGGAGCGCCCAAGCATTTATACCACCCACAACTCCATAATCCAGTTTACTCCAGGGTAACTTTGGGAAACCCTACAGGTATAAACCAGGCAGATCCTTAAAGTAAGTGCCCCGTTACTCTACCAACATAAACCCAAATTGGGGGGATTAAAATAGCCGGTTGATCACGGCCTCTATCACTGCAGTGAGGAGAGTGTTGAGCTGCCCAGCTGCTCAGGGAGCCCAAATCACTCCCCAAAATTACAAAAAAGGGGGGTTGCTGCGATCGGCCCCACCCCACTGTCCATGGTCCCCCCCCCCCCTCACCCCCCATTTTTGGCCCTTTGAATGTTGACCTAGGCTTATGACCGCATCCGAAAAGATAAAAGGGCCCTTCCAACCGATATCTAATACTTTTTCGTCTAGGGGCCCATTTATCATGGATCGCAAATACAATGCGATCTGGGCGGAATTTTACCACCCAGGATCGCATTGTAAAATGCGATCCCATTGGCGGGATGTATGATATCTGAGACGCAGGGTCAATGCTCCAAAAAGAGCCCATCCCTGTGATGATCTGAGCCTGAAGCCGGGGGGTCTGTGCATGCGCAGGTAGCGCTGAGCCCCTGCCGGCCCATAGGCTACAATGGGCTATCACCATCTCTGAATGTCGAAAGCCCATGGATGCGGACCACTGCTGCCCGATGTTGATACATCGGGCAGCTTCGCATCCACCCAGGGGCGGAACTACTGCTGGTGCAGTGCACCGGGGCCAAAGGAGTTCATGGGGCCCGTGCCGCCTGCACCGCATGCTGTCATTTTCATATATTTTTTTTACTTAGAGTGGCAGTGCGGGGGCCTGCAGGGGGAAACGCGGCGGCGGACGGATAGACTGTTGTGCGGGCAGAGGAGGTGTGACGGATCGGATCTCTGTTGTGGATCTGATCCACAGCACCGAGCCCGTGGACAGGGTGGGGGATGCTCGTCTCCTAGCATCAGCAGGCGCCAGCACACAGGGCTCCCTTCCTCTGACATGTAACAGCGGGGATCGGGGAGCTCTCAGCACAGCAATTCGTGGCAGCAGCTCCAGATCCCCCTGCGCACCCACTTCAGCAATAGGCGGCAGCAGCTCCAGATCTCCAGAAGCTGATTGCCGCAGATGCTGAAGTGGGTGCGCACGGGGATCTGGAGCTGCTGCCGCTGATTGCTGTGCTGAGAGCCGCCCGATCCCCGCTGTTACATGTCAGAGGAAGGGAGCCCTGTGTGTCTTCACACTGCTGCTGGTGCCTGCTGATGCTAGGAGACGAGTCCTAGCCGGTTGGCGGGCATATGCCGGCTCTGTGGTTCCATGCTGCATCCTCCCTGCTCCGCCAGCTGCGTGGTTCAGCAGGGTCTGTATCCTCTCACTCGCGCTGCCTGCAAGTATGCTATATATAAAGGGGGGGGGGGGGGGCAGACATTTTAATTAGAGGACATGGGGGCTGTTAATATTAGTAATACTATGGGGGAGGGGGCTGTTAATAATAATACGGGGGGCAGACATTTTAATTAGAGGACATGGGGGCTGTTAATATTAATAATACTATGGGGGAGGGGGCTGTTGATATTAATACAACTACAAGGTGGGGGCTGTTGATTATACTACAGGGTGAGGGCTGATATATAATAACTATACTACAGGGAGGGGACCAGGGCCTGATATACCAATAGGATGATCAGGCAGGCTGCAGCCTAGAGTGCTGGGTCCTGGGAGGGGGGGGGGGGGTGGGAGCAGCACATGGCCACTCACTGTGCCCATCGCCATGGCTCTGTGTGGTGTACTCTCAGCTCCTATGCTGCTGAGGGCCTCAAACCAGCACCGACAGACATTTGAAACATGGCTCCTGCCCACCAGCCTATCAGAGCTCACGGACCGGAAGCCGCAGTTAGCGGACCTCTGCCGGACCGTCAGCTCCAATTGGCTCACTACCCTGTGCCATATTTCAAATGACCATCAGCGTTTGTATGAGCCGCTCAGCAGCATAGGAGCTGAGCGCACACCACACAGGTGACCTCTCCCATCTTATATGGCACTAATGTGAGCAATGTTTAAGGGGAACTACTGTGGGGAATTATGTGTAAACATTACTGAGGGCATAATATGTAATGGGAATTACATGTGTGGCATAATGTGTAATGGACATTATGGTGTGTGGCATAATGTAATGGGCATTACGGTGTGTGGCATAATGTTAATAGGCAATACAGTGTGCAGCAATGTTTAATGGGCATTACAGTGTGCAACAATGTGTAATGGGAATTACGGTGGGGAACAATGTGTTATGGGCATTACGGTGTGCAGGAAAATGTGTAATGGCCACTACAGTGTGCAGCATAATGTGTAATCGGTTCTGCAGTGGGGGGGCGAAGCATATTTTTGCACCTGGACCCACAACTCGCTAGTTCCGCCTCTGCATCCACCTATGGGAGATGCTGCCAGCAGCAAGGGATTGGAGGGATTGGAGATTCCTGCTGCGGTGCCCCTTTGGTACATTATGGTGATAATTAATATTTGCAGCTGGGGATTTAGCCGCAAATATTGTTTGACAAATGCGGCCCCTAGTCCGCAGCGAGAGAGAGAGAGATTAGGATTGGGATCAGCTGCTGGCATTGGAACCCATTTCCTGCCTAATGACCAGAGCTGATAAGGAGGCTGATACATGCAGAGTGGTGCCATGCTGCCAGTACCGGCTGCTGGTGGACCTGTGCCCAGAAATGATAACAGCAGGGTGGTGCCAGGGAAATGCATATCAATGGTCAGTGAAGTCATAGGACTGAGCAGAGACATTATTCTATATATCACAGCACTGATGGAGGGGGTTCAATTATATTATTTCAGCAATACCTACATCTCTCGGCCATTGCCCCTCTGCTATGAAACCGCCATTAACGTTAATTCTTGTTCACGACTATGCACATTATATAGACTGGCCTCTGTGGCCTAGAACGTCACGTACAGCTCTGGTGCGCAAGTCACTGTTTGCACATAAACAACGTATGTTGTCACTGTGCTTGGTCTGATCAATTGGATCTTTATGTTACTGGATCCGTGGCAACTCCTCGCCGGAGTTAGGCGACAGACCAGAGCGTGGCCTACTGACCCGGGGTTGGCTGGGTGCCTAGAGAGTTAAGTGCGTCACTATCAGTTTAGTTTGGCGGGCGAAGCGAGGGCACGTTTGCTCAGATTAGAGTTCAATATTTGGAGCCGCCAAATAATTGATTGCACATCTCTTACGCACAGAAGCTTTAATGATTAACCCCTTCTATACAGTCCTCCAGGGCGCACGTAGGCAAACGGGACCGACGTGTTCCTGAGCTGTGGTAGAAGCAGAGAGTTAAGTTAGAAGAAATCATCGTTTTGGAAACAATTATGGAATAGATGAGATTTAGATGTTGAGATAAAATTGCTTTGCTGTGATTCATAATCCTTATAGATCAGGCATTTCCATTTGTTAATAACCGGCAGCCTGTCCGTGGCATTGTGTCCACCGATACCATTGTGAAGACTGTGAAAAAGGTTGAACAGTTAGTAATAGTAATCTGCCAGAAGAATCAATACCTAAGTAAAATGTTATAACCGAAAGGGATTGAGTATTTGATGTTGATTACTTCCATATAAGAAATAATTGCCATCTTGCTACCCCGGACCGCTGATTTATTCCCACTGTTGACCTTTTCATGTATAAATGAATTGGTAAATCGGTATTCAACTGGCGCTTAATATCACACAAAACACAAATTATAATAAAAAATGGGTACTTGTTTAGTTTCATGGCACCACTGCTCCGTGGATCACATCGTATGCAAATCGCATGCAATTTGATCCGATTCGATGCGATTTAGCACACCCCCACTATCCATGTCAGCCCAAAGCGCGGCAAGCGGAAGCGGTGCGCGTCCTCCTGACCTGTTCATACCCCCACTATCCACATTGGCATCGAGTTGATTTTATAAAGTGTGGTGAGCGCAGCAAGCCATCGACCCCGAAGGATGGCGAGCGGACACGGAAAACGAACACGAAGCGCTGAGAGCGCAGCGAGCCCAGCGAGGGGACGTGGATTACTTGACGTGTATTCCACGTCTCCTCGTGGTGCTTGCTGTGCTCGCCAAGCTTCAGGCTTGTTTTCGGCGTCCCCTCGCCATGCTTCGGCTGACGTGGTTAGTGGGGGTGGGATGCGATGCGATAGTGGGGGTGTGCTAAATCACATCGATTTGCGTGCAATGCGATTTGCATGCAATGCGATGCGATAGTGGGGGTGTGCTAAATCGCATAGCATGCAAATCTAATGCAAATCGCATTCGATTTGTGTTTGATGCGATCCTTAGGCAGTGGCGCCTTGAAACTACACAAGTACCCAAAAAAAAATTCTTTATGTAATATTCTCATAAATGCAAATAAATATATATGGAACACACAATATTCTGGTTCATTCGCTCCCCTGCGTATTCGTGCAGGGGTGCTATGGTGTGTGACTGTGGGCGCGGGGGGCGGGAAGCTGATGTCAGCGGTTGAACTCGCAAGACTGCGAAATTCCTGCGAGTCAACCGCAATAAGGTCCAATATACAGTAAACATCCTGGAGGTGTTGAAGCAAAAATATGTTATAAAATGTCATTAAATGAAAAAGGATAAAACATCACTGGGAGCTTACGTGCACTGTACCGGTTTACCATGTGCTAAAGAGTCCTCCTACAGTCCTTTATCCAGGTAGGTGATATAACATTGGGGATGGATGGTTGAAATATCCCCTATTCCATGTACTGGGTGTTAGTATGTGCCTTATGATAAAGTGGGTATAAAGGAGATTATTCTGGTTTACTCCTTCTGGCAAATTCCTTCTCAAATTGACAAAACCATGTGCACTGCAGGTGGGGTAGATTGACTTGTGCAGAGAGAGTTAGATTTGGGTGGGGTTTTACTTCAAAGTGAGATCTATATTGCAGTGCAAGAATAAAGCAGTCACTATTTTCCCTGCACAGAAACAAAACTAACCAACTGAGTCCAGGGCTTCTCTGAGCCTGCGATGACTGGTGCCATATCGATGGTGAACCTGTTACGATGGGTTTTGGACATATTCGCACGGCTACAAATGGATGTGCTTAACTGAACAATGGTATTGCAATTTCACTACCATGCAAAACAAGTCTGAATTACGGGGGATACATTTGATTGCACTGAGTATTCTATTTATCATAGTCCTGAATAGAAAGTGCTTTTACTGAATTTGGTATTGGTCCTTTTCTACAGAGTTTTTTGGGCGTGGGACACCGGGTCAGACCTGGGAATAAAGAGGGGGTGCAGGGGACACTGTAACCCAGGCCCCCCTTAGAAAAAAAGATAATTTGTAAAGAAAAGAAATGCATATAAAAGCATTTACTACATAAATTGCCTGCTTATAATATGTATTTATCAGCAGAAACCATACAGTATATTGAATTTTCCTATAAAAAAGACAATGAAATGCTAAAGTATTCTATTATGGAGGATCCAGACCAGGTTTCAGAGCAGCAGCAGCAGGAAAACTGATGTGATCAGGGTTGGGCTGGTTAGCATCACCTGTGCTTTCCTGATATAAGTGTTTCCTGGACAGGAAGTAATTGCTCCTGATGGTGGAACAGGTGCCCAGGTGACTACTGGAACATACTGAGGGGCTTGAACTATGCTGTGACATCTGTATCCTGCAATGCTGTGACCTGCTACAAAATAAAGACCAAGTCTTCATTTTATCCAGTGTATGTGATTCATTGTCACAATATATATGTGTGTGTGTGTGTGTGTGTGTGTGTGTGTGTGTGGATATCTTGCAGTGACCATCCCATGTGTCTGCTCGGAATGAGTCAGGCATGATCCTAATACATCCAAGCATCTAGTAACAGTGTCCCTGGAAATTGTATTGAAATGTTGGGAGCCGTGAAATGAATCCGGAATGCAACATTACTGGCTGCTGGGATATTGTCATTCAGGAATAATTGAAGCCTCCGGCAAGATGAGCATGACCTCATCTGCAAACAGTCCCTGGATACGCGGCACTAGCGGCTTCTCCTCTGCTAGTGCGCTGGCTGATGCCGCCTTTGTGTAGAGGGACACAGCGAGGGCCGCACTTTTTCCATTAAGCTGTCCTGCCTCTGTTATGTCTGGGCTCAGATAGTAGAGATCTTACCTTCTATTTACATGTAATGAAAGCAAATAAGGATTCACTGTTCAATGGTCTGGTTACAAATCTATTGTCAGCTCCCAGAAAGCCGTAATCGCTCAATCCCTCGGAATACAGCTGCAGCTCCGGGTAATAGTTCTGAAAGCTCTCTACCAGGTGATACGGTTTCTATTGTTTGGGAATAGTTAGGAAACTATTGTAAGAAGTATGAGTATATATGTAAGTATAGCACAGCACCAGCATCAGAGGCACTTTAAGAGAGGAGGGGGTCCATGTGCATTCTCCACGGTTCAGTAGACTATGGAATAGGGATGGCCAGTGACCATCGATGATTTGAAATCAGATGGTTCCCCTACATTGATGGCAAAGGAGAACCGAAGTTCTTTTTTTTTAATGTGTTTATGTGTGCTCCGCCCATACATCTGGAAGCCCCACCCCCACATTTTTATGGGTCCTCGGGCCATTCAGTCAAATATAATGGATAAGCATCTATAGCTAAAACTATCGATGGTTACATAGTTTCTGACTATCGATGGCTGTGTGCAAAATCGCCATCAATGTCAACCATCGATGGTGACTGCACCAATGGCCATCCCTACTCTGGAATTGTGCCAGAATCAACTGCGCATGCGCAGGGCTCCAGGAACATGGTGCCCGTACCACAGTCCTGGGGACATATCTAATTAGCATGCACAAATGACCAAAAAATGGCTGTGCAGCCAGCACTGACCCAATGGAGAGGAGAGTATATAGAGATGTTCCCAGGAACATGTTAAATAAGCACATCTATAATATATTAGGTATTGGTCCCAATAATTCTAATGTGTTACTCAGGGTTGCAGACTTTTAATTGTGCCTCTCTGGGAGAAGCCCAGAGAGAAGACCAAATGCAGCAGGCCGGAGGGGTGGGGTGGGGGGGCGAGGCTGACGTCACCAAGCCCTGCCCTCATTCCATACGAACCAAGCAATTTGTGGGTCTGTAAAAAGGGTCGGGGCTAAAATTGTGCAAAATGACCCAATACTTGTCATTTTAGCCCCGCCCCCTCCCCAAAGGGAATGCAGGAGACTTGCCCACCTTCCCGGGGGGCTGGTAGGGTGACTTTTGGGAGCCTCCTGGCCATTCCGGGAGGGTAGGCAAGCATGGTGTTAATGCTGCTTATTGCAGCAATTAAAGAGAGAGGATAGCTGAGATGAATGTATAATCGGGTACGGTGATTACGGGGTTACTATAATGAGCCTGTGTACAATATGTGGTAGAAGCAGGGCCGGTGCAAGGCACCGGAGCGCCCCCAGGCGAGGGGGGGGTGGGGCGCCCCGGTGCCTACGGGGGGGGGGGGGTGGGTACCTGCGGCGCTGTGTGATCTGGCGGCGGGGTCCCTGCAGTGATGCGCGCTATCCGGCAGCCAGGCGGTGGCGCGGGAAGCGCTGATGGGTTTGAAAACTCGCCGCGCGCTGATTGGCTGAATCTCAGCCAATCAGCATGCGGAATGTTTTCAAACCCAGCAGCGCTTCCCGCGCCGCTGCCTGGCTGCCGGATAGCGCGCATCACTGCAGGTCACACAGCGCCGCAGGTGCCCGGCACGGACACCCCTGCAGCCTCCATGCGAGAGGCCAGGGGCGAAGTGCCGCCCTCCAGTGGCTGGCGCCCTAGGCAAATGCCTAGATTTGCCTAGTGGTGGCGCCGGCCCTGGGTAGAAGCAAAGTCATTGCCCCTCCTGGCTCGGGACTTGCCTGTGGGAGGCATTGGGGAGGGATTCCTTCAGAGGGAACGTTTGGGGGAGTGCAGTAGGGTACAGTGGGCAATAGCTATGGGGTCAAGCTTTGTCATACCTGTCATCCTGCTGCAAGGTAAACTTGCCATTTTAGCTGCTTTTGCAATTGTAAATGGGGGATCACAGCGGATATCTGCAGCCCCCCCTCCCATACATACTATCAGGGGATCCTTATTTTCTGCAAGATGCCCCCATAAATGTGTGATTTGGGGGTTAATTAACTTAAAAAAGATTTTGAGACAAATTCCCAACAGATAACCTTGAAATGCTATTCAAAAGATCTACATGAGCAACACTGAGTTTATACTTTTGTTTAACGTTGTTTAACCAGAAACAAAGTATATATACAAAATATTTATACAATTCTTGCAAGTACAGTGATAATAGCTTGGTTGGACTATTTGTATCAAAGTTATTAATTTCCCAACAAAACTAAGCAGTCTAGCTGCCAAGCCTGACTATAAAGGTCCATACACACTATTTACATAAATATATATGTATAAATTGCACCCCATTTATTTACATTATCGTGTATTTTAAACAATCATTCATCTTGCTTAGATGTCATACCTAGAATAAGAACCTGTGACCTGTCTCACTGGAGGCAGACACCTTCCTGTTAGAGCTATTTGCCCCTTGGGAGCAGGGACCTGGCGACAGATGATTCCATTGCCTCCCAAAGTAATGCCTCTAACTCCATTTCCTCCAGAGTTACACCACTGCCCTGATCATACAGCGCAACAGGTGCCTGCACACACACACATCTCAAAGTGTAATCCTTAGAGAAAAATGTATTGGCTCTCTACCTCCACCTGCTGGCAATAAGTGGTGCTCCAGCAATTTATGATCAGTTACTTACATAGTGCAGCATACAGTATTCTGTTTGGGTTTACAATTGGGAGCAAAGAGTAATCAAACAAGACAGACATAGGGGGAAATTTACTAAAGGAAATTTGTAAAAAATAGATGTATTTGTATCTAGAAATACACTTATTTTTGACATTTACTATCCCGAAAATACGGCAATTTGTATTCGTATTGATGTGCTATCAATAAGAATACGAATTGCCGTATTTTTGGGATAGTAAATGTCAAAAATAAGTGTATTTCTAGATACAAATACACCTATTTTTTACAAATTTCCTTTAGTAAATTTCCCCCATAGAGTTAAGAGGGCCCAGCTCGCACACTTACAACCTGTTCTCCCTTGTGGTATCACAGAATACTTTAAATACACTGTAATTACAGCTGATTAGCAAATCTGCAGAGTACGATACTTTCCATAAACTAATGAGCCACAATGAGGGATAAACAGTCTGTGAAAGTGGGAATTTGGGATAAACTCTCTGTCTTGTTCATATTAATCGATGAGTTAAGAGCTTCCTCGGTGCTCGGTCATGTAAAAAGTGCGTTCGGTAGAGAGATTCCTACAATGAATTGATTATTTATACATCTTATACAATATTGGCAGATGTGTTCGATATAATAAGTTAATAGCACTATAAATAATGTCATATACACAGACAGATGGCGAGCCCTGGGCTGAGCAGATGACACAACTTTAAGAGAAAATGCAGTTATTCAACCTGTACATAAATAAATCACAATGCTTTTATCCAGCCGTTCTGCGTCTCTTTTTTGTACATATACGCAATATAAGTGTTCAATAAGCACTTGTAATGATGACTAAATGATATCAAATACATGAATAATATATATATACACACACACACACACACACACACATATAGATATTGGAGTCACAGGGCAGCACTCCTAGGAAAAGTATAATCAGGGTGCCTGGTCCATAAGTTAAGCAATACAGTACACTCAGGGGCGGATCCAGGATAAAATGACAGGGGGGGCACCATGATAAAAGAGGGTTTGGGTGGGGGAGGGGCGGTGTTACTGGCGCCAGTGTACATGCTAAGAGAGTGGCAGAGAGAGGGTGGGAATGGGATTAAAAATAGGCCCTGGCATTTAAAGTACAAAGGCCCACCATGGCGACAAAAGTGAAGGATGTAGTTGTGCGCGCGCCAAAGGCGCGCTCCGGAAAAGGGGGTGTGGCCACTCACTAGGGGGCATGTCCTTGAGTGTAGTGTACAACACCATATACAACTTATACAGATTATGCAACAAAATACTAGACCCCATTATACTTGCCCCTTACACATGATGCCGAATGGAATGAGCCAAAATTCACATAATGCCACATGGATTGAGCCAAAAATCAAATAATGCCGCATGGGTTGTGTCAAAATTCACATAATGCCACACGGATTGAGACAAAATTCACATAATAACACACAGATTGAGCCAAAATTCACATAATGCCAAATGGATTGAGCCAAACTTCACATAATGCCACATGAATTGTGTCAAAATTCACATAATGCCACACGGATTGAGACAAAATTCACATAATGCCACACGGATTGAGACAAAATTCACATAATGCCACACAGATTAAGCCAAAATTCACAATCCACTTCATAAACAGGGACATTGTCCACCAAAGGCACGCATTAAACATTTACACCATAATGTCCATTACATGTTAAGTTACACGCCATTATGTCCATTATGTGTTATGCCAAACACCATAATGCCTATTAAAAATTATGCTACATAAGAGCAGAGAAGTGCTGCTTATCTACATGCTCATTGCCAGGGTTCCATGCTCATTGCCAGAGGTTCCATGCCCGTTGCCATGTGGGATTACATGCTCATTGCCAAGGGGGAATACATGCTCACGGTAAATGGGGGACAGCCGCCGCCAGGCAGAAGTGATAGCCACTGACAGTGGCAGAGCCTGGCTGTATTCAGAGCACTGCAGGTCCCGGTTATTTGAAATAATACCCCAGGTTGGCCCCTTTTACACCAGCCTAGTCCCTGCATTTTCTGGTGTGAGGGGGAGAGAAAACCACGCTATATCTTCGGAACCAACTGACCAATTTACATGAGACAAGTATCATATTGAAGAACTTTTGAGTGGGCTTTGAATGATTTTGGTCAACTGGAATGTTTGGTTCCAGAGTAATCTGCCCTCAAAGAACATGAGCAGCCATGAAATTACATTTCAAAAATAAAAAAATCGGTTTACACGCAATATCTCTGGAACCAATCGACCGATATGGACCAGCCTGGTATCATATTGAAGGTCCAGCGATTTGGAATTGAATGAGATCAACCAGAAGCTTCTGTGATGCCAGGGGGTGAAATGGCAGCCGTCGAAACAGGGTGGGGGTCGGAATTGACGGGTCCCATATTATCCTATGGGGAAAAAAGTTACAGCTTTGCCAGGCGATATCTCCGGTTCCCGGGGGGCTAGAGACACGGGGCTGGGCTCGTTGGAAAGCCCTGGTCCTCAGCTACAAAATGAAATGACCGGGGGGTTCACGTTCCCGGGTGCCCCCCCCCTGAATCCGCCACTGAGTACACTTACCCCCCCACGGCATGGAAGGAGTCAGAACTGGCACTCAAGTATGAAGAAATCCTTTCATTCCATAAAGGTAGAAACAGGTAGCAGCAGCAGCAGCAGCTGTCCCGGCAGTTGTTTCAACTGAGCAATGTCAGTTCACCCCTGATGAAAACTGACATTGCTCAGTTGAAACAGCTGTCGGGACAGCTGCTGGTGCTACCTGTTTTTACCTTTATGGAATAAAAGGATTTCTTCATACTTGAGTGCCGGTTCTGACTCCTTCCTTGCCGTGGGGGGTAAGTGTACATATATAAAATATATGAAACATGTTCACGTTGCTTATATAGTATTAACCTTATCCCAGGGAGTAAAGATATTACAAGATATAGCGCAAAAGATCGGCAGCAGAACTAAAAACGCAAGGACAGTAGTTAACAGTGACGTGCGGTGGTGGCTGTTTATAGAGAGGCACTGTACACAACCACCACCACCTCACCCCGGCAGCCACCAATACATCCCCCCAGCCGCCTCCGACAATACATCCCTCCCACCAACCAAACCCCCCTAAAGGAATAAAAAAGAAAAATACTCACCAGGAGCAGGAAAGTGTCACAGACAATCCGGGAGCAGAGGTGCTGACAGATAAGCAAGCTCCTTTATTCTGATGTCCAATCACAGCTGCCTCAGTGACAGGGGCATGCTTTCATATAGGCAGAATGTCCATCCCTGTCACTGAAGCACTCCTACAGGTGCCGCTGATAGAGAATTTTTGCTTGGGCCCCATCCACTGCCAGCCCCTCTCCACCCCATGTTTCAGGTGCTTTATCATTAACAACGGGAGGCACCACTCTTGGTACCTCCGGAAAAAAATGGATTAAATTATAAAGCATATTCTTATGACAGAATATGTGTCATAAGTATTTTCTTTGTATTATTTAATTATGTTAATTTATGACAGGGGAGGCACTGCCTCCCCTGACTGCATATCCCTGGTAGTTAACCCCATGTGTCTCAGTCCAGTAGCAAAATATTCATATAGGACCTTTGGATGAAATTCTTCAGTTGGGATTTTTAGTTACTGGAAGTTTTTGATTTGTTCCTCCCTATTAATAAGTAGCCCAAAGTTAACATTATCCAAACATGCTCAGATATCGCACAATGACACTGAAGTTGGGGTTAAAAGTTATGCAGCCCACACACGCACCGATTTTAGAACGCGTTTTGTACTTTTAAAGTACAAAACGCATCGTGCGTACAATTATCGGGGTGTATTCGTGCGGCGTGTGCGACGCGATTCTGTGCTATGCGTGTTCCCGGGGGCCGATTTTAGATGTCCAAAAAAGTATGTGCAGCAGGTACTTTTTGGGACATTATCGCATAGCATCGGGCTCAGCATTATACAGGCATACGAGCCGATGCTATACGATGGGTTTTTTGGGGGGGGGGAAATAATTACATACAAATTGTTATCAACAACTTTATTGCAGGTTTAAAACATGTGAACTCGAACAAAATAAAGGTCAGAAAAAGCCAGTGAAAAAATGTGCTTAAATCGCACAGCATCGCATCGCAGACAGCAAAATAACCATCACATCGGGTCATGCTTAATTCTGGCAGAAAAATTGTAAAGAACCATTGTACAGCCAAAAACGCATAGCACTGAAATCGGTGCGTGTGTGGGCACCATAACACGTGCCCTGCCACTCACAAATTATTTTAAATAACCCAATAAGTGTCCAATGAAAATATCTGGATCTCTGTTGAATAAAGTTAAGCCCCCACCCCCATACATTAAATGCCCATTTCACCGATCTGACCGGAACAGACGACCCGCTGTTGCCATCGATGATTTCGAAAATCAGTAGAAAATCTTTATTATCCCTGACCCACAGCTCCACAACTGCTGTTGCCCAAGTCTGAGCTACTATAGATCATAGAGATAATGGGGGAAATTTACTAAGATGTGTATTCTACTTCACATGTGATGTTGCTATGGGCTAACCAATCAGATCCTGTGTACTATCTTCTAGAGGGTGCGAAATAAATAAGAAGTAGCTTCTGATTGGTTGCCCATAGCAACATCACATGTGAAGTAGAATATACATCTTAGTAAATTTCCCCAAATGTATTCACCCCCATAATCACAAGGCTATGTTATTTTATAAATGATGTCAGAGACTGATTTAGATTGTACAGTATGTAGTACAGTGTCCCATGTAATATACGTTTCCAGTCTGTTGCTCGTTCATGACTACTAAGACGTATAGAGCTTCCATGTGATTTCAGTCTCCTACATAAGGTATAGAGTATGTCCTGGGCAGTACAGATTATGCCTCACAGCACTGAGATCACTGGTTCGATTTTCACCATGGCCCTAACTGTGTGGAGTTTGTATATTCTCCCTGTACTTGCGTGGGTTTCCTCCGGGTACTCTGGTTTCCTCCTACAATCCAAAAATATACTGGTAGGTTAATTGGCTCCCAACAAAATTAACCCTAGAATGTCTGTGTGCGCGTGTACATGTGGTAGGGAATATAGAATGTAAGCTCCACTGGGGCAGAGACTGATGTGAGTGTTTAACTATTTTCTGTACAGCGCTGCGGAATATGTTTGCGCTATATAACTAACTGGTAATAAATAATGATGTCCTGGCACTGTGCAGAGCGTTAGAGATGTGATCACCTCCCTGCTGTAAACAATACAGTTAATGTCGTATTTTACTGACCGCGAATGTCTTTATATCCTAAAACCATCATTATTAATTCAGCTATCCGCTTCAACGCGCGTTCAACAGGCTTACAGAGCGCACGCTAAATGGTTAGAATAAATGCTTGTGTGATCTCGCCCTGAGGTTCCCCTCCAGGCATTCATATACAATAGCATTTCGTTGCCTACTCCCTGACACCCACCCCACACTCTCCTGTTTGAGTGACTGGATTAGCAAGGGCTTGACAAGCACCTATCATTTCCAATGGAAATTCATAGCACACCTTCCTCCCGGCACAGAGGCTGAATCAATCACACACTTGACTTGGCAGAGCAATGTGTATTAAGTCCAGAGCAGAGTGAGACTGTGCTGCGCGCGTGTGTCTGTGCTCTGCTCTCCGCGCAGTCTGGTTCTGCAGAGCAAAAAGAGACTGAGATATATATACATACATACATACATACATACATACATATATTAGCTGCAGATACTTATTAGTCCCACACTCGCTGGGTTTCCAGGCACCATCGTTCAGCACCCCGGCAATGGATAAATTCTGCACCTGTTGTGCAGGACGCTGCTCAAAGTCCCTTCCCTGCTAAGCATCCCACTTAGCGTTCCGTCCGCATGAATGAACCAAGGAGCCAGCCTGTTCTCTCCTGCGCTGGTCAGACGGTGTGAGCCCTGCACTGGGAAAGGCTGTACAATCAAAGTAACCTCACGGTATGGGATTTCATTATAAACCCACTGCAAAGACCTGAAAGTGACGCTGCTGCTGCTGCTGCTGGAATAGAGCGGATGACCCGGGACTGACAGGTGGATGGTAACACTACAACGATACGACCAGAGATCTGTGCCAGGAACACCGAGGGGGAAATCTGTGGGGCTGGGCGTCTGTATAATGTGACCAGACAAATATTTGGGGACATGGGAAACTTGCTCAGAGGATCAGTCATGAGAAGGACCCATTCAGGTAAGCCAGCCTTGTCTACGGCACTCTTTAATTATCACGTATCATCATTAATATTATTACTGTTATTATCATTCAAATAAATAATAACTTTTAATGTTTGTGTAGGCAGTACAGCGAGGTATAATCCAGTGGTTCTCAAACTCGGTCCTCGGGACCCCACACTGTTTTCCAGGTCACCCGACAGGTGTACTCATTACTGACTGACACATTTTATAAGATCCACAGGTGGAGCTAATTATTTCACTTGTGATTTTGTGAGGAGACCTGGAAAACCTGCACTGCGCGGGGCCCTGAGGACCGACTTTGAGAACCTGTGGTATAATACTGTGAATGTGCAGACAGAGGTAAGCAAGTGTGCCCCTCCACCAATTGATATAGGACTACAAGTTGCAGCATAACATGCCAGCATTGTATTCTGATTACAGCTACGTGGAAATCATTTTGCAGACCTGTGGAATATACTGTAGCAGACCCAAACATACAGCAATAACTGCTGGGAATATTAATCCATACTTGCCTACCTGACCCTCTCCTTCAGGGAGAGAATGCTCTGTTCCTGGACCTCCCTGGTAATGTATGATTGCCATCACCTGTGGGGAGCTAGGTCATTGATAAGAAAGGTGTTTCCCCACAGGTGATGGCAATCCTACATTACCAGGGAAGTCCAGGAACAGAGCATTTTCTCCCACATGGAGAGGGTCAGGTAGGCAAGTATGTAATGCAGGTCGAGGAGAATCTTTGTCTTTCCTCATATCCTCAGCAAGAGAGTAATTTAGTTTATGCTGGTGACCAACGTGTGATGTTAGTCCTGCCCTGTGGCTTATATTTTAGTTTAATTGCAATTTATTTTCATTCAGGATGATAAGACTTTACTGTTGCATTGTACAGGTGTTCATGAAGATGACTTGTCAATACACACTCCTGCTGGTTATATGGATATTGCATTTTTTTCGATCTGTGATTGCTTTTTCTTGTCTTTTGATTAGATTCCTATCTTATTTGATTGCACTCTCAGGCTGCAAAGCGCCTTTACTTATACTGTCTGTAGTTACAGAATTCCTGGCACACGCAGCTGTGTAACGCGTGTTATACTTACAGCAGTCACAGCAGGCTGGAATTCAGAATCCCTCCTGTGACTGTATAATCAATGTCTGTATCCCAGAATCCACGTTCTGCCTTTATCCCCGAATTCCTGCTCTCTGTATCCTAGAAATCCCACTTTTCCTGTGCCCCCGAATTCCTGCTCTGTCTGTATCCCAAAATCCTGACTGTCTTTATCCCAGAATCCTGACCTTCTGTATCCCAGAATCCCGACTGTCTATATCCCAGAATCCCAACTGTCTGTATACTGGAATCTCCAGTCTGCCTGTATCCTAGAATCCCAGCTGTCCGTATCCCAGAATCCCATCTATCTGTATCCCAGAATCCTGACCCTCTGGGGGAAATTTACTAAAGGAAATTTGTTAAAAAAATAGATGTATTTGTATCCAGAAATACACTCATTTTTGACATTTACTATCCCGAAAATACGCCAATTCGTATTCGTATTGATGTGCTATCAATACGAATATGAATTGAAATATTTTCGGGATAGTAAATGTCAAAAATGAGTGTATTTCTGGATACAAATACACCTATTGTTTACAAATTTCCTTTAGTAAATTTCCCCCACTGTATCCCAGAATCCCGGCTGTCTATATCCCAGAATCCCAACTGTCTGTATACTGGAATCATAACTCTGTACTGTATCCCAGAATTCTGGCTCTGAATACTGTGTATCCCAGAATCCAAACACTGCCTGGATCTCAAAATCCCATCTGTGTCTGTATCCCCCAATCTATGAACTGTCTGTATTCCAGAATCCCAGCTGTGCCCGTATTCTAGAATTCCCGCTGTCTGTATCTCAGAATCCCTTCTGTCTGTATCCCAGAATCCTGACTGTATCCTAGATTTCTGACCCTCTGTATCCCAGAATCCCAGCTGTCTGTATCCCAGAATCCCAGCTGTCTGTATCCCAGAATCCCAGCTGTCTGTATCCCAGAATTCAGACTCTCTGTATCCCAGAATTCAGACTCTCTGTATCCCAGAATTCAGACTCTCTGTATCCCAGAATCCCGACCCTCTGCATCCCAGAATCCGCACCCTTTTTGTATTGCAAAATCCCTGCTTTACCCATACCTAATTTATGATTGCCATCACCTGTGTTGAACCCCCCCCCCCCCCCGACTGTATCCCAGAATTCCAATTCTTCTTAAGCCCCTAGCAATACATTATTATTATTATAATTTTATTTATAAGGTGCCACAAGTGTTTCGCAGCGCCGTACAAAGGAAATTGCTGAGCAATATATTGCCCAGTGTCTCCTTTTCATCAGCGACCAGCGATTAGAATAGGTCTGAAAACGGGAGCGCGCATTTATCGCCGGGGCACACTCCCATCACTGGCAATATGGTCGCCAGCGACCATATTTCCAGCGATTTCAGCCCCTATCGCCCCCATGTGTACACAGCTTTAGAAGTTGTAGTCATTACTGGCTGACACATTTTAAAAGATCCACAGGTGGTGCTAATTGTTTCAGATGTGTTCTTGAGGAAATCTGGAAAACATGCACTGGGTCCCTGATTAAAGACTACATAAAATTACATTTTAGTAAAAAATTTAATGATAGAAGTGAACTTATGTTAGTCACGTAACTTGCTTACATGCACCGTGTCATTACAGTACAATACTGCAAGTATATCAATGTTTTCTCTGCATCCAGAAGTTAACACATTGACTTTCATACCCCCAACTGTCCCGATTACAGTCCCACTAACTGGAGACTGTTATACTGTCCCTCCCACGGGTCGCAGTGCCCCACGGGCGAGTGGGGCAGTGGGGGGGAGACAGCAGGTATGGACAAGGGGCCTAATTCATACCTGAGTGCAGGGCAAATTCGTTCCCAAAATGGACAAAACCATGTGCACTGCAGGTGGGGCAGATGTAACATGTGCAGAGAGAGTTAGATTTGGGTGATTTTGTTTCTGTACAGGGTGAATACTGACTGCTTTATTCTTACACTGCAATTTAGATTTCAGTTTGAACACACCCCACCCATATCTAACTCTCTCTGCACATGTTACATCTGCCTCTCATGCAGTGCAGCATGTTTTTTTCTCATTTTGAGAACAAATTTGCCCTGCGATCAGATCTGAATTAATGTTCCAAAAACCTGAGTTTGCATAAACAGCAAAATGATCGGATAGCCTGCCTGAACCGGCGGAAGCGGCAATGTCAGCGGTGGCGCATGCCCAGCAATTGCCCAGAGTAATTTGTATGAAATACACCCCGATAATGATGTGGAAACCCATCGCCGGCACAGAAACAAAAATCCGGAAATATTCTGCAAACCTACGGTTTTTGAAATATTTTGGTTTTCGGATATCCGGATAACGGATACACGATCTGTATATGCATTTTCTTTCATGACTTATACCTAGCACGTCAAGCTTTGCCAAGATGCTGCTCTTAGATGTGTGTGGAACTACAAGTGTCAGCAGGCTTATTCAAACTTTGGCTGACATTTCATGCTGGGACCTGTAGTTCCTCATCAGATGGAGATCCTCAGCACGAACAGTGGCCGAATTAAATCACAATGGGGGAGATTCTCTAAGAATCTCCGCCCCCCTTCGCCGCCCATCGCAATTATAATTATCGCTTATGTTCTAACATATGCGATAATTATAGCAAAGGACAACTTTTGCGTTAAGAGCTGTCCTTTGCAGTGAGAGTCGCTGGGTCCCAGCAGGTCCCGGCGGCTCCCCCCTCCCTCCCACACCCGGTGCTGCTGCTGCTGCTGCGCCGGGCTCTCCTCCTCCCTGCACCCGGAAGAGGATCAGTGCAGGGAGGAGGTCACAGGTCCGGGCAGCAGAGCTCTGTGCTGCCCGGACACAGGTGAGGGAGGAGGGGGCGATGCGGGACGGCTGGGGTCCGTGCGGGGCGGCGGGGGGTCGTTGTGGGGCGGCGGTGGGATGCGGTAGTAGCCCATTGGCTTCTATGGGGCATCGCCAGATTTTTCAGGCGATGCCCCCCGCCGCGGTAACCCGGCAGGGGATGCTTAGAGCATCCCAAAATGCGGTAAAAACCCAGATAACGGGGTTTTTACCGCATTTTTAGCTTAGAGAATCTCCCCTAATGAGTGGAAATATTTTGAGGACCGAGATCAAAGCACTGATCATATGGGAATTCACAGCGGGTCACAGCGCTGTGAGTGAAGAGTTAATAATAAGTCAATCAGCATTTCCATCTGATTACACTGAACAAACGTCTTATCTAGGTTACCGTTAATCATTGATGGTGGCTTGGATTGTACAGGTAAACTTTCTCTGGCTGAGAGCAGAATAAATAGTGGGGGACTGCTGGAGCCGGGTCAGGGTAATTTGCAATAAACATAAGAGAAGTGGGCAGACCGATGAGCCGAGTATATTCAGCATTTGGTCAGTAACTTAGTAACATGACATCATGGGCTTGAGTCCGTCTCTCCAGCAACCAAGCATCAACTGCAGTTCCTGCACCCCGCCAGGAGAGGGTGCGTGACATCACAGTGACTTCATTGTGAATGAAACACAAAGCAGATTCTGCTCTGTATCGAAAGGTGCCCATACACATTACAATTATTGTTTACAATATTGTATACAATATCGCGTCTCATCGCATCTCAGTTTTGCGATGAGAGGAGATGAGATCTAGTACAAAAAGTATGTGCTGCACATACTTTTTGTACTAGATCTCAGCTCATCTCATTGCAAAGCCGAGATGCGGTGAGATGCGATATTGTATACAATAATTGTAATGTGTTTGGGCACCTTTAGGTCTGGGCTGCCTACCTGACCCTGTCCAGGGAGAAAATGCTCTGTTCCTGGGCTTCCCTGTAATGTATGATTGCCATCACCTGTGGGGAGCTAGGTAATTGATAAGAAAGGTGTTTCACCACAGGTGCTGGCAATCACACATTACCAGGGAAGTCCAGGAACAGAGCATTTTCTCCCTGAAGGAGAGGGTCAGGTAGGCAACCCTGCACTGGAATCTATAGTCACACACGCACACATGCACATACAGCAAAAAATTCTCTATCTTTCTATGTAACCTATATCAGTGACAATACACAATTCTAGCATGTTTTTGTTTAAATTAACTCCATTAAACAGAGATAATGGGAAATTTCAAAAAACCTGCTATGCAATTGCGGGACTGAAAATGGGACACAGTGAATGTACATCTGTTTTCAGTCACCTCCAGGGCAAGTCTGATTGCTCCTAAAAACGTTAATCTTAAGAAGAATCACCGGTACTTGCACTTTGCCCCACTCCGTGAATACTCATTAACAGTGGCGACTCCAGGGGAGCAGCTGCAGTACAGATCAAAATTCAGATACTGCCACCAACTGCCATTCCAAAATAACTCACTGGCAGAACCATTCAACCATGAGGCAGCCACACAATGTATAAAACGCATGCAGACATGGTCAAGAGGTTCAGTTGTTGACAGTGGCGTAGCTACGTTTTGGGCGCCCCCCCCCCCGTCGCCGCCCCGCCGCCGAGCACCCCTACCCCGCCGCCCATGCAAACCCCCCCTCAATCCCCCACAGCCTTACCTATCGCGCTGGTCCCGGCGGCTCCGTTCTTCTGCTGAGGACCACGAGAAAATGGCCGCCCCCATACAGCAGACAGTTTCAGAGAACTGTGTGCTATATGGGGGCGGCCATTTTGTGGTGGTCCTCAGCAGAAGAACGGAGCCGCTGGGACCAGCGCGATAGGTAAGTCTGTGGGGGATTGAGGGGGGGGTTTAACTATAGCACCGCAGCCCCCGGCGCCCCCACATGCACAGCACACCCCCCCGCGGTGGCGGTGGCTGTGGTGCTATAGTTACGCCCCTGGTTGTTGATCAGGCTATACACTAGAATTGAGGGGGAAAAGTGTGATCTATGTTACTAGACCAGTAAATGATTGCTGGAGCCAGATGCACGCTATTAAGGGTTCATATGCAGGCAGTCCCAACCACGGTCCTCAAGTCACACCAACAGTGCAGGTTTTGTAGATATCCAGGCTTGAGCACAGGTGACTTAATTAGTACCTGAGTGATTCTGATTAAACCATCTGTGCTGAAGCCTGGATATCACTAAAACCTGCACTGTTGGTGTGCTTCGAGGACCGTGGTTGGGAATGCCTGCGCTAATGCTTCTAAAAATGAAGAGTTGGTGTTGTCCATAGCAACCAATCGGATTCTGTCTATCTATTTCTGTATTGCATCCTAGAAAATGATAGAATCGGAGGCTCACACTGAGTATCACTATTGTCAGATAAGAACAGGAATCTATGGCTACAGTCGACACAGGCTGGCCGACACTGGACAGATAGGTAAAAGATCAATTCCAGCTGGATAATGCACATGACACCGCATGGTGATGCCCTCCGGACTTCTCAGTACAATACGCATGTGACAGAATGGGCCAGTCACAGCATGGCAGACTGGAGGTGCAGCCAAAACATCTGAAGCCATGTACACACACGTGTGTACACACCTTAACTCAAGGTTGCCGACTTTTTAATGCTCCTATCCGGGAGAAGCCCGGAGAGGAGACTTTCCTTACCCGATCGGGGGGGGGGGCTTGACGGTGACGTCATTAAGCACCGCCCCCAATACGGGAAATAGTAGAAATGACTGACCCGATCAGGGGGCGGGGCTTGACAGTGACATCATTAAGCCCCACCCCCACTACGGGAAATAGTAGAAATGACTGATATCCATGGAGGGGGCGGGGCTAAAATGACGCGATTGTGCCATTTTAGCTCCGCCCCCTCCTCTGAGACCCGCGAATTGCGGCATTTACATGACACGATTCGGGGGGTTCAGGGGGGTCCCCCAGATTCCGGGAGGGTTGCCCACCCTTCCGGGGGGCCGGGAGGGAGACCCGATTTTCGGGAGACTCCCGGGAATTCCGGGAGGGTCGGCAACCCTGCCTTAACTGATGACGCTGTCCAGTCACCATGAGCCCGAGTCTTTGTGAAATGTTACCAGCGCCTTGTTGTACTCATGCCACCGATAATACAGGCAGCTCTGGGGACAGGGGAATGCAAGATGCACCTAAAGCAGGCATGTCCAAACTATGGCCCTCCAGCTGTTGTGAAACTACAAGTCCCATTATGCCTTGCCACAGTTTTGCTATTAGCGAATGCTAAAACTATGGCAAGGCATGCTGGGATGTGTAGTTTCACAAAGCTGGAGGGCCACATGCCTGGCCTAAAGTGTGTACATTCTTAAATACAGTTTAAAGCAAATATCATTAATCTGCATGTTGTTACTGTATATTCCACTGAAATCGTATTGTGCTGAGATCATATTGTTGTTGTTGCTGCCAAGACTTAGATCATTGTTACCTGGCTACAGATGACATAATAATAGCTACTTGGCTACAGATGAGATAGCAATTAGTGAACTATTTTGATTTATTGGGTTTTAACATTGATGTCAATGAACCCAGTGGTTCTCAACCTCGTTTCTCAGGACCCCCCAACAGTGCACATTTTCCAGGTCACCCGGCAGGTACACAGGTGCACTCATCATTCACTGACACATTTTAAAAGATCACAGGTGGAGCTAAATACTTCACTTGTGATTCTGTGTGGAGACCTGGAACATGTGCACTGTTGGGGGGGTCCTGAGGACCGAGGTTGAGAAACACTGAATTAACCAATAGACTTCGGAAGGAAGCTGTCATGAACATCAGTAGTACAAAGGAAGAGCTGACCCCAGTTTACACAGCGTTTATTTCTCCTGTCCAAGTGCCAGCTGTGGACACGTCACACATGGGGTAGTCATATAAGAGTATTTGTAACACGACTACGAAGACAGAAAAGGCTCTTCATTCACTCCCTGTAGCCGTAAGGTGCAGCGAGATACAAGAGGGGAAATACACACAGTACACACGAACATGTTCTCTTGGCTCAGGACAAGAGCTGTGATTGTAATACACAAACAGCCAGTAGATGGCAGAGTGTATACTCATAATAAAGTATCCTCCAACAGTGTACAACACACAGTCAATGCTGTACACAGAAACAGTACTGAGTAGGTAGACCGGGTTAAAAGGTCAACATGAAATCGGTCAAAATGTCGACATTAAATGACGCCTTACACTAATTGGTGGTCCGTGTCAACAGTTGTCGACATTGACACCCAAAAATTTGAGAATTTCATGTCTAATTTTTGATGTGTCTACCTTTTTCATATCTACTTTTGACCATGTCGTCATTTTGGTGCTGCGACCTTTCTCATGTCTACCTGTTGCATGTTGACCATATGGGGTAGACCTATTGGCTGTCTATCTAATAATCCACACCCACATAGACAGAGTTGGGATTATTGGGTCTACCTTCATTAGGTCGACCACTGAAGGTCGACAGGCCCTAGTTCGACACCTTCAAAAGGTCGACATGGGTTTAGGTTGATCGGGTCATTAGGTTGACAAAAGCATTAGGTGGACATGGGCAAGGTCGACAGTCAAAAGGCCGACAAGGGTTTTTCACAGTTTTTGTCCCGAATGTCAACACTGTCGACATAGACACCCGGTGGCTCGCTATGCTTGGCACACTATTTCATTCTCCCTCCACGCCCTCGGACATAAAATGCCACCTGTCGGCAAATGTCGACCTCTTGACTGTTGGGTTGGAAGGTCGACACAAGCATTAGGTCGAATATGGGAAGGTCGACAGTGACAGGTCGACACAATTTTTTTATACATTTTGTTTTGAACCGGCATGTGCCGACAGGCGGTATTTCATACCCTACCATCCACTACGGCGTAATGGGAGAATGAAATAGTGTCGGAGTAGGGACGGAGTACATTTAGACTGTGTCGACATTGGGAACACAAAAAACGCAAAAAACTTATGTCGACGTTTTCACTGTCGACCTTCCCATTCTCGACCCAAAGCATGAGTCGACCTTCAGACCCTGTCGAACTTACCCATAACATAACTGCTGATCTGCTTGGGCCGTATTAGCGCTGAACTTTGGCTACATGAGAACCCCCCCTCCGTTCCACTTCACCGGTTATAAGGTACAAAATAAATACAATATCATGCCGGTCAGCAGTAAATACCATGAAAGATACTACTGAAACCTATGAAGACACCAATTGTCCTGATGACACTTCGGTAACCACCTATTAGTCCACCTTTAAATCAGTCCTAAGGGGTTCCTCATTCCAACTAGAATCTAGACGGAAAAAATGTCCGTGCAACAATGACTAAAATAGTCCAAATCAACGGCGAGCGCAACAAAGCCCCTTGTTGCTCGCCACGCTTCGGGCACAGTGGCTTGCTACGCTCGCCACCTATTCTATTGTCCCTCTATGGGGGTCGTGGACCCCCACGAGGGAGGATAGACAGTGGCCATCGGGAATCCGTCTGTCGGTGTTTTAACAGTCGGGATCCCGACGTCTGATAAACATACCTCCCAACTGTCACGATTACAGCGGGACAGTCCCGATTTCGGGTCCTGTCCCGCTGTCCCACCCGCGGCAGGCATTGTCCCGCTGCGGGGGTGGCAGTTGGGAGACCCCCCAATCTAATAGAATAGACGCTGTGCGCATGCGCACAGCGTCTATTCTAGCATGAAAATGAGGTCGCGGCTAATTAGCATAAGTCGCGCCCTCATTTGTATACGCCCCGCCCCCTTTTCGGGCGCTTGTTCGGCAAAGTGTCCCTATTTCATTGAATCAGAAGTTGGGAGGTATGGATAAATGACTGTTGGGATCCCGACTGTCGGGACCCTGTCCAGCACCCTTTTAGATGCGGAGGGGGGCGTGTCATGTTCCACCCATAGGGCGTGTCTAATGACACATATGTGTGTTTCCACCTTCACTCTACACTTTTCCCCCCTGTGTGACCCTGACTGTGCCCTGTGCCACCCTGACTTTTTACACTAGGTAATAGAGTAAATGATTCCTCTCCCCCTTACCCCTCCCCACATATTCATAAAAAGTATTCAATTACCCCCTCCATGCTGCTGAAGCAGCTTCATGAAAATGTTTAATCTCCCTCTGCCCCTTTAATAAGCACAAGCTCAGCAGCCACAAGCTCTCCATGACCATCCACCAATCAATAAATCGTACCCACTACCGCTGCGTCCGCTCCCGGGGCCGTGCTGCACTGCATAGTGCGCCCATTTCCTACTGTACACTGCAGTACAGTCACCATGGCACTCACCAATAAATGTCTCCCGCTGCCGCTCCTGCTCCCGCTGGCCATGCTGCGCTATCTGAGCTTACACAGAGGCCCGCAACGGCCGGCATTCAATAGGACAGCTGTGACGTCATGACGTCGCACTTACAGAGTCCAACCCCGGCACTTTGTGACTCGCGCAGTCATAGTTTTCTCTGTAGAGCTAGAAAAAACTGGGAGGATCAGGCCTATTCCCATGAGACCGGGAGGAATGATCAACGAGCCGGAGACTCCCGCAAAATGCGGGAGGGTAGGCAACTATGGTCCAAATCAATGCTATAACTCAGGCATGTCCAAACTATGGCCCTCCACTTGTTGTGAAACTACAAGTCCCATCATTCCTTGCCACAGTTTTGCTATTACAGAATGCTAAAACTATGGCAAGGCATGCTGGGATGTGTAGTTTGTCCTTCCGAAACCCTAGGAATACAGCTGAATGCTTTGAGGAGTAAATGACAAATCTACATATGGTTTGCAGGAAACGTGTTTGTCGGAGATCTCACCAGAAGGTCTGTACTTTAAGTAATAGATTGGGCCAATATTTCGCTCATTATCTCTGAGCACATAAAGCTCGGAATGGAATAAAAGCGCTAGTCAATGCTAAGTGGGACAGGCTCGTTAATCCCTGTGACACAGCAAACGCTTGTGCAGAAGATTATATTAGATTGTATATTAGAACGAAGCGACACCGGGAATAATCAGCCAATAGAAGAATCTATCACAGACTCAAAGACTTAAAGCTTCCTTCCCCATCCCTAGAATCTTAACCTTCCCTTAATGCACGTTGGTCACATCAGTAAATCCTCAATGCTATTAAATCCATGCAAGTGGAAGAAGCACCCGGTACAGATGGATATATACATTGTTTTAAGAAACCTGCTGCTGCTTTATTTGTGCCAACGTCGCCTGTACATGTGGTAGGGAATATAGATTGTAAGCTCCACTGGGGCAGGGACTGATGTGAATGTTCAAATATTCTCTGTACAGCGCTGCGGAATATGTGTGCGCTATATAAATAACTGGTAATAAAGAAATAATGAGTAAGTATACTGTACATTGTGCTCCAGTCCTTGAATTAAGTGTATAAAATGTCCAGCTCTCCAGGTATCAGCTGTCCGCTCTCCCTGTACACTCTTACGGAGTGCACTGAAGTATACTCTTACAGTAGTAATACTTGGCAATTATTCCATTTCAAAGCTCTCCCCAGTGATATTTATAGGCTCTATTACAGTTAACATTTTCATTTCATGAGCGAAGGAGAAATTCCATAAGTGCTGTTACTAGAATTACCTTTGCATGAAATTGCACATGAATTCCAGCCTGTCATCTCTTTTTGTTTCTCCTCCAGGAACAGAGAGGAGTGGGTAAGTGGGTGGCGGGATTTGCACATATTCGCGCAGTTGGTAACATCTAACGCTTTCATTGTTTGTAATGGGGTGAGGGTGTTAGGGTTAGACACTAGGTGGAGGGTTAGGCTGAAGGGGGGGGGTTAGGATTTGTGTAGGGTTAGGATGCGGGCGGTCGGCGGATCACTTGTAAAGCAGCGTAATATATATTTGTGAATGATGTCGTTCACAGATATATCGCTCGTACACACTGGCCGAAGGTGCATCTATATATCGGCTGTTCCATCGGATGTCCGTTCAATCGGATGGGCCCTTTCACACCACCCTTGTCCCTACATTTTCTGGTGTGAGGGGGGCAGCCCGGCAGTGGGGTCTGGGCAGTGGCGGCTGGGCACTTGTAGCGCTATTTTCTGGGCAGCGGGGTGGGAAACGCTGGATTTTGAAAACTTCTTGAAAAGACTGGCCGGCTGCTGATTGGCTGAGAGTGTCCGGCCAGTCTTTTCAAAATGTTATTAAATTAAGCGCTTCCTATCCCGCTGCCCCGCAAATAACACTACAAGCGCCCCCCAGCTGCCGCTGCCCGGATCCCTGCAGTCTGGACCCCATCACCTGCTGCCCGGACCTCACTGCCCGGACCCAGGTAAGTACCTTTCACACCAGCCAGTAACCCGGGCTGGTCGTGGGAGCAACCCTGCTAGCTAGCAGGGTTGAAATCCCGGCAAACTTTCTCAGGAATTGGCCCGGGAACCGTTCACACCAGCGCTAGTCGCGGGTTGTTCCCGGGGCCCATGTGGGAATTTTGGCTGGTGTGAAAGGGGTATTAGACAAACCCTTTCCCACTGGAAAGAGCAAAGTCCGTTTCACTAAAAGTATAGGGAATAGTTGAGTTTTTGGTACTGAAGATTAAAGTAATGCCAGCAATAGGCATGGAATGGGTTAAACATCCAAGGCTGTGTGTGTGACCCTTGGGATGCATGTGACTCGGGGATCCAATAAGGTTTAAGGGAATGGCAGAGTTAGCTGAACATTAGGGCAGGAAAGGGAGGAGTCTTCCTCTCTTTCCTGCTGAGTTTTCCCTCCCTTCCTTCCCTTGATTAGTAGTGGGGGGGGGGGGGGGGGTGTTCTTTGGGTGTTTTAATCGCGTTGGCTGATAGGCGGGAAAGAACGGCAGGTTAATAGTTTTAGCCTTTATTATCTGTTTATGCAATGTAAATGCCTATTCATTGACTTAGGCCTTTCTCTCGATCACCCGCTCGGGGGCAGCGAGACCACCCGGCTGGGTGGGTAGTCAATGCAGTAGGTCGAGGGGATACCGCTTGGTAGGGTAGTTTGATTACGGGGGTGGATTGGGGGTGGAGTTTAGTTTAGTAGCCGTACTGTACATACTGTACATCTACCCCTGTACTTCTTAAGGTACCAGCCTGAGGATAAAAATAATTTTGCAGGGAAGAAGAGTTTTGGTTCTACTACTTTTTAAAAAAGGGAAGCGCCACCTCAGCCAGTTCATTTAAATCATATCACCCCCCCACCACCACCTCAAATAAATGTCATTTATTTCACTTAAGTGAAATCTAGCAGTGCTCATGCATCCCATTGGCACAGAGCAAGAAACGTCCCTAAAGGGAGAAGCCTCCTCTATGTCCACACTCAACGCATCCCTCCAGAGACTAATGGGCACCACGGGGAAGGGGATTACGGTATTACCGTATTTTTATGAATATGTCCCCAGTCCCAGAACCAGACACTCCTCAGTCATTTGATACAATGAGAAGACTTGTGCGGGAAAGTAATGCCCCCAGGCAGACCATAATGTGTTAGGATTCTCCCTCAGAATTGTGGCGAATCACTGGACCAGACATAATAGGATGGCAGAACCCACTGTGAGCCATGTATCTGGAATGAGGCTCTTACAGTGGACTGTAATCATACTCGCACTGTGTGAAATGAGACTCTTATCTTCTAATCCACTCCCGCTACTATGTTACCAGTGTAAATGAGGACAGCTGATCCAAGTCAATATGATATAACCGCATGCTACAAAAGCTGACAGCTGGCAGGGTATGCTGAGACCTGTAGTCTCAAAGCACCCGACTTACAACAGGTTGCCCAACACACTGTTTAAAACTTAGTTATTTAAATCATTGATTTATAGGCCTATCCCTATGACATAAGAAATTAGCCTGCACAGGAGTAGTAGTAGTAGTAGTACGTTTATTTATAAGGCGCCACAAAGTGTCCGCAGCGCCGTACATAGCAAACACAAAAAAAAAACAAATTACAAGGTAACGTACAGGGTGTGTAGAAAGATACAGTATAAATAGGGGTATAGCTGGTAGAACTAAAATCAGCATCAGTTCAGAAGTAGGTGTCAAAATAGTCAAGGAGACCGAAGATGAAGTAGAGGAAGGGAAGAACAGGACAGGAGCACAGGTGAGGTAATGAGCCGGAGAAGCTGTCCGATAGCGGGGGAGGTGGAGCATTGAAGAGCTCCTGAATACAGAAGAAAATGTGGAAGGCCTGGATGGGCGGCGGCCATGCAAATGAGCTTACGTGCCTCCGCCCACCAGGTGTAAAGAGAAAAAAAAATGCCCCCATCTCTCTCTCTCGTGTTAGGGGCGGGCACTAACGTTTGCCACTTTAAAAAACTGGAGATTTCTTACCAAATCTCTCACTTTCTGATTCTCTCATCCTATTAAATTTCACCCCAAGTATATGAATGAATACAAATCACAGAACATTTAATGAAACTGCTGCTCAAAAAACCTGGAAAAGTGGTGGCATAATGACCAATCAGACTTTACATTTTTTTAAATGATACTAGAGTATAATTGAGCCACATTGGTTACGATGGAATACAAAACCTTCTATCACTGGTGTCATTTTGTTTAGTTATGCCCCCCAATGGCATAATATATAGAATAAATATGTATTCCTTTACCTGACTATGCATGCGTTTTGAGCCGCTCTGTCTGGTAAACCGGGGATAATGATGCGTGAAAGGAGAATTTAGCAAACAGATGCTGGGTTCTATGAAAAGCCAAGCCTGCATACAGATCGACCAATTTTCTCGCTGTAGAAATAATATAAGAGGCAACCTGGGTGTCCTTGATGTATTATAGCATGTTGGAGTAATTGTAGTTTTATAAGTAAGCTTTGCTCAAAACACTGTCTAGCCTCTTGTCCAGGTGTCACGGGTAAAAGCCTCGGTCTGCAACCTACTGTTCATACCAAAATCGTTTAAACACAAAATAATTGGTTCTGTGATAAAAATGTTTTGTATCAGATAAGGTGAAGGCTATTATAAACCATACTGCACATGAAAATAAACTTGGAGCGGCGATTTCATATATATTTTTGTTGTTGTTTATTTTTACAATAATCGAGTATAAAAATATTTCAAATGACCATTTCTACTTAGATGGTTTTATCAATCTGCTAGCAGCTATACTGTAAATAATGTATAATTTTGTAGGGATTACTCAGTGTAGTGTAACTACCATGGTAACCACAGTCACGTGGCACAAGATGTTAGTAAGCAGAGAGGCTTTGGAACAACCCTCTGAGCCTAATTTGAGCTGTGTATTGTAAAACACTCCTCTTTTTTTTCTCTTTCTACCATCACATATTGTAGCATGCAGAAGGCTGAGGGCAATAATTGGAGGAAGACAACAATAATTACACCTAAAATCTATTTAATTAAATAAAAAGGCTAAATGGGATTGTCTCTTAACAAATGTACTACTATTGGTCAGTTATCAGTGAAGTTTAAACGGAGAAAAAAAAGGCAGGGTTTTAATGCAATTAACCCATTCACTCCTGATTAGAGATGGTCTAGAAGGGATGTCGATTAGTAGGTCAACAGTATATAGGTTGACACTCATTAGGCCGACAAATATTTGTCGACAGGCAGTAAATTGACAGATAAAATGGTCAAATTGCAGTAGGTCGGCACACGGAAAAGGTGAAAATGTAAATGGTCGACACATGTTTTCCATGTTTTTTTGGGTGGCTAAGTCAACAACAAGGCTTAAATGGTCCTGGAGAGGAGGTGGGACTCCCTCCTCCTAACACCCCCCCCCCCCCCCCAATCATCATTAGGCAGAGCCAAGACCAATGCCAGGGAATTTGTGCCCTACCTCTCTTAAAGTGATAATGGTCCCACAAGGAAAGGGTGTGGTCACACATATCAATACCGATATTTATATGACCAAAGAACAATAAGTGAAAAGCGTAGATTACGTACTTTTTCCGTAACCTGCGTACCTTTTATTCCTAGCTACATGCGAACAAAGCGTAGCGCAGCGTAGCGTACCTTTACCGTGTATTGTACACGGATGAATCAATGAAGTAATAGGAGATCCCTTCGCAGTACTAAGTCTCTAATCTGCGAATACACTTTAAGGACAAGGTCCGTAATACACTTTATCGCTAGATGTGAATAATTAGACGAGACCACGATATAACAAGTGAGGAGATAGATTTCTCCGTAAATAGTGTATTTAGTCCCTAGCGGACAAAAGGGGATTACAGAAAGAAGAAAGTACAGGGTAACACATGATACAATTATCTAACAATAATAAATACTTTAAAACACTTACAAAGGAACAGAAACAGATACAATTATAATCAGCCACATTACATAAAACGGGAATACAAATGTTACCGTTAAGGAATAGCGCAGCGCAGTCCGGTCGGAGCTCGCTATATTCAAATAGAACTATAGCCTGGGTTGGTGAGGGGATATCAGCAGTGCCAAAGTGACCGAGGCAGCCCAGGGTTAGCTATCTTATAGGGTCAGAAGGGGGAGGTCAAAGGCCATTCCTATTGGTCAGGGTTCGAATGTCCAGTCCTCAGTGATTGGGGCAAAGTATTACACCTGCTTTGGATTGGTGCAGGGGGAGTGAACTTTGGAGTCCTTTGTGTGTTGGCATCGTCGTCGGGGGTCGTAAACAGCAACAAGAACCGGTTATATCTAGATTCCTTTGTCACACACAGTTTAACAGAAATAGTCCTTGAAATATAGATTTTGTCCGTAATTATCGGACCATGTGAGTTGCAAAGTTTTCGCAACGACCGGAGTACTGCGCATGAGAAACGGAACATAACGGTACCAAACATTATACAGACAGAAGTATGTAATGCTGATTAAACTATGTGTAGTGCTCTAAACCTTTAATTAACTATATTTTATTTGGTGTAAGTATGGTATTATGAATTTATGTGTAATAGTATGGCTGCGCTTCTGGTCCACTTTGTCACACAGACTCTGGTATTATTACTTTATTTGCGCAACTCTGCGAACCAAAATGGCGGCCATACTATCCTAAAATGGTGTGTGTGTAACTCGACTTTAACACACAGTAGTAACCAATTAAAATTGGTTAAATTAATACAAACAATAGCACAGTCATATACACATTACACTGCATGTGGTGCCCTTGATTTATATTAAGTCACACAGTAGTGCCCCTTATACACATAGGGGGAAATTTACTAATATGAAAAACCTAGTTTCAGTCGTATGCAAAGGGGATGCAGTTAAAATCCTGGCAGTCGGGATCCCGGCGTTCAGAATCCCGACACCGGAATCCCGACCGCCGAAATGCCGACACATTCTCCCTCCTGGGGTGTCCACGACACCCCTGGAGGGAGAATAAATTAGTGTGCCGAGCGTAGCGAGGCACCGGGCCCGCTGCGTGGCGAGCGCAGCGAGCCCGCAAGGGGGGTCGATCCACGTCCCCCCCCTTGTCGGCATTTCGGCTGTCGGGATTCTGAACGCCGGGATCCCGACCGCCGGGATTCAATACTGAATCCATGCAAAGTCGTGTTCCGGAGGGGAATGTACAAAGCAGTCAGATACGACTTTACGCCTAGCGGCCAATCAGGTGCCAAGAAAGTCGGCTCCTGATTGGCCACTAGGCGGCCAATAGAAATCATTCTGAGGAGAGGCGCCGAGTATGAAATATCTCAGCATCTCTCCTCAGTGCGATGTGGACAGTGCGGGGACCGGCGACAGCATGAAGATTACCTGGATTACGGCGGACCAAGACAAGACATCTTCAGCACAGGACCAGGTGAGTAGGACTTCCTTCCACAGCTCCAACATGGATTTCTTCGGACCCGGACACCGCCATGGACCTGGAGGACGACACGGACCGCCGACATGGACCTGGAGGACGACACAGGACACCGGACACCAGGACAGAGGGCTACCTACGGGATCAAGATAGGCATAGGCGTGCGCACGGGGGGTGCCGGGGGTGCACAGGCACCTCCTAATGACCGTCCGCTGCCAAACTCTGACTCTGAGTGACAGTCCCGCGCCGCTGCCCAAATCACGCTGACGCAGCGGCGCGGGACTGTCACTCAGAGTTGGTCGGCGAGCAGCTGAATGGTAAAGGTCCATGTCGGGTGGGTGCCTTCCTTCTCCAGGAGCCGAGGAGGAGAGCGGGCGCACCACCGGCCCCATCTCCTACCTCCTCCACTGCGCCTCATTGCCGCTGTGTCCTCTACAATGTCCCCCAAGCAGAGGTGGCGGAGCGATCAGCTCGGCACTCCCCTCTGTGATGTGATCTAGATCAGCTCTGCGCTCTTCTAAGCAGGCTGTGCTCTGACTGACTGAGGAGCTGGAAATGAATGAGGCAGATGCGCTGTCACACTCACTGCACACAAAGGAGGGAGTCCGGAGAGCAGCCAGCACAACAGGGCACTGGCAGTCCCGACTAATTGGTATGTGACATCCAACGATAATCACTCACACAGCAGAAGGTCAGGGCTGACACAAGGGGAAGGGGACATGGTAGTGTCTAGATCCCCTTCAGTTTTGACAATTGGAGGGGGACATGGCTGACACAGGGGGGAAGGGGACATGGATGAAACAGTGGGAAGGGGACATGACTAACACAGGGGGAAGGGGACATGGTTGACATGGGAAAGGGGACAGGGTTGACATAGGGAAGGGGACAGGGCTGACACAGGGGGAAGGGGACATGGCTGACACAGGGGGAAGAGGACATGGCTGACACAGGGGGAAGGGGACAGGGCTGACACTGGGGAGGGGGGGGCTGACACAGGGGACCCCCATGGCTGACACAGCGGTAATGGGGACAGGGCTGACACAGGGGTAATGGGGACAGGGCTGACACAGGGGGAGGAGGACATGGCTGACACAGGGGGGGAGGACATGGCTGACACAGGGGAATGGAGACATGGCTGACACAGGGGGAAGGAATGGCGGTGAGGCGTAATGTGTAATGGACATCACGGTTTGAGGTGCAATGTGTAATGGACATTACGGCGTTTGGTATAACGTGTAATGGGCATTACAGTGTATGGCATAAAATGTATTGAGCATTATGGCATGTGGTATACTATGTAATGGGTGTGTGACGTGTAATAGGCATTACGTGTAATAGACGCACTGTCCCTGTTCTCCATGTTTTACAAAAATTTGTCAAGCCCTGGCATAATATGTAATGGGCATTACTGTGTGTGGCATTATGTGTAATGGGCATTGCAGTATGTCGCATTATACGGCACGCACTGTGGGGAATGGTTCGTTCTGAAGTGTATATATAAATAAGTCACCTTCTTTTTAGTTTGCATTGATGCCCAACTGGCATTGATGGACACGCCCAGTTGGCGGTGCAGGATACGCCCCTCCAATGGTGCACCCCCTAACAAAATGGGCTGCGCACGCCTATGAAGATAGGTAAGTATCAGTATGTGTGTAATGTATGTATTAAACTTTTATTTTCATTGTGTCAGTGTGTGTTTATTGTACTATTTTTTTAACTGTGGAACTACAAGACCCAGTGGGCCCTTTAATGCCCCGCAGGCTGGGACTTGTGGTTCTCTAAGTCCCAGCTTGCGGGGGAGGCTTGCTGGGACTCATAGTTCCACAGTTTTAAACAATAGTTTTTTCATCTATTTTTTTTTTACACCACTATCAGCCCGGTGACCACAGCCCAGGGTCACCGGGGACAGCACCAGGCTTCAGCCTGTTCAGGTAAGTCCTGGAGGGGGGGGGACCCCTTTATTGGGGGGGGACCCCACTCCCCCAGGGCCCCTGGCCAGGCTGACCGGTCAGGGGATTAGTGTTTTGGCCGCGGGACCTTATATATTAAGTGTCCCCCGGCTATGACATTACCCTGCTGGCTGGTTGTGCCTGGGGCTGGTTCTTAAAATACGGTGGACCCCTACTCATTTTGTCCCCCGTATTTTGGGAACCGGACCTGGAGCCTGGGGCTGGTTGTTAAAAATCGGGGAACCCCTATTTGTCGGGTTCCCTGATTTTTAATTACCGGCCCCGGCTCTTTCAGCCTGGTGCTGGTTACAGCTGTGGGGGGTACCCCAAGCTGTTTTTTTTATTTATTTATTTAATTTTCCTTTTTTTTTTTACACTAAAACCTGCACGGATCTGACTGATCCGTGCAGGTTAAAGCCAAATACGACAGGGAAAGCAAGGTGTATTTTCCTGTCGTATTTTGGTGCCTGTTTTACACCAAATAGCAGCTGTATTATTCTTTTGAATGGTGATTCCTGTCGTATCCTATCGTATTTGTAAATACAAATACGAATGTCCCATCTTTAGGAATATGAATTGTTGTATTTTCGGGATTGTAAATCCCGAAAATACAAATGTGTAAAAAATAGGTGTATTTCTGCCTACACCTATTTTTTACGAATCCATATTGGTAAATTTCCCCCATAATGTCCACAGTTGTGCTGCTTATACACATCTGGCTCTGTCACTCCAGCAGCTCACTGTCCATGTCCCTCAGCAGCTTCCTCTACTCTCTGGGCGGTATTCAATGTGGCTGATTCGCCAGGATTTTATGGCGAATTTGTGCTGTTTGGCGAATTTTTGACTAAAACGGTGAATCACCCTATTCAATGACCAGATGGCGAATACATTTGAAGGTTTTTTTCGCCATGATTCACCGAGTAGCAATCGCTATCTTTTTATGGAGAAGTGGAATGTGAACTTTTAAAATAAAGTGTTTTGTTTTTTACATTTGGTGTAAAAAAATCAGGAATTTTATTCTGAGGAGGGGCATGGTATTTTTATTCATGTGCTGTAAGCACATGAATATATATATTTAATTTAAAAAAAAAAATATTTTTTTTTATTTATTTTTTACACAGCAGCCAGCAGGGGGTGCCGGAGCCAAGCCGCTCATTACATATTCATATATTCACTGCACCCGATCGTTACGATCGGGTGTAGTGAATATACGCGGTCACCTGCTGGCACCCCCTGGGTGGCAGCCTGTGCTGCCTGGCACCCGGGGAGCCCACCTCCCCCCCACAAACGTTCTGGGGCAGGCAGAGAGACTTCCATCTCTCTGCCTGCCACCGTCCTCAGGCTCCCTGTGGCGTTCGCCGCAGGAGCTCATATTCGCCGGTCAGGGGCAGCGAGCCCCTGACACGTTGAATACCGGAGCCGGCGAGGCTCCGGAACGTGGCGAATGTGCAGCGAATCCTAAACAGGATTCGCTGCACCTCGCTGGTATTCTCATTGAATACCGCCCTCTGTGTTCCTCCAGCCACCTCTCACCCTATCTTCAGCAAGCACAGAGCCTGCTATTCTTAGTGGTGCTTCTTCACTTCAGAGGCGGTGATGGCATGACATCACATACGCCGTGCCAGAAGGAGAAGCCGATGGTACAGACTTTTCTGTTGTAATTACTGTTCAAGGGCTGTGGTAGAGGCGGAACTCAGTTCCACCCCGTTCCCCCTCACTTTAACCCCTGGTCGACAGTGGCCAACGTGGACCGTCAATTAGTGTAACAGGTCCGCTCACATGGCTTGCTTTGTTCTCTGTACTCGCCACGCTATTATAATCTCACTCCATTCCGACATAGATTGTGATGTAATAACAAGTCAATTTGAAAATCAAATGAATGAAAAACTTGTGTCAACCTTTCTATGCGTCAACCAATGGTATGGCGACCTTTGTTTGTCAACCTTTTCTCAATGTCAACCTATGGCATGTCGGCCTTATTCATGTGTCAACCTATTGCCTGTCAACCAATAGTGGTCAACCTAGGGACTGTCGACCTTTACACTGTTGACCCATTGACCGGTTACCTCTAGCACGTACCCCATGAATTAAAATGTTATTTTTATTGATCCTTTATAACAGCTGCGGAGATTTTGAGACTATACCATAATTACCATGTGCAACTAATGTAATGTTGATAAACTTGTGTGCATCTAATCAGGGTTTGACTGGTCCACAGGGATGTAGGTGAAATTCCAAGTGGGCCCCATTGTCTTTGGGTCCCACCTCTTTCTTTAATGTCAGCATCACATTACAACATTAGATATAATAGTCTTTTGTCAATTCAACCAATAACCAATGTTAATTTGTCTTTTTTTTTGTCTTTCAGTTATTGTCTTGAGGGAGAGTCAATCATAACAAGACAATGGAACCAATGTCTCTTCCAATGGCGTCTCTCCTAGAACCTGGGACAAGGGAGTCCAATTTGACAGCATTCCAAAATGTCACTGGAAACAGTACAGGGATGGAACCTTCAATGTCAGGGATGAGTTCAGTCCTGATTCCTTTTATTTATTTGCTGGTATGTGCCATCGGACTCAGTGGAAATACCCTAGTAATTTATGTTGTCCTCCGTTATGCCAAGATGAAGACAGTCACCAACATCTACATCCTTAATTTGGCGGTTGCAGATGTTCTGTTCATGTTGGGTCTGCCCTTTCTTGCCACCCAAAATGCACTCTCGTATTGGCCTTTTGGCACTTTTCTCTGCAGGCTGGTGATGACAGTGGATGGTATCAACCAGTTCACCAGCATCTTTTGTCTAACTGTGATGAGTATTGACCGTTACTTGGCTGTGGTTCACCCAATCAAGTCAACCAAATGGAGGAGACCTCGGGTGGCAAAATTAATCAGCGCCACTGTATGGACTTTTTCATTTCTCGTTGTTCTACCAGTGATCATCTTTTCAGATATCCAGCAAGATTTCCTCACCTGCAACATAAACTGGCCAGATCCGGTCAATATTTGGTCTACAGCATTCATTATCTACACATCTGTGTTGGGGTTCTTTGGACCATTGTTGGTGATTTGCCTCTGCTATCTTTTAATTGTCATTAAGGTGAAGTCATCTGGTCTTCGTGTTGGATCCACTAGGCGTAGGAGATCGGAACGTAAAGTCACCAGAATGGTGGTCATCATAGTTGCTGTCTTCGTGTTTTGTTGGCTCCCTTTCTACATCCTCAACATCGTAAACCTAACTTTTATCGTGCCGAATGAACCAGCCTATGTTGGCGTGTACTTCTTTGTGGTTGTCCTGTCCTACGCCAACAGCTGCGCTAACCCAATCCTGTACGGCTTTCTGTCGGACAATTTCAAGCAGAGCTTCCAAAAGGTTCTCTGCCTTCGCAAAAGCAATGGTATAAAAGACGCCGACCTGACCGAAAATAGGCAGGAAAAGAGCAGCCACATTCAGGAGACAATGATCACGTCACGTAACTCAGAAGTAAATGGACATACCTGTATGCAGACAAGTAAGGTCTGAAACATCAACTATGTAACTATTGCAGAGCACCTGGTGCAAACAACTATGTTTTATCTTGGATTGGAATCCGGACTCTGCACGGATGTAGGGGCCCTGCACACAATCCTTTTAAATAGGACCGTGTTTCTCTACACAAATCCAATAGAGTAACATATAAATGAACGCTGACTGCAGTATTTATATAAAAGTCATCTCTGATATCTTCAGTTGATGATGACGTCCTCCTTGATCATCCAGGGCATTACCCTGTCCAATACCCCCCCCCCCCCCCTCCCCTCTTCTCTAGAACAATGAATTGAGAGATTCATTGGAAAACATTTGATAGTCAGCACACGCGAAGCTATTTGAGACTGCAATTATAGCTGTTAAACATGTCTGGTCCATGGTTAGAGTAAAACACCAGTGAAGTGGATGCTGATTTGTAATATACACACATATCACATTTCCATACTAATATGTGCTATGTAGGGCTGCATATGACTTAATCATTATTCATGCCGGAGCGACATGCAATCGGCAAGGACAAATGCTATATACTGAGATACTGAATGTCACCATCACTCTTGTCTTACATTGGAGATCCCCAGAACTATTACCGGTTCTCTTTTCTACAAACGATAAACGTTTTTTCCCCAACATGAAGCACTTCTACAAAATATATTCCGATTCTCCTCTTCACAATTTAGTTTCGTACTGATTTTTTGATTTATTTGAACAATATGTCACTTTTATGTCACCATGGATATTTACAGTTTCTTTTCTCTTGTAATATGCTAATGCTGTATATATATATATACAGGTATGGGATCTTTTATTTGGAATGCAGGAGCATCATGCCTTAGAATATTATTCTGAGTTTTCGCCCCCCCCCCCCCCCCCCCCTAGCCTGATAATCCCATTGTAGGTAAGTGACTACAAGCAGTTGCCTTTGCTATCAAAGCTTTCTGCTTCAAATGACCAGATAAAAGATCCCATACGTGTATTATAAGTAAATAAATTAAATAAACGGCAGATAAGCCCAAAACTGTATTCCACTTATGTGTGGTATTATTGTTATTAGGGTTTAGTGATGTTCTATATTCCATGACCTCAAAGGTACTGCATCATCAATTCATGTGCAGGGGTTCTATCAAATGATAGCAAGATGAGAGTCTAACCCAATGCAGTTGGGAAGAAGACACCGTTCTAGAATGGAAGGAATTAACCAGCACAGTTCAATGTTAAACTGGGTACATACAGTCATCAGTGTCTGCTGGTGATACGCAGACGTCTGTGGACATATGCGACTATATCAAGTTTGATGTGTTGCACATCAACCATGAAGCCATCACCAGCGACCCCATTCATGTTAATGAAGGACGGAACAGTGACCGTTCCATTCTTTATTAATATCGATCCAGTGTGTATTGGCACTCCAGGCTAGCAAGGATTAAATTTGATGTCAGAACAACACGTTCTAGTGTGTACCAAGCTTTCCTCTCTTACATGGACGCAACTTTCTATGCAGAGGTAAATATTTCTGTCTACATATTTTTTCAGATTAAGCGAAATCCAGCACTTCTTGATCCATGGGCAATATTACAGCGCCACCCAGTGGTTATAGTATAAAATGGTCTAGCACGTACATTGCTCTGCGATCATTTTTTAGCAAATCAAGACACTGGTTTCCTCAGTAAGAAGAGACGCAGAATATATTTAAAACAAGTAGTTTTATGTCTGGAAAACCGGCACAATGAACAGAAGAAATTTGCAAAGGTAGGCAAGCCTCCCGGATACCGGTGTCCCCCTCGCATCTCCTTCGTGGCAGCGTTACTTTCCCATGATTCGCAGCTTTTCGTGGTGCGGGGCTAAAGATGCAAATCATGTAATTTAGCCCCGCCCCGGGGCTTGATGACAGTCTCCTCTCTGTACTTCTCTCGAAAAAAAAGACTTGAAAAAGTAGGCAGCCTGCACTAGGTACGTCATATGTTTTGCATCTTGAACACGTGTGCAGCTCCCCCCTTCCCCCACTGAGAGCTTTATGACATATAAGGAACTATATAAACTGTTCAGTAGATAATATGAGATAATGACCTCTCTGGAGTATATTATTATTAGTCTCCATGCTGAGTGATTAGCACAAAGTCTGCAGGTCCATACTGCCTACAGGTGCGGCTGTATGTATTATATATTACCTAAATGTTAATAATTAATCTAGAAGAAGGGATGTTTCACTCTCCGGACCAAGGCTGAATCTCATTGACATTCTGCAAGCAGCATTCCCTCCACATAGAGCACAATAGGCCGCCCCCCCTTCCTTTATGGTAGCTTTACCAGGTTCAAATATCTTACATCGATTATGCTGTCCGATGCGAATTTGCATCCTTGCGAGTCAACCAGATCCGTCCTTGCGAATGGTGGTACGCCGGCCCACCATTCGCAAGGCGCGTACATTCGCACTGGCTGCGAATCGATGTTTTACATAAACATCCATTCACAGCCTGCAAGGGAACACCCAGTGGCGTAACTATTGCCCCACAGCCCCCGCTGTGGCAGGGAGGCGCCGAGTAACTGTGGGCAGGGCAGCCGAGAGGGGGGGGGGGGCAGGTACTAATTACCCGGGCCCAGGCTTGCTGGAGGGGCCCCGCAGGGGCCCTGGTCTGACCCCTCCCTACCCCCTCCATCCCTCCCGGGTAGCAACAGCAGCACACACTTCTACAGCATGTGCTGTGCTGATAGCAAGCTCAGTATTAGTGTCTCACTGAGAGCTCATGCTAAGCCTGCTGTCAGAACAGCACATGCTGTAGGTGTGTGCTGCTGCTGAGATTACAGTTTTTAGAGTTATCTTTCACCCTCCTCTAAACATTTTTGGGGCGTGGCCTAAGTGTGGGAGGTGCCCACACCCCCACACTTAGGCCACCCCCCCAAAAAAAATTACCGGGGCCCGGCATTCCTCTGGGCTGCCCTGACTGTGGGCGCCGGTCTGCGGGGCTATGGTTACTGGTATGCGTCTGTGTGGCTGTAGCCCAGGACATATTGGCAGCGCCGCCCCCCCTCCCCCTAGCCCTCCCACCCGCCTGCCGAAGTAAAGTTGAACACCCCCCTTACCCCTCCGCATGCCACCGCCGCATTCCAGGTCCCGCAGCGCAGATCTCCTCCTGGCTCCGTCTCCTCCTGCAGTTATGACCATCACAAAATGGCTGCCCCCATACAGCAGACAGTTTTTTAGGGATGTTAGAGGAGACGGTGGCCTCCTTTAGCATCCTTAAATGCTGTCTGCTATTAGGGGGCAGCTAGGGGGAGGGGGCGGCGCTGCCAATATCAGCAGGGCACAAAAGTTTTAGTTATGCCACAGGAAACACCCACATCATTCACTTGCTACAAACCATCGAATGATGTGGAACGTGCACACATATCTAAGGCTGCACAGAGCAAACTTACATCTGCGTACACATTCGGAGGGATGTATGGGCCGGTAGCTGATATCCGATGATGTCAGCTGCCCGCGCCCAGCACGCGCGTCATCGCCAGGGTTGCCGACTTTTCAACTGCCCTCTCCGGGAGAGGGCAGCCAGCTCCATCAAGTAGGGGGCGGGGGCGGCGGGAATGGCACATAAGGGGGCGGATGTATGGGCGGAACTAACCAAATAAGATACTCACAGCTGCCGCACCAGCCGCTCCCACTCTCCGTGCTGCCTGCCAGTCCCTCGGAGCCCTGCTGTGGCACGTCACTGACCGCTACTGCTCCCACTCACGCTCTCCTCTCCCTGTTTCCAGTCTCCTCGGCGGCCGTCATTTACCAAGACAGCGACACCAGGATGCCGGGTACGTCATGACATCGCACTGGTCGCTGGCACCCGTCCCGGAAGTTTGGGACTCGCGCATGCGCAGTCCAATTTTTCAGCAACAACGCTAAAAAACAGGGATGCCGGGACTTTTTGGGGGACCGGGAGAAAGATTTAAAAAGCGGGAGACTCCCGCTAAAAGTGGGAGGGTAGGCAACTATGTTCATTGCCCCATTATTATGAGAACGCTCAGTGTTTTCATGGGAACACCACAGTTTGTTCGCCGTGGCCGCACTCACCCAGCGCATGCTCATGCGCAAAGACAAAATATCATCCCTGTGCGAATGGACCTGAATAGATGTATGGAGTGCTGAGCTGCTGATGAGCCTGTGTGCAATGAGACCCCCGGGGCAGTTGCCGTTGTGCTGTGAGTCAGGATGAATTGTTGAACTGCCCCTCTAAAATAAAAGTCTTGATCCGCCCCTGCCTGCGCCAGAAGTGCAGTGCAGCCCCTACTGTATTATTAGCCAAGGGGGCCTCCTCTCTACGTGGGCCTGGTACTCCATGTCTCTATGGCCCTTATTCTGATCGGTGCGGCCCGATCAGAAATATGCGGTGATGTCCGTCTTGGCGAATCCCCGCCTTCCATACGGATCGCCACCTCCGTCCGTATGCGGATATGTGGCAGTCCGCATGAATGTGGACGGGGATACGCCTCCTCCATGGTGGGAGCAGCCCCTGCATTCGATGGTCGCCGAACATCGAATGCAGGGCCGCACGCTCCACCAGGTCCCGCAACACAAGACCACACGGACACTTGTCCGTGTGAAATCTTGTATGGGGGCGGGCAGCTGACATCCGGCGATGTCAGATGCCCGCCCCGTACCCACGCGTCACGGCCTCATTACCATGCATACGCCCCGCGTTTGCATGGGAACGCCCATGAAACGCGGGGCGTATGCATAGGGTAATGAGGATAAGTAGCCCCTCACGCCCCTCTACGCCCCCTGTGCGGCGTATAAAGAATCCATGCGGCGAAATCGCCTGCACATGCGCAGAGTGACCTCTGCACATGCGCAGACGATAAACATCGGCGGGCCGTACGCAAGCGGGAATATCCGCACCGATCAGAATAAGGCCCTATGTACTGTTCCTACAGAAATGATTTACAATGGTTTATATATAGAGTAATAACACTTGGGTGTTATAAGCTATTAGAAGCAACTGTACCTCTTTATAAAACCATTACACCTGTGCCCTGGTATCAGCGTAGGATGTCATTCTGCACTCTGTATCCAGCAATTGCAGCTGATTATCTGCTATTTAATGCACCAGTGATGGAGGGCTTCCTATACCTCACTGCTGTGACCTATGACCTGCTTCCCATCTGGCTACACCACTAAGCTGAGACACTGACAGCCCAGATAATGAATGTATAATGAGTCCCTGATGGACGATACAGAATCATTGTGCTTTAGATTTAAATCCAGAACCCTCATTATCCTGGCATGTACAGTATATCATGGAAATGTGATATGGTTCTAGTGTCCACTTTCTGTATGTAAGAGTCAACCCTTTCTGCCACATTCCGCAGGACACAGATGCCCTCATGTGCCCAAACTCAACCGAAATATTTTATTGATGCGAATAGAATGAGTTTCCCTTCAGCCTTATCGATTAATTATTCCTGGCCGCTTTATAATTATTATTTGGTGTGACTTTTCTTGTTTTCGCTAATCGTTATTAAAACCCTAAGAAGCAAATCTTAAGGCCCCCGTACACTATGCGACTTCTCTGAGGGTGGAGTCCCATGCAATGCCCCTTGAACCACCCTAGTAATGAGCAATGAGCATGTAACTTGAACTACTGTAGCAATGAGTATGTAACCACCCAGCTGGCAACAAGCATGTAACCACCCCTTGCAATGTGTATGTAACTCCCCTTGGTAACAAGCATGTAAACCCCCCCACCCCTCCATCGAGCAAAAACCCCTGGCAACAACGTGAAAGAAACCCTTGGCAACAAGCAAGAAACTTCTGGCAACGAGCATCTAACCCCATGGCAACAAGCATGTAGGTAATTGGCACTTCTGGGAGCATTATGTGTTTAAGCAGCACTAGTTATGTGTATAAGCTGCACTGCAGGGGGGCATAATATGTGTAGGTGGTACTACTGGGAACATTATGTGTGTAAGCGGCACAGGGGGTTTAAATTTACTACATAAAGTACTACATAAAGTTAAATAACCATTGTCCGGGCTCGGTTATCTGGTGTACCCGGCTGTGGCAGCAGTGAGCCAGTGGAAGGGTCAGGGAATTGGAACACGGGAGGCTTGAGATAAGAACAGTTCAGAGCACTGGGTACTGAGAACACAGCTGGGTGGGGGAGTTGACGAGACTCTGGACAGAGGTGCGGAATCTAACCCCACTGACATTTTTCACCAGGGATCCCCTCAAGGAGGTTAAGACTTCTCTGCGTTCGGTGGACAGGTAGGGGCCCTGTGAAGAGTTCCCACACCTACCTGGCCAATCACTGAGGGATGGAAAGTGATGGCTGAGTGCTGGTGAACTAGAGTCTTTGGTTTACTCTTGGCTTAGAAGCCGCGGACTGAGCACTCTTGTAAACTCTTGTGTCGGCCTGGGAGCTGTGTACTGCATCGATCTGGGAGTTGGAGAGAGATGTTGACGGCCTGGGAGCTGGAGATACTTTTCGATGGACTGGTAGCTGAAGGGGGAGTCGATGGCCTGTGAGCTGGAGAGAGATGTTGGTGGTCTGGGAGCCATGACGGTCTGTGTTGGCCTGGAAGCCGAGAGGGTCTGTGCCGGCCTGGGAGCTGAGAGGGACTGTACCGGCCTGTGAGCCGGGAGGGTCTGTGCCAGTCTGGGAGCTGGGAGGAAAAAAAAAGAAAGAAGTGGTAGATTGTGCCCAATTAATTATAAATATTGTATTACTGTATTACAGATAAAAAGAATAAAATAAATTAAATTAAAATCAAATGGTCAGGTGTGTAAATCGAACAGGAATTGATTTAATATGCAATACTATGCCTAACAATACAGAACATGTAGCACTAAAAATATATATAAAAATATTTAAGAAGTAACAGTCAGATCAATAGTCACCCAGGTGGATCCAATTTGCCAGCATGTGGATTTGCTGTGGTGGCAGTAACACTTGTGAGGGAGTATTGTAATCCAATTTATAAGGAAAAGGTAATGCTCAGATGTTGCTGAATTTTCAGACCTCAGATGTAGTGTCCGGGCTTTAAGGAGGTGGCGTGCCCCCAAATTGTTGAATTTGTTGCCACGGAGCCAGAGTGGGTCAATCAGCTGGAATAGCTTGTGAGCCGGAGTGTTTCCAAAATTGGAGTAGATGATCCCTCAGTGGATTTTGCAAGTTTCCACTTTTTAGTATAAGTGCTGGATGGAGCTGGTAGAGGTAGAGGGTGTAGGTTTGATCTGCAGTCACTGGATAAGCACCTACGCGTTTCGCTGCGCTCAGCAGCTTTTTCATGACCTTGGAAAAGCTGCTGAGCGCAGCGAAACGCGTAGGTGCTTATCCAGTTACTTCTTAAATATTTTTTTATATATTTTTAGTGCTACATGTTCTGTATTGTTAGGCATAGTATTGCATATTAAATCCATTCCTGTTCGACTTACACACCTGACCATTTGATTTTAATTTTATTTATTTTATTCTCTTTATCTGTAATACAGTAATACAATATTTATAATTAATTGAGCGCAATCTACCACTACTTTCTTTTTGTTCCACTTTGTATTGGGGCTGACTCCCCCTCTTTCCAGATTGCTGCTATAGCCAAGCACACTCACACCCAAGCGCCTTAGGTAGATATATATTTTTATATATCCCTTTTTATATATCTCTTTTCCAGTGGGAGCTGGGAGGGTCTGTGCCGGCTGGGGAGCCAAGATGAATGTTCACAGCCTGGGAGCTGAGATGGTTAGAGTTTTTTTGAGTGATTCCCACACAGGATTCACCGCCTTGACCTTAACAATAATTTAGGTCGATATAAATGGCGGATACAATTCTAGAGTTATCCAAATCCCAATTAAATAACCTGAATAGTAAGTCAGTGTTGTATTTCAAAAAGGGGTTGGAGGTGCTCCCCTGAGTCAGAAATAGCATATATCACACATGTAGAAAAAGAAGACTCTTTTTTGGGGGCACACTTTGAATGGATGGCATATGTGTCAAAAAGTATACTGTATGTACAATGGGTAATTATTGGTTTAAAACTTAACTTTTAATGGAGTCAAATTATGATAGAGTGATCTCAGAGCATGAAATACATTGAAAAAGACACACAGCACATACAAACATTGATTAAAAAGGCAAAATCAGCTGAGATGGTTGTCATAGGCCTGGGAGCCGAGATGGGTGTGTAGACTTGAGAGTCGACACCTGTGTTGACTAGGGAATCAATGATGGTAAATGGCTTAGGAGCCAATAATGATCTCTGCTGGTGGAAGCTGGAAAGCTCAGACCTCTTCTTCTGGAAGCTATGGATATTATTAGCTGGGATTTAACCTGGCAGATAAATGGCTAACTGCTCTTATATAATCAGTAGCAGATCACAGGTGAACTTCTCAGGTAACTCTGGGACAGGGCACCTGGAGCCTAGACCACTGACTTCTGGGGAGTACTCAGGGATCAGACTAGTTGTTCAAGGCAAGTAGGAAGTGCCAGAAGCTTCACTTACATCCCCCCTGCCTGTCTGTGATTGGCTACAAGTCGCAGCATCAATTAACCCGAGGAAGTACCTGTGCACACCTAGATCACATGATCAAGTGCACAGGTCAGACTATCAAGGTTACAAAGAAATCATTGGAGGATTCTAGTCATGTGACAGCAAGTGTCATGGCGGCGCCCGTGCAGTATGGGACCAGCTTGGGATCAGCGTGGGAGGGCGACTAGGCCCAAGGGAAATGCCATGCACATCATGCCACAGAGAGTGACCAGGGACTTTGCTGAACAGGGACTTGCGGGTAAGGGACGTGGACGCGGTCACAGAGGTGGACGCGAGTCACAATTTCTGATAAGCATTACAGTGTGTGGCATAATGTGTAATTGGCATTACCGATTATGTAGCATATTGTTTAATGGGCATTATGGTTTGTGAGGAATAAGATGTAACGTTCCTTACTATAACAAGGGAAAATGACTGGGGTTAGGGTGTGCGGAAACATACCGTTGCTCCATGCACCATGTCACTTAGCATCTCTTCTGGAGGGGAGAGCATCCTGCGCATGGGAGCTTATGACTTAAAGTATAAACACCAGAAGAGGATTTTCCACAAGGAAACCTGCCTAGGGCACAGCAGGTCCCAATGGGTCCCATAAAGATACTCTGGCTGTCCATAACATTCCCAGAGGAGCATTGCATGACTACTGTGTGACATCATGACATCACATGGACCCGCCCACACTCCCAGAGCCCCTTTGCTGTTCTTTGAAAGGATAAAAAATATTTGCACCTTCAAAATGGCTCCATCCACTGTATGCAGACAGTCAGATTACTGTAAATGTGACTCAGGTATTAATCCTACTTCCAAAAGACCAAGAGTCTGATCAGATTTGTACACAATGCCAAAGATCACGCAGCTGAGTATTTACCTCAAAGGTAATCTACCGATGCCGTCTGCAATCAGCGGCAGAAATATAGGGCCTTATTCTGGTTCACTCTCAGAGGCAAATTCCTTCTTAAATGGGCAAAACCATGTGCACTGCAGGTGGGGCAGATGTAACATGTGCAGAGAGAATTAGATCTGGGTGGGGTTTTCCTTCAAAGTGAGATCTATATTGCAGTGTAGAAATAAAGCAGTCAGTATTTACCCTACACAGAAACAAAATAACTCACCCAAATCTAATTCTCTCTGCACATTTTACATCTGCCCCACCTGCAGTGCACATGGATTTGTCCATTTGAGAAGGAATTTGCCTCTGAGAGTACATCAGAATAAGGCCCATAGTGCTTTGGATTGTTGAAGGGAGAAGGCCTCCAAATCTGTATCTTGCCTAGGGCCCCATGAGATCTGAATAACATACCGCAATGTTATTGGATCTTGAGAAAATGAGAATTATTTTTATTAATGTCCATTTTCAGCTCACAATACACTTGCTGTCTCTGTGCGTGGATGATTCCTTTTAATAGAAATCTGTAAACATTTACATATTATTTGTGCATCAGGCTAGGAAAATCTGACTTTATTATAAATGTATTATCCATCGCGGGAAAGGGGGGAGTTGATCCCAAGAACAAAGTTTTTGCTTCTGCTAAAAATGTGCATATTTATACATAGCTTCCCTCCCAGGGGCTGACAAAGTAAGATTGGCGCAACCCGAAATATTACATTTTGCAGCTATTTCCATAACCTTGATTCAACCTACATACATTTGAATAAAAATCTTCTTTTTCAAAAGAATCTGAGATAACAGACTATTAGAAGCCTTTTCCGAGCTCTCTGTCAATCACCCCCTTTATCCGAACTGGGAAGCACAATGTTCATTAACATTCAGCCACAGAGTAGGCTACAGTGGCATGGCACAGCTCTCTAAATGGTTACAGTACCTGAATGGCCAGCTGGCACACAGGGCATTCCTCGGGCACACAGGACCCAGCCGCAAGATCAATTTGCTAGAGCACATTTGACAAATCACTTCTGACATCCCCAGGGCAAATTACTGCACCCATATTCTTCCCTCATTTACCAACATGCTCAAAAATGAAGAAGACCTTTATCGGGCACTGAGCTGGGGTTGGACCACAAATGAAGGGAATTATATTAGGATGTTTCTTATTGGCCAACACAGCAAATTTTGTGATTGGCTCTTATGAGGGGAGGCTTCAAAGGGGTGTGTGGCTGCAGCATAGCTCAAAAATTCAAAAAGGCGAGGCACAGCAACTGCCACCAACTGCCATTTCAAACTGACCCTGGGTCCATGCGTCACCAACCCGGCAAAAACCTGGGTCCGAGGTGCCAGGTGAAAGGGGTGTTAGCGAATTTGCCCTTTACTGTTAATACATACCAAGTTCTCTCTGCATATACTGTTTGCTCTTATGTTGTATGGTAAGTAGTTATTTAATCAACACTGTGATCAACAGTCTGTATGTTATTATAAGTACAGTGTTGGCATTCTCCTGTTGGCATAGTGATGTCGCACATTTTATGTTTCTCAATTTTACTGTCATTCAGAATAGAATAGAATACATTTCAGTTGTGTATACAGCATTGATGGAATCTCAGTCCAGTAACCAAACTGTGTGTCTCTAAACTGGTCTCCATTCTACAGTAGAAGACATGAGAGCTCTTCCAGCAATTGAGTGGTTAATCCCTGTACTTTGTATCTAAAATACTAGTACAATGGGGACGTTAATCTGAGTAATGTCACTGGGGGCAATTTCATTGTTTTATATCAAGTTAACAGGAAACTATCGATCTGTCTTTATTTACAGCAACCGTTGCCAAAGAATTGTACACATAAATGAGGGAATGTACGTATAATCTCGACATACTATAAATAAAGTCTCCGGTAGGCGTCTGACTGTTCATTCGGGATAATCTTGAGAACCACTTGACGGATTTTGATGCTGTTTTCGCAGCTCTATACAGCATTTGTGGAGGAAGGTTTAAGTGAATGAAACATTAATCTATGACAAAAGGGAGCCGAGCAGTAATGATTTTAGTCAATGACAAAAAATCTGCCCAAGTGCTATTTGATCTGATATTTTAAAGCATTCAAATAAATGGAAGTTATTTTAGATTTTATCGCCCCTGATATATTGTATGTGCAATCGTTAATTGGGTCACATGTCCCTATTTCTATCCAAACAAGAGCAAAACAAAAGAAGGGTTCTTAGCGCAGATTGTAGGATTGTGCACTGCAGCTGTTTCTAATTAAGGGGAATACCAGACCCCTTAGGATTGGAAACAAATACAAAAAGAAAATGGAGACAGCGCTGTGCAAAATCACTTCCTAATTTATTAAAATATAAACATTGACATTTAAAAAAAAAAATATTATAAATATATGACTAAAAATAAACAATATTAGCAGCTACCAATAATATGATGAATATCACAAAGGATCTGAAATCCCCTTCAGCTGGTTAGTAAAGCGTTATTAGTTGCATGCATGCATATATATTTAAAGGATTCAGTTCTCTTCAGTGATCACATAAAACTTTGTTAGATGGTTAGTAACTTGATGGAAAATACAGTCCAGTCCCACCTATGTGCACATAGTATAGTGAGTGTAATACTTATAGTATTCCGGATGCAGGGTGGGGGGAGGGCTGTCAGACCCCGGTATCACTCTCCGACCGCTGGTACTTTCCAAATCTGTGCGGTCATGTCAAAGAAGGTCCACCGGTTCTGTGATCGATAGCTGCCAAGCAGAAAGTCCCTGTTATTCCCTCTACGCGTTTCTCCGCCTTATTGAATCTCAGCGGCTCATACCTCCTGAGGAAGCCGCTGAGATTCAATAAGGCGGAGAAACGCGTAGAGGGAATAACGGGGACTTTCTGCTTGGCAGCTATCGATCACAGAACCGGTGGACCTTCTTTGACATGACCGCACAGATTTGGAAAGTACCAGCGGTCGGAGAGTGATACCGGGGTCTGACAGCCCTCCCCCCACCCTGCATCCGGAATACTATAAGTATTACACTCACTATACTATGTGCACATAGGTGGGACTGGACTGTATTTTCCATCAAGTTACTAACCATCTAACAAAGTTTTATGTGATCACTGAAGAGAACTGAATCCTTTAAATACCTGTGCATGCATGCAACTAATAACGCTTTACTAACCAGCTGAAGGGGATTTCAGATCCTTTGTGATATTCATCATATTATTGGTAGCTGCTAATATTGTTTATTTTTAGTCATATATTTATAATATTTTTTAAAAAAAAAATGTCAATGTTTATATTTTAATAAATTAGGAAGTGATTTTGCACAGCGCTGTCTCCATTTTCTTTTTGTATTTCTATCCAAACACACCTGTCTGGCTGGGAAAGTGCATATATGTGAGGGATCCGATGTAGTGGCCCATAATTGGGACATACAGTAACACCTCATCACAAATCAACCCACCAAAACTGGGAGTGCTGGGAGGTACGTTGTAATTAAAGCACCTATTGTACATTCCAAGTACTCCGTAGGTGCCCACTGAATTATTAATTTACATTCCAACATATAAATGTGTCATTTATAATATTGGTGGATTTGAGTCATAAGTGGCTACAGCAGGGCTTACCCACTACCCTTGCCCCAAAATATGTGACATCCAAGGGGCAAAAAAAAGTGCTGCACCATTGCCTGGAATTCCTGTGGATGCTCTGTGCAGGGAGAGGCGTGATAGGACCATGCGGGCTGCGGGATTACCAGCATTGTGGTCGTGGCTAGGATGATGCTTTATCAGCCACCTGGTACACTTTACTAGCTAAGTGGGCAGCTGGGTAGTGCCAAATCCAGCACACTTTCCCACCGGCAGTGGAGTGATACCTGAAGTCTCCAGGCCATTCCGGAAGAGTAGGCAAGGGGTGTCAGGCACAGACTGTAGGATTTGGATGTAAAGCAGTTTGCACCATGGCCCTTATTATGCGGCCAGGACCGTGTGTGCGAAACCCCGCCTTCCATATTGATCGCCAACTCCATCAGTACGCGGTAATAAGCTGTCCGAACGGACCGCACATGTATTTTTCACTGAATACGCCTCCTCCATCTCAGGGAACCTCCCTCATCATTCGATGGTCGCAGACCATCGAATGCAGGACCGAGTGCTCCAGCAGCTCCCGCGACCTCAGACCACACGGACATTTTCCCATGCAAAAGCAGGGATCTGGGCGGGCAGCTGACATCCGGCGATGTCATATGTCCGCCCCCTACACGTGCGTCACAGCCGCATTACCATTCGTACGCCCAGCGTTTGCATGGGAACGCCCATGAAACGCGGGGCGTACGCATATGGTAATGAGCCCAAATAGCCCTTCACGCCCCTCTACACCCCCTGTTCGTAGTGTTCACATTTCATGCGGGATTTGGCCGTACGCCCCGCTCGCACATGCGCAGGGACGCCTCTGCACATGCGCAGACACAAAACATCGGCGACACGAACGCACGCGGATATTACCGCACCGACCAGAATAAGGGCCCATGTCATTTAGCCACACTGCTTATGTGAGCAACTAATTCCCATAAACAGGGCTTGGATATCATCAAGGTTGCCGAATATGAGGCTGCCCTCTCCAGGAGAGGGTAGCCAGCTCCAGGAGGTAGGGGGCAGGGCTGGCGGCTGTCCTGTGAAAAGGGGTAGGGTCAGGGGTGGGGTTATTCAAATAAGCGCATGAGTGGGCGTGGTCACTGCTGTTGCATCATCATGGCCACGTCCCCCAGACCCTCGCCGAGGGGGAGCTGTCACCATTCTGGGGAACTTGTCCACTTTTCCGGGGGGCCGGGATGCAGATGTGATTTTTGGGAGCCTCACAGCCATTCTAGAGGGGTAGGCAAGAATGGATATCATATAACGCATACAAAATTGTGGTTTGGATGAAACAGATATTGATACACAGGATCAGACTAATTATATTTTCTGGAGTGTGTTTCGTTGAGCGATGCTACAAATCAGAGAAACTGGCCGGAGATGTATGTTCTCATTTCCCTGTCATCCAGTGGAGTAAAAATAAAGCTCTCATTAACATATTTAACATTCCAACATGCAAATGGGAACAGCACCATAGGAAATAACTCATTTATTACGCATGTGTCCTCATTTTTAATAGAACTGTTTCACGAAAGCCTTCTATTTCCACACACGGCTCCGTTCTGTGGGATTTCCTGTCACATATAAAACCCAGTCTTAGGGCTATATTTACTAAAGGTTGTGGGGGAAATGTACTAAGATGTGTATTCTACTTCACATGTGGTGTTGCTATGGGCAACCATTCAGATCCTGTCTACTGTCTTCTAGAGCAGGGGTGGCCAAACCTGTCCTCAAGATCTGCCAGCGGTGCATGTTTTCCAGGCAACCTGTGGATCTTTAGTAGGAATGAATGCAGCATGTTTTAAAATGTGACAGTTAGTAATGACTACAGCTGTGCACCAGCCAGGTGATCTGGGATTGTGACAGTTAGTAATGACTACAGCTGTGCACCAGCTAGGTGATCTGGGAATGTGACAGTTAGCTGGTACACAGCTGTAGTCATTACTAGGTGATCTGGGATTGTGAGTTAGTAATGACTACAGCTGTGTACCAGCTAGGTGATCTGGGATTGTGACAGTTAGTAATGACTACAGCTATGCACCAGCCAGGTGATCTGGGATTGTGAGTTAGTAATGACTACAGCTGTGTACCAGCTAGGTGATCTGGGATTGTGACAGTTAGTAATGACTACAGCTGTGCACCAGCTAGGTAACCTGGAAAACGTGGACCGTTGGTAGGTCTCGAGGACCGGTTTGGCCACCCCTGTTCTAGAGTAAGGGTCACCAACTGGCGGACTGCGGCCCAACTCTGGACCGTAAAGGGCAGAAATGCAGACTGTTGAGATGTGGCCATTACGTTGTTGATGCCTCTCCTGGCCCCATTCAACTGCTGAAGACTCTTCTGGCTTCAGTGGTCCCAGTAATGCATTGCGTGGGTGTGCCGGTGATGTCACCGCACACCCGCGCACTGCAAGGGCTGAGAAGCTGGGGCAGTCTGAGCAGCAAAGGCAGGAACGGTGGTGGTGCAGAGAATACAGTGGCAGCGGGCAAAACACAGTGGTGGTGGCAGTGGGAAGAATACAGCTGCAGCAGCAGTGGGCAGAATACTGCTGTGTAAGTGTTAAATGCTTGGCTTTTCTTTTAACATGTGGTTGCTGTGAAGAGATTGGAGAAGGGGGGTCTCTGTTCATCCCAGTTCAATATGAAGGAGCTCATATCGTGGGGCATAATGTGAATTTTGGCTCATATCGTGGGGCATAATGTGAATTTTGGCTCATATTGTGCGGCACAATGTGAAGTGTGTAAGGGGCGTATTGCAGGGAATATTTTGGGTGAGACGCCGGTAGACTATCGGTAAGAGTAAAAACAGTAGATCCCGGGCTACAAAAGTCCGGCCACCCCTGGTCTAGATTATTTTGGTGCTGAAACGTACAGTATACTTACATAAGTCCAACATCGATTAAGATTTTAATCATTCTAAAATCTAACAATATCGAATTAAAATTGTCATTTTAGTAAATATACCTCCCAAGATGGCACACACTAAACGATTTATCGTTAACGATATGTACAGCAGCGATATTGTTAATGATCGTGCTTATCTTCTAGTGAGTATGCATTATGTGGGTTACTCTGGTTGGCTACTCTTCTCTTTGCGAGTGAACCAGATCCCGCCTTATGAATGGTGGAACGCCGGCCACCATTCGCAAAGCGCATACATTCGCACTGGCTGCAAATGGATGTTTTACAGAAACATCCATTTACAGCCTGTGGGGTAACACCCACATCATTCGATGGTCGCTGACCATCGAATGATGTGGAACATGCACGTGCTCAAAGCGGAATTGGGCTCCGGTGATGAATTCATAATTTTGCAAGGGGTGGTTTTTCCTTCTGTCTGGCTGGTGGGTTACTGCTCGCATCCACTCCGCATTGTCTGATAATCGATGTGGTATATACATGCAGGTCAGTGTTGACTGTAGTGTCAATGCCTGTATGCTCTGAGCGTGGGCTGGTTGACGTAATTGGACGATAGATATTGTTATAGATATTGTTCGATGTATATGCACTATATCAATTGCTGGGAGTCCTGTGGAAATTGTTAACGATATCACTCGTGGAGCGTATTGTGTAGTGTGTACCTAGATTAGCGATCTGTGCTAGACTTCATCAGAGGCGGATCTACCACTGGTATAGCAGGTGCAGTGCACCTGGGCCCCTGAGGACTGTGCCCCTGTCATCCGCTGTTTTTCCCTGTCACCCTCTGTCTCCCAGTGCCCCTCCCTGTCACTCTCTGTCTCCCACTGCCCCTCCCTGTCTCCCACTGCCCCTCCCTGTCACTCTCTGTCTCCCACTGCCCCTCCCTGTCACTCTCTGTCTCCCACTGCCACTCCCTGTCACTCTCTGTCTCCCACTGCCTCTCCCTGTCTCCCACTGCCCCTCTCTGTCTCCCACTGCCCCTCTCTGTCTCCCACTGCCTCTCCCTGTCACCCTCTGTCTCCCAGTGCCCCTCCCTGTCACTCTCTGTCTCCCACTGCCCCTCCCTGTCTCCCACTGCCCCTCCCTGTCACTCTCTGTCTCCCACTGCCCCTCCCTGTCACTCTCTGTCTCCCACTGCCACTCCCTGTCACTCTCTGTCTCCCACTGCCTCTCCCTGTCTCCCACTGCCCCTCTCTGTCTCCCACTGCCTCTCCCTGTCACCCTCTGTCTCTCCCTGTCACCCACTGCCATGTTGCATACTGTGAACTTGAGTTGGGTTTGAGGAGGGGGGTTCACATTATATTTTTGCACCTGGGCCGACCACCAGCAAGTATCCACTGATACTACTGAGCCAACACTCCATCTTGCAACATGCCATCAGTATATAAAATACATGTGATCAATCAGAGACGTGTCACATAGCCATGGTGTCCACAGCTAGCCCATACTTTAACGCCCTCCAAATGCTGAAGTGGATCTGGGAAGGGGCTGTGGTTTGCAATTGTGGGCAAATTGCAAAGAAAAGGCTTGGCAGTGTCAGAATAAGTAATGCAGTGCCCCACTTACATGGGTTTGTTGGCTTGGAGACGTATTGAACCTTTTCTACGTATTGAGTATCACACATGAATGGCTCTGTACTGCCAGCAAGATCACTCAGCACAATGTGTCAGCGCTGTGTGCTGGGCGATCTATCAGGGCCAATGTTCTCTGGTGAGAACACTGGCCCTGACCGGCAATTAATTAGATTTATCCAGCATGATAGGTCACCATTGCAGCTTGGTCAACCAACAGGACGGAGGCTCAGAACTACACACACTGAACGGGTGCAGAATCTGAGCGTTGTCCTGGATTATTCTCTACTCTCTTCACTGGCTGCCAGTACTATGGCGAATAACTTTCAAGATTGGCTTTTTTTGACTCTATGGAACTCTCTTCTTTACACATTTCGAGAGACCCCCCACTCTAGACTTACTTTCTCATGCATCCTCTCTCTGTTTCTCCGTTTTATTCCTTAAGAAACAAAACCCAAATGATTGGTCTATTCTGCTAAGCTATCATGAGTTTCTTAAAAGCAATTGCAAGGCACTTTGTCCTATTGGGAGAAAAGTGCTATAAAAATAACTTTATGATTACTATTATAATGGCAGCCTGTCAGTAAACTGCCAGGTGCAATAACGCCGGCCTGTCAAGAACGTGTTGTTTTTTTGCCACTAGAGCATCTGACTCAATTTGAAATCTGTTCATTTTATTTTTGGAACTGATAAGAACATTGTACCTGGGTCTTTCAATACCGATAAAGGCCCGCGCCCACTGGGCGACTTTGAGCTGAAAACCGCTCAGTTTGCTCGTTTGAGCTGTTTTCAGCTCAGAAACTGCCCAGTGTGTACCGGGGGCAGCGATGAGCGGTGATCGCTTATGCGCGCTCCCACATCATCATCGGCAGGAAAATCGCTGAAACTGGCAAGTCTTAGATGCAGAATATCACACATATTACACAGGCGATTCAGTTTTTGCAGTTTCCCTAAAGGGGCATACACACGGGGAGATTTCAGACCCATTCCTAAGAGATCTGACTAGCCCCATCACATTGAGGCAATAACCCAGGTTATTGCCGAGTCGACCGGGGTTATTCGGTTTGGTGCTTTCGCACCACATCCTGGGGTTGACCCAGCAATAACCCGGATTATTGCTGCAATGTGATAGGGGCTAGTCCGGCAATATGACCCCAGTTATAAGGGTATTGTGTGAAAGAGTCGGACCCAGATCAGAGCTAGGTAGGAACCTGGATCTAAATCCCGTGTCGTTCATGCTTTGTAATGTGAAAGTGGCATTAGATAGTCCTATATAATTCATTACAATACTTTTCTGTACTTTCCAACTTTACATTTGATGATAGCATCAAAATAATATTTCCCCCCAGCTAACACTTGTTACATCTATGGTGTAATAGGAAAGAAAAGATGTCATTCCGCTCATTTTCCGCCACCTCCGTCTGTATGCAGGTTTCTGACTACTCAGAGGCGTAGCTACCGTAAGGCAGCCACCGCGGCTGCTTGGGGGAGCAAGCGCCAGCGGGGCGCCCCCGGTGCCCGGGCACTCTGGTCAGACCCCCCCTTACCCCTCCGCATGCCGCCGCCACCGCATTCAGTCCGGCACCGCAGATAGCCTCCGGGCTCCGTCTCCTGCAGTAATGAAAAATGACACGACAAAATGGCTGCCCCCTAATAGCAGACAGTTTTTAAGGATGCTAGAGGAGGCCGCCGCCTCCTCTAACATCCCTAAAAAAACCTGTCTGCTGTACGGGGGCAGCCATTTTGTCGTGTCATTTTTCATTACTGCAGGAGACGGAGCCCGGAGGCTATCTGCGGTGCCGGACTGAATGCGGCGGCATGCGGAGGGGTAAGGTAATTTTTTGGCTGGGGGGCGCCACGATATTAGTTACGCCTCTGTGACTACTGATGGAAGAAATCAATTTACCAGCGTTACCTTCTGAGGCATCTCACTAGCTAAAGGCTGACCTTCAGCCTCATCGTCTCCTCATCATTTTATCACAACCATGTTTAACATGTAAAGATTAATGCCAGAAGCCTGTGTTTCCATTATAATCACTCTATGGCCCTTATTCAGGTTCATATGCTCCCCTGCACGTTCGTACAGGGGAGCGATATTTTGCGGCTGCTCACGCACATAGTCAGTGATGCGCATGTGCAGCCGCTGTGTGCGAGCGGTCAGGGCGAATAGATTATTCGCCGACGCTCCCACACATCAGTGCCGGCGGGGGTTTTTTGGCCGGGGGATTTGGCCGTGGGAACGCCCAGCATTTCATGGGTGTTCCCACGAAAACGCTGGTAATTTCCCAATGACGTGGGCGCAGGGGGCGGGCATCTGACGTCAGCGGATGCCAGCTGCCCGCCCGCTTCCCATACAGGCATTTCCAGATGTAAGACACCGAAGAGGTGTCACATTTGCGAGTGCTTGACAAATCATTCGTCCGCGACCATGGAATGATTTTGTGGCCCACGGTAATAGCGCTGTGTGAGGGGGGGGGGGCAGGCGGCTGTGCGTGCGGTGAGTTGGGACTGGTGGACTTTCAAGCCTGCGAAATTCGCAGACTTGCGAGTCAACCTGAATAAGGTCCTGTATGTACAAGGGGTGTGCTACAAGTTACTTGATTGAAAATGTATTATCACAGCACACACACAACAATTACACTAGCCCACAGCAGAAGTACAGTTGGAGCCACAGTGATGTTCACGGGGATGAGACACACGAGCGTCTCATACTGTAGTATACTGTGTAAGCTCGCTCCGCTCGGCGAATGTCGATACCGTTCCATCGGTACAGTATATCAATCCGCTGCTAGACTGGTGGAGCACTAGCCACCCAGAGGTGGCTACTTGTATTGCATGGTGAGCATCCACGCCTCTTGGCGGATGGTAGCGCAAGAGAAAGAGAGGATCGCCAAAACCTCTGCGATGGTGCGCTGGCGGCAAGAATTTTACTGTAGTATTTTACTGACAAACAAACAAAGTTAACATTATAATGTGGCTAAATATTCGCATGCCTCTTGGTAAAGAACCTGGACCCATCTAAAGCAGGTGCATCCTCTACATGCTGCATGAAGGTCTCCAGCACAGCTTCTGGTGACTCAAAACTAATCCTGTGCATATTACGCTTGATTTGTCTGGTGTTATGATACTCTATGGTGCTGTGATGCTTTGTGGTGCTGTGATACTCTGTGGTGCTGGTATACTTTGTGGTGCTGTGATACTTTGTGGTGCTGTGATACTATGTGGTGCTGTGATACTTTATGGTGCTGTGATACTCTGTGGTGCTGTGATTCAAAAAGGTGTGGGAACCACTGCCATTGTTTATAATGGCTTATAAATGAATGCCTATCCCCAGGGCCAGCTCTGTACAAAGGCACAGATGATACAGAGTCTTTTGCATTCAGAGCACTTAATATCGCATTAGGCATACATAATTGCTTAATTACATAAACTCTGTACCGCTGCCAACTTGGTCCTAAAGGGCTGACTCTGACAACCTTTAATTAACCAACCTTTTCAGCAGCACAGAGACTGTACAGCTACACAAGTCCATGTCATACTTACAGAGTATCTTGTATGCAGGATTCCCAGGATGCAGTATTCTCCCCTGTCATGCCGACACAGATTAGGTGGCTCAGGAGCATTTTAAAAAAGGAAGAGGCCTGCGGGCAGCCTCCTTTGTCTGGACTCCCTCATCTCTGCTGGCAATGGTCTAGAGTCTGGGCACTAGACATGAAGGGGTCCAGACGCATGAGGCTGCCTGTAGGCCGCTTCCTTCTTTAAAACGACATGAATACAGATTGACAGACATCTTTATGGCTAAGGTCACTGTCCTTTATAAATACAGTATGTGCTATGTAGCTTCCCCATGGAAGGCAGTAAAGCAGTGGTTCCCAAACTGTGTGCCATAGCACCCTGTTATGCCTCCAGAGACAGATTAAGGGGGGGGGGGGCACTTTACCCAGGGCCCCCCTTGTCTCAAGGACCCCCCCGTGCCTGCTGTCAGTCAGGGTTGCCTACCCTCCCCGAATGGACAGGAGGGTCCCGGAAATCGTGTCCCCCTCCCATACTTTTTTTTTGGGGGGGGGGGGGGGGAGGTGTTTGGTGTGGCGTGGACTATAATCGCTGCTCTCCCGCCCACGTTTTGACGCTATGGGGGCATGACCCAGAGGCTCTGTGAGCCTCTAGCCATGCCCCATCCCCCTGGCTGCGGGAATAGATGCTGTGCGCATGACAGGGGGGGGACTCCCAACAGTCCCCCCCCCCTCGCCGCGGGACACTGCTGGCCTCGGGAGGGATGCGGGAATGTCCCAGAAAACTAGGACATTCCCGCGGTTTTCAGGACTGTTGGGAGGTATGCCGTCATGGTCCTCCGTAAAGGGGGGCAACCCTCCTGCATAGCCCCCATCTCCCGCAAACTAAGGATGGCCATTGACCATCGACGATTAGAAAACATGCCAATGTCGAATAATTTTGCCACTGATGAGGGAGAACCAGATGGTTTCCCACCATCAATGTCAAGCTTAAACAAATTGTTTTGTTTTGCTTTTTCCTCAAAGGGTCAGGACATGGAGCATAGCTCCGCCCCCGACACCCATGAAGCTGCACTGCCCACAGGCCAATCAGTCAAAGAAAATGGATGACCATCGATATCTAAAAACATTGATGGTCATCAACTACATAGTTTTACACCATCGATGGCCAGTTGCACTTTTGCCATCTTTGGCAAGCATCAATGGCAAAGGCAATGATTGCCATTCCTACCGCAAACCGCCCCTCGTAGGGGGGGTCCATGGGTCATGATCGCGTCATTTTAACCAATAATTTACCAGGGCTCAGGGTTGCTAGGATACACCCATGCCGAAGCACAGTCCGGCACCAGGTATCCTAACGTCATATCCTGTCGATACTAATCCTTTTCCATACCAAATAAATAAGGTTCTCCGATCCCAGATATTGTGGGGGGGGGGGGGGGGGGGGGTTGCGCTGTGTAAGTTCAGGCACCAGGGGTCTGCGGGGCTATTGTAATGCTGCTGTGCTGCGGCCGGGACCCGCAGATTTACCTGTATGCGCAGCGGTCCCGGCTCCCTTCCAGCCCTGGCTTCTGCTGAAATGAAAATGGACCATCACAAAATGTCCGCCCCCATACAGCAGACAGTTTCAGAGAATGTATGGGTATGCGACCTCGGGGACTGCGGGGCTATTGTTTCGCCACTGAACGTTCATAGGTTTTTTTGGAGGAGCTGAGCTTTTAACCAGTTTGTTCTTAATTGTCGGTGCCCCTCTATAGATACACTTTGGTACTTCTGGTATTAAACAGCCTGTTATTGGGTCTTTCTGCAGTACTAAACAATGTTTTTTTAAGGTTTTCCAGATTCTTATATTGGCTACTAAATGAAGTGACAAAGGCCCATTGGAAAATGAAGGAATCGTCTTTTTTTTTTCACCACCTTCTGGTTTAAGAAGTTTCTCTCTATTTAGTTTGGCCACTTTGTCTTTGACCATATCTAGTTGTTTTTGGTTAACCAGAGGTTTCAAACTTATATCTCACTTCAGAGGCTGGTTTATCATACACCTCTGCCTTAGTACAATTTCGCCTCAAGCTTCTGAATTGTCCCTCTGGTATCGACTTTAACCAGTTAGGGCAGGGGTTCCCAATCTTTTTTTAATCACAGCACCCTAGAGTATAAGAATTTTTTTCACGGCACCCCTAGGCCAAATTTATTTTAATTACATTGGGTTTATATGCGATTCTTAGGGTCAGTTATGTGGAAAAGGGCAGGAGTTGCTTCTGTTTGTACAGATTTTATGATTGGCAGCCACTAGCAATGATTTTGTTTATAAATAACTAACCATTAATAATTTGAGTTGATCCTGTACTACCAACCCAGGGCACACCTGCATGTGTCCCGAGGCACCCCAGGGAGCCACGGCGCACAGTTTGGGAACCACTGAGTTATACCCCTTTTACACCGCCGAAAAATCCGGGTCAGCGGCGGGTCAGACTCGGATCTTCGGTGGTGTAAATGGGGTCAAGCCGTGTCCATTTACACGGGTCCTCTACCCAGGTCCTGACCTGGGTAGAACACGGTTAGGACCCGTGTAGAGGCCGGTGTAAATGGTCCCGCTGCGGGTTGAGGCACCCACAGCGGGTCCGTGCATGGCATGCAGTGCTGGGGAAGCTGTCCCCATCTGCTGCGGGGGGGAGAGGGGGGCGGGCGAGCTGTCAGGCTGCTGAGGGGGGAGACGGATGGGATGCTCGCTGCTGCTGTAACAACTCCCCCCTGGGAAGTAACCCGCGAGCGTCCCTGCGGCAGCTGGGAACTGCCGCTACTAGTTCCCAGCCGCCACAGGGACGCTCGAGAGTTACTTCCCATACACTGGAGGGACCCCGCCGGCGACTTTCTATACGCTGGATGGACCGCCTGCACTGCCGGACCCCGCTGCCTGGAGGCTGGACCCCGCGCTGGGGGGCTGATGATGTGGTGCTACAGGTGATGATGTCCCCTGCCCACATGCACTGCTTATTCCCGCTGCCTCCACTCCTGACCCCGCGGCTGCAGGGGGGAGCTGTTACAGCAGCAGCGAGCATTCCATCCGTCTCCCCCCTCAGCAGCCTGACAGCTCGCCCCCCCTGCACTGCATTGCCGAACCCTGCTGCCTGGAGGCTGTACCCCGCACTGGGTTGGGGTAATGATGTAATGCTTCAGGGGGGTGATGATTTGCAGGGGGGGGTGTGATTTGACGCTGCAGGGGCGGTGATAATGGACAAGGGGGGTGAGGCTGCTTCAGGGGGGTGGTGATGTGCAGGGGGTGATAATGTGCAGGTGGGGGTGCTGCTGCTGCTAGGGGGTGATGATGCGCAGGGGGGGGTGATGTGATGCTGCAGGGTGGGCGGGTGATGATGTGCAGGGAAGGTTATGTGGTGCTGCTGCTGCAGGCCATTTGTAATGACAAGGCAGGGCTGACCCAGGTCCAGTGTAAATGGTGCAGACCCTGGTCCGACCCAGGTCGAATTGCTGTGTAAATGGGTTAGTAAATCAGGGTCCGACCCTGGAAACATCCGTGTTCAAAGACCAGGGTTTTTGGTGTAAAAGGGGTATTAGGGTGTTACATACATCCCTGCATGTACAGTATGTTCATATGTGCTATCCGGCTGCTCCCTGCAAAATGTGGAGTGAGCTGTAGGCCAACATTTTTAACTCATTTAAAGTATACTTTTTAATAGCAATTAGGTAGAAATGACATCACAAACACTACCAGCAAAAAAAAAAAAACACATTGAAAGTATAGATACTGCTGGTGATTGTTGCAGAAACTTTCACTACATAATTACCACCCTGTGGTGGTGACACCTAGTTAGGCAGACAGCAAGCCGCAGGAGGTTTGTCTAAGAGAAAATGCAAGCTAAACGAGACTACGCTAATTACAATCAAGCCTTATTGTACAACTAAAATAAATTACATGCTAAAAAAAAGCGTGAATCCGTCTAAATGATCACTTTATGCCTTTCAGAGAATTATTGGTGTGCTACCTGATAAGCTGCAGAATGGACTAGAAAGAGAAGATTTTTATTTGGAGAAAGTTTAACATTTACCCTTAAAGGACTTATTTCTGGATGCGTTTGTGAGGCAATGAACATGTATCAAGGCATCTGTCCTAGAGGGAGGTGGGTACTGCAGTACTGAGCCTGGAGAGAAAAGGGGTCCACTGCTGCGGTTTACCTGCATTACCTGCCTTCTAATGCAGCCATTGGGTTAACGTCCAGCCCTGCCCACTTCACTGGAGCCCTGCCCCCTTCCTTGGCCAGCCTCTCGTGTTTCAAATATCTGGCTTTACACATGGTGGCTGTAGCACAGTGGAAAGCGGTGATCCATTTAAACACCCACATTGCTAGCCTGCCACCTTCTACACCCACCAACACTCCGGCAGCCTGTCACCCTCTTTATCCTAACACAATACACCAGCTTTAAACATACCTCCCAACAGTCACGATTACCGCGGGAATGTCCCGGTTTTTGGGGACATTTCCGCGTCCCTCCCGCGGCCAGCAGTGTCCCGCGGCGAGGGGGGGCTGTTGGGAGTCCCCCTGTCAGCTGCTGAGCAGCGGGGAATAAACGCTGTGCGCATAGCGTCTATTCCCGCAGTCTATTCACAGCCTCTGGGTCATGCCCCCATAGCGTCAAAACGGGGGGGGGGGGGGGGGGGGGTGGCCTTGCGGGAGAGCCGCAAGTATAGGCCACGCCCCCTTTAGTTAGGCCATGCCCCTGAAATTTTCGGCGCACATCCATCTGTCCCTTTCAAAGTTGGGAGGTATGCACCAGCAGCCTGTCACCCTCTATATCCTAACACAACACACCAGCAGCCTTTAACCCTCTACACCCTAACACAACACACCAGCAGCCTGTAACACTCTACACCCTAACACAACACACCAGCAGCCTTTAACCCTCTACACCCTAACACAACACACCAGCAGCCTGTCATCTTTAAAAACAAAGTCACTGGCAGCGAGGTGGACTCACAGGTACGTCGGCCTCCTGGGAACCTTCCAGTCTATGGCCAAGCGGTCAGAAGGGTGGTGGTACCCGAAGGTGAATATCAATAAACTCTTACGCAGAACCTGTTAATGCCTTTTGAACATTATTGCAAGAATATAGTGTGTGCTTATCCAGGTGACTCTAACCAGAGACAGTCGGGCAGATTTTAAACAGTCCCCGTCTAGCCAAGCTTTTAGTAATCTATACTTGTACGCCATCCTCTCTCCTATCCCTAAGGTAGGGAGTTTGCACCATTGAGAGGAAGTATCAGATTCCTGATGAAGTTTATGAAGTTCTGAGCATACATTACAGTGGAACTCTGCCAAGTGAGAAAGTGAGAACAGCAGGGGGCGGACAAGGATCTAAAGAGAGACAGATACACAGCTGCATTGGGGAAGACAGGTATTAGGAGAAACTGACTCCAACATCAGCGGAGTCATTCATCAAAGGCTGTTAATTGCAGCAATTTGGTACTAGGGTGCTGTACAAATACCAGCTGTGTAACTACACAGAAGGAATGGGGGAAATTTACTAAGATGGGAGTTTCTATTTCAGAATGGGATGGGTGGGTTCCTGTAGTCCTAAATATTCCTAAATATTGTTCATCCTGTTGTTGTATTCAGCTGCTCAAATACAGACTACCTATATACGGCACCAGCCACTGTCACGGAGCTGCTAGGCATGAGCGGCAAAAATGGGGCGTGGCCTTGTGGTAGCAGCACAATTATAGGTCTGCTTATCACTAGGCCATGCCCCCAAATTTTGGCGCTTGTGCCTACGCCGCGTGGACTGTCCCTCCTCGGCACACTACAAAGTTGGGAGGTATGACCACAGCCCAGGGGCAGCAACCGCTGCTGGTTGCAAGTACCACAATGTATTTTTTTTAAATACTGGAATGACGAGTATTGCATTAGTTTAGAGTACCAGTAAGTCTTCCAAAGTGATACACTCTACAAAATATATCATTATACAGTATACATGTCAATAGAACAGAAAAATGGCCCTTATTCTAGTTGACTCGGACGGATGCGTATTTTCAGACAGACACCGTACGGGTCGCTGACACCGTCCGAATGCGGTAAGATGCCCAGCGAATGGACCGCGAGTGGATGTTTCATACGAACACCTCCCCCATCTGTGGGAACCTCCCCATCCTCCGATGCGGTCCATCATTCATCAGGCCTTCTCCACCCCTGCTCGGATGGTTCCGACCAATCGTTTTCTGCACGGAACTCACGCCCTGTTCGGACGTGCGAGGCATTCGCACATGCGCAGAAATGCCTCTGCACATGCGCAAACACCAAACATCGGCCGTCCGACCGCACACGCAGCCATCCGACTCAATCAGAATAAGGGCCAATGTCCTGCAAACCATCTGTCTAAAGAGATCGGCAATCTACAGTAATAATCCACAAATTGCTAGAACAGAAAGTTAGGGAACAATGAGGTTCTGCATTTACAGATGTATTTTACTTTTCAAAATCTAACTGTACCCCTGATAGCCATTTACATTTATTTATTAATAGGTGCATAGAATTCCATTATATCGCCCCTGCTGTTCTCCCGGCTTATAACATCCCACCGGTATAATAACAGGCTGTGTGTAAGTGTGGCTGCGGCGCAGCCAAGCAGTGTACGAATAGAATGGACATGGTGGAACACAGAAAGGTCATAAGCCGCAGAATAATTGGCAGTTTTAACTACATACATTTCTCAAAGGTTTCTTATTTTTGTTACCCAGAGCTGGTTAAGGGCAAATCGTATTGTCCCAATTAACACCACTTCACACATCAGCAGCCTTCGATGGCTTTTCAGAGCATTAACCCTTTGCGGTGAGCTTTGCATTCCTGTGTTATTGTCGCCTCAGCCAGAGAGCACAGTGCAGAGTCTTGTTTACTGCAGTCGTTAATGAGCGCAGAACCTTTCATGCCAAACTGTGACTCTGCAAATTAAAGTTGAACTTTAGAGACACTGAGGTCCTGAAAAAGTTCAGCATGGCGGCGCGGTGGTTAGCATCGATGCTTCACAGCACCAAGCAAAAGATTGCCAACCAGAGTCCTATATGTGTTGAGTTTGTATGTTCTCCTCGTGATGAGCAGGGGTTTCTTTCAGATCTCAGTAACACACACTAGTGACTAGAAAACAGAAATTTACTTAGAATACAAATATGACTCAGTCGTATTCGTATTCTTAATTCGGCTGCTGTAGGTCATATTATGTCAGAAATCCGATTCGTAAACAGGGCAGATTTACTAATCTGCAGTAGTTACAGAATCGTATTTGGGGGGGGGGGGGGGGGGGGCTTCTGCCAAATACGCCTGGAAAATGGGTTGTATTTTCCTTTTTTCCAGGCATATTTTACCGGCAATTAGCAGCCGTATCCCACTAATTAGTGCCCGTATTTTAGATACAACCGCTTAGTAAATTAGGAATCATCATTCGAATGAATGGTGATTCCTAGTCGTATTCATTTGATGGTGTAGTACATGCCGAAAATATGTATAGGCAGTCGTATTTGCCTATGAATACACCGAAAATAGGCGTATTCGGCTTAGTAAATATCCTCCCATTGTGTGATAGGGGGTGTGGCTATGATGACGCAATTCAGTGCAAATAGCGTCATCAGGTACACCTCTATCCTCCCACTTGTTCTGTAAGTGGTAGGGGCAAGCGGGGGGATTCTGGGGACTTGTCTACCCTACTGGGGGGCCAGGGGAGTGACTTATGCAAGTATGATATACCCTAATATGTGTGCGTGTTAGATAATTCAGGCTGTAAACTCTAATGGGACAGAAATGAATATGAAATACAAATATACTGTGTACAATGCTGCACACATGGTCAGCTATGTAAATAAACTACAGTATAATTAAGTATTTTGTAGTGCTGACCAGTGGAGCTTACAATCTAGATCCCCCATCACACAGGCACACTATGGTTAATGTGTTGCTAGAAGGCAATTAACCAAAATGTAAACTCTTGCAAATATACAGAGTACGTGCAAACTCTGCACAGATAATGCATTGGTCAGGCGGTATTATGTGGTTGATACTAAAGGCAGGCATTGAATAAATCAAAGGTCTACATGATGACATGGAATAATAGCTACAGCGTTACATTTCTGCAACAAATAACTTTATAGCAGTCAAGGTCTTTGGTTTTGGAAACAGGAACATAAAAACAGTTTGGCTGGGGGACCCCTGCGTGCAACCTGAAATTTTATGGAACATGTTTCTTATTAAGACTTGGGAGTGTTTCACATAGGTCTGGCCAAACGCGTGATACATTCCATATGGTGTATGAGATTGTGCAGGCTTGGAGCGGATGTCGGGTTACCCACCGCCTTCTTACCAAATACCCAATGCACAGACATTGTATTTGCCTTTGGGATCTTATGAAACTGGAACAGGGGTTTAGCGTAATGAAATCCCTGCTCGTATATATTACAGGGAAGCGGAAACACAATTTTATTTAGTTTTAAATAGAAAATACAAAACTAAAGTCATGGAGAGTTTTTTTTTTCAAAGCTCTTCTCCCAAATATTCTACATTTTACTGGTGAACTTTTTCTTATTTCTCTGGTGTACTGTGTGCAGAATTCCATTATTTGTTTATGTAGCAACAAAAATGATTTTCTGCAATGCTGCAACCACATTACACAGTGCAAGTTTGATGTTATTATTATTATTATAATTTTATTTATAAGGCGCCACAAGTGTTTCGCAGCGCCGTACAAAGGAACAATACAGGGAGACAAAACTTGGCATAACATTGAATAAATAACAAAAATACAGTACAAATAAAGAGGACCACAGTTCAATACACATTACAGCTTAAATATAAGTAGTGAGGACTCAATCAACATACAACTAGAGGCTTGAGGCCAATGATGGAGATGAGTATGCAGACGAAGATGGTCACTGAGTGTTGGAGTAAAGGAGAGCTGTGAGTGAAATGTGAAGAGAAGTGGGCTTTGACAACAGGAGGGAAGAGGGCCCTACTCGGAGGAGCTTACAATCTAGTAGGAAGGGGAGACAGACAGATTACAAGAGGTGCAAGCGAGGGGGTGGTGGTTAGATAGCAGGATGTAAACAGGCAAGGGGTCGGAGAACCAGCTGGTTTATGCAGTGGAAGGGTACGCTTTGATGAATAGGTGAGTTTTCAGTGCCCGTTTGAAGCTTTGCAAGGTCAGGGAGAGTCTAATGGAGCGAGGGAGTGCGTTCCACTGAAGGGGTGCAAAGGCAAAGTCCTGTACTCTAGCATGAAAAGCAGTGATCAGGGTGGAGGAGAGACGACAGTCGTCAGCTGACCGTAGAGGGCGGGAGGGTGTATGAATGGAGATGAGGTTAGAGATATATGGAGCAATGGAATTAGAGTGTTAGGCGCTGTGGGAGCGCTTCTGGAAGGACAGAGCGGCATGTACGCTTAGCCGCCTGTCCTTCCGGCTCTGACGTCCGGTTGCCTAGCAACCAGGGACGCCGGAGGACGCAGCGTCGGAGCGTGACGCCCGTCCTCTCTCCTCACGTCTCTCAGCGCCTGAGACGCGGCAGCGCCGTTGCTTAGCAACGGCAGACGCTGCTAGGCAGAGAGGAAAAGCCGCGAAATTCTACAGGCCGCAGGTGTCGGAAAGGACTCGTTAGGACAGGCGGGACTCAGGCCTCCATTCTCATTGGCTCCTAGCCTTCTTATCTAGGAAGCCAGCCCTGCAGTCCTGGCCGGTGATAGCTCCTGTTTGGACCTATCTGTCTGCTGCTCTCCGGTCCGTTTCCCTGCTGTTCCCAGCAGCTCCTTCGTGGTCTCCTCTTCCATTGGTCCCTCCTGTGTCGTGAGTTGCCCCTTTGGGGTAGTTTCATTCACACCTTCTTTATTGTCATTACCTTACTCATTACCTGTGTTTTCTGCCTACCGCATTGGCAGGTCATTTATGTTGGGAAGGTCCATTGCTTCCCACTCATTCTCTCCCCTTGTCTCCCAGTTTTTCTGGGGTTTTCCAGTCCCTCCTGCTCTTTGTATACTTTGGTATTGTGTCTTATATTTTGTGTGGTTCCCTGGGCGACGGTTGTCGCGGGTTGTGGCGACCAGGTCGCGGGCGCTTAGTTGCGTTAGCCAGGGCCCGGCAAGTCGCCGTTTTGTTAATTTCAGTTAGGCCCCTCAGTCAGCTTTCCTCTTGACCGTACCCTAGGGGGGTCCCCGGCTCCTTGTCCTCTCATAACACCTGGCTGCACCGGAGCTTGGGTGGGCTTAACCTACCCATTCAAACGTGGCGGCTACAGGCGAAGCCTAGTAACACCTGCAGGAGTAGGTCACCCAGCCTGGGGGGTACAACAGAGGTAGTATAGGGTTTGGCCGTGGCTGTCCTAAACAGCAGTCCCGGCGGTGGGGTCACACCCGAAACCTAACATTATCACCGGCCATACAAAAAAAAAAAAAAAAAGAAAAAAGATTTTCTTTTTTTTTTTTTTCTCTCTTTCCCTTCCCCTTTCTTATTCTCCCGTTTTTCTGGACAGATAGCATTTTTGGGTGTGTATATCTTTGTTGTCTCTGGTGTGGATCGGTTATTAAGATGAATCCTACTCCTGAGGGTCAGGCTCAGGCATTTGCCAGTCAATTACAAGGTTTAACGCAGATGGTTCAAAATTTATCTCTTAGGATGAAAACCCAGGAGGAGGGTGTACGAGGAAATCCGCCGGTTCTGGTAGAACCTAAAATTAATCTTCCAGACCGGTTTTCGGGTAACCGGAAGGATTTCTTTAATTTTAGAGAAAGTTGTAAACTTTATTTCAAACTGCGACCCCGGTCATCCGGCTCTGAATTACAGCAAGTTGGTTTAATTATGTCTTTGCTTCAGGGGGATCCCCAGACTTGGGCTTTTGGGTTAAAGTCTGATAATCCCGCCTTAGCGTCGGTGGATGCTTTCTTTAAATCATTAGGACTTCTATATGATGACCCTGATAGAGAGGCGTCTGCCGAGAGTCATCTGCGCTCTCTCAGACAGGGCCGGAACCCTGCAGAAGCATATTGCACAGAATTCCGACGGTGGTCGAATGACTGTGGCTGGAATGACCCGGCATTACGTAGCCAATTCAGGCTAGGGCTTTCTGAAGCCATTAAAGATAGCCTTATCCAGTATCCCGTCCCGGGATCCCTTGATAAACTCATGGAGTTATCGATTAAAATCGATCGGCGTCTTAGGGAACGCAGGTCTGAGAGAGGACCCAGTTTGAGGCCTACTTCCCTCGGCTTTGTACCCTCAGAGGACGAAGAAGAACCAATGCAAGTTGGTGCTTACCGCATCACCCCCGATGAGAGAGCTCGCCGGATGAATGCCGGTTTATGCATTTATTGCGGGAGCAAAGGGCATTTCCTCCGCGCTTGTCCCAACAAGTCGGGAAACGCCAAAACCAAGTGAATGCAGAGGGGATTCACTTTGGTTCTCTTCTTATTTCCCCTCACAATGCATTATTAGTCCCTACTGAGATTCAGGGTGTAGAGGTGAAGATGTCAGTTACTGCATTTATTGATAGCGGGGCAGCTGGGAATTTTCTAGATATTCAGCTGGCTGAAAGACTGGCCATCCCCCTGCTTCCTCTGAAAAAACCTGTAATAATGCGAGGTCTGGACGGCAGCCCGTTGGTCAACGGAGTGGTCCGCCATCAGACCCCGCCAGTTTCCCTACGTGTGGGCATTTTCCATACAGAAAAAATTTCTTTCTTTCTTATCTCATGCGCCACTGTGCCGATCGTTCTGGGTCACCCCTGGCTCCGGGTTCATAACCCACAGATTGACTGGCAGGCAGGGGAAATAACTCGTTGGAGTAATCATTGCTCCAGTCATTGCCTAGGGCAGCCTATACTCGGGGCAATGGTTTCCGTGGAGGGGATTCCAGCGGCCTACGCTGACTTCCAGGATGTCTTTTCTAAAGGCGAAGCTGAAGTCTTACCCCCTCATCGCACATACGATTGCGCCATTGAGCTAATTCCCAAGGCACAATTTCCCAAAGCCAGACTTTATTCCTTGTCTGGACCTGAGACGCAGTCCATGAATACCTATATTCAAGAAAATTTGGCTAAAGGCTTTATTCGGCCCTCAAAGTCTCCCTTAAGTGCAGGGTTCTTTTTTGTTTCCAAAAAGGATGGCTCCTTAAGACCCTGCATAGATTACAGGGCACTCAACAAGATAACGGTAAAAAACACGTATCCATTACCATTAATATTGGTGTTGTTTGACCAGCTTCGCACCGCTAAGATCTTTTCTAAGATCGACCTGCGCGGTGCCTACAACCTTGTCCGCATAAAAGCGGGAGACGAATGGAAGACTGCCTTTAGTACCCAAACAGGGCACTACGAATATCTCGTAATGCCATTCGGCTTGTCTAACGCACCAGCGGTCTTCCAAGATTTCATCAATGACATCCTTAGAGATTTCTTGGGAGTCTTCGCTGTGGTCTATTTAGACGACATTTTGATCTACTCCAGCTCGTTGGAAGAACATCGCCATCAGGTCAGGTTAATTCTTCAAAGGCTTAGAGAACATCGTCTCTTTGCTAAGCCTGAGAAGTGCGAATTCGAAGTTACTAAGGTATCCTTTTTAGGATACGTGATTTCCTCGGAAGGCTTTTATATGGAACCCAAGAAACTGCAAGCAGTTTTAGATTGGGTCAAGCCCACGACCCTTAAAGCTGTCCAAAGATTTTTAGGGTTTGCAAATTACTATAGGCGGTTTATCTGCTCTTTTTCTGATGTGGTAGCTCCCATAGTGGCGCTCACAAAAAAGGAAGCAGATCCATCTCAGTGGCCTCCCCAGGCAGAAGAGGCATTCCGGGCCTTAAAACAAGCTTTTGTGTCCGCTCCCATTTTAAGACATCCCGATCCCCAACTACCGTTTGTCGTTGAAATCGACGCTTCTGAGGTAGGGGCAGGGGCAGTCCTGTCTCAACAGGATTCTGAGTCCTTATTCTTTTTTCCTTGCGCCTACATGTCTCGAAAATTCTCTACTGCAGAGATGAACTATGACGTCGGGAACCGGGAATTGTTGGCTATAAAATGGGCATTCGAGGAATGGAGGCATTGGTTGGAAGGGGCCAACCATCAGATTCTGGTTATCACAGACCACAAAAATTTACAATACCTGGAATCAGCAAAGCGTCTGAATGCCCGACAAGCCCGGTGGGCATTATTCTTTACACGTTTTAACTTTATTATCTCTTACCGTCCCGGGTCTAAAAATGTAAGAGCAGACGCATTGTCTCGGAGTTTCTTAACCAAACAAGGGTTGCGGGAATCTCCTCGGCCCATTCTTCCGGCATCAATTATCCATTTTGGCATTACTCAGACCCTCAAGGATCTACTTCTGCAGGTCCAGGGTCAGGCACCTAGACAGATGCCTCTCGGCCATTTATTTGTGCCGCAGTCCTTGAGAAAACGGGTCTTAGAGGAGTTCCATGACAGCCAGATTGCAGGGCATTCCGGCATCAAGAAGACACTTGATCTTCTCTCCCGATGCGTCTGGTGGCCGAGCATGGTTCCAGATACCAAGGAGTACATCCAGTCTTGTCCCGATTGTGCTAGACACAAGATTCCCAGAGTGTCGCCCACAGGACAACTTATCCCCTTGGCAATTCCCTCCAGACCATGGTCACATATTGCCATGGATTTTGTGGTCGACCTACCCCTATCATCAGGTTTTCGAGTAGTATGGGTGATTATTGACAGGTTCAGTAAGATGGCCCATTTTGTTCCTTTGCCCCAGTTGCCATCAGCCAATAAGTTGGCCAAATTGTTTTTAGCTCATGTTTTCAAACTTCATGGTCTTCCAACCGATATAGTTTCTGATCGAGGTCCGCAGTTTATTGCCCGGTTTTGGAAACTTTTTTGCAATGCATTAAAGATCAAGTTGAGTTTAACTTCCGCTTACCATCCCCAATCCAATGGGCAGACGGAACGCCTTAATCAATCCTTGAAGCAATATCTGCGCCTTTTTGTGTCCAAAGCTCAGAATGACTGGTCGGAGTTCCTCCCCGTTGCCGAGTTCGCATATAACAACTCCTATCACTCGGCTACCCGGACTTCACCTTTCGTAGCCAATTATGGCTTTCACCCTAAAGCCACTGCTCTGGCTCCAGAGGGATCAGTAGTTCGCTCTTCCACTACTGCCCGTTTAAAGGTCATTTGGAGGGAGGTACACGACGCTCTTAAGAGGGCTGCTCTTCAGGAAAAAGTTTTTTCTGACCGGTCAAGACGACCATGCAACTTTAAAGTAGGCGATAAAGTCTGGTTGTTTACTCGGAACATCAGATTGCGACAAGGAACTTCTAAATTTGGCCCAAAATTTATTGGTCCATTTGCCATTGTTAAGAGAGTTAATCCTGTAGCCTTTCGGTTACAAATTCCTAGGGCTTTAAAGATAGCCAATACTTTTCATGCCTCTCTGCTCAAGCCCGTTTTCACGTCTAGGAAATTTCCTCGAAAGGCAAACCTGGGTAAACCACCTGTTAATGTCCATGGACAGTCAGAATTTCTTGTAGAAAAAATCTTGGATTGCAAGGTCTCTCGAGGTTCTTTATGTTTCCTTGTCCATTGGAAAGGATACGGCCCGGAAGAGAGGTCATGGGTTCCCGATAGGGATCTGCACGCCCCACGCCTCAAAGCAAGCTTCTTTCGGGATTTCCCTCAGAAAACAAGGCTTCGGGGTTCTTTAACCCCTCCTCAAGGGGGGGGTACTGTTAGGCGCCGTGGGAGCGCTTCTGGAAGGACAGAGCGGCATGTACGCTTAGCCGCCTGTCCTTCCGGCTCTGACGTCCGGTTGCCTAGCAACCAGGGACGCCGGAGGACGCAGCGTCGGAGCGTGACGCCCGTCCTCTCTCCTCACGTCTCTCAGCGCCTGAGACGCGGCAGCGCCGTTGCTTAGCAACGGCAGACGCTGCTAGGCAGAGAGGAAAAGCCGCGAAATTCTACAGGCCGCAGGTGTCGGAAAGGACTCGTTAGGACAGGCGGGACTCAGGCCTCCATTCTCATTGGCTCCTAGCCTTCTTATCTAGGAAGCCAGCCCTGCAGTCCTGGCCGGTGATAGCTCCTGTTTGGACCTATCTGTCTGCTGCTCTCCGGTCCGTTTCCCTGCTGTTCCCAGCAGCTCCTTCGTGGTCTCCTCTTCCATTGGTCCCTCCTGTGTCGTGAGTTGCCCCTTTGGGGTAGTTTCATTCACACCTTCTTTATTGTCATTACCTTACTCATTACCTGTGTTTTCTGCCTACCGCATTGGCAGGTCATTTATGTTGGGAAGGTCCATTGCTTCCCACTCATTCTCTCCCCTTGTCTCCCAGTTTTTCTGGGGTTTTCCAGTCCCTCCTGCTCTTTGTATACTTTGGTATTGTGTCTTATATTTTGTGTGGTTCCCTGGGCGACGGTTGTCGCGGGTTGTGGCGACCAGGTCGCGGGCGCTTAGTTGCGTTAGCCAGGGCCCGGCAAGTCGCCGTTTTGTTAATTTCAGTTAGGCCCCTCAGTCAGCTTTCCTCTTGACCGTACCCTAGGGGGGTCCCCGGCTCCTTGTCCTCTCATAACACCTGGCTGCACCGGAGCTTGGGTGGGCTTAACCTACCCATTCAAACGTGGCGGCTACAGGCGAAGCCTAGTAACACCTGCAGGAGTAGGTCACCCAGCCTGGGGGGTACAACAGAGGTAGTATAGGGTTTGGCCGTGGCTGTCCTAAACAGCAGTCCCGGCGGTGGGGTCACACCCGAAACCTAACATTATCACCGGCCATACAAAAAAAAAAAAAAAAAGAAAAAAGATTTTTTTTTTTTTTTTTCTCTCTTTCCCTTCCCCTTTCTTATTCTCCCGTTTTTCTGGACAGATAGCATTTTTGGGTGTGTATATCTTTGTTGTCTCTGGTGTGGATCGGTTATTAAGATGAATCCTACTCCTGAGGGTCAGGCTCAGGCATTTGCCAGTCAATTACAAGGTTTAACGCAGATGGTTCAAAATTTATCTCTTAGGATGAAAACCCAGGAGGAGGGTGTACGAGGAAATCCGCCGGTTCTGGTAGAACCTAAAATTAATCTTCCAGACCGGTTTTCGGGTAACCGGAAGGATTTCTTTAATTTTAGAGAAAGTTGTAAACTTTATTTCAAACTGCGACCCCGGTCATCCGGCTCTGAATTACAGCAAGTTGGTTTAATTATGTCTTTGCTTCAGGGGGATCCCCAGACTTGGGCTTTTGGGTTAAAGTCTGATAATCCCGCCTTAGCGTCGGTGGATGCTTTCTTTAAATCATTAGGACTTCTATATGATGACCCTGATAGAGAGGCGTCTGCCGAGAGTCATCTGCGCTCTCTCAGACAGGGCCGGAACCCTGCAGAAGCATATTGCACAGAATTCCGACGGTGGTCGAATGACTGTGGCTGGAATGACCCGGCATTACGTAGCCAATTCAGGCTAGGGCTTTCTGAAGCCATTAAAGATAGCCTTATCCAGTATCCCGTCCCGGGATCCCTTGATAAACTCATGGAGTTATCGATTAAAATCGATCGGCGTCTTAGGGAACGCAGGTCTGAGAGAGGACCCAGTTTGAGGCCTACTTCCCTCGGCTTTGTACCCTCAGAGGACGAAGAAGAACCAATGCAAGTTGGTGCTTACCGCATCACCCCCGATGAGAGAGCTCGCCGGATGAATGCCGGTTTATGCATTTATTGCGGGAGCAAAGGGCATTTCCTCCGCGCTTGTCCCAACAAGTCGGGAAACGCCAAAACCAAGTGAATGCAGAGGGGATTCACTTTGGTTCTCTTCTTATTTCCCCTCACAATGCATTATTAGTCCCTACTGAGATTCAGGGTGTAGAGGTGAAGATGTCAGTTACTGCATTTATTGATAGCGGGGCAGCTGGGAATTTTCTAGATATTCAGCTGGCTGAAAGACTGGCCATCCCCCTGCTTCCTCTGAAAAAACCTGTAATAATGCGAGGTCTGGACGGCAGCCCGTTGGTCAACGGAGTGGTCCGCCATCAGACCCCGCCAGTTTCCCTACGTGTGGGCATTTTCCATACAGAAAAAATTTCTTTCTTTCTTATCTCATGCGCCACTGTGCCGATCGTTCTGGGTCACCCCTGGCTCCGGGTTCATAACCCACAGATTGACTGGCAGGCAGGGGAAATAACTCGTTGGAGTAATCATTGCTCCAGTCATTGCCTAGGGCAGCCTATACTCGGGGCAATGGTTTCCGTGGAGGGGATTCCAGCGGCCTACGCTGACTTCCAGGATGTCTTTTCTAAAGGCGAAGCTGAAGTCTTACCCCCTCATCGCACATACGATTGCGCCATTGAGCTAATTCCCAAGGCACAATTTCCCAAAGCCAGACTTTATTCCTTGTCTGGACCTGAGACGCAGTCCATGAATACCTATATTCAAGAAAATTTGGCTAAAGGCTTTATTCGGCCCTCAAAGTCTCCCTTAAGTGCAGGGTTCTTTTTTGTTTCCAAAAAGGATGGCTCCTTAAGACCCTGCATAGATTACAGGGCACTCAACAAGATAACGGTAAAAAACACGTATCCATTACCATTAATATTGGTGTTGTTTGACCAGCTTCGCACCGCTAAGATCTTTTCTAAGATCGACCTGCGCGGTGCCTACAACCTTGTCCGCATAAAAGCGGGAGACGAATGGAAGACTGCCTTTAGTACCCAAACAGGGCACTACGAATATCTCGTAATGCCATTCGGCTTGTCTAACGCACCAGCGGTCTTCCAAGATTTCATCAATGACATCCTTAGAGATTTCTTGGGAGTCTTCGCTGTGGTCTATTTAGACGACATTTTGATCTACTCCAGCTCGTTGGAAGAACATCGCCATCAGGTCAGGTTAATTCTTCAAAGGCTTAGAGAACATCGTCTCTTTGCTAAGCCTGAGAAGTGCGAATTCGAAGTTACTAAGGTATCCTTTTTAGGATACGTGATTTCCTCGGAAGGCTTTTATATGGAACCCAAGAAACTGCAAGCAGTTTTAGATTGGGTCAAGCCCACGACCCTTAAAGCTGTCCAAAGATTTTTAGGGTTTGCAAATTACTATAGGCGGTTTATCTGCTCTTTTTCTGATGTGGTAGCTCCCATAGTGGCGCTCACAAAAAAGGAAGCAGATCCATCTCAGTGGCCTCCCCAGGCAGAAGAGGCATTCCGGGCCTTAAAACAAGCTTTTGTGTCCGCTCCCATTTTAAGACATCCCGATCCCCAACTACCGTTTGTCGTTGAAATCGACGCTTCTGAGGTAGGGGCAGGGGCAGTCCTGTCTCAACAGGATTCTGAGTCCTTATTCTTTTTTCCTTGCGCCTACATGTCTCGAAAATTCTCTACTGCAGAGATGAACTATGACGTCGGGAACCGGGAATTGTTGGCTATAAAATGGGCATTCGAGGAATGGAGGCATTGGTTGGAAGGGGCCAACCATCAGATTCTGGTTATCACAGACCACAAAAATTTACAATACCTGGAATCAGCAAAGCGTCTGAATGCCCGACAAGCCCGGTGGGCATTATTCTTTACACGTTTTAACTTTATTATCTCTTACCGTCCCGGGTCTAAAAATGTAAGAGCAGACGCATTGTCTCGGAGTTTCTTAACCAAACAAGGGTTGCGGGAATCTCCTCGGCCCATTCTTCCGGCATCAATTATCCATTTTGGCATTACTCAGACCCTCAAGGATCTACTTCTGCAGGTCCAGGGTCAGGCACCTAGACAGATGCCTCTCGGCCATTTATTTGTGCCGCAGTCCTTGAGAAAACGGGTCTTAGAGGAGTTCCATGACAGCCAGATTGCAGGGCATTCCGGCATCAAGAAGACACTTGATCTTCTCTCCCGATGCGTCTGGTGGCCGAGCATGGTTCCAGATACCAAGGAGTACATCCAGTCTTGTCCCGATTGTGCTAGACACAAGATTCCCAGAGTGTCGCCCACAGGACAACTTATCCCCTTGGCAATTCCCTCCAGACCATGGTCACATATTGCCATGGATTTTGTGGTCGACCTACCCCTATCATCAGGTTTTCGAGTAGTATGGGTGATTATTGACAGGTTCAGTAAGATGGCCCATTTTGTTCCTTTGCCCCAGTTGCCATCAGCCAATAAGTTGGCCAAATTGTTTTTAGCTCATGTTTTCAAACTTCATGGTCTTCCAACCGATATAGTTTCTGATCGAGGTCCGCAGTTTATTGCCCGGTTTTGGAAACTTTTTTGCAATGCATTAAAGATCAAGTTGAGTTTAACTTCCGCTTACCATCCCCAATCCAATGGGCAGACGGAACGCCTTAATCAATCCTTGAAGCAATATCTGCGCCTTTTTGTGTCCAAAGCTCAGAATGACTGGTCGGAGTTCCTCCCCGTTGCCGAGTTCGCATATAACAACTCCTATCACTCGGCTACCCGGACTTCACCTTTCGTAGCCAATTATGGCTTTCACCCTAAAGCCACTGCTCTGGCTCCAGAGGGATCAGTAGTTCGCTCTTCCACTACTGCCCGTTTAAAGGTCATTTGGAGGGAGGTACACGACGCTCTTAAGAGGGCTGCTCTTCAGGAAAAAGTTTTTTCTGACCGGTCAAGACGACCATGCAACTTTAAAGTAGGCGATAAAGTCTGGTTGTTTACTCGGAACATCAGATTGCGACAAGGAACTTCTAAATTTGGCCCAAAATTTATTGGTCCATTTGCCATTGTTAAGAGAGTTAATCCTGTAGCCTTTCGGTTACAAATTCCTAGGGCTTTAAAGATAGCCAATACTTTTCATGCCTCTCTGCTCAAGCCCGTTTTCACGTCTAGGAAATTTCCTCGAAAGGCAAACCTGGGTAAACCACCTGTTAATGTCCATGGACAGTCAGAATTTCTTGTAGAAAAAATCTTGGATTGCAAGGTCTCTCGAGGTTCTTTATGTTTCCTTGTCCATTGGAAAGGATACGGCCCGGAAGAGAGGTCATGGGTTCCCGATAGGGATCTGCACGCCCCACGCCTCAAAGCAAGCTTCTTTCGGGATTTCCCTCAGAAAACAAGGCTTCGGGGTTCTTTAACCCCTCCTCAAGGGGGGGGTACTGTTAGGCGCCGTGGGAGCGCTTCTGGAAGGACAGAGCGGCATGTACGCTTAGCCGCCTGTCCTTCCGGCTCTGACGTCCGGTTGCCTAGCAACCAGGGACGCCGGAGGACGCAGCGTCGGAGCGTGACGCCCGTCCTCTCTCCTCACGTCTCTCAGCGCCTGAGACGCGGCAGCGCCGTTGCTTAGCAACGGCAGACGCTGCTAGGCAGAGAGGAAAAGCCGCGAAATTCTACAGGCCGCAGGTGTCGGAAAGGACTCGTTAGGACAGGCGGGACTCAGGCCTCCATTCTCATTGGCTCCTAGCCTTCTTATCTAGGAAGCCAGCCCTGCAGTCCTGGCCGGTGATAGCTCCTGTTTGGACCTATCTGTCTGCTGCTCTCCGGTCCGTTTCCCTGCTGTTCCCAGCAGCTCCTTCGTGGTCTCCTCTTCCATTGGTCCCTCCTGTGTCGTGAGTTGCCCCTTTGGGGTAGTTTCATTCACACCTTCTTTATTGTCATTACCTTACTCATTACCTGTGTTTTCTGCCTACCGCATTGGCAGGTCATTTATGTTGGGAAGGTCCATTGCTTCCCACTCATTCTCTCCCCTTGTCTCCCAGTTTTTCTGGGGTTTTCCAGTCCCTCCTGCTCTTTGTATACTTTGGTATTGTGTCTTATATTTTGTGTGGTTCCCTGGGCGACGGTTGTCGCGGGTTGTGGCGACCAGGTCGCGGGCGCTTAGTTGCGTTAGCCAGGGCCCGGCAAGTCGCCGTTTTGTTAATTTCAGTTAGGCCCCTCAGTCAGCTTTCCTCTTGACCGTACCCTAGGGGGGTCCCCGGCTCCTTGTCCTCTCATAACACCTGGCTGCACCGGAGCTTGGGTGGGCTTAACCTACCCATTCAAACGTGGCGGCTACAGGCGAAGCCTAGTAACACCTGCAGGAGTCGGTCACCCAGCCTGGGGGGTACAACAGAGGTAGTATAGGGTTTGGCCGTGGCTGTCCTAAACAGCAGTCCCGGCGGTGGGGTCACACCCGAAACCTAACATAGAGATGGCCCTGTATGTGAGTGTGAGGTGTTTGAAGAGGATTCTGTAGGGGAATGGAAGCCAGTGCAGATTTTGTTGAAGGGGAGTGGCAGAATTAGAACGGCGGGAGAGGAAGATAAGCCTGGCTGCAGCATTGAGGACAGATTGGAGAGGAGCTAGTTGGGATTGAGCGAGGCCGGTGAGAAGAGCATTACAGTAGTCAAGCCTTGAGATGACCAATGAGTGGATGATCAGCTTAGTTGCACTCTGTGAGAGAAAGGGCATGATGCGAGCAATGTTGCGTAAATGGAACCGGCAAGAATGGGCCAGGGCTTGGATGTGGGGTGCAAAGGAGAGGGAGGAGTCAAGAGTGACACCCAGGCAGCGGAGTTGGGGAACAGGGGAGATGATGGTGTTGTTAACAGTGATAGAGATATTAGTAGGGGGCATAGCTCTGGGTGGGGGAAAGATAATAAGTTCGGTTTTGTCCATATTCTGCTTCAGAAATCGCTCAGACATCCAGGTAGAGATGGCAGAGAGGCAGTTGGAAACTTGAGAGAAAACAGTGGGGGACAGATCAGGAGAGGAGAGGTAGATTTGTGCACAAATTTTGGTAATTCTTCCATACAAAATATATTTTCCTTTGCTCGTGCATCCCAAATTTCCTCACTCACATTTACCACTTTGACTTGCATGAGAGAGGCATAGGAAGGAACAAGCATAAGCAGCAAAGATGCATAGCGCATAAGCTGTGTGCCAAATAGGTGGTCATGAATCACTTGAGGGAGGAAATCAAAATAATAAAGATATTGACCATCTGATTTTTAGTCATCAACTGCATTAAGGTGTGTGCACACTGGCAAATTTATTGTGCGTTTGATTGAACGTTCAATATACTGTATTGATGCACCATTGGCCAGTGTGTACCATCGATATTTTAGTAAATGTTGCTGTTCACAGATATATCACGTTGGCTGTGCAACACAGCCAATGACCGATATATCTAAAGATATAGCGGCACAACGTGCTATGTGTATGGGCGATCTACCGACCACCTGTGCAGCCACTCCGGGAGCCTCCGGTGATTGACAGCTCAATGGGCTGGGGCATTCAAATATGCTAGCCCATTTGTGATGTCAGTCCCGACGGATCAGGCAGCATGTATGGAGAATATGCTGCATGATCCATCTTTAGATATATCTGAAGATCGATTGATATCTATTATACCGGTTTCACATCGCAAATGCCCGGTCTGTCCCGGGAGCGACCAAGCATTTGCAAGGTGAAGCTTCCTTCTGGGGCGGAGCGGTGGTGAGTCATCGGGGGCAGCGGAGGAGGCGCTTGGACCTGATGCTGCCTCCTCCCTATAGTGTAAACGGGACCCGGGTCGCTCGACCCAGGTTATCCGTTTACACTGCCCAGCAACCCAGGTCCAGCAACACGGGTCGGAATGTTGGGTTTCTAGACCTGGAATTTTACTGTTGACACCGCACAGTGACCTGGGTGGACCCAGCAACAACCCAGGTTAGACCTGAGTTATTTTTGCAGTGTGAAATGGGTATTAGTGTGTTCCCAGCTTTAGGATCTAAGATCTGGCCTTCTGTCACCTGTGTGGCATGCTGGAATAAGTGCAGAAGCCGCCAAAGGCTACAGAAACCTATAGGATTCCTTATCAAACATTCCTTCTAAATGCCATAGGCATGGTGTGTTCCCCCTGAATATTAGGTGGAATCGAGAACTAGCTGGATAGGGGCCTTTGCAATATTGAATTGTTGAAATCCTAAGGCCTGGTACACACCAGAACGATCCTGATTGTTAGTAGATTGTTAGCAGATTGTGTGATGCTCGCACGATCTGTTGGAGCACACAATCTGCTAACGATCTGCATCCAATCTGATCCCAATCCGATCTGAGTCTGTATTCAGTTAAATGGATCTTTTACAGATCCTCACTGCAGCAGGTATGATCTGTAAAACGACAGCGGGGACGCGCATCAGATTGGAATCGGATCGGAATTGGACCTAAACATGCCCAATCTACATACAATCTGCATCCAATCGGTCGGAATTGGATCCAGATTGATGGAATTGAGCCCTAATCGTTCTGGTGTGTACCCCCCCTAACTCTATTATTGATTTAAACTCAAGATTATATTTTTTATAAAATAATGATACCAATTATGAAATTGGTATCATTATTTAGTGATCTCTGCCTACACAGGTTTGCATTCATTTTAAAATAAAAAAAAATCCTCTTCCACGTTCAGCTGTGATTACAGGTATAGGGGGATATTTATTTTTTATTTATTTGATCTTTTAAAAAAGTTGAATCTGACAGGTTTTAATGTGGTTGTAAACGGTCGCATTGAATAGATATTTGCCGATATTTCCCACTGTCGGAAAGATCAGCGCACATTGAATACCCCCATAGTCAGTCCAATACGAGCTGTGACTACAGATATACTGAGCCCAATAGCAGTAGTGCTTACAGTCCATCTAATAGCCTGTGGCATCTACCTGTTTGGACACCCGGGGCGGCAGAATATTGTGATGTCACAACCAAAAGCTGTTGGTTTTAATAAATTTGGAAAAGATTCCTTAAGCTCAATTGATGTGAAAAACCTATGCGTAATTTGTTCTGAATCTAGCTGGGGAATGCAGCTTGACCACCGGGTGAGCAACTGTCCCCGGATCCAGACAGTGGAGTGCCACCGGTTGGAAAGCTGAGGGGGGAGGGGCGGGGCAGGGATGAGGCATCGACATGGCACTGGGTGGGAACGGTCCGCACAAGGCAGACCTGTCCACACTATTTGCGGAGTGGGCCATAGCGGCTGCATGATGTCAGATTCAACTTCTGCAACCCAAAACATGAAGGCCCTGTTGTTGCATGTTTTATTTGAAGGGCCTGATTCATAGTTGTGCAGTCGATGGAAGGACTCCACAAATTCAGTAGCCATTCTGTGCAAGTCCAGGACAGAATCCTGTGTCACACATATTGCCCCATAAGCATGCAGCTGATTGGGAGCAATGTTCTCAAAAACGGGGGATGCTGTTGCAATTTTCTTGGAGTGCCAATGTCAGTGGTCCATGATTTACTGGCACCAGAACAGGGCCGTTTTAAGAATATAATGGGCCCCTGGGCAAAATAATTCCCCTCCCCTCACAACCCCCCTCCTTTCACAACCCCCCTCCCCTCACAAACCCCCTCCCCTCACCTATGTGCAGCAGCAGCAGGTGGCGGGGATCCGGCAGCGGTGGGTGGAAAGGTCCGTCCAGGAAGCGGCAACTCAGACCTTGATGTAGTGCTTTTTGCCGCCGTGCGGGAAGCGCTGCAGATTTTGGAAAGAATGGCTGGGCGCTGATTGGCTGAGCGTCCGGCCAATCAGCATATGGCCAGTCTTTTCAAAATCAGCACAGCAGCACTTCCTGGCCGGCGGCAGACAGCACTACATCAAGGTCTCCACTTCCTGGACGGACCCTGCCACACGCTGCTGCCCGGGTCCCCTGCACACGCCGCCCGCTGCCCGGGTCCCCTGCACACGCCGCCCGCTGCCCGGGTCCCCTGCACACTTCGCCCGCTGCCTGGGTCCCTTGCACACGCCTCTCGCTGCCCGGGTCCCCTGCACACGCCGCCCGCTGCCTGGGTCCCCTGCACACGCCTCCGGCTGCCCGGGTCCCCTGCACACGCCGCCCGCTGCCCGGGTCCCCTGCACACTTTGCCCGCTGCCTGGGTCCCCGCTACACACCACCTGCCGCCTTTCCCTAGGGCAGTGCAATCTTCTCCATTGTGGTGGGCCCCTACTATCCTTGGGCCCCTGGGCAACTGCCCATTAAGCCCAATGGGAAAGACGGCCCTGCACCAGAATCCTAAACAGCCCGGTATCCTGAGTAACCCAAGGTCACTTAGAAGGGCAATCCTGTGTCTTCAGATGAAGCAGCCGATGACAGCGGCCAGCAGGAGGCGCCTGTTTACTCCTCCTGCAGCAGCAATCAGGCTGGTTAGAGGAACAGACTCCAGGCCAGCTTTACATTCCAGCACTGGGTCACACTCACAGCTGGACTCTGTCTGCTGGGGCTGTGACCTGACACTAGAGCATCAGTCCTGCTTCTCTATGATATGCTGTGATTACAGTACTCTCTATCTTCTGCTGGTGTCATGGGAGGGGGTCACCAGCTGAGGAATGCTCTCGTGTGTGTGTGTGTGTGTGTGTGTGTGTGTGTGTGTGTGTGTGTGTGTGTGTAACATCAACGTGTATTGCTGAGAAGGAAGGAGCAGCACAGGTTGTCTACTAGCGGATGAAAGTATAATTATAAAAATTGAAATAATAATTATAATGGGGACAATTCAATTATGGTAATTTAGGGGGATATATACGGAAGACCGGTGTTGGGAATGCTCATTGCCAGAGTACCAAGCTCACACTGACTTGTTTATTATTATTATTATTGTTATTAATAATAACTTTATTTATATAGCATTCTTTCCCTTCACGGAGGCTTACACGGAGCCTTACAGACATTACAGACATGTTACAATTATTAATAATGTATTAAAAAAAAAAACACACCAAACTAAAACAAAGAAAAAGACCCCCCCCCCCCCATGCACCCGGCTTGTGACGCCACTGGGGCTGGAGTGGGTGAAACCTGGTACCCCATGCAGGCAAAATGACAGCAGGCTTTAAAAGCTCAACCATGGAAGAAGAGCAGGGGCCAGGCAACGCTGACAATGGAGATACAGCAGAGGCAGCCTGGGCATTCTAAAGCAGGGCTAGATTCTAGATTTCCCACTAGAGATGACACCGGCTGGGGGCGCCAAGTCAGCCCCCCCCCCTCACTGGTTGCGGGAATCCGCAAGTCACAGGAGAGGGAGAGCATCACGGGGGAGCCGCAAATCCCTGGAGGGGGGTCGTGGGGGACCCTCAAGTCACTGAAGGGGGGCGCGGGAGACCTGCAAATCGCAGGAGGGAAGGTTACAGTGGGCGCGGATGGTGGAAGTCTTCTCTCTCTCTCGACTCTCTCTATGTGCTCTCTCGACTCTCTCTCTCCCTTTCTCTATGCACTCCCTCTCTCTCGCTGTTCTCCCTCTCTCTCTGCGCTCCCTCTCTCTCACTGCGCTCCCTCTCACTCTGCGATCCCTTTCATTTAGCCACCCGGACCACCCACTTCACTTGAGAAGCGGCTGGCAGCTTGTACCCTCCAGGAAAAATGTTTATGCCACTCATACCTTTTGAATACAGTTTCAATTCCATGCTCTAGAACAGTGTTTTTCAACCACTGTGCCGTGGCACATTAGTGTGCCTTGAGGTGTTCTCAAACGTGCCCCCAGATCTAGAGATGCCCAAACCAGTTTACAGCCACCACCAGTTTAACTGTTATTTACTGGTCTCTTCTTTTCATGTAAAGGGCCAATGTATTTTATTTTGTTACCTGTGGGGACCAGTGTGATTGTTTTTTATATGGTTATATGGGTTGTTTTTTTTCCTGTGGGGGCCAATGTGTTTTGCCCTGTGGGATCTCATGGTGTGCCTTGACAATTTAAAAATCTTATTTAGTGTGCCGCAAGCTAAAAAGGTTGAAAATTACTGCTCTAGAAGGTTATTGAGTCTAGAAGATTGTTGAGTTTTGCCCTCTGCGAAGTATGCCCTCATTTCTGGGCTTCCGGGAAAGCCAAGTTCTCATAAAATAGGCAACCGAGGTAACAACTGAAAGGGTTTTTAGAAAAATGTAAGGATTAACATTTGGGTCTGATTTGCAATGGTTGGTAAGCATAATGGTCCCCATACTAATCTGCTCTGGGGACAGTGGCAGGTGGGGAGTTTGACTGGAGCGGTACACCTGTCAAACTGTAACTCAGGGGGCAGAAAGACAATGGTGGGGTGACTCTGTTACTGCACTGGAAGCAGCCCCTGGTCCTCCAGTTAACACAGGAAAGAGCAAATGAAGACAATGCAGCTGTAAGGTAACAATAAATGTCTGGGAAATAATTAATGTGCAAGAAGCTATTAGGAAAAAAGGTAAAAAAAGATGATGAAATAGTGAACGTGAAAGGCATCACAGGGTATATTAGAAATGAATTTAGTATTAAAAAGAATAGTTACATTAACAAAAGTAGAGATAACACAAGAATAGAAAGAAAAAAATGAAATATGTTAATTACTTATGGTAGATTATGTTACGGTGGTTTAACCACAGAATAATGGAATTACGGGAAGAAGAAAATGCCTATAATACCAAGAGCTCGATAACTTAAATTTGAAAAATGAATGTACAAAAACTAATTAGTAATAAGTATAAAGAGTGAAAAATGGAAGAACAAAAAAAAGTAAAACTATTTCAGTGTTGGGGGGTATTCAATACCAGCCTCTATTTTTGAGGGGGGGAGGGAATAGCAGCGGGTGTTTATTCAATGCTGTCGGGCCCGTTTTGCCGGTAACGGGCGTGAATTGTCGCGATCACGGACAAATCTCGACAATCCAAGGATGTTTACGCGGACATACCCCCTTTTCGCCGATCGCCAGGTGGGACATTGAATTCTGCCCTGTGAAAACGGGCCAGGGTCACAGCTGTCGGAACGGATCGGCAGTCATATCCCGGGATTGAATACCCCTTTAGTCTGCCCTTCAGATGCTGTTCCCAAGCACTAACTTCCAATGACTTGCTTCTTCAGTGTTTATTATTGAGTTTATGTTCAGAGCTGGTTTGCACTTTGTGTTGGCCCTGATCATGTGACATCATGAGGTTAGATCAACGGGTGACATCTCCAGCACCAAGAAGTCCAGCACTGCATGGAGTACACTTTCCGGTACCATCCAGGCGGCCATACTGGCTGCACTATGGCTTCCAGGAGCATCATAATGACAGCTGTAGGGTGCAATTCCAATCTAGTTACGCTACAAATGTTGGGAGGAACGGATTAGTGGTTGCACCGATCTCATCCCTCCGACGTTTAAGATCATACCCATATATTATGACCACGGGTTACAGGATTCAAATAAAGCAGGGACTGCAAATGGCTCCTGTATGCAAAAATACCTCCATTGGCTGGGGCAGATTAGTAGACTTAGCCAGTCTCTATATAAGAACAGACGTGATTGATTCAGTTGTCACAAAGACTTTTCCAACACCAGTTTTGCTGAAGTTATAAAACAAAACAGATCTGCTCTTGTCACAACCCTTCAACTTAATGAGGTGTTAGCTTAATGCTGAGGCCAGTCACCACTAATGTGTGTATACACTGGAGCAAAGCCACCCACAGCAAAACATCTAGCAGGAATGACTGGAATCCCACCTGACTATGGGCCTGGAAAAAAGATTATTTCTGAAAATAAATCTTTATCTTTACTCCTCATCTTGGAATAATATTGGACTCTCGACACCCCCCCCCCCCCTCCTGCCCAAAAAAAAGCACTTGTAAAGTCACGCAAGAGGAGACAGGAAGCAGATAACTTCCACGCACCCACAAGTCGGATACAAGAGCCATTGGGTCAGCAATGGTGCCACCCCCGGAATTGTGCCCTGGCAGGCTGTACCAGTCATCCCTCACTACGGTTCTGGTTCAAATACATTCCAGTTGGTTTGACTGTGGCCGCATAGATTAGATTTGTCCATCAGCAATGGGGGATACTTACAGTGAGACTGGAGTGAAACAAGCCTCCGTTTGCATACTGCGACTATGAACTACAAGTTTTGTACCATATAACTGAGGCAGTGTATAGTAATGTTTGCACCGCAGACATTTTATGACCAGCTGATGTACAGATGGAGCCCCTGTCATCTTTGCCCGGCGCCCACCAGAACGTCCCCTCTGGCGAGCGCCGGCGGACAGGGACTCCATTGAAATGGGACGCGCCGTCTCTCGGCGGCTGGGCAGTGGCATCCTGCCTGTTTCCGCTTCAAGGAGACTGGCAGGAATAGGTAGGGGGTCAGGACGGCGAGGGGGACCGCCGGCGGATGTCGGTGTGAAGCTCCGTTTCCATGGGGTGTGCAAGCATCATGGGCGCGTGCGGCCCCTGGCGGGATCGGACCCGCTACAGCTACTGTACATTTTCCACCATGTCTATTATTGACTGGTAATCAAAAAGGGCATTCCGCTGTGCTCGGAACATCAGTATTTGTTGTGACCACCCTTTGCTTTCAGTGCAGCATCAATTGTTCTAGGTTTACTTGCACAAAGTCAGGGAGTTTGTAGGATTATAGGGCCTGATTCAGTGCGGATCGCTCATCTGCCAATGACTGGGAGTAGTTAGCCGCCACCGCCCAGACAGATTGAAAACCCGCCCCATGCAAATCTGTGAGTGAACTGCGAAAATTTCTCAATCCAGTGTCTTGTCGCACATTCACAGGGGCGCCGACAGGTCATTGGGGCCCCGGTAAAATGGAGGGGGTGTGGTCACTGGGTGGGCGCATGGCCTTCAGAGGGTGTGTAGCCACGCCCCTGGAAAAATAATGAGAGGGAGAGAGATGATGGGTTGCCCTTGCAGCTGCCTCTCTCTCCCCAGCTCAGAGCAGCGTGTGCTGGGCTTGGGAGAGACATGGTGGACACTCAAAAGGTCGCTCTTTTGTCCAATATACAATTCAGGCATATTCTAATGATGAATATATCGCTTCTCGGCCTTTTGGCTAGGATCAAGTGTAGTATCTGTTCTTATCAGTGGGTATGGACTGGCCTCTGGCAGAGAATAGAGAAAGGCTGGATTGAGTAACTGCTTTGATGGGCCGAGGGTGTGAGACCCCTCATGCCTGGGAGTGGCGAAAAGTCTGGCTGAGTACCTTCACCTCTGCGATGTGGTAGGAGGTGTTGTTTCTGTAAACCCACTGGTAGGAGGGGGGGAGAAACACTGGGCCTAGTAGTTTGACTCTCTTGACGGGGTTTGTAGCCCCTGAAGGATGAGACAGCTCAGTCTAGTATCCATTCCCAAGGAGCGGAGAAAGGCTGGGACTGAGTAGATGGCTCCTGTTCCAGAGGTTCGTAGCCTCTGATGGGGAGACCACAAAAAGCCCAGCTTAGTACCTTAACCTTGGGAAGCGAGAAACAATGGGACTGAGTAGATTGCTCTTCCGAGGGGGCCTCAACCTTTAAGGGAGTCATTTGAAAAGCCCAGTGGAGTACCCATTCCTATGCCAGGGGCTGGAAAGTGCCCTATGATGGGAGCAGAGAAACACTTGGTCGGACGCCACCTGGCTTGCTCCCTGGAGTCCGAGGCTGCACTGTGCCCCCGGGGAAACTCTGGGGTGCCGAACATGCACGGGTGATCCCAAAAATCACCATGCACTAGTATGGCATTAGCACTGCACACTTCACCTCTAAGATAGGTTTCACGTCCTTACCTTGTCCTTTTGGATGGGATAGGACAATTTTTCACACCCCCACCCGGCCTTCTGGCAGGGGTCTCTTTATTTCTTTCTTTCTTTTCCTTCTCACATTCGTGCACTTTTCACGTTTTCTGCTTTTTTTGTAGTTTGTCACTTTTTTTGGGCCGTGTGTTTGACCCTTATGGCCCATCCACTCCCTAATGTACCGAAGCTCTCATACTTTTGGGGAGAGCTTTGGTTCCTCGAGGGCGACCCCGAGCCGCAAGGCGGAGGGAAGCCTACTGCGGGTCTCTCCAAACCTTCGAGTGCGGAGGACCCACCGTCCTAACCCTTCCGGGGGTTGAGGAAAGAGGGTCTCTCTGAGCTCCGGCAAAGAGGACCCACCGATCCCTTTTTTCCTCTCTTTGGCCTTATGGCTGAGAGGGGTTAGGGGAGAAACGTGGCCTTTGGGAGAAGGTCCATCGAATGCAGGACCCCCTATGCACGACTTAGTCACTGCACTGGTGGTGGGAGCACACCTCGGGCTCCCTGAGTTTCTTCAAACTCAATCTAATGATGGATACAGAGTACAGCGAGAGTTTTAATGACTGATATTAAATACAGGTAACATTCTAATGACCAAAACAAACCACAGCCAGCATTCGAATGACCTCCATATACACAACATTCTAGTGACAATTGTATATTACAGAGAGCATTGTAGAACCGATATAATCTGCGTAAAATTATCCATCTCTGAATCAGTTCCTGTGCTCCTTCCACTGCATACTGCGCTATGGAACACTTGTGGTTTTATGGAAGAAAAGATAATTAATTAAATATAAGACTGCTTTTTTTTAAATCCCTTCATTATCTGTAAGCCAGTGTGGGGGCCGCTTATGGGACCTTTCTCATGGCTGATGGGTTAAAGTGGTGCATTCATTCATAATGTGTTGCTTTCAGCTTGTATGAGACACATTTCTAACAACCATACAGTGACTGATACTGAAAAGCACCATTACTCCTAGCCAGGCCTCCCGGCCTCCTCACAGCTGGTATTTCATGGTACATTCCTCGCCTCTCCCCTGATAGTCAGGAGAGGATGATACCGCAGAACGGCTGGTGTCCGAGTACTTAATTTCTATTGGTGGAAGCCAGAAAGTAATTTATGAGGAAGCAATAAGACATGTATCAGCCTCTGACCCTATAAGAGGTCAAGACAGAAGGTCGCCGCATAAGCCTGAACACTGATTTGTAATTGTCCTATTACATTAGTATCGTAGTTACCTCACCTCCTGCATTCTGCAGGAGACTCCCTGACATAGCAGCAATCTCCCTCTCTCCCTCATTAGTCTAACAATCTCCCTCATTTCACCTAGCCCACATTACACTGTTACACCATAGTTACCTCCCCTCCAGCATTCTGCAGGAGACTCCCTGACATAGCAGCAATCTCCCTCTCTCCCTCATTAGTCTAGCAATCTCCCTCATTTCACCTAGCCCACATTACACTGTTACATCATAGTTACCTCCCCTCCTGCATTCTGCAGGAGACTCCTTGACATAGCAGCAATCTCCCTCTCTCCCTCATTAGTCTAGTAATCTCCCTCATTTCACCTAGCCCACATTACAGTGTTACACCATAGTTACCTCCCCATCTGCATTCTGCAGGAGACTCCCTGCAATAACAGCAATCTTCCTCTCTACCTCATTAGTCTAGCAATCTCCCTCATGTCACCTAGCCCACATTACATTGCTACCCCATAGTTACCTCCTCTCCTGCATTCTACAGGAGGCTCCCTGACATAACAGCAATCTTCCTCTCTACCTATAAGCGTTCCATAAAAACTCATCTCTTCAGGCAAGCTTATCAAATTCCAGAACCAGTCATAGAAACTTGCATTCTGGTGGAATCGATGCAATAAAGAATACAGTATCTATCCTTATGTATTTCCTATAGATTGTAAGCTTGCGATCAGGGCCCTCCTACATTTTGACTGTCTGTAAATATCCTGTTTTGTTGTATCACTGTCCCCTATGTAAAGTGCAAAGGAATATGCTGCGCTATATAAGAAACTGTTAATAAATAAATAAATTAGTCTAGCAATCTCCCTCATGTCACCTAGCCCACATTACATTGCTACACCATAGTTACCTCCTCTCCTGCATTCTGCAGGAGACTCCCTGAAATAGCAGCAATCTCCCTCTCTCCCTCATTAGTCTAGCAATCTCCCTCATGTCACCTAGCCCACATTACACTGTAAAAAATGTTGGGGAAAAAAGGAATGAGAGATACTTTACCAAGTATAGTAGCTCTTACTAATTGCTTTGGGGGATCATCTACATTTGGATATAAGTCATTTTGAAAGATCCCTCTCAGAGATTGCAGTACACACCCACGCTTCTAGGTGCCACGTTCACAATCTCTTTTCACAATCTCTCCATATATGGTACGAGACACGCCCTTTGAGTGGAGCATGACACGCCCCCTCAATGAGGCACATTAAAAAATTATATTACCAACTATAATCTCCCTGAAACTAGTTTTCAAAAGTAGGTAATTATGATTAGTATCATTGTACAGTATCAGTCTCTTTAAGATGACTTTCCACGTTCTCTGGACATTTACACTAGAGCACATGGATGGACCTGATTACAGCCCTCCGATTTCACAGGGTGGAAGATTGACTGCGAATGTATACAGATCACAGCGTGCATGCATGAGGCCATTCAGCAAAAAAAAACAGTGTCTTTTTGATCGCAAGCCATTCGCAAGTTGAATGACAGGAAGCACACCCTGAAATAGCATTTGTTTGGAACAGGGCCGGCGCCACCACTAGGCAGCTCTAGGCATTTGCCTAGGGCGCCGGCACCTGGAGGGCGGCAGTTCGCCCCTCACCCCCAGCAAACTGTGGAAAAAACTTGCTGGAGCGGTCAGGGGTGTCCGTGCGGCAGTGGTACCTGCGGTCAGGGGTGTCCGTGCGGCAGTGGTACCTGCGGTCAGGGGTGTCCGTGCGGCAGTGGTACCTGCGGTCAGGGGTGTCCGTGCGGCAGTGGTACCTGCGGCGCCGTCATGTGTATAAAGCTGGCTGCCGCCGGCGGGGTCCCTGCAGTGAATAGAAAATAACTAGCGATATGCGCGCGGCGGCGCAGGAAGCGCTAGTTATTTTGTATCCCGACTTGCCTGGGGCGCTCCGGTGCCTTGCACCGGCCCTGGTTTGGAAGGTGGCTCTCTGATCGCAGAACTCTGCAAAATTAGCAGAGCGATGGTCAGGTATGGATAACCACCCTAATAATCCCTGGCTACAACACATGACAAATACTGTATGTGCGCTAAGGGTGCTGTGCTGACAGCAGGAAATGTTTGGCATGGGCCTCTCAGTATCACTGCAGATCTGCCCTTACAACTGACTTCTCATTGGATCAAATGGACCATTTCAGGTGACCATAGAGTAGCTACAGTATCAGGAGTTCCCAGCACAAACATTGGTAAAAACCTCAGGTATTAAAGCTTGTGCTTTACTGCATGATTCATCTATCATTCTGACTGGACCCCTTCCTCCCGGTCTTAAAAAAAAAAAAAAAGCATATTGGACCCGTGTGTATTTTTAGATTTATACTTCCTGTAATACATTTCACAAGAATAAACTATATAAAAGCAAATAGCAGCGCATACATGTTATTTTCCCATCGTTAATAACTGATATTGTGACTTGTGTTTAATCTGATCCCGCCATTCCTGAGATAGAACAGATGAGGTTTTTTTTAACGTTTCTCATACTACTAACAGCATGGAAATGAGACCCCCACTGTGATGGGACTTACTGGTAATGCTGGAGTGCAGAGTAGTACGCCTACTCTGATTGGGCTATGGCTTGGCCATATGGTTTGACTTCCACCACCACGTTCTTTGGTACGGGATCAGTAGGATTTCTCGACGATCAGGATGCCAGCAATCGATATCCCGATGCCGGCATCCCAAATGCTGGCAACACTGGCAGGGGCTCGGAAAGTAAGATCCCCCACTCCCTTACCCTCTAAATCTCCGCTCCCGGAGCCTAACCCTATACCCCCTCTAGGTGGTACCTAACCACCCAATCCCACCTAGGGGCTGCTTAACATCCCCTCCCTGGAGCATAACCCATACTTGCATAACCTCCCGGAAAGGCTGGGATGCTCCCAAAAACCGGGTCCCGCTCCCGGAAGCTGCACCCAAACGGCGGGCATCACAGTAAGTTTACTTAAGTGCACTGCATGTGGGGGGATAAGCTTGTCCACAGGTAATATGTTGTGTTATGCGGTGGGAGGGGCTCAGTTTGCACATGTAGGTTTATCTCAGTTGCGGAATGTGATGGAGTTTTGCGCTCCCTTAAAAAGAGAAAAATATATCTCTCTCTCTCTGTATATATATATATATATAGAGAGAGAGAGAGAGAGAGAGAGAGATTTTTAAGGGGGTACACAACTCCATCACAGGCAGCAACTGAGATAAATCTACATTTGTAAACAGAGCCCCTCCCCCTCCCACCGCTTAAATTAATTTTGCGTCATTCCGTGTGGCACAATGTGAAGTTCACATCTTATTCCCTGTGTGTCAGAATGTGAATTTCGGGCTCATTCCGTGTGGCACAATGTGAATTTCACATCTTATTCCCTGTGTGTCAGAATGTGAATTTCGGGCTCATTCCGTGTGGCACAATGTGAATTTCGGGCTCATTCCGTGTGGCACAATGTGAATTTCGGGCTCATTCCGTGTGGCACAATGTGAATTTCGGGCTCATTCCCTGTGTGTCAGAATGTGAATTTATTCTCATTCCCTGTGTGTCAGAATGTGAATTTCAGGCTCATTCCCTGTGTCAGAATGTGAATTTCGGACTCATTCCCTGTGTCAGAATGTGAATTTCGGCCTCATTTCCTGTGTCAGAATGTGAATTTCGGACTCATTCCCTGTGTCAGAATGTGAATTTCGGACTCATTCCCTGTGTCAGAATGTGAATTTCGGACTCATTCCCTGTGTCAGAATGTGAATTTCAGGCTCATTCCCTGTGTGTCAGAATGTGAATTTCGGGCTCATTCCCTGTGTGTCAGAATGTGAATTTCAGGCTCATTCCCTGTGTGTCAGAATGTGAATTTCGGACTCATTCCCTGTGTCAGAATGTGAATTTCGGGCTCATTCCCTGTGTCAGAATGTGAATTTCGGGCTCATTTCCTGTGTCAGAATGTGAATTTCAGGTTCAGCTTCATCGGGTTCCGGGGTCCGGCGCATGAGCAGTATGGTCAGCGGTACTGTGCATGTGCATAACCCATTTTGGGGGAGAGGCATCCCGGAGGTAGGGAACACCTCCTAATGGGACTGCCTTGAGTGACTGGCAGGTCGCACTTCCAATTGGAAGTCACTGCCAGTCACAGTGAAGCCAGAGCAGTCTCACAGGCTGCATCTGGCTTCACTTTAGGCAGAGAACAGTGGTGGATTTTACCTGGGGGGGGGGGCTGCAGCCCTGCAGCCCATAGGTAAAAACCGTCACTGACCCTTGTATACAGTTACCTTGTTATTATACAGTAGGATGAACTACACCCCCACTGGCAAACCTATAAAATTGTGCAAAATATATCATATTAAAGAAGGTAAATAGGTGATGTAAACATGCAATAAGACATTCCTCAATCCCTGTATAGACCTCTCAGGACATACTGAACAGTTCCTAATAAACACAGCTAAGGTCCTGACCAGGGGCGGAACTAGGACCTTCTGGGCCCCATAGCAAAATCTTGAAAGTCCCACACCCCCCAATTGTCACTACAATACCATGGTATGCAGAAGAAAGAGTGAAGGATATGAGAGACAAAGAGGGTGTCGGGAAAAAATAGAGGGGTGGTTAAGGATAGATAGCACTTCATCGAGGGAAAAAGAAAGGAGCAAGAGAGTGAGAGGGTCAGGTAGACAGACGGATAGGAGAAAACAAGAGAAAGGGGGTGCCAGGGAGAGAAAGAGACAGTGCCAGGTAGGGAGAGAGGGGAAAAGATAATGTGTGACAGGCAGTGAGACAGGTGGAGTGAGAGAGGGTTGAGAGAAAGAGAAGAGTGCAGGGTGAAAGAGAGAGAGCAGGAGATAAAGAAAAGACAATGTGGCAGGGGGAGAGAGAAAGCGATAGGGGGGCTGGGAGAAAGAGATGGGGGGGATGGTGAGGGGAATGGAAGTGAGACAGAGGTGGGGGGAGAGTGAGAATGAAAAAGAGAAGATGTGATTGATAGAGAGAGGCAGTGCCAGAGAGCAAGACAGGCTTGAATGGGAAAGAAAGAGAAAGGAGAGAGAAAGGTTAGATGGAGGGGAAGGGGGGTGTGTGGGGGTAGTGGGGGAGAGACTGAAAGAGGAGAGAGGTTAGATGAGGGGGAGGTGGGTGACAAGTGGGTGGATAGAGCAGGAAAGAGAGAAAGAAAGGAGGAGAGAGGGGAGATGTTAGACAGAGGGGAGGTGGCGATTGGTGGGGGGGAGAGAGATTAGGTGGAGGGGAAGGGGGAGGGGGTAGCATAAGAGAAAGAGAGGAGAGACATGGTGGCGAGGGAGAAAAAGAGAGTAGGTGGTGGGAGCAGAGAAGAAAAAGAGGAGAGAGGAGGGGGGACCTGTATCAATTTTACCTCCTAATCTTGTGTTCTCAACTCCCCTCCGACCCCCAGTTCAGGCTGTTCTGTCCACTGCTCACCACTAAGTATGATTGATGCTGTGTACCTGTGCACTGGGGGAGGGTCTCCTCGTCCGTGTGGAGTCATCCTCAACACTGACACCTCCGGGTCTCCACCGCTCAGGGGACGGAGATCCTCCTTTGCATTCAGCTCTGGCCTGGGTCTTCCACACATGGCCGCGTGTTTGCCCAGGCCCTATAACAGCTGCAACCAACCCCTACACCCTCCATAGTTACGCCACTGGTCCTGACAATGCCATAGAATCGTATGAAAGCAAACTGGGTCTGGTGAGTAGAATGGTTCTTCCTTAATTGTATATAGATAACAGCCATGACCAGACACCCATTCTTTATGCATGTCACAAACTAATTGTTGTGTCTGGAACCTGCAGTCTCAATTTACTGCCACTGGGGGCAGTGCTGAGTAAGACAGGTTGGACACCTTCGTAGAGGCTTCATAGGACCTGGCTGTTGGAACGTAACAAATGAGGTGCCTGAGCAATAGAACAGATGTAGCTTCATAATAAATATTTAAGGACATCTCACCAAAGGCGGGTTCTTCTAACATCCACCGCCCATCTCCGCTGGTAACAGGGTTTTCACCACATTTTCGTATTAGTGCATCCCATCCTCAAGGCTTTGTGTTGGTGGCCTAGTCATGGTCAGAAAGGGACAATGTTTCAGTGGTTCTCATGGGGAAAAGGGGAGTTTTAGTTTGCATGTACACTGTCTGCTTCCTATTAAAATATTAATATATTTTGAATGCCCAGAATTTAAAAATGTCTGTCCAGCACTCAGCAGGGCACTTCAGCTAATGGCTGGTGCTTTATGTCTGTATGTAAAAGCTCTACTCCGCTGAACAGCTTTCTTCATGTTGAGGCTTCCTTCTGTGTAACCCAGCGCTCATATGCTAAGTTAGATGGAGAAATGCCAAACAGGCCAGTATGAGCCCTCGCTGTGGAGGTTACAGCTTGAGAACTCCCATCGCTGGTGGTCTCTTGTCACTGTCATGGGCACTGCACCGCTATTTCCTGAACCAAGGTCAGGGTCAGACCAGGTTTTTCTTCTCTCTATTGAACAATTCAAAATATGTGTGTCCTGAATGTCACTTACTAGTGTCCCTTTTTCTGAAATAAGTTTTGAAAACAAAGGACTTGGATACCGACAAATGGGAAAAGTTGCAGAAAAAGTCCATCTGTCTCGGCTAAAGAAATCTTTAAAATGGCCAGAGGGCAGAGTATCAGGACATATTGTATGGTGGTTACTGCAATCAAGTTCTATGTGTGCTCACTCTGTTTACTTTATGGTGGTAACTAGGATGATTGGTTTACTGTATAGTGGTCACTAGGATGCTCTGTTTACTGTATGGTGTTCACCAGGATGCTCTGTTTACTGTATGGTGGTCCCTAGGATGCTCTGTTTACTGTATGGTGGTCACTAGGATGCTCTGTTTACTGTATGGTGGTCACTAGGATGCTCTGTTTACTGTATGGTGGTCACTAGGATGCTCTGTTTACTGTATGGTGGTCCCTAGGATGCTCTGTTTACTGTATGGTGGTCACTAGGGTGCTCTGTTTACTGTATGGTGGTCACTAGGATGCTCTTTTTACTGTATGGTGGTCCCTAGGAGGCTCTGTTTACTGTATGGTGGTCACCAGAATGCTCTGTTTACTGTATGGTGGTCACTAGGATGCTCTGTTTACTGTATGGTGGTCTTTACTGTATGGTGGTCACTAGGATGCTCTGTTTACCGTATGGTGGTCCCTAGGATGCTCTGTTTACTGCATGGTGGTCTTTACTGTATGGTGGTCACCAGAGTGCTCTGTTTACTGTATGGTGGTCCCTAGGATGCTCTGTTTACTGCATGGTGGTCCCTAGGATGCTCTATTTACTGTATGGTGGTCCCTATGATGCTCTGTTTACTGTATGGTGGTCCCTAGGATGCTCTATTTACTGTATGGTGGTCCCTATGATGCTCTGTTTACTGTATGGTGGTCACTAGGATGCCCTGTTTACTGTATGGTGGTCCCCAGGATGCTCTGTTTACTGTATGGTGGTCACTAGGATGCTCTGTTTACTGTATGGTGGTCACTAGGATAATCTATTTACTGCATGGTGGTCCCTAGGATGCTCTGTTTACTGTATGGTGGTCACTAGGATGCTCCTTTTACTGTTTGATGGTCACTAGGATGCTCTGTTTACTGTATGGTGGTCACTAGGATGCTCTGTTTACTGTATGGTGGTCACTATGATGCTCCTTTTACTGTTTGATGGTCACTAGGATGCTCTGTTTACTGCATGAAGGTCACTAGGATGCTCTGTTTACTGCATGGTGGTCACTATGATGCTCCTTTTACTGTATGATGGTCACTAGGATGTTCTGTTTATTGTATAATGGTCCCTAGGATGCTCTGTTTACTCTGTAGGGGTCAATAGGATGCTCGGTTTACTGTATGGTGGTCACTGAGTCCTTGCTTTATATTGTTTCTTTAGTGCGTGTGCATGGGAGGGTTATTCATGTAATGCCTGGGATAATCATTGATGTCACTTAAGTGTAAATAATGTGTCTAGATATTAATATTTCGATTTTGAAACCCCTGGGCCTGGGATTCTATTTTATCATCATCGCTCTCCCTCACATAAAAGGTAGCTATGCCACTGATGTGACCTCACACACTGCCCTGATTGTTTGCTAGAGTTGGGAGGAATTTAGACAACACGTGAATATTGTCCTTCAGTAACGGAACCTTTATTACAGTATGTAGGGTATGTTGTAGAGCAACATGGTATGCCCTGTGCCCTGGGAGGGCGCAGGGCATTCCATGGGCCAAATGCACTAAGCTTCAAAAGTGGTAAAACTGAGAGTGATAAAGGGCCAGCCAATCAGCTCCTACCTGCCATGTCACACACTGTGTTTGAAAAATGTCAGACAGGAGCTGATTGGTTGGTTGTTTATCACTCTCCATTTTATCACTTTTGAAGCTTAGTGCTTCTGGCCCTGTATCTCTGGCCCCCCTTTGACAGGGGTTTACTGGCAGAGGGTTCCACTATTATGATGCACTTCTACTCAGCCTGCCCCCTTCCCAACTAGAGGTTCCCCACCAGGAAATCTTAGGCAGGGGAGAATTGAAATGTAGGCAAGTATGCCTTGGAGTCTATTGCCTTCAGCTGATAGGTCGTACATGCAGCGCGCCGGCTTTTGCTGCCCTGCAAATGCCATTTTCCAGATATCCCTCCTCCATGTGAAGATGCTAATTGAAGTGACTCCCCTCTGTGTAAATGCCCTGGTTCTAAACAGTACAAGCCTCAGTAAAACGTATTCCTCTGCGTGATATTAGGGAGCGCCTTATTAAGTTCATTACAATTCCGGGACTAACAGCGTGGCTGCATAAAGATTTATTGAGTGTTGCCTTGAGAACAGAAATCGGGAGAATAATGGCATAAAAGCTAATTTATTCAAATTCTCAGATGTATAAAATAGAGGAATACACAATAGATACTTATGTATGAATATAATTCATCTTGTGTTGATACATTCACTTTGTGTCAGTACCGTCATGCTACAGAAGTATTCATGTTGAGAAAATTCCCCACATGCGCAAAATGTATTGATAGCAGGCATGTATTTTTGTATTAATGTGATTTGCATAAAGAAACCAAGAGTTTTTAGGAAGCACAATCTGCTTCCTAATTCACATTCTGAATTACACCCTTTTCCCACTAGTAACGATTCCTTCCCCTCTCCCTGCATTGCAGAGAGCAAGCTTGTCCACACCTCAAGTCCAACAGATCTGCCCCCCCCCTAAGTTTAACAACTGGAGTCGAAGACCAACATAAGCAGTGTACACATCCTGCCCCCTTGGCACTGGTTACATCCGCATAGCACTGGCCACACCCAAATCCCCACATAACACTGGTCACACCGATACGGCACTAGCCACTCCCACATAGCACTGGCCACAGCTCCTCCCCTTCTCATTTTAGGCTCTGGAGCATTTTCAGCCCCAGGTTCATATGGCCCTTAATCCGGGGCCGGTAGGTGATCATTTTGATTGTGGGTTGACCCAAGAATGGTCTGGACCACTATGAACATCCTGAAACGTAAATTTACAAATTTATTGATCATGATTATGAAGATTATGTCTATTATGTCATTGGAGAAACAAATAAAAAAGTTGACTTAGGGGTCAATTCAGTGGTTATACTGTAACTCATAACAGTGGTCAGGTCTGCTTTGGACAAGTTCACCTTACGGATGTAGGGTTGCTCCATGAGCACATAGCCATTCAATGCTGCAGGGTTCTGGGTCCTGCCACCTGGATATCTCTGTTCATCGAAATAGTTTTTGAAATACACAATTTTAGCAAAAAAGTCCAATGTTCTGGGCAAGACTCCATTAAGTCCAAGCAAAAACAAGAGCTACGGGGATGCTAACAGATGGTAGATTTTTCTTCTTGCCTCTCAGGGGGTTGCTGGTTTGAGGTGTCACCGTTCTGCATTTCTTTGCAACAAATAACTTTTTTGAATGCTTCTTTGAAACTTTGAGACAGAAACCCATAGAGGATTGGATAAACACAGCTTTTCAAGTAAGATATGAGGCTGACTAAGTAGTAGACGCTCTCATTAAAATTAAAGTTGTAAACCGTCGCTGACATAATTTCAAGCACATGCGTAGGAAGCCATACAATGACATATACCAGGCACAGGACCACGATCATGACCATGTCCTTCTTGAGGCCACCAAAATCCGCTTCAGTTGTCTTCTCCTGGTTCCTGACCCGGACTGCCGTCAGAATGAGGAAGATAAGTATCAATGTCAGAGGCAGCAACAAAGCCATGCCGAACATATAGGAAGTTACGGCGATATTCCAGATGGCGACAGGATTTGGCCAAAAGATCTTACAGTTGTTATACTCATCCATATCAGCATGGATAAATGTAGGAATCCCCAGCAGCAAACAGAGGATCCATACAACCAAACTGGTCAACGAAGCGGCCTGTAGTCCGCATCTGTTTTTGGAAAAAGTTGGGAAATATAGCCGGATGAAGACGCTGATGGCCATGAGAACCAGGAAGTAGATACTGGACAAAGTAGTTAACGTCGTCAAGGTCCAGAAGAGACGGCACATGAACGCTCCCAAGGGCCAGTAAGAACTGGCTATTTCAGTGGCAAAAAACAGCAAACATAACATATAGAAAAGGTCTCCCAGAGCCAGACTGAACACATAGATGTTGGTGGTTGTCCACATCTTTCTGAACCTCAGTACTATATAAAGGACCAGAGCATTGCCAATGAGGCCCACTGCAAAGACCAAGAGGTACGGGATGAAAAACTTGGAAACATTATAATCGACTTCCACGGTTTCATTAAAATCGTAAAAGGAATAGAAGCTGTTGTTCTCCATAATTGTGTTCTCCATAGCTGTTTGGTAAATTGCTCAATTTTCTGAAATTGAAAGAAACTTTATTTATAATGACATTCAACATACCGTCTGGTGATTGTGCATTACACCAAACTATCACAGAACAACAAAGAGAATGAAATGTTAAGTGGTAAATTTATTAAGATGGGAGTTCTATAGAAGATGAGGTGTTGCCCGTAGCAACCAATCAGATTTTACATCATATTTATTTAGCACCTTCTAGAAGATAACAGATCAAATCGAATTGGTTGCTATGGGCAACATATTGTCTTCAATAGAACTCCCATCTTAGTAAATCTACCCCTAAGAGCCTCTGAAAGGAAATATATTATTAATATTATTCTGTACAAACAATAATCAGTAATTGGGCTTCCTGCTGCTCTGTGACCCCTGGTGCAGTAAAGTGATGCTGCGAAGCAGAAGCTCACTTTACAGCACTGGGGGCCAGAGAAGGAGGAAGCCCGAAAGACTGGCAGCACTACAGGAGCCCAGGAGCAAATGCAATTAGTGGTGATGTGGTAGTGGTGATTTCATCAGCGGTGGTTCATGCACATCACAGCAGTGGGGCATTTTTCATGAGAAATACCCCAAAAGTTCTGCGGAGACCCATTGCAGGGACAGAGCTTTCTCGCAAGGCTGCAGGGCAAGTGGGGCTTAGGTTTAGGTGGCGTGGTACAGGAGTTAGGTTTAGACACTAGTGGTGAAGGTTAGGGTCAGTCTGCTGCAAGGGAGGGCTAAGGTGAAGCATACTTGCCTACTTTGATTGTCCATACCTCCCAACATATATCATCTTCAAACCGTGACACTTGCGCGGCTCGCCTAAAAGGGGGTGTGGCCTATGAAAAGGGAGTGTGGCCTCGCAGGACGATGCAATCTCAGGCCACACCCCAGTTTTCCACCCTTCTGCAATGCTGAATAGACGCTTGTGCACAACGTCTATTCCCTTCAGTCTGGGGGGACTTCCAACTGCCCCCCCTCCCCACCGCAGGACACTGGCGGCCCCGGCCCCAAAATACCGGGACAGTCACATAAAAAACTGCACAGTTGGGAGGTATGGATTGTCTCCTCTCTGGGAGAGAAGCCCAGAGAGGAGACTCCATGCAGCTTTATCCAGGGGGCGGGGCATCATTAAGCCCCATTTCCATTAAGCCCCTGTTCATGGCTCTTCAGGGAGGGGGTGGTACTAAAACATGCGGTTAACGTCATTTTAGCTCCTGCCCGAAGAACCATGAATGCCAGTATTTGACCGGCAGTAGGAGAGGGGTTTAAGGGCTGATGTGGGGCAGTACGGATGGTGTAATGATTAGCATTACTGCCTCACAGCACTGAGGTCATGGGTTCCATTCCCACCATGGCCCTAACTGTGCAGAGATTGTATATTCTCCCTGTATTTGTGTGGGTTTCCTCCGGCTACTCCGGTTTCCTCCCACAATCCCAAAATATACTGGTAGGTTAATTGGCTCCCAACAAAATTAACCCTAAAATGTCTGTGTGTGCTTGTACATGTGGTAGGGAATATAGAGTGTAAGCTCCACTGGGGCAGGGACTGATGTGACTGTTTGAATATTCTCTGTAAAGCGCTGCGGAATATGTGTGCGCTATATAAGAAACTGTTATTAAATAAATAAATGTGGGGGAGGGGGACACGATTTTTGGGACCCTCCCGGCCATTCTGGGAGGGTAGGTAAGTATGGGGTGAAGGGGGAAAAATGTTAGGTTACTAATGCCCCTTTTAGACCGCACTTTTAAAACGGTAAATTGCCGTTTTTTTACCGTTTTAAAACGGTAATGTGTGCGGTCTGAAAGGTCCAGTCCCACTTAACCGGTTAGAAAATGCCGTTTTTTCTAACCGGTTAAAATGCAGGGTCCTACCCGTTTCTGAACCGGTATTTTAGCGCAAAAATCGGCTCAGAAACGGTATTTAGGACCCAGCCAATGAGCTGGGTCCTAAATTCAGCACAGTGAATACTTAATGAGCGCTCATTAAGTATTCACAGCACTGGAGCCCCCCCCGCGCGTGTCGACACCCCCCGCGCGCGTGTCGACGCCCCCCCGCGCGTGTCGACGGCCCCCCGCGTGTCGACCCCCCCCCCGCGCGTGTCGGCGCCCCCCCCCCCCCCCGTGTCGACTTACCCCGTGCCGGTATCTCCGTTGTGGTTCCCGGCACTGCAGCTCAGTATGCTCGGAAAGCACTTATGAAAAAAGTGTCTTTCAGAAAATGGCTGCCCCCCATACGGAAGACAGTTTTTTTAAACAGGGTTTCCTATGGGGCAGCCATTTTCTGGAAGACACTTTTTTCATAAGTGCTTTCCGAGCATACTGAGCTGCAGTCCACAACGGAGGTACCGGCACGGGGTAAGTCGACACGGGGGGGGGGGGCGCCGACACGCGGGGTGGGGTGGGGGGGGCGTCGACATGCGCGGGGGGCGTCGACATGCGCGGGGGGCGTCGACATGCTCTCGGTCGACACGCGAGGGGGGGGGGGAGCTGCACGGAGGGGAGGGCTGAAGGCTGCACTGGCTTTGACCCTGTATTTGGAAAGTTTCCAAAAACGGGTCTGCCAGTGTCAAAAAATCGGCACTTAAACGGTAATATACCGTTTAAGTGCTGCGGTGTGAAAGGGGTTTTATCTGGCAGACCCGTTTTTGGAAACGTTTCCAAATACAGGGTCAAAGCCAGTTATGCGGTCTGAAAGCAGCATAACAGAGCCCCTGTCAGGATTCTCATATTGGGATGCTGGCATTTGGTCTTTTGACCGCCGGGATATCCCCAAAGATCACCCACACTGCACAAATAATTCCTATACTCACAGTACAAAGCAACATAACCAGCAAACCTGCAGCCTGCTAGCATACTTTTTCTAACTCTATATCCAATCAGTCGTTTTATGTGCTGCACAGTATAACCCCACATGTACAAAGGAAGTAGTTCTGCCTGCAAGGAGGTTTTTCAGTCATGCTGCAGTCATGTGTCTGACACCCTCTGCAGAGTCATTATATTTCCCATTCTCTGGGATGTGAGTCTCGGGTGTCGCACAAGCTGAGAATTCCCATAAGCCCGGAGGTGCAGGCGTGGGAACCTCCTGCTGCTTCTATTACATTTTTTGGTTTTAAAAACAAATTATTGCACATTCTCCTTTAAATGGCAATCAATTCTCTGGAAACGGACAGGAACCCCCCGCAGAATCTCATTTACTGCAGTCTGCATGAATATCACGAAGGACACGGTAAACGTAGTGATCAAAGCCTCCCGGTCTATAGTTATATGTTGCAGAAGAGACTCGGATGATAAAATGGAAAAATATTTTTAGAAATAAAACATTTTTAGAACTTGGATGAAAGCTATTAACAGACCTGACACACAGTACATCTTGGGGGTCATTCTAGTCCGTTCGTACAGACCAGAACATTAGCACGGGGACCGATGGTGGGCGTATTTGCAGGGTCATGGTGAAAATGTGGGTGACCTAAGAGTGTGCACGCAAATCTAAGTGACCTGAGAGTCACTTAGATATGTGTGCATGTTCCACATGATTCGATGGTCGGCGACTATCGAATGATGTGGGTGTTCACCCACAGGCTGCCTGTTCCCATTACCAGGGTGTTTCTCGTACTGCTCCCATCCCATGGAATTCCCTCTTACAACAAAAATTTCCACTGGTCTCTAAACCTTACTCTACTTTTTAGGCAACATTATCTACTGTAATTCCCAAATAGTTTTCTTTAGAATGTCTGCATGTGTGTATATCTAGTTAGATAATATAGATTGTAAGCTCCACTGGGGCAGGGACTGATGTGAATGTTCAAATATTCTCTGTAAAGTGCTGCAGAGTATATAACATACTTGCCTACTTTAAAAACTAGTTTCAGGGAGATTATAGTTGGTAATAGAATTTTGCAAAGTGCCCCATTGAGGGGCGTGTCTTGCTCCACACAAAGGGCGTGTCTAGTTCCATATATGGAGAGATTGTGAAAAGAGATTGTGAACGGGGCACCTAGAAGCGTGGGTGTGTAATTTAAAATGACTTATATCCAAATGTAGATGAGCCCCAAAGCAGTTAGTACGAGCTACTATACTCAGTAAAGTGCTGGGAAATGGTGCTGATTATTCAATGTAAATGTATCTGTCTCTCATTCCTTTTTTCCCCAAAAAATGTAACAGTGTAATGTGGGCTAGCTGACATGAGGGAGATTGCTAGACTAATGAAGAGAGAGGGAGATTGCTGCTATGTCAAGGAGTCTCCTGCTGTTAATAAATAATAAATGACTATTGTCAGTTGGGTTTGCACTAACCTGGGTTATTCCCGACTGTAAAGCGCTGTGGGGAACTGTAATAAGGGGAATTACGTTTTTTGAACAACACTACCACCAGATTAGTGAGTGACCCTCCCCCATCGCCTATATATCATTAGTGGTCTAGAAGACAGAGTCAACAGAGCCCAGAAGCTGTTCCCTCTCTGTGATGTGGGAACAGTGCATCTACTCAGATTTCATTCTCCGGAGCTGAACTCTGCAAAGTTGGGAAAACCAAAATCTGTTGTTTCATTGTCACGTTACAGTGGAAGAAACAAACTAGCCACAAACGCAACTAAACTTCCATAATATGAATACGCTTTCCTCAGGACGCACAACACAGCCAACACTCGCAATGTAACCTGACAAGAACTGGAGATAAGGGAACAGGCTGCACTCTGTCAATTAATTAACTGACGATCAATAAAACATGAAGTCATATTTGAATTTTGAATCAAAAACACGAGATACAGTAACCTGACACCCCATAACCCTGCTGGGATATTCAGCTCGGGAGAAGGATTGCTACCATGCAATAATGCATCCGTACAGTATCTGATTGGTTGCCCATAGCAAAAGAACTCTCATAGTGAAAAAGAACTCTCATCTTAGTAAATTTTCCCCATAAGATCATTGGCTCGATAGTAACATTAGGTCTTTCATATATTCAGATGTCTTTATAACCTTAGAAATAACAGACAGGTGAGGATAGAGGAACTTACCTGACCCGGCCCGGAGATGCCGTCTCTGTGCCCGCTGGGGTTCCCTGGTCCCTAAGAGGAATAATCGGGGCACTCTGTAGACTCTGCCAGGGTCCAGTGATTGTAATTGTGGAACTTACAGCTCTCCATTCATATTTTGGAATCTTTCCTGGTAGCACTTCCCACAGCAGTATGTGCGCCCCTCCTTAACTGACAGAGCACAGGGGTCTGGGAGTGGTTGGGGAACTCAGTATTTTCATTGGACTGAAGTTTTATCAGGGTCTGTTTGTCAAAACCACATGTAGCTGCAGTACAGTTAACCCTATCAGTGTTCCTGGCAGGCTTGTCTGTAGATGTATTACAGAGGAACATTTAAGGCCCCCATACATTAGGCCGACTTGTCCTTAGGACAAGTCGGACCCAATTCTCCTGTGAGCCGCCCGGCAGCTCCCCGGGAGGCTCACATAAAATTTGGCACTTGATGAGCCAGATTTTACATGTGATAAATCGCATGCGATTTATCACATGTAAAACAAATGGGGAGCTGCAGGGCGGGCAGCGGCAGTAGTGGGGGCGGGCGTCGGCAGTAGTGGGGGCGGGCGTCGGCAGTAGTGGGGGCGGGCGTCGGCAGTAGTGGGGACGGGCGGCGGCAGTAGTGGGGGCGGGCGGCAGCTTACAGAAGTTCCCGGCGGGTGATGCTGACCTGGCCGGCATGCTGTGGTCTCAAATACAGTAGTAGCGCTGCCGCTGCGGGACGCACAGCGGCGGCTATTAGATTTTCAAAATAGCTGTCAAATGACCGGCCGTTCTGTGATTGGCTGAGAGCTCTCAGCCAATCACAGAACGGCCGGTCATTTGACAGCTATTTTGAGAGCTCTCAGCCAATCACAGAACGGCCGGTCATTTGACAGCTATTTTGAAAATCTAATAGCCGCCGCTGTGCGTCCCGCAGCGGCAGCGCTACTACTGTATTTGAGACCACAGCATGCCGGCCAGGTCAGCATCACCCGCCGGGAACTTCTGTAAGCTGCCGCCCGCCCCCACTACTGCCGCCGCCCGCCCCCACTACTGCCGCTGCTATCTGTGATCACAGCCGGCCAGGTCAGTGTGTCTGCCCGCCGTGCTCCCCCGCCCCCCGGTGTCTGCATGCATATGCCTGACAGGTGGGCAGGCATATGCATAGCATACAGGGAGGTCGGATGATCTTATGTGCTGACCGTCCGACCTCCCTGATCCGGTCCGATGCGCACGGGACCGCGCATCGGATCGGATCATACATCACACACCTGCGATTTTGGGGCGATTTCATCTGGTTATCGGCCCAAAGTGCCGAAATCGGATGAAATCGTCCCAAAATCGTATAGTGTATGGGGGCCTTTAAACTGCTCATGGCTTAGTGCCCAATTGGGGCCAGGAACCATTTCCTCTGTGTTATGTACATGATGTATGACCATCATAAATGATAATAAGGTACTTGTGTACTAGCAAGGCGCCCACGATATTTGGTCGCATGACATATAATCGCATCGTATGGCATACACCCGATGCACTGCGATGCGATTTAAAATTGTATAAGCCCCCTATGCGATGTTTAATTGTATAAGCACCCTAATGGGGGCTTACAATGTTAAATGCACCCCCACGCCACCCCCACCATGAACGTGAATCCGAAGCGTGGCGAGCGCAGCGGTACGCGTCCTACGACTTTTTCATACCCCCACTATCCACGTCGGCGTGGAGTTGATTTTATATAGTGTGGCCGCGTATTACTTTACATGTATTCCGCGTCCCCTCGACATTGTCGACAATGTTGCATTCCAGCGTAAGAACTGTTGATCTAGGGCCAGATGCACTAAGCTTCAAAAAATGATAAAATGGAGAGTGATAAACAACCAGCCAATCAGCTCCTACCTGTCATTTTTCAAGCCCAGCATGTGACATGACAGTTAGTAGCTGATTGGCTAGATTTTATCACTCTTCATTTTATCACTTTTTGAATCTTGATCCATCTGGCCTATAGAGTGACATTGACTGTGAGCTATTGTAATCCACACCCGCTTTGCAAATGTACTGTATTATCGATTCACAATTATCGTACACATCTCGGGCACTGACATATACCCAATGGGCCAGAAGCACCGAGCTTCAGCAAGTGAGAAAGTGAAGAGTGACAAACAACCAGCCGCATAGCCCCCAACTGTCATTTTTCAAAACCAGCCTGTGACATGACAGTTGAGGGTTTATTGGCAGCTACTTTATCACTCTCCTCTGTACACGTTCACTGTGGGATTTATTTAAAGCCATTTTTTTATTAATTGTTTCTTTTCTATGACTATATTAAATATGATTTACATAACTTTCACAGGTCATTATATGAGTATAATAAATAATCTGTATTTCTTTGCACCAGACCAAAAACATTTCACATTCTTTCCATAAGGCCTGATGGAGATCCGCATCATTTGTTTGTCTGCTGTGCGTTAATATCGGCCATTAATTAGACAGACTGCTGACTCTATGAGATTAATGTGCTGTGCACCAGTAGACCGGCTGCGCCCCCATCTTCAGAATCAGGCCTCAGGGAGGGTATTCTTTATCAGGTCCCTGAAGCCCCCGTTAGTTGTGTATCCAGCTCTCCACAATGGAGGATTCCAAGCTAGCAGCAGAATTCTATATTGTCCCTGTGCGGAGATCGCTGCTCTAGGAAAGCAAATAATGATGTACCCAGCGCTCCTTACCAGCCAGCAGATTTCTTATGGGGACTGCACATTGCTGAGCGGTCTGAGTAATGGAGATTGGTTAGATCGCTCAGCACAAGGCACTGCACAGCGATGTGTCAGTATGTGTGCTGAGCGATCTGTCAGGGCCAGTGTTCTCCAGTAAGAACCAGGGGCACCAACAGCGTGGGAGAGTGTGGCCAACTGTAGGGGGCGTGGCCACACACCTGTAAAAAACAATTAGTAAGGGGGTGCGGGCTGGGTGTGGGTGCCGACTGACCGTCCAGTGGGTGGGTGGGACACCCACTCTGGGAGAGGGAGGACAGGCTGCAGACTGACGGGTCTGACCCAACAGTGGTACTGTGCAGACTGACGGTCATGACCCAGCAGTGGTACTGTGCAGACTGACGGGTCTGACCCAGCAGTGGTACTGTGCAGACTGAAGGGTCTCACCCAGCAGTGGTACTGTGCAGACTGATGGGTCTCACCCAGCAGTGGTACTGTGCAGACTGATGGGTCTCACCCAGCAGTGGTACTGTGCAGACTGACGGGTCTCACCCAGCACTGATACTGTGCAGACTGATGGGTCTCACCTAGCACTGATACTGTGCAGACTGACGGGTCTAACCCAGCAGTGGTACTGTGCAGACTGACGGGTCTCACCCAGCAGTGGTACTGTGCAGACTGACGGGTCTCACCCAGCAGTGGTACTGTGCAGACTGATGGGTCTCACCCAGCAGTGGTACTGTGCAGACTGACGGGTCTCACCCAGCACTGATACTGTGCAGACTGACGGGTCTCACCCAGTACTGATACTGTGCAGACTGACGGGTCTCACCCAGCACTGATACTGTGCAGACTGACGGGTCTCACCCAGCAGTGTTACTTTGCAGACTGACGGGTCTAACCCAGCAGTGGTACTGTGCAGACTGACGGGTCTCAGAAGAAAGGGTATACAGCGCTTGGGTTAGTCTGAATGATGACCAAACACAGATGTGATAGTAAAGTACAAATACATTTATTTCATTATACAACAATAAAGAGAATTCTCTATTTGAAAAATATATAAAAAGATATGGTGAAAAAATTGCGCAATGAATAAAAAAAAAAAGAGAGGGAAGATTAAAAAACAATCAGTGCATGCACATGGCTCCAGGAGGGAAGAAAAGGCAGTTCATTGGGCCAATTTGTTAGTTATAGTTACCACCATTGATGGTCTAAACGTCAGGGCCTCATCTGGTGACCTGAGAGTAGTTCCGGTTAAATTCCCAGCATGTGGATCCAATAAGCCTCAGATGGAATTTGAGCAGGAATGGTTGGTGGGATGATGGATTTGCCACCGCCGTGAATCACTGCAATTGGAGGTATGGACCTATGAAGGCACAAGATGGTGGAGGCTGGTCCGGAATAGAGTTCACCATGAAGGAGCCTGGTGCAAGATGGTGTCAGGGCTCTTGGTTAGAGCCAGGTAAGTGGTGGGGCTCAACGCGTTTCGACGTGCTACCACGTCTTCATCAGGAGCAATAGGGAGCAATCAAGAGCAATCAGACTGACGGGGCTCTCCCAGCAGTGGTACTGTGCAGACTGACGGGTCTCACCCAGCACTGATACTGTGCATACTGATGGGTCTCACCCAGCAGTGTTACTTTGCAGACTGACGGGTCTCACCCAGCAGTGGTACTGTGCAGACTGACGGGTCTCACCCAGCAGTGGTACTGTGCAGACGGACGGGTCTCACCCAGCACTGATACTGTGCAGACTGACGGGTCTCACCCAGCACTGATACTGTGCAGACTGACGGGTCTCACCCAGCAGTGGTACTGTGCAGACTTACAGGTCTCACCCAGCAGTGTAACTGTGCAGACATACGGGTCTGACCCAGCAGTGGTACTGTGCAGACTTTTGGGTCTCACTCAGCAGTGGTACTGTGCAGACTGACTGGTCTGGCTCAGCAGTGGTACTGTGCAGACTGACGGGTCTGACCTAGCAGTGGTACTGTGCAGACTGATGGGTCTGACCTAGCAGTGGTACTGTGCCTTGGTGGGTCTGACATAGCAGTGGTACTGTGCCGTGGCAGGTCGGACCCAGCAGTGGTACTGTGCATGCAATCAGTGCTATCCCCTGCATTATCTATGGAATGGCCCTGTAACTCCTTTCTGTAATTGTAATGTGGAAGGTTTGATAGATGCTGGAACCAATCACTGGGTGACAGTAGGACCATAAACAGATGCTGCCCTTCGGTGTCCCTGTGACCTGGGTTTCTGCCATCTTGTGTGTGACTAGAAGATGTCTGAATGCCAAATGCTTCCGTATTTACTATAATGTGTTTCAAAGATGTTCCTCACCGTTACTTCTAAGAGGTTCCCATAGGGGAGAAAATCATCTACACATTCCATGTACAGTATGATTCAGTCATTTTTCCTTAGTCAGCGACCCTACTTACAGTAGGTCGACAAGCATTGGGTCGACTACTGACGGTCAACATGGTTTAGATCGACAAGGCTTAGGTCAACAGAGTTGAAAGGCCAACACAAGCATTAGGTCCAGGTCGACATTCAAAAGGGCGATGTGCCGAGATGTGCCGACAGGTGGTATTTCTGCCCTACCATACACTATGGATGTGGTACACTTTGATGGTGCCCATGGGCACAGCCTCTGATCACCACTGCAGCAGCACTGGGCAGGGAAGACTCCCAACCACCCACCCCCCCCCCCCCCCCCCCCGCCGCCGGAACACTACCGTCCCAGGCGTGCAATAAAAAATAAGTGCATTAACCGCGGATTACACAGGGTTAGTACAATAATCTGTAACAACTGCAGAATTAAACATAAAAAATAAAAATTAGCGCGAAAACACAAGGCAGAAACAGCCAATGGCTCTCTGGCTTTCCTTGTCGCCAATGGATTCGGGAGCAAAAACTCTAAACATAGATAATAATAGAGAAAAATATAAATGATGTAAAATGTGGATGACAAATTACACAAATTATTCCGTATTGTATTTGTAATACTTTAAAAATTTTGAAGAAAAAAAAAGAACCCTTTCATACTGTGCAACCTTTCATCTTCTGTATTCTTCCTTGTTTGAATTTATAAATATGCAGAGAATGTATCTGGAGTGTTTTCTAGTCATTTAGATAATGGCTCCTAATTACCGCAAACATGTTCCAGTATGTCTCTCTGCTCGCGTGAATGCAGTCTCTGTTGCTTGGCTTACCCAATCGTGATCTGTGTGTGAGCCGAGTTTGATGTCCAATTAGAAGGAATGTTTTTTTTTATTTTACTTTTATGCAGCTTGAAAGGCTGTTTGTGCACCCTGGGTTTTGTATATGAGCTCCCATAACTGGCTGCCAGTGGAACAGTGGGCTTATTATTTACTAATACACTGTGCCTCTAGATATCAGAGCTTCACATATATGCATGCTTGCCTTCTTTTATCCTGGAGAGAATCCTGGAGAGGCAACATGTGGAGGGGGCGGGGATGAGACTGATATTACTAAGCTCCACCCCCATGTCTAACAAACACCATGATTCGCGGGTTGACGGGTAAGGCTTAAATTATGCGAAATGCCGCTGTGCATGTTATTTTAGCCCCGCCCCCTTTCCACGGACCTGCAAATTTAGCTGTTTGAGTCAGCAGGGGGGGGGGGGGGGGGTGTGCTCTGGGAAGCAAGTGGGAGACTTTCCTACCTTCCCTGATGGTGGACCCAATCTTTGGGATCCTCACCAGCCATTCCGGGAGGGTAGGCAAGTATGCATATATGTTTTCCCTTTTAAAGGCAGCTTAGAAGCATTGCAGCCTAATTCATATTTGTAAGCAAACACAATGATGTTTGGGGCAGGCTTGCCAACTTTAAGACTGCCTGTTATGGGAGAGGGCAGCCATCTTAAGGTGAAAGGAGGTGGGGCTGGCAGGTGTGATGCAAATGGCTAGGGCTGGAGGCGGGGCTCACCAAGGGAGCCTGTGAATGGGAGTGCAGCAATTGCGATAGCATCCTCATGGCCATACCCAAAATTCGGGAGCAGTTCTGGGAGGGTAGACAAGTATAGTTTGGGGTCTGCACATGTGCGTTGCCACTCGCAGCCCCTTCAGCAGCAGCAGGTCGACATTGGGGGTGCAGAGAGGGGGCGGTGTGATGATGAGAGATGGGACACACAACCATTATGGGTCTATATTATTATTTATTAGGATTTTTCCCGGATAAAACCAACGTTGAATTTTTGCCAACGTGACGATGTCTTACTAATGTTTCACATGTTGCGTTATGTCCAATAAAATGGACAGGAAACGTTTTCCACAGGGAATGTGCCTAAACTCGCTGCACCTGTGGAATCCTGGTTATGTCAGCAGACAAAATAAATGTCTTCCGACTTCAAAGGGGACAAAGCCACAGAATGCAACCTGCACGGCTCATTAATATTACTGACAGATGCAGATACTTTGGGCACTGAGAGCCAAGTGCCCATCTCCTGCGATGTGTCAGGGCTTCCTGAGGGCCGGAAACACTTTGTGCCGAGTGAAAGCCGGGCCGGCACAGGTGTATGCAGGCAGGTCTGCGCACGGCTGACAGGTAATCTGGCTGAAGAGATCAGGTGCAGCTGGCCCATCTGGGTGTCTGTAATCACAGAGACAGCGGGCTAACAGACTGCAAAATACCTTACACACACACAGGCGTGCATGTACACACACACACACACACACACTCACAGTGTTCCAGTTAAAGGGCGGGAAGCACTAAAGGAAAAATGCAGTAAAAACCCAGTTATTGGGGGTTTTACAGCATTTTGGGATGCACTATCCTCCACCTGCCAGTTACCGCCCCCCTCCGCCAGCTACCGCAACTATACTAATCACATATGCTCTAACTTATGCGATTAGTATAGCAACAGGCAGCTCTTGCGGCAAGAGCTGCCCGTTACGAAGCAGCTGGGTTTATGCTGTGGGTGGTATCGCTAGCAAAAGCTGGCGATACCCCATAGAAGCCAATGGGCGCAGGGATGAGGAGGCGGAGTCCACCCCATAGCAGCAGCAGCTGAGTAGGAGGAGGGGGAGCCACAGGGGAACCGCTCACCCTCTGCCAGCTGTTTCGTAACGGGCAGCTCTTGCCGCAAGAGCTGTGCGTTGCTATACTGATCGCATAAGTTAGAGCATATGTGATTAGTATAGTTGCGGTAGCTGGCGGAGGGGGGTGGTAACTGGCAGGTGGAGGATAGTGCATCCCACCCTAAATGTGGCAGCAGCTTCTTCGTCCCAACATTTCAGAATTGTATCTTTCATCAGGGTATAATTCAAGTACAAAACACCAGTTATGGTACTGTATGTGATCTTCAGGTAGGTAACTTCGTCACGATATCAGGTAAGTATGCAGACTTCTGTCGGTTATCAATTTCTGTTATTACTGGTTATTTTATAGGGATGTCATCAAAGGAATTCCATCCAATAATTTGCGTTTCACAAACAATTACAGAATAAATAACATTCAAATATTCACACTTTAAGCAAGAAATATAAGACCTATAATATATTTAATATAAAGATTTCAAAATAGAGAATCACACAGCAGATAATCCTTTTTATTTTGCTGGATTTGTCTGAATGCTACAGCTGTACTTCTTTCTTCGATACTCTAAAGAAACAAGTGTTGTACTCAACCACAAGTTACTTACTACAACTATATTGCAACAATATAATACTTTTCATTACAATCCTGCACTGGTTAATCCCTTAATGCAGTGGTTCCCAAACTTTTTGAATCACGGCACCCTAAAGTATCAGAATATTTTTCACGGCACCAAAAGTTGGTTAATAATTTCAGGAAAAATATTAAATTAGTTGTGATTTAAGTAAGTTTTATTTATATAGTGCACTTTCTCCAACCGGACTCAAGGCACTTTACAGACAATAAAAATAACAGTGCTCATACTGTAATACAAAGGGTTATCAGTACAAGGAACAGGCAACAATGGCAGTACAGATATACATCACACATATACATCACTAGAGATGTGCGGCGGCCACTTTTTCGGGTTTTGGTTTTGGATCTGGATCTCCCTTCATGTTTTGGATCTGGATTGGTTTTGGATCTGGATTTTTATGAAAAAATGCTAAAAATGGCTAAAATAACAGAATTTGGGCCTGTTTTTGCCCCTAAAGTATTATTGACCTCAATAACATTAGTTTCCACTCATTTCTAGTCAATTTTGAGCACTTCACAGCTCACAAAATTTCTTTCATTTACTGTAGTTGGGCCAAAAGGTTATACCGAGGTAGCTGGATGACTAAGCTAAGCGACAGCAGTGGGCATCACATACATGTGGACCTTACACTTCCAACCTGGCAGAGCGGCACTGCAGGGGCAGACAGGGTGGCAGTTTAATTATGTGTTTTTATTTTATTTATTACTTTTATTTATTTCTCTTACTTTACACTGGACACAGCCCGTTACACTGGATTTTGGTCTGATCTTTGTGTTAATTGTTATAGGAATGGCTCTTGTTACTCTGAAGTATAATATCATGTCATGTACTATGTTATAGGAATCTTTTAAAACATTTATTCTGAAAAAATATCTGTTAGGAGACAAGTTCCCTACTACGAGTTAGAGGTATGTTGTCTCCACTTTTTAACATAAGTATTCTAAAACCACCCATATAATCCTATGATTAAAGGTAAATACACCCTTTGTAGGATATACCTGATTCAATCAGAATTTGGATTGCCCTTTGAACCTTGTACGGGGGAATAACCCAGTCGAACAGGGGAACATCTCATCCCCCATTTAACGGGTATGTATACCACATGTACCATAAAAAGTTAAATATGTACACACATAGATATGTAGTCTAATGTATTATATTATCATATGATTATATTAGGTTCTCCACATCCATTGTTATAAAGACCCTACCAAGGCAAACATTATTGTGATCTTTAATCCATCACAGGTAAATTACCGTAAATACACATTAGAATCCAACTAGACGGTATATTGAAATTAGTTTCATAAACTGTAAAACTTTACCTTAATAGGAAATCGACCCAGTACAGAAGGGTTCATTCACTTTACTAGATGGTCAGCCAATAATTCGTCTTATTAGAAGAACCTTAACTGAATATATAAAAGGTGAGGAATAAGTGTATATATTTATATGTATGTATATAACCCATACGGGGAATAATTATATTATTAAGTAACACCTGAAATATAAGAGAATAAAATTATATATCTCTCTTAAAGGTTGGATAAGTTAAAACCTATGAAAACTTATGAAATCACCACTATTGGATAGATATCTCTTATTACTCTTTATACTCGTTTGTTCCCTGGTCTTATTTAATCCAAACTATAGTAAGCAACTGTTGTTATATGTTTTGTATCTCTCTTTTTTTACCATTATTTATAATTGTATTTTACTTTTGTACTTTTCTAGATTTGTTTAAATACTAATACCCCCGATGAAGTCTCACTAAACGAGATGAAACGCGTTGGGTTACATTTCATCCACAATCTTGTGAAAAATACCTCTGTGAAAAGAACTTCACTCGTAAAAGTGTTTTAAAAGCTTTTTTTAATAAATGCTATATGTTTTAAAAACTGTTATTTGTGTGTATATTATAAAGTGAAAGAGAGACAGGAATCACCATTTATTATTAGGGCGCCAAGTAACACTATTGTTGGTATATATATATATATATATATATATATATTTGGGAGGGTCCGCACTCGGGGTAGATTGTTGTCATAGGGGGTGCTCCAACAGATGAATGAACATCACAATGGATATAGAAGTATATGAAATGGGCACTCACCAAGGTCTTTAAATTCAGCAAATAAGTTTTTATTCATGAAAAGGTAGTACATCCGACGTGACGTGACGTTTCGATCAAAAGATCGTCATCAGGAAAGTAACAACACAGGTAACAGGTATCATTTCCAACAACAGGCAACCTGGTATCCATCCATGGAGGAGATACAACTGTACAGCCTCACCGGGCCAGTTTAAATACCCTCATACCGGAAGTGATCACTTCACTTCCTGGTGTAACATCATAAACGGTACCTTTAGCGTGTAAACACATATGGAGAAAACAGGGCGATCTGTAAACATAATCTATACTCAGTAAGGGCAGCGGTATGTACCATGTAATAGAGAAAAGACATCAAATAACAACAAAAGCGCTGTTTAGCGCTAATCGCGCTGATCCCGCTGGACCGGAAGTGGAACTGTGCGTTCCACCGGTCTGTGTCGCGGAGAACTTCCGCGTGTCAGAACTGTCCCAGCCCTGCAGCCGCCAGACCGGAAGTAGAACTTGCGTTCCACCGGTCATGGCGAGGGGAGACTTCCGCGTTCCATGGGCAGTCGGGCACGCAGTGAACAGTGGTACAGATACCGGAAGTTCAACTTGCGTTCCACTACATCAAATGGGCGCAGCAACATGTGATCCATCAATGGTGACAAGTAAACAACTCAGTACAAAGGGAACCAATCAGCGGGGTGCAAGGGATATTAAGCAAAGATGATGTTTGGGTATTTAGAAACCAGCCCGGGTGGCCTCACTAAAACTGGCATAGTATAAACAAATTACATATATTTGCCCATATATCACCACTTGTTGATATAAAGAGCAAGTAAACAAAAATACATAAAAAATATATACATAAATATACATAACATCTATATTGAAAAAGTGACACGTATGTCCAAAATATATGTACAGTGTGCATTTTTATAATTTTATGATTATTATATTTTTATAATTTTGAAATTTAACGGTGTATAAAGTACCCCAAAGGGGTCAAAAACAATTGGCACCACATGTGTGGGTATGACACAAGTGCATCGTACTCACACTCGGAACTGTATATACAACAAAGTAAATCAACAAATAAATAAATGTAGAAATAATACAAAAAAGAGAGAATGACCCGGAGACACCAAATCCAACTTCAAAAAGCAACAAAATTCAAACCAAGGCAACTGGAAAAATAACCATAAAAATGAAAAAACAGGAAAAGGGTATCAGAGGTTATTATCGCAAGAAAATGGATAATGGATTCGCCTCGTTTAGGCCTTTAGGGGCAATAGTGCCTAGTTCGAAAATCCATTTAGCTTCTCTTTTTCTGAGCATAGTATCTCTATCACCACCTCTCACTGGTTTAGGGATATCGTCTATCAGCATACATCGGAGGCTGGCCACACTATGGCCAAATTTTGCAAAATGTTTAGCAACCGGTTTGTCCGAAGTTTTTGCAAGAATCGCTGCCCTAATGGTGGTCCTATGATTAGCCATCCTCTCTCGAAAGTCCCGTTTAGTCAGGCCCACATAATATAGCCCACATGGGCAAATAAGAATGTATATAACGTAATCCATTCTACAGTGGAGCCGGTGCCTGATGAGGATCTTCTTCCCACTGTGTGGGTGGGCAAACGATGGTCCTGTCATCAAGGACCTGCACGTAGTGCAGTCGCTGCATCTAAAACAACCGTTCTTAGGTCGAGTGAACCAGGTGCCTGTATCCACAGCAGGTTGGCAGAGAGGTCTCATCAATAAAGCTTTCAGATTGCTTCCTCGTCTGTATGCACACATAGGAGGTACCTTACTAACACCAGCAAACGCTGGGTCTGTGGCAATTATTGGCCAAAACTTGGATAGCTTCTTTTTCCTAGTGTGTGCACCTGTGTCGAAATTGTTGGCATAAATCATTCTTGGTTTCATGTCAGCTGCACTCGGTACAGGTTGATCTGCTGAATTTTTGGACCTTGCCTTGGTGAGGCATCTAGAGAGGGTGGTGTCAGAATAGCCACGTTCTTTAAACCTGGAGTACATCTCTCCAATCTGTTCTTCCATCGTTGTTGTGGCCGTGTTGTTCCTTAGAACTCTTAAAAACTGAGACACTGGTAAGTTTTCTTTCAAATGGGGAGGGTGGTGGCTCGTTGCATGAAGGAGAGAATTCCTGTCTGTGTCCTTGCGGTAAAGTCTAGACCCTAGACCACATCCATCTTTGAAAAGTGTTACATCAAGAAAATTAATCTCAAAACAACTAAAAGAAAAAGTGAAGCGGATCGGTGTCTCCAGGCCATTCAAACAAAAAAGCATGTCCCTCAGGTCACTCTCACTTCCCAGCCAAATCAAAAAAACATCGTCTATATATCGACGATAATAAAATATATTAGTGCCATAGGCGGGGAAGATGTACTGCTGTTCATAACAGGCCATGTACAAGTTGGCGTACGCAGGTGCCAAATTTGACCCCATTGCGGTGCCAGTCTTTTGCACAAAATATTTATCTTTGTACAGAAAATAATTTTTCGTTAAAACCATTGTGGTTAAATCAACTAGAAACTCCGTGGGGGGACCTCCACGTAACTCATCCTGCAGTGTATGTCTGATCACATCAAGGCCCGCCTCATGCGGAATCACGGTGTACAAGGATGCGACATCCATTGTCACTAAAATAGCTTCAGGGGGTATGGCTGGAATCCTCTTAATGCTTTGTAATAAATCACCAGTATCACGCAGGTAACTCGAGGTTCTGGTAACATAAGGTTGCAGGTGAAAATCCACAAAACGTGCCAAAGGCTGCAGGACGGATCCCCGGGCCGAAATTATTGGTCGGCCAGGGGGATCCGTCATGCTTTTGTGGATTTTCGGCATTGTATAGATTATGGGACAAATGGGATAGTCCACCTTCAAAAAACCACACACGTTTTCATCAATCCAACCTGCAGACATTGCTAAGTCCAGAGTGTTATCAATCTCTTTTTTGACCCGCATCCCAGGATCCCCTGGAAGGCATTGGTATACCAGGTTGTCATTCAATTGCCTAAGAATTTCTTTGTCGTAATCTGCCCAATCCTGGATGACCAACGCACCCCCCTTGTCGGCCTGTCTAAAGACCAGGGAGTCGTTGGCCATCAAGGATTTTAAGGCTTCACGTTCAGGCGTCTGTAGATTATGGAATTGTGGACGTGAGGAGGGCGGATCCCTCGAACAATCAGTAAGTCTCAGAAACGTTTTTACACTGGGGTTGGCACTAGGTGGGTCAAACATACTTGGTTGCTTGAACAAAGGTATCTCAGTAGTATTTAAACCACCCTTAAAAAATTCTCTAAGTCTGAGCTTACGCCCAAACTTATAGTGATCAACAGTGGACTGAAAAGGTTTTTGGTCACAAGTAGGTACGAACGAAAAACCAAAGGATAATAATTTGGTCTCGCTATTAGTTAGCGGATGACTCGACAAGTTAATCACTGAATCCATCATTTGGGATTCCTGCCTCGCCTTCTTCTTATTATACCCACCTCTTCTTGAGGGGTATCTTGTACGTCCCCCGGTCTCCCTCGGTTTTTTGCCCGGGTATCCCGAAAAAAAAGACCCAGAGGGGGGTTTTTTAAGTCTCTGGTCGTTATCCCCTCTCTCGGAGTCGGAATTGGACGCAGAGGTCGATGAATATTGTTGTCTAAATCGATTTTGTCTAAAGCGGTTCCTATTAGGGCCTGAATCTCCCTTTAGCCACCTGTAGACTTGATGGGAAGTATAGTCACTATTAACTGTGGCCAATTTGCGTCTCTTGAACGCCACTAATTCTTGTTCGAAGGTACCTATCTGTTCCTTAAGTTTTTCAGTCCACTTACTCTTTTTGTCAGACAAAAGTGTTGCCAAATATTTGGAATTAAATTCTTCAATCTCAGCTCTAATTTTACACAATTCTACCCCAACCTCCTCGATCACTAGTACCATGAGATCCAGGGCACACTTATTCAGCACCCCACACCATCTAGCGCAGAACGCTAGGTTGTTGCGCCCGATGGTGGGGGTGTTGGACACCCTGAATCCCCTTGGTATTCTCTTGCTCCTATAATACTCGGAGAGGAATTGGCCGTGAAGGGTCAATTCTACTTTTCAGTCCACTGTTGATCACTATAAGTTTGGGCGTAAGCTCAGACTTAGAGAATTTTTTAAGGGTGGTTTAAATACTACTGAGATACCTTTGTTCAAGCAACCAAGTATGTTTGACCCACCTAGTGCCAACCCCAGTGTAAAAACGTTTCTGAGACTTACTGATTGTTCGAGGGATCCGCCCTCCTCACGTCCACAATTCCATAATCTACAGACGCCTGAACGTGAAGCCTTAAAATCCTTGATGGCCAACGACTCCCTGGTCTTTAGACAGGCCGACAAGGGGGGTGCGTTGGTCATCCAGGATTGGGCAGATTACGACAAAGAAATTCTTAGGCAATTGAATGACAACCTGGTATACCAATGCCTTCCAGGGGATCCTGGGATGCGGGTCAAAAAAGAGATTGATAACACTCTGGACTTAGCAATGTCTGCAGGTTGGATTGATGAAAACGTGTGTGGTTTTTTGAAGGTGGACTATCCCATTTGTCCCATAATCTATACAATGCCGAAAATCCACAAAAGCATGACGGATCCCCCTGGCCGACCAATAATTTCGGCCCGGGGATCCGTCCTGCAGCCTTTGGCACGTTTTGTGGATTTTCACCTGCAACCTTATGTTACCAGAACCTCGAGTTACCTGCGTGATACTGGTGATTTATTACAAAGCATTAAGAGGATTCCAGCCATACCCCCTGAAGCTATTTTAGTGACAATGGATGTCGCATCCTTGTACACCGTGATTCCGCATGAGGCGGGCCTTGATGTGATCAGACATACACTGCAGGATGAGTTACGTGGAGGTCCCCCCACGGAGTTTCTAGTTGATTTAACCACAATGGTTTTAACGAAAAATTATTTTCTGTACAAAGATAAATATTTTGTGCAAAAGACTGGCACCGCAATGGGGTCAAATTTGGCACCTGCGTACGCCAACTTGTACATGGCCTGTTATGAACAGCAGTACATCTTCCCCGCCTATGGCACTAATATATTTTATTATCGTCGATATATAGACGATGTTTTTTTGATTTGGCTGGGAAGTGAGAGTGACCTGAGGGACATGCTTTTTTGTTTGAATGGCCTGGAGACACCGATCCGCTTCACTTTTTCTTTTAGTTGTTTTGAGATTAATTTTCTTGATGTAACACTTTTCAAAGATGGATGTGGTCTAGGGTCTAGACTTTACCGCAAGGACACAGACAGGAATTCTCTCCTTCATGCAACGAGCCACCACCCTCCCCATTTGAAAGAAAACTTACCAGTGTCTCAGTTTTTAAGAGTTCTAAGGAACAACACGGCCACAACAACGATGGAAGAACAGATTGGAGAGATGTACTCCAGGTTTAAAGAACGTGGCTATTCTGACACCACCCTCTCTAGATGCCTCACCAAGGCAAGGTCCAAAAATTCAGCAGATCAACCTGTACCGAGTGCAGCTGACATGAAACCAAGAATGATTTATGCCAACAATTTCGACACAGGTGCACACACTAGGAAAAAGAAGCTATCCAAGTTTTGGCCAATAATTGCCACAGACCCAGCGTTTGCTGGTGTTAGTAAGGTACCTCCTATGTGTGCATACAGACGAGGAAGCAATCTGAAAGATTTATTGATGAGACCTCTCTGCCAACCTGCTGTGGATACAGGCACCTGGTTCACTCGACCTAAGAACGGTTGTTTTAGATGCAGCGACTGCACTACGTGCAGGTCCTTGATGACAGGACCATCGTTTGCCCACCCACACAGTGGGAAGAAGATCCTCATCAGGCACCGGCTCCACTGTAGAATGGATTACGTTATATACATTCTTATTTGCCCATGTGGGCTATATTATGTGGGCCTGACTAAACGGGACTTTCGAGAGAGGATGGCTAATCATAGGACCACCATTAGGGCAGCGATTCTTGCAAAAACTTCGGACAAACCGGTTGCTAAACATTTTGCAAAATTTGGCCATAGTGTGGCCAGCCTCCGATGTATGCTGATAGACGATATCCCTAAACCAGTGAGAGGTGGTGATAGAGATACTATGCTCAGAAAAAGAGAAGCTAAATGGATTTTCGAACTAGGCACTATTGCCCCTAAAGGCCTAAACGAGGCGAATCCATTATCCATTTTCTTGCGATAATAACCTCTGATACCCTTTTCCTGTTTTTTCATTTTTATGGTTATTTTTCCAGTTGCCTTGGTTTGAATTTTGTTGCTTTTTGAAGTTGGATTTGGTGTCTCCGGGTCATTCTCTCTTTTTTGTATTATTTCTACATTTATTTATTTGTTGATTTACTTTGTTGTATATACAGTTCCGAGTGTGAGTACGATGCACTTGTGTCATACCCACACATGTGGTGCCAATTGTTTTTGACCCCTTTGGGGTACTTTATACACCGTTAAATTTCAAAATTATAAAAATATAATAATCATAAAATTATAAAAATGCACACTGTACATATATTTTGGACATACGTGTCACTTTTTCAATATAGATGTTATGTATATTTATGTATATATTTTTTATGTATTTTTGTTTACTTGCTCTTTATATCAACAAGTGGTGATATATGGGCAAATATATGTAATTTGTTTATACTATGCCAGTTTTAGTGAGGCCACCCGGGCTGGTTTCTAAATACCCAAACATCATCTTTGCTTAATATCCCTTGCACCCCGCTGATTGGTTCCCTTTGTACTGAGTTGTTTACTTGTCACCATTGATGGATCACATGGTGCTGCGCCCATTTGATGTAGTGGAACGCAAGTTGAACTTCCGGTATCTGTACCACTGTTCACTGCGTGCCCGACTGCCCATGGAACGCGGAAGTCTCCCCTCGCCATGACCGGTGGAACGCAAGTTCTACTTCCGGTCTGGCGGCTGCAGGGCTGAGACAGTTCTGACACGCGGAAGTTCTCCGCGACACAGACCGGTGGAACGCACAGTTCCACTACCGGTCCAGCGGGATCAGCGCGATTAGCGCTAAACAGCGCTTTTGTTGTTATTTGATGTCTTTTCTCTATTACATGGTACATACCGCTGCCCTTACTGAGTATAGATTATGTTTACAGATCGCCCTGTTTTCTCCATATGTGTTTACACGCTAAAGGTACCGTTTATGATGTTACACCAGGAAGTGAAGTGATCACTTCCGGTATGAGGGTATTTAAACTGGCCCGGTGAGGCTGTACAGTTGTATCTCCTCCATGGATGGATACCAGGTTGCCTGTTGTTGGAAATGATACCTGTTACCTGTGTTGTTACTTTCCTGATGACGATCTTTTGATCGAAACGTCACGTCACGTCGGATGTACTACCTTTTCATGAATAAAAACTTATTTGCTGAATTTAAAGACCTTGGTGAGTGCCCATTTCATATACTTCTATATATATATATATATATATATATATATATATATATATATATATATATATATATATATATATATATATATATTATATATATATATATATACCAGATGTACTCTAATGAGGACACGGACATGGGGAACATATAATTACTGAGCTGTGCAGCACCCAGGCATCCATTCAGCGGCGCCACATGGTGATTGCACCAGCCAGCACCGTACATACCGTACATACTGTACACACATTAGAACACATTAGAACATTTAGATGTTTTCCTTAGGTCCACTTATGTGGTGAGAAACATGATTCACTTCTGTTTACCCACATATTCTTAATTGGAAGCCACAAGCACTGATTTTGCCTATTTCATTGGCCAGAAATAACAGAATAATGGTTCTGGACCACCAACCTGAGGCACCCCTGCAAGTGCTCCAAGGCACCCCAGGGAGCCTAGGCGCACAGTTTGGGAACCACTGCCTTAATGCATTAAGGCTTGTTTCATTAACTTTCCTGCTGCGGCTCAGAAAAGCCCTATTTTCTGTGTCCGTATAGTTCTCTCAAAAGGAAGATTATTGTCTTTAAACGTGTAAGTACTTTTGTGAAAGTGAGTACAGCAATTGCTTAATTTGTCTCTTGCAGATTGTCTCTGCACCTGCCAAGTCTCTTATATATTTAGCCAGATCTGTCACTCAACCCCTGTGGAGAACGTTCCTGTGTAGAACAGTTTCACTTTCATGTGTCTGACGTTCCACCCCCTTGACATCACCTCCCCCCGCCCAGCCAGGGCTACAGTACACGCCCACCATCCACCATTACCCCACAGCCACCATCAGTCCATCAGTCTGCTCTCACCTGGCTCACCTCTTTAATCTTTCCCTATCCTCTGGGATCTTCCCTTCCTCCTTCAAACACGCTCTTGTCTCCCCAATTCTCAAAAAAACAAATCTGGACCCCAACTCTCCATCCAACTACAGGCCCATCTCCCTCCTCCCTTTTGCCTCCAAACTCCTAGAACGTCTGACCTATAATCGTCTCCTAAGCCACCTTACTGCTAACTCCATTCTAGACCCCCTCCAATCCGGGTTCCGCCCTTTACATTCCACTGAAACTGCCCTGACCAAAGTCACTAACGATCTACTATCGGCTAAATCCAAAGGCCTCTTCTCTATCCTCATCCAGCTTGATCTGTCGGCTGCCTTTGACACTGTTGACCACCCTCTCCTGCTCAACACCCTCCGCTCCTTTGGCATCACTGGCACGGTCTTCTCCTGGTTCACCTCATACCTCTCCGATCGCTCCTTCTCCGTCTCCACTCCGAGCTCCTCCTCTCCTACTACCCCCCAGCCAGTCGGTGTTCCCCAAGGGTCAGTCCTTGGCCCTCTCCTCTTCTCCCTCTACACCACCTCTCTGGGCACCCTCATCAGCTCCTATGGTTTTCATTACCACCTTTATGCTGATGATACCCTAATCTATCTCTCCTCCCCCGACTTATCCCCATCACTCCTGTCCAAGGTCTCCGAATGCCTCACGGCCATCTCAGCCTGGATGACCCAACGCTTCCTGAAACTAAACATGGCTAAAACTGAACTTCTAATCTTCCATCCCCCGAACATCCCCTCTTCTCCCACTATCTCCATCAGCATTGGTGAAACCGAGATCACGTCCACCGACCAAACGCGCTGCCTCGGTGTCATCATTGACTCCTCCCTCTCTTTCACCCCCCACATTCGTGCTCTCTCGCAGTCTTGCTGCTTTCACCTACGCAACATATCACGCATCAGACCATTCCTCTCCACTGACGCGACCAAAATTCTCATTCACTCTCTTGTCATCTCCCGCCTTGACTACTGCAACATCCTTCTCTCTGGGCTACCTCTCACCCGCCTCGCACCTCTCCAATCCATTCTTAACGCTGCTGCTAGGCTCATCTTCCTCTCCCGCCGCTCTACCTCCGCCTCCCCCCTCTGTTTATCTCTTCACTGGCTCCCCATTCCTTTCCGAGTTCTCTTTAAACTCCTCACCACCACCTACAAGGCTCTCTCCTCCTCCACAGCTCCCTACCTCTCTTCACTGATCTCTATCCACACTCCCTCCCGTCCTCTTCGCTCCATCGCTGACCGCCGACTGACCTCTCACCTAATCACCTCCTCCCACTCCCGTGTCCAAGATTTCTCTCGCGCTGCCCCCCTGCACTGGAACAACCTCCCGCCACCCATCAGGCTATCTGATTCCCTTACCTCCTTCAAGCGCTCCCTCAAAACCCACTTTTTTCGACTAGCCTATCCCTCCTCCTAACCTCTTTTGATCCTCCTATCCTGCCTCCGTTCCCCTCCGTTCCTACTTATCCTATTGTATTTCGTTCGTCCACCCACCTATTTTTAGTATGTTAACTCTTATGAGCAGGGCCCTCCTTCCTCACGTACTCACCCTACCTCATTACCTCACCTGTGCTCCTGTCCTGTTCTTCCCTTCCTCTACTTCATCTTCAGTCTCCTTGACAATTTTGACACCTACTTCTGAACTGATGCTGATTTTAGTTCTACCAGCTATACCCCTATTTATACTGTATCTTTCAACACACCCTGTACGTTACCTTGTAATTTGTTTTTGTTTTTTGTTTGCTATGTACGGCGCTGCGGACACTTTGCGGCGCCTTATAAATAAACGTACTACTACTACTACTACTACCATCCACCATTACTCCTGCACATCCCTACCCTCTGCCAGGACCCCCGCGACCCCCCTCCCGCGATTCGCGGGACCCCCCGCGACCCCCCCCCTCCCGCGAATCGCGGGACCCCCGCGACCCCTCCCGCGAATCGCGGGACCCCCGCGACCCCCCCTCCCGCGATTCGCGGGACCCCCGCGACCCCCCCTCCCGCGATTTGCGGAACCCCCGTGACCCCCCCTCCCGCCATTCGCAGGACCCCGCACCCCCCCTCCCGCGATTCGCGGGACCCCCGCTTTCCACCCTCCCGCAAGTCGCGGGACCCCCGCGACCCCCCCTCCCGTGGTTCGCGGGACCCCCGCGAACCCCCCCTCCCGCGATTCGCGGGACCCCCGCGACCCCCCTCCCGCGATTCGCGGGACCCCTGCGACCACCCCGGTATCCGGACTATTGTTAGACAGCACTTACATCGACAGCCATTACATCGACACCATTAGTTCGACACCTCAATAGGTCGAAATGGTTTTAGGTCGACATACCATTAGGTCGACATGTCATTATGTCGACAGCTCATTAGGTCGACAGCTCATTAGGTCGACATGTTTTTAGGTCGACACTGCCATTAGGTCGACAGTGTCTATGTCGACAGTCAAAAGGTCGACATGGGTTTTTTCACTGTTTATTGAGCCGACATGTGCCGACAGGCGGTATTTCATGCCCTACTATCCACTAGGGCGTGGTGGGAGAATAAAATAGTGTGCCCGAAGCATAGCGAGCGGCTGCGGTACACTTCAAACTGTGTCCATGTCGACTGTGTCGACATTTCGGCCAAAAAACAGTGAAAAAACCCATGTCGACCTTTTGACTGTCGACATAGACTCTGTCGACCTAATGGCAGTGTCGACCTAAAAACATGTCGACCTAATGATCTGTCGACCTAATGAGCTGTCGACCTAATGAGCTGTCGACATAATGACATGTCGACCTAATGGTATGTCGACCTAAAACCATGTCGACCTATTGAGCTGTCGAACTAATGGTGTCGATGTAATGGCTGTCGATGTAAGTGCTGTCTAATATCCGTCCCAGACCCGACCACCCCCTCCCGCGATTCGCTGGACCTCCGCGACCACCCCCTCCCGCGAAACGCGGGACCCCCGCGACCCTCCCGCAAATCGCGGGACCCCAGTGACCCCTCCCTCCCGCGAGCCCCCTCCCGCGATTCGCAGGACCCCTGCATCCTCCCCTCCCGCGATTCGCGGGACCCCTGCGACCCCCCCTCCCGGCATTAAAAGGGCCCCCCGCGACCCCCCCTCCCGCGATTCACGGCACCCCCCCCCCCCTACTATGATTTGCGACCCCCCTCCCGCAATTCGCGCCGCCCCCTCCCGCGATTCACGGAACCCCCCGTAGCGCCCCCCTCCCGCGATTTGCGGGCCCCCTCGGCACTTCTCGCGATTTGCGACCGCCCCCTAATTCACACATTCGGGGACCCCACCTCCCGCGATTCATGCCCCCTCCCGCAATTCACGGACCCCCGCACCACCCCCCTGCGCCCACCCTCCCTTGATTCACGCCCCCTCATGCAATTCACGGCAACCCCCCACACCCCCCCTCCTGCGATTCGCAGCCCCCCCACGACCCCCGCCTCCTGCGATTCATGACCCCTCCCGTGATTCACGGACCCCCGCACCACCCCCCCTTGACTCACGGCACCCCACGCGCCCCTCCCGCAATTCACGGACCTCCGCAACCCCCCCTCCCGCAATTCACTAACCCCGACAACCCCCCTCCCGCAATTTGCGGACCCCCTTCCCACGATTCAAGCCCCCCCGCGCCCCCGCCCACGATTTGCGGACCCCCCGCCCCCTCCCGCTAACCGCGGATCCCCACACACCACCCCCCCTCCCGCAATTTGCAGACCCCCCAGACCCCCTTCCGGCAATTCCACCCCCCAGCGGACCACCGCGGCCCCCGCTCCCGCATTTCACGTACCCCCGTGACAATGTGGGATCCTGTACCACCACAAGCAGGTACCGCCCCTAGGTGGGAAATCCGGCCCTGGCTGCCGCACTGCAGGTTTCCCCACTGCCCTCTGCACCAGCGCCACAACTTTTATCAATGTCTTGCCCACATACCACTATTATACAGCCTCCTGCTCTCATGCACGCTCACTTCCTCCCAGTGGGAGGAGACGCTCACCCACTGCCGGGAGCTGCATACTGTCCCCCACCCTCCTCCAGTTCTAGGGATGCCCATCGACCATTAATGATTTTCAAATAATCGATGGTTTATGGCCGATGTTGAATACTTTTGCCATCAATGTGGGAGGACACTGCCCTGCCTCCTGTTCTCCTGCCCCGTAACTTCCGCCAGTGGAGACCCGCTCACCCTGTGTTGCCCACATTCCCTTATCATGCTTTACCGCCCAGCCTCCTGCTCTCATGCACCCTAACTCCCACCCAGTCGGAGGAGACACTGACTCCTGTATTTCTGTGCTGCCACGCTGGACCCTCACCCACTGGCAGAAGCTGCACAGTGTCCACCACCCTCTTTAGTCCCCCGTATGCCCACACACCCCTATCACTACCCAGCTTCCTGCTCTCCTGAACCGTAACTTCCACCACTGGGTAATCGCTGACGCTGTGTTGCCCACATACCCCTATCATGCCTCATATCCCAGCCTCCTGCTCTCATGCACCCTAACTCCCACCCAGTAGGAGGAGACACTGACTCAGGGCCACCGTCTGGTACTCCTGTGCTGCCACGCTGGACCCTCACCCACTGCCAGAAGCTGCAATACAGGGCATCTTTCATACAATTCTAACCATATTTCTCACAATACAAATGTTCACAAATTAAGGGGCGTAGCCCCTTACGCCGGTGTGAAGAGCGCCCGTAGGGCGCGATGAATCACCTAGTTTATCCATATCTCACGGATGGAATTCCAGGTAAAGGTTAAAGATAAGAACTATTAACTAGAATCTTTCCCAAATGTTATTAGTTTTCCTGTCTATCTATGTCTATAGACTGTATGTAGTATACTCCTTATTTGTGCTACTTCTTGGCTACCTTATCAGTGGATCCAGGTTATTGAATCCAATTAATTCTATCCTGCCATGCATTGTTAAAGCTGTCTTTTGTGCTGCCTTTGTCCTACTGTTGTGATTTAGTGAAAACCTGGGTGTTATAGTGTTAATTTTTTGGCTTGCAGCTCCCCATGTAAGCATATATGGTCATTACAGGGGCTGAACACACTAACCACTCCGTTTTCCACTGTCCAGCGGTCTCCTCCCAGTCAATGCCTCTGCCCGCCTCCTTACACTTAAGCCACACCTGCTCCACACTGTCACTGATACATATCAGATGTCTGTGACCAGTCAGTACCAGGCCCATCACTCGCAGCTAGGTACACACTTGTACTTACTGCGCCATCATCAGTTTGAGCACACTTTGTGCAACTTTTCTGGGGCTGTGGGCAGGCCTGATGTCATGGCCTACTACACCTCTTGTTAACGCCTCTTCATTCTACCCGGCCTCCGCTCCAGACCACGCCTCTTACTGTACCGCTCAGCCACCCACAGACCACAATGCAAGGTCCGCCTCTTCCAGTGGCAAAGGGGGGGTTCCACATGTAATCCAAAATCTCCCACTCTGCAGCGCATTGGAGTAAGTACGGGAGTCTCAGGGAGCGGTAACAGCCCTAAAAATTGGTCTTAATATACACTGGATACTGCATGGAGTACGGTATTAATATTTAACAGTACAGATAGTCTATAGTATAGGCTGTTTCGAACATTTAAATAATATGCTGTAAGTGGTCAGGAAAAGGTTAAACATATAACAAATAAATACAAACATAATAGTAACAGTACTGCACTTTTTGAAGCTCATAATCTCCCACTTCATGGTAAGGCTCCTGTCTCTTCCTTCTGGCAGCTGCTCTCTGGTCCATTGCGATGTTTGAGGGCTCAGATGCACCCATACAGTAAATGTGGTAAAATAAGCTGGTACACTGGGCATGTGCAGCAGCTCCGCTCTGTCCCTTACACTGTATGATGTGGTGGCAGCTCTATTGATCATATTAGGAACCAGTGCTATTGTTGTCACAATTTAAGGCACTTGCCAAGAGGAGGGGGTTTCCGGGCAATCAGAAACCCCCTGCATTTGCCTATGTCTTCTGATGGCTGCCTCTCCAGGACCACCCGATCGGCTGGGTCACGCCTCCCTGTGATCACCGGATGTCCGTACAGCATCACCGGGAGTACTCCTTAGCTAGGGAAAGGCTGCTGCGTCATTCTTCTCTTATCCTGTCTGAGCGCACCGCTACTTCCTCTCTCCCCTCAACAACTAACTGTCCTCCTTTTACAGCCTCTGGGCAGGGATCAGGGTCTCACCTGTCAGTGCCTCCAGCCAGCTCAGGTTCTGTCTCGAGCTGGCCCCAAGCTTTATTGCAATGTCCATTGTGCCACTTCACAAGTCCTCCCCCAAAAACAAAGAGTCTCACACAGTCCAAAGTCTAATGCCATCTTCCCTTTTACAAGGGGTTTACCAATTGTAACAATATCTAGTACCCTTTGGCCCTTATTCTGACAGAGTCGGATGGCTGCATGTGTGGACGGGCGGCCGATGTTTTGTGTTTGCGCATGTGCAGAGGCGTTTCTGCGCATGTGCGAACGCCTCGCACATCCGAACATGGCGAGAATTCCGTGCGGAAAACGATCGGTCGGAACCATCCGAGCAGGGGGTGGAAAGGGGCGTGAAGGGCTGTTTAGGCTCATTACCATATGCGTATGCCCCGTGTTTCATGGGCGTTCCCATGAAAACGCTGGGCGTACGTATGGTAATGCGGCCGTGACGCACGTGTGGAGGGGCGGACAGCTGACATAGCCAGATGCCAGCTGCCCGCCCATATCCCTGCGTTTGCACGGATAACTGTCCGAGTGGTCTGGAGCACTCAGTGCTGCCTGACCACTCAGTCCATCATTCGATGGTCGTCGACCATCGGAGGATAGGGAGGTTCCCACAGGCAGGCAAGTGGGTGTTCATATGAAATACAAGGTCAATACAAGCAAAATGTCAATGTAAACATGGTCAACACGGGAAAAGGTCAACATGACTATTTTCCTTTTTTTGTGTCAGTGTCGACATGGACATCGTTTAAGTTATCTGTGTCCTATTATATTCCTCCTCCATGTCCCCTGGGAGGATAAAGTATGAACAAGTCGGTTTTAAAAAAATCATGAAAAACTTGTGTCAACCTATTTCTACGCCGACCATGTTCGTGTCGACCTTCTGTTAATATCGATCTAGTGCATGTCGACCATTCTTAGGTGTCAACCTATCCTACTCACTGTCGACCATCAGTAGTCGACCGAATGATTGTCAACCTAGACATTTTCAACCTGCCGACCGGATACGCAAAACAGCTTGCTGGTAAATTTACTAAGATGGGATTTCTATCGAAGATGGGATGTTGCCCGTAGCAACCACTCAGATTCGACTTCCTATTTATTTAGCATCTTCTAGAAGATAATAGATGTAGGGCCAGATGTATCCAGCTTCAAAAGTGATAAAATGGAGAGTGAAAAACAGCCAGCCAATCAGCTCCTACCTCTCATTTTTGAAACCCAGCCTGTGACATGGCAGGTAGGATCTGATTGGCTGGTTGTTAATCACTCTCCATTTTATCACTTTGTGAAGCTTAGTGCATCTGGCCCATAATATACTTGGTTGCTATGGGCAACTTCCCATCTTCAATATGTATTTATTTTATTTACAGCAGAACATGAGGGGATTTGGGCAGCAGGGGAAGGGGGAGGGGGTGAGGGTCTGATATAAGATCTGAATAAGGGCCTATGTGCAGCTGCGCAGGTGTCTCCCCACCAACCAGACAGTAGCTGTGGGTGTTCTCTGTATCTGAATTCAATCAGCCTCTAAGTTATGTCAGGTGGGAGCACAGAGACCAGGAGACTTGCCTCTGTGGCCCTTATTCTGGTTGGTGCGGCCGGAGCCGCACACGGTGCTCCGGCCGCACAAACCAATCCCCGCCCACGAGACGGATCGCCACGGCCGTCCGTACACGGACGGCTGGCGATCCGCATAAAAATGGTGGAGGCGTACGCCTCCACCATGGTGGGAGCTGCCCCCTGCATTCGATGGTCGTCGACCATCGAAGGCAGGTCCGCACGCCCCAGCAGCTCCCGCAAGCTGAGACCACACGGACAATCGTCCGTGTGCTAGCTTGTATGGGGGCTGAGAGCTGACATCCGGCGACGTCAGCTTTCCGCCCCCATGAGTTGCGTCATACCCTCATTACCATGCATACGCCCCGCGTTTGCATGGGAACGCCCATGAAACGCGGGGCGTACACATAGGGAAATGAGGGTATGAAGCCCCTCACGCCCCTATACGCCCCCTTTGCGGCGGACGAAATACGTCTGCGGCGAAGGGGGCTGCACATGCGCAGATTGACCTCTGCGCATGTGCAGAATAAAAACATCGGCGGTACGGCCGCACGCGGGCCGTACCGTCCGAACCAGAATAAGGGCCTGTGTCTGTGAAGCAGCCATGTGGTTATTTGCATTGTTGTTCTCTAACCCACATCTGAGGAAGAACAATAAACCACGGGAGACCTTCTAACCTTGCTAGACAGCGGGTGATGTTTCTGTGAGGAGCTTTGTCCAGTCATGTGCAGTTGTTCATTCCCTGGCCAACAGTAGGGGGCCCCGCAGCAGACTATAAGGTCAGCGGTAGGGAGGCCAATCCCGGGATCGGGATCGGCGGGATCCCGGGATTTTGGCCTAAAAAAGGCGGGATTTCAATCCCGGGATTGAGCCTTCCAATCCCGGGATTGCGGGATTAGTGCCCGATAGTAATTTACCGGCAGACAGCAGTGTGGCTGATAGGAACAGTGAGTGTGCTGTAGCGGCATCATGGCGGTGGCCGGGCTGCGCAGCGTGACCCCTGACATCACGTCACGCTGCACAGCCCGGCCGCCGTCATACCGCTATAGCACACTGTTCTGTACTAGGTTGCCTGGCCACACACCTGCCCGCTGTGCAGCTCATCCTCCCTGGCTGCCCGCTGTGCAGCTCGCCCTACCTGGCCGCCCGCTGTGCAGCTCGTCCAACCTGGACGCCCGCTGTGCAGCTCGTCCAACCTGGCCGCCGGCTTGCTTCAGATGTTCCTGCAACTGCCTGTCACCACCTCAATGTAAGTGACAGTGCAGTGCAGGCAGGGGGATAGTGGTTTGGGATTATTCTGCTTATAATTGATTAACGGTGTGGGCAGTTTGGGGGGGATGGGGACAGCTGTGTGTTTTTTTTTGTATCAGGGAGGCCAATCCCGGGATCCCGGGAATCCCGGGATTGAGCATTTTTCAATCCCGAATCCCGGGATTGAAAAAATGCCCCGGGATTGGCAACCCTAGTCAGCGGCAATATCATTCGGCTATATTTGCAGCATCTTTCTATATACAGTGTATCTGTACAATCCAGTGGCGTAACTCCCGGAGGCAATGGAGACATTTGCCGCCGGGCGTTAGCCACTAGGGGGGGCACAGAGGAGCCAGAACCAGGCATCCCCTGTCCTTCGGCTTCTGCATTGAGCGGCAACCAACTGAACGCACCTCAGGTTCAGTCACAGCAGGAGAGGACAGTGGCGTAACTTGTGTAAGGCAGCCCCCGCCACTGCTTGGAGGAGCGGGGGCTGCGTGGGCGCCGGAAGCCTCTCACTCTAACCTGCAGAGCTGAGGTAAGGTCCGTCCTGTCTCACTCCGTCTCTCTCCCTCCCTTCCTCCCAGCAGCAGCAGCATTACAGGCAGGAAGTTCGTCTGTGTACACAGTACACACAACCTCCGTCCGCGCAGGCTGGGCAGCTGCAGCATCGTCCCTCTCCCTGCTTTCTGTTCTATCTTGACTGTCCTGCTCCAGCGGCTGCCTTCTATTCCCCTGCACTCTGCACTCCGGTTACAGAGCCCTCCCTTTCTACAGGCTTCAGCACAGGAGCTGAACACAACAATAAGGTGAACTCTTTCAAAACCTGGTTTTCTACAGTGGTATGCAAAGCATTCAGTGTCTGTGTCATCACATGTCAGCATATTTGTGTCAGTGTCTGGGTGTCTGTATTATGTCTCTAGATATCAGCGTCTGTCAGCATCAGTGTCTCTATGTGCAGTCCGTGTGTCAGCGTATCCCTGTGTATAGGCGTCTTTCAGTGTCCATGTGTCAACATATGTGTCTGTGTCGGCGTCCATGTATCAACTTGTCAGCGCCCGTGTTTTAGGATCTGTCCATTTGTCAGTATCTGTCTGTTTGTTGCCGTCTGCGTGTCCATGCGTTAGCATCTGTCTGAGGGGGTGGGGGCATGCCAGAAGCTCACAGTGCGCTTAGCATGCCTCCATAGTGATGAAAACGGGAGGCACGGCTTGTGGGAGCATTATTCCCAATAAGCCTTTCCCCCTCTCAGTGAGGTCACACCCTTTTTCGTCGACCGCGGACATCTCGCCCGAGTTCAGTGTAGTGCGAGATGTCCGCTGAATTCTGACGTTTTTTTAAAGGGGAATTAGCTTACAAGGCAAAACCATGCCAAACCATGCCTTGTAAGTTAATTCCCCTTTAAAAAACATCAGAATTCAGCGGATATCTCGCACTGCACTGAACTCGGGCGGCATGAAATTCAGGCCATAGTGTAAGGTGCATTTAGATTTGTGGAGTATAAGTTTAATGACGGCATGTGGCATATAGTGCAAGGGGCATTATGATGTGTGACGTAATGTTTAAGGGGCATGGGGGGGGGGGGGGCGCCAGAAACTTTTTTGGCTGGGGGGAGCAAAATTTCTAGTTACGCCACTGGGAGAGGAGCCAGTGCCACAACTAGGGGGGGGGGGGGGGGGGGACCATGACACAGGAGCCAGATCAAAGCACCGTTTCCAGTCACTGCTGCTGCGGCAGCCGGGTCCTGTGTGCACTCACTGCAGGCATGAAACTGAAAGTAAACTATACTTTCAGTTTCTTCCCTGTAGTGCTGTCTGTGCACCCGGCAGCCAGATGAAGATGGGGCTAGTATTCTCAGCCCCTGACACCCCTCACCAGTCACCAGCCTTTCCAAAGTTTTTATGAAGCAGTCAACAGGCTCTGGAGGAGCTGGACAGTCTGAAAAGGGGGAGGGGCCAAACGGCAGGACCTCAGGATGAATGGTGAGTGTGACAAGGTGCACTCTATGTCCCTCTATGTATTTATCTGTGTAACTATTGTATTGTATATGTGCATGGGTGTGACTATCTGAATAGGTGTGTGACTGTATATGTATGCATACTGGTGTTTGACTATGTATATATGAGTGAATGTATGCATAGGTGTATGTATTCATGTGTGTGACTATATATGTGTGATTTTATGTATATTGTGTACACAGTTGCACACATGCTGATGGGGACTGGGGGGAGGATGTGTGCTGGTGTGTGACAGAGATCCGAGTTTCAGCTACTTCCTACTTTCCCGATGTTAGTGGTTAATAGATGCTGTGCGGATGTGCACAGCATCTATTTCTGGAGACAGAGGAGCTGGGGGCATGGCCAGCAGCTCAAAGAGTGCTGGCCTTGCCCCCTCAGGGGTGAAAACATGTCTTCACAGCAGTGAGGAAATTTTGAGGTTACACCTCCTGGTTGCTAGACCAAACCCCCGAAATCCAGGTGCTGGACATCAACGCGTGCATGCTAATAATGTTGGGAGGTATGTTAGTGTATGGGGGTAACTGATTTTAGCTGTGGTATTTGGGGGTGGCAGGTACGGTCTGTTGATCTGAGGATCACTTACCATGTATGTATAGTGTGTGTGTGTGTGTAGGGGGGGCACTACAATCTTTGTCGCCTCCGGGCACCTGGTATGAACTTACGCCACTGGTACAATCTCATACCTCCTAACAGTCCCGATTTTATCGGGACAGTCCCGATTGTCAGGGCCTGTCCCGCTGTCCCACCCGCGGGTGGCAGTGTCCCGCGGTGTGGGGGGGCTGTTGGGAGTCCCCCCTGTGGGCTGCTAAGCAGCGGGGAATAAACGCTGTGCGCATGCGCACAGCGTCTATTCCCGCAGCCAGATGGCTGGGGGCATGGCTAGAGGCTCACAGAGCCTCTGGGTCATGCCCCCATAGCGGCAAAATGGGGGTGTGGCCTCGCGGAAGAGCCGCAAGTATAGGCCACGCCCCCCGAAAATTTCAACACTGACAAAGAGTGAAACAGCATCTCTTTCTCACATATGCACAAACACAGAAGGTAGCAGACTAGTAACCTGGTAATATCTAAATGATAGTTTTTGGCAGTTTTCCAGCAATTCAAAGCAAATGGTCAACTGTCATTTGCTCTCATCCATTACCAGGTTTTTGTTCCAACCAGCCCAATCTGACAATCAATCTGTAGATGTATGGCCACCTTTTCTTGTGTATCTATCTATCTGTCTAGTGGCGTAACTACCTAATTTGCGCCCCCCCGCCACAAATTTTTTGGCGCCCCCCCTCCTTTTCCCCTTGGCGCCCCCCCCTATGCCCGTACCTGCCCGGCCGCATCTGCAGTCACGGTCCCATCTCTCCCGGTGCCGGCTCCTGCTGCTATAATGAAAAGTGACTCTTAGAAAATGGCTGCCCCCATACTGCAGACAGAAAACTGTCTGCAGTATGGGGGCAGCCATTTTCTAAGTGTCAGTTTTTATTATAGCAGCAGGAGCCGGCGCCAGGAGAGACAGGACCGTGACGGCAGGTACCAGCAGACAGCAGCGGGTAACTATAGCCCCGCAGACTCCCGGGGCCGGTGCCCACACTTTCTCTGTGCCTCCTCACCACCGCGGGGGCTGTGGAGCTATAGTTACGCCACTGTATCTATCTATCTATCTAGGTTGCCTAACTTTTAGGTTTTTTTGAGGCAGGGGGCCGGGGCAGCTGACAGGGTAGCAATTCTGAAATTCTGCATTCAGACATTGGATTCACTCCTGTTGGACTGCTACACTGGGTTTATTCCTATTTTTGAACCCTGACACCTGAGATTGTGTCTCGTGATCGCTGGATTATTATCGACTCAAGACATTTAAAAGTGTTTATTAAACATAGTGACGACACAAAAAAGTGACAACACAAAAAAGCAGCCTTAAACAGATCTTTTTCCCTACGGTTGACGTAGTGGTAACGGCTCCCCTGATGAAGTAATTTATGATGAAACGCGTCGGGTCCTTTTTCACCTTGAAATAACAACAGTGGAATGCCATGTCTGATTTGTGTATTTACATTTGTAATAAATTTTACATTGAACATTCATTGTGTAAATTTTACACTTTAAAGGTGGTGGCTAATTAGCGCACTCTATATCTATCTCCATCTAGCAAAGGTTTTTTTTTAAAGTTATTACAATTTCCATATCCACATCTGTTGGTTCAAGACGTACCGTACAGATGTGGATTTGGAAATTTTAATAACTTTTAATAAAAACATACGTTTTATGCTTATTAATTGTGTATATCTCTTCATACTTGTGCAAACTTATGGTGAAAACCTACAAGGCGGTGGATTGCATTAGCGCTCTCTATTTACTATATATATATATATATATATATATATATATCAGGAAAGTGGGGGGTGATTGGGGAGCGCTACCTAGTATAGAAACTGTACCTCCCAGTATAACATTACAATTTCAAAACAGAATACACATTTCTGAAATAGTGTTCTTGTATTTGAGGATGTTCCCAATGAATAGGCTCAGTCCATCTCTGGGTAAATAGTTCTTTTATTGGTGAAGAAACCCGACGCGTTTCGTCTCTAAGACTTCATCAGGGGTAAGAACCAATGGGTGAGTGGATTTTGTGTAGCTGGTCCTATTTGAAGTTTCTGCTGATCACAGCTGATGCAAATAAAATAAATATCACCAAGTCCTTCTCGATGGGGCTCGATTAAATGAAAATTTCTGAGTTGAGAGTCTAGTGTAGGTTCTTACTAAGAACAATATCAGGACGCTCTCTCTGCAGTAACCTCCTCGCTTTGCATTTCATCACCCCAGAGGGGAAGTCCTAAGACTGCTACTTCTTTCACTAAGCAATTGACCATTCAACAGTAATTTGCAATGAGGATGAAGTACCACAGCGGTCATCCTATGGCAAAGTGGATAACTGCGGCCTCGACAGCTATGTTGGTGTTAGACATGCATCTGGAATCCACCATCAGTGGAGTGGGATATAGATGATTGATGGCGGTATTGTGTCCTTGGTACCAAATCCCATCTACAGAGCTGGAGCTGCTGTGGGGAAAGCACCATTCACCATCGGCCACCAGCCGACAGAAGGGGAGAACGCAGGACATGTGGGAAGAAAGCAGGACGTGTGGGAAGAAAGCAGGACATGTGGGGAAAAAGCAGGACATGTGGGGAGAAAGCAAGATGTGTGGGGAGAATGCAGGACGTGTGGGGAAAAAGCAGGAAATGTGGGGAGAAAGCAAGATGTGTGGGGAGAAAGTAGGACATGTAGGGGAGAAAGCACGACATGTAGGGGAGAAAGCAGGACATGTGGGGAGAAAGCAAGATGTGTTGAGAGAAAGCATGACATGTTGAGAGAAAGCAGGACATGTAGGGAAAGCAGGTCGTGGAAAGCAGGACATGTGGGGAGAAAGAATGACGCGTGGAGAGAAAGCAGGACATGTGGGGAGAAAGCAGGATGTGAGAGGAAAGCAGGACATGTGGGGAAAGCAGGACATGTGGGGAAAGCAGGACATGTGGAGAAAGCAGGACATGTGGGGAAAGCAGGACATGTGGGGAAAGCAGGACATGTGGAGAAAGCAGGACATGTGGGGAAAGCAGGACATGTGGAGAAAGCAGGACATGTGGGGAAAGCAAGATGTGAGGGGAAAGCAGGACGTGTGGGGAAAACAGGACGTGTGGGGAAAGCAGAACATGTGGGGAAAGCAGGACATGTGGGTAAAAGTAGAACATGTGGGGAAAGCTGGACATGTGGGGAGAAAACAGGACATGTGGGGAAAGCAGGACATGTAGCATGTGGGGAAAGCAGGACATGTGGCATGTGGGGAAAGCAGGACGTGTGGGAAGAAAGCAGGACATGTGGGAAAAGCAGGACATGTGGCATGTGGGAAATGCAGAGCATGTGAAGTCTTCTCTTCTGTAATAAATGCACACAGATGTAAAGCACTATAATCCATGACTGATGGCACTTGCTAAGCTGCTGTTTATAATGGGTCAGGTATCTCACAGATATGTTACAAAGTTAACTGATTCCATATGAAGCAGCTGACTTTTACTAAGTGGATTAGGCTACTTTAGGCCTTCCTTCTCCTGTTCAGCCCAAACCCCCGTCCCCCGCACCACGCTCTGCTCCAAAACCAATAAATAAGAGGTTGGCCTGGAATTTGGCTGTGGTCTTCCCTGGGCCGGCAATGGACCTGCAGCTAGGGCCCCTCACATAAATACAGCTTACATATTTCAGTATGTTTCCTGATAAGAAGTATGTATATTATTTATATGAAAACTTCCTGCCTCTTAACAAACTGCAGCTTTTGCCCATATTTGGCAAGCATGAAACCTGAAACAAGCGCAGATGTCAGGCTACACACCAAGGGCACCACCAAAGGGGCAGAAGTTCTGCGTGTCGCAATAGACAGTTGAGAAATATGCCAGCTTCATGCCAGGCTGCACTAGCAGCATAGGAAAATATTACAGGTCCCTGCTATTGAAGGCTATCAACTCACACCTCCCAACTGTCCCGCTTATCGCGGGAACGTCCTGATATTTTGGGACATTACCACGTCCCTTCCGCCGCCGGCAGTGTCCCGTGGCGGAAGGGGGGGCAGTTGGGAGTCCCCCCCTGTAGTCCGTGAATAGATGCAGTGCGCACAGCTTTTATTCTTGCAGGGAGAGGGGCTGCTGCTGGGCATGCCCCCACCGTGGCGAAAAACGGGGCGTGGCCTCACAGCAGCACCACGAGTATAGACCATGCCCCCTTTAAGACAGGCCACGCCCCCAAAAATTGACGCGCACCTTCCACGTGCTCCCTGTCCCGCCGTCGGGGTCCTAGATGTTGGGAGGTATGATCAACTGCCAGTGATAACCTTCTCCTGGGGCTTTGATAAATAGGCAAATGTCTAGAGCCAGTGCTACTTATGTCTTCATGTGCTGAGCTCAGCAGGAGTTTTCTCACTATGGCAAATGGTTGTGTTTATTTGATACCAAAAAGATATTGGATGGTTCCCTAGGCTCTAGATGTGATGGTTTTTTGGGTGGAATATTCCAAGACAGTAGTAACCCCCCAAAAAAGAGAAAATATGCAATAGTGTGATACTGGTTTAGTATCTCTTTTCCGAAATGCTCGGGACCACGAGCATTCCGGATAAGGGAATTTTCCGGGTTTTGGAATAAAATAGTTTTAGGCATACTTACCTGTCCCCTGGTGGTGCCCGGTGGTCCCTCGGCGTCCACGTTGTCCCCCGCGTCCATGGCAGGCCTTCAGCATCCTCTCCGGCATCTCCAGCGGTCCCAGGAGTGCTTTACGCGAGTTCCCAGGCGCGCCGGTGATGTCATCGGCGTGCAAAGCACTCCTGGGAACGCTGGAGACGCCGGAGAGGATGCTGAAGGCCTGCCATGGACTCGGGGGACTTGGTAAGTATTAAAAAATGGTTGGGGGGGGGGGACGACAATTTTTTTTAAATTGTTACAAAAAACCACTGTTTTGGGAATAATTCGGATACGGTGTGCACGGATAGGGGATACTCAACCTGTACAGTATTATTAAAAACACTAGCATTAATAATTGACTTGGATATTATTGACCCGTACCAATAAAATTGTCTACGTTTGATGGTAGACAAATGCGCTTGGTTGAGAGACATAGACAGTCACCAGTAGACTCCACTTCTTATTCTCCTTAAGGGTGCAATCATTCAAAAGGATAGGAAAAGATATATCATGGTGCAATATATTTTAATAACAAATAAAAAACAATGAAAAAACTGCAGATTTGGGAATCAAGGACTCTCACCATATATGTGTTTGCTTACAGACAAGTGCAGACAAAATGAGCATAAGAATGTTACAACCAATCAGGCGTCCCTGGATGCTGACACACGTGGGGGTCCACAAATTCTTCCTCCGAAGCCGACCGGTTTCGACACCTTACAGTGTCTTTTTCAAGGCATGAATCTGTGTAGTAGCAGGTCTGGTATTTATACCTCCCACATTTCAATAGATGGTAAAACCTATTTCCAGATGTGGAATAACGATCCGCTACATACACAGGTAAATATACAAACAACTGCCTTTCTTATTTTTCCTTTGACTCCTGTTACAGGTGGCATCAATTCTGTATCAGCGGGTGTGAATTGCGGAGCCGTGACTTCCACTAGTCACGGCTGAAACCGCAAGTGTCCGTGTCACCAGGAGCGTCACTTCCGGTTGTATATCAATTTTTGCCTACCCTACCCTTTTTGCAAGTGTATGGGGAAAACTAATACCCCATTTACACCAAGGAATAACCCAGGTTGGACCCAGGTCGGACCCAGGTCAGCGTTGGTGTAAAAGGCGCCAACCATGGTCCAGTAACACTGGTCTCCTACCCAGGTCCTGACCAGGGTTGAACACTGGTTGGACCTGGGTCGTATGCGGTGTAAATGGTCCCAACCCAGGTTGGGACATCCAGGTAGTGCTGAAAGGATACCAGAAGTGCTGGATGCCTTTCCACAGTGCGCTGCAGTGGCAAAAGACAGCAGCAAGGAAGGATATGAGCAGTGCACACAGAATTCATAATTGGATGCAGTATCATTTATATATATATATTTTTTTTGGGGGGGGGAGGCTGGGGGGAGCACATGGGAGATTCGGTCTGCTGCTGCAGGGGAAGGGGCTGGGGGGAGCACATGGGAGATACTGCACTTTTATACCGCGATTTGTGCTTGAGCACTGAATAAAACTTTTTGAAAAATATTTTAAAAAGTAAACAAACCAACATTTTTCAATTCTAACTTGTCAGGTCTTTTAATTTTTATTTAAAATATTTGAGGGAAGGTTGGATGGCTGTTTATTGGTCCTAAAATGGACATTTTTAATGTCATCCATAGGGAAAAGCAGGGCTGACCCAGGTTCAGTGTAAACGGTGCAGACCTGGGTCCGACCTGGGTCACAGTGCTGTGTAAATGGGGTATGACGCTGGGTCCAACCCTGGAAACTCCCGTGTTCAAAGACCAGGGTCCGACCAGGGATTTTGGTGTAAAAGGGGTATAAGGAGTTTCTTTGCAGGGACAGTGGCTGCTAATGAGTCTTTTTTGTGGCTGCTAAGGAGTCTCTGCTATCAGCTTTCATCATCTTCCTTGTGGGAACCACTGATTGATAACACATTTAACCCACAGAGTCTTCTGTGCTTGTGTGCACTGACCCATAGCCTGCTGCTGCTGGTAAGTGACTGAACAGTCCTGGCAGTCAGAATCCCGGCCATTTACCTCGGATCCGACACAAATTCGGCAGTCAAAATTCAATACTGTCAAGTGTTGGAAACCCCCCTTAGGGTCAGAAGTTTTGCTAATAATCTTTTTTTTTATTAAACAGATTTGTTTAATTATAGTATGTGGTGTCCATACTGATTTGGCTAATGCTATAATGGTATGGAAAACAGCACATCCAATAAATATAGATAGTAGCTACTAGACAGCTCCGTGTTTACAGTAAAAGAACATTTAATACAATGAAAACATACTAATATGCTTAGGGATTAATTCACACAAGGTTAAAATGCATTTGTTAGTATTGCATAGACATCAAAATGATCAAATTAAGCATGTATATTGTGCAGAGTGGGAAAGGAAATATCACAGCCAATATATAGCTGCAAACAAGAAACCCCATATTGCAGGCAGTGTTAGTATCAATACCTGCAAAACGTCCCAAAATATATTGTGACTAATTTTATATAGAAATATCTCACAACAAGAAGCATTTAAGCATAGACATGTCCATATGTGGAGCTAGACACGCCCTTTGGGCAGCGTGCGACCCACCCCCTTGATGGCACACCTGCTTTGCACGGCACAGCCTGCTGTAATCTCCCTGATTGTAGTTTTTAAGGGCGGCAGTGGCGTAAGTTCGTCACAGTTGCCCAGAGGCAAGATAAAAATTGGTGCCCAACCCCCCCCCCCCACACACACACACACACACACACATCTTATATAAATATATGTATGAATGTTATGGATATTATGTTTAGAATAAAGAGAGTGTGACATTTATGGTCCTGCTAGGTGGAGGAGACAGCGACAGAAGCGATATCAATGGCTTTCAATTAACTTATTCAAACTCACAGGGGTGGAGAGGTGCCCCCTTGGGAGCAGGAGCCCGGCGGCAGATGACTGCATTGCCTCCCAGATTTCTGCCTCTGAAGGGCGGGATGTATTAATATATATCATCGCCCCTCGCCACACCGCCACAGCGATGATAATGCATATGCATTAACATACAGTTATGCCCAAGTACATCGTGGCTGCGTTGCGCATAAAGTGCGCCATGCAAATCGCGCATGGATCGCGCCTGCTCCTTGCGCTATAGTCCCGTTATAGATCGCGTTATAACGTAACGTAATCTTGTAAATGTAACCTGCACTTACACTCAATGACCACCAGATGTCACTTTTCCCAAACAGTACAGCGCATGCGTAAAAATCTCTTCTACAAAACAGTGGCCGCCACGACTTTTCACTACGGATTTTGTCCTTACTTTACGGACAGAGTGTTTGTATTTACTCGCAGAAGCAGCTACGTACGGTCATTTATGTAATTGGTACAGAAGCCATGCTAACCTTTGCTATTGCTGGATGACTACTTAAAACATTATTTGAGGAACTACAGTATCATACTTTACACTACGGATTTTGTCCTTACTTTACGGACAGAGTTATTTTATTTTATTCGCAGCCGCAGTGACGTACTGTATGGTCATGAACTGTATGTGATTGGTGCAGAAGCCATGCTAACCACCTGCGTGTACTATAATCTCAGGCTAAATCTATTTTGCGAAAAAAACCGTTCTCTGTAGCGCAGTATTTATGGGTATTAACTATCGTGTTACATGGAGGCCTGCCATTGTGAATTTTTGTTTGTGGAAAAGTCCGAAAGAATTTGATAAGCACCAACTACTGTAACTACAGTACCTGTATTGGTTTAAAAAAAAAAAAAAGAACGTTTAAAAAATAAAAATATATTGTAACCAACTGAGGATCGAACTACTGATACTGAGATAGGGAAGCTGTGCCTCTACACGTTAGGCCACTGTTGCCTCTGAATATAGTGATAGCAGATGGTGAGTATGGCTTCTGCACCAATCACATACAGTTCATGACCATACAGTACGTCACTGCGGCTGCGAATAAAATAAAATAACTCTGTCCGTAAAGTAAGGACAAAATCCGTAGTGTAAAGTATGATACTGTAGGTCCTCAAATAATGTTTTAAGTAGTCATCCAGCAATAGCTAAGGTTAGCATGGCTTCTGTACCAATTACATAAATGACCGTACGTAGCTGCTTCTGCGAATACTGTAAATACTGTACTAACACTCTGTCCGTAAAGTAAGGACAAGATCCGTAGTGAAAAGTGGCTGGTTAGCAATGGTTAGCGAATTTAATCCCGAAACACGGTCCTCAAGGCAAGGAATTTTACCTGAAAAGCTAAATCTATTTTGCGAAAAAAAACGTTCTCTGTAGCGCAGTACTGTATGTATGGGTATTAACTATCGTGTTACATGGAGGCCTGCCATTGTGAATTTTTGTTTGTGGAAAAGTCCGAAAGAATTTGATAAGCACCAACTACTGTAACTACAGTACCTGTATTGGTTTAAAAAAAAAAAAGAACGTTTAAAAAATAAAAATATATTGTAACCAACTGGGGATCGAACTACTGATACTGAGATAGGGAAGCCGTGCCTCTACACGTTAGGCCACTGTTGCCTCTGAATATAGTTATAGCAGATGGTGAGTATGGCTTCTGCACCAATCACATACAGTTCATGACCATACAGTACGTCACTGCGGCTGCGAATAAAATAAAATAACTCTGTCCATAAAGTAAGGACAAAATCCGTAGTGTAAAGTATGATACTGTAGGTCCTCAAATAATGTTTTAAACAGTCATCCAGCAATAGCTAAGGTTAGCATGGCTTCTGTACCAATTACATAAATGACCGTACGTAGCTGCTTCTGCGAATACTGTAAATACTGTACTAACACTCTGTTCGTAAAGTAAGGACAAGATCCGTAGTGAAAAGTGGCTGGTAGCAATGGTTAGCGATTTTAATCCCGAAACACGGTACTCAAGGCAAGGAATTTTACCTGAAAAGCTAAATCTATTTTGTTAAAAAAAAACGTTCTCTGTAGCGCAGTACTGTATGTATGGGTATTAACTATCGTGTTACATGGAGGCCTGCCATTGTGAATTTTTGTTTGTGGAAAAGTCCAAAAGAATTTGATAAGCACCAACTACTGTAACTACAGTACCTGTTTTGGTTTAAAAAAAAAAAAAGAACGTTTAAAAAATAAAAATATATTGTAACCAACTGAGGATCGAACTCCTGATACTGACATAGTGCAGCTGTGCCTCTACCCGTTAGGCCACTGTTGCCTGAGATTATAGTACACGCAGGTGGTTAACATGGCTTCTGCACCAATCACATACAGTTCATGACCATACAGTACGTCACTGCGGCTGCGAATAAAATAAAATAACTCTGTCCGTAAAGTAAGGACAAAATCCGTAGTGTAAAGTATGATACTGTAGTTCCTCAAATAATGTTTTAAGTAGTCATCCAGCAATAGCAAAGGTTAGCATGGCTTCTGTAACAATTACATAAATGACCGTACGTAGCTGCTTCTGCGAATAAATACTGTACAAACACTCTGTCCGTAAAGTAAGGACAAGATCCGTAGTGAAAAGTGGCTGTTTAGCAAAAATCCGTAGCGTAAAGTCTTAACGTGGAGCATTAGTCACCCAGTGGTTAAACTATGTATTGCATGGCGTGGTACATAACGCAGGACATAACGCGATCTGCAACTCGTGAGTCAGAGCCCTAAAAAGCGCGTTGTAAACCACGATGTACTTGGGCATAACTGTATGCGCATTGGATCGCAGTGTGGTGACGGAGGCTCCCTGCGATACCTGTGATGTGGTGTGCGGGGGGTCTCCGTTATATTCCTGGCTCAGCGCGGCTGTCCACGGCACCTCCTCCTCCCCCCTGCAGCCGGAAGGACATCCGGCTGTGACATATGCTAGGGGGAGGAGGAGTTTGATGGAGGATGGGGAGGCTTCTATAGGGTATCGCCACCCAAAGGTGGTGATACCCTGTCCTGCAAAGACGCGGCGGCCAGGTATTAACACATTTGAAAATGTGGTAAAAACGGGGGTTTTCCTGCATTTTTTGCTTAGTACATCCTGCCCCGCAATTAGGCAAGTATACCAGGGCCATAGGGTGAAGTGGCTGCAAATGCATCCTCCTAAGAATTTGCCCTATACAGTATATATACCATACCTCCCAACTCCTGCCGAGACTGATGCGGGATGCAGCTGCTGCGCGCCGGAGGCGCGTTGAAAATTTCGGGGGGCGTGGCCTAATTTCGGGGGAATGGCCTATACTCACGGCTCTCCCATGAGGCCACGCCCCCATTTTGCTGCTATGGGGGCATGACCCAGAGGCTCTGTGAGCTTCTAGCCATGCCCCCAGCCCCCTGGCTGCGGGAATAGACGCTATGCGCACAGCGTTTATTCCCCGCTGCTTAGCAGCTGACAGGGGGGACTCCCAACAGCCCCCCCTCACCGCGGGACACTGCCGCCCGCGGGTGGGACAGCGGGACAGGCCCTGATAATCGGGACTGTCCCGCTGAAATCGGGACTGTTGGGAGGTATGTATATACTGTTCTCTCCACGGTCCATCTGCGTCTACAAGAGTGTTTCCTTGTGTTTGTTTGTAAAGCACGCAGGCCCGTCTTTGGCAGCTTACACAGAAGGGAGGTGGGGATATAAGAGATATGTCCGCATATGATCACTAATGACCTAAAGCCTCCACACAAGGCCTGGGAAATGAACCAGACCTTTAGCACAATCCCTTCCCTTGGGCTCAGCCTCCTTCCACATTCCCACATCCCCACTGAGGTGACTGCACAAGGCCGGAGTAACCACACACACTGGGAATCAGGGATGGGAGTCCTGCCCTTTGTACTGTGAGATTCTGTATCTGGCAGAGGCGGAATGTGGGTGAGATGATGGAACTCTGGAGACAGTGAGGGGAGTGAGAAATCCTGGGAACATTTCCTTACAGCACGACATCTCCAGTATGTGGGAAAGAGTCAGAAACAAATCATCTGCAGCTTATTTGCTGTATATACAGATGCTGCCCATCTGTATATACTGTAGCTAACTGACTTTGAGCTGATTGGCTGGACCACCGTTTATCGTACACACCAGGTTTTATCATTCACAATGAGTTATTATTATTTGATAAATGGGCCACTATACAGTATATGTTGTTAGATATGAATTCTGCATTACCCAGTTGCTAGGCATATCCTACCCCGTATTCTATTCATCCTGTTTATTACATATCTGCCTATACTGTTGATATCTTTCTGGGGGTGGGACCTGACCTCTGGCATCATCAAGCCCTGCCCCACTGGGCAAAATGCCACGATTCGCAGACCTGTACAAGTGGGCGGAGCAACATCACATCATTTTAGTCCTGTCCCTCCCTGGTGGCATGTGATTGTCCGTGATTATCTCTCAATCCTGCCCGCTTCACTAAGGCGTGGGCAGGATGCGGGAGATAAGCCAGCTCTTCCAGGGTTGCGGGGGGCTCCATGAAAAAATCAGGAGCCTCCCGCAACTTCCAGGAGAGTAGGCAAGTACAGTATGTTCCCAAAATACTGTGCTGAAGCCATGTTCCTAGTCATTTTTCTACCACTCATGAGCAAATCTCCTGGAATTGGTGCACCCCCCAGCCCCCGTCTGTGAGGTGAATGGATGCTGCTCACAGGCATCCATTCACCTGACCCGGCGTACCCGTTTGTACTTCTCTCTACCCAGGTCCTGCCTGTGTTCTACCCTGGTTAGGACCTGGGTAGAAGTCCCATGTAATGGGTTATACACCGCCGCTGACCCGTGTCCACAAGGGAAAAACAAGACAGCTAGTCTGCTACCTTCTGTGTTTGTGCATGTGTGAGAAATAGATAGAGTTTCACTCCCCGCCAGCAGATGGCAGTATTTCGGAGACTAGCGGACACTAGACATATACAGTATATGATATGATGTGTGAGTGTAATTGTGAGTGACTCTTTGATAAAGTCCCCACTAGGGACCAAACACATTAGAGACCAGGAGGACGGACCCGGTGCACAATTACCATTGCCTGGGCGCTCACTTATATGCTCCAATACAGGACTTTACTTAAGAGGAGGGGGACTGCAGCCACTGCGGACATTGATTTCCACTGCTGGCCGAGTGTTTACTACGAGCAGCGCAAAGGTGAGACTTGGCCATTCCACCTAGGGATGGCCATCAACCATTGAGGATTCAAAATCATAGATGGTTTATGGCCGATGTTGAATACTTTTGCCATCAATGGGGGAGATCCAGATGGTTTTCTTCCATCGATGGCACAGCAAAACCAATGTTCTGCTTTTGTTTCGTTTTTTCAAAGTGCTGGGACTTGTAGCACAGCTCCACCCTTGACACACGAGAACCCCCGCCCTCATGTTTTGATTGACCCACGGGCCAATCAATCACACAACATGACACGGACTCCTGCGCCCCCCCCCCCCCCCAAATTGATTGACCATCTCCCTTACTTGTCATAGGTAACCAGCTGGTTATTCGGCCACCATCCTGATGTGGATTATAACATAACAAATGTTATCTACTTCAGTCACCGCTTATGCCACATTGGAGCAAGTTATATACATATACTGTATCAGGGGCAGATTAAGGTCTGTGGGGGCCCTGGACAACAAGAACTGTGGGGGCCCCCTCCTCTCACCCCCCCCCCCCCCCCGCGCAGCACTAACCGGAGCAGTTATTCTCGCTGCCCATCAGAGTCGGAGCTGCTGCACGGGCACGGCCTCTTCATGCGTCTGGGACACGGGGTGATCAGGCGGGGAGAGCAGGGTGACAAGAGAGTAGGGCAGCGGGGAGATGCGGGGCTGGCAGGGGAGTGGGAGAACACGGCATCTATCCCCCCAGCACTTCTGCAATGCTTCACACGCTGCGGCGGATGGGCAGTGGCGGGGTCCCTGTGGCAGATGGGAACCAATTCCCATCTGCTGCAGGGACCCCCTGCCCACTCCGCGCTGCCCGGACCCCAGGGGCACGTTGCTAAGACCCCGCTGCCTGCCACCCACCTGGAGTGTGGGGGCCCGGGGCGACCGCCCCTAATCGCCCCTTGGTAGATCCGCCACTGTACTGTATACATTTATATGACTGAATCTGTTGTAGACTGTTTTGCCATTTTTTTATGCATCATAGTTATATGCCGTGTTATGTGGCGATAATATAAGTTTTTACTGACCTGGCACTTTTGTTCATTATTTTTTTTAAAATATTAGATATACTATTACTTTTTAATTATAAATTATGAATATATATTTTTTCACGTGTACCATGGTGTAATTTTAAATTCTTCCATGTCAACCAACCAGGCTGTACACTCAGCTCCATGCGCAAATGGACTACCAGGTCTCAGACCCGGAAGTCCAGCACCTTAGCCGCATCGCAAGGGACACCTCTTATGGCAAGACCTGGGGGGGGGGATCCTGCGGATGTTAGAACATCCCGCCCTTATTCAGGTATGAGTCATTCAACACCAGCCGGACATGTGGAAGAAACAGTGTAGCAGCCCCCAATTAATGGTTATTATCAGGGTTGGTTGCCCATAATGGGTTGTGTACGGTGCTTATTTTACTTTTATTGGCTTTCCAATTAGTTTCACTATTAAATGGCATATCTGCCTGTGATACCTTATCTGTAGATGCATCCTTACCCCACTAGAGGGAGCTGTCAAGGTTCCTGGATGTGATTGGTGGTACAGTACATCGAAAATAATTTTTAACCCAACATTCTCAGCTAAGGGCCCCACTTCCCACCTTGCACAACCTGCACAGAGGCTAGCTACCTGTTGATAGCAACGCTTATTCTATCTCATTGTAACCAGGCCTATATTTGCAGAAAGGACACATTGTCACAGGCCTACAGCATCAGACTTGCAGGTGGCTCCTCTCCTGTCTATCTGGCAGCATTACAATTATGTTTAATACCACTGGTGGAAAACACATTTCTTTCCCGCTGATGATACCAGCACATAGAGAAATCTGCACAGTGAGGTCTGCGGACTAATGTGCGGACACCGCGGGAAAGGTCATTGAGATACCTTCTGCATCTTCTCCTGGTGTCACCGGTGTTCCCGGCACATCTGGGTAATGCTATACACGGCATAGTTGTAAAATTTGCCGCTTACACTCATAATGCCCCCTGAAGTGCTGCTTAACGCATTATGCCCCCTACAGTGCCGATTATACATAATGCCCACTGAATTGCTGCTTCATAATGCCCCTGCAGTGCTGATTATACATAATTCCCACTGTAGTGCTGCTTCATAAGGCCGCCTATAGTGTCGCTACATAATATCCCCTGTAGAGCAACTACAAACTGCCCGTGTAATGCCGCTGCTTAATGTTCCTGTAGTTCCATTACATAATGCCCCCTGTAGTGCCACTGAATAATGCCCCCTGTAGTGCCTCTGCTTAATGCCCCCTGTAGTGCATTCACACCTGAACTCCCAAACCGAGTATGAGAGCAGAGCGCTGCAAGCTTCCCTCGCCCCTCCGGTGGCTCTAGGCCATTTCAAATATGGCGCCCTGACTTGTGTACCAATCAGAGCTCTGAGGGGAAGGGGGAATAGGTGTAGGTGGCGGCGTACTAGGGTTAGGCACTAGCAGGGAAAGTTAGGCTGCGCACGCGGGGGTGGGGGTACGGATAGGCTGTAGGAACAGAGGGTTAGGCTGCTGGGTTGTAGGAATAGGTGTAGGTGGTGGTGTACTAGGGCTAGTCACTAGCATGGAAAGTTAGGCAGCTGGGGGGGTGTTACGAATAGGTTGTAGCACCAGATGTTTAGGCTGTTGGGGGGGTAGGAATAGGTGTAGGTGGTGGCGTACTAGGGTTAGGCACTAGCAGGGAACATTAGGCAGCTGGGGGGGTGTTACGAATAGGCTGTAGGAACAGAGGGTTAGGTTGCTGGGGGGGTATGAATAGGTTTAGGTGACGGCGTACTAGGGTTAGGCACTAGCAGGGAAAGTTAGGCTGCGCACGCGGGGGGGTACAGATAGGCTGTAGGAACAGAGGGTTAGGCTGCAGGGGGGTAGTAATAGGTGTCGGTGTAGTAGGGTTGGGCACTAGCCAGAAGGGCTAGGCTTTATCTATATTTGCCTGCACTGCATTCACATCACAATGCTGCTTTATTAAGCTGCTTCTCTCAACAACAACGTAGCGATACATCTGTCCAATTTTATTTTTTACGATCATGTTTATTAATAAAAGACTAATGCTGCTCCTCACCTATATTGAAGTGCTTTACTCGCTGGCAGCCACTGTATGGCGCCCAACAGAGCAATTGTTGCTCCGTTCGGTAGGACCAGTCGCCTGTGTGGACATTACTGTTACAGTATGTCGTTTCATCATTTTGATGGGCTGGTAACTACTGTAGTTTAAATAATAAAGCTAAACCAATTTCCATGCAAACTGTGTATTGTATCGTTGATGATATTTATATATTTATATATATTTAGGTCTATTGGTTATACATGATGTGTTTTCTTCAGCCGTTAGGGCGTATAATAGCATCTGTATTAATACGCAGCATAATGTGATGTTGAGATCATTATTGCAAAAATGTATTTGACATAATATGAATACATCTCCAAATAAAGCCGATGTCCTCTGCGTATTTATGCCGCCAGTGAATATATTCATTAAAAGGCTGTTTGGCCTTGATACCTGTCACCTCTGTAACTCTGTGTCTTGAATACAAAATGAATCCTCAATTTTGAATACATTTCATTTCTTTTCTTCACATCTTTTTGGCTTTGTCTCCTCGCGTACGCAGGGCCTGATTCAGAAATAAACGCAGCGCCAGTGTTGTTTACGCAGGTCATCGCACCCTGGTCACACTGCGCTTGTGACACCTTTACGATGTTGCCCGCAGCGAGGAATTATTTGCAAACGGAATGAAGGTCGGGGGCTGCTTTGGAGCGGTTTCGGGAGGTGGTGGAAAAAAGCAGGCATGTAACATACAACAATAGCATACGTGTGCTCAATTACTGCGTACGGGATCGCTGCTGTGAAAACATTATCTTCCATCTGTGCGTCAGGCCACCATATACAGATACTCCACTTGTAAGATCTGCATTTGCCTCTCTGGGCCCTTTCCTACTAAAATTCAGAATAATTTACCATCTCTGCCTTGATTGGTTCTTTCACTGCTAGAGGGGTTATTTACTAAGATGGGAGTTCTATTGAAGATGTTGCCGTTAACAACTAACATAATCTACTTCACAGTTCAACAATCTCTAGTTAGTTGGTTATACCAGCAGATGAGCGGCTTTGAGGACGGCTTTGCATAGCTCTGCGCTATGCAAAGCCGTCCTCTCCCCTCCGTCAGCACCGGGAAGTGGGAAAGCCGCTCAGTGTGTATGCCCTGAGCGGCTTTCCCCCCAGCTATGACAGCGGTCATCGCTGTCCATACACGCTGGGCATAGTCGCCCAGTGTGTATGGACCTTAAGCTTCAAAAATGTATAAAATGGAGAGTGATAAACAACCATCCAATCAACTCCTACCTGTCATGTTACAGACTGGGTTTGAAAAATGTCAGGCAGGAGATGATTGGTTGTTTGTTTATCACTCTCCATTTTATCACTTTGTGAAGTTTAGTGCATCTGGCCCAACATATTTGAGAGCATATGCGATTATTGTGGATACAGTAGGCGGCGATGTGGGGCCACGGATGGTAGAGCATCCCGCCCCTTGATTGATGCTATTTTTATTTGTTAGGACATTATGGGGAGATATACAAAGCCCTGGAGAGTGATAAAGTGGTTAAGATAAAGTACCAGCTCTAGCTGCCATGCTACAGGATGTTAATGACAGTGGTACTCATTATCCATCCACTTTATCTCTCTCCAAGGCTTAGTACTGTACATTATCTCTCCCCAAGGCTTAGTACTGTACATTATCTCTCCCCAAGGCTTAGTACCGTACATCTGCCCAATAGCTACTACCTTGCCAATTCAGCTAATTATATAATTGTCCCCGTCTGGTGCTATACTGGCCTGACCAATAAATATGGCCGCCGGGCCTTTATATTTCTTAGCTGTTCTTAGCAAATTCATATTTTAAAACTGTTTGGGGGTAAATTTACTAATTGCCCATAGCAACCAATCAGATTCTGTCTAGAATTTTCTAGGATGCAATTGAGAAATGATAATCAGAATCTGTATTGTTGCTATGGACAACATCCTCTTTTAATTGTTAGCTTTAGTAAAATGTATCCCTTTGAGTCTATGACATGGTGCTTATTCGCCCACCGAGCGTGACCTCTGACCTTGTGATAGAGGGCGAGCACATGTAGTCCTCAAGATGGCTGCTGGAGAGGATGACATAACTATGGAGTACTCGGTGCCTTTCTAACCACCTGTCCCAAAATGGTGTACTGGCACCCTTACCTCTCCCCGCTTCTCCTCCTCTTACCCTCATGTTTTAGGTGTTTATACTCCTTGTATATTTTCCCGCCTTATTTTGTGTTTTATGTATAGTATGCTAATGACTCTTCATTGAACAGTTGTCTTTTCAGCTATATCTCCTATTGTGTGCTGCATTTTTCCAGATCGTGTGTCCATGAGATGAGGCTGGGGCCGAAGATTTGGATTCATTGCTGGGATTTGGATTTGGCTTTGTGAAACAGCGGTGAAATGCTTTGGATTTGGATTTTTTTGAAATAGACAAAAAACACTTAAATCTCGTAATTTTTGCTTCTTTTTGGCCCTAGAGCAATATTAGCCTCAATAACATTAATTTCCAGCCCTTTCCAGACAATTTTGACCACTTTACAGCTCACAATGTTGTTTTCATTCAATTTAGGCCAAGGTCTGCAGCAAGCTGGCTGGTTATTAACACACGGAACTTCTGACAGTATCAGTATGGTGTATTGGGGTGCAGTACACACAAACAATAAAGAAGATCACATTTTTTTTGTTTTTAATGCGCAGCTTGTGTAACGCTGTGTGGAGGCCGAACAATCACAAACGGACCTTCTGACAGTATACTATGGGTCAGTACACACAAAGAATGAATAAAGAAGAGAAAAACGTATTTGGATTTTTTTTACTTTAATTTATTTAATTTGTTTTTAATGCGCAGCTTGTATAAAGTTGTGTGAAAGCTGAACAATCACAAACGCACCTTCTGACAGTATACTGTGGGTGCAGTACACACAAAGAATGAATAAAGTATAGAAAAATTGATTTGGATTTTTTTACTTTAATTATTTTTAATGTGCAGCTTGTATTACGCTGCGTGGACGCAGAACAATCATACATGGAACTTGTGGTGTATACTATTGTGGTGCAGTATACAGCAAAAAAATAAAGAACAGCAAAATTTATTTTTATATTGTATTTTTTTTTTTTTATGGATGGGCCTTGGATAACACTGTGGAGGCAGAACAATCACACACAGAACTTGTTCTGCTTTTGACAGTAGTACAGATTGAGCCAGGCTCCCTATTTCTGGCGAATCCCCAGAACGTCACCGCTGGTGATCCGCCTGCAGCCCGGCTCTCCATCTGACTGAGACGCGCGTGCGTCTCACGCGCATACGCTTCTCAGTTTCCGTGCGGCGGGGCGACAGGACCCTGTCAGTCTCTGCTTCAGGGAGATGGACCAGGTTAGGGGGGGTGTGGGGAGGCGGTGGGGACCGTGGGTGACCGCCGACAAGCCGGCGGGGACCAGGGGGAACCGTGCGAAAGGGGACGCGCGCGCATCTCGTGCGCGCACGTCCCCTTTCGCAGATGCGGGTGGCGGGGGATGGTGGCTGGCATCGCCATCGCCCTCCCCTGCAAAGAAGAGACCCGCTCCATCTGTATATGGTGTATTGGATTGCAGTGCAGCACACCACAGTGACCGCACGCCACAATAAAAACTGACAGCCTGCCTAACACATGACCAGTACAATTACTAGAGATGAGCAGCGGACACTTTTTCGGGTTTTGGTTTTGGATCTGGATCTCCCTTCGTGTTTTGGATCTGGATTGGTTTTGGCAAAACCACTCTTGCGGGTTTGGTTTTGGATCTGGATTTTTTGGGAAAAATGCTAAAAATTGCTAAAATAACAGATTTTTGGCCTGTTTTTGCCCCTAAAGTATTATTGAGCTCAACAACATTAAGTTCCACTAATTTCTAGTCAATTTTGATCACTTAATATAGTCCGTCACACTGGACACTGGATATAGTCCGTCACACTGGACACTGGATATAGTCCGTCACACTGGACACTAGATATATGCCGTCACACGGGACACAGCCCGTTACACTGGACACTGGATACAGCCCGTCACCCTGGACACAGTCCCTGGACAATGGACACAGCCCCTGGACAATGGACACAGCCCCTGGACAATAGACACAGCCCCTGGACAATAGACACAGCCCCTGGACACTGGACACAGCCCCTGGACAGTGGACACAGCCCCTGGACACTGGACACATCCCCTGTACACTGGACACAGCCCCTGTACACAGCCCCTGTACACTGAACACAGCCCCTGACACACTGGACAAAGCCCCTTGTATTATGGACACTGCAGCCCCTGTACACTGAGTGTACAGTCAGCAGCACTGCAGCCCCTGCATGTGAGCACTGCAGCACCTAGTTTACAAAAATCACACAAAATATAAATCACAGCACAGGGCACAACACCCCACTGAACTGCACAACACCCCTCTGCACTGCACAACACCCCTTTGAGTCTGCACAACACAAACCCCTCTGCAGTCTGCACTGCACAACACCCCTCTGTCTGCACTGCAGACACCCCCTCTGTCTGCACTGCACTGCACAACACCAGCGGCGTAACTATAATTTGGGCACCCCCCCCCCGCCGATAATAAAGCACGCCCCCCGCCCCCCTCCACCACCCCGGCCGCCCATGCCCCCCCCCCCCCATCCCCCGCATATTTACCTATGTTCGCTGCGCTGGTCCCGGCTCCCCTCCTGGCTTCATTCTGATGCTAAACACGGACCATCACAAAATGGCCGCCCCCTACAGCAGACAGTTTCAAAGAACAGTTTGCTATATGGGGGCGGACATTTTATGATAGCCCGTCGAAATAGCATCAGAATGAAGCCAGGGGAGCCGGGACCACCGCAGCGAACATAGGTAAAGCTGCGGGGATGGGGCATTATAATAGCACCGCAGCCCCCCGGCGCCCGCACTTACCCAGCGCCTCCCCACGACCGTGGGGGCTGCGGTGCTGTAGTTACGCCACTGCACAACACCCCTCTGTCTGCATTGACTGCACACTAATGATTGATGACAAGTTCAAGTTCAACACCCCTCCTGCACAACGCCCAGACCCACCACGAGCAGAGCTGTGCGCAGCTGGAAGTGTGACTGTGAAATCCGACGCCAGATTCTCGCGTTCAGCCGCGCTCGGGTTTCCGAACAATGCCTGCAACTCTCAAACGCGGCACATGGGACGTCGGGCTGGCTATGACCAGAGAACACGAAAGTAGTGCCTGCGCTGGCTGTACCAATAAATTGTACCAGACATTTCTCAAAAAAGTATAACAATTTTAATAAAAATAATACATATAAAATAATATAAATTTAAATATCACACTATACATGTTGAATTCCTAGACATAGTCCAATGGGATTGTATGGTGTATCACTGAGATACTTGTTTAGATCAATTAGAGCTGAGATGGAATATGTAAATGCTGACAAGGGTTTATATTACCATCCTGGTCGGTCTGGTGAATGTTGTTATCCAGACAATTGGAACAGCAGTCCAGAAGTTGCCCTATAGTTGCAAGGGCTCAGGCTCCCCATTTGATGCACACGACCTCTTGGAAACTGGAAATTAGGGATCATGCAGGTATCCCAGAAGATGGAAGTCCAGATTTTTCTAGGAAGGGCGTCTGTGGGTGGGTCTGGCTGTTTACCACAATTTGAGATGGTTTCTTTGACCAGTTTAAGATGGATCACGATTTGAAGAATAATGTCAGTAGCAATTGTCTCAGCGGCACAGATATCAAAGCTCAACACGTTTCCCCGGATCTAAACCTCCAGCTTCTTCAGGAGCAGGTATACAACTGTGAGCTCCAGGCTCATATTTATACCTAGGGCAGTGGCGTAAATATAAATTTTGCTCCCCCCCCCCCCCCCGGCTCCTCTCCAGTGTGTTTCCCCAGCTCTTGATGTAATGATGGAGAAGCTGAAGCAGAATAGAGGCAGAGAGACCAGCAGACACTGCTGCTTCCCTTGGCTCTGATGTATCCCAGGCCACCCTAGCACGCCCACCCACACGCCCATCCTGTACACAGTAGCCAATAGCTGGCTCTGTGTACAGACAATTGAATCAGTGGAGGGATTTGTCGTCCTTGCCATGGCCGCACCCGCGCTGAGGCTGACTCGCCTCTGATGCTCAGCCAATGGGGAGCAGCAGGCAGCAGCATGTCAGTGCGTCGAGTGGGTTCCGGCGCCCACACAGACCCTTCTGCGGCTTGCTCCCCCAAACAGCAGCTGGGGCTGCCTTACAGTAGTTACGCCACTGACCTAGGGACTAATTGACTAGGACATACACCAGAGTGTGATTTGCAATACAAGAGATAAAAATACTATGAGAAACGTCTGTATCTACAATAGCTTGAATAGTTTATTAATAAACTAGTCTTGTACCACGGTGTGGTCTCCCGCTAACCCAGTTTGATGATCTCCCCTACTATGCCTGAGCATGTCTGTCTGAATATAAAAAGCATAATTAAAGTACAAGGAGATGGGAGGTGTGTTTGTTTTCTGTGCAGCAAGAAATGCTTTCAGGAAGGAGACTGTTACCCTCTGCCTGGTTACTATCTATAGTCCCGCTAAGTATAGCCCTCTGTGCCCGCAGCGCCCTTTTTATTTGTGAACTAAACATGGAGACCGGAAAATGCATTCAGACTCTAGTGCAAAATATAAAAGTAAAATCAAAGAAATATTGATAATAAAATGTGAATACTGGCAATATTTATATTATGATCTAAGTAGAACCAGGGCTACCAGCAGGAGTTTTGGGGCCCAGGACTGATTTCCAGTCCGCCTTACCCCCTCCATGCCAGGCACCATGTAGTTGCCCATGACGAATGAGCTGTCATTGCGGGAGGTAGATTTATTTGTACATACTGTATCTCGCATTGTGTAGTGCTAGTGGGCGTGGACCCCCATCTCCCCCCCTCAGCTCCTCCCCCTCACCCCCCCCCCCCCCCCTTCACTTACCGCCCAACTCAGCAGGTCCCGAAGCACAGCCTGGCTTCTCCAATGCAGGTCGCTGGTGGCCAATTAAAATGCAGCACCCACTGGTGATCTGCTCAGAAGCTGGTACAGCATTTTAATTGGCCGCTGGCTTCCTGCACTTAAGAAGCCTGTGCTTCGGGACCTGCTGAGGACCGAGCACATCGCAGGAAGCACACAGCAGAGGGTTGCTGTGGGCAAAATGAGCTTTCCAGGCCCTTCCAGTGGCCGGGGCCTGTACCCACAGCATCCTCCTGTCAGTGGCCCTGAGTAGAACAATCCCCCCAATGACAGTGGGTATAATATCTTATTGCTAATTTGTCTCTGTGGCCACCTACCATCCTCTAGGGCATGGCGGGAGAATAAAATAGTTTGCCTGAAGCATGGCCAGTGCAGCAAGCAGTGCGAGGGAACGTGGGGCAGTTTTTCAATGTCCATCTACTGTGGTAACATTCGGGGCAAAAAAAGGTGAAAAACTCCATGTTGACCTTTTGACTATCGACCTTCTCCAGAAGGAGAGAGAGAGAGGATGTATTTGTATTCTGGATAAATGCCGCTTCTATAACAGGAAATGACATCACGCTGGGCTATGGGGAGCAACACCGGCGGCTTCATATTTCCATGTTGATGTTAGCAATGGGAAAAGTTAAACAGTGTTCCGGCTGCTAGTGTAAGGTCAGATTAGTCAGTCATCAGTTCTTAATAATGGGAAACATATATGTACATAGTCACACACATGTATGTGCTCAATGAAATGTAAACTGCGAGCAGATGTCCTATGCAGCCTATTACTGTAATGTCACCGGGGGGGACGAGACCTGAAACTCAGACTGATCCAATATAAAAATTTTATTTCTAACTCTTGGAACCGTACACGCATTTACAGTCCTATTATTCACAGCATACCCGGAAACATTCCCACAACTCGAAATGAAGGGCCTGATTCACGTTGGCTCGCCTGCTGGGCGAGTGAATGCAGGGCCGTATGCAAATGGCTGTGTATGCTTACAAATACGTTCGCATGCGGGTAAAAAATCATTCGATGGCCACTGACATGGCCGAGAACGAGGGGAGGGGGGGCTGATGGTGCAGATTTTGCCAAGCCTGGCGACCCAACCTGAATCGCCCCCTGAGGGAGAATCTCAGTCAAGACAACATACTGTGCACGCTCTATTTTTGTACCCTGTCCTATTTATGCCACTATTTTATGGTTTTTGGCAGCAGTGGCGTAGCTACATATGTGGCAGACCCCCCTGGCGGCTTGGGGGAGCGGCACCAGTAGGGTCTGTGGTGGGCGAGCGCTGAGCTGGTCCCGCTCCGTGCATATCTAATCAGCGGGGACCCAGTGCAGTGCATATTGAATGAGCGGGTCCCACTCATTACATATGCATGGGGCGGGGGCCCGCTCATTCAATATGCACTGCACTGGGTCCCCGCTCACGGAGCCAGACCAGCTCAGCGCTCACTGCTGCCTGGGTCGCCTGTCAGCTCAGCCAGCGGCACCTGTAGTCCATCGCCTTGCACCTTCTTGGCACCGGAATTTTTTTGGACAGGGGGAGGGACAAAAATTTCTAGCTACGCCACTGTTCGGCTGCGCATTAGTGTTTGAGAAATAGCTTTCCCATTGGATTCCGCATTTCACGTACAGATGTATCCAGGCTCATCACAGCATAGCTGGCACTGCAAGTGTGACCGCGACTAGGACTTGTGCGTTCTTATACACAAATAGGCCTATTAAACTCTATAAACGATTGCCGGTCCGACTATTGCAGCCCGACGTCCCGTACAGCAGAGGATACGCAGGAATTTAATTTGGCTTCATTCAGACGGGAAGTCCAGCGGTCACGTGTGGCATAAGTGGTCGTTGGTGCGCACTAAAGGTGCCCATACACTAAAGAAAACCGAGGGCTGATTAAGCTAGAGGTGCCATAAACTGCTGAAGGAATCCGAGATGCCTGCACTTTGGCAAAACGAGGGCAGCATAGAACAAAGTGCAGGTCATAACAGGGGGACCCACATGGAGCCCTCTGCAGGTGAACACAGGGGGTCAGCGCGGCGCAGGTCAGGCGGCTCTGGCCTCCCTGGCAAACATCATGGCCCCGGTGAGGGGGCCGCTCCTCCCCTTAGGCTGTGTCGGTGGCCGTGGGGGCGCTTCCATCGGCGGCCGGGTAGATGGCGGTGCCGCTCCCTTTCAGGATTGGCAGGCCCCGCAGCAGCAATGGCATCAGGGCCAGCAGCCCTTCCATATGGCACCTCAGGGTTTCGCCGGGGCTCCGGCTGGGCAGGGGGGACCACAGGGTTTTGGCCACGCCGGGTTCGGGGCGGGCCAGCAGGCCTATATGCACGCCCCCTTGCAGCAGCAGCAGCAGTGGGCGTTTCCAGCCACAAATGCAGGGGGGGTACTCGGGGTATCCCATGCCTAACCCACAGTATGGGCCCTACGCGGGGACCCAGCCGGCCCCTTTCCCTTACTTCCCCCAAACAGCTGGGCCTGCTGGGGGGTTTCACGGGGGGTATTTCGGTGGGGCATGGCAGGGTGCGAGTGCACCAAACACCCAGGTCCCGGGTGGGCAACAGCAGCCGTTTCAAGGGGTGGGCTATACACACCCCAGCATGTACACCCAGGCTAAACAGGTCAACCAGGTTTATGCGACTGGGGGCCCGGGGAGCTCTGGTACAACAGCAGGGGGATCGGGGAGGATGACGGGTTCAGGATATGGTCCTAACGCTGCCCCTCTATCTCCCGAGGTATCCTCAGTCGGTGGGGCGAGTGTCGTGTTCGGAGGGTCGTCTCAAGAGGAAGAGACCTGAATCTCGGCCAGCAACACCAGTGGCGGCTCCAGCACCAGCCAGGGGTCCAGCACCCGCTGCCCTGCGGATCGAGACCCCGGCTTCTATGTCCAGGCCAGAAGCATCTACTTCCGCAAGGCCGGTGGCCACGCCGCGGGTAGACCCCGTGGTTCAAGGCGAGGCTTCAGGAGACGGTGAGCATGATGATACTTCTGAGTGTGCGTCCTCCTCCTCCCACTCGTCGGCTAGCAGTGACGAGTCTGGGTCCCCCAAGCGCCCGCGCAAGTCTGCAAAAATGGTTGCACGCCCGGTAGCGAAGAAGGTGGGGGGCACTAAGCGGGCTAGGAAGATGGCGGAGCAGGAAATAGTTCCCCCGGCAGGCGATATGGTCCATTACACCAATACCGCCGTGTCTCAGGGCCTGCGTAAGGGGGTAAAAGACAAAATCAAGAGGGGAAAGTTTGTCGACTTTTTCACGCTAACTGTCGACATGAAAAAGGATTTTGAGGCAGCCAAGAAGGCGGGAAGCGGTAGTGAGGCGGCCTTTAAAGGCTTCCACAATTGGCTTAAAGGTTTCCTGATCTTCTCCTCATGTTACCTAAGCACACGGCCGGGTGAACACGGGAACGTCTTGCGCTACCTGTTTCTGGTGAACGAGACGTTCATGGACTATAAGGGTCAGGCGTGGCGGAATTACGATGAGAAATTCCGCCTCGCCCATGCTGGGTCCAGGGTCATGCCCATGGGCTGTAAGCACGTGGAGATATGGCTCGAGGTCATCGGGAAGGGGCAGCATAGCTCAGATAACTCAGGCAGGAAGCCATTTCCAGCGACGAAACCCGGTTCCAAAGCCGGCGGCAAAGGGAAGTGCTTTGCATTTAATGAGGGCAAATGTGACAGAGGCGCCAAGTGCGGCTTCCGTCACGAATGCAGTAACTGCGGGGGGGGGGGGGCACCCTTCCAAATCTTGCAGGTCAGCAGGCAAGGGCGGTGACCAGGGGGATGCCGGCACTGGCGGAAAGTAAGGCCCCGTCCCCAATTGTGGTAGAAGCCCTGGCCCGCAGGTTAATGGGATACCCCAACAGAGCAGACGCACAGTTTTTATTAGACGGTTTTAGTTTCGGTTTCCCCCTCCCTATCCCCGACGGAGTCAGAGTTTCCTCCATCAGGAATCTCAAGTCCGCCAGGGATTTCCCGATGTGGTCCGCCAGAAGGTTCAGGCTGAGGTGGCCCTGGGCAGGATGGCGGGCCCCTTCCAGGGGGACCTCCTACCGGACATGTGTTTTTCCCCCCTCGGGGTGGTCCCTAAGAAGACCCCGGGAAAATACAGGTTGATACAGCACCTGTCACACCCGCACGGCGTGTCAATAAACGACGCCATCCCAGACGAGTTCTGTAGTGTGCAATACCAACTATTTGACGAGGTGCTTGACATAGTCCGGGGTTTTGGCCAGGGAGCCCTTATGGCCAAACTGGACATCGAGTCCGCGTTTAGGCTCCTCCCCTTGCATCCCAGTTCCTTCAGGTTCATGGGTTTCAGGTTAGATGGGGGCTCTTACATTGACAAGTGCCTACCGATGGGCTGTTCTGTCTCCTGCTCCTACTTCGAGAAATTTAGTACGTTTCTGCACTGGTGCATCCAGAGCAGTACTGGATGTGCGGGCGTAGCCCATTACCTGGATGATTTTATCTTTGTGGGACCAGGAGACGACAGCACTTGCGAAAATATATTGTCCCGGGCAGTTTCCCTGCTGGTGGAGTTGGGGGTCCCCATAGCTGCAGACAAGACTGAGGGCCCCACCAGGGTCCTATCTTACTTAGGTATAGAAATAGACTCAGCTGCGGGGTGCTGCCGCCACCCTGAAGATAAGGTGACAAAGCTCCAGGGGTTAATAGCTGAGTGCTTACAAAGGAAGAGGATACAGCTGCGACTATTGCAGTCCCTGCTGGGATCCTTTAATTTTGCCTGCCGCATCATTCCCATGGGTAGGGTCTTCTGCCGCAAGCTTGAGAGGGCCACGGCGGGGGTACGGGACCCCCACCACACGGTCAGGCTGTCGTGGGAAATGCGGGACGACCTGAAAGTGTGGTCTGCATTTCTGGGGCAATTCAATAGAGAACTGATATGGCCCACAGACCCAGAATCCAGCAAGGAGCTGCAGCTCTTCACAGATGCTGCCGGCTCCACACGATTCGGGGCTTATTTCCAAGGTGAATGGTGTGTTTCGCGGTGGCCGCAGTCATGGATTGACAGGGGTTTCACGGTCAATCTTTTACTGTTGGAGCTGTTTCCCATTATAGTATCGGTACTGTTATGGGCCACACGATTGGCGAATCGGAACATAGTGTTCTGGTGCGACAACCTGGGGGTGGTTCACGCCATCAACAATCAGAGGGCATCTTCCCCGGAGGCACTTAGGCTACTACGTTACCTCGTGCTCCATTGCCTGAGGAACAACATTCATTTCCGAGCTAGGCATGTCCCCGGCATAGAAAACACCATAGCTGACGCACTGTCTAGGTTTCAGTTCGCAAAGTTTCGGGAGCTGGCTCCTGAAGCGTCACCCATGGGGCTTAGGTGTCCAAATCTTGTATGGCAGATCATAGAATCGGCATGACGGATTTGGCACTGCTGTCACTGGCGCCCTCCACCCGCAGGGCTTACACGGCGGCCTGGAGGGACTGGGAGGAGTTTCAGTCGGCACCGGACGTTTGCGGTAAGTCGGTCGAGGACCGGTTGCTCGCATTTGTCTGGGGCCATTACATAGGGGGCAGGTCAAAGTCGGCTATGGCGGCGGCTTTGGCAGGTATCGCTTTCCACGCCCGTCTGAGAGGGGAGCGCGATCCCACAGGGTCATTTATTTTGGCAAAAGCTTTAAGGGGCTGGGCAAAGCAGCGGCCAGTGCCTCCTGACACTCGTTGGCCGATAGATGATCGCATGCTGGGGGAGTTAGTGGCCTGTCTGGAAAAAGTGGCTGATAGCGCTTTCGAGGCGGCGCTGCTGAAGGTTGCCTTTTCATTTGCTTTCTTTGGGGCATTCAGGATCGGAGAATTAGTAGCTGCTAGTAAAAAGGCCCAGTCAGGTCTGCGGTCAGAGGATGTGGTTCTCCATGAGGACCATGTTATGTGTAGGATTCAAAGATCCAAAACCGACCAGTTGGGGAGGGGCAGTTGGGCCACCCTGCGAGCCAGTGTGGACCAAGCCATTTGTCCCGTAGCATTAAGCAGGGACTATGTGTCCCGCAGGCCGGTTTCAGCCATGCAGTTTTTGGTTCACGCAGATGGCGTCCCCCTCACCCGATTTCAGTTCGGGGCTGTATTTCGGCGGTGTTTAACAGACTTGGGCCTGCAGGCGCAAGACTACGGGACACACTCTTTTCGCATAGGGGCTGCAACAAGCGCAGCGGCGGCGGGGCTTCCACCTTCTGCCATACAGAGGGTTGGGAGGTGGAAGTCCTCGGCTTATAAAAAATATGTAAGATTAGATAAGATAGATAAGGTAGATAAGTTGTAGTATGCGCCTGTTGCGCCAGCCCAAAAACGTAATTTTACAATCGGTTCTGGAACGGCTAGCGTTCCGGAATCGACGGTGTGGAGTGAATTTTTTACTTTTTCCTTCGAGGTAGAACTAATTCAATTCGGCTGTCACCAAAGTTTACCGGAGGTTTTTTAAGTTTTTCACCTTCACTTGGGCTGTATCTTGCATTCTGGTTGTGTTACAGTATAATTTATATTGATGTTAACGTTAGGTTTCTTCTTTTTCAGCCCCTTCCCTTTCCTCACCACCTTGGGGGATAGTTTGGGTCGTGGGTCACTCCTATATTTTTTGGGCGGCCAGGCATCCCATGGCCACCAAGGCTTCAGGCCTCCTACGAGCCGACTCAGTCCAGTGGTTCGGGGTTAGGGGACTTCAGTGGGGTGGGCTTTATAACCTCCTGGTTACCAAGGCCCGCAGCTCAGGGCGCCCCGACACACTGATAATACACCTAGGGGGCAACGACCTGGTTAAAAATACGGGGCTCTCCCTCATTTGCAGCATAACTGCGGACCTAGAGCGCATTGCGGCCCTTTGGCCAGGTGTGCTGATAGTGTGGTCCGACATTGTTCCCCGTCTTCAGTGGCGGGGCTGCAGGAATGCAGTTGCCATGGATAGGGCAAGGCGGAAGGTTAACCATGCTGTTTCCCGCAGGGTACACGCCATGGGGGGTAGAGCAGTACGGCACCCCACGATAGTCAGGGAGGCTGCCCATCTGTTCAGGCCCGACGGTGTTCACCTGTCTGACGCGGGCATGGAGGTTTTCCTGGGTGACATCTTTTCTTGTATAACTCAGCATTAGGGCAGGCATGTAGGTCTAGTTTGAGGGGTGGCGGGCCTGGTCCCGGGCGACCTTGTGTTATGTCTTGGGAACCTCGGCAGTGGCGAGAAGGCGCTCTTGACCAGCAGTCGGGTGAGGTGTCAGGTGGTCACCGTGCGGTATTACCCCCCCTTGCCAGGACGGTGGGCGAGTCCCGAACTGAGTGGGGACGGTGGTCACTTCCTTGAGGTGTCCGCGCCCTACCTTAGAGGGGGCGGGGAGCCGTCACGGTGCAGGCTGTACCTTACGTAAGGGGTGTGTTTGTTAGATTGGAGCGATGCAGTCGCTGCCATTGGCATACACCTCTGACTGGTGCTGGTCTCAAGTGCTTTCTTGGCCATCCCTTTGATAGACTAACAAGGGTCATACCACCTAAATAAATAACTTGACCATTTTAAACTTATGCCATGGTTGTCTGAGTCTTATTTTTAGATAAGGTGTCCGCGTGAATTATTTCTAGGCAGTAATGTAAGGGTAACAACACAAGGCAACCAACATAATCCCTTGGGCGCCTTAAAGCTGTGTTTTGTTAAGGGGCTATGATGCTGCAGCAATAGCCAATTAGAGAGCAGGGGAGGAGTTCCTGCAGTTAGGAATAGCCAGAGGGTCAGGTGACCTGCCTCTCTGGCCCGAATTTCCTGGCTGAAAGGTGTGTCAGAACCCCCTCCTGTACAGATACTTTATTTCTGCTCAATTCCTATTAATTCCTCATATTTCTCACATTTTCTCTGTCTTTGTCTATCTCTCTCCTATCTCTCTCTTTTCTGGGGGTTCTGGCAGCCTATTTTCACAGCAGCGTACACCTCTGCAGGACAGCCTAGTTATGCCGCGCCCACGGAGATCGCGCAACCCACCCGCCCGTTACCTGCAGCAGGGCTCCCCCTCTGATCCTGCTCCGGCTGGCGGCGAGCCGGCTGGGCGGGGAGGCAGAGCGGCAGCCAGACCGGCTGCGCGGCAGGGCGCGAGGGGGACCGCGTCATCGGCTGATGACGCGGTCACCCGCGGCACTGGGCCGCGACCACGCAGGGATGATAGTGCGCCTGCCGGGGGTAGCGGAGGCTCCCCCGGCGGCGGCATGGGTACCAGGAGGGGTGCCAGATCGAGGGGGAATACCGCAAGGAGGGGGGATGCGCTAGGCGCGGCCACTGTAAGGCAAGATGGCCGCCGGGCTCCGGCGGCGAGTATTGACCTGCAGCATGCACGGAGCGCACGCAACTCGCCATCCTCCATCCCTATTTTAGCCAGGAGGCTAGCTGGGAGGGAGGCACAGGTGTCTCCTGCCCCCACAGGGTTAGTACAGGGAGGGGCTACGGCTCCTTTGCCATCAACCCCACGGCACCTTCCGGCAGGGCCCCCCATAACTCCCCTACAGAGAGCTAGGAGAAGGTGGCTGAGCAAAGCCCGCCTGCTGCCACAGCGCGTTAGGACCTCCCAGGATGAGGTGTCTCACATGGCGGCTTCAGACCCTCCCCCTGCGCAGGCGTCCCCCCCGGCTGTCGACATGTCTGTCGTGCGACAGCTGGTGGCTATGATGACACCGCTGGCGGGTCAGCAGTCGACACCGAACACCGGGACAGGGCCTGGGTCCCAGGCCCCCGCTGTCCTTTCTTCTGGGGCTCTTGCTACCGGAGGGCCTGCTTCTTGGCCTTTCACCCGCGGCGTCGGGGTCCACTCCTTCCGCGGTCACGGGTCTAGCGGTGCCACCGCAACGGCTGTCGGGTGTCGAGGCAGCAGGGCCAGTAGAGGTGGCCGGTCCTTCGGGGTCCGCAGGAGCATCCACAGCAGGAGCTGTTCCAGGTGGGTCCTCCAGCACACACAAGAAGCGCAGGCGTAGACATTCCCGTACCTCCTCTTCCTCGGGGTCTGAATCGGTGACCTCCGGAGAGGAGGGGGGGCATAGGTCCAGACACAGGCGCCGCCGTTCTGGGAGACGCCGCAGGCGATCCCAGTGCTCTAGTGGCGACTCGGGCTCCCGCTGTTTCCTAGGGGACAAGTAGTCCATTGCGAGAACACTGCAGTACTGAGAGGCCTACGGCGTAGCGTCAGGGACCGGATCAGGGATGGCAGATACGTTAGCTTTTTTACCATGACTGCCCAGGATGAGAAAGATTATCGCGAAGCGCAAAGGGGGCATAGGCGAGGCGGCATATTGCAAGTACCAGAGGTGGCAGGTGGGGCTATTCATGTTTGCTGCATGTTATCTAGAAACCAGGCCCCAGGAGCATATGAATGTGATAAGGTACATTCATATGATGAACGCCATGTACATGGACGACGGCGAGAGCGTCTGGCAGGCCTATGATGAGCAATTCCGATGAAAGCAGTCGGGTTGCAAGATCATGGCTCTCGGGGCCAAGGATGTCGAAGTATGGATGGGTAAGAAGCCGTCGGCTTCATCCGCCACAACTTCTGCATCTGCGGCACCGGCAACGCCGGCAGTCCCACGCAAGGGCCCATCGTCCTTTCGCGGGGGCGCAGGTGAGAGGCAGGCAGCCGGGAGATGTTTTGCATTTAATGGGGCGGGATGCGCAGCAGGTTCTCGCTGCAGATTTCGACATCAATGCTCAAAATGCTGGGGAGGGCACTCATTTAAGAAATGCCCCCGCAGCAAACAAACAGGCGGGGCTGCCAGGAAAAATGCCGGAGCAGCTCCGGCTCCCGCCCCTCCTCAGTAAGGCTCCTTCTCCGGTGAGGGGCGACCGCTTAGCCATTTGGCTGGGGCGGTACCCCCTCAGGGAGGAGGCAAAATTTTTGGCCGCAGGTTTCTCGCAAGGATTCCGCCTCCCCATGGGGAGGTGGCGTCCGGGTGCCCGAGAAACCTGAAATCCGCCATCGACATGCCCCAGATAGTACTGGAAAAGGTGTCAAAGGAGGTGAGCCTGGGTAGGATGGTGTTCCCATTTCCTGAACCCCCGGTTCAGGATTTGGTCCTGTCCCCGGTGGGGGTGGTGCCCAAGAAAGAACCGGGCAAGTTCCGTCTGATACAACACCTATCCCACCCCCCGGGGTTGTCCGTGAATGACGCAATTCCGGCGGAACTGTGTCATGTACGATACCAATCCTTCGAAGAGGCATTAGCGATAGTGCGCGGCTTTGGGAAGCGGGCACTGCTGGGTAAGGTGGACGTGGAGTCGGCATTTAGATTGCTGCCCCTGCACCCTGAATCCTTCAGGTACATGGGGTTTAAGCTGCCTTCGGGGTTTTTACGTAGACTGTTGCTTGCCCATGGGCTGTTCCGTGTCCTGCGCTTATTTCGAATGCTTTAGCAGCTTCCTGCATTGGTGAGTCATTGAGAGCTCGGGCGAGTCAGGGGTCGCCCATTATCTGGACGACTTCCTGTGCGTTGGCCCAGCTGATTCCCCGCGCTGCGGGGCTCTCCTGAACGCAATGCAACAGCTGTTTGGCTATTTCGGAGTCCCCATCGGGGCAGACAAGACAGAGGGGCCGACTACGTGCCTGTCTTTCTTAGGGATTGAGATTGACACGCAGGACGGGTGCTGCAGGTTGCCCTCTGATAAGCTTGCACGGCTACGGGGGGCGATCTCCCAGTCCCTGGCCTCTGGCAAGCTCAGGGTGTGCCAGCTGCAGTCCCTCCTGGGACTGTTCCACTTCGCGTGCCGGGTTATCCCCATGGGCCGGGTTTTCTGTCGAAAACTAGAACTCGCTAAGTCCGGTCCAAATAGACCCCAGTTCTTTGTACGCCTGAACGCGGAACTCAAAAGGGACCTTAGAGTATGGGAGGCTTTCCTACGCAATTCCAATGGGGTGTTGTTGTGGCCTAGCCCTTCAAGTTACAGTAGGGAATTGCAGCTATACACCAATGCCACGGGGGGTATTGGCTTCGGCGCGTTCCTGCATGGATCTTGGTGCGCTGCGACCTGGCCGGATGAATGGGCAGAGGAGGGGCTCACCAGGAACATGCTACTGCTTGAACTGTTCCCAATAGTGGTGGCCTTAGAACTCTGGGGCGACCGCTTGCGCGATGCCTGCATCACCTTCTGGTGTGATAACCTGGGGGTGGTGCAGGCCATCAATAAGCAGAGCTCGTCTTCGCTGCCGGTGGTGCGTTTGCTGGCCCGCCTTGTGTTAAAATGTCTGCAGATTAACTTGCATTTTGTTGCCAGGCACGTGCCAGGAGTGGACAACTCGATTGCCGATGCCCTATCCAGACGTGACTGGGCTAGGTTTTGGTCCCTGGCTCCAGGGGCCAACTTGATTGGTGAGCTCTGTCCTCCTTATGTTTGGCAGGTCATCAGGCCGGCATGGAGGAACTAGCCATGCGGGCTATTGCTCCTAGGACGCTGCGTTGTTACCAAGCTGGCTGGCTGGAATGGGAACAATTCAGACTGTCCGCATCCCAAGCAGGTAAGGCCCAGAGTGATGCCATGAAGGCTTTTGTGTGGAGTTTGTACTCCGGGGGGCAGTCGGTGTCAGCCGTGAGACGGCTGTTGGCCGGCGTGTCGTTCTTCTCATCGCTGTATGGGAGATCGGACCCCGGTCGGTCTTTTCTGGTGTCTCGAGCCTTGAGGGGCTGGCGCCGCGCTTCCCCTGTAGCTCTGGATAGCAGAAGACCCATTGACGTGTCCCTGCTGCCTCCTTTATTGGGGGCAGTGAGGGATATATGTCATTCCGATTATGAGGTCCAACTGTTTCGCCTGGCATACGCTATGGCTTTCCACGGAGCTTTCAGGGTCGGCGAGCTGGTAGCCCCGTCGAGGCATCGGCCTTCGCCTCTGTTTATAGAGGACGTGTTAATTTAGGTCAACTTGGTTTGGTGCCGGGTCCGGCGTTCCAAGACGGACCAGGCTGGGAGAGGTCAATGGCTGTCATTGCAGCCGTGCCCGGTGGAAGGCATCTGCCCAGTGGCGATGGCAAGCGCCTACGCTCTGTTGCGGCCCAACTGCCCTGGGGCATGGTTAATGCACTTGGATGGTTCTTCATTGACAAAATACCAGTTCTGCCACGTTTTGGGACGTGCCCTGGTCTCACTTGGCCTAGATCCGAGGGAGTTTGGAACACACTCTTTTCGGATCGGGGCGGCCACATCTGCCGCTGCTGGGGGTCAATCCGACGCAGAGATACAGTCTCTGGGTCGATGGCGTTCTGCAGCATTCCACAGATACATTCGGCCTGGTCTATCTGTCCATCTGCCTGACCGTAGCCGACTGGACGCATAAGTACTCGTCTCACTTTAGCGGGAGTCTTGAGGTGGTCCACTTTCCCCCGGGGGCACAATTCGGCTTAATTACGATTTGACATGGTGTCCTGGATAGTTTACTCCGGGGGTTTTCTGTGCAGTGTGCCTCAAGGTCTGGTCGGCTAAAGTTTGAATGGGGGTATGCGTGCAAAAGCTCGAATGGTTCGATGTTTGGGAGTACGAGGCATGCTTTGGGGAGCGTTGCAGGGCCTATTGCTAAGGTCAGTGCGGGACTTTGGAGTCCCTGAGGTGCTAATTTTGCACCTGGGCGGCAACGATCTTGGCCGATGCCCTGCCTTGGAGCTGAGGTCAATTATTATCAGAGACCTGCATATTATAGCCCAGACGCTCCCTTGCTGCCGCCTGGTCTGGTCCTCAATGATTCCCAGGCGGGTCTGGAGGACCGCCAGGTCAGGGCCCCTCTTGGATGGCGCTCGGAGAAAGGTCAATGCTGCGGTGCAGCGATACCTGTTAGCGAATAGCGGTGGTGTCATCAGGCATGACTCCATCGTCTATAAGCGGGGTTCCCTGTATAGGCCGGACGGTGTCCATTTGAGTCCTGAAGGAATGGCAATATTCCTGGACGACCTGTTTAGAGGTTTTTAGTTGAAGTTCTGGTTGTTAGGTAGAAGTGCTGAGTGTTGTTAGGGTGGCGGTGCTGCAGCCTAATGCTTGGCTTGTGGCGGTAAAGAACGGTCCTTGTTCAAATGGTGATATGAGGATAGTGGGGTGCGCTCTCCCGTCAATGATACGCTACTAGCCCATGCCCCTTGGACAGGGGATGGGCTGCACCATCCGCACGGGTGGGTTGCGTGGGAGAGTTGAACACCAACGTTGTGTGAATGGTGTGATGTCATCTTACCCTTCTTTTCTCTATGACCGTTCTTTAGGGCCGCCACCCTCTTTTATAACATCAATATATAAATAGTTGTCAATAAATAAATTTGTTATTCATATTGAAACGCCAGCACTTGTGTCTGTCTCTTTATTTTAGTGTTAAGTTAGATAAGATTAGATAAGTTATTAAAGTGTCGGGGCATAAGGATTGCCGATGGCAAGTTTATAAGATTTATCTTCAGATCTGTCTGGTTGGAACAAAAACATGGTTATGGATGAGAGCAAATGACAGTTGACCATTTTCTTGGAAATGCTGGAAACCTGCCAAACTGTCACTCATCCATAACCATGTTTTTGTTCCAACCAGCCAGATCTGAAGATAAATCTTACTAGTGTATGGGCACCTTAACTCTTTTGAAGGATGGCAGCAGGTGCGTCCTGTCTTTGCGGGGGGACGATAGGCACTTCTCTGCGGGAGTGTCCATACTGTGCCATAAAAAGGGCTGTGAGACCTTCTCATCGCAGGTTATTTGTAGGGCAATAGCACCATTTGTGCTACAACCATATATGTAAGTAACCTGGATTCTTACCTCTTGCTGCTTATTGCGGCTGCTTCTACTGCTCAGATCACGGGCTGCTGCGGATTGCTGGAGCTGCGTACACAGTCTCATAAACTCATCCTGACCTCAGTGTCTGCTCTCTCCGCAAGCAGAGCTCTAATTGCATCTTACAGGCATTGCTTTACAAACCATATAATTGCCTGGATAAGTATGTAAATAAATAGATTTGTTAATTTAAAGGCAGATTTTCCCTCTTGCATAAAAGATCCCCTGAACTCTTCTGTAGCTATGATTTGCCATCGTGCTGCAGGGGCTTGCAGTGATGTTTTACCACAGAAGTGCCCCACAACCCCCATCAGACATTGTAAACCATAATATGCCCCACACAGTAATGCCTCTTGCACCATGTTATGCCCCATACAGTAATGCCTCTGCGCCATGTTATGCCCCACACAGTAATGCTCCTTGCACCATGTTATGCCCCACACAGTAATCCCCCTTGCACCATGTTATGCCCCACACAGTAATCCCCCTTGCACCATGTTATGCCCCATACAGTAAGGCCCCTTGCACCATATTATGATCCACACCATACCTCCCAATTTTTCTGATTTTCGCAGGTCAGTCCCATTTTTCGGGGGGACTGTACCATGTCCAGTGACGAGGGGGTGATACTTAATGACACAATTTGCATCATTTTAGCCCCGCCCCCTTCCCAAAGAGCTGTGAATGCCGGTATTTGACCTGCAGAGGGAGGGGGCGATGGGGCTGATGCGAGGGCCCGCTAAATGCAGGAGACTTGCCCACCCTTCCGGGGGGCCAGGAGGGGGACCCGATTTTCAGGACAATCTCACCCATTCCCGGGAGTGTAGGTAATTATGCCCTGGTCACATGAGATTACAGCACTTTTCACCTGTGTTCCCATAGTAGACAGGTCACCGAGTCCCTGGATTGTCTGCAGCTGAAGCTGACCAGCCACAGGCAAATTTTTTTTAATTAGAATATGTCATTATGATTCCTTGTAATTGCTTATGCAGGATGCAGATACTGTGTGGGGGCTACAGTCGTTGGTTAATTGTAATCTAAATGACAAAAGAACTAGTCGTTAAAAAGGCACATTTTGTGCATTGCAGATACTGTATGTAAGATAGTTATGCTCTGCAGGACAGGCTGGTCTCCTACATGACAGCAGAAACCTGGGCTTTAATCACACATTTATAATAACCTTTATAACAGTAATAACTTGTGTTCTCCTTTGTTCTTGCCTTTGAATTTATTGGAAAATTTACAGTGGAAAATGGAAAATTGGGAGTATACTACATATAAAATGGTAACAAAGCGCATAAAGCAGCTGTTGTTGTGTAAAGCACAGAATACAGTATTTGTAATTGACGCTTTATTCATAATTTAAAGTCTACCTGTGGTCTGGGAGGTGGAGACGACCAACCGCCTCCTGCCTCAGTGATGCCACTAGATCCTGTTGGATTTACAGGCCGCATTCTCATGATTATCGGTTCCACGTGACGTATGGCCCTGTCCAGCTCCCTAAAGGAGGTGCCGCCTTTTGAAATCTTGGTACGAAAATGGGGTGGGGGCCATTATTGGTGGGCATATGGGAGTTTTAGGACCCCATCCGCAGATGGTGGGCTGTTGGCGCTGTTGCTCCATCTTGGCGGCCCTAAATATAAGAAGAGACCACATCCTGTAGTATATACTGTAGCTGCCAGTATACATAGCATAACGTAATACCAGATACTGAGAATAGCAGCCAGTATCGTTGTCTAAGGAAGAGGTGTGGATCAGCTCACAGACAATGTCTGGGTAGACAGTGAAAAGATCGACAGTAAAAAGTCGACATTGACAAAAGGTTGACAGTCAAAAGGTCGACATCGATTAAAGGCCGACAGTCAAAAGGTTTACAGAGTCAAAAGGTCGACACATGAAAAGGTTGACATGCGTTTTCCTGTGTTTTTATCTCAATAACGACACCTCAGCAATTACTGTAGCATGTACCCTAGCTTGCTTCGCTCGGCGTGCACCAGGCCATTCATAGCCTACGTGGGTACAGGCCTCCCTTCCTCGTACGCAGCGCTCCCAGTCACACGCACCGCTCCCGCAACACTCCCATAACGGTGCGGTTCTGTGCTATCGCATTGTACAAACCCACGGCAGTGAGTAAATTCACATCTCCGGGTGCGCTGTATTCATTCTCCATATGCACCCGTGTGGAGCGATCGCCACATGACGTCAGCTCCCGCCTCGAATTCGTCCATCTCCAGCCAGAATACACGTAAGTCCAGACTGACTTTTGATTTGTGAAAAGAAGAAAAATCATTCGATGGTGCGACCATCGAATGAGTTTTGTTCCGTCCTGCCGCATGTGAGCGGAAGTGCAAGCGAGCGCATTCTCTCACATGCTAGTAAGAGGATTTTTCTGGCGCAGGGAGGGGGGGAGGGGGCTTGTATTCGGCTAGTCCATTGAGAACCACTAAAGGCAATGAAGAGCCCTTTATATATATGCTCCGCATGAACAGATGGGATGCAGTTAAAATCCCGGCGGTCGGGATCCCGGCGTTCAGAATCCCGACCGCTGAAATCCCGACACATTCTCCCTCCGTGGGTGACCACGACATCCCTGGAGGGAGAATAAATTAGCGTGCCGAGCGTAGCGAGGCACCGGGCCCGCTGCGTGGCAAGCGCAGCGAGCCCGCAAGGGGGGGGCGATCCACGTCCCCCCCTTGTCGGGATTTCGGCGGTCGGGATTCCGGCGCCGGGATTTCATACTGAATCCGAACAGATTACTACATAAAGCAGAGGTTCCCAAATGCGGTCCTCAAGGCAGCCCAACGGTCCATGTTTTAGGTATATCCATGGCTCAGCACAGATGGTTAAATCAGACTACTAATTAAGTCATTAAGTCACCTGTGGCCAATCATGGATATACTTAATACCTGGACCATTGGGGTGCCTTGAGGACCGCGTTTGGGAACCTATGTCATAAAGTAATCATGGATAAATAACAGGGAATCTTATTCATGTTCCTACAAGCAAATCTCAGGTTGTACGGCGCGGCTCCTGTGTGAGCGAGCATTCTTACTGGAGAAGATGATGTTATTTCCCCATGATGAGATTCCCCCGGGGGAAGCCATCCTGTGCTGCCGGGTACAGCAGGACTGATGCATTATATTAACTAGGAGACACTAACTGGCAGCGTCGCTGCTCCGCATAAAGTAATATATAGCAAACGCACAATTCATAGAGCTCATCGGCAGTGTCCTCCCATTTATACCTGTATATGAGGGGTCCGGGTTCTTAGGAAGACAGTATCTAGGTCGACCTTTTGACCTTAGTCAAAAGGTTGACACGTGGAAAGATTTTGACCTTGCCAAAAGGTCGACAAAAGCAAAACTTTGACATTTAAAAGGTGGACAAGAAAAAGGTCGACATTTGTTTTTTATTTGGTGACTATGTCGATGTACTCTCACTGTGGGCTCTTTTTCAACAGCTCCCCGCTACCTTGCTGCTGCGGCTCCCAGCTCTGACTCAGCCACTCCTCCTCGGCTTCCTCACTCCAGGGTGCCCGCTCCTCCTGCCGGCTCCCCCACTCTGTCTCTGCCCCTCCTCCCCAGCTTCCTCACTCCAGGGTGCCCGCTCCTCCTGCCGGCTCCCCCACTCTGTCTCTGCCCCTCCTGCCCGGCTTCCTCACTCCAGGGTGCCCGCTCCTCCTGCCGGCTCCCCCACTCTGTCTCTGCCCCTCCTCCCCAGCTTCCTCACTCCAGGGTGCCCGCTCCTCCTGCCGGCTCCCCCACTCTGTCTCTGCCCCTCCTCCCCAGCTTCCTCACTCCAGGGTGCCCGCTCCTCCTGCCGGCTCCCCCACTCTGTCTCTGCCCCTCCTGCCCGGCTTCCTCACTCCAGGGTGCCCGCTCCTCCTGCCGGCTCCCCCACTCTGTTTCTGCCTCTCCTCCCCGGCTTCCTCACTCCAGGGTGCCCGCTCCTCCTGCCGGCTCCCCCACTCTGTCTCGGCCTCTCCTCCCCAGCTTCCTCACTCCAGGGTGCCAGCTCCTCCTGCCAGCTCCCCCACTATGTCTCTGCCTCTCCTCCCCGGCTTCCTCACTCCAGGGTGCCGGCTCCTCCTGCCGGCTCCCCCACTCTGTCTCTGCCCCTCCTCCCCAGCTTCCTCACTCCAGGGTGCCCGCTCCTCCTGCCGGCTCCCCCACTCTGTCTCTGCCCCTCCTGCCCAGCTTCCTCACTCCAGGGTGCCAGCTCCTCCTGCCAGCTCCCCCACTATGTCTCTGCCTCTTCTAGCCGGCTTCCTCACTCCAGGGTGCCCGCTCCTACTGCCGGCTCCCCCACTCTGTCTCGGCCTCTTCTAGCCGGCTTCCTCACTCCAGGGTGCCCGCTCCTCCTGCCGGCTCCCCCACTCTGTCTCGGCCTCTCCTTCCCGGCTTCCTCTCTCCAGGGTGCCCGCTCCTCCTGCCGGCTCCCCCACTCTGTCTCTGCCTCTCCTCCCAGGCTTCCTCACTCCAGGGTGCCCGCTCCTCCTGCCGCCTCCCCCACTCTGTCTCTGCCTCTCCTCCCAGGCTTCCTCACTCCAGGGTGCCCACTCCTCCTGCTGGCTCCCCCACTCTGTCTCGGCCTCTCCTCCCCGGCTTCCTCACTCCGGCTCCCGGCCAGGTGCCCGCTGCTGCTCCTAGCTCAGCCCGTGTGCTCCATGGGATGAAACTTTCCACCAGAAACCTATGGTGGATACTCCCTGCAGCAATGCAGGAGGGATGGCAGCAGGGATCGGAGATTCCTGCTGCGCCCCTACTGATACATTTGGGGGATACTTAATATTTGCAGCTAACCCCCGAATACAGGTGTTTTCCATAATTTAGCTGCAAATATTGATTGATAAATGGGTCCGTTAGTGATCTCGTCCAAACATACAGGAGTATCATAGCACTTGGAAAGGAAGGACATCTGGCCAGTGGCTTTACAATCAGTAATTAACCAGTGCTAAAACCAACAAATCGGTTATAAAATGGGTAGTATATAATAATATTTATTAGATATCACTTTTCTACCTGTTACTCTTCATTGTATCACAGCTGTTGATAAAAAAAATGACTGTATTTGAAGAGGGTTGAGCTACTGTGACCGGACGCCTGCCCTCATGCTCCGGCTATGCCCTTCGGGTCCACATATAGTGGTTTCTGGTCTCACGGGACCTGCCCAATAGGGGATTCCCTGTTACCGTCAGTAACTGCCTGTTACTGACTCCTCCCACTACACAGTGGGTGGGGATATCGCTGCACCACCAGGCTCCTACATATGTGATGCCTGGAATCTCTGTTGCCTCCTCAGGCCCAAACGCTGGCACCTGAGTACTGACTGCTGGAGCATGTGTGTCGACACGCTGCTGACACCCCCCCCCCCCCCCCCGATTGCCATTGGTTCTCCACTGGTCACGGACCAGACCTCTGCTTCGGTAGCTGGCAGAGCGGAACTCAGAGACACTGGATTCTATACCCAGAACAGCCGGAGAACGGAATTATTGCAGTAATTCTGTTGGTCGCAAGATGAAAGTGCTCGTCTTGAGGCAATAGATGGTTTATTTGCTCAAATATAAGCTCTTAAAAGAGCCCTCTCCTATCCCTAGGAAGTCAGGCAGAAGTACAACTTTACAGGCAAAACTTGTGCCTTTTTATCCAAAATCCACACAGCCTACCACGGGGGTAATTCCAGCCTGTTCATCCCACCCAATCAGCATGGTGCAGGAGGTGTACATGCCTGGGACATATACATTCATATATCAATTGGAACATTTTCCTGTCATAAATAGATCCAGATTACATGTCAAAGGGTTCAATCCAATTTACTTAGAATATTTACCAATTGGACAGGAAAGCCTGGATTCCTACTAACACCTTCACACAGGAACTACAGACACAAAGCCTGCTACCTGCTGTGCAGTGTCATTCTGTCAGCAAAAGGACAATTTAGCATCTCATTTCCTTATCACAGGGATTCCTTCCTTAAGTCATTTTCAAAGTGCATTTTTACATTTAGGCTTCCGACACCACATAACACTGCAGCTGCGGACCTTCAGTCCCAGCTCAGTGCTTCACATACATTTAAAATATCTTTATTTAACCCAGGGGTTCCCAATCTTTTTTTTATCAAGGCACCCCTAGAGTATCAGAATTTTTTTACGGCACCCCTAAGCCAAAATTTATTTTATTAGATTGTGTTTATGTGGTAAATGGCAGGGTTTGCTTCTGTTTGTACAGATTTTATGATTGGCAGCCACCAGCACTAGTTTTTCTAATAAATAATGCACCATTAATAATTTTTGTTGGTCCTGGACCACCAACCCAGGGCACCCCTGCAAGTGTCCTGAGGCACCCCAGGGAGCCACGGCACACAGTTTGGGAACCACTGATTTAACCCATTTTGCCCAGCTCTGGGCTCCCTTTGCAGGGGCTTCTTAACACTGGACTGGCTGCGCTGGGAAGCCGGCTTCCAACCTGTAGTGTCCAGACTCTTGGCAGCAGCAGTTCCCAGCGCATCGCAGTGTAGCAGCGGCTTCTGTAGCGCTACAGCCCGGGACAGCATCCTGGCTGCAGCGTATCCCAGCACACCGTTCGGCCATGCCACATTTCCTCCCCACTGGAAGATGGGGGGTTAGAGCTGGATGGCACCGGGGTTCCCGGAGGGAAACCGGGGCCACGGCACCCATACACAATGTGAATAAAAAAAAAAATTTTATTTTGCGCCAAGTGCCCCTTGTCCATGATGGTGTCGCAGCACAGAGGATTATACTATCAGGAGATTCAGCGATTGTGCCCACATTGTGACAGTAATATAATCCTTTGTGCCAGGCAGCAAAACCATAAGCAAAGACACTTAGCAAGGAATAACAGAAACGTAATCCCTTAACAGCTGTTTTTAGCCAAGGCTTTTGTAAATGATTTCCCATTATGAGCCCTGCGCCTTGTGTCTACCGGCCAAATGTGTTCTTTGTGTTCCCTTGCCACCCAAGCATAAAATCCCCGCAATCTGTCCTGGCAGTGCAACGCATGCAGGTTCCAGCAAAACCGCAGCCAAATCACCAGGACGGGATTGGAGCTGGGCAGTGAGATGGCATCTGTTACGCATTACAAAGCTGGACGGGGCTCCGGGTGTCAATAGTCGCTGTGATAGGAAGGGATGCTCAGAGAAAGTGATCGATAAGACGGGACCTGCGGGCCTCAAATAATTGCAAAGTGGATTTTTGCCACTAATAAGTTTTGTACAGATGCCACCTTGAGGGATTTTTGTCACAAACTTAAATGATGTTTGGGAAATTGATTGGCAGAGATTAATTGTATGTATATAGCGTGCACCGTTATTTTCCTAACACTGAATTCAAATTTGTTTTAACCAGTTTAGATATTAGTACACCTGGGACAGGGAGACAAAAAGTGTAAATTGCAAAGCTGGTAAACTGAATCTCAGCCATTGCCCGGTTTGATTTTGTGTGCCTATTGTGTGCTCTATGGTGCTTGTTTCTATAGGTGTGCGTACAGTTTAGGAAGACAAGATAACCGGGGCATGGATGGAGAATATTATAGTGTACAGAGTGCCATGCGAGGGGATATGGTACACTGATACCGTGTCCATGTCGACTCACGTCGAAATTAAGTTGAAATTACGTTGAAATTCAGGACAAAAAAAACGTGAAAAGCTCATGATTGACCTTTAGACTGTTCACCTCCCCATTGCCGACCTAATGATTGTGTCGACCTTGGCCATGTCAACCTAAGTCTAGTTGACCCTTAGAGGTTGACCTTGATAGTGTTGACCATATGACCCATTCCCCTTGATAGAAGGGCAGTTTTAGGCATTTGATGAGATTTATGCTGCAGGACAAGGAGAGGAGGGGGGATACTTGCGAGACATTGCCGTTTATGCTGGTGCATACAGAGATACACGATTATTTGTTAAGTCGATTTAGTTTTCATTAACAAAGTCTTCTTTATATAAGGAAGAGGAGTTTTATGGCCACAAATCATAGCTGCCTACCCTCCTGCATTCTGTAGGAGACTCCCTGGAATAGAAGCAATCTCCCTCATTGGTCTAGCAATCTCCCTCATGTCACCTAGCCCACATTACACTGTTACATCATAGTTACCTCCCCTCCTGCATTCTGCAGGAGGCTCCCTGACATAGCGGCAATCTCCCTCTCTCCCTCATTAGTCTAGCAATCTCCCTCATGTCACCTAGCCCACATTACACTGTTACATCAGAGTTACCTCCCCTCCTGTATTCTGCAGGAGGCTCCCTGACATAGCAGCAATCTCCCTCTCTCCCTCATTAGTCTAGCAATCTCCCTCATGTCACCTAGCCCACATTACACTGTTACATCATAGTTACCTCCCACCCTGAATTCTGCAGGAGACTCCCTGACATAGCAGCAATCTCCCTCTCTCCCTCATTAGTCTAGCAATCTCCCTCATGTCACCTAGCCCACATTACACTGTTACATCATAGTAACCTCCCCTCCTGTATTCTGCAGGAGACTCCCTGACATAGCAGCAATCTCCCTCTCTGCCACATTAGTCTAGCAATCTCCCTCATGTCACCTAGCCCACATTACACTGTTACATCATAGTTACCTCCCCCCTGCATTCTGCAAGAGACTCCCTGACATAGCAGCAATCACCTTCTCTCCCTCATTAGTCTAGCAATCTCCCCCATGCCACCTAGCCCACATTACACTGTTACATCATAGTTACCTCCCCCCTGCATTCTGCAGGAGACTCCCTGACATAGCAGCAATCTCCCTCTCTCCCTCATTAGTCTAGCAATCTCCCTCATGTCACCTAGCCCACATTACACTGTTACTTCATAGTTACTCCCCTCCTGCATTCTGCAGGAGACTCCCTGACATAGCAGCAATCTCCCTCTCTCACTCATTAGTCTAGCAATCTTCCTCATGTCAACCAGCCCACATTACACTGTTACTTCATAGTTACTCCCCTCCTGCATTCTGCAGGAGACTTCCTGACATAGCAGCAATCTCCCTCTCTCCCTCATTAGTCTAGCAATCTCCCTCATGTCACCTAACCCACAATACACTGTTCCTTTTTTTGGGCGGAAAAGGAATGAGAGACAGATACATTTACACTGAATCATCAGCACCATTTCCCAGCACTTTACCAAGTGTACAGTATATCTTACTGACTGCTTTGGGGATCATCTACATTTGGATATGTCATTTTAAAAGATTCCTCTCAGATGTAGCAGTGCACACCCACGCTTCTAGATGCCACGTTCACAATCTCTTTTCACAATCTTTCCATATATGGAACTAGACACGCCCTTTGGGTGGAGCATGACACACCCCCTCAATTATCAACTATAATCCGGGAGGGTTGTCTGGGGGGCCGGGTGGAGGACCCATTTTTTTGGGATCCTCCCGGCCATTCCAGGAGGGTAGGCAACCCTGCAGTATATATATAGGGCGAGATGTACTAAAGGGAAAATGCGGTAAAACCCCCGTTTTACCGCATTTTCCTATGTACTAAAACCCGTTCGCAGCGGTTTCGCAGGGCAGGGTATCGCCACCTTTGGGTGGCGATACCCTATAGAAGCCTATGGGCTTCTTTTCGCCGCGTCGCCGCAACCCGCCGCCTCGCCGACCCCCCCTTTCCCCCCTCCCTTGGGCTTACCTTCTTGCAGGTCCTCCTGGACCCCGGAAGGTAAGCCCTTCCTCCCCCTAGCAACGCAGCCGGACGTCCTTCCGGCTGCAGGGGGAGGAGGAAGCGCCGGGAACAGCTTGCTTAGCTGTCCCCGGCGTGGATGCTGCAGAAGCCGGCTGGGAGGTGACGGAGACCCCCCGCAGACCACAGTACAGGTATCGCGGGGGGCCTCCGTCACCGCATCGCGATGCCAGCCGCATATGTTAGTACATATGCGGCGGCATCGCGGCGGGGGGGGCGCGAAGGGCGGCGATGTATTTTAATACATCCCGCCCTTAATAACTTATTTTGGCGAGTAATATCCACTGGAAGCTCTAGGCTGGCACAGGTATTGTGACTAGACTGTCATTGTCAGTCAGCAGGAATAGGGCTCGATAGGCATCAATATTACACATACATAGCCTGGTAACCATGCTTTTCTGCCGGTAGTCAGACAAACATCGGGAGCGAATGATAAAGCCTGGTACATTCTAATGCGGTTCTCTGCAAGGCGGCATTAAGTGCATAGTACATTAGGCCGCGGGGAAGTTTGGACACTGATTAAAGCAGGGAAGAGCACAAAGGTTTGTCTGCACTATTATTTATTTACTGCATGTGTGTACCAGCTACAGTGCTCTCTCATGCAAATGTATATATTAAAGTCAAATGCTGCTTCTAATTTATATTCTGCAGTTGCTCCAAAGTTACAAAGGGTACAGAGCTTGCCACCGCTCCAGCAAATGTATAAGAGCGAATTGCTTCACACTTTTCTGACTTTGTTTTCCATGTGAAAATAACCTTATTGAGAGTCCCCCCAGCCCAATTGAGAGTCCCCCCTGCCCAGCGCTGCAGAGCGAGGAATAGACCCAGCGCTGGAGAGGAAATGGGGGTGTGGCCAGCAGCTTACACAGCATGCCACTGTAGTAACGGAAAATGTGGGCATGGCCTGCAGCCGTGACATCCCAGTGAGGCCAAGCCCCCTCTGTCATAGGCCACACCCCTTTTTCGCTGTGCGAGCGTCCCGATTTCTCAAATATATAAGTGAGAGAGGCGGGACAAAGCTAACATCACCAAGCGCCGCCCCCATGGCAGTCAAAAGCGGCAATTCGCGGGTCCACAGTTTGGGGGAGGGGCTAAAATGATGCCAAATGACGCCATCCGCATCATTTTAGCCCCGCCCCCTCCCCGCTGACCCGCAAAATTTGGACTTTAATGATGCGGGGAAGGGGGTTGAGGGGACTATGGGGGTGATGCAGGAGACTTGCGAACCTTCCCGGGGTGCCAGGAGGGGTACCCAATTTGTGGGAGCCTCCCGCCCATTCCAGGAGGGTAGGCCAGTATGCTAGCCTTTGTATTTCTACTCAGCAAAACATCACCTGCAAGAAACTGCTGCGGTTCTTCTAATTCTGGTTTGTGTACATCTCCAATGGTGGGGCATCTTAACATGCAAAGGACATGTTTTGTGTGCGTGTGTGGAACAGGTCCTGCATTGTACCCCCTATAAACCACAGCAAGTTACCATTTCCAAAGAGTGATGTGCTGTGCTTCCATCTCTGAATGAGTTCAGATTTCCAAGTGCGACAAGCCCAAAATGGTTAAACCACATTTGCATTTTGTCAAACACCCACCCCCCGTCAATGTCCGCAAAATCTACCAACAATCCCTCCATTGCAAGAACATCGGCATAGCGTCCATAAACTCTACTTTTTGAAGTGTTTCATAATAAAGGTTTAGAGCAGGTATAGCGAATGTTCGACCATCCAGCTGTTGTTGAACTACACAACCCAGCATGCCCAGCTATAGTTTTGCTATTTAACCATAGCAAAATTGTTGTAGGGCATGCTGGGATGTGTAGTTCAACAATAGCTGGAGGGCCGAAGGTTCCCCATCTCTGGTTTAGATAATAGAATGTCGTCTAGAAGTCTCCTGTCTGTCATTAGTCTGTGCTTTCGGGGATTTGTTCTTGTTCTTGTTTTGGTCAATGTTCAATTCGAATGTTAGTAAATCAGGGGATTCAATATTCGTCTAAGTAAAAGTACTGATGGTTTGCCATTATTCTTACAGTATTTTAGTTGGATTTAGTTTATATTCAATTCTACATTTTTCTTTGCCTTTGGTAAATCTCCAACGGCAAAATTGAATAAAAAAATGGATGCAAAAGCACTGAAACCCCCAAATTGTACATTAGTGATTATAATTGCAGACTTCCTGATTGTAGCAGTGTAATGTTCTCACAGCGGAGGAAACAGAGGCCAATTGGAGGTGATCCCCTCCTCAACTCACCAAATTCATGTGCCCTCAGTCTTGACACTGTCGATAAGAAACCAGCTGTGCTGACCTTTTCAGAAATGCATACATGAATGTATAACAATTGTGTTTCTTCAACAAATCAAGGATATTAACATGCTTCAAATAGCCACATGTATTATTCATTACATTACAGATGTTTCAGCTTGGAAACACAGTCATTGGCTTTTGTAAGTAGCTGTAGAATGCTTGACAGGGTTGGAAAGCAAGACACAAAAAAAGGTGAGACAGGAGGGCAAGTCTGTGAGCACATTATTGAACAATAAAACTTGGTTTTCTCCTGAGATACTTCTACAAAGCTGCAGATTGTAAGTCCAGGGCGCATTTTTGTCCTATTGAGGCCAGTGCCTGACTGGGGAATGGAGTACCCATTAGGGGAAGATGATGGTAGATGTGTGGCCAGTCTCTAGAGGTGATGTGGCTAGTCACCACCAGGGGTTAAGGTGGGGAGGGAACCGAGTGGAACTGAGTTCCACCACGTCTAATTGTAGGGGGAACTAGCTCCACCTCCACCACACTCCTGCACAGTAATTCCAACAGAAAACCCAATTTCAGCTGCTTCCTCTTCTGCAGGCTTTTACTGTGGGAATTATGTTTAAAATCCACTACTACTGTGGGCATTGTATATAAGTGACACTACGGTGTGCCATACATGTAAAAGGAGTACTACTGTGTATTCTAACATGAAAAAAGGGCACTAATAAGTGATGGAATGTGAATAAGGAGCACTGCTGTGTGTCATAAAGTGAATAAGGTGCACTACTATGTGGCGTCATATAAATCCGGGGCACTATATGCTGTCTAATGTGAATATGATTGTGTTACAGTGTAGCATAATTTGAATTAGGTGTACTATTGTGTAACCACGCCCGCTGTTCCTTTTTAAAATATGGGAAATGGTGCCAAAAATCCTCGCTTCATGGGTCTTCCCATGAGAACACTGGGCAATCCAATGCAAATTTCCTGGCGATGCGGATGGGGGCGGGCAGTTGACATCACCGGATGCACGCATATCTAAGTGAGAGTCACTTTAGATCTGCGTCAACCTTCGTCCTCATTCGATGGTCGGTGACCATCGAATGATGGGGTAGTTCTCCCTACCCTGCGAATGGATGTTTATGTTAAACATCCATTCGCAGCCAGTGCGGGCGGACACGTACTGCGAGGGGGGGCGGCGACCCGGAATTCCCTGGACAGAGTCTGGTGGACCAGCAAGGCTGTGAATTTGCAGCTTTGCGCATCCACCAGAATAACCCCCCAGGTCCATTAACTGGAAAAAAGAAGAATTTAGAGATTTCTGGCTGTGTATCTGTCACATTTGTCTTGAAAGACCGACATTTCAGCATTTGTAATGGTTTGTCCTTGAAGAACAATGAAGTTTTATCATAGCTCTTTATTATAATCCAGAAGAGAGCTATAGTCTTAATTCTCTCCTTCGTGGGTGTACAAGTGCTGTAAGAGGCTCACATTCAGCCTTGCTACATGATTACAAAGATAGTGAAAGTGCTTGAAAATGTTACAGCCTGATTCAGCCCTGTTTGCTAGGCTACGTACTGTATGTTTGCAGGCTAGCGAACATATAAATGCAGTCGCTGCCCTGACGAATGAGTGCGCACCCCCCCCCCTCCCCCCAACTCAGTAAGTTGATCTTGAAAATGATTCACCATTTTATGTGTAGCCAGTAAAAGGAGTAGAGAATGGGAGTTGTGTGGCTAGAACAGGGCTGGTTGGGTAACAGCCTGGCAGCTGTGTTTTAAAGTGGTTCTGGAGACACACTCTGCCAGCCAGAGCCCTTTGAACACACTGCCTCAGGATTACATACACCATAATGTCCAATACACATTATGCCACAAATTTGTTGCCATGGGGGAGTTCAGGGCCGGTGCAAGGCTTGTCAGCACCCTAGGCAAAACTTCAACCATTATGGTATACTTGCCTAACATTGCCAGGGAGTTTCCCATAAATTGGGTCGTCCACCGAGCCCCTCAGGAAGGGTGGCATCCCCTGATTTTCCTGGGGGCCCCGTTTGCCATCCACAAGGAGGAGGGGGCAGCAAAGTAGGGAAGCAGAGGCAGAACTCTGGGAGGCAATGGAGTCATCTGCCTCCGGGCTCCTGCTCCCAAGGGGGCACCTCTCTTCCCCTGCACATTTGAATCAGTTAATTGAAAGTCGTCGATAACGGTTAAGTGGCTGACTCAACCTCCTAGCAGGACCATAAATGTTACACTCTTAATTTTAAACATAATATACATAACATGTATATATTTAAGGTGGTGTGTGTGTGTGTGTGTGGGGGGGGGGGGGGGGGGCACCAATATTTATCTTGCCTCCGGGCAACTGGGACAAACGTAGGCCACTGTAGGGAAGTATGCCTCAAAGGAAAGTATGGAGATGAGTGAGGTCTTAGAAGTTCCACAGCAGCCACCTGCATTAAGTACAACAGAGATCCTCCTAGACATCCTTGATTCTTTGATAGATAGACTTGGTTGCACACCCTCCCCCCCCTCCCCAGATCCTGGCGCCCTAGGCAGCTGCCTAAATCTGCCTAATGGTAGAGCCGGCCCTGGGGGAGTTACATCCTCATTGCCATGGGGGATTACATGTTTGTTGCTCAGGGATATACATGCTCCTTGCCCAGGGTTGGTTACTTGCTTATATCCACGGGAGATTGCCCTTCTTCTCCTCTGTGTCACAGCAGTTTGTCATCATGCTTTAGACCAAATGATCCCAACACATTTTGGAGAAAGCTAAACAGGAATATATGCTTGGATACAGGTATCGATCTCACTTATAAAGGTCTATACAGAACGTGGGTGGTTATAGCTGATCCCAAAAAATAAATAAAAAATATCAGTACCATAGGCATGGACAGGGGTTAATACACCCTAATGTACAGCACCCCCCTTGGTCTACAGCATGATGGTCGACAGTCATTAGGTCGACACCATTAGGTCGATATGGGAAACGGTTGACATGGGTCTAGGTCGACATTGGAAAATGTCGACATGGTTCTAGGTCGAAAGATCATTAGTTTGACAGGTTGTTAGTGAAGATGGGGGGGAGTGCTCGCGCTGAATACCTGTTGTATCGAGGGGGCTGCTGGGCTGGAGTGGTCCAGGCTCCTAAACGTTAGTAGTATAGCAGGTAGTTACCTAGCGCTCAACCTCTTATGTGATAATGCAATGAGAGAGTGACAAGTGAATTTCCTTTGAGGATTTATTCACTGTACACAATATAAATGTATCAGAATAAATATAAAGTAAGACAAGGTAAAAAATAAAATGGAAAATACAGTGAGCTGCAATATATTCCAGGTCCGTCTGGCCAAACCAATAGATGCTGCACGATGGTAAGATATGCACCCTGGGGGGCAGAGGGGCTCTGATATCGCAGTTAGATAGTGGGTGGTATGGGGTCAGTTCCTCTGTTCTGCTGTCACAGAGTAAATGATAGGGGGAAGGTGATGGTGACCACCAGCCGTGTTGCACACAATGTTCTGGGAGATGGAAAGCCCACAGGGGTGAGTGCAGGCTGGCGAAAGAGGTGACACAGAAATGAAATTTTCTGTGTAAAATAGCAAGTTATGTCCAATGTATGAACGCAGTTTTTGGGGGGGTGGTCAAAGCAGGAGGGAGAGTGTCGCCGGGGGCTGGCGTCCCTGACCACCCGGTGATACACCCAGCTCCTACCCGATACCTGTAGTTGACGATGTGGAATGTCCCTCGCCGCAGTAGTTCAGTCGGATGTCAGCCGGAGAGTGTTGTAATAGCCGGCAGCAGTAGCGCACTGCTCAACGGCGTCTCCTGTTACTTCCGGGTTCGGCTGTGGAGCGTGCGCCCGGAGTACAGGTGACAGCCGGAGCTGTGCGTGCTCAACTCCTCGATTGGAGGAGACTTAGATCAGGTTGTGTATATGGTGATGGAGCTGTGTCCAACGCGTTTCGGCCGCCTTCGGCCTTTTTCAAGGATAAAGTCTGTGATATTGGAGTGGGCTAAATAGGGCGTTAGGTCCCGCCTCCTTCAGTCTGATAGGTGAAGTCTATTTGATAGGCAGGTTGCGTCAGCAGTGGGTGTGTCTGTTTTACACTCCGTGGAGTGATGGGGCATCTAAGCAGTGTGTTTCATGCTGCACACTGGGGATGATATAATAAATTGTCTGGGCAGTTATCATCCTAGATGACCGTTGTGAAAATCAATGTTAAGGCCATTGGGTTGTAATGTTTTTAAGGTGAAAATCCAAAACAGCTCCCTCCTATTCAGGACCTCCACATGATCCCCACCCCTCCAGTTGACATTTGGTGACTCGATGGCTTGGAATGTCAGACCTTTAGGATTGGAACCGTGTGATTCCAGAAAGTGAATGGAGACACTGTGTTTCCTGTAACCGATTTTGATATTTCTGATATGTTCATAGATTCTATTTTTGAGGGGTCTGATGGTCCTACCCACATATTCTAACCCACAGGGGCATCTTAATAAATAGATCACCCCTTTGGTTTCACATGAAAGATGTTGAGTGGACAGAAGGGAGACACTCACAACCAAATCATCCATAATACAAAAAGAACCACAAGAGGTCACATTCATCACACAATACAATCAATCTTCAAGACAACTACAAAATATATTACAAAAACACTGGCACGTATTGAAACAGGACCAACAATTACAAACACATCTGACAGATAAACCCAGACTTATCTTTAGGAAAGCCCCAGACCTAAGACAAAAATTAGTAAAAAACCATATTAAACCTAAGGAACTCACACAGACCAGACTTACGGACAGAAAGGGATTCTTTTTCTGTGGGAAATGTGCAGGATGTAAAAACCTCACCAAGATCACTACCAAAGGGACTGACAGCTGGACATCAAGCACCACAAAGGACACATACAAACTCACTCAACATCTTTCATGTGAAACCAAAGGGGTGATCTATTTATTAAGATGCCCCTGTGGGTTAGAATATGTGGGTAGGACCATCAGACCCCTCAAAAATAGAATCTATGAACATATCAGAAATATCAAAATCGGTTACAGGAAACACAGTGTCTCCATTCACTTTCTGGAATCACACGGTTCCAATCCTAAAGGTCTGACATTCCAAGCCATCGAGTCACCAAATGTCAACTGGAGGGGTGGGGATCATGTGGAGGTCCTGAATAGGAGGGAGCTGTTTTGGATTTTCACCTTAAAAACATTACAACCCAATGGCCTTAACATTGATTTTCACAACGGTCATCTAGGATGATAACTGCCCAGACAATTTATTATATCATCCCCAGTGTGCAGCATGAAACACACTGCTTAGATGCCCCATCACTCCACGGAGTGTAAAACAGACACACCCACTGCTGACGCAACCTGCCTATCAAATAGACTTCACCTATCAGACTGAAGGAGGCGGGACCTAACGCCCTATTTAGCCCACTCCAATATCACAGACTTTATCCTTGAAAAATGCCGAAGGCGGCCGAAACGCGTTGGACACAGCTCCATCACCATATACACAACCTGATCTAAGTCTCCTCCAATCGAGGAGTTGAGCACGCACAGCTCCGGCTGTCACCTGTACTCCGGGCGCACGCTCCACAGCCGAACCCGGAAGTAACAGGAGACGCCGTTGAGCAGTGCGCTACTGCTGCCGGCTATTACAACACTCTCCGGCTGACATCCGACTGAACTACTGCGGCGAGGGACATTCCACATCGTCAACTACAGGTATCGGGTAGGAGCTGGGTGTATCACCGGGTGGTCAGGGACGCCAGCCCCCGGCGACACTCTCCCTCCTGCTTTGACCACCCCCCCAAAAACTGCGTTCATACATTGGACATAACTTGCTATTTTACACAGAAAATTTCATTTCTGTGTCACCTCTTTCGCCAGCCTGCACTCACCCCTGTGGGCTTTCCATCTCCCAGAACATTGTGTGCAACACGGCTGGTGGTCACCATCACCTTCCCCCTATCATTTACTCTGTGACAGCAGAACAGAGGAACTGACCCCATACCACCCACTATCTAACTGCGATATCAGAGCCCCTCTGCCCCCCAGGGTGCATATCTTACCATCGTGCAGCATCTATTGGTTTGGCCAGACGGACCTGGAATATATTGCAGCTCACTGTATTTTCCATTTTATTTTTTACCTTGTCTTACTTTATATTTATTCTGATACATTGATATTGTGTACAGTAAATAAATCCTCAAAGGAAATTCACTTGTCACTCTCTCATTGCATTATCACATAAGAGGTTGAGCGCTAGGTAACTACCTGCTATACTATTGACAGGTTGTTAGTTCGACAGGTCATTAGTTCGACAATGTCTATGTCGACAGTCAAAGGGTTGACATGGGGTTTTTCACAGTTTTTATACCTGAATGTGAACACAGTTGACATGCGCTCGCGATGCGTCGGGCACACTATTTTATTCTCCCACCACGCCCTAGTGGACGGTAAGGCATGAAATACCGCCTGTCGGCACATGTTGGCTCAAAAAACTGTGAAAAACCCCATGTCGACCTTTTGACTGTCGACTTAGACATTGTCGAACTAATGACCTGTCGAACTAACGACCTGTCGAACTAATGACCTTTCGACCTAGAACCATGTCGACTTTTTCCTATGTCGTCCTAAAACCATGTTGACCTTTCCCCAGGTCGACCTAATGGTGTCGACCTAATGACTGTCGACCATCATGCTGTAGACCAAATGACCGCATTCCCTCCAAAATACATAACCAGTGACTGATTCCCACCCCCCATCCCCCACCTCCTAATCTGTGCACTTTGACAAGCACTTGGCAAGTGACCTCTCTTAAGGCCCCCATACACTACACGATTTGGGCCCGATTGCACTAGATTCTGGAAGATTGGGCAGAGAAATCAGGTGAAATTGCTGAAATTGCGTAGGGTATGACATCCGATCTGATCTCGTGCCCATCAGATCACATCTGAAGGACGGATGGTCTTATGTGCAGCCATCAGTGAGGCAGGGAGCAGGTCCGGGGGTGCGAGGACGGAAATCAGGGGGGAGCTGCAGGAGAGGTAGCGGTATCGGCAGGATCCGGGTCCGTGGCGGGGAGCGGGAACCAGAGAGCAGAGTCCGGGGTAGCAGCAGGAGAATACAAAAACAATCCTATTAAAAAAACTGGGCAGCCGCTGATTGGCTGATCTCTCAGCCAATCAGTGACTGCTCAGTCTTTTGAATAGGATTTTTTCTATTCTCCCGCCACTAGCCGCTACCCCGGACCCTGCGGCAAGCGAGAGAATAGAAAAAATCCTATTCGAAAGATTGCGTGGATCCTATTAAAAAAACTGGGCAGCCGCTGATTGGCTGATCTCTCAGCCAATCAGCGGCCGCCCAGTTTTTTTAAAGGAATATTTTTATATTCTCCCGCCGCTCACCACAGGGACCGGACTCTTCTCTCCGGTCCACCGCTCCCCACCACAGACCCTGACCCTGCCGCTACCGTTCCCTCTCCTTCAGCTCCCCCTGGACCCTGTTCTCCTGCAGCATCCTCCGGGTTTACATGTGATAAATGGAGCCGATTTATCACATGTAAACCATCCATACTGCCCCCACTTCTCTATTGCATCCTTGGAAATAAAAGACGGAATTTCTTTGGTTGCTATGGACAATATCACCTCTTTTAAATATTCGATGTGTCAGTAAATTTACCCCAAGTGTTGTTCACTTAAGAGTTAACCACGCCTCAAGGGACTTTTCCTCTGTCCCTATCCCTGCCCTGATGAATCCCATTCAGGCATTAAGGGCGTCATGGCGGCACTGTGGTTAATGTAGCGTCAGTGTTTCTATGGCCCTCTATGTAGCTTAGATAAGTTAAAAGCACGCAGCAATGTGTGAACTGGCGATGTATCATTGTGTCAATATTTAATGTCAACATTAGCATTTAAAAAAATAAGAGTAATCCAAAAATAAAAACCCACATGTTATTTTTCCTTATAATTAGTTTTATCTGTTACACAATAATACAGAACTAAAATAACCCCAGCATTTCTTAGCTACCATTTCTACTGGGCATTGGACGCACATGGAAGATCATGGCCCGCTGGCAGGAAAGCAGTGTCATATTAGGTCCCCCCGTGCTGGATCCCAAAGTCTCTGCCCACAGCGCATGCGACACCATGACATCACTTGTCTACAATTCCTGGAAGCAGCAGGAGGCTCCAGATTTGTGGTGTAGTCCCCACCTCCCTGGAAAAGTAGGCCGTAGCTGCGTACCCTCCTGCATTTTGCAGGAGACTCCCCGAAATAGCAGCAATCTCCCTCTCTCCCTCATTAGTCTAGTAATCTCCCTCATGTCACCTAGCCCACATTACACTGTAAAAATTTTGGGGGGAAAAAGGAATGAGAGACAGATACATTTACATTGAATCATCAGCACCATTTCTCAGCACTTTACCAAGTATAGTAGCTCTTACTAACTGCTTTGGGGCTCATCTACATTTGGATATAAGTCATTTTAAAAGATTCCTCTCAGATGTAGCAGTACGCACCCACGCTTCTAGGTGCCACGTTCACAATCTCTTTTCACAATCTCTCCATATATGGAACTAGACACACCCTTTGGGTGGATCATGACACGCCCCCTCAATGGGGCGCTGTGCAAAATTCTACTACCAACTGTAATCTCCCTGAAACTAGTTTTCAAAATAAAGCAAGTATGTAGTAGGCAGCTCTCCCACATCCTGCATGCTTTCTAGTATTGTATGTTACCGGCAATCGCTGGAGCTGCAGGAAGGGGACAGGATTGCGTAAGTTAGTTCCACCCACTCACTGCGGGCCTGAGAATCAAGGTTTTTTCAGTATGTTCTGGGTGGGGCCTAATGACAAGCCACTTAGGCCGCTCCCCCTGAAAAGGCCTGCAATGTTTCCTCTCCAGGCTACTCCCAAAGAGACTTGCAGAATAGATAAGTTATGTAGCTGTCATACAGTACATGCATGCACACCTAAAGGCCCATACACACTGGGTGACTTTGAGCTTAAAGTCCCTCAAAACCACATGTTTGAGTGGCTTTCCGCTCAAAGCTGCCCAGTGTGTATGCCCTGGCGATGAGCAGGGAGCGCTGCTGCGCACTCCCGCTTCATTGCTGGGGAAGTCGTTCCTCTGCTGGTTATACCAGCAGATGAGCAGCTTTGAGGATGACTTTAGATAGCGCTGCGCTATGCAAAGCCAACCGCCCCCCTGCTGACCGAGCCGCGCAGGGGGAAAGCCGCTCAGTGTGTATGGACCTTTAGTCTATGTGCAAGCCATTGAAGTAACACAAGGGTAACAATGTATTCTACTCCACGCTGATTGCTGATGTCCATGCTGTGTTCCTGTTAAGTTTCTATCATTTATTTGTACTGTGCCAACGTGTTAGATGAGGCTATAAAGACAGGAAATTATGACATCCAGGAGATTTTAATCACATCTAGATCTTCCAAGCAATTACCTAGATGTCACTTTCCCTGTTGTTGTGGAAAAAGATTGTCACTTTCAACTTTTTAAAATGTTGATTAAAGGCACCTTTTATTATAAGGAAAGCAAAGATGAATTGATTAGAAAGCCACTAATCCATCCCCTCCCCCTCTCTTAACTATAAAATTGGTCACAATGCTGTAATCAATTTGTTGATTACTATAGACACACTCTTTTATATGTCATTGTAATTAATTGTTTTATTGGTGACCTTTCAATAAACTTTAGATTAAAAACAAACGCAATCATGCTTGCTTGTCATTTACATAGCGCCCTGACTGTATAATGCAGCAGTTTTCAGAATAGAATGAAAAACTATTAAGATGTTAAATACAGTTCAAAGGCTAGTATTATAACCTTCTTCCCTCCCTCCACCTAATCCTCCTTTCCTGCAGCCTAACCTTAACCAGCGGCATTGATGGTGGAGGGGGAGGGGGCCCGTTGCAGATCCGGCCAATGGGGAGAGTGATGACAGGCTGTCACCGCAGGAAAGCCTCTCTCCGCAGCTCAGCACCTGCATATTTTGGTACTTCCTCATCTTTGGGGCCACCGCTTACACTACGGAACTTACGTACTGGGTATAACAGCAGAAACCAGCAAGAAAACAAAGCAGTATCAGGTCAGGAATCTTTGCACACCCCCACCCTAGGTCCACGCCACCACCCTAGGTCCACACCACCACCCTGGGTCCAAGCCACCCTCTAGCGTCCACAGTACCGTGCATTACCTTTAGCCTGAAGCGTGGTGAGTGAAGCAAGCCCGCGAGGGGACAATGGCGCAGAGCAGGTTTATAATGGTTCCCTCGACGAAAATTCTTACGTAGCAGTTAAGTAGCGGCTAACGGAACTGGCGTAGCAGTGGCCACAAAGATGAAGAAGTACCCATATTTTCCCCCCATGGGGGCGTGGCCACACCCCTTCCCAGAGGCCACTCCCCTCCATTTTATCAGGGACCAATGTAGAAGATCTGCACATAAGCAAATATGCGCAAGTGCAGGTCTTCTCTGCGGGAGCCCTCGGACACTTGCATAGTCTCCGAGGCGCTCGCAGTGGGCTGGGCCTACATGAGGCTGGCAGTAGGCGTTCGCATGCGCCTGCGTTTCCTGAGTGTACCCACACAAGGCTGTCAATGGATGTGTATGCAAATCATACGTTCACAGCGCTGAAGGTCGACATGGGGTTAGGTCAACTGGGTCATTAGGTTGACACATGCATTAGGTCAACATGGGTAAGGTCGACATGGTGTTTTTCACTTTTACGGTCCGACACAGTTGACATGGACAACGGAACATAGCACTGCATGGATCACTGCGCTCGGCACACTATTTTATTCTCCCGTCATGCCCTAGTGGATGGTAGGGCATGAAATACTGCATGTCGGCTCAAGAAAAAGTAAAAAACCCCATGTCGACCTTTTGACTGTCAACCTAGCTATTGTCAAGCTAATGACCTTGTCAACCCAACACCATATCGACCTTTAGTGATTGACCCCACTGGCATAACTATTGCTCCGCAGACCCAGTGGTTGCTAGGCAGGTTTGGGCGCTACGGGGTCTGCAGAAGCTATTCCGACAGCCACAGCCGCTGCCGAATCTGTTGATGCCGCCTGCCGGGAGAAACGGTTATTAAGGATGCTAGAGGAGGCGGCGACTTCCTTGCATCCTAAATAACAGTCTGCCGAAGGCGGCGGCCATTTTCCAAGTGACCTTCTAACAGGAGGGGCGTCGGGACCACAGACAGGACGATATGCTGGTTCCGGTGGCCCGGGAACAGAGCAGCAATGGACCGGGCAGCGGCAGATACAGCAGTGAGTGGTGAGCAGGGAGGGAGGAGGATGCACAAATTTTAGGTGGGACTAAAACTTTGTCCAACTTTTGTCAAATGTCTAACTAACGCATGTCTAACTTTTGTTAATGTCTAATGCATGTTTAACTTTTGTCATTGTCTAATGCGTGTCTAACTTTGTCAATGTCTAACTAATGCATGTCTAACTTGTGTCAACATCTAACTATGCATACCTAGCTTTTGTCAATGTCTAACTAATGCATGTCTAACTTTTGTCACTGTCTAACTTGTGTCAATGTCTAACTGATGCCTATCTAACTTTTGTCAATGTCTAACTTTTGGTGCTGACTGTCTGAGTAGACATTGGGCCTTATTTTGGTTCACTCTTTCTGACAAAATCCTTCTTAGATGGACAAAACCATGTGCACTGCAGGGGAGCATATGCAAAATGTGCAGAGAGAGTTAGATTTGGTGGGGTTTTACTTCAAAGTGAGATCTATATTGAAGTGTAAAAATAAAGCATCCAGTATTTTCCCTGCACAGAAACAAAATTACTCACCCAAATCTAATTCTCTCTGCACATGTTACATCTGCCCCCCTGCAGTGCACATGGTTTTGTCCATCTAAGAAGTATTTTGTCAGAAAAAGTGAACCAAAATAAGACCCATTGTCTTAAAAGGCATGGATTTGTCTTGTAGGTGATTGTCTTTTTTAAAAATACTCAAACTTCATTACATCCCACCCTTACTCTCTTTGTGGCTTTGTAGCTTGCTTAGGTGCTGCAACCTGATGTTTAAGTGTATATGCAACCCACTTCCATCTGTTTCATACTTGCCTACTCTCCAGTTCAACTGAGAGCCTCCTGAAAATGAGGTACTGCTCCCGGCCCACTGCTACAGTACATTTAATCCTATGAAGGGAACCACAAGGTTGACCTCTGTGGTTAACCTTGTGGTTCCCATCATAGCATACCTCCCAACATGACCCATTACAAGAAGGACACAATTATCTCTGATATATATGATTGACATCACCTACAGTATGTGAATTGATTAAAACTATTTAATTGATAATTAAGGTATTTGTACACAGGCGATTGCAATCATAGATTCAGAGGGAGGTCCAGATAGAGAGAATTTGGTCCATTATGAAATGGATCATGTTGGGATGTATATTCATAAGATACTATGGGCGAGATTCTATGCTATGCGCTAAATGCGCATGTTTTATTTGCGCACCACATCGCCGCAAATCGCCAATTTTAAATTCGCATTTTTCAGTCAAAATGCGCATATTTAATGTGATGCGCATTGGAGGCTGAAAAGTGCGAAGAGGGGCGATTTGCAGCGAAGTGGTGCGCTGTATTTAGTCCTGAAAATGTGCGATTTTCATGTCTGAAAATCGCACATTTGCAGGACAGCGCAAAGTGTAAAAAAAAAAAATGAGCGCGGGGTCCCCCGCCCGAGCATAACCAGCCCCGGGCTCGCTGAGCCGGTGCTGGTGACATGAAATCAGAGTCCCCGACAAATAGGGGTCCCCTTGATTTTATGAAACCAGCACCAGACTCAAGGTCCGGCGCTGGTTCCCAAAATACGGGGGACAAAGTGACTAGGGGTCCCCCGTATTTTAAGAACCAGCACCGGACACAACCAGCCAGCAGGGTAATGCCACAGCCGGGGGGAGACTTTTTATACAAGTCCCCCCGGCCAAAGCATTAACCCCCTAGCTGGTCAGCATGGGCAGGGGTCCGGGGGAAGTGGGGACCCCCCCAATGAAGGGGTCCCCCCCTCCAGGACTTACCAGTCCATGCTGATAGTCCGGGGCTGTCCTCCATGCCCCTGAGCTGTGGGCATGGAGCTGATGATTTGTGTAAAAAAAAGAATGAAAACTATTGTTTTACACTGGCGAACTATGAGTCCCAGCAAGCCTACCCCGCATGCTGGGACTTGGGGAACCACAAGTCCCAGCATGCGGGGCATTAAAGGGCCCGCTGGCACTTGTAGTTCTGCAGTGAAAAAAATAGTGCACAAAATCACACTGACACCCTGTAAAATAAAACTTGAATACACACAAAACACACACACACTGATACTTACCTACCTTGAGCCCGTAGGTCGGTCCCTGGATCCTGGGTCCGGGCTCCGGGGCTCCAGGGCAGAAGAGTCCGGTTCCGGGGCCTTGGTCCTGGTTCCGGGGCTGGTCCTGGGGTTCCGGGGCTCCTGGCGTGAAGAATCCGGGGTCCGGGATCCGTGGTAGTCCCCAGGGGTACCTAAGGAGGCAAATCCTACTCACCTGCTCCCCGGCGGCGACCTCCGGTGACAGCGCTGCTCCAGACTGGTACCCGGCTTGCAGGACTTTGCCCGGCGCTGAGATGTTTCCTCCTCGCCGTCTCTGAACAGAATGATTTCTCGGCCAATCAGGAGCCGAGAAAGTCGGCTCCTGATTGGCCAGAAATCATTTTGAATACAGACGCCGACGAAGTAACATCTCTGCTCTGGATGCGCTGAGATGTTACTTCATCGGCGTCTGTATTCAGAATGATTTCTGGCCAATCAGGAGCCGACTTTCTCGGCTCCTGATTGGCCGAGAAATCATTCTGTTCAGAGACGGCGAGGAGGAAACATCTCAGCGCCGGGCAAAGTCCTGCAAGCCGGGTACCAGTCTGGAGCAGCGCTGTCACCGGAGGTCGCCGCCGGGGAGCAGGTGAGTAGGATTTGCCTCCTTAGGTACCCCTGGGGACTACCACGGATCCCGGACCCCGGATTCTTCACGCCAGGAGCCCCGGAACCCCAGGACCAGCCCCGGAACCAGGACCAAGGCCCCGGAACCGGACTCTTCTGCCCCGGAGCCCGGACCCAGGATCCAGGGACCGACCTACGGGCTCAAGGTAGGTAAGTATCAGTGTGTGTGTGTTTTGTGTGTATTAAAGTTTTATTTTACAGGGTGTCAGTGTGATTTTGTGCACTATTTTTTTCACTGCAGAACTACAAGTGCCAGCGGGCCCTTTAATGCCCTGCATGCTGGGACTTGTGGTTCCCCAAGTCCCAGCATGCGGGGTAGGCTTGCTGGGACTCATAGTTCGCCAGTGTAAAACAATAGTTTTCATTCTTTTTTTTACACAAATCATCAGCTCCATGCCCACAGCCCAGGGGCATGGAGGACAGCCCCGGACTATCAGCATAGACTGGTAAGTCCTGGAGGGGGGGACCCCTTCATTGGGGGGGTCCCCACTTCCCCAGGACCCCTGCCCATGCTGACCAGCCAGGGGGTTAATGCTTTGGCCGGGGGGACTTGTATAAAAAGTCTCCCCCCGGCTGTGGCATTACCCTGCTGGCTGGTTGTGTCCGGTGCTGGTTCTTAAAATACGGGGGGACCCCTAGTCACTTTGTCCCCCGTATTTTGGGAACCAGCGCCGGACCTTGAGTCTGGTGCTGGTTTCATAAAATCAAGGGGACCCCTATTTGTCGGGGACCCTGATTTTATGTCACCAGCACCGGCTCGGTGAGCCCGGGGCTGGTTATACTCGGGCGGGGGACCCCGCGCTCGTTTTTTTTATTTTTTAACCATTTCTATTATTTTTTACAGCAGAACCCTGCACGGAACATTGCGATCTGCAGGCTCGGACTGGCCTGGCGGGGAACCGGGGAATCCCCCGGTGGGCCCCGGTGATTTCTAGCCCCGCCCACTTGTTTAGGGGGGCGGGGCTATTGCTCTTTATTCCCCCGCCGCCACAGTACATCAGTAGCAATATCCCGGCAGCAGGGATTGACCGGGAAGTTTCCCGTGAGGCCGATAGAGGATCATGTGGGGCTGGTGTAGTGATCCAGTTCCGCCCACACAATTACACATGACTTCTAGAGCGCATTACATACGAAAGTTTAGTGGCAGCCCATGTCCCCGAGTGACTCCTCCTCAGGCTCTGTATGTGATGTGTTACAGAGACTGCGCTGCCTCCAACTGCGTCTCAGACTGTATGCAGCATCCAGCCAGCCACCAGCGCCGGGGTACTGTGCGGCGCAGCGGCGCTGATACACTGCCGGGATTTGGATTGGGGACTCAGCTTGTAATTATGGAAAGGAGGTGGTCGGGCTAAACGGGCTTGCTCTATGCAGCGGCACCTCACATTGACCCTATATCCGCGTGCGCTCTGACCTCAGCCGCCTCGCCTCCTTATCTGTGTACATGTTGTCAGTGTCGGACTGGGGCATGAAGGGCCCACCAGGGAAATCACTCACAGGGGCCCACCAAGGGGGTGTGGCCTATTTCAATTAGACCACACCCCCATTTTTGACGCTGTGGGGCATGGCTAGTGGCTCTGAGCTGCTGGCTATGTCCCCGGCAAGGACAGAGAGAGTGACAGCAGACAGAGAGTGACAGCGAGGACACAGAGAGAGCCACATATGTATATTGAGGTCCCCCCACTTAGATAATAGTACAGCACATAGGCCCCCATACAATACATAGGTCCCCCCACTCATATAATAGTACAGCACAGCACGTAGGCCCCCAATAAAATACACTACATATGCCCCCCACTCAGATAATTGTACAGCACAGCACATAGGCCCCCAATAAAATACATTACATAGGTCCCCCACTCAAATAGTACAACACATAGCCCCCCCCCATATAGTACATTACATAGGTCCCCCACTCAAATAGTACAGCACATAGGCCCCCATATAGTACAGCACATAGACCCCCCATATAGTACAGCACATAGGCCCCCCATATAGTACAGCACATATACTTCTCCCTATACAGTACACAGAGCCTTCCAATGACAAAAACACAATACACAGAGCATTCAAATGAGATATACAAATACAATGCAAAGAGCATAGCAATTACAGATAAACAATAGACAGCATTACAGTGACAGATGAACAGTACAATGAGTATTCTAGTTACAGATATAGAGTACACAGAGCATTCCAGTAACATATATATATATATATATATATGTGTGTGTATATATATATATATATATATGTATGTATATATATATATATATTATATATATACTGCCCCCACAGTGCCAGAAGCCTCACCTGCTGCAGTGCAATGGTTGGGAATGGGTTCGAATGGGTTCGATTTCACTATTTCAGCAGACTTCAGCAGTGCCAGTGCGCAACCAAAAACGGCGCTGGCAGGGGATTCAATCAGGCTGCGCCCACCCTCTCCCCCCATGAGTGACAGGCTGCCTGCGCTGCGTGCCCAAACAAGGTGCCTCCCTCCGTCCCCTGGGGTGGCCAATCCCCACACAGGAGGGGGAGGCACCCGCTCTACGCCGCCGCCAGCCGCCCAGCCTCCCTCCCTTTGCGTCATTAAGCCACACACCCTCCCGACAGAGGCGCAAATCCCGGTATTTGAGAGGGAGAGGGTGTGAAGGCGATGCCCCGCTAAATGCACTAGACTTGCCCTCCCTTCTGGGGGGAGGGTGTTTCGTAAGGGGGACCCTATTTCAGGACCCTCCCGGCCAATTCGGGAGGGTAAATAACCCCTGGAGGAAGCAGGCAGTGAAAGCATAAGAGGCACAAACTAATCTACAACAATAATTCTACTTAGTCAGTGGCAGTGCTGACTTACTTACCAGTTACTCATCACTGCTGTTACTGGTACTCTTCTGCTGCTGCACTGCAGCATGACCGCACAACACTGTGTATTCAGGAGAGGAGCAGGCAGGGCCGTGACTCCGGCCGCCAGGCGCTCAGGCATTTTCTGCTGATTGCTGTATAACAACAGGGGCAGGGCTGCTGCAGAACAATCTCTCCCCCAAATCTCCTCCCTAAATCTACTGTTACACATCACCTCCCCCCATCTCCTCCCGTATCTCCTGTCACACATCCCCCCCATCTCCTGTCACACATGTCCTCCCACCATCTCCTGTCACACATGTCCTCCACCCATCTCCTGTCACACATCTCCCCCCATCTCCTGTCACACATGTCCTCCCCCCATCTCCTGTCACACATGTCCTCCACCCATCTCCTGTCACACATCTCTCCCCATCTCCTGTCACACATGTCCTCCACCCATCCCCTGGCACACATCTCACCCCATCTCATGTCACACATCTCCTCCCCCCATCTGCTGTCACACATCACCTCCCCCCATCTCCTGTCACACATCTCCTCAGCACCCCCATCTCCTGTCACACATCCCCACATCTCCTGTCACAAATCACTTCCCCCCCCACCTCCTGTCACAAATCACTTCCCCCCACCTCCTGTCAGACATCTCCTGTCACATATCTCCCCCATCTCCTGTCACAAATTACCTCCCCCCATCTCCTGTCACACATCTCCTGTCATATATCTCCCTCATCTCCTGAGGCTGTCACACATCACCTCCTCACTTCCCATCCGTCCTCTGTCACCTGTCCCGACTCCCCTCCATTTGCCTGGATACACTCACCCGGCCGCTACAGCAGCAATATAGCCATGCAGTTTGGCGGACCCTCGTCCTGCCCCAGCACAGTTTGCGCATATGGTAATGTGCGCGGTGACGTCATGACGCCCCGTCGCACATTACATTATGCACGAGAGGGAGGGCTTAGGGATAGCAGTGGGGTGCTGATAAACGGCGGGGACAGGGACTCGGAGAGTGTTATTATGGAGAGGAGGAGGTGGGGCCACACGGGGACAACATGTACACAGATAAGGAGGCGAGGCGGCTGAGGTCAGAGCGCACGCGGATATAGGGTCAATGTGAGGTGCCGCTGCATAGAGCAAGCCCGTTTAGCCCGACCACCTCCTTTCCATAATTACAAGCTGAGTCCCCAATCCAAATTCCGGCAGTGTATCAGCGCCGCTGCGCCGCACAGTACCCCGGCGCTGGTGGCTGGCTGGATGCTGCATACAGTCTGAGACGCAGTTGGAGGCAGCGCAGTCTCTGTAACACATCACATACAGAGCCTGAGGAGGAGTCACTCGGGGACATGGGCTGCCACTAAACTTTCGTATGTAATGCGCTCTAGAAGTCATGTGTAATTGTGTGGGCGGAACTGGATCACTACACCAGCCCCACATGATCCTCTATCGGCCTCACGGGAAACTTCCCGGTCAATCCCTGCTGCCGGGATATTGCTACTGATGTACTGTGGCGGCGGGGGAATAAAGAGCAATAGCCCCGCCCCCCTAAACAAGTGGGCGGGGCTAGAAATCACCGGGGCCCACCGGGGGATTCCCCGGTTCCCCGCCAGGCCAGTCCGAGCCTGCATGTTGTCCCCGTGTGGCCCCACCTCCTCCTCTCCATAATAACACTCTCCGAGTCCCTGTCCCCGCCGTTTATCAGCACCCCACTGCTATCCCTAAGCCCTCCCTCTCGTGCATATGTAATGTGCGACGGGGCGTCATGACGTCACCGCGCACATTACCATATGCGCAAACTGTGCTGGGGCAGGACGAGGGTCCGCCAAACTGCATGGCTATATTGCTGCTGTAGCGGCCGGGTGAGTGTATCCAGGCAAATGGAGGGGAGTCGGGACAGGTGACAGAGGACGGATGGGAAGTGAGGAGGTGATGTGTGACAGCCTCAGGAGATGAGGGAGATATATGACAGGAGATGTGTGACAGGAGATGGGGGGAGGTAATTTGTGACAGGAGATGGGGGAGATATGTGACAGGAGATGTCTGACAGGAGGTGGGGGGAAGTGATTTGTGACAGGAGGTGGGGGGGGGGAAGTGATTTGTGACAGGAGATGTGGGGATGTGTGACAGGAGATGGGGGTGCTGAGGAGATGTGTGACAGGAGATGGGGGGAGGTGATGTGTGACAGCAGATGGGGGGAGGAGATGTGTGACATGAGATGGGGTGAGATGTGTGCCAGGGGATGGGTGGAGGACATGTGTGACAGGAGATGGGGAGAGATGTGTGACACGAGATGGGTGGAGGACATGTGTGACAGGAGATGGGGGGAGGACATGTGTGACAGGAGATGGGGGGAGATGTGTGACAGGAGATGGGTGGAGGACATGTGTGACAGGAGATGGTGGGAGGACATGTGTGACAGGAGATGGGGGGGATGTGTGACAGGAGATACGGGAGGAGATGGGGGGAGGTGATGTGTAACAGTAGATTTAGGGAGGAGATTTGGGGGAGAGATTGTTCTGCAGCAGCCCTGCCCCTGTTGTTATACAGTAATCAGCAGAAAATGCCTGAGCGCCTGGCGGCCGGAGTCACGGCCCTGCCTGCTCCTCTCCTGAATACACAGTGTTGTGCGGTCATGCTGCAGTGCAGCAGCAGAAGAGTACCAGTAACAGCAGTGATGAGTAACTGGTAAGTAAGTCAGCACTGCCACTGACTAAGTAGAATTATTGTTGTAGATTAGTTTGTGCCTCTTATGCTTTCACTGCCTGCTTCCTCCAGGGGTTATTTACCCTCCCGAATTGGCCGGGAGGGTCCTGAAATAGGGTCCCCCTTACGAAACACCCTCCCCCCAGAAGGGAGGGCAAGTCTAGTGCATTTAGCGGGGCATCGCCTTCACACCCTCTCCCTCTCAAATACCGGGATTTGCGCCTCTGTCGGGAGGGTGTGTGGCTTAATGACGCAAAGGGAGGGAGGCTGGGCGGCTGGCGGCGGCGTAGAGCGGGTGCCTCCCCCTCCTGTGTGGGGATTGGCCACCCCAGGGGACGGAGGGAGGCACCTTGTTTGGGCACGCAGCGCAGGCAGCCTGTCACTCATGGGGGGAGAGGGTGGGCGCAGCCTGATTGAATCCCCTGCCAGCGCCGTTTTTGGTTGCGCACTGGCACTGCTGAAGTCTGCTGAAATAGTGAAATCGAACCCATTCGAACCCATTCCCAACCATTGCACTGCAGCAGGTGAGGCTTCTGGCACTGTGGGGGCAGTATATATATAATATATATATATATATATATATATATATATATACATACATATATATATATATATATACACACACATATATATATATATATATATATATATATATGTTACTGGAATGCTCTGTGTACTCTATATCTGTAACTAGAATACTCATTGTACTGTTCATCTGTCACTGTAATGCTGTCTATTGTTTATCTGTAATTGCTATGCTCTTTGCATTGTATTTGTATATCTCATTTGAATGCTCTGTGTATTGTGTTTTTGTCATTGGAAGGCTCTGTGTACTGTATAGGGAGAAGTATATGTGCTGTACTATATGGGGGGCCTATGTGCTGTACTATATGGGGGGCCTATGTGCTGTACTATATGGGGGCCTATGTGCTGTACTATTTGAGTGGGGGACCTATGTAATGTACTATATGGGGGGGGCTATGTGTTGTACTATTTGAGTGGGGGACCTATGTAATGTATTTTATTGGGGGCCTATGTGCTGTGCTGTACAATTATCTGAGTGGGGGGCATATGTAGTGTATTTTATTGGGGGCCTACGTGCTGTGCTGTACTATTATATGAGTGGGGGGACCTATGTATTGTATGGGGGCCTATGTGCTGTACTATTATCTAAGTGGGGGGACCTCAATATACATATGTGGCTCTCTCTGTGTCCTCGCTGTCACTCTCTGTCTGCTGTCACTCTCTCTGTCCTTGCCGGGGACATAGCCAGCAGCTCAGAGCCACTAGCCATGCCCCACAGCGTCAAAAATGGGGGTGTGGTCTAATTGAAATAGGCCACACCCCCATATTGCTAGGCCGCGCAACACGCCCCTTGGTGGGCCCCTGTGAGTGATTTCCCTGGTGGGCCCTTCATGCCCCAGTCCGACACTGGCGATCTGTGCAGGGTTCTGGCTAATTCGCCTAACAGACCCAGGTCTGAAATAAGTGCGATAATTAGTCACTTAAAAAATGCGATGTGCAAATGCGCATAGCATTAAATAAGCGACTTGTATACTTTTCTGTGCGAAAACATCTGGATGCGATAAAAATGCGAATTAATCTCGCATTTTTATTCACCAGACCTTAACGCACATAATATGCGATTTCAGCCCCTGTGCGCATCCCATTAAATAAACGATTTAATGGGAAAATGCGATATCGCCATTTTGTGGTCTAATTACCGCAAAAAAACGATAATCGCATCCCATAGAATGTCACCCAATGTATCAGTGGTTTCCTCCATTAAAGTGAATTGGGAAGCACTTATTGGCTGACAGAGAAACAGAGTCTCGCCCCTCTTAACCAATCAACGCTCCCCCATTCTTACCAGGTATTTGTGTAGCAGTGGTAGGACCGCTGGTGCCATGTAAACTATTTTTATTCTGAAGATCATGGATGCCTACATGGACAGAGGCGGACATGACCTACAACAAAATAGTTGGGTATGTTCTTTTTGTTTTTTACAGCTGCCGTTGATTTGTACTGGACAAGAGGACCAAAGGGCAATGGGGAATTGTAGGTGAATATGTGAGTATAATTTATTAAAGTTGTAACTTCTTAGGTGTGGGTATACTGTCTTTTTATATCTTTTTATCAGTAGAACTACAAGTACCATCAGGCCCATTAATTACCCGCATGGTAGTACTTTTGGTTCTCCAAGTAGCAGCATACGGGGAATGCTTGTATCTGTAGTTCTACTGTAAAACACAAGAGATTACTAGACACTTCAGGGAGCCAGGGAGGTGACTACTATTCCAGGGAGTCTCCTGCAAAATGTATGAGGGTAGGAAACCCTGTCTGTGCGATATACTGTGGATAAAGGGAAGGTGTAAACCATAATTGCCTACCCTCAGAGACAGGGCCGTCTTTTCGTATGGGCTTAATGGGCCCCAGGTGTATAAGGGCCCTATTCTGATAGCTGAGGATCCCCTTTTTCCAGGGATACCAGAATTTTAAAAATTTGGGGAACTGGAGATATCCAACTTCAAACAGCAGTCCACATCCGACCTGTTAATTGCATTTCCCAGTCATATTTCTCAGGTTGTCCCTGACTAATAGTTTTTATGAGAGTATATTGCAAAAACTGGGACTCTCCCCTTTCTGGAGACACTATCAGCTTGTCTATATCATGCCTAGAACCAGAGATATCAGCCTTCCAGCAGCCGGTCCCTGCTCCAGCTCCAAACATCTGGTGTACAGTTTTATATTTTTGTCAATGGATTGCTCTGACTCCTGATCTCTGATCCCCAAGTTCCCAGCACCTCCTGAAAGTTGGGACTCTAGGTTTTTATACTATTGAAGGCTAAGAAATCTATTTCCAGATAATGGTGATATCTGCAGTCAAATAAGCTGCCCTTCCACCGGAAAATGACGAATATTAAGCCCACTCCATTATCCAACCCTCCTCTACGTATAAAACACCCCCTACCTCCCTGGAAGTCATTTACAAGGGACCCTTCATTCAGCCCAGTGCCCCCTTCCACACGTTAGTGTTCTCCCTCCCACCACCTGTGCAGTTAAAGAGTAATTAGCAGAAGTTACTGCTCCAGGTCCTACATTTTGAATGGAAGGTACACCCCCTGCCACTCGTGGGACATCAAAGCTGCTGCTGATAGCAACCCCTAGGAGGTGGAGAATGGGTAAGGGCCACAGTGCATTGATTTGCTCAGGGGCCCACACTGCTGTTAAGATAGTCCTGCTCAGAGAATGGCGCCGGGAGGTTCCCGAAAATCAGGACTGCCTCCCATAACCCCAGGAAGGTGGGAAAACCTCCCACAATCCTCCTCTGGCAGGGGATCCGTGGGGACCTGATGAAGGAAATCGCATCATTGTGGCTCCACCTCCACTGTGCAAGGCCTGTAATAATGTAATTTCACTGTGGGGTATGGCCATGCGATCGCAATGGCCATGCTAACACACAAGGCTCAGTTGTTGAGCTCAGTCTCCATCCCTGCCCCTTCTGCGGCACACCCACTGGGCCCCTATCCCTGCTTCCTTTAACTTTTGTCAATGTCTAACTAATACATGTCTAACTTTTGTCAATGTCTGACTAATGCATATCTAACTTTTGTTAATGTCTGATTACTGCATATCTGACTTTTGTCAATGTCTAACTAATGCATGTCTAACTTTTGTCAATGTCTAACTAATGCATGTCTAGCTTTTGTCAATGTCTGAATAATGCATGTCTAATTTTGTCACTTTCAAATGCATGTCCAACTTTTGTCAATGTCTAATGCATGTCTAAAGGCCCCCATACACTAGTAAGATTTATCTGACCTGTAAATTGCATCTGATTTCCCTTGAACTTCCCCAGCAGCTTCCCAGGGGGCCTACATACAATTTGACACTTGATGTGCCGTTTTATACATCCAATTTGCGTCAGATAAATCACATGTGATTTATCTGGCGCACAGTGTCAGCTTCCCTGAGCCGTCAGCGGACTCCCTGATCCTAGGCTGTCCCTATGAGCCCACAACTCCCGGATCCTAGGCTGTCCCTATGAGCCCACGTCCCCTGTGCCAGGAGACCTGGAGCCGGTTTCTATTTTTTTATAGTTTTTATTTTATTTAATATTATATTAATAATATTACTAATGCTGTGTACATACGGGGTAATATGATTGCTGGGGATATATTGCTAGCAATATATCCCCAGCAATCATATTGCTCAGTGTCTCCTTTTCATCAGCGATGAAAAGGAGACACTGCTACGGGGCGGAGGGGGAGCGCAGCAGACGCTGCTGCTGTCACTTTCATGGGAAGAGGGAGGGAGCAGCGGCACGGGGCTGGGGAGATCAACGCTGATCTCCCCGGCGCTGACCTCCCGGCACAGCGATCGCCGGGGAAAGCCGCTGGTCGCAGGAGCATGCTCCTGCGACCAGCAGGGAGTGCACAGCTGGCGATTTATCGCAAGCTGCGCTCCAAATCACTGGCAATATGGTCGCTCAGCGACCATATTCCCAGCGATTTTACCTAATATTGCTCCCGTGTGTACACACCTTAATATAATTATTTCTAGTTGTCCCCAAATGTTTCAGTGTAGCCCCCCACCCCCACTGCCCCAGCGTAGCTGCTCCTAAACTGTAGCGCCCCCCCCCCCCCCCAGTAATTTAGCTGGGGTACATATATTGTTAATTAATGGTATAATTGGTTACAGGACTAGTTACAGTTTTAACAGTTGTACGTGTAGTGTGTCCCCTGCTTGGGGAGGTGTGCTGCTGAGCCTGGTGAAAAGTGAGATGTGGAGAGGAGGGAAAGCGGTTAGCTGACACGCATGCTGAAATAAATCAAAGAGAGTGATAACCTAACGAACTGTGCTGATGATAAACAGGGTAGTGTGTGCGGTGGGTATGATAAATAGTGCTGGTCTGGGGGAGTGTACCACGGATGGGATTGTTGTGGCAATGAATATCTACTGAAAGTGAATAACAAGCAGGGCTCTGTCACCTCCGGGCTGAGCCCCAGCAGCGTACGGTGTCTGCGTGGCTCTCTGTGGACTCCTGTTTTACATTCTTATAACACTGGAGTCTACAGAGAGCCGCGCAGGCAATCAGCTGCCGTACACTGCCGGAGCTCAGCCCAGAGAAGACGGAGCACTGCTTCTTTTACCGCTCAGTGCTGTCACTTCGTTTGTGACAGCCTGACAGGAGGACGCTGCGGCGGCTTCTCAAGTTCTCTCCGGCAGCCGAGCCATTTCCGGTGACGTACACATGCTGCGGGGGGCGGGAGGAGGGTACAAACATATAGATATATCGGATCTGATACATCATGGGTGCAAAAGCACCCACGATGTGCCCATGAGGGGTCAGATGCCGACATATCTTATGTTCAGCAGGTCCGATCACCTGATCAGATCCGATGCGCACGGGACCGCGCATCAGATCAGATCAGATGTCAAACACATGCGATTTTTGGCCGATGTCACCCGATTTATCGGCCAAAGTGCCGATATCGGGTGAAATCGGCCGAAAATCGCATAGTGTATGGGGGCCTTAACTTTTATCAATGTCTATAGCATGTCTAACTTTTGTCAATGTCTAATGTATGTCTAACTTTTGTCAATGTCTAACTATGCATGTCTAACTTTAATCAATGTATATAGCATGTCTAACTTTTGTCAATGTCTAACTATGCATGTCTAACTTTTGTCATTGTCTAAATAATGCAGGCGTAACGTTTGTCATTGTTTAATGTATGTCTAACTTTTGTCAACATCTAACTATGCATGTCTAACTTTTGCCAATGTCTAACTAATGCATGTCTAATTTTTGGCAATGGCTAACTAATGCAGGTATAACTTTTGTCAATGTCTTAGTAATGCAAGTCTAACTTTTGTCAATGTCTAACTAATGCAGGTTTAACTTTTTTCAATTTCTGACTAATGCGTCTAATTTTGTTACTGTCTAATGCATGTCTAACTTTTGTCAATGTCTAATGCATGTCTAACTTTTGTCGATGTCTAATGCATGTCTAACTTTTGTCAAGTCTATAGCATGTCTAACTTTTGACAATGTCTAACTATGCATGTCTAACTTTTGACAATGTCTAACTATGCATGTCTAACTTTTGTTAATGTCTAACTAATGCAGGTCTAACATTTGTCAATGTCTAACTTATGCAGGTCTAACTTTTGTCAATGTCTAACTAATGCAGGTCTAACTTTTGTCAGTGTCTAACTAATGCATGTCTATCTTTTGGTGTCGACCTATTGACTTTCTGACTATACATTGTCTTACAAGGCATGGTTTTGTCTTGTAGGTGATTACTCTCTTTGTGGCTTTGTAGCTTGCTTAGGTGCTGCAAACTGATGTTTAAGTGTATATGCAACCCACTTCCATCTGTTTCATACTTGCCCACTCTCCAGTTCAACCGGGAGGCTCCTGAAAATCAGGTGCTGCTCCCGGCCCACTGCTACAGTACATTTAATCCTATAAAGGGAACCACAAGGTTGACCACACCCACTGGGTCCCTCCCCCTGTGTCCTCTGCCTGCACTAAACCCTACACAAGTGTGACAAGTGCTTTAATATCACTGTTGCTTTGTGTAATAGAACATCTGATCCAGGTTATTACCTCCATAGACTCCTGTTTGCAGTCAAAGTCTTATTATTTAATTACCTTAAGTGATGACTTGTCCTGCTGAATAGACATAGTTATTGGTTTAAGCATGTAATCTTTATCATTGGCAATGGGGAATGGAAACAGAGCTCTCCTAATGAAATGGTGTAAGTGTATTAAGAGATGAGCCTTATATCACCCTGACACTGGCACAGCATTACTGTCCTGCAATGTCTATAAATAAGCCACATAATAATATTGGTTACATATTTATAAGCAGAGAAGCACTCCAGGGTAAGAAGGGAACATTAGCTGAGGACAGTCCAACCGCCGTCTGTTACCCAGGTGCAGCCTGCAGCCATCGGTGATCCTATCTGCAAGCTCTACAGCAAAGCTCATCAATGTATTAAGGTGGTGACACTAGACATCCCAGCATGCCCTGTGCTGGTCTTTGTAGATTCACAGAAGTTGGAGGGTAACATGTTGAGTATCCTTGGTCTACAGCAGGCATGCCCAAAGTCAGGCCCGGGGGCCAAATGCGGCCCGTGCTGTCATTTCAAGCGGCCCGCAGCCTCCAGCTGGAAGCGGGTAGAGCATCAGATGTGGGAAGCACAGCACAGGACACTAAAGGTGGGGTCCCGGCGAGCATGCATTTACCTTGCTGTCTGCTGCAGTGAGGAGGTGCCGGCCGCCACAGTCAGATGTGTTTGTCATCCTACCCCTGCTGCTGCAATCGTATATCACCCTACTCCGCAATCACAGTGACAGCAGTGTTTGGGAAGGGGGCGCAGCAAGGGGGAAGCTTGCTCCCGTAACATGCAGAGCGGAGGAGCAGCGGGAGCCCAAGCATCTCCTGTGCTTGCAGAGCCTGCTTTGCCTCTCCTTACTCAGGCTCACACAAGGGGCTGGGAAACATACAGGGAAGGGAGGGGGCAGAGTGGGGGACATACAGTGAAGGAGGGTCAGGCTGAGGGACATACAGTGAATGGAGGCAGTGATGGCCATTTAGAGAAGGGGGAGCAGGGGCAGGCTGGGGGACATACAGTGAATGGGGGCAGAGTGGGGTACATAGTGAATGGGGGTCATACAGTGAATGGGAGTTATACAGTGAAAGAGGGTTAGGCTTGGAGACATACAATGAATGGAGGCACTGATGGACATTAAGAGAAGGGGAGCAGGCTGGGGGACAGAGTGAATGAGTGCAGAGTGGGGAACATACAGATGGGGCAGGCCTCTTCCTGGCTGGCGAATCGCCAGAACGTCCCCACTGGTGATCCGCCAGCAGCCTCGCCAGCCATCAGACTGAGACGCGCGTGCGTCTCATGCGCACGCGCGTCTCAATCTCCGTCGGCGGGGCGACGGGAACCCTGTCCATCTCCGCCTCAGGGAGACGGACAGGGTTAGGGGGGGTTAGGGGGGGGTGAGGGCAGGCGGCGGGGACCCCGGGTTACTGCCGACAAGCCGGCGGGGACCCGGGGGAGCAGCTGGAAGCGCCGTAGGAAGGGGACGCGCGCGCCTCTCGTGCGCACGCGTCCCCTTCTCGCAATCAATATGGCGCTGGCGGGGGATGGCGGCTGGCATCGCCGTCGCCATCCCCTGCCAAGATGGGACCTGCCCCATCTGTACAGTGAATGGGGGGACATACAGTGAAGGAGGGGCAGGCTGGGGGACATACAGTGAATGGGGGCAAGCTGCGGGAAATACAGTGAAGGGGCAGGCTGGGGGACACAGAGTGAATGGGTGCAGAGTGGGGAACATACAGTGAATGGGGGACATACAGTGAAGGAGGGGCAGGCTGGGGGACATACAGTGAATGGGGGCAGGCTGGGGGAAATACAGTGAAGGGGCAGGCTGGAGGACATAGAGTGAATGGGGGCAGAGTGGGGGACCATTCTGATGTGATTAACAATTCAAAGAATGTCAGGCTGAATGGTCGGCCCCCACACATTTACACTTCACCAAATCTGGCCCTCGTCGCAAAAAGTTTGGACACCCCTGGTCTACAGTATGGTTCTGTATCAATTATTTTCATAGTAAACATTGCAGGAACTCACAGGACCACATGTACGGACCGTTGCTGAATACCCGATTTGCTGTTGCCTATGAGATTTAGTGGCAGATTTATTACTTTGTTAACAAACATATTATGTTTGCATATCTCCCAACCAATTTTAGTAAGACAGCAGTGTCCCGCGATGGGGGGCAGTTTGGAGTCCCCCCTGCCCACTACTGCAGCTGTAAAAAGATGTTGTGTGCATGTGCACAGTGTCTATTCAGGGACACAGTGGGCCTGGGGGCATGGCCAGCAGCTCTCAGTGCACAGGCAGGGGGTGATTGTAAATGTAGGCAGGAGATGGTGTACAGGCAGAAGGTGGTGTGCAGGCAGGAGATGGTATGGTACTTGTTTCCTAGAACGGCCACAATCTGGGTAATCGTGTACCTTAACTTAAGGTACACGATTACCCCCGATGGACCCGATTTCCTTTGAAATCAGGTCCATTTTGCCGGCAAAGGCAAAATCGGGTCCATCGCGTCGGTCGTGTGCATTAACATGGCACGCGACGCGACCGACACGATGCACCCGATTTTGCCATAGGGTTCAATGTTAAAATAGTTTTAACATTGTAATCAGGAAAAAATTGGGAAATGGGCCAATATGGCCCATTTCTCATTGTATATGCCCCCCCCATTGTGAACGTCACCCCACGATTGACACCAACCCGAAGCGTGGCGAGCGTAGTGAGCCCGCGAGGGGCGGCGGTACGCGTCCTCCGACCTTTTTTATACCCCTACTATCCACGTCGGTGTGGAGTTGAGAATATAAAGCGTGGCGAGCGCAGCGAGCCCCGCGAGGGGACGCGTATACCTGTGAAGTTACCTCGCTGCGCTCGCCACGCTTTGGGCTCGGTGGCTCGATGCGCACGCCACACTTTATATTCTCAACTCCACGCCGACGTGGATAGTAGGGGTATGAAAAGGTCGTAGGACGCGCACCGCCGCCCCTCGCGGGCTCGCTACGCTCGCCACGCTTCGGGTTGGCGTCAATACTGGGGTGCCGCTGACAATGGGGGCCATTTATATTTGGACATGACGGGGCCATATACAATGCGAAATGGGCCATATTGGCCCATTTCCCATTGTTTTCTATGTTAGATGGACTTTATTAACTACATTTGATCTTGTGCCATTATAATGGCACAAGTCCGACGCGACAGACAGTATTTCAATGTTAAAAATATTTTTAACATTGAACCCGATGGAGAAATCGGGTCCATCGCGTCGCGTCGTGTGCCTTAAAGTTAAGGCACACGACGCGACCGACGCGATTTCTCCATAGGCTTCAATGTTAAAATATTTTTAACATTGAAATACTGTCTGTCGCGTCGGACTTGTGCCATTATAATGGCACAAGATCAAATGTAGTTAATAAAGTCCATCTAACATAGAAAACAATGGGAAATGGGCCAATATGGCCCATTTCGCATTGTATATGGCCCCGTCATGTCCAAATATAAATGGCCCCCATTGTCAGCGGCACCCCAGTATTGACGCCAACCCGAAGCGTGGCGAGCGTAGCGAGCCCGCGAGGGGCGGCGGTGCGCGTCCTACGACCTTTTCATACCCCTACTATCCACGTCGGCGTGGAGTTGAGAATAGAATAGTGTGGCGAGCGCAGCGAGCCACCGAGCCCGAAGCGTGGCGAGCGAAGCGAGCCCCGCAAGGGGACGCGGATACCTTCACAGGTATCCGCGTCCCCAAGCTGGCTTCACAGGTGTCCGCGTCCCCTCGCGGGGCTCGCTGCGCTCGCCACGCTTCGGGCTCGGTGGCTCGCTGCGCTCGCCACACTATTCTATTCTCAACTCCACGCCGACGTGGATAGTAGGGGTATGAAAAGGTCGGAGGACGCGCACCGCCGCCCCTCGCGGGCTCGCTGCGCTCGCCACGCTTCGGGTTGACGTCAATACTGGGGTGCCGCTCACAATGGGGGGGGGCAGTTATATTTGGACATGACGGGGACATATACAATGAGAAATGGGCCATATTGGCCCATTTCCCATTTTATTCCATGTAAAATGGACTTTATCAAGTCCATCTTATCTTGTGCCATTATAATGGCACAAGACCGACGCGACCGACACGATTTCAATGTTTAAATATTTTAACATTGAAGCCTATGGAGAAATCGCGTCCATCGCGTCGGTCGCGTCGTGTGCCATGTTAATGCACGCGACGCGATGGACGCGATGGACCCGATTTTTCACACACGATGGACGCGATCCTCATCGTGGGCGCCGCCAAAATACACAAGTACCGCAGCTCCAGATCCCCGTGCGCACCCACTTCAGCATCTGCGACAATCAGCCTCTGGAGATCTGGAGCTGCTACCGCGGATTGCTGTGCTGAGAGCCGCCCGATCCCCGCTGTTACATGTCAGAGAAAGGGAGCCCTGTGTGCTGGCGCCTGCTGATGCTGGAGACGAGCATCCCCCACCCTGTCCACGGGCTCGGTGCTGCGGATCGGATCCACAACAGAGATCCGATCCGTCACACCTCCTCTGCCCGCACAACAGTCTATCCGTCCGCCGCCGCGTTTCCCCCTGCAGGCCCTCGCACCCACGCTGCCACTCTTTAAGTAAAAAAAATAAATGAAAATGACAGCATGCGGTGCAGGCAGCACTGGCCCCATGAACCCCTTGGGCCCCGGTGCACTGCACCGTCTGCACCGGCAGTAGTTCCACCCCTGGCAGGGGGTGGTGTACACCCCCCTAGAACAATACGGTTAATATCTTGCAATGGCTTTTTGGCTCAGCTACCTCACAATAAAAAAGCTTGTCAGTACAACCCTGACTAATGACTGTCGTGAATGTTTGCTAACAAACCGGACTAACTGATGTATTTATACAGAAGAGCCGTAATGGAGAATTAGCTATGAATAACAACAAAAGGCACTCAGTAAAATTGCTCTTTTTGTCTCCTTCGTTGGACATAAAATTAGGTGACATGTTTAGAGATACACACAAAGCTGCTCTCCCATCAGCAGCCCACACCCTCAATCTGCAGCCCAAACCCCTCACTGATACAGTGTCAGTGCATATGTCCATGCACCTGCTCAGATGCCTAGTAATAATCTATTCTTGCAAACTCCAGCATTACCCCTGGATTGAATCATCTGACAGGGCCATCGTACCAGCACTGCAGTCATTACTATCTGGTGGAGGTGTTTTTACCTAAGGGCTTCAGGACTGCGGCCCCTCAGGTAATATCTGCCACTGTGCTCAGCCACATTTATCAAACAATATTTGCGGCTAAATCCCTGGTTAGCCGCAAATATTAAGTATCCCCCGAATGTATTAAAGGGGGACCACGGCAGGAATTTCCAATACCAGCTGCGATCCCCCCTGCGGGTATGTGAAGCTGCCCGATGTATTTACATCGGGCAGCCCGGCTTCGCATCCCTGGGCTATTGCCATTCTGAGATGGCGGCAGTGTGATCTGCGGGGTCAAGCTCCCAGCTCAGGACTTCGCAGGGACGGACTCTTTTTTTCGGTGCCCTGTCCCTGTGCCCTCAGGTATTATACATACCTTCAATGGGATTGCATTTTACAGTGCGATCCTGGGCTGTAAAATTCCACCAAGATAACATTGTAAATGCGACCCATGATAAATTGGGCCCCTTAGTGAAGCCAGATGCAGTCAGTGAAGGTGGCCATACACACGCAGATTTATCTTCAGATCTGGTTGGTTGGAACAAAAACATGGTTATGGATGAGAGCAAATGACAGTTGGCCATTTGCTTGGAAATGTTGGAAAACGGACAAACTGTCTCTCATCCATAACCATGTTTTTGTTCCAACCAGCCAGATCTGAAGATACATCTTACTAGTGTATGGGCACCTTTAGACTGAACTAGCTTGACAGTGACTAGCAGTGAATTCCTATTGGATTGATTCCCCCAGCACAGCATGTCACCCAGGTCACCAGGAGGTCACTGGTGGACGCCCACCCCCTGGCGAGGTCCCCCCCCGCCCATGGAGCAGGTGGGCGGCGCCTGCACGGGGTGCATAAGCCTGTTGGCAGCAGCCGCACCTCCCCCAGTGCAGGTGAGCGGCACCCACACCGACCCTGGCTATGTCCCCCTTTGGATTTCCATGGCAGTGTCTTCATTTCATCACTGATACACTGCTAGCAATATATCATATTTCTCTGTGTGTACACACACTGGCCCTTATTCAGATCTGATCGCAGCACTAATTTGTTTGGAAAATTGGCAAAACCATGTGCACTGCAGGTGTGGCAGATGTAACATGTGCAGAGAGAGTTAGATTTGGGTGGGGTGTGTTGAAACTGAAATCTAAATTGCAGTGTAAAAATAATGCAGCCAGTATTTATCCTGCACAGAAACAAAATAACTCACACAAATCTAACTCTCTCTGCACATGTTACATCTGCCCCACCTGCAGTTTTGCCCATTTTCCAAACAAATTTGTACTGCGATCAGATCAGAATAAGGGCCACTGTGTGAGTAATAAGTAAACCTAGCAGCTAGGGTGTCTGGGAAATGTGAACTGTTGGTAGCTCTGGAGGACTGAAGTTGGCGACCACTGCTCTATAACCAAACACACCTTACAGAAAGTGGGAAGCGAAGAAAGATTATTTGCAGCAACAATGGACGCTATCCGCTGCTGCGAAGTTATCCCGTTATCGTGTCAGGTAGAAGCGCACAGCGCCCTTATATAAAGCAAGAGCAAATAACATGTTTTATACTCCCCATTACACGCTCTTCAAATGGTTAGCATTGATTATAAATGATCGGTCCATTGTGTGGAGAGCCCTTGGAATGATGTGAGAGTGTCACAATGGCATTTGTAGAGCGAAGCTTCAGAATCCACAGACAGTGAAAACAATGTGACCTACAGTATATGTTTATCTGTGACGGCTATTCAGCAGGATGGAGTTCCTGGGAGCGTACACAATCTCCCTGTGTATCGGTGAAGCTGGATAGCGCAGTGCGGATATTGGGGGTGATTCAGGTTGCTTTGCAAATGCAAACTACTTCTTTAATGGACAAAACCCTGCTGCACTGCAGATGTATCAGGTGCAGAGAGAGGTAGATTTGGGGAACACGGTCACTAGTTCTACAAGCATTAGGTCGGCATGCATTGACCTAATGGGTTATGGTATAACACATAGACTGACTCATTATAGACAGTCATATGGTCGACCACTAATGGTAGACAGTCACAAGGTCAACAGGGTCACAAGGTCGACCGGGTCACAAGGTCGACAGGTAAAAGGTCGACATGGTTAAAAGGTCGACGTGAAAAAGGTTGCCATGGGAAAAGGTCAACATGAGTTTTTAATGTTTTTAGGGTGTCTATGTCGACATAGGGCGACATGGACACTGTCTAAGTGTACCGCGTCCCCCCGCATGCTTCTGGCTCGGCACACTTTTTTATTCTCCCTCCATGCCCTAGTGCAGCGGTTCTCAAACTGTGGGTCCTGACCCCAAAGTGGGTCCCGACCTTCTCAGCATGGGGTCGAGACTCCATGTCAGTGACCATCAGGCTGATGACTTTTCTGATCTCAGTCACTGATTCAAGGAGTCTGAAATATCTGTTGAATTGTCTGTTATGTTAGACTCCTCCCATCACTCTGTGCCTCCACAATGCTGCCATGTATGTGCTGTCTGCTGACTACACATGTGATGCGATGGGTTATGGTATATCAGACTCCTCCCATCACTCTGTGCCTCCACAATGCTGCCATGTATGTGCTGTGTGCTGACTACACGTGTGATGTGATGGGTTATGGTATATCAGACTCCTCCCATCACTCTGTGCCTCCACAATGCTGCCATGTATGTGCTGTGTGCTGACTACACGTGTGATGTGATGGGTTATGGTATATCAGACTCCTCCCATCACTCTGTGCCTCCACAATGCTGCCATGTATGTGCTGTCTGCTGACTACACACGTGATGTGATGGGTTATGGTATATCAGACTCCTCCCATCACTCTGTGCCTCCACAATGCTGCCATGTATGTGCTGTGTGCTGACTACACGTGTGATGTGATGGGTTATGGTATATCAGACTCCTCCCATCACTCTGTGCCTCCGCAATGCTGCCATGTATGTGCTGTGTGCTGACTACACGTGTGATGTGATGGGTTATGGTATATCAGACTCCTCCCATCACTCTGTGCCTCCACAATGCTGCCATGTATGTGCTGTCTGCTGACTACACACGTGATGTGATGGGTTATGGTATATCAGACTCCTCCCATCACTCTGTGCCTCCACAATGCTGCCATGTATGTGCTGTGTGCTGACTACACGTGTGATGTGATGGGTTATGGTATATCAGACTCCTCCCATCACTCTGTGCCTCCACAATGCTGCCATGTATGTGCTGTCTGCTGACTACACACGTGATGTGATGGGTTATGGTATATCAGACTCCTCCCATCACTCTGTGCCTCCACAATGCTGCCATGTATGTGCTGTGTGCTGACTACACGTGTGATGTGATGGGTTATGGTATATCAGACTCCTCCCATCACTCTGTGCCTCCGCAATGCTGCCATGTATGTGCTGTGTGCTGACTACACGTGTGATGTGATGGGTTATGGTATATCAGACTCCTCCCATCACTCTGTGCCTCCACAATGCTGCCATGTATGTGCTGTCTGCTGACTACACACGTGATGTGATGGGTTATGGTATATCAGACTCCTCCCATCACTCTGTGCCTCCACAATGCTGCCATGTATGTGCTGTGTGCTGACTACACGTGTGATGTGATGGGTTATGGTATATCAGACTCCTCCCATCACTCTGTGCCTCCACAATGCTGCCATGTATGTGCTGTCTGCTGACTACACACGTGATGTGATGGGTTATGGTATATCAGACTCCTCCCATCACTCTGTGCCTCCACAATGCTGCCATGTATGTGCTGTGTGCTGACTACACGTGTGATGTGATGGGTTATGGTATATCAGACTCCTCCCATCACTCTGTGCCTCCGCAATGCTGCCATGTATGTGCTGTGTGCTGACTACACGTGTGATGTGATGGGTTATGGTATATCAGACTCCTCCCATCACTCTGTGCCTCCACAATGCTGCCATGTATGTGCTGTGTGCTGACTACACGTGTGATGTGATGGGTTATGGTATATTAGACTCCTCCCATCACTCTGTGCCTCCACAATGCTGCCATGTATGTGCTGTGTGCTGACTACACGTGTGATGTGATGGGTTATGGTATATCAGACTCCTCCCATCACTCTGTGCCTCCACAATGCTGCCATGTATGTGCTGTGTGCTGACTACACGTGTGATGTGATGGGTTATGGTATATTAGACTCCTCCCATCACTCTGTGCCTCCACAATGCTGCCATGCATAGGCGTGCGCACGGGGGGTGCCAGGGGTGCACAGGCACCTCCTAATGACAGGCACCCACCCCCACCGCACCGAACGATAGCAGCACCTTCCGACAGCAGCATTGAAGATGCGGCTCGGCCGGGATGGTTGCTGACAGTGCTGAGTCTGGCGGCCGCCACGGGGGGAAATAACTTTGGTGCCGTTTGCACGCTGCGCAATGCTGAAAACCGGCAAGAGGACACTGACAGACAAGCGGCTGTGGTAGTTCCTCCTCTCAGTCAGCATAGCATCCGGTTGGCAGCCAATCGTGAGGCTGATTGGGGGCGGGCCAGAAGACAAGACACTGCGCTCAGCCTCAGGCACGAGTGATCTGAGCTGTGTGAGGAGCCTCATAAATGACCAGAAGCAGCAAGACTAAACCAGTGCAACAATGTAGGTACAGTAAACTAATTTAAGGGGAGGGGGGAACGGGGTGAGAGGGGGTGTACAGTTAATATCAGAAGAACTAAGTTATGGGTGGGGGGGCTGACAAAATTTTAATAACAGAGCCACAAGGAGAAGGAGGGGGTTGTTGAATGCTAATAAAAATAGTAATGTGCCAGATAAATCAACAGTCTGAGCAGGATACAGCCTAGAATGCTGGGTCCTGGGAAGGAGTGCTTGGCTATTCTTCACCCGCCGCCGCCCATCGCCATGGCCTGTCTGGTTCCTTGCTCGCTCAGCTCCATGCCCGCTGAGCTGCACACACTGGCACTGATGAACATTTGAAATATGGCGTCTGTCTACCAGCCTCTTAGAGCTCAAGAATCGCCAGCCAGAGTTAGCAATTGGCTGTCTGACCGCAAGCTCTCCAGCACCATATATCAAATGTCTGTCAGCGCTGGCATGAGCCGCTCAGCAGCACAGGAGCAGAGCACACACCACACAGGGCCGTGACGGTGAGCGCTCTTCTTCCCTCTTCTCTCATCTTCTGCACTAATATGTGAAATCTGTAAGGGACACTACTGGGGAATTATGTGTCGGGGTAATTACTGGAGGCATTATATGTAATAGGCATTATTTGTGGGGCATAGTGTGTAATGGGCATCACAGAATGTGGCATAATGCGTAATGGGCATCACGGTGTGAGGCGTAATGTATAATGGGCATCACATGTGAGGCGCAATGTGTAATGGGCATCACAGTGTGGCATAATGTGTATTTGGCGCAATGTGTAATGGGCATCACAGTGTGGCATAATGTGTAATTGGCATCAGTGTTTGGCATAATATGTAATGGGCATCACAGTGTGTCGCATAATGTGTAATGGGCATCACGGTGTGAGGTGTAATGGGCATCAGTGTGTGGTGCAATGTTTAATGGGCATTACAGTGTGAGGCATTGCAGTGTAAATTTTTGGCACGTGTCTTTGGTACGCACTGTACCAGCTTTTTTTTTAATTGTCAAGCCCTGGCATATTGTGTAATGGGCATTATGGTGTGTGGCATTATGTGGAATGGGCATTACTGTATGTGTGATGGGCATTACTATGCTTAGCATTATGTGTAATGGGCATTACGGCGCGCACTGTCCCTGTTTCTGATATGTGTGTGTGGTGGGGGTGATTTATTCTGAATGGCATAGATATAAATAAGTCACCTTCTATTAAGTTTGCATTGATGCGTTGATGGACACACCCAGTAGCTGTGATGGACACACCTAGTAGGCAATGATAGACATGCCCCTCCAATGGTGCACCCCCTAAGAAAATGGGCTGCGCACGCCTATGCTGCCATGTATGTGCTCTCTGCTGACTACACATGTGATGTGATGGGTTATGGTATATCAGACTCCTCCCATCACTCTGTGCCTCCACAGTGCTGCCATGTTTGTGCTGTCTGCTGACTACACCTGTGATGTGATGGCCTTCTGCAATAACTTGCTGGGGTCACGTAATTATTTTTATTGTCTGATAGGGTCCCAGAGCAAATAGTTTGAGGAGCCCTGCTCTAGTGGATGGTAGGCCATGAAATACCGCCTGTCGGCAAATGTCAGCTGAAAATTTAGTAAAAAAAAATGCATGCCTACCTTTTTCATGACGTCCTTTTGACCATGTCGACATTTAGACCCTGTGGACCTATTGTGTGTCGACCTTTAAACCCTGTCGACTTTTTGACTGTCTACCTCCTGACCCTGTCTACCCTTTGACTGTCGACCATTAGTGGTCGACCATATTTATTTATTACGTTTCTTATATAGCGCAGCATATTCGCGCTTTACAAAGGAGACAGTGATACAACAAACAGGGGGTGACATTCTATGGGATGAGATAAATGCTCGTTTTTTTATCGCACCACTTCGCCCTTTTTCAAATCGCAAGATTGGCCCATTTTTCGGATATTTAATGAGATACGAAAAACGGGCCAAATAGTGCGAATAGGTGCGAGGTGGTGCGATGTCTTTAGTCCTGAAAATGTGCGATTTTCATGTCTGAAAATCGCACGTTTGCAGGAAAGCGCAAATTAAAAAAAAAAAAAAAAAACGAGCGCGGGGTCCCCCGCCAGAGCATAACCAGCCCCGGGCTCATTGAGCCGGTGCTGGTGACATAAAATCAGGGTCCCCGACAAATAGGGGTCCCCTTGATTTAATGAAACCAGCACCAGGCTCAAGGTCCGGCGCTGGTTCCCAAAATACGGGGAACAAAATGACTAGGGGTCCCCCGTATTTTAAGAATCAGCACCGGACCCAACCAGCCAGCAGGGTAATGCCACAGCCGGGGGACACTTATTATATAAGGTCCCGCGGCCAAAGCATTATCCCCCTGGCTGGTCAGCATGGGCAGGGGTCCTGGGGAAGTGGGGACCCCCCCAATGAAGGGGTCCCCCCCCTGCAGGACTTACCAGCCCATGCTGAAAGTCCGGGGCTGTCCCCGATGCCCCTGGGCGGTGGGCATCGGGCTGATGTAAAGTGTAAAAAAAAGAAGATAAACTATTGTCTTATGCTGAAGAACTATGAGTCCCAGCAAGCCTACCCCGCATGCTGGGACTTGGAGAACCACAAGTCCCAGCATGCGGGGCATTAAAGGGCCTGCTGGTACTTGTAGTTCCATAGTACAAGAAATAGTTAAATAAAACACACTGACACCCTGAAAAATAAAAGTTTAATACATACATAACACACACACACTGATACTTACCTACCTTGAGCCCGTAGGTCGGTCCCTGGATCCTGGGTCCGGGCTCCGGGGCTCCAGGGCTGAAGAGTCCGGTTCCGGGGCCTTGGTCCTGGTTCCGGGGCTGGTCCTGGGGCTCCGGGGCTCCAGGGCTGAAGAGTCCGGTTCCGGGGCCTTGGTCCTGGTTCCGGGGCTGGTCCGGGATCCAGGATCCGATGAAGTCCACAGGGGTACCTGAGGAAGGAAATCCTACTCACCTGGTCCCCGGCGACGACATCGGCATCCTCTCCGGCAGACGCGCTGCTCCCGGCTGCTGTGGTACCCGCTCTCGGACTGGAGAGGCGAAGAGATTTTCATCTTCCGCGCCTTTCCTCCGGATGATTCTATTGGCCGCCTAGCGGCCAATCAGGAGCCGACTTTCTCGGCTCCTGATTGGCCGCTAGCCGGCCAATGGAATCATTCTGAGAAGAGGCGCGGAAGATGAAACATCTCTGCGCCTCTTCAGTCCGAGAGCGGGTACCACAGCAGCTGGGAGCAGCGCGTCTGCCGGAGAGGATGCCGATGTCGTCGCCGGGGACCAGGTGAGTAGGATTTCCTTCCTCAGGTACCCCTGTGGACTTCATCGGATCCTGGACCCCGGACCAGCCCCGGAACCAGGACCAAGGCCCTGGAACCGGACTCTTCAGCCCTGGAGCCCCGGAACCCCAGGACCAGCCCCGGAACCAGGACCAAGGCCCCGGAACCGGACTCTTCAGCCCTGGAGCCCCGGAGCCCGGATCCAGGGACCGACCTACGGGCTCAAGGTAGGTAAGTATCAGTGTGTGTGGGCTGTGTATGTATTAAACTTTTATTTTTCAGGGTGTCAGTGTGTTTTATTTAACTATTTCTTGTACTATGGAACTACAAGTACCAGCGGGCCCTTTAATGCCCCGCATGCTGGGACTTGTGGTTCTCCAAGTCCCAGCATGCGGGGTAGGCTTGCTGGGACTCATAGTTCTTCAGCATAAGACAATAGTTTATCTTCTTTTTTTTACACTTTACATCAGCCCGATGCCCACCGCCCAGGGGCATCGGGGACAGCCCCGGACTTTCAGCATGGGCTGGTAAGTCCTGGAGGGGGGGGACCCCTTCATTGGGGGGGTCCCCACTTCCCCAGGACCCCTGCCCATGCTGACCAGCCAGGGGGATAATGCTTTGGCCGCGGGACCTTATATAATAAGTGTCCCCCGGCTGTGGCATTACCCTGCTGGCTGGTTGGGTCCGGTGCTGGTTCTTAAAATACGGGGGACCCCTAGTCATTTTGTCCCCCCGTATTTTGAGAACCAGCGCCGGACCTTGAGCCTGGTGCTGGTTTCATTAAATCAAGGGGACCCCTATTTGTCGGGGACCCTGATTTTATGTCACCAGCACCGGCTCAATGAGCCCGGGGCTGGTTATGCTCTGGCGGGGGACCCCGCGCTCGTTTTTTTTTTATTTTAACTGTTTTTTTTTTTTTACACCAGAAACCTGCACAGAACATTGCGATCTGTGCAGGGTTCTGGCTAATTCACCCATCAGAACCTGGTCTGATTTTTGGGCGAATTATAGACACACTTTATACAAATCGCATACCATTAAATATGCGATTTGTATACTTTTCCATGTGAAAACATCTGGATGCGATGTGCTGCGAAAAGCAGCCATCGCATTTCCAGTGTGTCCAACTTGTTGGCAAAAATCGCACTTTTTTCACATTTTTGGAGCTCATTAAATATGCGAAAATGGAAAAAAATGCGATTTCGGCCGTTTTTGCGAAAAAATTCGCAAAAGTCTATTTATCTCACCCCATAGAATGTCACCCAGGGTATTTACAGACATTCAAAAGGTATATTACAAGTGGTATTGCATGCCCTACCATCCTCTAGGGCATGGTGGGAGATTAAAATGGTGTGTTGTAAGCATGGCGAGCCTTGCGGGAGGATGCGGTGCACTTTTTAAGTTTCCCTGTCGACTGTGTTGACATTCGAGATAAAAAACTGAAAACCCCCAATGTCTACCTTTTGACTGTCAGCCTTCCTCAAGTCGATCTAATGCTTGTGTCAACCTAATGACCCTGTTGACCTAACCCATGTCATCCTTCATTTATGTCGACCTTCATGCATGTCATCCTTCAGTGGTCTACCTAATTGTTTGTGGACCTAATTTTTGTCTATCCAATGATCCATACCCAGATTTGGGTGGGGTGTGTTCCAACTGACATCTAAAGTGCAGTGTAAAAATAGAGTCCCGACTTTTTTTTGGGAGCCTCATGGTCATTCTGGGTGTCCTGCTGATTCAGAATACTTAGAGTAAAATATTATTTTGTACACAATAAACTTGATGTCAGCAGCTTGATAAAGGACAGAACAACACAAACTCTAGAAGAGATATATAGAAAGAGATTTTATAACAAGCGCTTAACAACAATAAGCTGTTATTAAATGTATGATCTAGACCCTTTGGAATCCTGCATTTAATAAGGGTATAAGGCAGTGGTTCCCAAACTGTGCACCTAGGCTCCCTGGGGTGCCTCGGGACACTTGCAGGGGTGCCTCGGGTTGGTTGTCCAGGACCAATTCAAATTATTTATGATCAATTATTTCTGGACAAAACCAGTGCTGGTGGCTGCCAATCATAAAATGTGTACAATCAGAACCAAATCCTGCCCTTTACCACATAACTGAACCTAAGAAGCACATATAAACACAATCTACTTCATTTGATATATATTTTTGGGGGCCTAGTGGTGCCGTGGAAAAATTCTGATACTCTAGGGTGCCGTGATTAGAAAAAGATTGGGAACCCCTGGTATAAGGGCATTATATAAGGGTATAATAACCAGACAAAAGCATTTATTTTCAACATAAAGTGCAAAACTTATATAACGGACAAGCAAGAAATGGGGATTAAATGTCCATGAACCTCACCATTGCTGATGATGGTAAATCCCGGGCAGCATAATGGCAGCACCACAGGCTGGATAAATGGATAGCAGATGGTAATGGCAATAATATAAATATATTCTCTTCTGGGTATTCTTGATAAAAATCTTATATACTGTTGCCATATGTTTGTTTACTTCCTTAGTTCTTAAATAGTGTAGTTTCAGTCTTTCTTTTCACATTCACAATTCCAGTATTTACTTAACAGTCGATGGTAAGCTTGGGGGCCATTTTGGATTCTGCCAAGATTCTCATTTTGCTAATGCGGTGGCCATCTTTGTTTTGGGCGCAAACACATCTTTAAAAATGTAAAAAAATAAAGTTATGGCCATTTAAATATACAGTAAACCATACTTTGTATTCTGACTCAGTTCATCCCAATAAAGTTATAACCATTTAAACCTACAGTACTACCTCAAAAGTAGTGCTCTTGTTTTCAATATTATTAGAAAAGATGGTCTTAGACATATGGCAGTCGCCACATCTGTGGAATCCAAAGTTTCTTGTACTGGGTTTTTTCAATTAATGTACTCCTTACCAATTAGTTTTTTAATGATTTGTCCGGTTTATAAATAAAAACTGGTTTTGCTGATCACCAATAATTGGATTATCTTTCAATATTTACCAATTATTACAAATAATACATTCTAATTTTTTGTGCTGGGACCCATATTTACTAATAAATTACCATTCTATGTTTGACTTTCAGAGTTCATATCTTTATTTTGTTCTTTTAATAACTCTTTTCTCTCAATCTGATCTACTTTATTGTTTGCCATTTCTAAAATTTGTTCCGAGTAACCATTCTGTCTGAACTTGTTTTTCATAGTGGTGATCTCATATTTTAAGAAGGCTGGATCGGCACAGTTTCTTTTTAATCTTTTAAACTGGCCTAATGGGATATTGTCCAGCCTTCTATAATGTAGGAGTTTGAGTCCATGAGTTTCTTATAGGTTGTTTACATATCTTATTATTTGTAATATATATTACCAGGTCTGAGAAATTAATTTCTATGAATCTAATCATAAAAGTTAGATTAAAGCTCGCAAAACCATATTACAAGCGTGGATCACTACTGATCCGCCAACACTAAAAATGGTTAGAGAAAAGCTCTTCCATGTTTTCAACATGGAATGGATTGAGACGATCCTGGATAAGGACATGTGAGTTAAAAGAGTTTTGGGCAACTGGGAAAGCTACATTGCTTTCTTATATGTAGATCTAAGACGCAAAATCCATGAATCCATCAAAGACACTCACTGCTATGGCCTTCAGATGACTGTAGGGGAGCCCTTGATCGACATTGAAGGGTAATACGGGACACAGTTGGTGTTTGGGGGGGGTTGGGGATCACACACGCTCTCTCTCTCTCTCCGCTCAGAAACATAAACATTAAGGATGTATACAAAAATGTCACATTGCAGTATTTTAATTTTTAATCATGTTTTAAATACAACCTATATCTGACTATAGATATACATGTCAACATATCTTTGTCTATTCTGTGCATATTGTATGAATACACTGATGTTTCAATAAAACATTTTGGTACTTGTTTCCTAGCACGGCCACACCGATTTACATCGGGGTGGTCGTGTCGGAAAAATCGGGTCAATCGCATCGCATGCGATTTGGTCGCATGCGATGCGATCGACGCGACCGACCGATTTTCGACCCGATTTTTTGATTGAATGAAATGTAAATCGGGTCCCTGGGACCCGATTTTACATTGGATTCAATGTAAAATATTCCCTAGACCCCCAAATTTAACGACGTAAACCCCACCCCACAATAGACGCCAACCCGAAACGTGGCGAGCGCAGCGAGCCCGCGAGGGGCGGCGGTGCGCGTCCTCCGACCTTTTCATTCCCCTACTATCCACGTCGGCGTGGAGTTGAGAATAGAATAGTGTGGCGAGCGAAGCGAGCCACCCCGCCCGAAGCGTGGCGAGCGCAGCGAGCCCCGCGAGGGGACGCGTATACCTGTGAAGTTATACGCGTCCCCTCGCGGGGCTCGCTGCGCTCGCTGCGCTCGCCACGCTTCGGGCTCGGTGGCTCGCTGCGCTCGCCACACTATTCTGTTCTCAACTCCACGCCGACGTGGATAGTAGGGGAATGAAAAGGTCGGAGGACGCGCACCGCCGCCCCTCGCGGGCTCGCTGCGCTCGCCACGCTTCGGGTTGGCGTCTATCGTGGGGTGACGACGGGGACATCTATAATGTGAAATGGGTCATATTGGCCCATTTCACATTTTTCACATTTTTTTAAAGGTGAGATGGACTTAATCAAGTCCATCTCATCTTGTGCCATTATAATGGCACAAGACCGACGCGATCCTCACGATTTCAATGTTAAAAAATATTTTAACATTGAAGCCTATAGGGAAATCGGGGGCATCGCGTTGGTCGCGTTGGGACCAATGTTAATGGTCCCGACCGACGCGATGCCCCCGATTTTGTACCTTTGCCGGCAAAATGGACCTGATTTCAAAGGAAATCGGGTCCATCGTGTGGATCGTGTACCTTAACTTAAAGGTACACGATCCACAAGATTGTGGCCGTGCTAGGAAACAAGTACCAACATTTTATTTAAAACAAAAAGTTAGATTAAAATCATTATGGTTTAAATTTTGACAGGACCATTGCCATACATTTTTTTTGCTCCCTCATATGAAAAATATATCATCTAGGAACTGCCACAAGCACACCAGGCTCAACCCATGTGCCTTAAGATCATCTATCATCTTGGTTTCCAAAATGAACAAATTAGCATAACTTGGGGTGAACCTGGTGGCCATGGCGGATCCTTTGATTTGTAAGTAAAATGCCTCATATTCGTAAAAATATGTGAGTGGTTGGAGGGAGGATATAAGCCAAGTCAATCCTCATTGACAGCAGGTAGTGGGATGGCAGCTGTTGTCATGCCAAATATAACTCTGCTATTAGCAACCTCATTTAGTTAGGTAGTTATTTTAAGAGGAACTTGAAATGTATCCTTAACTTTTATGAAAGCTGAGTTCAGGCATATTTCTAAATGACACATTGTTGAGGACAGAATTTAGTGATCATACTTTTTTAGCATTCAATAAAAGTGTATCTATGGCCAATGTCAACATTGCATGCCTCCCAAACATTTGCAATTTAACCCAATTTTGTGAAACTGCCCCTAACATTTTATAACTAATATATACATATATATTCACCTTTTTGTGTCCTGATGACTGGGGCGACCCCGAAACATTGACATATCTTATGACTGAGAAATAAACCAGTCCTCTGTTTTCACCCATCTGAAGTCCCTGAGTGCCCTTTGTTTGGATTCATATATATACATATATATATATATATATATATATATATATATATATATTTATTTATTTTTACCCCCCTGTATACACTATATTTGTCTACTTACAAAATATTTTATTCCAAATGTAACAGCTTCGATTCCACTTGGTACTAGAGTGCCCGTTGTGTTGCAGGAGAGCAGATCAGCCTGCGCGCTTACAGAGACACTTAGAATGTGCTACACGACCCAATCTGCGACGATGTTACCGATGTTTCAGCAATTATACAACATCTGACAGAATGGTGCAGGATTCAATCACGGGTGTTTTCGTCTGTTTTGAGTACACTTCCAAAACACTTGGATCCATGGCAAATTTGCCTATCCAGGCAGTTTTCACCCGTGCATGAAGTTTAACCAGGGGAAATCTAATTCCTCATAAAAAAAGGGTGAAAATTACAGCACAGATTCAATACCTCCTAAGGCTTCCACTAATCTGCTAAAGAACCAGGCTAAAAGTGTCTATCTTTGATGTCAGAGACCAATTCAAACTGTCTGGGAACACCTACGTTTTCACGAACACACCCAAAAAATGCCAATTCTCTGCCCCTAAATCCTGACTATTTACTCGATAACTCCCGCAGCACATGCAGTCATTTAATAATCAGCCATAATGTGTATCCATTCCTCCTATACCCTAACCTACCTATTAGAGCTCTCATGTGATTTTCTTGCAGCTTTCAGGAAGCAGCAGCCTGTCAGGCAGGTCCTGCCAAGGCTGTGAGTGAGGAGGCAGGATTACCAGAGGGTAGGCAGGAGACTGGAGGGCATACTTCTATGCAACAGTACTCTCTGCCATACGGGTCACCAGGCAAGCCCATACCCCTGCCTGTCTGCAGACAAGCTATTTTATTCTATGGGTGCTAGATTGCTACTCCCGATCCCCATGCCAGTGCCCCCCTCCCCACCACCTGCTGGTGTGAAATTCGGTGAACCTTGCCTGTTTGTCATATAAGTTATTCCTTTTAAAATCAAGGATTTCAATAAATCTTTCTAAAAATAATTTTTGCAATAAGATGGTGTAATGGTTAGCATTACTGCCTCACAGTGCTGGGGTCATGGGTTCGATCACCGCCATGGCCCTAACTGTGCGGAGTTTGTATATTCTCCCCGTACATGCGTGGGTTTACTCCGGGTTCTCCGGTTTCCTCCCACAATCCAAAAATATACAGATAGGTTAATTGGCTTCCAACAAAACTAACCCTAGAATGTCTGTGTGCATGTACATGTGGTAGGGAATATAGATTGTAAGCTGCACTGGGGCAGGGACTGATGTGAATGTTCAAATATTCTCTGTAAAGCGCTGCGGAATATGTGTGCGCTGTATAAGAAACTGCTAATAAATAAATAAGACTGGCAGTTTGGGGGAAGAATTTATTCAATGCAGTCTACACTTCCAGTCTTCAGTGCTTCTGTAGGGTACAACAGGGAGGCATTGGCCCTTACATAGATGTACAAAGCAGAACAATTGCTGCAGAAACCACCAGATGATTTACTGAGGATCTAGCTGGCAAAGAAGATAGCAGCAGCAATTCGAGCATGACACACAGAGCTGTTTGCTCTGTACAGCCCGCCCGCTATTATTCACAGGCGATATTTATCTTTTCTACTGTGCTCAAACAGAAGGAAACACTGAGAGGTTTATACATCTGCCTCTAATGCATGGATTGTCAGCAAAACAAGTTATATATATGTCTGCTTTGTTTTCTAAAGAACAACACCAAGCCAGATGGAGCAAACATCTATATAACAGCTTCCCCGCGCTCTCAGCTATTATCATTGTACTGAGCAGGCATGTTGCTCAGAATGCCTGTCAAGCAGAGAATAATGTCCTTTCTCTTAGTCTACAGGTACACACGGCAAGGCTGTTTTCGCTTAAAGAGAAACGCGCCAATATAAAACTGCTCTCGTAGACCTGTCGTCTCTTCTCCATATGGAGCGAGATGCTCGGTGAGACTGGGATTGGATTATTATAGGCAGCGCAGGGGTGAATGTATGCAGCTTGGAGAAGTGGTATCTATCCCCAGAAAGAATAATGTGCAAGGTGAAAATGCACCAGCCAATCAGCTCCAATATGTAAATGTGCAGTTCGGAGCAGATTGGCTGCAGCATTATCGTCCTTGCACAGAGTTCATTATGGGGATAGATACCACTTCTCTGTGCTTCATTCATTCAACATGCAATTGGTCGACTGGGTGAAAAGGTTGACGGAGAGAAAAATGACATGCAAAAGGTCGACAGGGAAATATATAATATAAAAAAATATAGACATATAATATAACAAAATATAGACAGGATCGTATATGGATGATCGTGTGCCACAAACTGCTTATTCGTGACCAACACCGGTGGACAACCAAAGAAACCCCTATGTGCATATAGAGCACTGTCCCTAGGTGAGTCATCTGTCCAAAGGGTGTGCCAGTTTTCCCCTAAGAGCCCCCCGGCAGCTCCCCAGGAGGCTCTTTTATGATTTGGCACATGCGATTTATTGCATATACTGTATATCCCCGGGGAGCTGGCAGCAGTGGGGGGTGAGCAGCAGGGTCCGTGCGGGGCTGGCAGGGGGTTCATGTGGTGCAGGGCAGCCAGCGGGGTCCCTGCGGCGCTGGGCAGTCAGTGAGCGAGGTCCGTGTGGTGGCTGGGAACTAAGTAGCGCTATTTCCTGTTGGGCGGCTGCTGAATGTGAAAACATATTTTGAAAAGACTAACCGTCCATTTGTTGGCTGAGAAAATTCTCTCAGCCAATCAGCGTCCGGCCAGTCTTTTCAAAATATGTTTTCCTATTCAGCAGCCGCCCGGCGGCAAATGGCGCTACTTAGTTCCCAGCCGCCACAAGGACCCCGCTGCCTGCCCCCCACCGCAAGGACCCCGCTGCCCGCCCCACAGACCCCACCGCTGCACATAGGTGTGTTCCAGCGGTGCTTCACCACTGGCACACACCTAGTATCGGACCCAAAACTGTGAGTGCTAAAAAGCACCCGCGATGTGCCAGTGATGGGTCCGATGCGATAAGATTCTGTGTAACAGAGTCCATATACAGAGAACAAGGAGCTTGTGTTGGAAAAATACTGCAGACAATCCATTGTAGCACTTCGAGGTGCGTCTGTCTATAGGGCGGTATTCAATGTGAATACCGGCGACGTGCAGCGAATCCTGTTTAGGATTCGCTGCACATTTGCCACTGCTCGCTGCGTTCCGGAGCCTCGCCGGCTCCGGTATTCAACGAGTCAGGGGCTCGCTGCCCCTGACCGGCGAATTTGAGCTCCTGCGGCGAACGCCGCAGGGAGCCTGAGGACGGTGGCAGGCAGGGAGATGGAAGTCTCCCTGCCTGCCCCAGAACGTTTGTGGGGGGAGGTAGGCTCCCCGGGTGCCAGGCAGCACAGGCTGCCCCCCGGGGGGGGCCAGCAGGGGACCGCGTATATTCACTACACCCGATCATGAATATGTAATGATCGGGTGAAGTGAATATATGAATATCTAATGAGCGGCTCGGCTCCGGCCCCCTGCTGGCTGCTCTGTGTAAAAAAAAAAAAAAAAATTCAATATATATTCATGTGCTTACAGCACATGAATAAAAATAGCATAACCCTCCTCAGAATAAAATTCCTGATTTTTTGACACCAATTGTAAAAAACAAAACACTTTATTTTAAAAGTTCACCTTCCACTTTACCATAAAAAGATAGCGATTGCTACTCAGTAAATCATGGCGAAAAAAACCTTGAAATGTATTCGCCATCTGGTCATTGAATAGGGTGATTCACCGTTTTAGTCTGAAATTCGCCTTACAGCACAAAATCGCCATAAAAACATGGCGAATCAGGCTCATTGAATACCGCCCTGTCTATAATGTTCTAGGATGCAACAGAGAAATCGATGTAATCAGCCTAATCGAGGCCGTGGCTGACGTCAAACACCCTCCCCTAAAACACTTGGGCACCCCTGCATTCTCCCTAGGCCCACCTACGTTTCCTTGGTTACCATTCCAAACGCCGGCTTCCTGCCAATCACCGTGCGGATGGCTAGCGAAGGAAAAAAGTTGCAGGATTTAATCCCTGGAAGGCATCGCCCACGAGTGCATTGGGGCACAGATGCATACTCAGAGTAAGGATAATTGTCCGCTGTGTGAATTCATACAGCAGCGATCAGGTCTGAATTACCCCCACGCAGCACATGGCTCCTGTCACAGTGTAGGAGCGGCACTGCAGGGGCAGCCCGCATTTCCTGGAACCCAAGCAAAAAACTGGGTGTCAGGATGCAAGACCACGCCCCTCCGATGAAGCCTCACCCCTAGTGTCGAGCCACGCCCCGTTTTGGCGCCAGCCCGCACATGGTGTCCTCAGGGAAAGTAATACCCCTGCAAGTTGCCCACCTCTACCTCCCGTACTGTAAACACAAATGATGAGGATATAGAGTAATATGGATAATCTCTTACAGAAAAGTGAATTAAAGCCATTGAAACCTTATCAGCTGGCTTCTGCGCTGGCTACCACATAGCCGGTGCGGAGGGTGATTAATTCAGCTGGTTGCCATAGAGATATAAATTGTGTTTTCTCAAAAGATCAGCTAGGACGGACTGAATGTCTCTGCACGGGAAAGACAGAGTTCGGAAAAGCATTTCTGATTATTCATGTGAAATGGAGAGTTTATGAATAAAGTGTATAGGCTTCATTTCAGTTATTCAGAATCTTTGTGATTCAATAAATGAAACTGCAAGGGCGTACTCTTTTACTTAGTTTTCCTCTTTAAAAACTGTTTAAATATATTATATGAAATCTTTCACAAAAGAAGGCAAATAGGGCTCTCTGACTTAAGGTGCGGGGGATTCTGGGAGCTGATACCTCATCCAGGGTCAGATGTACTAGGCTTCAAAAGTGATAAAATGGAGACTGATAAACAACCAACCAATCAGCTCCTGTCTGACATTTTTCAAACACAGTCTGTGACATGGCAGGTAGGAGCTGATTGGCTGGCTGTTTATCAGTCTAAAATGTTTCACTTTTGAAGCTTAGTGCATCCTGCCCAATATGTGGGGTAATTAGATACTAAGGGGTTTATTTGATACAATGGTTATTCTTTTGACCATAAGGGGTGCCATTTAATGGAATGAGAGTTTTTCGCACTTTTTAAAATCGCACCATATCGCCGCAAATCGCATTTTTTTTTGCATTTTTCATGTGTAAATCACATATTTAATGGGATGCGAATAAGCGGCTGAAAAGTGCGTTATGGTGTGATTTGTGACGATTTTAAGTCATGGAAATGTGCGCATTTTCAGTCATGAAAATGTGCACATTTCAAAACTTACGATTTCTGGTAAAAAAAAAAAAAACGTAAAAAAAACAGCGTGAGGTCCCCCGGGCTTCAGAATGGGCAGGTAAGTTCTGGAGGGGGGGGCCTTCTTTGGGGGGGTCCCCACTCCTCCAGGACCCCTGCCCATGCTGACCGGTCAGAGGGCTGAATGCTTTGGCCAGGGGGACTTGTATAAAAAGTCTCCCCCCGGCTGTGGCATTACCCTGCTGGTTGGTTGGGCCCAGTGCTGGTTCTTGAAATACGGGGGACCCTTAGTCATTTTGTCCCCCGTATTTTGGGAACCAGGACCGGTCCTTGAGCCTGGTGCTGGTTTTATAAAATCCAGGGGAACCCTATTTGTTTTGCCCCGTGATTTTATAAAACCAGGACCGGCTCTTTGAGCCCGGGGCTGGTTATACTCAGGAGCGGGGACCCCACGCCGTTGTTTTTTTTAACTCCATTTTTTACACCAGAAACATGCACAGATCACAATGATCTGTGCATGTCTCTGACCAATTCGCACATCAGACCCTGGTCTGAAAAAAGTGCGATTTATATAGACCAAAAAAGTGCGATTTCCGTTTGCGCATTCCATTAAATAAGCGATTTGTATACTTTTCTGTGCGAAAACATCTGGATGCGAATTAAGTGCGATTTTTTTACGCACTTTTAGAAAGTGCGATTTATCGACAAAAAATGCAAAAACAGGCCGTTGCGCACCCTATTAAATGTGCGATTTGGCCAAAAAATGCGAAATCGCCATTTTTATGTTAAAATATAGCAAAAATACACATATCAACTCCTATTAAATGTCACCCAAGATGTCACCCATAGCAACCAATCATTATCTACTTTTTGTTTATTTAGCACCTTCCAGAAGATAATAGATATAATCTGATTGGTTCCCTATAGCAACCTCCCATCTTCACCAGAACTCCCATCTTAGTAAATTTCCCTCATTGTGTCCTGTTCCACAAGACTGAATGATGTCAGGGAATGCGGTTTATAGTAATTAGGCTGACAGCCAAAAGGTCAACAAAATGTCAACATGCATTAGGCCAACATGGTTAAAAAGGTCGAAACTAGCAATATGTCGGCATGAAAAAAGTTGACATAAAAAGGTTGACATGAAGGGGGGACAATGTAATAGCAGGGGGGACAATGTAATAGCAGGGGGGGACTTGAGGGGGACAATGTAATAGCAGATAATATTAATAATTATTTCTGCTCAGTATTCACTGCTGAAAGGGAGGGGCCACAGTAAAGTTGCAAGTATAGTCAGAAAACTGCGGGAGAGACAAGTACATTTACAGAGGAGAAAGTCCTCATAGAACTCTCAAAACTGAAAGTGGATAAATCAATGGGGTCAGATGGGATACATCCAAGGATACTAAAAGAGCTTAAAGGGGAGCTGGTAAAACCAATAACAGAATTATTCAACCAGTCACTAGCTACTGGAGTAATCCCAGAGGACTGGAAAACAGCGAATGTAGTCCCACTGCACAAAAGTGGAAGCAAGGAAGAGGTAAGCAACTATCGACCAGTGAGCCTTACATCAGTAGTAGGGAAATTGATGGAAACACTCTTAAAACAAAGAGTTGTAGAATATCAAAAACCAGCAATTTACAGGATCCAAAACAGCATGGGTTTACTGGGGGAAGATCATGTCAAACAAACCTTATTGACTTTTTTGACTGGGTGACTAAAGTAATAGATCAAGGTGGGGCTGTAGATGTAGCTTATCTAGACTTTAGTAAAGCTTTTGACACTGTCCCACATCGCAGACTGTTAAATAAACTTGAAAGCTTGGGATTGGATTCTAAGATAGTTCAATGGATAAGAGCGTGGTTGCAGGACAGAAAACAGAGAGTTGTAGTGAACGGAGTACAGTCAAAGGAGGGAAAGGTTACAAGTGGATTACCCCAGGGATCTGTACTTGGACCGGTGATTTTTAATATCTTTATTGGTGATATTGCAAATGGAATTGAGGGTAAAATGTGCCTTTTTGCAGATGACACAAAGGTATGCAACAGGGTAGACACACCAGGAGGGGTAAAACAAATGATTGAGGATCTAGGTAGATTAGAGGAATGGTCAAGAGCATGGTAACTACAGTTTAATGCCAAAAAATGCAAAATCATGCACTTGGGTCTCAGAAATTCAAAGACTAAATATAGTATAAATGGCACTATAATGGAAACTACTGAGGAAGAGAGGGATCTAGGTGTCACTATTTCAGGGGACTTAAAAGCAGGTAGGCAATGTAACAAAGCAATGAAGAAGGCAAGTCAGATGCTTGGTTGCATAGGAAGAGGTATCAGCATTAGAAAGAAAGAAGTAATAATGCCACTGTATAGGTCATTGGTACGACCTCACCTAGAGTATTGTGTTCAGTTCTGGAGGCCATATCTCCAGAAGGATATAAATACATTAGAGACTGTACAAAGAAGGGCAACTAAAGTGGTGCATGGCCTACATCACAAAACGTACCGGGAAAGACCTTAATATGTATACTTTAGAGCAGAGAAGGGAAAGGGGGGGACATGATAGAAACTTTCAAATATATCAAGGGTTTTAACAAGGTACAGGTGGGAGGCATTCTTCACAGGAAGAGGAGCAACAGAACACGAGGACATGCACTGAAACTAGAGGGAGGAAGATTTAGGGGAAATGTGAGGAAGAATTACTTCACAGAAAGAGTAGTAGATAAGTGGAATAGGCTACCATCAGAGGTGGTAGACGCAAATACAGTAGTACAATTTAAACATGCTTGGGATAAGTATATTGATATCCTTACAAAAAAATAAGGATCAAATATGGTTTGAGGTAACATGTTTAAAAAAGGGGCAGACTAGATGGGCCAAGTGGTTCTTATCTGCCATCAAATTATATATATATATATATATATATATATATATATAAACTGATACTTTTTTTTTTGAAGGTGGTTTTTCATACTTAACTATCTACATATCTACAGGGCAGTGAGTGCAGCGAGGCCCCGTGCCCGAAGCATGGTGAGCGAACCGATGCATGTAAGGGTACACGGCACACTTATACGGCGTCCAAAGTCGACATAGATAGCTGCCCTCTCCCTGGAGAGGGCAGCCAGAAAACCGGCAAGTATGCGGTAGTGACATTCTGGGCAAGGCTATCAGAATACTAATCACTTCCGGTCTCGTGACACGCAGGCACTATCCGGATCATGGGAAGAACCCGGACGTGTCTTGCGTTCCACGAGCCTGAAGTGATGTAAATATACACTTCCGGTACCTGATACCGGCGTTTTTGAAATACATATTTTTCTGACGTTACCAATGCTCGTTTTACAAACCTAATCATAGTGGTAAGTAGGTCTGTCTTCAATTATTATAACTATGTATTTTATATACGTTTTTTATGAATACTTGATGTAATTGAATGTTAAGTACTTGGATCAGGTGTGTGTTATGATTATTGGTATCAAGGGTATTTAAACCCGATCGGGACACTAAGCCAGTCACCTTGAAAAAGCTGCAGATAGCAGCGAAACGTGTAGGTGTTAGCCCGCTATCCAGACACCTTTTAAACATTTGCACCCCACCAGAGGATTGCCCGTCCTTTTCCTGGGAAAGGAATTCAGTCTCTGTCACCGTTTTTTTTGAACCTTTATTTGCCTATTTGGAGTCAGGGGCGTAGCTACAATAAAGGCAGCCCCCGCAGCTGCTTGGGGGAGCCGCCTGCGGTGGGCGCCCGGCATACTAATTAGTGTGTCACAGCGTGACAGGCAGCAGCGCCGGCTGTAATGAAAGCAGCAGCAGCTGCTGCTGGACGGGACTCAGGAGCCTGGGGCTTACAAGGGCAGCAGCAGCAGAGGAAGTGACTTTACTTTCACTTTCCACGCTGCAGTTCTGAGCCCCGCCTCCTCCCTCCAGTCACTGCTGAGCCTGACTGAGAACAAGCATGGGTTCCTGGGGCCGGAGCTGCTGCCTCTTCTCTGCCAGGGGACAATTAAGCTGGCCCCTGCAAACACCTGCTGCTGGATTCCCTAATGCTGCTGCTGGCAGGCCCTCCACCCAGCGCCAGTGGTATGTACAATATTATTAATATCTTGGGATACATGTATGGATGTCATTTTGGGGACATATGGATGTATGTATGTATGTATGTATGTATGCATGAGGGTGCAGTGTATGTATGTATGTATGTATGTATGTAGGAGGCAGTGTGTGTGTGTGTGTGTGTGTGTGTGTGTGTATGTATGTATGTATGTATGTATGCATAAGGAAGTCAGTGTATGTATGTATGTATGTATGTATGCATGCATGAGGTAGGTAGTGTATGGATAGTTGTATGTATGTATGAGGGAGGCAGTGTATGTATGTATGTATGTATGTATGTATGAGGGAGGCAGTGTATGTATGTATGTATGTATGTATGCATGCCTGCATGCATGAGGTAGGTAGTGTATGGATGTATGTATGTATGTATGTATGAGGGAGGCAGTGTGAGTATTTATGTATGCATAAGGAAGTCAGTGTATGTATGTATGTATGTATGTATGTATGAGGTAGGCAGTGTATGGATGTGCTGTATGTATCAGGGAGGCAGTGTATGTATGTATGTATGTATGTATGTATGTATGTATGAGGTAGGCAATGTAAGTATGTATGCATTAGGAAGTCAGTGTATGTATGTATGTATGTATGTATGAGGTAGGCAGTGTATGTATGTATGTATGTATGCATTAGGAAGTCAGTGTATGTATGTATGAGGGAGGCAGTGTATGTATGTATGCATTAGGAAGTCAGTGTATGTATGTATGTATGTATGTATGAGGGAGGCAGTGTATGTATGTATGTATGTATGTATGTATGAGGTAGGCAGTGTATGGATGTGCTGTATGTATCAGGGAGGCAGTGTATGTATGTATGTATGTATGTAGTGTATGTATGTATGCATTAGGAAGTCAGTGTGTGTATGTATGTATGTATGTATGTATGTATGAGGGAGGCAGTGTATGTATGTATGTATGTATGTATGAGGTAGGCAGTGTATGGATGTGCTGTATGTATCAGGGAGGCAGTGTATGTATGTATGTATGAGGTAGGCAGTGTATGCATTTATGCATTAGGAAGTCAGTGTATGTATGTATGTATGTATGTATGTATGAGGGAGGCAGTGTATGTATGTATGCATAAGGAAGTCAGTGTATGTATGCATGCATGCATGAATGAGGTAGGTAGTGTATCGATGGTTGTATGTATGTATGTATGAGGGATGCAGTGTATGTATGTACTGTATGTATCTGTATATATCAGGGTGGCAGTGTATGTATGTATGTATGAGGTAGTACGTCTATGCCCGCCCCTCAGTCCTGCGTTCCATCCCAGTGCCTACCCCACTACCTGCCCAGTATCTGCCCACCGACTCACTGGATATCCTCTCTCTCCCCCCTATGCCTGCCCAGCATCTGCCCCCCTCCTCTCCCTGCCAACCATCCGTACCCCTTCTCCCTGTCCACCATCCGGCCTCTGTCTGCCCACCATCCATCTCCTCTCTCTGCCCACCATCCGTTCCCCCTCTCCCTGTCAATCATCCCTGCAAACCACCCCCTCTCTCTGCCCACCATTCATCCCCCCTCCCTCTTCCCAGCACCTGTCTTCCTCTCTCTGTCTAATGTCTGTCCCCGTCCATCCCCAGCATCTCTCCCCTCTCTCTGTCCAGCATCTGTACCACCTCCCTGCCCATCACCTGTCCCCCTCTTCCTGCCCGACATCTGTACCACCCTCTCTCTACCCAGCATCTGCCCCATACGCACTCCTCAGCATCTATCTCCCCTCTCCCCACATCTGTCTCCCTCTCTCTGCCCAGCATATACCCATCTGTCCCCAGCTAGAACTGTATCCCATGCACACGGAATGATGAAAATGAATTTGTGGCTCCTGGGAACAGTATTTCCTTGGAGTCCACAACCCGTTGTATTAGACCATACACACTTTTCTAGGAACCTGCACGAAACTGCCCCTCCCCCCCCCCCATTTATTTATTGTAGTGCCCCCACTGTCATTTTTTCTGGATCCCTGTGTGTGTGTGTATATGTATGTTTGTGTATGTATGTATGTGTGTGTATATATATATATATATATATATATATATATATGTATATGTATGTTAGTGGGAGGGGGGGGGGCGCCACAACTTTTTTGGCTTGGGGGAGCAAAATTTATAGTTACGCCACTGTTTGGAGTGAACTCCTAAAGGATACCCACCATCTCCATTTCCACCTTTGAGGCGAACTATACATCTGGGGGTACGCCACCTCCTAAAAAGCCCACTTGGAACCTGTGGTGTGGACATACAAAGTCGACTTTGGGAAGTGATATCCCCATCTAAATGGAATACAAATAAGGTGATCCAAAAAACGAGGCTAAAATTTATAACCCTGATAGCCATCACCGGGCATTCTAAAAGTTGAAGGAAAACAACTTGAAAATTCACTCCTCCTTGGACTAACCTCTGGACAATCTGTGGGTGACTATAACCAATTTTAACTTGTCTGGTCGCATTATATGTTTTTTATTGTTTTTTTATTGTTGTCTTTATACATGCCATTGTGTCATTAAATTGTCTATTTATATATTTTTTTCACACACCTGATCCTTTTTTCTAATATGATATGATATGAGAACACTATATATATATATATATATATATATATATATATATATATATATATACAAACAGGAAACGGAGGCACTCAAGACAAATGGAATAAACACTCAGAACTCAGCCTGTTTTGTCAACGTTTCAATGGTCTGCTGCCATTTTCATCAGGACATGTCCTGATGAAAATGGCAGCAGACCATTGAAACGTTGACAAAACAGGCTGAGTTCTGAGTGTTTATTCCATTTGTCTTGAGTGCCTCCGTTTCCTGTTTGCATGTATGTCGACATGCAAGTGATGTCGACTATTTGGACGGCAACAAGCACAGTTATCCGGCTATTGTGAGTGCCAGTACCTGCATCTACTGTTATATATATATATATATATATATATATATATATATATATATATATATATATATATATATATATATATATATATTTGAATACAGCGCAGTCATACCTCTTCCCATTTTTACCGCCAAGCCACACCCTATTTCCTATAGTCCGACCCACTAAAAGTGACATCGTGATATCACAGGTTTAGGGGGCGGAGCCAGAGCAGGGATTACTGTCATCCTGTTACTGCGCTACCTGTGCATATATCAGCTATATAACATGGGATTAGTTGTCTAAGGCATCAGAAATGACTAAACTACGTCTGCTATACACAATACGGGTACAGCCTGGTCTGGATGATTATAATTAAGCATAAATTGATTTACAAAAGAAGTCATCTCGTTACTGGCATAAAATGTGTTGTTTCTCTTGGTTCTTCCTAAGGGAATTGAACCAGGTCAGTGCTTGACAGTATTCATATGAAGTAACAAGTCATTTTGCCTCATTAACGTGCAATTGTTATGTTTACATGTTATCTAGCGGAGCAAGCGTGGGCTGCAGTGCGCCACGTCCTCTGCCAGTGGGAGTCAGACAGGAGCTGCTTCCGCTGGCTGGGTCACTCAGTGCATTCATGTGAGGTAAACAAGACAAAGAGCAAAACGCAGCAGCAAACAAAATACACTGACAGGAGAATGCGAAGTGCTGAGGGGGAGATGTCTCAAATGAGGGAGAGAGAGAGAGAAGGAGGGTGACAGAGAAAGAGAGGGGAGAAGTTGCCCAAAGCATCTGATCAGCTGCAACCGATCATTTACCTAACAGAGGGGCAGATTTATTAAGCTATGTGAAGTGATAGTGTCTGGTTTTTACAACCGGCCTATCAGCTCCTACCTGTTATTTTTCAAACCAAGCCTGTAACTTCACAGTTAGGAGCTGATTGGCCGGTGATAAAAAACAGACAAGTTATCACTTCACCGAGCTTAATAAATCTGCCCCAGAGTTTGACAGTTGCTGATTGGTTGCTATGGCAACTTTACCACTCTTCTCTGCGCAAAATGTATTAAAGGAAAAAAAGCATCTAAAATTCAGAAAAGACTGAAGACTGTTCTCTGAGGTTTGGTCACAATCCCATGCGTTCTCCACAGTGGCGTAGCTACGTTTTGGGCGCCCGCCCCGCTAAGCACCCCTACCCCCCCCCCTGCCCTGCCCTGCCGCCGCCCATGCAACCCCTCCCCCAATCCCCCGCAGGGGTTTATCTTTTGGGGGGTCCCCACTACCCCAGGGACCTAAGCCAGGGCTGACCAGTCAGTGAGTAATGCTTTGGCCGAGGACTTTACATAAAAAGTGCTCCCCGGCTGTGGCATTACCCTGCTGGCTGTCGCAGCCCGGTGTTGGTTGCAAAAATACGGGAGACCCTTACTCCTTTTGTCCTCATATTTTTGGAACAGGACCGATCCCATAGCCCGGTGCTGGTTTTTGAAATCCAGGTTACCTCAGATCATTTTTCCCCTGTATTTCTGGAACCAGGATCGTCTCTGGTGCATGCTTCTGTCAAACTCACTTTCTAGAAACAGGTCTATTTTGGGGTGATTTTTGTTAGGTGTGCGATTTAAAACATCGCACCCTACTACATGTGCGATTTGGTATGTTTTCAGCAGGTGAACATATGGATGCAATTTTAAATGTTTGTTTTTTTTGGTCACGGCAAAATGTGTGATTTTTACAGCACACTATTACATTGCGATTTTCGGAAAACATGATTTTTTTTGAGATTTTGGACCATTTAGGCCTTGGTGTTGTAATAAACTAAAGCTTTATTCCAAGAACAAGCTCTGGGTCTTTTGGAAGTTGGATTAATACCTGTGTGACATTTAAAGTAAGCTGACTGCGTACATACAGTTGATGAGACCAGTTTGTGTGTATTTTTTTATTCTATCAATGAACATCAAAGGGACTCTGCAAGTGTGGGCGGGTCTGTGATGTCATGATGTCACATGGGAGCCGCACAATTCTCCTCTGGGGATGTTTTGGACATATATTTTTATGGGCCACTTGGGACCTCATGGGTTGGTGCCTTGTGAAAAATCCGGTTCTGCACAGGCAAATGCTTTTGCCCCGCAGGCTAACCGTTGCTAGCTAGCCCCTGGACATACAACAGCCCTCCCTACTAGACTCCTCACCTTTTTACAGAACTTTAAATTGGCTCTCAAGATGTACTTTATCTTCATACCAAGCCATCTCTCCTTCTAACCCTCCATGCTCTCTTCTATCCCTATCTATGCGTCACCCTTGTCTGGCTGACCCTCCCCTTCAGAATGCAGGCCCCTCTCCCCTCCTCTGCTTTTCCTTCTCTTAGACTTTTTTTCTACTTCATACTGCTTACTATGGAACCTAACCCATGGTTTCTACCACCCTGATGGGTATCTGATTGCTCTGTCCTTCAATATATATTGACAGCTCCTTAAATACTGTACTGGGAAAGTTAGTCAGCATTAGTAAAGGCTAGCATGGATTTCATGTTGATACAGTAGCAATCTGTACCAATGACATGTATGGCTGAACACATCTGCTCCTGCGAATCCAATCCAAGTACTTTTTAACTAAAGTAACCACTGTGTACCTGTAGCAGGATATTGAGTATCTGCCAATCATCAGGCATGCGCTGTACTGTTTAGCAAAAGTGTCATCTGGTGGTCAATGAGTAGTATTGCAAGTTACAATTACAACATTGCGTTATGTTTATAACGCGATCTATAATGGGACTATAGCGCAAGGAGCAAGCACGATTCGCATAGCGCACATTATGCGGTACGCAGTCACAATGTATGAGGACAAATCTGTATATTACATGTACTTGTCCTACATTATTTTGTGCTGTACATCGCTTTTTGGCTATGTTTACCTATTGAGTCTCAACCTAGAAAATGGTTCCTACACCATATTCCCAGTAATCTTAATCTCAGGAGAAGGATCATGGAAGAGTGAAGGGTGAACATCCAGGTGGATCCATCTCAGAAGGGGCAGTGCGATAAAAACCTATAGGCTTTTATTGGCCAATGACAATCTGAATATGACCTTTCCCACTGCATCCAAACCCCGGAATGTCTAAACTGAGTTTTATTTCTGCTGCTGATTGCCAAATACGGCACGGGCGCTGGCGTTGTGTAAATGCCATGCCTACATTCCCAGGGGAACTCCTAGTGTTTTTATTGGGTGTTCCCCTGCTCCGCACCCACCACCACCACCACCTATGCATGTGCGCATACTCCAAGCATCGAGGGAGGGGCCAAATTCCAGACGTATTGCTGTACGTCCTGTGATATTTGGCTATTTAAATCCGCTTAAACCCGCACAGAACACAGCGTACCTCTCATCTGCTGAGTGTTCTCTCTCCCATTATGTGCGTTATCAAAGGTTTATTTGGCGGTGAAGTGAATAGAGTCAGAAAAAGAACATAAAATAAAGGACAAATGAACAGATACAGATGGAAAACAATGGATGCGTGATATTCGATTTTCTATCTTTACCAACAGCGTGACATAAAAGACAGAAAACTATATAAATACAGCTTCAAATTACTTTTTAAAATTTTTCTTTAGAGGTGAGTGTTCCGGTCACACCGGTAAAGCAGTACAAGCTGGAAAGAAGTTATAAATAATAAATCTGTGAATAAAATGTATACGTGAAAGGACTAAGGGCCTTATTCTAGTTCACTCTTAGAGGCAAATTTCATTTCAAATGGACAAAACCATGTGCACTGCAGGTGGGGCAGATGTAACTTGTGCAGAGAGAATTAGATTTGGGTGTGGTTTTTCTTCAAAGTGAGATCTCTATTGCAGTGTATAAACAAAGCAGTCAGTATTTACCCTGCACGGAAACAAAATAAGTAACCCAAATCTAATTCTATCTGCACCTGTTACATTTGCCCCCCTCCAGTGCACATGGTTTTGTCCATCTGAGAAGGAATTTGCCTCTAAGAGTGAACTAGAATAAGGCCCTAAGGGGCAAAGCCGTTCCTCCCAAATTCTTGAAATATAGGGCCTGATTCATTACCATTGGTGGTGAAGTGATAAATCGGCTGGTACTTTATCACCAGTCAATGAGATTCTAACTGTCAAGACACAGGCTGGGTTTGAAACTGACAGTTAGGGGCTGATTGGATGACTTCTCTCCCCCCCCCCCCCCCCCCCAAAAAAAGTAACTGTGCACCTAAACCCTTATTCGTATCTGATTGCAGTACAAATATGTTCTCAAAATGGGCAAAACCATGTGCACTGTAGGGGGGGCAGATGTAACATGTAATCAGAGAGTTAGATTTGGGTGAGTTCTTTTGTTTCTGTGCAGGGTAAATACTGGCTGCATTATTTTATCACTGTCATTTAGATGTCATTTTCAACACACCCCACCCAAATGTAACACACACACAAAGAGATATTGGATTCAATCTGTTGTCTTTCCAATTTCCCTTGAAATCCAGAACACACACATAATAATTGCGTAAACAATTGTTCTGTGTGGCCATGATCCGGGAGGTTTGGGGCCTGCCACTTAAGGGGCCCAAAGCGCTACAAAGCCATGCCCCCAAAATTGACTTTGCTGCCATGCCATCATCCAGTGTCCCCGGAGGGCCCTGCACTTCGTCCCCGAAGTGCTGGAGTGATTTCTTTACATTGAATGTGATGGAATCAGTGCTATGGGAATATCACCTTTATTATTATGCTAATCTGGGTTGGAGTTGTAACATGAGCATTTCACCAGCAAATGGGGGGGGCGGAGTCTCCTGTATTCTTAATTCTTGATTTAGTTAAAATTGTTCTGACCTTTAAGTTTATAACAATAGTGCAATTAATTTTTAGGCAGCAGTATTTATTCTGTATATGCTGCGAATAATGTATTTTCCTATCAATGGAATAATGCAATCATCTCCCTATTGTCTGAAGTAAGCGATTCCCCATTCTGGGCACAATGCACATTGTGTTCCCAGATCTCTAATATACTGTAGTTATTATTTTTTCTTGCGTCAACTAAACACTAACACAAAACTTTATGGGGAAAAAGATAGAACACACACATTTCCCACCAACAGGTTCCTCAACACCATCTAGCTCAGCCAGATTCATCTGAAGGTCAAACCTATACATAGCCAACTGTAGTAGTGACCTCACCCTCTATCAGGCCATTGTAGGAGCTGTAGATACATTCACATATCATTATAATAAAAAGGCCAACACTGGTCCTCAACTCTATGAGGTCTCACCTCAAGTGTTCTGCGATCCAGCGGCCACCCAATGAAGCAATTCAAATGTCCAGGCACGCACAGCCGCCAGTGCTAACTTTACTATTATGTTGTTCCTTCATTTTTACGGCCTTGTAACTAGTAGTGTACAAAGCGAACAGCAAACACTCAGACCCATTCGCCAGTATGTAGGAGCCGGACTTGAGGCAAAGCCTAGGGGTAGGCTCCCCTGACAGGGTTTGTAGGGAGCTGATTAGCAGGATAGTCATAGAAGGGGTGTCAAAGGAGAGGGTCATAGGGGGAGGGGCTTAACGGGGTGTTGGAAGGGTTTATAAGCAGGGTTCAGGCGGGAAATAGGGGTCACTGGGAGAATTTTTCAACAGCTCAACAGCTAAGCAGCTCTGGCATCTCCCATGGCTTCCCCAGGCGACGCTGATGCGGAGGTATCCGCTGCGCTTGCTGCCCTTAGGGAGGCAGCGGGCACTAGAGGGGCTGATTGGCTGCAGCAGCAGATGTCCGGTCTGCTGGGGGGACTGGGAGCAGCAACGCAAGAGGCGGCTTCAGCGGGCGCACGGCCTCGGAGGTCTAGGCCTCCGGAGCGCTTCAGCCCATCGGTGTCCCCCAGGGTTCAGCGCCGTTCACGGAGCCCCGTCAGGGACCCTCCAGGCCGGGCTGCGGGCCGGGCACCTTCCACCCGCAGGACCAGGTCTGGGAGGAATCCAGCTAGCAGGCGGAACCCTCCGCGCGGGGGGGATCCCCCCCCCCGTGCATGAAGATCCGGCGGTGTGGGGTACTGGACCTGGAGCGGCGGGGCATGCGGGGCATGCCGCTGCCCAGCGCGGGGTGAGTCGTGCCAGGGGGGCAGAAGTACGGGCTGAGGAACGCAGGCCTGGTACACGGAGCGAGCAGCGCCCATCTGGCTCCGCCTCCAGTGAGGTCACGCCGGCTGGCGCTGTACCTGAGGGTCGCGATGACAGGAGAAGAGAGATGCCACCGTCAGCAGATGATGGAGAAGTACCTGGTCCTTCCACATTGGCTGGGGCCCGTCAGGACGCTGGATCTGCGGCTGCTGGGTTCACAGCCCCCAGGCAGCTGAGTCTGTCTCTATGTCTGTTAATGCTTTAGCGCAGTCAGGGGGGGGGAGGGTTAGCCCTCCAAGGGGAGATGAGCAGGGGTTTTACTGAATTGTTGAGTGGTTTTGCAGATTGGTTGGCTGGTTTGCGGCAGGGGGCGGGGCCATCCCCGGGGGCGGCGTGGGTGCCGCAGAATGCGGGCACACCAGCCAGCAGTAGCGTGCCAGTCAGCAGTAGTGTGCCGGTTAGCAGTGGGGTGCCGGCTAGCAGCGGGGTGCCGGCGGCCGGCGGTGGGCAAAGCAGCAGCAGTGCAGGGGCACAAGGGAGCAGTGGGGAGATGCAGGAAGAGAGTGGGAGGCTCAGTGACACTGCAAAAGGGGAGGTGTATGTCTGTTTTGAGGGGCCATTGGGGGCCCACCTGAAGCAAGAAGTGAGGGAGAAGATTTGGAAAGGGGAATACGTGGATATATTTTCACTGCTCCCTTTGGAGCGTTTTAATCTGGATAGGCCCCGTAAGGAGGAGAAGAAGGAGGAGGAGGAACGTCGGCGGTATCGGCTGATACCGCGGTCGTTCACGAACTGGTTACAAGCATTTGCTATTTTAGCTAGCGTGATTGGGGAAAAGGCACCTGACAATTGTTCAGGTTTGTTTTGTTACATGGATGCGATAGGGGAGGCGTATCGTGTGTATGGGGGCCTGGCTTGGCTCCGGTACGATGAACAGTTTAGACAGAGGAAGGCGGTGCGCCCTAACATACGTTGGGACCATAAGGATATTGCTTTATGGTTAAAGGTGACGGCTCCCATGAAAAGCGGGCAGCCCTTTCGTGGGGACGGGGGGGGCCGAGGGAGGCCACAAACGGGACGGCCATGCAGAAGGGACTCTGTTTTGCCTTCAACGACGGGTCATGCCGGTTTGGGGCAAAATGCAAATTTAAGCATGAATGTTCCTCGTGTGGAGGGACCCATGGTGCAAATAAATGCTTCAGGGGGAAGTCACGGGACGGTAATTCAAAAGGGGGAGACGCCGGTTCGGCTGGAAAGGATGCTGGGCTATCTACGTAGATATCCCGACCAGCAGACAGCCGCGTTGTTGGAGGAGGGGTTTAAGGAAGGTTTTAAGATACCTTCCGACGTGCGGGTTTCAGGGGTTTTTAGGAGGAATTTGAAGTCCGCAAGGGAACACCCAGAAGTGGTTCAGGATAAATTGTTTAAGGAGGTACAGCTGGGTCGTATGGCGGGACCTTTTGGGTCGCCACCATGGCCAGATTTGATAGTCTCACCTTTAGGGGTGGTGCCTAAAAAGGAGGCGAACAAGTTTCGTCTTATACACCATTTATCTTTTCCAAAAGGGGCGTCGGTCAATGATGGCATTGACCCCGACATCTGCTCGGTGGTTTATACATCGTTTGACGCGGCTGTTCAGTGGGTGAAGCGGTTTGGGAAAGGGGCCCGGTTGGCAAAAACTGATATTGAATCGGCATTTCGTTTGCTGCCGGTTCACCCAACTAGTTTGCGTTTGTTAGGATGTTGTTGGGACGGGGAGTTTTTTGTTGATCGATGTTTACCGATGGGTTGCTCCTTGTCGTGTGCTTATTTTGAGGCCTTTAGTTCCTTTTTGGAGTGGGTGGTTAAGGATGTCTCTGGGTGCAGTTCAGTTATTCATTACCTAGATGACTTCTTATGTATTGGTCCTGGGGGGACTGGGGTATGCGACTTGTTGTGGAGGACGGTTGAAAGGGTGGCGGCAGACTTTGGGGTCCCGCTTGCACCTGGTAAGACGGAGGGCCCGGCGACAGTGATCAGTTTTTTGGGTATTGTCATTGATACCGAGAATATGGAGTAGTGCCGCTTGCCCGAGGAGAAACTGCTGGGTTTGAAGGCTGAGGTAGGGAGGGCATTGCTGGTGAAGAAAATTAGATTGCGGGAATTGCAGTCCTTGCTGGGTAAATTAAACTTCGCGTGTCGCATTATGCCTATGGGCCGCATATTCAGCAGGAGGCTGGCAGCAGCGACAGCAGGGGTGGTTCTTCCTCATCATTTTGTCAGATTAGGTAGTGAATTGAAAGGTGACTTGCGGGTATGGGCAACATTTTTGGAGGCTTTTAACGGCAGAGCTTTGTGGATGTCGGACGCGAATGCGTGGCCACGGAGCTAGACCTCTTCACAGACGCGGCCGGGAGTGGCGGTTTTGGGGCATATTGCCAGGGACATTGGTGTGTAGGCCGGTGGCCTGAGTCTTGGGTGCAGAGGGGCATGGTAAAAAACTTGGCATTGTTGGAGTTGTTTCCTATTTTGGTTGCAGTAGTGGTTTGGGGGGAGTTGTTCTGCAATAGGAAGATTTGTTTTCACTGCGATAATTTAGGGGTTGTCATGGCCATTAACCAATTGTCGGCATCTTCACCGCCAGTGGTCACTATTTTGCAGCAGTTAGTATTGGAATGTCTGGCGTTGAATTTGTGGGTGGTGGCGAGGCACGTCCCCGGTGTCTCCAACGGTATTGCGGATTCTTTATCTCGTTCACAGTGGGAGCGTTTCCGGGAGTTGGCGCCAGAGGCGGACAGGGAGGGGACCGGGTTCCCGAGTCGGCTCTGGGATCTGCTGGACGGGTAGTTGACCAGCTCATCAGGGAATCTTTGGCCCCGAATACATGGTCGGCGTATAATCAGGACTGGCGGAGCTGGTTGGAATGGCGTGAGGTAGCAGGTTTGAGGGAGGATGACGCTGAGTTGGCCGTTCTGTTATATATAGGCCATTGTAAGGAGATTGGTTGGTCAGTGGCAAAAATCACGCGCTGCATGGCGGGCTTGGCTTTTGGGTTTCGTGCAGGCGGTAGGCCTGATGTCACTAAGAATTTCCTGATTGCGCAAGCATTGAAAGGTTGGAGGAGAGGCCATGTGGTACAGGATCAGAGAAGGCCGGTTTCCTTTCAGTGGTTGCAGAATATGGGCGTGAAGTTAGGGGCGGTTTGTAGTTCCAATTTCGAGGAAAGGTTGTTCGGGGTAGCCTTCTCGCTTGCCTTCTTCGGCGCATTGCGGATAGGGGAGCTCGTGAGTCCAAGTGTGTCCAGGCCGGGGGGCTTGTTGGAAGAGGATGTAGATTTATACTCGGATAGGGTGGAGCTATTGGTGAGGAGGTCAAAGACGGATCAGTTAGGGAGGGGGAAGAGGGTAGTTCTCTTCTCAGTACCAGGGTCGGATATGTGCCCGGTGGCACGGCTAAGGAGGTTTAAGGAAGTCAGAGTGGGCAGAGGAAGTGATCCTTTGTTGGTGCATGCAAATGGGTCCTTTTTGTCACGGTTCCAGTTCACAAGTGTGTTTAGAGCAGTCCTGCGGACGTTGGGCCTCAAGGGGGAGGAATACGCGGGTCACTCTTTCCGTATTGGGGCCGCAACTGAAGCTGCTAGAATGGGGTTTGGTGATGAGTTAATTAAGCGTATTGGGCGGTGGGAATCGTCTCGTTTTCGTTCTTATGTTCGCTTAGGGGATTGTTGAGGTTGACTGCGTGTTTTTCTGTTTTTAGGGCAGTCTCCGTGCCTGATTTGGATTTTAGGACATTCATATGTCTTTTGGGGAGCTTTACGGGCGGATGTCAGACCGAACGGCCACCAGCTGGGTTTGGATAGAGAGGAGGCATTGGTCCGCTGGCTGAGGAAGCGCGGTATGGTATGGAGTATTGCAGGAATTTCACCGTTTTGTTCGACTCGATAGGGCTCCCGATATATTAGTGTTGCATGTGGGTGGGAACGACCTTGGGGGCAGACCATTTAGGGAGTTGATACGGGATATCAAGTTTGATCTCCTGCGTTTATGGGCAATGTTTCCGGAAGTGATCACGGTTTGGTCGGACATTGTGCCACGCCAATATTGGAGGGATGCAAGGTCGGCTGACAAGCTCAATAAGGCACGGATTAAAGTTAACAGGGCGATTGGGCGTTTTATGGCCAGGAACGGGGCTGTGGTGGTGAGGCACAGGGAACTGGAGTCTGGTGCCGGGGCATTTTGGAGAGGGGACGGTGTGCACCTGAATGCTGTAGGGATAGATATTTGGTCTTTGGGACTACAAGAGGGAGTTGAAACAGCGTTCCGGATGTGGGGGGGGCGCACGGGGTTAAGGGTTTAATCCCGTGCTTGGTGGCGGAGGGGGGTCCTCGAGGTTAGTGGCATTGAGGCTTAATTATGCGGCGGGGAGGGCCCCATGAGGGGGCTGGACTCCCCTGGGTGAGGTTAAGTAATGAGCACTGGGTGTTGACAATTGGTGCCCTCGAGCCAATCGCTATCGGCTGGGGGTAAGAACTCCTGGAAGTGCTTGAACGTGTGGATAAATTTATTGGGGGCCTCGGGGACCACCTCCGTGGGGAATGTTTTGGTTATTGTTAAACTTGTATTGTTTCAATAAAGATGGCCGCTGTGGCCAATTTTATCCAACAGGAGAGTTGTGTCATTTTTGGGTGGATATATGGGCACAGCGATTAGACAATACCCTGTCATGTAGGGGCCGAACTGGAGGCAAAGCCTAGGGGTAGGCTCCCCTGACAGGGTTTGTAGGGAGCTGATTAGCAGGATAGTCATAGAAGGGGTGTCAAAGGAGAGGGTCATAGGGGGAGGGGCTTAACGGGGTGTTGGAAGGGTTTATAAGCAGGGTTCAGGCGGGAAATAGGGGTCACTGGGAGAATTTTTCAACAGCTCCCACCCACCCTCCCTATTTTTAGAAGGTTTTAGGTAAAATAATTGATAGAATGTCTTTTTGTCACAGTGGCCTGTGCGGAGGGGGGTCCTCGAGGTTAGTGGCATTGAGGCTTAATTATGCGGCGGGGAGGGCCCCATGAGGGGGCTGGACTCCCCTGGGTGAGGTTAAGTAATGAGCACTGGGTGTTGACAATTGGTGCCCTCGAGCCAATCGCTATCGGCTGGGGGTAAGAACTCCTGGAAGTGCTTGAACGTGTGGATAAATTTATTGGGGGCCTCGGGGACCACCTCCGTGGGGAATGTTTTGGTTATTGTTAAACTTGTATTGTTTCAATAAAGATGGCCGCTGTGGCCAATTTTATCCAACAGGAGAGTTGTGTCATTTTTGGGTGGATATATGGGCACAGCGATTAGACAATACCCTGTCATGTGTTTTCAAACATTTAAACTGTGAAGAGATCTCACTTGTGATATGCCCGCAGGGTGTGACCTGGTGAGTGGGGTGTCCTTGCCTTCTGCTGGGCGCCTATCTTCCACAGAGACTACCGCAAGAGGTTGCCGTTTTGCAAAATTTCTCCTCTTCCTGGGAATAGAATCAGGCCGATCGAAGCCGGAGTTGATGATAGGTTACCACCCACAAACTGCGACTTACTGTCATTCAAACTGCGGCCGGCTTGCTATTAAAAATTCACTGATGTTGTTGGCTGGCATCAAGCATGCGCATTGCGGCCCATACGCATCTGCAGTAGTTTGATCATTGGTCTGCTTGAAAATGAACACAGTGGCGATCAGGTCTGTATAACCCCCATTGTGAGGACCGGTTTTGTAAAGGCACCCCTTTAAATAGCCTAGCCTCAGACTTTTAAGCGCAAGTCTCAAAATATGTTCCTGTTTAATACAGGAATCCCACTGAGGTAACTACATTTTTTCCTTTAGCAAGCTATGTTAAATACATCCATTTGTGTTCTTCCAAAGTGTCGCTGCTCAATACATCTTGGCCCTTATTCTGGTTCACTCGCAAAGGCAAATCCACTCTCTAATGGACAAAACCATGTGCACTGCAGGTGGGGTAGATGTTACTTGAGTAGAGAGAATTATATTTGGGTGGGGTTTTACTTCAAAGTGAGCTCTATATTGCAGTGTAAAAATAAAGCAGTCAGTATTTTCCCTGCACAGAAACAAAAAAAACTCACCCAAATCTAATTCTCTTTGCACATGTTACATCTGCCCCCCTCCACTGCACATGGTTTTGTCCATTTGAGAAGGAACCAGAATAATCCCCCTTGTGCCAAGCAACTGTGGTTGCCATGGTAGTCGCACTATGGAAAAAAGCTGACCAATTATATTGCTCACACAGCATCACAATGATGCTAAAGAAAGCACCACTGACTTTTTTTTTCACATAATTGTTGCTTTAATATAAAATGTTATAAAATGAATAATATAGGCTCATTTGTTTATTTCCAAGGCATGAGGCATTAATGTCTGATGCATGGTCCACAGTATACCCCAAATGCGCGAGCAGCTGCAAAAGGAATTAACCATTTGGATTTACTAGACTGCCGCATAATCTAAGTCCAGATTGTGGCTGTGGGTCCCCACTAATCAGTGGCCCCTTACAAGAAGATTGTAGGAGTAGGCACAGCTTTCTGAGGACACGTAGGTCAGGCACATATTAACTGCATCAGGTTGTGTACATATCACATACAACACACAATGCAGAATGTTCATTCAAATACAAACAATTTCATTTCCGCAACATGTTAAACATGCCACTAAAATACTAGGACAGATGTATTAAGCCTGGTGAAGTGATAAAGTGGAAGGTTATAATCAGCCAATCAGCTTCTAACTTGCCAAGTTACAGACTGGATTTGAAAAATTACAGTTTAGAAGCTGATTGGCTGGTTCATTTATCACCTTCCACTTTATCACTTCTCCAGGCCTAATACATCTTCCCCAATGTCCTGTGAGCTTCTAGGTGAAGGATGCCTTGGCCACTCGCTGGTCTATATAAGCATTCATTCATCCGACGCCCTGATCAGGTAACCGTTGAAGATAATATAGACGTCAGTGTCATCGTTGTATAGGGCATTCTCTCTTTCCCGTTTAAACATCCTCACCCAAACCTCGTCCTTCTCCTTCAGTTGGAGCATAAGGCTCTGGCTCTGCATGATACTCCGGTCACTCGGCTGAGCATACAAGATGGCCGTCTCTTGGTCGTTCTTCATGATGTGTAGGTAGGTCTCCTTCAGGTTCCAAGTGTGCACGTTCAGGTTGAAGAAGTAGACACCGGCGATGTAGCAGACAAAGGTTCCGGAGAACATGTTGAAGTGCTCGTACAGGTTCACAAATTCAGTGTCGAACCCCACGGGTTGGTAATAATCAGTGCTGTGCAGTGATTTGCGACGGGCCACTGAGAAGGCGGAGTATTGGACCTTGCAGGAATTTCCTGGGGGGCCTATGTGACCCTTTTGGCCTTTTATCCCCAATGAACCTTGTGGACCTCGTTCACCTTCTTTTCCTGAGATGCCTGGTGGACCTTTACCACCTAGGTCTCCCTTGTCACCTGTAAAAAAGGTTTTGTGTACATTACTCAGAGGCTTTTTAATTCCAAGTTAGCATGTGACATGAGTCTATTGCAAGAAGGGAATAAGCAATTTTGCATTAACCATTTCAGTGCCAACATCTCTATGAGAGATGTCAAAAATGTCTGCTAAAAATAAGCAGCGTCGCTCACATTTGTTATATAAATTCAATAAAAAATGTTGTGTAAAAAAGATTAAATTTCCTATATAAGGTGATCATTACAGGCCGATCTTTCTTGTTATACAGTATACAAGGTTTATACTGTCTTTCTTGTTTATTTTCCAGTTAAGCTTCACTCTTGCTGGATATGAAATCCTTACAATTACAGGACTGCCACCAAATGTGGGCCCATTAATAGTTTTGAATCTCCCCCCATTAACACTATACCATTATCCAATTTCTTGGGTTGTAATTTAGGAGAAGTACATGAAAAAAAAGTGTGTGTGTGGGGGGGGGGGGGGTCAATATAGAAGTCTGGTAGTGGGCATAAGGAAGTTCTGGACGTTCTTAAAAGGGGTCAAATGGCTGATTTGTGATCTAAAACAAATATGTTTCATTTCATTACAAAGAAATTAAATCAAAAATGCAAAAAAAAGTAGAACATAAATTTTAAATTTTTCAATGAAATACTTTCTTTAAGTCCTGGGTGCATAAAAAAATGAAAATGTTGATAGTTGGGTAATTTGATCCATGTTTTGTAATCCTAATAGTGACATACTGTATAATTACTGGCCCAATTAAGCGATTTGAAAACTTCCAAAAGTAGTTATTACGGGGTTTACAATGAGTTTTGAAGCACATACCCAACATTTTGACCTCTTAACCTTCTCTGAGGGGGTGGGCACAAAAAAAACCCGTAAAAAACAATGTGATTATGGAATTGGATTGCAAATGCAATTTGCAGTGCAAATTTGCTGTGAAACAGGTCCCAACTGGATTGACCCAAAGGAACCTGTTATTTAAAGAGCAATAAGATATTGTACAAAAAAGGCGTGCTTGCAGGCAGTGACCACTAGGAGCGCCGGTGGGCACCTTTGATTACATTTGATGGTGATGGTTGGCCTGACAAGAATTACTATAATTTATTTCACGTTTCTAATATGTTAGTGCTATATCACATCGGAGTGCGATAATGTGCACCTAGGGCCCTATTCAATAGTGATCGGTCCCAATGCCATAATTGTAAAAGGTTGACAGTGCTTAAGGTTAACAGGTACAAAATGTCCACAGGTTCAAATGGTCAATGGACCATTTTTTGTGTTGACCAATTCCATTTGGTCCTTTTCACCGTATTGACTTTTTGTACCTTTCAAGTGTCTATCCTTTAACATTCAAATATCTGCCCCATGGCTACTGCACTATGGCCACATTCCCCAGTTATGTCCTTAGAGCCGCCACTGTCTCACCTTTGAGAATAGTCATATCTATATGCGGCCGGACTCTGGGCATTGGCTGAACAACGTATTCCTTCACTTTGCTCTTCTTGGGGGGCTCCATTGGCTCCTCCGATGCTCCGCAGCAGCGCACACAGGAGGGGCTTCCGACTTCCTGCCATAGGAACGTTCTAGGTGCAGCGGCATCAGCACACGCCACCAATAAGAAGAGGACGAGCACTGGGTAATCCATCACAGATATTTCTGGTTTTGCTAAAAGAAAAAAAAAACACAACAAAAGAAACTTTATTGACATTGCAGACAAACATTATGATGAAGTCACTGGATGTTTCATAAGCGCATATTGAGCATGCTCCTGACAGTACATGAGTGGCTCTCATGTATAATCACCGCTGCCCATCAAATGCTCCTACGGTATATTACAATACTGACCAAGTGCACAATAAATGCTTCCTAATGATCTGCAGGACAGATGCAGTTATCACCATCTGTTATTACTTGACTGTTTTTATGTTGCTGTACATTTCCACATTCTGACTGTGTCAACATTATGTTGTCAAAAAAATTGACCTTGACGTTACCAAATCCCATCTACTGTAGATGGTAGAGGATATACACACTGATCGGGGTGAGGTATTGGAGGATGGTGATGACATCACGCCTGGTTTGTGCAGGGAGTGGCCATTGGCAGATACACGTGTAGTCCTGTCGCTGAAATGATTGGTTTGTTAAAGTGTTCAAGTCCTGTTTATGCAACATAAGGGTGGTGGGAGGGCCCAAGGACAATTCCATCTTGCACCTCTTTTTTTGAAAATGCCACCCTGTCTGGGTAAAAACAATATTGTTGTGAGCTGTGAGGTGGCAAAACTGACTGGAAATGAGTGGAAGTAAATGTGATTAAAGTTAATAATACCGTAGGCAATGGTGGAACTACCATTGGAGCCCACTGCTGCTGCCATGTGGCATATTGTGAACGAGTGGGGCCCAAAGTGAATGAGTGGGGCCCAAATTATATTTTTGCACCTGGGCCAACCACTCACAAGTTCCACCACTGAACGTAGAAACAAAAACAGGCTACAATTCTGTGATTTTAGGATTTCGTTTATTTATCCAGCCGGATGCAGCATCACTGACACACGGTGTGCCTCAGTAATTGTATACAGGGCTGGTATACTGTAAGAAAGCAGCTGGACCAAGTTATAAGACGTCGTAGTCCCTCCATGCAAAGCGCATAACAAGCGGATGCAGCCCAACATAGAATGGCCATTTCCAGGACGTATGAAGCAGATGAGTCTCCCGGATTTGTCATGGACTTCTAGACCAACTTTCCTGCTTGTTTGAGGCATACTCCCTTTTACATCAGAGAATGGCGTACTTCTTATATAAAGCGCGATTTCCCTGCAGCCGCTAGTGGGGCCCACTCACAAGAGCAGCCTGTGTAAGTACAAACACAGTTCAAAGCATTTAGCTGGAGGACAGATTCCCTCAGATCCCTTCTGCTAGGATTGAGGTCTGAAAGTTCCCAGCACGTCATCCGCGCCATTCCGTTATACACTGCGAGGCATTATCGCCACGACAGCCTGGGGTATAATGAGTCCTATGCCCAGGCAGGTGTGTGTTTCCTCTGATTAAAGCTGAACTCACAAAAACAAGTTAGAAGTTTCTGAGGAAAGAAGTTCTGAGGAAAATCCTTTGCGGTCCCATCTCGGTTGGACACACACCTGCTGCCTGTATGTGAAGGAAACAAAAGAGGAAGAATGGCTTGTTCCCGCTCTTAGCGTACGCTCCGTGCTGAATTTATAATCAGTGTATACAGCCGAAGCACATTTTAATGTGTTATATGTTTAGGAGAGGAAAATTTTGGAGGCTAAGGGGCCTATTTATCAAGGATTTTTTTTTTTCTATAAAATTAGTTACTGCACTTTTTACACAATTTTATAAATGGCTGCTTAAGTACTGAGGGCCTGATTCAGGTAGAATTGCTCAGCAGCGCAAATTTGAAAATCCCCACTGCATAATTGTGTTAATGCAGTACAAAACATATAGAGTAAATATATTTATTATTTATTTATTTATTTACAGTTTCTTATATATAGCGCAGCAGATTCCTTTGCGCTTTACAATAGTATTCATTCTCTCTTAGTTTTTATATGTTTTGTACTGAATTTACACCAATGGGATAAAGCAACCTGTACAGGTGCGTTGATCTAAGCTAGAGGTATATAAGTTATTGGAGCGAGGGGGAATCGGCTTTTGCGGCCACAGAAACAGTGAGACACGCAGCTAAAGGCAGCTTTAGCCGCGAGCCTCACTGTTTGGGGGGCATCCTCACCGTCCTGTGACAGCGAGGATTACCCCGAAACGTAGAATAGGGTGAGCGGCCGGTGCGGGTTTAAACAGCGAGGATCGATTCTTTTCGGCGATCCCTGCTGTTTTACCCCCTCGTCGGCCGCATTGAATACAGGCCCATACCTATGACAAAGCTGTACCCGGCTACAGCGAAAGAAACAGAGACTCTGGATATTTGCTGAGCACCTTGCTGTACCCCACTCGGATCCGGACCAGTCGCCCACGCAAAGATTCACCTCCACACCTTTACCGCCACTCCATACCATCCTTCCTCTCTTCAAACACCACCAATATGGAGGATATCGTTGCTATGCATTCCAAATTGGGATATTCCCCAAGTGGCCCAACTGTAGTAATTATAATCACCCACTTTATAGAAACTTATTCATTGCAGTCCCTCGTGTGTGGAAATTATTGGCGGCAATTATAGGAACGGATCCGTTGCATTAACCCCCAATTGTCAAAGGTGCTCTGTGCTTTTAAGTACATTTTATATGTCTTTGTATTAATATTACATATTATTCATAATTTCTCATTTGGTGTATAGCGCTACTTCCTTCTTTTTCTTGTGTTTTTGTTTTAGAGGGACCACTCTTCCCTCCTATGTAGCCGCTCTTGCGACATACCCCATACCAGCGCCCGGTCAGTTGCCTAGGCAACATCCCCTTTCGCCAAACTCCAAAAGAGCGAAGCTTTCCTTAGGTTTGACCCTATAGATTTATGCCATCTTCAGGTGGCATAAACCACTTTACACCTATGGGGGGATTCTAGGAGCAGACGGATCTTGTGCACTGCATATGAGGCTCTACTCCAATAAAAGACTAGATTGACTTTTCTGGCTTTGTACAATTTTAAAGAAATGACCGTCATGCCCAATTTCCTAAACTCTGCCCAAGCAGCCCAGGATTTAAGAATAGCCATGCTTGAGTACAGCTAGTTAAATCAAATTGACTGTGGTACTAAGTCACCTGTGGTAAAGCATTGATATCGTTAAAACCCTGGACTGTAATGGCAGAGTTTTGAAAACTTGAATACTGTAAATAGGAAGAAAGAGGGGGTTAACATTTAACCCCTTCCTGACAGAGCCAGTTTTTGCGTTCCTGACAGAGCCCTTTTTTTCAAATCTCATCACATGTCTCACTTAAGTGGGGATAACTTTTTTTTGCTTTTACTTATCCCAGTGATTTTGAGATTGTTTTTTCGTGACACATTGTACTTCAAATTAGTGGTAAATTTGGGTCGATACAGTCTGTGTTTTTTTGTGAAAAATACCAAAATGTCGTAAAAAAATGGAAAATTTAGCAATTTGCAAAATGTTAAATTTTCTGCTTGTGAGACAAATAATCATACCACTCAAAATAGTTAATAACTAACATAGACCATATGTCTACTTTATGTTGACATCATTATTTCAACTTCCTTTTAATTTTTTTGGACACTAGGAGGCTTACAATATGAATAGCAAATTCTCAAATTTTCAAGAAAATTTCAAACACTGATTTTTTTAGGGACCAGTTCAGTTCTGATGTGACTTTGAGGGACTTGTATGTGAGACACCCCCATAAATGATACCATTTCAAAAACTGCACCCCTCACAGTATTCAAAACAGCATTTTGGAAGTTTGTTAACCCTTTAGGTGTTTCACAGGAATTAAAACAAAGTGTAGGTGAAATTTCAAAATTTCATTTTTTTTGCAGATTTGCAATTTGAATACATTTTTCTAAGGAACACAGTACATTTTACTAGAGAAATGTGACTAAAAATTGATTCCCCCAATTCTTTTGTTTTCATAAATATCCTATATGTGGCCCTAGTGTGCACGTTGACCAAACCACAGGCTTCATAATAGAAGGAGCACCTACTTGATTTTGGAGCCTCCTTTTTATGAGATTATTTTTTAGGCACCATGTAGGTTTCTAGGCACCATAAGATGCTAAAAGTTAGGAACCCCCCCACAAGTGACCCCATTTTGCAAACTACACCCCTCAGGGAATTCATCTAGGGGTATAGTGTACATTTCAAACCCCCAGGGGTTTCACCAATTTTGATACAAGTGGGCAGTGAAAATGAAAAATTACATTTTTTGACACAAAAATGCAGTTCTGGCTCAAAATTTTTCATTTTCAGAAGGTATGAAGGAGAAAAAGCACCCCAAAATATGTGCCCCAATTTCTCCCGAGTACGGCAATGCCTCACATGTGACCAAAAAATACCAGTTGGGTGCATGGCAGGACTCAGAAGGGAAGGAGTGATTTTTGGATTTTGCAGCTCAGATTCTGGTGGAATTTTGGTGGGTGCTATGTCGCATTAGCAAGACCCCCCAAGCACCAATACAGTGGAACCCCCCCACAAGTGACCCCATTTTGCAAACTACACCCCTCAGGGAATTCATCTAGGGGTAAAGTGTACATTTCAAACCCCCAGGGGTTTCACCAATTTTGATACAAGTGGGCAGTGAAAATGAAAAATTACATTTTTTTACACAAAAATGCAGTTCTGGCTCAAAATTTTTCATTTTCAGAAGGTATGAAGGAGAAAAAGCACCCCAAAATATGTGCCCCAATTTCTCCCGAGTACGGCAATGCCTCACATGTGACCAAAAAATACCAGTTGGGTGCATGGCAGGACTCAGAAGGGAAGGAGTGATTTTTGGATTTTGCAGCACAGATTTTGGTGGAATGAATGGTGGGTGCTATGTTGCACCAATACAGTGGAACCCCCCCACAAGTCACCCCATTTTGCAAAGTACACCCCTCAGGGAATTCATCTAGGGGTATAGTGTACATTTCAAACCCCCAGGGGTTTCACCAATTTTGATACAAGTGGGCAGTGAAAATGAAAAATTACATTTTTTTACACAAAAATGCAGTTCTGGCTCAAAATTTTTCATTTTCAGAAGGTATGAAGGAGAAAAAGCACCCCAAAATATGTGCCCCAATTTCTCCCGAGTACGGCAATGCCTCACATGTGACCAAAAAATACCAGTTGGGTGCATGGCAGGACTCAGAAGGGAAGGAGTGATTTTTGGATTTTGCAGCTCAGATTCTGGTGGAATTTTGGTGGGTGCTATGTCGCATTAGCAAGACCCCCCAAGCACCAATACAGTGGAACCCCCCCACAAGTGACCCCATTTTGCAAACTACACCCCTCAGGGAATTCATCTAGGGGTATAGTGTACATTTCAAACCCCCAGGGGTTTCACCAATTTTGATACAACTGGGCAGTGAAAATGAAAAATTACATTTTTTTACACAAAAATGCAGTTCTGGCTCAAAATTTTTCATTTTCAGAAGGTATGAAGGAGAAAAAGCACCCCAAAATCTGTGCCCCAATTTCTCCCGAGTACGGCAATGCCTCACATGTGACCAAAAAATACCAGTTGGGTGCATGGCAGGACTCAGAAGGGAAGGAGTGATTTTTGGATTTTGCAGCTCAGATTCTGGTGGAATTTTGGTGGGTGCTATGTCGCATTAGCAAGACCCCCCAAGCACCAATACAGTGGAACCCCCCCACAAGTGACCCCATTTTGCAAACTACACCCCTCAGGGAATTCATCTAGGGGTATAGTGTACATTTCAAACCCCCAGGGGTTTCACCAATTTTGATACAACTGGGCAGTGAAAATGAAAAATTAAATTTTTTTACACAAAAATGCAGTTCTGGCTCAAAATTTTTCATTTTCAGAAGGTATGAAGGAGAAAAAGCACCCCAAAATCTGTGCCCCAATTTCTCCCGAGTACGGCAATGCCTCACATGTGACCAAAAAATACCAGTTGGGTGCATGGCAGGACTCAGAAGGGAAGGAGTGATTTTTGGATTTTGCAGCTCAGATTCTGGTGGAATTTTGGTGGGTGCTATGTCGCATTAGCAAGACCCCCCAAGCACCAATACAGTGGAACCCCCCCACAAGTGACCCCATTTTGCAAACTACACCCCTCAGGGAATTCATCTAGGGGTATAGTGTACATTTCAAACCCCCAGGGGTTTCACCAATTTTGATACAAGTGGGCAGTGAAAATGAAAAATTACATTTTTTTACACAAAAATGCAGTTCTGGCTCAAAATTTTTCATTTTCAGAAGGTATGAAGGAGAAAAAGCACCCCAAAATCTGTGCCCCAATTTCTCCCGAGTACGGCAATGCCTCACATGTGACCAAAAAATACCAGTTGGGTGCATGGCAGGACTCAGAAGGGAAGGAGTGATTTTTGGATTTTGCAGCACAGATTTTGGTGGAATGAATGGTGGGTGCTATGTTGCACCAATACAGTGGAACCCCCCCACAAGTCACCCCATTTTGCAAACTACACCCCTCAGGGAATTGATCTAGGGGTATAGTGTACATTTCAAACCCCCAGGGGTTTCACCAATTTTGATACAAGTGGGCAGTGAAAATGAAAAATTACATTTTTTTACACAAAATTGCAGTTCTGGCTCAAAATTTTTCATTTTCAGAAAGAATGAAGGAGACAAAGCACCCCAAAATGTGCCCCAATTTCTCCCGAGTACGGCAATGCCTCATGTGTGACCAAAAAGTGGCAGGACTCAGAAGGGAAGGAGTGATATTTGGATTTTGCAGCACAAATTCTGGTGGAATGATGGTGGGTGCTATGTCGCATTAGCAAGACCCCCAAAGCACCAATACAGTGGAACCCCCCCACAAGTGACCCCATTTTGCAAACTACACCCCTCAGGGAATTCATCTAGGGGTATAGTGTACATTTCAAACCCCCAGGGGTTTCACCAATTTTGATACAACTGGGCAGTGAAAATGAAAAATTACATTTTTTTACACAAAAATGCAGTTCTGGCTCAAAATTTTTCATTTTCATAAGGTATGAAGGAGAAAAAGCACCCCAAAATCTGTGCCCCAATTTCTCCCGAGTATGGCAATGCCTCATATGTGACCAAAAAATACCAGTTGGGTGCATGGCAGGACTCAGAAGGGAAGGAGTGATTTTTGGATTTTGCAGCTCAGATTCTGGTGGAATGTTGGTGGGTGCTATGTGGCATTAGCAAGACCCCCGAAGCACGGTGAAATGATGAACCTAATAATCCATAGATGTGTGGTATATTTTAAAACACTCCTTTATACATAGGCCGGGTTTGTCGGGGCAAGTTTCACAGTGGAAAATAGTTTCCTTTCTTATTCCCTTTTTATAGCAAACTTTGCACCTTTTTTGTGTCCTGCCCTTTCTTGCAGTGGAGGGGATTTCGTTCGGAAAATGCTGCCCTGGTACAATACGGGGGCCAGTACTAGAAGTACTGGGGCCCTCTGCCTGCTGGTTCCCAAATACTAGGCCCTTTATGACTTCCTCTTGAAAGTGCATAAATGTCCCCCTCTGGCCGGTAGAACGGAATAGCACGTAAGCGTTATACAGTGCCATCTGGATGATATACACGGCCAGCTTCTTGTACCAGATTTTTGTTTTCCGCAGGGCACTGTACGGCTTCAGTACCTGATCTGAAAGATCCACTCCGCCCATGTACCTATTGTAATCCAGGATACAATTAGGTTTTGAGGTGTGGGTACTGGTACCTCGTACAGGGACGGAGGTGGTACTGTCTCCGTGAATTGTTGTCAGTATAAGGACATCCCTCTTGTCCTTATATTTGACCAACAACATATTTTCGGTGCATATTCCCCTGCTTTCACCCCTTCTCATTACTTGGGCAATGTGCGTTTTTGGGAGGCCTCTTTGGTTCTTGCGCACAGTACCGCAAGCTGCTGTACCTCTTGAACCAAGGGCCTTAAACAGGGGGATGCTAGTGTAAAAGTTATCCACATAGAGGTTATAACCTTTATCCAGGAAGGGGTGCACTAAATCCCAGACAATTTTTCCACTAACACCTACGAGGGAGGGGGGGCATTCTGGCGGTTCAATTCTTGAATCCTTCCCTTCATATACCCTAAACCTGTGAGTGTACCCTGAGGTGCTTTCACACAGCTTATACATTTTTATGCCATACCTTGCCCTCTTACTGGGAAGGTACTGGCGGAATTTAACCCTTCCTTTAAAATGTATAAGGGACTCGTCTATGCAAATGAATTTATCTGGGATGTACATCTCTTCAAATTTGGCACTGAAATGATCAATGACCGGCCTGACTTTGAATAGCCGGTCAAAGGTGGGATCATCTCTGGGTGGGCACTGTGCATTATCGTTGTAATGCAAAAATTTAAGGATCGTCTCAAATCGAGCCCGGGGCATGGCCATACGGTAAAATGGGGTGCTGTACAGAACATCTGTACTCCAATATTGCCTAATTTCTGGCTTTTTTACTATGCCCATATGAAACACCAGACCCCAAAACGTCATCATCTCTACTGCATCTACAGGGGTCCACCTAGCAAATGATGACGTGGGGTTTTGAGCAATAAACTGCTGGGCATATAAATTAGTTTGGTCCACCATTAAATTTATAAAATCATCAGAGAAAAATAATTTGAAAAAGTCAATTTCTCTGAGACCTGTGGAATCAAATTGGATTCCTGGCATGGCCAAAAACTCAGGAACCTGGGGCTCAAAATTGTCTGGTGGTGGGGTCCATACGAGATCAATTATTGGGGGGGGGGGTCTCAGCTGCTCTACGGGGGCGTCTTTGAGGGGGTCCCTCATCACCAGAGGAGGAAGAGGAGCTTAAGGCGAATCCTTCAAATTCCCCGCTTGCATCACTGGCTGTGTCAGAGTCAGAAGCAAGCATGGCATATGCCTCCTCCACTGAATACATTCTTCTGGATGACTGGGATGACATTTGGGATGACATTTGGGATGACATTTGGGATGCCATTTTTATTTTTGTGTTACTGGTAGTGAAATGTTTCAACACGTGTATAGTGTAGGGGGGGTACAAACTTTATTTCAACCAGGGGGGTATGTAGTGTGTAGTGTGTATGTAGTGCAGAAAAAAAAAAAATACTTTATACAAAAAAAAAAAAAATGAAGGGGTTAAAAAAAAAAAAAATTGAAGGGGTTAAAAAAAAAAAATTGAAGGGGTTAAAAAAAAAAAAAAAAAAGGTCCTGCGCCAAAAATTGAGCACAGATGTTGGTCAGTAACGTCCGTCACTGAACAGCGCTCAAAGGCAACAGGAATTTGATCAAAAAAAAAAAAATAAATAGATCAACCCTGTGCCGAAAAAGATGAGATGATCAGTGATGTACGTCACTGATCAGCGCACAGCGGCCACAGGACACCCCCAAAATCACAGTGTGTGTAAAAAAAAAATTAAAAAAAGACCCCACAGCACACACACAAAAAAAAAAAGGTGATCAGTGATGCGACACTGATTACCAGTGAGGGGCAGCAGGTGCACAACCTTTGGTGCAACTGACAGTGCAACTGGCAGGTATATATAAAAAAAAAAAACCTCTGCACCCCTAAAAAGTTGCTGATCACCTCAGATATAGTGATCAGCACAAAAGGCGGGGGCAGCAGACACAAAATTTAGCACTCTCTATCACTCTCTGTCACTCTCTGTCACTATCTCTCTATCTCTCACTATCTATCACTCTATGACACTGCAGCAGCAGCACTGACAGTTATATATATGAAAAATAACCCCTGCACCCCCAAAAAGTTGCTGGGGGTGCACAAAAGGGGGGCAGCAGACACAAAATATAGCAGTCTCTATCACTCTCTGTCACTATCTCTCTCTATCTCTCTATCTCTCACTATCTATCACTCTATGACACTGCAGCAGCAGCACTGACAGGTATATATATATATATATATAAAAAATACCCTGCGCCCCCAAAAAGTTGCTGATCAGTTAATTTATACTGATCAGCACAAAAGGGGGGGCAGCAGTCAGTTATATAAAAAATATATAGCACGATCTGTCACTATCTCTCTATCTCTCTCTATCTCTCGCTCTCTATCTCTCTCTATCTCTCTCTATCTCTCTCTATCTCTCTATCTATAACTCTATTACACTGCAGCAGCACAAAATATAGCACTCTCTGTCACTAGGCCTCTCTATCTCTCTCTCTCTATCTCTCTCTCTCTCTAACTCGATGACACTGCAGCAGCACAACACAGCACAACACAGCACAGGATGTCACAAGATGAAGCAAGATCCCAAGCAGTGATCAGGTAAGTATTGAGCAAGGTTCTGGTCAGTAAATGGCGACAGCTGGGCACGGTGACCGCACTGCACGCTATTCCAGACCGGAATGGCGTCTGCAGTGTAGTCCCCGTTAGTTTAAACCCCCCTCCATGGCTGTGATTGGTCCGTCGGTCCGACGGACCAATCACGGCCTTTGGGGGCGGGCGGGGTGAGGTGGGGTGACACCAGTGTCACCCTTACACCCCGCGGTGATTGGTGCTGTACTTTACAGCACCAATCACCTCCGATCCCGTGTCACCAGCGAACGTTATTCGCCGGTGACACAGAAAACGCTGTAATTGGCTGTTCACACTGAACAGTCAATCACAGCGATCGCCGACGGGGGGGCTGCATCGCAGCCCCCCCTGGGCATGCAGGGACATGTCTGCTGTCAGGGACAGCAGACATCGTCCCTCTGTCACTGCGTCTCTAGACGCAGTGACAGTTAGAAGTCATGACGTATATATACGTCATGTGTCGGTAAGTACTTCCCGGCCATGACGTATATATACGTCAAATGTCGGGAAGGGGTTAACATATTAAATGAAATAACATTAATCTCCAACAATATCAAAAAGTTATCAAGTTTACAAGTTATAAAGGGTCTATTTATCTACCTGACCCCAGTCACTGACTTAACATTCAATATTCATACCTCCCAACTTGTAAAGATCGAGAATCGGTACCCTGTGCACCTCAGACGCACACACCTGAAATTTTGGGGCATGGCCTGGCAATGAGGGGTGTGTCCTACCCACGCCCTGCATGTACACAGCATTTATTCACTGCTGCTCTGTTTGTTCAGAGCAGCACTGAGCAGGGAGGACTCCCAACTGTCACTCCCACGGCATGACACTGCTAGCTCCGTACGGGATGCAGGACCATCCCCAAAAAATGGGACGATCCTGAAAAATTCGGAACAGTTGGGAGGTTTGAGTATCTATCTGGCCCTATATACCACATACTTACCCATGCTTTAAAAAAATCGGGGCCTCCCCCTGCCCCCCCCCCCCCTACACATTTATCGGGGCCTCTACATGAGCCCCCGCACCCCCTCCCTCTGCCGGTCAAGTACTGGCATTGGTGGCTCTTTGGGAAGGGGGCAGGCTTAAAATGACGCAAATCGACTCATTTAGTCCCACCCCCTCCCCGAAGAGCCGCGAATCACAGCATTTACACGAATAGGGGCGGGACTTAATGACAGCTTCTCCTGAAGAAGAGACACTTCACGTAGGCTAGTAGGATATAGCACAGAATTCTAAAGCAACCGATGAGGGCTGCTTGGGAATCTTGCTGCCATACTCTTTAGTACAGTAGCTGGGAATCTACTCTATTATTGGTGCTAGGGCTGGCAATGGACAAAGCATCGGCTCACGGGGCTCCTGTCTGTGGTATATCGGCCATATGTAATGTCACCTCTCAGGTTCCCTTTCACCATATGTTTCTCTCCCTGTGACATAACACACTTAGTCATGAATTCAAGTTTTGTCAGAAATCAGATTTATATGCTAATTACCAGCTAGTCACACAAAGGGACTTTTAATTACCATTTCCATCTGCCAGCGGGTGTTTCTGAAGAGCCGTCAGTGAGGCGAATCACTTTCCTTCATTTATTTTCTATTGTTGGCTTTGTTCACATTATAAGATCACGAGAGGATATATGGGGGCCAATTCAGAGCTGTCGGAATTTGGTCCTGTCTCCACAGAGAGCGGCCGGCATAAAAGGAAGTCCAGGCTTACTATTATCTGCGAATAGAGGAAAAATCATCCGATGGTGATTAACCATTGAATGATTTTATCGTCAGTGCGGGTGCATGTGAGCGGATGGGTAAGCGTACACATGCACTCACAGGGATTCGTGCAGCAGGGCGGGCGTGCGTTCGATGAGGTGACATTTACCTGCTCACTAGGCAGAGGAAATACGCAGCCTAGCGAGCAGGACTGAATGACCCCCATATGGTGACTGAGCCAATATCCCTGTAGCTGTAGCACAGTGGCTGGAATATGGTGAGCCACGGGCAGGTGAGTGGCTGGAATAAAGGGGGCCACAGGTGTCACGTGGTAACATGAACACCACCACCCCCCCCCACTCCAAATCCAATCGCATGCGCCCGCACAGATGAGAAATCTTTCGATGGTTTATCACCATCTAATGACTTTTCTTCTCTTCAATGAGATTTTTCTGCTGCTCGTTCCTGTCCAAATTGGGTGGGGGGGGGGGGGGGGGGGGCTGCTGAGGTCATGGTACTCAGAGCAGGCAGGAGCACACCTGGTATCACTGACGTCCGTCCAGCGTTTCAATGGGCACAACCACCATTTTTTGTGGCCACGTCCATATAAAGCTGGGTGCCCCCTACAGAACCTGTCAATGAGTGTGGGGGTCTGCACATGCGTGTGCGCAGTCCCCCACTATTGGAGACGGGGCCGAACTCGGACCTGAAGAAGCTGGCCTGAATCGGCCCCATTATATCAAATCTTCAGCTGCATCTCTACACGATAGCATTCCCCCCCGTGAGTGGCATCCATATACCAGTGTGATTCACACGCAGTAAGGTAACATCACATTCATCTTGTTGCTTGAAGAGAAATAAAGTTAAAAGTATAATTACTTTTGTAACAAATCCGTACTAGAGGAACCGCGAGGATCTACCCTGGGTCCCTACAGTACTAGAGGAACCGCGAGGATCTACCCTGGGTCCCTACAGTACTAGAGGAACCGCGAGGATCTACCCTGGGTCCCTACAGTACTAGAGGAACCGCGAGGACCTACCCTGGGTCCCTACAGTACTAGAGGAACCGCGAGGATCTACCCTGGGTCCCTACAGTACTAGAGGAACCGCGAGGATCTACCCTGGGTCCCTACAGTACTAGAGGAACCGTGAGGACCTACCCTGAGTCCCTACAGTAACGTAGAACTCACCTCCCCCCACAACCCCCAATGATCACATCTCCGGCTGAGAGTAGCCCTGAACATAGGGCACCGAATCAGACCTGAACACACAGTTGTGATTTTGAACAACGGACAATTATCGGTACACTGTGCAATGTGTGCATGTGTACGGTGGTTCTCAGTAAGCATGTGCAAGTCCATCCAGCAAAGTCCTGAAACATTTTCTTAATGCACAGCGGTCACAAAGTGATTGACAGGAAGTAGGCGTGTGGGGGGTGGAAACCGGGAAATTTGTGGGAGTGCTCAGAAAAACGCAGATGTGCCGTGTAAAATGCCGGGGGTGTCGGGGAAACCGCTAGTTGTTGTCCACCTCATTGGGGACTGATGGAGGGTATGTAACAGTAATTCCCGATGTCTGTGTAATACTTATGTCATATTATTATTATTAATCCTCTCCATCCCGCGGGAGACAGCATCCGTGCTGGTGTGAATGCATTATCCGTGTTACATTATTGCTGACAAATGTTTGACACTTGACAAGCTCTTGTAAAACATACTGGCGTGTGGAGAAGATTATCTGGCAGCATAAATATACAGCTGGAACCACAGGCGTCCAACACTGGCTCACATTATCATGTCTTCATCACATTAACAGAACTACAAAATGAGAATTATATACACTTCTGGGTACTTGTGTATTATCACAACGCAATATTTACATTTATATCGCATATGATATCGCATACGATTTAGCGACCGATTTGATTATCGATGCTGTTTCGCAGCCGATTTTTTGCGATTTCCTGCCGGTTTGCATGGTATTCCATCCTTGCACACCCCCACTATCCAAGTCAGCCGGAAGCGTGGCGAGTGGCCTTGGTACGCGTCCTCCCGACCTGTCCATACCCCCACTATGCACGTCGGCACTGACTTGATTTTATAAAGCGCGGCGAGCCACCGAGCCCGAAGCATGGCGAGCGGACGCGTAAAACGATCCCGAAGCGTGGCGAGCGCAGCGAGCCCCGTGAGGGGACACGGATTACTTGACGTGTATTCACATCCCCTCGCAGGGCTCACTGCGCTCGCCACGCTTCGGGCTCGGTGGCTTGCTGCACTCGCCACGCTTTAAATAATCAACTCCACGGCGACATGGATAGTGGGGGTGTGCTAGGATGGAATAGCATGCAAATCGGCAGGAAATCGCGGATAATTGGCCGCAGATCGGCCGCTATATCGCATCCGATTTTTGCATGCGATTTGCGGCCGATTTCATGGGCGCCGTGATAATACACAAGTACCCACTTCGGTTATTAATAAGGGTGTGGTATGCGCCCCTGACCATCTGGGGGAAGGGGACACCACAACATTTGTTTTTCATTTTTTTTGCCACTCCCCTCCTAACACTCATGCCATCCCCTAGGCCTAGGACCATCCCATCAGATAAATCTAATGTACATGCAAATTGGTCCAATAAATCGCATGCGATCCGTTCTGACAGAGCCCGCCTGCTCCCAGCTACTCCCCCGTCGCCGGACGCAGCCCTCCACAGCCTCCACTAACCCTGGCCGTCTCCCTGAAGAGGAGACGGGCAGGGAATCCAACTCCCCGTCACTGAGTGACTGGGACGTGCGAGAGAGTGAGGCGTTTCCTGTCAGATTGAGAACCTCTCTGCCAGCCTGCGCCAGCTCAGGGAATCTGAGTTGGCTGAGAGGTGCTCCATCTGTAGCACTCCTGGGAAGCTGCCAGGAAGTTCAGGGTAAATCAGGTAAAGGCACCCACACACTACAAAGATCTGAGATCTTAAAATGTAAGCAAAAATTAACCTTTGAAATCTGCCGTCCGTCCTATACAAAAGATTTCAGCCAAGCGCACATCTTTACCAAAGATTTCTCCTAAGATCCCGTGTGCGTTCCTATGGATCTTTTGCTAAATCTTCTGATCTTTCATGCAGCATGTAAGATCAGAAGATTTAGCAAAAGATCTGCGGGAGTGCGCATCCGATCGAGATCGTCCGATTTTGCGGTAAAAAACAGTCGATCGATCAGGAAACGGTCGAACTGCAAAAAAATTGTTCTAGTGTGTGGCCACCTTAGACAGACAAGTCGGACAAGTACAGTATATGGGGCCTTTACTGTCTGCCTCATGTAAGAATGGTGCACAGACACAATGGGGTCATTCAGACCTGATCGCAGGGCTCATGCGTACGATAGTTAAAAAATGAGTGCCATGCATTGAATAGTGAGGTATGAAAAATGATAAAAATAACAATAAGTGACACCCGTAAAATAAAAATTATTATTCAATAATTTTGGTGCAGGATTGGCAGGATGTGACTGACCCTAGCTGGCTGTCATTACCGTTGTTTGTGGCCAGGATATATGCAGCTGCTGAGTCCGTCTCTCCCGCTGCACCTCTTTGATTGGTTGCTCACAGCAGGGCCGCTTCTAACGACGTCTCACGGCCACCGGCTTGCTTCGGGAGTTTCCAAGATGGTGCGGTGTGTGGCGCCCAGTATTCTTCTTGTGCTCCCTTTCCCCAAAGCCTTACATGCGTTTCGCTAGACAAAGTGCCATCAGCGCATGAAACGCGTTGGGTCAGGCAGCAGGAGAAGAAAATTGTGCACCACAAACCGCACCATCTTGGAAACTCCCCAGCTATACCGCAGCCGCATGACATAAGTCTCTCCCGCTGCACCTCTTCGATTGGTTGCTCACAGCAGGGCCGCTTAAAATGACATCTCACGGCCACCGGCTTGCTTCGGGAGTTTCCAAGATGGTGCGGTGTGTGGCGCGCAGTATTCTTCTTGTGCTCCCTTTCCCCAAAGCCTTACATGCGTTTCGCTAGACAAAGTGCCATCAGCGCATGAAACGCGTTGGGTCAGGCAGCAGGAGAAGAAAATTGTGCACCACAAACCGCACCTTCTTGGAAACTCCCCAGCTAGCCCGCAGCCGCATGGCATAATTGGAAATGGTCGTCGCGGGATTGACCAGTGGAATAGGTAAAGCAGGAGAAACAGGTTTTGTAGCCCATGCCTGAGCACTTTAGGGGAGGGTGTGATATATCTGTATTCATTGCAGCCGCTGAGTAAGTCTCTGACACTGCGATGACTGGTGCACAGTGGAAAAATAATTTGATGGTGAGCCGGTATCGAAGGGTTTTGAAGATGTTTGCACAGCTGCGAATGGCTCTGCAGCCATATACATCCATTTGCAGAGAGAGCACATTAATTCCCAAGACGGAACTTCACTCTAGCGGGGCCGCTGCAAATTCGTAGCCATGCAATCATGTCTGAATTGGCCCCTTAGATCACACGCACTGCAGAACGGCCACAAAATATTCAATGACTTCTAACCAACGGGCTACCACCATAAATGTGACCTCTGGACCTCAATGACTTCTTCCCGTTGATAGTTGATGGACAACTCCAGACCGGGTTCAGCATTGGGAAGGGATAAAAGTAACACAAATCACCCATATATTCAGAGCCAATCACCCGGTGAGAAATCTAATAGAACAAAAATTACTGCGCCTCTTGAAAGGAACATTAGATTATCTGAGGATCAAAGACTCCGCAGGAAGAGACGTAAACACAGTGACAATCTGTGACAATAATAGTCTATGGGCCAGTAAGGGAATTCAGACAGGCAGAGAACTGACAAAAGATGTTCTTAAAGACATCAAAGGATTACAAGCAACCGAACAAGGACCTGAGGTTGTGGAGCCGGAGGAGGGTTCCAAATCCTTTATACAAGATAGAACCAAAGTGAGCAGAGACGAAGAGCTGGGGGCAGAAGTAGATGTGATGGATGTGCTCTGGATGTCATCACTTCATGTCTTTATAACCACCCCAGCAAACATGTTGACATTTTATAAATAAATGATATAAATGAACCTGGAACACAGCATGCCGCCCAATCATCCTCTGGTGTTAGCTAAACTGACATAGAAATAAAGCAGGTACCTACATCTCCTTTCTAGCAGCTCTACAGACATACCGGCCCATTGCTGCTGTGCTGCTGTATTACAGGACCATTGCTGCTGTGCTGCTGTATTACAAGACCATTGCTGCTGTGCTACTGCATTACAGGACCATTGCTGCTGTGCTGCTGTATTACAGGACCATTGCTGCTGTGCTGCTGTATTACAGGGCCATTCCTGCTGTGCTGCTGTATTACAGGCCATTGCTGCTGTGCTGCTGTATTATAGGCCATTGCTGCTGTGCTGCTGTATTACAGGGCCATTGCTGCTGGGCTGCTGTATTACAGGGCCATTGCTGCTGGGCTACTGTATTACAGGGCCCTTGCTGCTGCATTATGGGGTCATTGCTGCTTTATTACAGGACCACTCCTGCTGTGCTGCTGTTTTACAGGGCCATTGCTGCTGTGCTACTGTATTACAGGGCCATTGCTGCTGTGCTGCTGTATTACAGGGCCATTGTTGCTGTGCTACTGTATTACAGGGCCCTTGCTGCTGCATTATGGGGTCATTGGTGCTTCATTACAGGGCCATTGCTGCTGTGCTACTGTAGTACAGGGCCATTGCTGCTGTGCTACTGTATTACAGGACCATTGCTGCTGTGCTACTGTAGTACAGGGCCCTTATTGCTGTGCTGCTGCATTACGGGGTCATTGCTGCTTTATTACAGGACCATTCCTGCTGTGCTGCTGTATTACAGGGTCATTAGTGCTGTGCTACTGTTTTACAGGACCATTGCTGCTGTATTTCAGGACCGTTGCTGCTGTGCTGCTGTATTACATGGCCATTGCTGCTGTGCTACTGTATTACAGGGCCATTGCTGCTGTGCTGCTGTATTACAGGGCCATTGTTGCTGTGCTACTGTATTACAGGGCCATTGCTGCTGTGCTACTGTATTACAGGGCCATTGCTGCTCTGCTGCTGTATTACAGGGCCATTGTTGCTGTGCTACTGTATTACAGGGCCCTTGCTGCTGCATTATGGGGTCATTGCTGCTTCATTACAGGGCCATTGCTGCTGTGCTACTGTATTACAGGGCCATTGCTGCTGTGCTACGGTATTACAGGGCCATTGCTGCTGTGCTACTGTATTACAGGACCATTGCTGCTGTGCTACTGTAGTACAGGGCCCTTATTGCTGTGCTGCTGCATTACGGGGTCATTGCTGCTTTATTACAGGACCATTCCTGCTGTGCTGCTGTATTACAGGGTCATTGGTGCTGTGCTACTGTTTTACAGGACCATTGCTGCTGTGCTGCTGTATTTCAGGACCATTGCTGCTGTGCTGCTGTATTACAGGGCCATTGCTGCTGTGCTATTGTATTACAGGGCCATTGCTGCTGTGCTACTGTATTACAGGGCCATTGCCGCTGTGCTACTGTATTACAGGACGATTGCTGCTGTGCTACTGTATTACAGGACGATTGCTGCTGTGCTGCTGTATTACAGGGCCATTGCTGCTGTGCTATTGTATTACAGGGCCATTGCTGCTGTGCTACTGTATTACAGGGCCATTGCCGCTGTGCTACTGTATTACAGGACGATTGCTGCTGTGCTACTGTATTACAGGACGATTGCTGCTGTGCTACTGTATTACAGGGCCATTGCTGCTGTGCTACTGTATTACAGGGCCATTGCTGCTGTGCTACTATATTACAGGGCCATTGCTGCTGTGCTACTATATTACAGGGCCATTGCTGCTGTGCTACTGCATTAGAGGCCATGGGGGATATGATTAATATGGAAGGGCTTTGTTACAGTAATGTGTCATACACATGGGGCGAATGTATGCTATTAGCATTTGGAACAGGGCGAATTCGGTAATGTGGGGATTCGGCGGCGGGCCTTCTGTGGAGCATCGTATCAGCGCTCAGTAAGCTTACGAGCCTTACAGAATCACCCACTAAGCACGGATTGCTCCATATGTAGCCCCCCCCCCCCCCAGCGACGGCGATGCACGGCATTGCGCGTCGCTATCGCCGAGCAACATATATACAGCATGCAGTATGAATTTAGTCATCACCAGTATCCTCTCACCAGAGACCACTGACCGTGACAGATCGCTCAGCATATGCCGGGTGTGTGCAGCCACGGCAAACAGACTGTTTGCCAGATGCATGCACCCAAGGCTGCAGGGGCCCATGGGGTGGCGGCAGATAGTCGTGCCCATGGTAACGCCCTGTGTTTCAAGGGCGTTCCCATGTAAACGCTGGGCATTCTCACGGAAATCGGAGAGTGACGTTAGTGACGCGGGCGGGCAACTGACATCACTGGATTCACAGGGCGGGTTTGCAAGGGTACGAATTTGCATCCGAGCGAATCAACCAGAATAACCCCCTACAGATGTAGCCCCTGCCATCCTTGGCCGGGGCTCGCCAGACCCTCCCCGCTGGCGAGCGCCGGCGGACAGGGACTACACTGAACTGGGACACGCGTGCGTCTCACACGCACGTGCGTCCCGGTCTCTCGGCGGGGACGCTGCGTGTCCCTGCCCGTCTCCGCTTCAGGGAGATGGGCAGGGTTAGGGGGGGGGGCGCTCAGGGCGGCGAGGGGTACCTGCGGCGACGGCGGGGGAGGCGGCGGGGACCGGAGGCAGGCTCCGTTGCCAGGGGGTGCGCGAGCGCCTCGTGCGCGTGAGCCCCATGGAGGGGCTGGGGTTAGAAACGCGAGCCCTGCAAAGATGGGCCGAGCCCCATCTGTAGGTGTGCAAGTGCACAGTATCCGGGCACGGCCCCAAGGTGACGAGAGCGTGAGGCCACGTCTACTTTTTGGGCACGCACACGCGCAAGGCCCAACTTCTTTATGGCACATGTTAGGAGACGTAATTCACCCCTGGATAATAATATATTCATTTAGGCACAGCTTTTTTGTCTATGAGAAAAAGGTTCCAGTCGTCACCTAAAAGTACAAGTTAATTTACTGAACGTTGGAACATTGTAAAGTGCCGTTACTGTGATACACTGAGCACGATCAGATAGAAGCACTGGTCCTAGGGACCAACTGGTTAATCTGAGAATCTCTGCTGGTGACTCACTGGCTGCATCTTAGCCAGAGGGTGACTGCAGTTATGGGATCTGGTCCTAGCAGCTGCTAAGATGCAGTCAGAACTGTGTATCTCAGAAAACAATCATTCAATCATTCTCTCTATACTCAGGGAAAACATCTCTATACTCATGAAAAACATCTCCTAAGGCCAAATGTAAGAGCCAGCAGGTGTCCGAGTCTGCCGATGTTTGGGCGATTTAGCAACAAGATTATTTTGGTCCGTTCGTACAGACCGTTCGTTTTCACGGGGACCAATGTTCGGCGTATGCTCACGCACAGCTGCATTTCTGCACATGTGCATACGCCGGGCGGGTGAGTGCGGCCATGGCGAACAGACCGGGGCGAATTTGCAGCCTTGCGAATCAACCAGAATAAGGTCCTTGCCAACCTGCAGCCTATTACAGTACATGTGATTTATATAGGCTTCCTCTGAAAGATCATGACATAGCGGCCCATTTATCACATATTCAATGCAATCTGGGCACGATCTTAAGCTGACCATACACTAGGGAAGTGGTTCCCAAATTGTGTGCCTAGGCACCCAGGGGTGCCTTGGGTTGGTGGACCAGGATCAATTCATATTAGTTATGTGCAATGTAACAGGCAAAACCAGTGCTGGTGGCTGCCAATCATAATATAGGTGGACAAACAGAAGCAAATCCTGTCCCTCATCACATAACTGTGACATATAAACACACTGCACTTACTTTTATATTTTTTCCTGAATTTCTCAATAAGAAACATTTGGCCTAGGGGTGCCTTGAAAACATTTTGATGCTCTAGGGTGCCGTGATTCAAAAAAGTTTGGGAACCCCTGAACTGATTGAAGAAGTCACCCGCGATCCCCCCTTGATTGGTATGGAATCCCGGCGGTCGGAATCCCGTTGGTCAAAATCCCGACGCCGGAATCATGACTGCCGAAATCCTGACAAGGGAGGACGTGGATCTTCCCCCCCTTGCGGGCTCGCCACACAGCGGGCCTGGTGTTTCGCTACGCTCGGCACACTAATTTATTCTCCCTCTATGAGTGTCGTGGACAGAGGGACAAAGTGCCGGGATTTCGGAGTTCGGGATTCCGGCGCCTGGATTTTCACCGTCGGGATTCCGACCGCCGGGAAAGTGACTGCATCCCGAATAACAAGTGTAGCATCTATGGTCCTGCTATGAGGGGGAGTCAGCCACAGAAGCGATATCGACGGCTTTCAATTAACTGAATCAAACTCGCAGGGGAGGGGAGGTGCCCCCTTGGGAGCCGGAGCTCAGCAGCAAATTGCAAGAGTTACAAATCTGTATCCCACACATACCAAGCAGGTTTTGTTCAAAGATATAAAGTGTTTAGAACGTACAGGGCCTTATACAGAATTGGGAGTTGGCAGTTGTGCTTACAGTACCCCTCCTCTGCTGCAAGAGACGCCGTCAGGCTTACAGCCTCCTCCCTTCATGGTGGCTTGGGAAACAGACATGTTTGCAGCCTGAGATGACCGCACGCTGACTAGCCAATCGTACGTGGTGATGTCACTACTGTACCTTGCGGCATCTGGCACTTACCTCTATCTGCAGGGTGTTCTGCCACTAGAAGTTCCCCCTGTCCTCCGGCATGCCTCTGTGCCTGTCCCAAGCAGCACCTCTAATAAGCCAGGCCCCGGCTTCCGCAGGCTCCCTCAGACATTGCAGAGTGTTCCTGGAGAGTTTACATGAAACGTGTTACATTTGGCTTCCAGTTGTGACTTAGCAGCCTGTCCAGGCATCCCATTCTCCACTAGCCCCAGGCTAATGCAGAGACCGGCACAGAGACATTGACACAAGCACTCACAAACCTACTAGGGAAGGTAATTCGCAAACATGTACATGCACTACGTAGAGACCTGCACGTGGCAGAGAGAACATTGCTAATGCATTATACAGCGCCACATAACACACAACAGTTTCTCAGACTTTCTGGCAGCATTGGCCTGATAATGAGCCCACACTGTGGGGGTTATTCTGATTCACTCAGAAAGGCACAATCACTGTGCAGAGAGAATTATATTTGGGCGGGGGTGTACTTAAAACTGATTTCTGTATTGCAGTGTAAAAATAAAGCAGCCAGTATTTCAGGGTTGCCGACCCTCCCGGAATTTGCGGCAGTCTCCCGAAAATCGGGTCCCCCCTCCCGGCCCCCAGAAGGGTGGGCAACCCTCCCGGAATCAGGGGGACCCCCACTGAGCCCCCCCCCCCCCCGATCGCGGCATTTAAATGACGCAATCCGCGGGTCTCAGAGGAGGGGGCAGAGCTAAAATGGCACAATCGTGTCATTTTAGCCCCGCCCCCTCCATGGAGATCAGATATTTCGGCTATTTGTCGTAATGGGGGCAGGGCTTAATGATGTCACTGTTAAGCCCCGCCCCCGAACTCGTAATGAAAGATTCCTCTCCGGGCTTCTCCCGGAGAGGATCTTGTGCAAGTCGGCAACCCTGCAGTATTTACCCTGCACATAAACAATAAAACTGCACATATAACTCTCTCTCTGCACATGTTACATCTGCCCCACCTGCAGTGCACATGCACATGCCCATTAGAGAGTGATTGTGCCTTTCCGAGTGAATCAGAATAACCCCCTATATCCTCAGAACTGTGGGCAGTCCATGCTCAGTCCGGACCTTTGAAGCCCGTGAGATAACTATCTCCGTCACTGCTTGTTGTGTTTGGGGAAGTTACACAGCAAACCCTGCAGAGGAGGGTGTGGTGGTGGCAGCTGTATTCACAGACAATGCGGCTTCTTTACCTGTCATAAATACGGAGATCTCTCTTCAGGTGTAGTACATGCCTCCTGCAACCTCTACTAAACACACTGCCTATCTGACAAAGGGCCTCATTCAGTAAGGATCGCCTATGACATACCTCCCTACTGTCCCGAATACAGCCAGACAGTCTCGCTAATTGGAGATGGCCCCTCAGTCCCACGGGTGGTAGTGTCCTGCGAGCGGTGGGAGATCAACGCAGCCGGTGATTGCTGAAGAGATGCCGTTCTCCTGCCACCTCTTGTCTGCATACCACCCCCTGCCTGCATACCATCCCCTGCCTGCATACCACATCCTGCCTGCATACCATCCCCTGCCTGCATACCACCCCCTGCCTGCATACAATCCCCTGCCTGCATACCACACCCTGCCTGCATACCATCCCCTGCCTGCATACCACCCCCTGCCTGCATACCATCCCCTGCCTGCATACCACACCCTGCCTGCATACCATCCCCTGCCTGCACTACAATGCAATCACATTTTAAGAGGAACATCATGACCATCGGTAGTGTTGTCCTTTCCCTCTGCTACTGCAGAGTATGTCTAACCTTACTCATGTTACATACCTCCCAACTGTCACGATTTCCGCGGGAACGTCCCGATATTCAGGGACGGTCCCGCGTCCCGCCCGGGGCCGCCATTGTCCCGCGGTGGGGGGGACAGTTGGGAGCCCCCCCAGCTTGCCGAGAATAGACGCTGTGCGCATGCGCACAGCATCTATTCAGCGCCGATGAGCGGCTAAAACGGGGGCGTGGCCGGAGTTCGCGTCACCCCGTGAGGCCACGCCCCCTTTCCTCGAGGCCACGCCCCCTTTTCGGGAGCGCGCGTGGCTTCGCCGCGCGAACGTCCCGACCTCCCAACTTCAAAAGTTGGGAAGTATGATGTTACCTGTAGGAGTCCAGCTTGCAAGGCCAAGGAAACATCGCCTTTGCACTGGACATGATAGGGGTGATTGCATGTCAGCTTTTATTGCTCACACATTGCATGCATGAAATGATGCGCCTGATTCAGACCTCTTTGCTAGGCCTTTCCCCCCAACACTGATCATACTCACCTACCCCATGGTTTGCTGATCAGAGCTCCTGGGGGGCTGCTGGTCATCAGTGCTTCCTGCTTATGTGGCCTCTGGAGCTGTAAAGTGAGATGCTGCTTTGCAGCATCACTTTACTGCACCAGGAGTCATAGGAGGAGCAGAGCAAAGCCCTGATGCCCGGCAGCCCTCACTGGCTGGGGCACTAATCAGCGGATACTGGGAAGGTGACAATCATTATTTATTATTGTTTTTATTACACAGTAATCATCTCGTTAGCTGATCACACTGGTCCTGTCCCTGCACTGCTGTTCCTGCCTGGGGCAGAGAAGCTGTGCAGAACCCCCCAATTCACCAGCTGAAGGTGACGTTATTATCACAGGGCTCACTGTTGATGTTTTTTTTTTAACTTTTTTTTCTTTTTGTAAATTTGGCCAGATCACATTTCTTATTATAATTACGGTGGCCGCCCCCCTCTGCCGAATCCCCTTGGTTCATGTGTGGAGATGTACGCGAACACATCCCCACGCCTGCAGCCAAAGGGGAGAGAAATCAACCGATGGTCGCCGATCATGAAATGATTTCTCTCCCCTTCGAAGAGGGGGCGGGTGCTGATGTCATGTGACATCAGCTGCCCACCCCTGGCACGCCAACTTGCGTATATATGTAGGGGCAGCACGAACGGTGTAATGGTTAGCATTACTGCCTCACAGCACTGAGGTCATGGGTTCCATTCCCACCATGGCTCTAACTGTGTGGAGTTTGTATATTCTCCCTGTACTTGTGTGGGTTTCCTCCGGGTACTCCGGTTTCCTCCCACAATCTAAAAATATACTGGTAGGCTAATTGGCTCCTAACAAATTAACCCTAGAATGTCTGTGTGCGTGTATATGTGGTAGGGAATGTAAGCTCCACTGGGGCAGGGACTGATGTGAATGTTCAACTATACTCTGTAAAGCGCTGTGGAATATGTATACGCTATATAAGAAACGTAATAAATAAATATATATATATATATATATATATATATATATATATATATACTGTATACACAGGAAGAGGCAGCGATTCCTGAGTTTGACTCCTTCTTTCTTCCTGTGCATATTGGACCCATACAACTGTCGAGTTACAGTTGAAAGAAACAAAAATGACTTGGGATTCCAACTGTCGGGGCGTTCTAACAGTTGGAATCCCAGATTGAATTCCCCCCTATTTTTGTTTAAACTTAATTAAGCATTTTTGTTAAAAATTATTTTGAATCAAATTTACATAGCTTTTTACCTAATTTCATAATAATAATAAAAAAAAAATTACTAAAACTTCTGGGGACATTTTTGGAAAAAAATATAAGTTAATTAAGTGGTTAACAAAAGCCAAAGGGTTACATTTACTAAAGCGTCTAAAATGTTAGGAGGTGATGTTGCCCTTAGCAACCAATCAGATTTCAATCTATCAGATTACTTCTCTATTGCATCATACAAAATGATAGACAGAACCTGGTTGGTTGCTATTGGCAACATCAACTGTTTTTATTTTTGGAAGCTTAAAATAATTTTGCCTCAAACTTTTAATAAGATGCAAAACCGTAATTGATTATAAAATATAAATGATTAATACGAAACTAGGATGATTTATTTGTTGGCAGCTAATTGCCCACACTGCGTTAACAAAGATGAATAAAGCCAGACAGTGGGGGAGATGTAGCAAGCTTTGAAAAGAGATAACGTTGAGAGGTTGCCCATAGCAACCAATCAATCACCTCTTTTCGTTTTTAGAATCTCAATTAAATGTACACCCTAGAATCTGGCTGGTTGCCATGGACAACTTCTCCACTACATCTCTTTCTGATATTTGATACATCTCCCCCATATGTTAACGGTTATACAGGATTCCAGAAGGGGAACACAGATTTATTAAGCTCAGTGAAGTGATAAAGTGTCTGTGTTTTTATCACCGGCCAATCAGCTCCTATCTGTCATTTTTCAAACCAAGCCTGTAACTTCACAGGCAGGAGCTGATTGGTCGGTAATAAAAACCAGACACTTTATCACTTCACCGAGCTTAATAAATCTACCCCACAGAGACATCACAATCACACGACTCACATTCTGCTGGGTGCTATCAGACTCACCTGGGGGGGGGCCGGATGCGGAAAGCAAACAGTAATGCCTGTGGTATGATTCCTTAATTCCCAGACAATGTTGATGCATTCACATAAGACGGGGCTGCTTGGGGCGGTATCTCCACGCGAGGTCACTTGGGACGTCCCGGCAGCTCCTCCATTACTGTTATGTTATAAATAGATATGACAAAGGAGCCAGCAGAGGCTGCTGTAACTTTCCGAGGAAACACAGTGTCTGCGAGGATGAAACAAAGCTGTGTTCCCAATCTGTGATATTCAGGAAGAAAACATCACGGGACACGAGGACAACAAACCAATGCAAGCTGTTGTGGAGTATCGGGCTGGGCCGTGCACGCTGTGTCCTGGCGCAGAGACATCAGCGCCGCAGGGAAAACAGCTGATTACAAGGGGCGAGCGGAAGCGTTGGATTAAGATTTATTGGGGTCTAAGCCTGAGGGCCAGATGTATCCAGCTTCAAAAGTGATAAAGTGGAGAGTGATAAACAACCAATCAGCTCCTACCTGTCATTTTTCAAACGCAGCCTGTAACAAGGCAGGTATCAGCTGATTGGCTGGCTGTTTATCACTCTCCATTGTATCACTTTTTGAAGCTTGATCCATCTGGCCCTGAATCATTGGTGTTGGGAAATCTGTCAATAAAACTTTATTATCCAAAATGTTGTGTTGCCTAAGGCATGTCCTGTGTCTCTATGCACGGAATGCGCCTGTGCTGATTGGGATTCACTGCACACAGGCCCTTATTCTGATCGGTGCGGATTTTTCCGCATGCGGTCGTACCGCCGATGGTTTTCCACTGCGCATGTGCAGAGGTCGCTCTGCGCATGTGCAGGCGGTTTCGCCGTACCTATTCTTTAGACGCCGCACAGGGGGCGGAGAGGGGCGTGAAGGGCTACTAAGCCTCATTACCCTATGCATACGCCCCGTATGCATAGGGTAATGCAGGGCGTATGCATGGTAATGAAGCCGTGACGCATGTGTAGGGGGCGGGCATCTGACATCGCCGGATGTCAGCTGCCCGCCGCCATACATGATTTCATACGGACAAGTGTCCGTGTGGTCTAGGGTGGCGGGCGCTGGTGGAGCGTGCGGCCCTGCATTCGATGTTCGGCGACCATCGAATGCAGGGGCTGCTCCCAAGATGGAGGAGGCGTATCCCCGTCCACTTTCATGCGGACCGCCACATATCCGCGTACGGACGGAGGTGGCGATCCGTATGGAAGGCGGGGATTCGCCTGCACGGTCCTGGCCGCATATTCTGATCTGGCCGCACAGATCAGAATAAGGGCCACAGTTCTGTGAGCGCCTCTGAGCGCATCGCTTGCGCAAACATTCCAAGTTGCTGCGTTCTGCTCGCTCTCTGTTAGCTATACCACACCAGAAGATGACATGGCGTTTTTTGGGTGTGTTTGAAAAAATGTAGGCGTGACCAGGTGTTTATTAGGGTGGTTCTCTGACATCAGCGCTGGCCACTCCCACCCCGTCTCTGTCACAGATTAGTGGAAGCCTCAGACCTACTCACATTTTCTAAAACTGGAAGGTACTCTTCGATGTTCCGGCATTTGCGAATATTGAAATTTCACTTGGTAAGGCTGGCGTATACCTGATCACAGGGCTCCAAAAATGAGCAGTTCAGCGATCATTTCTGAATTAGGCCCACAAGCTGATCACTGTGTAGAAAAAAAAATTCCTACTCACCTCCCCAGGGGGTGCTGATCGCTACTTCAGTGAGCACTGCCAGTCTTCGGGGATCCCTGCTGCTCTATGACCCCCGGTGTAGTAAAGCACACCTCCCAACAGTCCCTATTACCGCGGGAATGTCCCGGTTTTTCTGGGACGTTCCCGCGTCCCTCCCGCGGCCTCCAGTGTCCTGCGGCGAGAAGCAGGCTGTTGGGATTCCCCCTGTCGGCTGCTGAGCAGCGGGGAATAAACGCTGTGCGCATGCGCATAGCGTCTATTCCCGCAGCCAGGGGGCTGGGGGCATGGCTAGAAGCTCACAGAGCCTCTGAGTCATGCCCCCATAGCGTCAAAACGGGGGCGTGGCCTCGCAGGAGAGCAGCGATTATAGGCCACTCCCCTTTAATTAGGCCACACCCCCAACATTTTCAACGCGCCTCTGGCGTGCATCCAACTGTCCCTCCTCCGGCTCTTTGTAAGTTGGGAGGTATGAGTAAAGTGATACCGCAAATTGCCAGCTCACTTTACAGCACCGGGGGTCACAGAAGGAGGAAGCTCTGAAGAACGGTGGCACTGCAGGAGCAGATTCCTAGGTGGTGATTATGAATCAGCAGTGGTGGGTGGGTCACGGTGTGTGTGATGGGAGGTGGCCCATACTTGCCTACTTTTGAAAACTAGTTTCAGGGAGATTGTAGTTGGTAGTAGAATTTTGCACAGCGCCCCATTGAGGGGGCGTGTCATGCTCCACCCAAAGGGCGTGTCTAGTTCCATATATGGAGAGATTGTGAAAAGAGATTGTGAATGTGGCACCTAGAACCGTGGCTGTGTACTGCTACATCTGAGGGGAATCTTCTAAAATGACTTATATCCAAATGTAGATAATCCCCAAAACAGTAAGAGATACTATACTTGGTAAAGTGCTGGGAAATGGTGCTGATGACTCAATGTGTAATGTGGGCTGACATGAGGGAGATTGCTAGACTAATGTGGGAGAGAGGGAGATTGCTGCTATGTCAGGGAGTCTCCTGCAGAATGCAGGAGGGGAGGCAACCATGGGGTGGCCACAGCAGGGAGGGAGGGTGCTATTGGCAGTGGGAACTGCGATGAATGTTCAGCATTGGGGTATTTATTATGAAAAAATACCCCAAAAATGCTGCGTACACCCTTCACAAGGACATAGGTCCCTGCATGTGATAATTGATACATTGGTCCGATGTTAGTTACAGCACATGCGCATCTGATAGTGAGGATGGTGATAAATCCTGTTTCCATCTGATCACATGGGAGCTAAGGGGTTACTGACTACCCCCACCAATGCAAGGTTCTGTTTCTGGTTTTTAGTTATTCACATTATTATAAGTTTCAAGGGACTAACAAAGCATTTATCGGCATTGCGACCCCTGTCATAAATTGCTCATTATATCATATATCCTTTAACTGGCTGACTACACAACACACAATTTTCAGAGGACTCGGCAGAATGCCTCCGCTCCCTTCTCTCCCGGGGTAAACCCAGGTTGAATTGTGAATTTTAGATTTTGTGATGTGAAATATTTAATGTCTCCTTTACAGCAACAATGACGATACTGTAGGATAGATTTTAGGAAAATTTTATAAAACTTTAAATAACTTTCCTGCCACAGACCCATTTCCTTCTGGGCCCAAAATCCTGCAAAGCATCATACAAAGTAGTAAGTACTGAAGCGAGGAGTAGTTGCCCATAGCAACCAACTTGTACCTATAAATTTGTAGAATCATAGCTGCCTCCCCTCCTGCAGCAATCTCCCTCTCTCCCTCATTAGTCTAGCAATCTCCCTCATGTCACCTAGCCCACATTACACTGTTACATCATAGTTACCTCCCCTCCTGCATTCTGCAGGAGACTCCCTGACATATAGGTTAGACGGGGTGGTCCACTGCACAAGACTGGGGAATTGCGTAATAATGGCAATAGGAAATGTGGCCCCCTCTTAGTTAATCAACCACTACCGTATCCAGTAGTTTAATCGGTATATAGGGGTGTGCTACCACGGACAAAAGGTTAGGACTGTATTACAGGAGAGAGAGAATAGCTTGTCTTATGGTGGTGCACCATTTATAATAAATGAAACATAAAAATTAGCTTTTATTATTATAGGTTAAAAGTCTGCGAAATATGACGAACAAACATATAACATAAATACAAGTGAGACACAAGTGTGGTTAAAATGGCTCGTGCGGCTTCTCACTCCACTGTTCTTAATCTATACAATCACTGACACAGTTAAGATTCCCTCTATTGTCCAAGTGGATCTACTGGGGACTGCGTTTATATTTAATTCAATTGTGAACCTGTAACAGTAACCATGCACATCTACTGGATTATTGTGTCTTATGTACACGAATAGATACTTAATCACTTCTATCTCTAAATGGTAAGATGTGCTGTCTCTCAGCACTGCGAGTGGCAGGTATAACACAGGTATTATGCAGAGTGGCTCTGTGCCTACAAACTGCAGTTCCTTGCTACTGCGCCTCGCCGGAGTGATGGCAACGGTTACTGTTAAACTAACAGCGTCTCTTGGTGGCGTTACCGCTACCGCTAGTTGCAGACTCTCCCCGTGGGGACGAGTTCATGCACAGCCGGCTAGCGTGTATCCACCTCACACCCAGTGCCGCTGGTGTTAGGCACAGCGGTTAGCTAGGGTGAGAGATAATCTGATAACTAAGTACATTAGAGTCCTAACAAGGACTAATAAATACAGTCACAATTATAGACAGAGTTGAAGTGAGAAGACGTCCGCACGGCCTGGGCAGCCGGCGTACGCTTCGCAGGTCTTCTTCAGGGCAACCCGTGTGTTTGCCCAGGACAGGTTAATATTGCTTGAGCTCCGTTTGAACCAACCAATGGGGGTCCCCCTCTTAATTGATGGTGCCGCCCCTGTTTCAATTGATTGTGGAGTGTTACATTAACTTTTTCTCCACATCGTATATATCGCTGATAATCTAGTTAAGTCAGTTATGTTCCCTGTTTATAATCAGGGTAGATTCATCTGTGTCTATGCAAAAGTTGGTCCCCTGTCACACAATTGTGTGATAATCCATTAATTGGGTATATGTTAGTGATACACGGGACTCCGTGTTTCCTCTATGCGATCTGTACTGTTGTCCTGTCACTAGCTTACATCTAGTGATTCTAAGGTCCCTATCCGTCTGATGTCGGCACTAATAGCTGTCGACTAGACGGAAGTGTCTGAATCGGGGTCAGGCGTTTGAGATTATAGTTATAATTACAGACTTTTATGTCAATATACATTCAGAAATTGAGTTATGCGCTGGTCTATCGATTAAAGATTATATCAGTGATTTAGCGGGGTTCCGTGTTTTTTCTCCCCTATGTGACATAGACAGGATTCTCTGTTGATTCTTCTATTCCCTCAGTACTGGAGTCAGTAATGCGTGTATCAGCATTGCGCGTATTACATTTGTCTGGTTGGTAGGTATAATCCTTGCGGAGATTGACATTTGTACCATCCCCTTTTAAGTGTAGCCGAGGGATTCCATTACATCGCTGGTAAGTATGATTTCTTGTTAAGAAATTGCTGTTTCTGTGTTATTCTTCAATTAATTCCTAAATCCCTATCCGCCTGTTGTCGGCACTGGTGAATGTCGACTTGAAGGAGGTGTCGGGATTAGGTTCAGAGATTATAGATCACAGTAGTGATTGCATTTGGGACCTAGTATCCTTAAATCTTTGGCTCTCCAAAAGTGGTGATTATTAAGGATGACTACTGAACTGGGTTTCCAGCTCATCGGCTGTGCATCCTCCCGTGAGTATTATAGTGGGTCATCAGTTCTCCGTCTCCTCTTACTTTACATCATATCTCTATTATAATCATACAAGACCTACTGATAATGTTCCTTTGTGACTTTTGTGTGTTGACACTCAAGTAGTGTCGATTGGGTGGTTGATTCTGTCCCCTTTCTTGGGAACCATCTCCGTGTTAACCTCTGTCCCATGTTTGGGAGCCGTGTCTGTGTATCACCACAGGGGTGTATGATAATATAAATAAAATACGTGTGGGTGTGATGCCCAGGTGAGATTGTGAGGGTGCTTATGTTGGGGCATACCAACATCTCCATATTGCTAGATGTGGTAATATAGTTTTTGTGGTGTCTATCTTAGATTAGAGAAGTCTGTTACTCAAACAAAAAGTGTAATGTGCCAAAATCATGTAAAAAAATCGTGTGAATACAGTGACGCAACCGTGTACAGATTACTCTGGGGTGATGTAAGGAATTGGTATCGTTCTTACTTGTGGTGTGTAACATGTATAATGCCAGTGTTGATAGTGTGAGGTGTGCTCAGTGTACGTCTGTGCTTCAACCTCTTGGGGTTGTCAGAAATTAATAAATGTTGACCTTAACCTACATTGTGTGCAGTGCTAAAACATTTTTCTCACTTCATCCCTGCGGGTGTCGTTATAACGAGATAGGGTATTGGATCCTGCTGATTGAGCATTCCATATGATAATCATGAGTAGGTTTGTCACCTATATGGTAGGTTTTCTTATATATTTGACAACCAATCCTTGACAGTAATATAATATCACTACATTTGAATTCCTGTCATTGATCCTCAAAATGAGGCTTATTATCTCTATTTCTATTGGTTATGTCATGTGTACTTCAATGATAAGAGGTAACCCATAACAGATTTAATGTCACTGCGTTGGGAGTTTCTGTGATTTAATCCTCAAATAGGGCCTTGGTGTCTCTATTCCTGTTGGCTATGTAGTATGTTCTTTCTTAATAAGGGGTAGCCCATAGCAGACTTACAGGAGTCCCACTTGGGTACTACCTGATTAGAGGCTTCCAAGATTTGTCAATCCTGTTAGTTGATTTTGCTCTTTAGTATGTACATATTGTAAACATTTTTCTTAAAGAAAAGCCGCGTAGCTCAGATCTTCATTAAGGCCTTTTGGGGTCATTGTATCTAGCAAGAAGATGAATTTTGTCTCTTGTTGAAGGAGTTCTTTATCCAGGTCCCCTTGTCTGATGCCTTTTGCCAGATGCATCATACCATAGGCTTTTAGGCATCTTGGGTCACTCTGGTGGTACCTGAGAAAGTGCTTGGCTATGGGTGTCAGTGTCCTCATGTTCTGTTTGTCCCTACTGGCATTTTTTATACTTGAAACGTGTTCAAGTACTCTTTGCTTCAAGGGTCTAATGGTTTTCCCAACATACGTGAGGTTGCATGGACACCTGAGATTGTATATTACTCCTGGTGTGGTACATAATATTTTGCCTTTGATGATCCATTTCTTCTCAAATTTATCCACAAAAGCAGTGGTGCTGGTCATATACGGGCAGGCTTTGCACCCACCGCATTTGAAAGATCCTTGTTTGGCCGGCTGGCCTTTATGTGTTTGAATTTTCTCCAGATGGCTGTGGACTAATAAATCCCGTAGGTTATTGCTACGTCGCCAGCTTATCTGAATTTGGTCATCAAGAATTTTTGCCAGGTCTCTGTCTGTCCTGAGAATGTCCATGTGTCTATTAAGGATGCTCTGGACCGTTTTCCACTCCTGGCAAAAAGTACCTATGAAGCGTACTTTCTCGTCAGGTGGTTTTTGCTCCTTCTTTTTGGGAATTAGAAGTTGACCTCTCTCTTGTACATCAGCCTCTTTAACTGCTCTTTTGATCGCTCGCCTACTATAGCCTCTGTGTATCAATCTTTGGCTTAATTCTGTTGCTCTTGTCTGATAGGTTTCTTTATCCGAGCAGTTCCTCTTGGTCCTCAGGAACTCTCCTTTTGGTAAACCTTTGAGGACAGGTGGGAAGTGGGAACTGTCCCTGTGTAGAATCGAGTTTGTGGCAGTTTTTTTGCGGAAGAGGTCAGATGAAATGTGGCCATCGGCTTCAATTGTTAGTTTAAGATCGAGAAAGGTGACTGTTTGTCGACTGATGTCATGTGTCAATCGGAGCTTAAGCTGATTGCAGTTTAGGATATCTATGAATTCGATAAACTGCTCTTTATCACCCTCCCATATAATCAGCAAGTCATCTATGTAGCGTAACCAAAGGAGGACATGTTTGGTGTAGATATATAGGAATATTATGTACCACACCAGGAGTAATATACAATCTCAGGTGTCCATGCAACCTCACGTATGTTGGGAAAACCATTAGACCCTTGAAGCAAAGAGTACTTGAACACGTTTCAAGTATAAAAAATGCCAGTAGGGACAAACAGAACATGAGGACACTGACACCCATAGCCAAGCACTTTCTCAGGTACCACCAGAGTGACCCAAGAGGCCTAAAAGCCTTTGGTATGATGCATCTGGCAAAAGGCATCAGACAAGGGGACCTGGATAAAGAACTCCTTCAACAAGAGACAAAATTCATCTTCTTGCTAGATACAATGACCCCAAAAGGCCTTAATGAAGATCTGAGCTACGCGGCTTTTCTTTAAGAAAAATGTTTACAATATGTACATACTAAAGAGCAAAATCAACTAACAGGATCGACAAATCTTGGAAGCCTCTAATCAGGTAGTACCCAAGTGGGACTCCTGTAAGTCTGCTATGGGCTACCCCTTATTAAGAAAGAACATACTACATAGCCAACAGGAATAGAGACACCAAGGCCCTATTTGAGGATTAAATCACAGAAACTCCTAACGCAGTGACATTAAATCTGTTATGGGTTACCTCTTATCATTGAAGTACACATGACATAACCAATAGAAATAGAGATAATAAGCCTCATTTTGAGGATCAATGACAGGAATTCAAATGTAGTGATATTATATTACTGTCAAGGATTGGTTGTCAAATATATAAGAAAACCTACCATATAGGTGACAAACCTACTCATGATTATCATATGGAATGCTCAATCAGCAGGATCCAATACCCTATCTCGTTATAACGACACCCGCAGGGATGAAGTGAGAAAAATGTTTTAGCACTGCACACAATGTAGGTTAAGGTCAACATTTATTAATTTCTGACAACCCCAAGAGGTTGAAGCACAGACGTACACTGAGCACACCTCACACTATCAACACTGGCATTATACATGTTACACACCACAAGTAAGAACGATACCAATTCCTTACATCACCCCAGAGTAATCTGTACACGGTTGCGTCACTGTATTCACACGATTTTTTTACATGATTTTGGCACATTACACTTTTTGTTTGAGTAACAGACTTCTCTAATCTAAGATAGACACCACAAAAACTATATTACCACATCTAGCAATATGGAGATGTTGGTATGCCCCAACATAAGCACCCTCACAATCTCACCTGGGCATCACACCCACACGTATTTTATTTATATTATCATACACCCCTGTGGTGATACACAGACACGGCTCCCAAACATGGGACAGAGGTTAACACGGAGATGGTTCCCAAGAAAGGGGACAGAATCAACCACCCAATCGACACTACTTGAGTGTCAACACACAAAAGTCACAAAGGAACATTATCAGTAGGTCTTGTATGATTATAATAGAGATATGATGTAAAGTAAGAGGAGACGGAGAACTGATGACCCACTATAATACTCACGGGAGGATGCACAGCCGATGAGCTGGAAACCCAGTTCAGTAGTCATCCTTAATAATCACCACTTTTGGAGAGCCAAAGATTTAAGGATACTAGGTCCCAAATGCAATCACTACTGTGATCTATAATCTCTGAACCTAATCCCGACACCTCCTTCAAGTCGACATTCACCAGTGCCGACAACAGGCGGATAGGGATTTAGGAATTAATTGAAGAATAACACAGAAACAGCAATTTCTTAACAAGAAATCATACTTACCAGCGATGTAATGGAATCCCTCGGCTACACTTAAAAGGGGATGGTACAAATGTCAATCTCCGCAAGGATTATACCTACCAACCAGACAAATGTAATACGCGCAATGCTGATACACGCATTACTGACTCCAGTACTGAGGGAATAGAAGAATCAACAGACAATCCTGTCTATGTCACATAGGGGAGAAAAAACACGGAACCCCGCTAAATCACTGATATAATCTTTAATCGATAGACCAGCGCATAACTCAATTTCTGAATGTATATTGACATAAAAGTCTGTAATTATAACTATAATCTCAAACGCCTGACCCCGATTCAGACACTTCCGTCTAGTCGACAGCTATTAGTGCCGACATCAGACGGATAGGGACCTTAGAATCACTAGATGTAAGCTAGTGACAGGACAACAGTACAGATCGCATAGAGGAAACACGGAGTCCCGTGTATCACTAACATATACCCAATTAATGGATTATCACACAATTGTGTGACAGGGGACCAACTTTTGCATAGACACAGATGAATCTACCCTGATTATAAACAGGGAACATAACTGACTTAACTAGATTATCAGCGATATATACGATGTGGAGAAAAAGTTAATGTAACACTCCACAATCAATTGAAACAGGGGCGGCACCATCAATTAAGAGGGGGACCCCCATTGGTTGGTTCAAACGGAGCTCAAGCAATATTAACCTGTCCTGGGCAAACACACGGGTTGCCCTGAAGAAGACCTGCGAAGCGTACGCCGGCTGCCCAGGCCGTGCGGACGTCTTCTCACTTCAACTCTGTCTATAATTGTGACTGTATTTATTAGTCCTTGTTAGGACTCTAATGTACTTAGTTATCAGATTATCTCTCACCCTAGCTAACCGCTGTGCCTAACACCAGCGGCACTGGGTGTGAGGTGGATACACGCTAGCCGGCTGTGCATGAACTCGTCCCCACGGGGAGAGTCTGCAACTAGCGGTAGCGGTAACGCCACCAAGAGACGCTGTTAGTTTAACAGTAACCGTTGCCATCACTCCGGCGAGGCGCAGTAGCAAGGAACTGCAGTTTGTAGGCACAGAGCCACTCTGCATAATACCTGTGTTATACCTGCCACTCGCAGTGCTGAGAGACAGCACATCTTACCATTTAGAGATAGAAGTGATTAAGTATCTATTCGTGTACATAAGACACAATAATCCAGTAGATGTGCATGGTTACTGTTACAGGTTAACAATTGAATTAAATATAAACGCAGTCCCCAGTAGATCCACTTGGACAATAGAGGGAATCTTAACTGTGTCAGTGATTGTATAGATTAAGAACAGTGGAGTGAGAAGCCGCACGAGCCATTTTAACCACACTTGTGTCTCACTTGTATTTATGTTATATGTTTGTTCGTCATATTTCGCAGACTTTTAACCTATAATAATAAAAGCTAATTTTTATGTTTCATTTATTATAAATGGTGCACCACCATAAGACAAGCTATTCTCTCTCTCCTGTAATAGACTCCCTGACATAGCAGCAATCTCCCTCTCTCCCTCATTAGTCTAGCAATCTCCCTCATGTCACCTAGCCCACATTACACTGTTACATCATAGTTACCTCCCACTCTGCATTCTGCAGGAGACTCCCTGACATAGCAGCAATCTCCCTCTCTCCCTCATTAGTCTAGCAATCTCCCTCATGTCACCTAGCCCACATTACACTGTTACATCATAGTTACCTCCCACCCTGCATTCTGCAGAAGAGTCTCCCTGACATAGCAGCAATCTCCCTCTCTCCCTCATTAGTCTAGCAATCTCCATCATGTCATCTAGCCCACATTACACTGTTACATCATAGTTACCTTCCACCCTGCATTCTGCAGGAGACTCCCTGACATAGCAGTAATCCCCCCTCTCCCTCATTAGTCTAGTAATCTCCCTCATGTCACCTAGCCCACATTACACTGTTACATCATAGTTACCTCCCCTACTGAATTCTGCAGGAGACTCCCTGACATAGCAGCAATCTCCCTCTCTCCCTCATTAATCTAGCAATCTGCCTCATGTCACCTAGCCCACATTACACTGTTACATCATAGTTACCTCCCCTCCTGCATTCTGCAGGAGACTCCCTGAAATAGCAGCAATCTCCCTCTCTCCCTCATTAGTCTAGCAATCTCCCTCATGTCACCTAGCCCACATTACAATGTTACATTTTTGGGGAAAAAGGAATGAGAGACAGATACATTTACATTAAATCATCAGCACTATTTCCCAGCACATTACCAAGTATAGTATCTCTTACTAACTGCTTTGGGGATCATCTACATTTAAATATAAGTCATTTTACAAGATTCCTCTCAGATGTAGCAGTGCCACGTTTACAATCTCTTTTCACAATCTCTCTATATATGGAACTAGACATGCCCCCTTGGGTGGAGCATGACACCCCCCCTCAATGGGGGGGGGGGGGGGCTGTGCAAAATTCTACCACCAACCATAATCTCCTTGAAAGTAGTTTTCAAAAGTAGGCAAGTACAGTATGTGTAGAATGCACTTTATAAATGCTACCTGCAAAGCTGGTCGGTTGCTATCACTACTTGAAACGTCGCCCCCTTAACCCAGCCCACACTGTCAGTATTCATTTCCATTTCCATCAGTGCAAAAGGTGTCCACTTATCTATTTAAGGTAAGTATTATGCATGAGATTCAAATGGGATTGTCAGTTTCTGCGTTCTCCAGGGCAGGCGTGAAGCAAATCACTATGAGTAATGAAGAACTCTATAGAATTTACATGCTGATAATTTTGTTCCTGAAACGGTCACGTTAGCGCCCTGCCCTTCGCCTGGCACCTGAATTATATATAGGTTTCTTCAACCAAATACTACGATATCAAAGCGATTGACAAGTTAATTGGCTGTAATTATGCTAATGTCTAGGTATCTTTAGCACAGACGATAAGGGCCCGGTTCAGATGGTTGTAGTCACGATCGCTGCTGTTTCCTTGGAAGCAGTATGGATAGTGCTGTATGGTAATGCCGCTGGAGGTGTCTGTAACAAATAGGCGCCTTCCGCTGCGGTAGAGACAGACTTGTGTCTGCATTGGATTCACTGCGACACCATTGGGGGGCTTGCGGCACCCACAGAGACACGCAGACTTCCTATCGCAGAGACCAGGAAATCTCAGTACAACGACAGAGATGTCTGGTCTCTTCCTTCCTGCTAAATGGCCGCCTCCTTCCTGCCCGCTACGTCATAGCCATCGCTCTGGCAGGTACACATTGAAACCAATGAGTGTAGACAGGAGCGCTGACAATTCAGCAGGGGCTTGGTAAAATGGAGGGGGGTGTGGCCAATGGGTGGGGCCTCTGGGAGGGGGCACGGTCATGCCCAGTGGAAAATTATAAACAAGAGGGAGAAAGGGCCGCTGCAGCTATCTCTCTCCACAGCTCAGCACATGGCACTGAGAAGCGTGTGCTGAGCTGGGGAGATAGGCTGCGCTGCTGCAACCTGTCATCTCTCTCCCCACTGCCTGGCTCCTTGCAACTGGGGAGGGGGGAGCGGAACCCGGGCCCATACTTCCCAACTGTCCCAATTTCATCGGGACAGTCGCACTATTTGGAGACTGTTCCACTGTTCCTCCCACCAGTAGCAGTGTCCTGCTGTGGGAGGGGGGGGAGTTGGGGGGAGCCAGAGATCACTGCTGCTCCACTCTGCAGAGCACTGGTGATCTCTTCAGTGCAGGGAGGAGGGAGGGATCCGGGGGCTGCCCAGCTGCTAGGGCACACCCCCCAAAATTCTGAGAACAGGGGTTTTGTCGCTAAGCCACGCTCCTTTTCCTGAAGCCACGCCCACACACCCAGTAGCTTCCCTTCTTTTTTGGGTCGACCGCACAGGTCACGATTTTAGGGCTTCAAATGTTGGGAAGTATGCCCGGGCCCCTCCAGCAGACCCGGCCTTGGTAAAAAGTACCCCCCCAACTCTCCACACCACTGGGTGCAGGATTTGTGATGTCAGCCCCCTGGATCCCGGGTGTTGCGGAATATTACACAAGTAAGACCACACAAGAATGCATAAACACCTTACACAGTCTGCTTTGTACTCAAAGGCTTTTCTGCGCGGGATTAAAGATTAATTTCCCATATTGTGCTTTTCCAGGTACTGAATAAAGAGAATAGCAAGAAAATACCTCCGGTATATAATGACAACAAAGAGGATAAAGCCGAGCAGGAATTATGTGCAGCATCTCTCATTCCCTCAGAAGCGGACGGACGCCGCTTTTGTCAGCTGGAAATCACACAGTACATAAGAGAAAGGAAGAGGAAATAATAGGGGGAGATACAATCACTTCGGAGAAATGTCACATTACACACTATGCACCACCGCAGCGCCTCAACGCACCCGGGCGTAGCAGAAGAAAAGGGAATTGTGATATTTGTAAATGACACATAGGGATCTAGTATTTATGGGATAACGAGAATGTTTATCGGACCTCGAGGTGGGATGATGTGCATAGCAACCTATCAGATTCTATGGGGGAAATTTACTAAGATTTCACATAGTATGTTGCTATGTGTAACCAATCAGAATCTACTTTCTTATTTATTTACCACTTCCTAGAAGATAATATATAGTATATGATTGGTTGCCTATAGCAACATTCCATTTGAAATAGAACTCCCATCTTAGTAAATTCCCCCCCATTATCTTTTAGATGATGCTAAATAAATAAGAAGTAGAATCCGATTGGTTGCTATGGGCAACATCCCATCGTCAATACAACTCCCATCTTAGTTTATTTACTCCAGGTTTTAGCGATGTCCATGCACATACAGTTACATCAATATAATTAATTGGGTACTAATTAAGTATAGATATCCTTAAAGCCTGGACTGTTAGTATGTCCTGCAGACCATGGTGGGGGACCCCAGTCTTAGAAGAATCACACAAGTATACTTGGTTCAGTCTTTCCCTCCTTGGGTCCATGTGGATCAGACACCATTGCAGAAGTGTCACTGCACATGGGGGCTTAGGGAGGTATTTTGAATCAATCGGTCCCCCGTGCGTTCGCATGGGGGACCGATTGTTTGCAACTGCGCATGCACAAAGGTTTTTATGTGCATGTGCATCTGCTGTGGCGAGCTCCCACTGCGTTCACACACAGAAGTCCGGATGGGGGGCGCGGTGGGACATGGGGTGGCGGGCTCGGCAATTTGCAAATGGGAATGCCCAGCATTTCATGGACATTCCCATGAGAACGCTGGGCGTTCCCATGACACTGGTGTGGGGGGAGGGCTGCTGACATCAGCATATGTCAGCTGCCCGCGCTGTCCTCGCACAGGGCTCCCGCAGAGGTGTCTCAGATGGGTGTGGTATATGATCCCGACAGTCGGGATCCCGACAGTCATTAGCTAGACATCGGGATCCCGACTGGCCGGACTCAGACAGCATGGTGAGCGCAACAAAGCCCCTTGCGGGCTGGCTGCGCTCGTCGCGCTGCGGGTACGGTGGCTTGGTATGCTCACCACCTATTCTATTCTACTCATGGGGGTCGTGGACCTCCACGAGGGAGAATAGCTGGTGGCCGCCTGGACCCAGAGTGTCGGGGTTTTGACTGTCGGGATCCCGGTGTCGGGATAATGAGTGTCGGGATCCCGACTGTTGGGAAAGTGTCCAGCACCCGCGTCTCAGATCTGCGAGCTCTGAAGAAATCATTGATCAGGATTTCTCCCCTGTACCCAGGGCTGCCAATCTCATGCCTGCGGGGGTTGGGGGTGGTCGGCCATGCGGGCGGCCCTTGCGAGTCAACCAGAATAAGGGCCTTAGTGTGAGTGAGGCAGACGCAGCAGGTGCAGTGGTGAGTGAATGGGAGCCAGATAATCTCATGTCAGTCATTATCATTTATATTTAGGGTGACCGATTACATAGTGCCTGGCACGTATGTCACATACATGGGAGTAGTAATCATAGGCATCTAAATGGCAAAGAGGAGGAATTCAGCATCAGGCACAACATGGGACGTAAGGATAGAAGAGCTTACATTATAGAAGTGCCAGCATAGAGTCGGGCACAGGCTAAGTGGAGGGATATGACAGCAGACACTGAGGTGGGTGTGGTACAGCAGTCCGACAGGGGGATCGGAATCCCACCTGAATCCCGACTGCCGGCGATCCAACAGGGGGGGGCGAGCGCAAAGAAGCCTTGCAGGCTCGGTGGCTCGCCACAGATTCTATTCTCCCTCTATAGGAGTTGTGGACCCCCACAAGGGAAAATAGCCCCTGTCAGTTGGGATCCCCCCTGTCGGGCAGTCATCTGGCACCCACTGAGGTAGCAGTACTTCGCAAGGAGGCGGTCAGGCACCAGAGAATGGTGGGGGTAGCAGTGAGACAGAGCAGGAAGCGGGGCAGAACATAAGATAGGATGGAAAGGGTGGTAGGGTTGACAGATTCAGAAGGGGTTGGGGGGGGGGGGGGGAGCCTGGGATGAACTAGAGGAGCCATCTAATTCCAGGTGGCAAACAGACCACAGGAAGACAGCACTGAGCAGGCCCACATATTAGACTGCAGATGGAGAAGCTGGGGGTAAGGAGATTTGCTCTGAGGTAGGCCAGAGCAAGTGTTTTGAAATTTAGTGGGTGTTTCTGGGTGAGGGGAGATGGTCCATCTTATGGGCATAATGGGAGGGTCACAGGCAGTGGCGGCTCCAGAGGTGGGGCTGCAGCACAGTTCAAATTTTTAACTAGGGGAACCACATCAACTGCCATTTCAGATGCTGCCATATATCGCAGTAGTGGACTCACTGGAAGTTGGTGTGACTTATGGACTGTGCCGCAGTCCTGCGCCTGGAGCGTCCACTGGTCATGGGCGTGTCCAGTGGCGGCTCCAGAGGCGGGGCTGCAGCACTGTCTAAACTTCAAATAGGGGAAAAACACCAACTGCCAGTGAGTCAGGTTGGAATGGCAGTTGGTGTACGTCCCCTATTTGAATTTTGAACTGTGTTGCAGCCCCCCTCTGGAGCCTCCCTTGGGCATGTCTATGAAAGTGGCTGCATATACAGACGCTCAGCCACTCACACCCAGGGGACGACACACTCAGACAGAGAGGGCTGTTGGAAGTTTTGATGGTGCAACCAATGGTCTTAGAACCCGGATACCAGTAAGAAGGCTGAGAGCGGGCATATCAGCCAGCTCTTGCCGTAAGAGCTGTCATTTGCGCTGACAGGTCTACGGGTTAAGGACCCGGAGTCCTATATGCGCATGATATAAGTGATGCGTGCACCTCAGTGGGTACTGGGAATGATTAGATTGGATCCCTTACAGCAGGGACGTGTGATAGAAGCCCATAGTCTTCTATAGGGCAACACCGATCTGAAGATGATGTTGCCCACCGCGTCCAAGAATCCATTGCATTACAGGCTTAGTGCAAATTTGGAGCGTTGCAGAACCTCCAAACACGATATTTTGGTTTGGCCGCTTTTTACATGAGTTTTTGACACTTTGCAGCATCTCGCCCTAGGGAATTCGCAGCCTTGCAAGTCCACCAGACGCCACCTGCTGAATGGCGGTATGCCCCCCCCCCTAGTACAGCGCATACGGTCGCACAGCCTGTGAATAGATGTTCAACATAAATATCCATTCGCAGGTCAGGGGGAAATTCCCACATCATTCCATTGGTCGCGACTACCCTCCACGGCCCCCCTCCCCCCGCCTGCAGTGTTGGGTGCGTGCGCCTGGCCATCGCCGGCGCCACCACTAGTTCGCCCCCCGCATGGAGGTGAGCGGAGGTGCAGAGACTGGAGCTGGCAGGGGTGTCCGTGCCGCGGGGGGTACCACTACCTGCGGCGCTGTGTATTAAGCTGGCGGCGGCGGTGATTAGCAAATAACTAGAGCTATCGGACGGCCAGGCGGCGGCGCGGGAAGCGCTGCTGGGTTTGAAAACACTTGCCGCATGCTGATTGGCTGAGATTCAGCCAATCAGCATGCGGCAAGTGTTTTCAAAATCAGAAGCGCTTCCCGCACCACCGCCGGATTATTTGCTAATCACTGCAGGGACCCCGCCGCCTCCGCCAGCTTAATACACAGCACCGCAGGTAGTTGTAGCCCCGCGGCACGGACACCCCTGCCCGCTCCTGCCAGACGACACTGTAGGTACCCCTCAGCCGCCCCCCCCCCCCCCCTGTGGGCACCGGGGCGCCCCACCCCCCCTCGCCTGGGGTGCTCCGGCACACGCACCCTGTGGGCACACGCACCCTGTGTCTGTACATGCGCAGACGCACAACATCGGTCCCCTGTGCGGACGCACGGGGGATATGAATGAACCAGAATAATAAACCAGTATTTATTTCCCACCAGTGTATTATACATAATGTTGCACACAGAGATTATCCTTTGACTGTGTTACTGAATGACGAATGTTCAGAGCCGTCTCCTGCTGTGTCGGAATATTGAGCGCGTCGTTTTTATTTCATATCATGTTCTGTAAATATTTATCTATGTGCAGTTTAGCACGGTTATATTACATGCTTACACCAGCTTCTATTGACATTGTTTTATTGCAGGTGTTTGATGTTCCGCAGTCTATCTCTCGTCCTTCTCGGTCTCTCTGCTCGCTGCTTTATTTGGCGCACTGTCAAAGCCGCCACTCCAGCTCTCTGCCAGTAATTCCATCATAAAACATTTCCTCTGAGGGAATCAAATAAGAAGCAGAAGTGTATGTACATGGAAAACAGCTTTCATACACAACTATGCAAGCGGCTTATGAGAAAAGCAATGCAAGACAGATGTTGCGGAGGAACGTCCGTTAACTGCTTGGCTGCTCACTGTCCCAAAATGAACTGAGATCCTATGCTGGAGCTCGACCAATCAGAAAGGCAGCAGCCATGGGGGCCGATAATAAGGCAGAAAGGTGATAATGGGCCTTATGGAGTTCAACCATGGTGGCATCTAGAGATGTACAAAGCAAAGGATAAGGCTAAAACCTCAACCTACCACCCACCCCCACGCTGTCACCAACACCCACTTTTCAGCCCCTGTGTGGAGGAGGCGTCTTAGAAGTTCCATAGCCTGGTATGGGTCATTGGGTGGACCCAATTTAGGTTGACATGCATTGGTCGACAGGGCCGGAAGGTCGATACAAGCAGAAGGTCAAAAGGTTGACATTACTTTTCATCCCGAATGTCAACACAGTTGGCATGGATACCAAGTGTATTGCCTGTCGGCACATGTCGGCTCATGTTGACCTTTTGACTGTTGACCTTCCCATTGTTGGCCTAATGCTTCTCGACTTTAGGACCCTGTCTACCTTACCCATGTCAACCTTCAGTGGTTGACCCAATGCATGTCGTCCTAAATTGGGTCGACCATATACCCCCAGCTGACACCTGCATTACATATAACAAGGAAGCTGCTTAATGGTAGAATCAGTCCTGACAACACTGTATTACAGCCTCTGAAGTAATGGGGAGTGACAACAGCCAGCCAATCAGCTCGCAACTGTCATGTTACAGGCTGGTCAACAGTCACAAGGTCGACAGGGTTAAAAGGTCCACAGTGAAAAGGTCTATAGTGAAAAGGTCCACAGGATCCTAAGGTTGACAGCCAAAAGGTTGACAGTGTAAAGGTTGACAGGTTCTAAAGGTCAACATTGAAAAGGTCGGCATGGTCAACAGGTTGACATGCATTTTTCATGGTTTTTGGTGTCTATGGCGACATAGGTCGACATGGACACTGTCTACGGTAAGTGTACCATGCCCCCTCGCATGGCTTGCTGCGTTAGGCACACTATTATATTCTCCCCCCACGCCGTAGTGGATGGTAGGGCATGAAATACCGCCTGTCGGCACAAAATTTTGTTAAAAAACGCATATTGACCTTTTCGCTGTTGACCTATTGACCCTGCTGACCTATTGGCTGTCGACCTTTAGACCCTGTTGACCTTTTCACTGTCGACCTTTGGACCCTGTCGACCTTTTGGCCGTCGACCAATTGTGGTCGACCTTATGACTGTCAATCTATGATCAGCCCGGATACCTTTGAACCGGTGTTCCCACACATATTTACCAGGCCGCTGGAAGCGATTAATCCTTCAAGGAAAGCAGATACAGCTGGAGTCGTCCTATGATGCGGTTTTGGTGGTTAGAAAGATGGAGTCCAATGGTGATCAAATGGTGATGGAAAAGGATGGTAGGCCGGCTGGTTGGGTGTGGATTGTTTGATCTACAACAACTAGGTCGACAAGCATTGGGTCGACACCACTAGGTCGACAGGCAGCAAGGACAACATGGGCTAAGGTCGACACACATTGTCGACAGTCAAATTGTCGACATGGGGTTTTCACTTTTTTTACCCGAATGTCGACACAGCCAACATGAACACAGTTTGAAGTGCATCGCATCCCCTCGCATCGCTTGCCATGCTTCGTGCCAAGGTCGCTTGCCAAGGTCGACACAAGCATTGTTGACAGTCAAAAGGTCGACATGGGGATTTTCACTTTTTTTACCTGAATGTCGACACAGCCGACATGGACACAGTTTGAAGTGAACCGCATCCCCTCGTGTAAAATTGTGTTTTTATTTGTGAATACTCATTATTCTTTATTTCATTAAATAATATAAACTTGCATGTTCAGCGCCACTTTTCTTTTGTTTTTGAACCCGTGTTCGACCCTGGTCACTACCAGGGTTGAAATGCCGGGTCTCATGACTCGGGTCATTTTAAATGGGAGCGTTTACACCACCTGCAAACCCTGGTTTTTGCGTGCTCCGGTACAAACACCCAGGTTATTTAGGAAAAAAGAAGGGGTAGAGACCGCGCTAAAACTAAAACATGCAACAGGTATAGGTAATGATATATGAAAATTTTAATACACACTAAAATATATTTATAAAATTAAGGATAGCATATCCTATAAAACATAGATACCACAATGCGTGATGTATGAGAGGTATAGTCACCCACAGTATATTGCACAGTCCCGAGTCCGTTCCTAGGATGCCTCTATGGAATGTCCCGATTTGGAAGCCTTTGGGAGAACATTGGTCTCCAATCCAGGGAGCTCCTTGCTGTTGTATAGGTGCTCTACCTGGAATTTTATTTGTAGAAAGCCGGGGAGCGTCCGCTGTATAAGAGGTGCTCTACCTGGAATAAGGTTGCTGGGAACCAGGGAGCATCAGATGTTTTGGAGGTGCTCTACCTGGTATATGGTGGTGGGATCCCAGAAGGTAGGCTGATGGGAAAAGTATTGAAGAGGCTGGTCCGGTCACCGGGATAAATAGTGGCTGCAAATTCAGTAGTGGGTGTCTTGAGCTCCTTTCACCGACGCGTTTCGCTAAAAAGCTTTATCAAGGTGATGCTGCTGGTATCATGAGATGGTGTTTTTATACCCTCTCTAATGAAGGCAATAATTGCCACCTGTTGCATGTTTAATTGATGTGAGCTAATCTCATGTGAAAATATGGTATATACAATACTCATAATGAATAGGAGACAAAACTATTACAGATAATAACCTTAAAATTAAAAAACGAGCGTTTTAAAAGGTAAAAAATACAGTTTGTTTACTTACACACTATAGACCCGTTTCCGGATATCCGGATATCTCATTTCCGGGTCTAAATAAACCGCACATGCATTCCACGGCGATGGTACAGAGATAGCAGTTTTTCATTAATCGTTTGCACAGCAAGGACCCGTTTCCGGATATCTACTTTCCGGGTCAGGTGAAACGCTAGTGCGTTCCATCAATATTATGTGTTCAGGCTTATCACTTGGATCATTGTGCCCTTAACAAATATGGCGGAAAGGGTGCTTCCGAACTCTGCAAAACGGGATAGATTTATTCCTGGCTTCCTACCTAAGTTGGTGCACGGAGTTACTGGTTTATACTTCCTCCTTATTTCAAGGATACAATAAGGAGGTTTTTTAGTTCCCATATTATAGATATATCTCTTTTTGCTCGGAGAGCGCATGTGCAGTTGTACATATAGAAATTCAGAATTTTTGATATGTATATCACAATAAAGTGTAGTTATATTCAGAAACATGGATTGAACATATGACCCTTAGGTTAGTGCTCAAGAGACACATAGAAAGTGATGCATGCATGCAAAAATAACAATAATATTAAGAGTAATAAAAATATCAATAATAATAACATATGTCGGAGAAAAATATACAGAAATGAATAAATAAAAATGTCTTCATTAGATGTGCTATCAAACATTCAGTATAGTCACAAATGATTTTCACAACATGTTGGAAACAATATTAGCACAGAGATGAAAATGTATATTTGTGTATATATATCGGTTTGTACTTCCTAAAAGGAGTAGGGGAAAGAGGGAAAAAAAATAGGGAAAAAAAATGGGGGAAAAATGGAACCCGGGATGGGGTAGCTGGTTCCATGGTCATATCGGAGGGAGGGGGGACAGATGATAGTATACTCCCGTGAATATACATGTATATAGGACTAGGGGTATATTGTTGTACAAGATGTTTAGATGACAATATTTAGCTCCACGGCTTCATTCAATCCTCCAGGATGTATGGAGTCCATCTTGTACATCCAATATACCTCCTGTCTGCACAGTGTCTTGTATCGATCTCCCCCTCGTGGGGTCCTCTTGACATGTTCCAGGCCTACCAATCTGAGGCTCTTTGGGTCTCCCCCATGATATTCGTGGAAATGTCGGGACACACTGTGTGTGAGAACATGCTTCATGATATTACGTCTATGTTCTAGGAACCTAACCTTGATCTTTCTCGTGGTGCGTCCTACATAGTGGAGTTTGCACTCACAACTTAGCATGTATATGATGTAACTCGTGTTACAGTTTATAAAACTGCCAATTTTGACACTGGTGCCCTCTTTATCTCTTACATCATGACAATTCCTATGTTCGATGTATTCACAGGTGGTACACCTCGATGTGCCACATCTAAAAAAGCCCTTTGGTTGGTTTCCTAGCCACATAGTTGGGCCTTCTATGTCTGGTGTTGGTATAATCGGTTTAAGAAAGCTTGGGGCCAGGGAGCTTTTTATGGATTTATTCTTTTTGAATACAAATAATGGTTTCGGAGGAATTACATCTACCAGCAGATGGTCCTGTTTCAATATTTTGTAGTTTCTTCCTATTATTTTTCTAATTTCGTCTGAGTGACTATTATAAGTGGATATGTAGGTTATTTGTTGGTTCTTTTCTGCTGGTTTTTTTGGTTTGGTTTGAAGAAGTGTTGCTCTATCCAGAGCTGGCACTTCATCAAGGGCTTTTTTCGTTAGTTTTTCGGGGTATCCCCTCTGTGTAAAGGAGTTTACCATTTCTTTTGCTTGTTTTTGGAACGTTTCTTTAATAGTACAATTGCGGTATATCCGCATCAGTTGGCCCTTAGGGATTCCCTTCTTCCAAGGGGGATAGTGGGCGCTATTAAAATGAAGATAGGCATTTGTGCCCACTTCTTTGGTGAAATTAGAAGTGATTATGTTGGAGCCCTGTGTTTCAACGGTCAGATCTAGGAAGGTAGTCCGTCTCCTGTCCAAGTGATGTGTAAACTGTAAATTATAAGGGTTAGAATTTAAGTGCTCAACGAAGGAAAGTGCCGAGGTGTGATCCCCATCCCAAATAATAAATAGGTCGTCTATATAACGGCCATAGAAGACCAGGTTCGCCCCGAACTCGCTATCCCAGATGTATCTTTGTTCCACCTCCCCCATATAAAGGTTTGCGTAGCTCGGGGCAAACCTGGTCCCCATGGCCGTCCCCATCACCTGTAAATAAAAAGTGTCCTGGAACAGAAAATAATTGTGGAGTAATATATATGAAATGGAATCAACTATAAATTTCTGGTGTCTCTCCCCCAGGTCTCCATCCTCAATTAATCTCCGGGTAATTACTTGCAGTCCGGTTTCATGTGGAATATTGGAATAGAGACTAGTGACATCCAAGGTAAGGAAGGAGTATGAGTCCTTCCATTGGATGTCTTTTATTAACTGTAAAAAATGAATAGTGTCTTTTATATGGGACCTGAGGGTAGAGACACGTGGCTGAAGGTGTGAGTCTACATAAAATGATAAATTGGATGAAAGTGATTGGATTCCAGAGATTATAGGGCGCCCAGGTGGTGAGGTGAGTGTTTTGTGTATTTTGGGCAAGTGATAATAAATGGGTGTGGTGGGGTGCTCATTGTACAGGAAACGTAGTTCCTCCCTGGAAATGACTCCATCGAGTTCAGCTACCTTCAATAGTTTTAATAAATTAAGGCCGAATTTTTGGGTGGGGTTGCTGTCCAGCACTGTATAGAATCGTGGATCTTTTAATTGGCGAAATGCCTCCTTCACGTATTCGGACCTGTCCTGGACAACAATCCCCCCTCCCTTATTTGCCTCCTTGATAACCAAGGACGTATCCTTGGTTAGTCTCCTAAGGGCCTGTAGCTCTTTTTTGTTCAAATTAGACTTTGTTTTTTGAGAATGGGGATCCTATTCTATCTTTTTACAAAGATTTTTGAAATCGTCAAGCGTGGTTTTGTAAAAGGTTTCCACGCTCGACCCCTTTGACTTTATGGGGAAAAAGTCTGATCTAGCACGAAATTTGTCATGTGAGATATCGAAAATCTTCCTGGGTTCGGGGGTTTCTGTCTCAAACTCTTCCAAAAGCTCGGTCAGAGCATTTAGAGCTGGAAGGTCGCCTTGGTCTAGGATGATAGCGGCAGCCTCATCTCTATTTTTATTGAGGATTTGTTTAGCAAAATATCTCTTGCGACACAGGCTCCTAATAAAGCGATTTAGCTCAACAAATAGGTTGAAGATGTTGGGGGTAGAGACTGGTGCATATTCAGGGGCGTAACTAGCGTGAGGCAACCCCCGCGGCCGCTTGGCGGAGCGGGGGCAGCGGGGGCGCCTGCACCCTCATACCCCACGGTGCAGTGCAGGGACTGGGTCGGGACGCGCTGTCAGTCAGCAGCGCCGGCAGCAGGAACTCTCTCTCTCTCCCCTCTGACGGCAGCTAAGCTCCGAGTGTCATAGAGACAGGCTGCCGCTGGCTGCAGATAGAGGGAGCTAGTGTGCAGATCCTCTAAGCTCCAGCCTCCAGCGTGTCCTGTCCTGTACGAGAGATGGCCTGCCCTGGAATCTTGTGGCCAGCAGCTGAGTAAGTACAGTACTACTGTAGGTAGTGGTACACTTTGCTGAAGTTTGAGGGAGTGGGGGAGGACTTGGAGGTGGTATGTTTGTGTGTATATGCTGTGTGTGTGCTTGTATGCATGTGTGTATGTATTCTATGTGTGTGTGTGTGACTGTGTACATGCTGTGTTTATGTATTCTGTGTGTATGTTTGCTATGTGTGTCTTCTGTACATGCTGTGTATCTTTTTTGTGTGTATGCTATGTGTTTGAAGTTATGCTGTGCGTGTGTGTGTGTGTGTGTGTGTGTGTGTGTGTGTGTGTGTATCTGATGTGTGTGTGTATCTATGTTATGTTGGTGTCTGTACATGGTGTGAGTGTGTGTGTGTGTGAATGTATGCTACAGTATGAGTGTGAATGTATGCTATGTGTGTGAATGCCCCTGCTCTCCCCTCAGACCATTTGCACTACTAGCAGTAATGGAAGCTGAAGCTGCAGTCATACATATATTTACACAGCAGCTACAGTTAGTAAAGAGTAGACACAGCAGAAACTGAGGTATTTAGTGGGAATAAAGGGGGGGGGGGGGGACTTGTGTGCAGGGTGTGCCTCATGTAAAGAGTGAATAAGATATTGTAGGTATAATGGCTAAGAGGGGTGGGAAATGGAATGTCATAAAATTCTGATGACAAATGATTGGCAAGGAGGAAATGTGCTAACATTATGATGAAAAATGTGAATGGTGGGAGGTGGGGGCATGTTATTAAAAATATGGACAGGTAACACAAATATCATGAGAAGGGGGCATGTGAAGAAAAATTTGAATGGTGGGGACAATTGAGGATAATTGTGATGGGCAGGGGAGACATGTGAAGAAAAATGTGGGAATAGGGAAATTAAATGAAAAATGTAGTAGTGGGCCGTAAAGGAAAATTGAATAGGCAGGGTGTGTGCATGGATGAGAAGTTGATGAGCATGCAAGACTTTCAATATATTTTGTAAGGTCTTTGGTACTTTCTACAGATGGGCAACGGAGCCTGCCTTCGGTCCCCGCCCCCGTTGCCCTCAAACCCCCCACCCCGAGCGTCCCCCTAACCCTGCCCATCTCCCTGAAGTGGAGAGGGGCAGGGACATGCAGTGTCCCCGCCGAGAGACTGGGACGTGTGCGCGTGTGAAACGCACGCGCGTCCCAGTTCAGTGTAGCCCCTGCCGCCAGCGCTCGCCAGCGGGGAGGGTCTGGCGAGCCCCGGCCAAGGATGGCAGGGGCTCCATCTGTATATCCATGCCTCTTTCATTTCTTTACCTCTGCCACAATCTACATTTGTCCCTCTAGGCACCCCTCTCCCCACTCGTCCTTCCTCATCTGTACATCTGCTACCTCCTCATCCTCATGTGTGCCTGCGCCTCCCCCATCCATGGCTGGTGGCTGCCATTAAAAGTGACCAACAGAAACAAGAATTATGGCAGGTAAGCACAATTTACATAACACACATGTTGTGTGTGTGTGTGTGTGTGTGTGTGATATATATATATATATATATATATATATATATATACACACACACACACATACGTGAGATATGTCGTTACACATTGTGTCATATTGTGAAAGGGGGTCCTAAGGTAAGTCGCATATAGTGTAGGTGCACTATTTGGGGGGGGGGGGGGGGCGCCAGAAAGTTTTTTGGCAGGGGGGAGCAAAATTTATAGTTACGCCACTGTGCATATTTAAGTCCTTTATTTAAAAGTGACAAGTCTGCATGGGACAGTTCCTTGGACGATAGATTATATATGGTTTGTTTTATTTCTTCCTGATTAGTCTTTTTATCTTTACTTAAATTCTTCTGTTTTGTCTTTTTCCCCCCTCTTCTTCCTCTGAGTCTACGCTTCTCCCCCTTTTCGCTGTCTCGTGGTCTTTGTGGTAATAGATTCTGGACTCTTCTCTTATACTGAATGTTTGATAGCACATCTAATGAAGAAATTTTTATTTATTCATTTCTGTATATTTTTCTCCGACATATGTTATTATTATTGATATTTTTATTACTCTTAATATTATTGTTATTTTTGCATGCATGCATCACTTTCTATGTGTCTCTTGAGCAGTAACCTAAGGGTCATATGTTCAATCTATGTTTCTGAATATAACTACACTTTATTGTGATATACATATCAAAAATTCTGAATTTCTATATGTACAACTGCACATGCGCTCTCCGAGCAAAAAGAGATATATCTATAATATGGGAACTAAAAAACCTCCTTATTGTATCCTTGAAATAAGGAGGAAGTATAAACCAGTAACTCCGTGCACCAACTTAGGTAGGAAGCCAGGAATAAATCTATCCCGTTTTGCAGAGCTCGGAAGCACCCTTTCCGCCATATTTGTTAAGGGCACAATGATCCAAGTGATAAGCCTGAACACATAATATTGATGGAACGCACTAGCGTTTCACCTGACCCGGAAAGTAGATATCCGGAAACGGGTCCTTGCTGTGCAAACGATTAATGAAAAACTGCTATCTCTGTACCATCGCCGTGGAACGCATGTGCGGTTCATTTAGACCCGGAAATGAGATATCCGGATATCCGGAAACGGGTCTATAGTGTGTAAGTAAACAAACTGTATTTTTTACCTTTTAAAACGCTCGTTTTTTAATTTTAAGGTTATTATCTGTAATAGTTTTGTCTCCTATTCATTATGAGTATTGTATATACCATATTTTCACATGAGATTAGCTCACATCAATTAAACATGCAACAGGTGGCAATTATTGCCTTCATTAGAGAGGGTATAAAAACACCATCTCATGATACCAGCAGCATCACCTTGATAAAGCTTTTTAGCGAAACGCGTCGGTGAAAGGAGCTCAAGACACCCACTACTGAATTTGCAGCCACTATTTATCCCGGTGACCGGACCAGCCTCTTCAATACTTTTCCCATCAGCCTACCTTCTGGGATCCCACCACCATATACCAGGTAGAGCACCTGCAAAACATCTGATGCTCCCTGGTTCCCAGCAACCTTATTCCAGGTAGAGCACCTCTTATACAGCGGACGCTCCCCGGCTTTCTACAAATAAAATTCCAGGTAGAGCACCTATACAACAGCAAGGAGCTCCCTGGATTAGAGACCAATGTTCTCCCAAAGGCTTCCAAATCGGGACATTCCATAGAGGCATCCTAGGAACGGACTCGGGACTGTGCAATATACTGTGGGTGACTATACCTCTCATACATCACGCATTGTGGTATCTATGTTTTATAGGATATGCTATCCTTAATTTTATAAATATATTTTAGTGTGTATTAAAATTTTCATATATCATTACCTATACCTGTTGCATGTTTTAGTTTTAGCGCGGTCTCTACCCCTTCTTTTTTCCTGCTATATTGTTTGGGACTGACACCCCAATTTTGAGACCGCTGCTTTGGCTTCACAACTCCTCCTAGGCGCACTCTAAGGTCGCATTTGTGACCAACACCTTCTCTATACCCAGGTTATTTAGGCTGCTGTAAAAGAGATATAACTGGACAGCCTTCTGACATACCCAGTGCCTAACTAATACAAGAGACTTACTCTTGCCCTAGATGCCATCAAGAGGAGATAGACACATATCACTGCCTGTGGGCTTGTCCAAGTGTCCAATATTTCTGGCACCTCATCCGCCATTACGCGGCAAACTGGCGAATGACGATGGAGAATAGAAGCAATATTCCATGTGCCTCTATGACACCTGGTGTGGCACTCACAGAGAGGTGGGGTGGCTTAGTGAGTGGGGCATGGCCTTGCTGCCCAAACCCCCATTGTGACACCACTGATGGATAATTACATGGTCACTGATGGATCATGTGATTATTACAATTATGCTGTAATGTTTACTATACTCTAATGCAGCGGTTCTCAAACTGTGGGTCCCGACCTTCTCAGCATGGGGTCGCGACTCCATGTCAGTGACCATCAGGCTGATGACTTTTCTAATCTCAGTCAGTGATTCAAGGAAAAATCTATTTTAATTGTCTGTTATTTTAGACTCCTCCCATCATTTTGTGCCTCCACAATGCTGCCATGTATGTGCTGTCTGCTGACCAGCTCTTGTGAGCAGAGGCGTAGCTCTGGTGGCTGCTGGACCGCGAGCGCCTATTGGCTAGCGCGGTCCAGCGGGAGATGTGAATTTATACAGCAGCACCGTGCACGTCGTCCGGACACAGCGGGGAGGGGGTGCGCAGATAGAGGCGGATCGATGCCTCACGAGGGGGGGGGGACATGCCCTGGGTCTGCCTCTCGCCATCCCCAATGTGCTGCAGCGACAGCGACAGGATACGCCCCTGACTCACACCCTCCCTCCCTGTTCCACACTACTCCCTCCCAACCTCACTCCACACTACTACTCCCACCCTCCCTCCCTGCTCTGCACTATCACTCCCACCCTCCCTGCTCTGCACTATCACTCCCACCCTCCCTGCTCTGCACTATCACTCCCACCCTCCCTCCCTGCTCTGCACTATCACTCCCACCCTCCCTCCCTGCTCTGCACGATCACTCCCACCCTCCCTGCTCCGCACTACTACTCCCACCCTCCCTCCCTGCTCTGCATGATCACTTTCACCCTCCCTGCTCCGCACTACTACTCCCGGCCTCCCTCCCTGCTCTGCACTATCACTCCCACCCTCCCTGCTCTGCACTATCACTCCCACCCTCCCTCCCTGCTCTGCACTATCACTCCCACCCTCCCTGCTCTGCACTACTACTCCCACCCTCCCTCCCTGCTCTGCACGATCACTCCCACCCTCCCTGCTCCACACTACTACTCCCACCCTCCCTCCCTGCTCTGCACGATCACTCCCACCCTCCCTGCTCCGCACTACTACTCCCGGCCTCCCTCCCTGCTCTGCACTATCACTCCCACCCTCCCTGCTCTGCACTATCACTCCCACCCTCCCTGCTCTGCACTATCACTCCCACCCTCCCTGCTCCGAACTACTACTCCCACCCTCCCTCCCTGCTCTGCACTATCACTCCCACCCTCCCTGCTCTGCACTACTACTCCCACCCTCCCTCCCTGCTCTGCACTATCACTCCCACCCTCCCTGCTCTGCACTACTACTCCCACCCTCCCTCCCTGCTCTGCACGATCACTCCCACCCTCCCTGCTCCACACTACTACTCCCACCCTCCCTCCCTGCTCTGCACGATCACTCCCACCCACCCTCCCTCCCTGCTCTGCACTATCACTCCCACCCTCCGTGCTCCGCACTATTACTCCCACCTTCCCTCCCTGCAAGCAATTTCAGTCCCCCTTGGCAACGAGCAATTTCAGTCCCCCTTGGCATCGAGCATGAAGCCCCTGGCATCGAGCATGTAGGTAAGTGGCACTTATGTGTTAAATGTGTAATGGGCATTATGGTTTGTTAAATAGTATGTAATGGGCATTACGGTGTTTTATATAGTATGCGAAGGGCATTACAGTGTTTTATATAGTATGCGATGGGCATTGCGGTGCGTTATATAGTATGCAATGGGCATCATGTGTGGCCTTATGTGTAACTGGCATTATGGCATGTTGCTTTATGTGTAATTGGTATTACAAAGTTTCCTAAAATGTGCAATGGGCATTACGTGTGTGGTATAATGTTGGGCCGTGCCCACTTTTCACTGCGCAGGAGCCTCACATACTACAAATGGGGGGGGGGGGGTGCGAAACATGCCCTTGCTCCGGGCGCCGTAGCACCTAGCTACACCACTGCTTGTGAGGTGATGACCCTCTGCAGTAACTTGCTGGGGTCCCGTAATTATTTATATTGTCTGATGGGGTCCCAGAGCAAAATAGTTTGAGGACCCCTGCTCTAATACACAAATTATGTCAATATTCTGCTGTGACGCCAATGTTTGTGAAGTACTGTTCACAAGTAGTAGCCCTGTGTACAATCGATTTACGATGTAGCAATAAAAATAGTTTATTTTATAAAGTTTTACATTTATGTGCTCCGTTGCTAGGCAACCTGTCTCCTCACATTGCGCAGTCCACGAGATGTTTTTGTAGTTTTATAACATATTGATTTATTTATTTAATACTTTTTAGTTCTTTCTTTGTACTGGTTGTGTTCAGTCTGGCTTGCAGCTGCAACATTTGGATACTATAGCAGAGATGTCTGCTTTAACAAGATCTCAAAATAAGGCCCATAAACACGTGGGGACTGATGAGGCAGACATGTTTTATCAGGCCCCAGGGACAATGCACCACTGTTTCAGGATCATGACTGCCCCCTGTTGGTACTCTTTCTTCATATCAAGTCAGTCATATACAGAGGCAGATTGGCCCACCGGGAAACCGGGCCATTTACTGGTGGGCCGGCCGGTCCAGATTTGCCTCTGGCTGGGCCGCCGACCATGCTTCCAGGGCTGGCGTCATCCTATATATGCAAGCGGCCGCAGCCTGGTCACAAATGGCAGCATAGCCCAAAACAAATCTGGCGCCACATATATGCATATATTATATGCACATATGCGGCTGCCATATTTGTTTTGGGCTATGCTGCACTTTGTGACCAGGCTGCAGCCGCTGGCCGCATGACGTCACCAGCGAGTGGACGGAAGCGTGGCGGTGCGGCGAACGAACCTGAAGCTTGGTGAGTAGTGCCCCCCCCCCCCCCCCCCCTAGCAGTCATTAGCTATTCCAGGTCTGCCACCCCAACCCCGGGCCATAGCGTTACCACCACCCCCCCGGCTGTAGTGTCAGCACTGCCCCACCCCCCCCCCCCCCCCACCCCAGGCTGTAGCGTAATCACCCCCCCCCCCTGGGCTGTAGCGTCAGCACACACACCCCTGGGCTGTAGCGTCAGTACCCGCCCCCTTGTTTCCGGGCCGGATTTCATTCCCAAACCGCCCCTGTTCATATAGGTCTTAATTCTGATTCATGTGCTGATATGATCACGTTAGCATATGTAACCCTTCACTAACCCACTGGCATGCTACCATCACACGCATCTGGGGCCCGATTCAGACATGATTGATGCATTTCAGAGCAAAGTAAGTCCTGGGCTACATGGCGGCTGCGATGAATTGTGCCTTATGTGAAAATCATTCGATGGTGAGCCTGGAGTTGCACCTGTACACATTAACCCACCCAAATGTAATGCTCTCTGCATGTTACATCCCCACTCCCCCCACCCCCACCTTGGTATTGCCCAGTTGCATGCTTTCTTCGTTACTTAAAACATGAATCAGGCCCCTATGTTGTATAATGATTACTGAGAACCCTACAATGTGAACTAGTTCACTACTATGGTTTATTAAATAAACTAGGGCACTACTATGGTTCAGAAAGTGAACTAGGGCAATAATATGGGACATAACATTAACAACTGCTGCAGAGAGGAGTCTCTCTAGGGCCACTGAGACAGAAGTGTCTCTCTAGGGCCACTGAGACAGAAGTGTCTCTCTAGGGCCACTGAGACAGAAGTGTCTCTCTAGGGCCACTGAGAGAGAAGTGTCTCTCTAGGGCCACTGAGACAGAAGTGTCTCTCCAGAGCCACTGAGACAGAAGTGTCTCTCCAGAACCACTGGGACAGAAGTGTGTCTCTAGAACCACTGGGGAAGAAGTGTCTTTCTAGAACCACTGGGGAAGAAGTGTCTCTCTAGAACCACTGGGGCAGAAGTGTATCTCTAGAACCACTGGGGCAGAAGTGTCTCTCTAGAACCACTGGGGCAGAAGTGTCTCTCTAGAACCACTGGGGCAGAAGTGTCTCTCTAAAACCACTGGGACAGAAGTGTCTCTCTAGGACCACTGAGACAGAGATGTACAGTATCTCTAGAACCACTGGGGCAGAAGTGTTTCTCTAGAACCACTGGGGAAGAAGTGTCTCTCTAGAACCACTGGGGAAGAAGTGTCTCTCTAAAACCACTGGGACAGAAGTGTCTCTCTAAAACCACTGGGACAGAAGTGTCTCTCTAGGACCACTGAGACAGAGATGTACAGTATCTCTATAACCACTGGGGCAGAAGTGTTTCTCTAGAACCACTGGGGACGAAGTGTCTCTCTAGAACCACTGGGGAAAAAAGTGTCTCTCTAGAACCACTGGGGCAGAAGTGTATCTCTATAACCACTGGGGCAGAAGTGTCTCTCTAGAACCACTGGGACAGAAGTGTCTCTCCAGAGCCACTGAGACAGAAGTGTCTCTCTATAACCACTGGGGCAGAAGTGTCTCTCCAGAACCACTGGGACAGAAGTGTGTCTCTAGGACCACTGAGACAGAGATGTACAGTATCTCTATAACCACTGGGGCAGAAGTGTCTCTCTAGAACCACTGGGGAAGAAGTGTCTCTCTAGAACCACTGGGGAAGAAGTTTCTCTCTAGAACCACTGGGGTAGAAGTGTATCTCTATAACCACTGGGGCAGAAGTGTCTTTCTAGAACCACTGGGGAAGAAGTGTCTCTCTAGAACCACTGGGGCAGAAGGGGATGTGGTCATTTGGTCTACTGCATTATGGTCGACAGTCATTAGGTCGAATCCATTAGGTCGACATGCTAAAAGGTCGACATGACTCTAGGTCGACATGGGAAAAGGTCGACATGATTCTAGTTCGAAAGGTCATTAGTTCGACAAGGTCATTAGTTCGACAAGGTCATTAGTTCGACATTGTCTATGTCGACATTCACAAGGTCGACATGGAGTTTTTCACTGTTTTTTGAGCCAACATGTGCCGACAGGCGGTATTTCATGCCCTACCATCCACTAGGGCGTGGTGGGAGAATAAAATAGTGTGCCGAGCGTAGCGAGGCACCGTGCCCGACGCATTGCGAGCGCAGCGAGCGATGCGAGGGGATGCAGTGCACTTTAAACTGTGTCCATGTCGACTGTGTTGACATTCAGGTAAAAAAACAGTGAAAAACCCCATGTCGACCTTGTGAATGTCGACATAGACAATGTCGAACTAATGACCTTGTCGAACTAATGACCTGTCGAACTAATGACCTTTCGACCTAGAATCATGTCGACCTTTTCCCATGTCGACCTAGAGTCATGTCGACCTTTTAGCATGTCGACCTAATGGATTCGACCTAATGACTTTCGACCATAATGCAATAGACCAAATGATCCCAACCCGGCAGAAGTGTATCTCTATAACCACTGGGGCAGAGTGTGTCTCTAGAACCACTGGGGCAGAAGTGTCTCTCTAGGACCACTGAGACAGAGATGTACAGTATCTCTATAACCACTGGGGAAGAAGTGTCTCTCTAAAACCACTGGGACAGAAGTGTCTCTCTAGGACCACTGAGACAGAGATGTACAGTATCTCTATAACCACTGGGGCAGAAGTGTCTCTCTAGAACCACTGGGGACGAAGTGTCTCTCTAGAACCACTGGGGGAAAAAGTGTCTCTCTAGAACCACTGGGGAAAAAAGTGTCTCTCTAGAACCACTGGGGCAGAAGTGTATCTCTATAACCACTGGGGCAGAAGTGTCTCTCTAGAACCACTGGGACAGAAGTGTCTCTCCAGAGCCACTGAGTCAGAAGTGTCTCTCCAGAACCACTGGGGCAGAAGTGTCTCTCTAGGACCACTGAGACAGAGATGTACAGTATCTCTATAACCACTGGGACAGAAGTGTCTCTCCAGAACCACTGAGACAGAGGTGTATCTCTATAACCACTGGGACAGAAGTGTCTCTCTATAACCACTGGGACAGAAGTGTATCTCCAGAACCACCGGGACAGAAGTGTCTCTCTAGAATCACTGGGACAGATGTGTCTCTCCTGAACCACTGGGACAGAAGGGTCTTAAAGTAAGTGTCACCTTTAGGTGCATCTTTCCAATGGCTGCTCAGCCTCAGATAGCTGCTGTCATCATCAATTACAGCTTGAAGTCTACTGTGGTAGTTGTGGATGAGGCTCTATATTTTCTCAGCTGGTAAAGCTGCCCATTCTTCTTGGCAAAAAGCCTCCAGTTCCTGTAAATTCTTGGCCTGTCTTGCATGAACTGGACGTTTGAGATCTCCCCAGAGTGGCTCAATGATATTGAGCTCAGGAGACTAAGATTTCCACTCCAGAACCTTCAGTTTTTTCTGCTGTAGCCAATGAAAGGTCGACTTGGCCTTGTGTTTTGGATCATTGTCATGTTCTAATGTCCAAGTACGTCCCATGCGCAGCTTCCGGGCTGATGAGTGCAAATTGTCCTCCAGTATTTTCTGATAACATGCTGCATTCATCTTGCAATCAATTTTGACCAAGTTTCCAGTGCCTTTGTATGTCACGGCTAAAGGGCTGGATGGAGTCGTGTGGTGCACAGGAACTGGAGACGGACCAGGAGGAGTAGGATTGAAACGTGCCGGTTTAATAACGGATTTCATAAATAATAAACTTCACTCAAATACTTCTTTAAGTGACAGTTGGATAACTTAAATAGAGTCCAGCACAATACTAATAACGGGCAGGTAAATCTGGAAACGTATACTTGATGAGCCAGAGTACATAGAGGAAGATCCGGAAAGAGGTTGATTTGATGATAGAAGAAATGGATCCGGATGACTGAAAGATGATGGAATGAATGAGTTGAATGAAGGAGGACAGCGGAAAGCTGAGCAGGGTAATTCTGGGACACAAGCAGGAACAAGCACTAGGTAGGACTTGCAGCATTGGTGTCAGGAGAAAACTTCCTTGTAGAAAGATGCAGGGAGCAAGGCACCAGAGTCAGGAGAGGAAGAGCCAGGATCCAGGAATCAGCTAGGAGTTGTGAATGACTCCAAAGACTCATTGCACTGACACTGAACAGCCTAGGCAGATCCCCTATATCCCCAGGGGGCGGCTGCCATTGGCTATCAACGCAGGAAGAGGAGGGAACCTCCACTCTGGGATAATCTGTCTCCTGCCCTCAACCAAGATGGTGACGCCGGCCTCCCGGCACCGCTATCTGGAAGGACGCCGCTACCCGACGCTCCCCTGCTGCCATCCCTACCTGGAGCTTCCCCTACCCGCACGCCGCAGCCTGGGACCTGCACACGCTAGCCGGCGGCGGGCGCGGATGGGTGAGTACTGTACTCGCCGCGCTCCGTCGCGGCTACGTGTGACAGTACCCCCCCTTTTCAGGGTGACCCCAGGGCGCCTATGGGCCTTGTGAGGATTTCTCTGAAGAAATTGCTTTATCAGCTTCGGAGCGTGAAGATCAATGGAATCCACCCAAGAGTTCTCTATGGGACCAAACCCAACCCATTCCACCAGATACTGGGTACGAGATTTGCGGCAGCGAGAGTCTATAATGCGTCTTACCTCGAATTCAGCCCCACTATCGGAGTTAATCTTGGGCGGTTTGGGAATCCTATTTTGATAAGAGTTCAACCTTAAAGGCTTGAGGAGGGACACATGGAAGGAATTCGAAATCCTTAGGGAAGGAGGAAGTTGAAGTCTATAAGCGACCGGATTAATGACTTGGATGATAGGGTATGGCCCAATGAACCGAGGAGCCAGCTTCATAGAGGGCAGACGGAGGCGTATATGGCGGGTAGACAGCCATACCCGGTCTCCGACTTTCAATCGGGACGCGGCCCTTCTTTTTCTGTCTGCCATCCTCTTGTATCGGGTGGAAGATTTAAGAAGAGCGGTGTGGACATCCGACCAGATTTTAGCAAAGCGTTGTAATGAAGTGGTTGCTGCAGGAACTTCGGAAGAAGATAATTCTGAGAAATCCGGAGACCGTGGATGTTTGCCGAATACTGTAAAGAAGTGAGTGGTTCCGGAGGAAGAGTGATAGGAGTTGTTATGCATATATTCTGCCCACGGGAGAAGATCCACCCAGTCATCTTGGGAAGACGAGACAAACAGTCGGATAAAGGCCTCCAAGTCTTGATTCACCCGTTCTGTCTGGCCGTTGGTCTGGGGGTGAAAGGCAGTGGAAAACTTGAGTTTGACCTGTACCGCGGCACAGAGAGCTCTCCAGAACTTTGCAACGAACTGTACTCCGCGGTCGGATACAATCTCTTTGGGCAGTCCGTGGAGTTTAAAAATGGTTGAGATAAATAGCTGGGCCAGTACTGGAGCAGAGGGGAGACCTTTTAGTGGGAAAAAATGGACCATTTTAGAGAATCGGTCAACCACTACCCAGATTGCAGTATGACCTTTTGAGGGAGGTAGTTCACAAATGAAGTCCATTGACAGATGGGTCCATGGTTCTGTGGGAATGGTTAGAGGGCGGAGAGGACCAGCGGGAGTTGTTCTGGGCACCTTATGCTGAGCACATCTCACACAAGAGGCGACGAAGTTGGTTACGTCGTGGCGGATGGTTGGCCACCAATAAGAACGTGACAGGAACATCAAGGTCTTTTGTGCTCCTGCGTGCCCTGCGAAGCGGGAAGAATGTGCCCATGTCAATATTTTCTTGCGGAGTTTGGGGGGAACAAACGTTTTACCTGGAGGAGATGGCTGTATGGTTACTTGGGCGAAGACCACCGGATCGAGGATTGGACGAGGAGGTGTCTCTAGGTCAGAAGTCGTCTCAAAGGAGCGGGATAGAGCGTCCGCCTTAGTATTCGTGGTTCCAGGTCGGAATTTAATTTGGAAATCAAAGCGTTCAAAAAACATGGCCCAACGGGCTTGGCGGGCAGTAAGGCACTGAGCCTGTTTAAGAAAGGACAGATTTTTGTGGTCTGAATACACGTGATCTTATGCTGTGCCCCCTCCAGAAGGTATCGCCACTCCTCTAACGCAGTTTTGACTGCAAGCAACTCCTGTTCCCCAATGGGGTAATTCTTCTCTGCCGGAAGGAATTTTTTGGAGAGGAAGGCACAAGGGTGTAATTCTTGATCCTCACCTTTTTGTGACAAGATGGCCCCGATCCCTTCCGAGGATGCGTCCACCTCGAGAATGAAGGGCCTGTCGAGGTCTGGTTGGAGGAGGATTGGTGCCGTCACGAATGCTCTTTTTAACTGCTGGAAGGCAGAGGATGCTTCTGGCGACCATCGGCTTGGATCAGCTCCTTTGCAAGTGAGAGCAGTGAGGGGAGCAGCGATAGTAGAGAAGTTCCGGATAAATCGCCGGTAATAGTTTGAGAACCCTAGGAATCTCTGAATTCCTTTGAGCGTTGTGGGGGCTGCCCAGTCTTGGATGGCTCTCACCTTCTCTGGGTCCATCTCTATCCCAGTGGAGGAGAGAATGTGACCCAATAATGGAATGGACGTGACCTCAAAAACGCACTTCTCCAACTTGCAGAACAGTTGATTTTGGCGAAGACGTCGCAGGACTTCGGACACTGTCTGTCTGTGAAGTTGAAGATTTGGAGAGAAGATGAGTATATCGTCTAGATAGACTACGATGGAGTGGTACAGCAAGTCCCGAAAGATATCATTTACAAACTGTTGGAAGACGGCGGGGGCATTACAAAGGCCGAAGGGCATCACCAGGTATTCATAGTGACCGTCGCGCGTATTAAAAGCCGTCTTCCACTCGTCACCTGGACGGATCCGGATCAAATTGTAGGCCCCTCGCAGGTCCAATTTAGTAAAGATTGCCGCCCCTCTGATCTTGTCGAATAGTTCTGCGATAAGGGGTAAGGGATAGCGGTTTTTAATGATGATGTCGTTCAGGCCCCTATAGTCGATACATGGCCGAAGACCGCCATCCTTCTTTTTCACAAAGAAAAACCCAGCCCCGGCCGGAGAAGTAGATGGTCGAATGAAACCTTTGTTTAAGTTCTCTTGAATGTACGAGGACATGGCCTCAGTCTCGGGTAGCGACAGAGGATAGATGCGGCCACGAGGAGGGAATTTCCCGGCCACCAGTTCTATCGGGCAGTCCCAAGGACGGTGAGGAGGCAGGGTGTCGGCACCTCCTTTACTGAAGACATCTGTAAATGAACGGTATGGTGCGGGTATAGACAAGGGTGGAGCTGAAGAGGATGAAGGACAGTTATCCCCACATTGTGGATGGGTCTGGTAGACCGGAAGGATCTGAGGAATGCAGGTAGACTGGCAATCTGTTCCCCAGGCCTTGACCTCCATATTGGTCCAATCGATGTGTGGGTTATGTTAAGAGAGCCAGGGAAGGCCCAGGACCATTGGATGTGAGGACTGTGGAAGAATGAAGAATTCGAGGGTCTCTTGATGTAGAGCTCCTATGAGCAGTGTCACCGGGGTGGTCTGATGGGTGATTTGTCCACTACGAATTCGACTCCCATCCACTGCAGTGAGGACCAGCGAATGATCCAGGGGTTGCACCGGCAGGGCATGTTGGGTGACAAAAGAAGACGAAAGGAAGTTTCCCGCTGCCCCAGAGTCCAATAGGGCCTGAACTCTTTTTCTCCCTTGGGGACACACAAGGGTAACCGGAATGGTGGAATCAGAAGAAGAGGGAGATGGAAGCAAGACTCCTAATCGGACCTCCCTCGTGGAGATTAGGAGCGGTCGTTTCCCGGCCGCAGCGGGCAGGAAGCCAACAGGTGAGCTGAGGAGCCACAGTACATGCACAGATTCTCTCGCCGTCTTCGGGACTTCTCTTCGAGAGAAAGACGGGAGCGGTTGATTTGCATGGGCTCATCTGTTGACACCGCAGGAGGCGGGGTTGGTCTGGAAGCGGGTGCGACATTGGAAGGGAATCGAGGGCGAAGGCGATCAGAGCGATTCCTCTCAAGTTGGCGTTCTTGGAGTCGCAGATCGACCTTGTTACATAATGAAATGAGTTCAGCCAGGGTGGAAGGAGAATCGCGAGTTGCTAACTCGTCCTTGATGCGGCCGGCTAGGCCGTTCCAGAAGGCAGAGACGAGAGCCTCTTCGTTCTATCTGAGTTCGGAAGCCAGGGTTTGAAATTGCACAACATATTGTCCCACTGGGCGACTGCCCTGACGAATTCTTAGGATCTCCGTGGCTGCGGAGGACACTCTGCCAGGCTTGTCGAAGATGCGACGGAAGGAAGCCACAAATTCTTCATAGTTGTTGAGGATGGGATCCGCACGCTCCCAGAGGGGGGACACCCACTCCAGGGCTGGACCCGCCAGTAGGGACACGATGTAAGCCACTCGAGTCTTGGGAGAGGGGAAATTGGAAGGCTGGAGGGTAAATTGGACGTCACATTGATTCAGAAATCCTCGACACCCCCTTGGGGACCCGTCATATTTACTGGGGGTTTACAGCTGCAGATGGTGAGGAGCAGCTGGCCCCGGAGGAGCAGCAGAGGCCGAAGCTCCGGAGGTAGGTGCTGCCGAAACTGACGGAGCCGCCTGAGGTGGTGACAAGGTCTGGAGAAATTGAGCCACTTGACGCTGGGTAGCCTCTACTTGTTCCAAGCGAGCCATGATGCCTTGAAGAACATCCGTCAGGGAGGCCTGTGCTTCACCCGATTCCATCGGGTCAGTGCAAACTGTCACGGCTAAAGGGCTGGATGGAGTCGTGTGGTGCACAGGAACTGGAGACGGACCAGGAGGAGTAGGATTGAAACGTGCCGGTTTAATAACGGATTTCATAAATGATAAACTTCACTCAAATACTTCTTTAAGTGACAGTTGGATAACTTAAATAGAGTCCAGCACAATACTAATAACGGGCAGGTAAATCTGGAAACGTATACTTGATGAGCCAGAGTACATAGAGGAAGATCCAGAAAGAGGTTGATTTGATGATAGAAGAAATGGATCCGGATGACTGAAAGATGATGGAATGAATGAGTTGAATGAAGGAGGACAGCGGAAAGCTGAGCAGGGTAATTCTGGGACACAAGCAGGAACAAGCACTAGGTAGGACTTGCAGCATTGGTGTCAGGAGAAAACTTCCTTGTAGAAAGATGCAGGGAGCAAGACACCAGAGTCAGGAGAGGAAGAGCCAGGATCCAGGAATCAGCTAGGAGTTGTGAATGACTCCAAAGACTCATTGCACTGACACTGAACAGCCTAGGCAGATCCCCTATATCCCCAGGGGGCGGCTGCCATTGGCTGTCAACGCAGGAAGAGGAGGGAACCTCCACTCTGGGCCAATCTGTCTCCTGCCCTCAACCAAGATGGCGATGCCGGCCTCCCGGCACCGCTATCTGCAAGGACGCCGCTACCCGACGCTCCCCTGCTGCCATCCCTACCTGGAGCTGCCCCTACCCGCACGCCGCAGCCTGGGACCTGCACACGCTAGCCGGCGGCGGGCGCGGACGGGTGATTACTGTACCCGCCGCGCTCCGTCGCGGCTACGTGTGACATTGTAGCTCACACATCCCCAAAACATCAGCGATCCACCTCCGGGTTTCACAGTAGGAATGGTGTACCTTTCATCATAGGCCTTGTTGACTCCTCTCCAAATGTAACATTTATGGTTGCGGACAAAAAGTTAAATTTTGGTCTTATCACTCCAAATGACTTTGTTCCAGAAGTTTTGAGGCTTTTCTCTGTGCTGTTTGGAGTAATGTAAGCGGGATGCTTTGTGGCATTTGCGTAGTAATGGCTTTCTTCTGGCGACTTGACCATGCAGCCCATTTTTCTTCAAATGTCTCCTTATTGTGCATCTTGAAACAACCACACCACTGTTTTCAGAGTCCTGTATTTCAGCTAAAGTTATTTCTGGATTTTTCTTTGCATCCCAAAATTGTTGCTGAAATATTTGTTGGTCTACCTGACCGTGATTTGGTTTCCACAGAATCCCTCATTTTCCACTTCTTAATTAGAGATTGAACACTGCTGATTGGCATTCTCAATTGCTTGGATATCTATTTATATCCCTTTCCAGTTTTATACAGTTCAATTACCTTTTCCAGCAGATTCTTTGACAATTCTTTTGCTTTCCCCGTGACTCAGAATCCAGACACGTCAGTGCAGCACTGGATTAAACAACTTACAGGATCCAAAACAGCATGGTTTTACTGCAGAGAGATCATGCCAAACAAGTCTCATTGACTTTTTTGACTCCGTGACCAAAATACTAGATGAAGGGCATACCTCCCAACTTTTCATGTGAAGCGCCCGAAAAGGGGGCGTGGCGTATGCAAATGAGGGCGCGGCTTATGCTAATTAGCCGCGACCTCATTTTCATACGAGAATAGACGCTGTGCGCATGCGCACAGCGTCTATTCTACTACATTGGGGGGTCTCCCAACTGCCAACCCCCCGCAGCGGGACAATGCCTGCCGCGGGTGGGACGTCGGGACAGGACCCGAAAATCGGGACTGTCCCGACGGAATCGTGACAGTTGGGAGGTATGTAAGGGGGGGCTGTAGATGTGGCATATCTAGACTTTAGTAAGGCATTTGACACTGTCCCACATCGCAGGCTGCTAAATAAACTTGAAAGTGTGGGATTGGATTATAAAACAATTAAATGGATAAGAACCTGGTTGCAGGATAGGAAACAGACAGTTGTAGTAAATGGAGTGCATTCTATGGAGGGACATGTTACCAGTGGAGTACCCCAGGGATCTGTACTTGGACCAGTGCTCTTTAATATCTTTGTTAGTGACATTGCAAATGGTATTGAAGGGAAAGTATGCCTTTTTGCAGATGATACAAAGATATGCAACAGAGTAGACACACCAGGAGGGGTAAATGAAATGACTGATGATCTAAGTAAACTTGAGAATTGGTCAAGAGAATGGCAACTACAGTTTAATGCTAAAAAATGCAAAATTATGCACTTGGGACTCAAAAACCCAAAGGCTCAATATAGTATCAAGGGTACTATAATGGAAACTACTGAGGAGGAAAGAGATCTAGGAGTCACTATTTCAAGTGACTTAAAGGCAGGGAGGCAATGTAACAAAGCAATGAGGAAGGCTAGTCAGATGCTTGGTTGCATAGGGAGAGGAATCAGTAGCAGAAAAAAAGACGTAATAATGCCACTTTATAGGTCATTGGTACGACCTCATCTGGAATACTGTGTCCAGTTCTGGAGGCCATATCTTCAGAAGGATATAAATACATTGGAGAGTGTACAAAGACAGGCAACTAAAATGGTGCATGGCCTACATCACAAAACTTACCTGGATAGACTAAAAGATCTTAACATGTATAGTTTGGAGCAGAGAAGGGAAAGGGGGGACATGATAGAAATCTTCAAATATATCAAGGGTTTTAACATAGTACAGGTGGGAAATTTTCTTCAAAGGAAAACAAGTAATAAAACACGAGGACATGCACTGAAACTGGAGGGAGGTAGGTTCAGGGGAAATGTTAGAAAGAATTACTTCACAGAAAGGGTAGTGGATAAGTGGAATAGCCTCCCATCAGAGGTGGTAGAGGCTAAGACAGTAGAACAATTTAAACATGCTTGGGATAGGCATATGAATATCCTTACAAAGAAATAAGGATTAAAAAGGGTTGAGTTTACCTGAAGGGTAAAAAAAGGGACAGACTAGATGGGCCAAATGGTTCTTATCTGCCGTCAAATTCTATGTTTCTATGTTTCTATGATGAAAGATGCAAGGGTCTTTCAGGAGACCAGAAACTCACTGACCTTTTATACACACAAGCAAACAGATCACAGGTGAGGATGGTTACCTTTAGTAGCCATTCAAACCCATTTGTGTCAACTTGTGTGCATGTTATCAGGCCAAAATCTCCAGGGTATGTAAACTTTTGATCAGGTTCATTTTGGGTAGTTTCTGTTGTCATTATGATTTAAAAATAGTAAACACAGTTGTGTGACAATAAATGGCTTCACCCAACCACTAACCAGGAGTGAAAGAAACGTTTGTGAGCTATCATTCATATTCTCTGACAAATGGCCTGAAAATCACAACTGCTGCTAGGGTATGTAAACTTATGAGCACAACTGTATATAATAAAAGCAGGATATGTATTATAATATTCAAGTCTAATTGCTTTGAATTCCTATAACTACACACCCTGTTTTCTGTTTGTTCTAGCTGTGACACTTAGCACAGCCTGAGCATATTACTACAAGACTTTTCTAGCACTCCTCGCCCTGTCCCTCTTTCGCCTTGAAAAGTGCGCAATCCAGAGCCGGCGTGAGTCCCTCCAGATCACCAGGGGACCCAAGTGACCTGACATCTGCTCATCCTATAACCAGACATTCTGTGGGAAATAAGAATTGAGTGTTACAAACATCTGCCAAGAAAAATGGGAATTGTACTGGGAAAATACGGATACACTTGCAGATGTATCTTAGCAAAATGTCAAACCCTTAAACTCTGACCTCTAGTGGATGTGACCCCTGAACCTGCACTGACAAACCTGGGAGACTCTGTAACATAAATTCGGTTCACGAATTAACTGAAAAATAATCTATAATTAGTTCATTACTATTTATTTATTTACAGTTTCTTATATGGCGCAGCAGATTCTATGTACGGCTCACTCACCTGAATAACATGGCAAGTTGTCAGGTGCATGCAGCTTTCTTCCTCCTGCTCTCCTCGGTGCAGGCGGGACCTTTCCTGCTGCTGCTCCTCCTGCAGCTCATTACCGCCCTCCAGTGGCCGGCGCCATAGGCAAATGCCTTAAGCTGCCTAGTGGTGGTGCCGGCCCTGCATAAGTGCCTCAGAGGGTTATGCGTGTAGAACTTAAATATGATAGGCTTGTCTAAAGAGGTGAGTTTTCAGGGAACGCTTGAGGCTAGTGGAGAGTCTTATTGTGCGTGGAAGGGCATTCCATAGGGTGTAATAGTGAATGGGAGCTAGTGATCGGTGCAGGAGAGAGACACAGATCTTGTGCAGAGCGGAGTGGTCGAGATGGGAGATATTTTGTGATAAGTAAGGAGATATATGCTGGTGCAGTATGGTTAATAGCTTTATATGCGAGTAGAAGTGTTTTATATTGAATACGGTAAGATACAGGCAACCAATGGAGGGACTGGCAGAGCGGATCAGCAGATGATGAGCGTCTTGCAAGGAAGATCAGCCTGGCAGCAGCATTTAAAATGGATTGCAGAACTGCTTTCCCCCATAGAAACCTATGGGGAATGTGGCTGCCGGCGGGAATGGAGGGACACTTTTTATTTGTTGCTCACTCAGGTGTTTTGTGGTAAATAGCCATAAATATTGTTTGATAAATGGGCCGCTCTGCCCCTAAGTACCCAACAAAAAAAAAAGATAAAAAATCTGTACTCTAATCTGGTGCAAACATCAATTACTAATACTATTACTCATACATGGCCCTGTAGGAAGTAACATCATTATAGGGATGGCCGTCATTGCCTTCGCCATCGATGGCAAAAGTGCAACTGGCCATCGATAGTGTATAACTATGAAATGGATGAACATCAATGTTTTACATATGAATGGTCCTACATTTTCGTTGACTAATTGGCCTGTGGGACAATCAAAATACGGGGGGCGGGGCTTCATGGGTGTCAGGGGTGGAACTATGCTCTGTGTCACGGCTCCTTGGTGAAAAAAGCAAAACAAAACTATCCATTGAAGCTTGACATCGATGGTGGGAAATAATCTGGTTCTCCTCCATCGATGCCAAAACTATTCGGCAATAGCCATAAACCATCGTTGATTTCTAATTATCGATGGTCAATCGCCATCACTACATCATTTTAAACCCAATAAATTGTATAAGGGGAAAAAACGCAGCGGGAGCTGGGGCCTAGGCCACATGTGCTGATCACTGAAAAACATTATTATTAATAATAATAATAATATTAATATTGTGTCTGCGAAAACTGAGCTTGCGTTTCAGATCCAGACGCAGCCTGCGTCGTGGGTGCTGTGCTTCTGTCCGGCAGTCATCTCCCAGTTCCTGCAGTGTGGCAGAGTCCGCGGCTAAGCTGCATCTCGCTCCCCTCACGCTGAGTGACAGTGTCCAGAGCCCGGCAATCCTCCAGTCCGCCGCCATTGCTCCCGGTCACAAGCATGGTGGATACAAACAGACTTTCCCGCCTTAGCCTGACATGGGGGCTGCCATGCTCCTTTCAGTCACATGTCAGTCTGAACCAATCATGTGCAGTCTAAGCTCCCTGTCATACATACCCGGCCAATCCTGAGCAGTTCTCAGCCTTGCTCCGGTGCATTCAATGTTCTAGCTATCGTTCACCTGCATTCGATATTCCAGCCATCGTTCCTGCCTCATTCGATACTCTAACCATCGTTCCTGTGCATTCGATGTTCCAGCCATCGTTCCTGTGCACTCGATGTTCCAGCCATCGTTCCACATCTCATCTACAGGCAAGCCCCAGTAAAGTATTGCTCACACTGTACGAGGTGTATTACCCATCAAGGACTTCATCAGTGTCTGGCACTGCATCTCATATCACCTGTCCTCCATTGTACTACAGTATTTGCATATTCTGCTGCCTGCCATATGCAACCTTCCTGTCATCCATAACATCAATAAATCTGGTTGTATTTTTACCTTGCCTCCTTCCTGCCTCTGGGTGCACTGTCACGCAAGTGAATGCGCAAGGGTATCTTAGAGGCTCCCCGATTCCTATATTGGTCCGAGTCCCCACCAGAGGTCTTCGTCACTAAGGGGTAGATTTATTAAGCTCGGTGAAGTGATAAACTGTCTGGTTTTTATCACTAGCCAATTAGCTCCTACCTGTGAAGTTACAGGGTTGGTTTGAAACATGACAGGTAGGAGCTGATTGGCCGGTGATAAAAAACAGACAGTTTATCACTTCACTGAGCTTAATAAATCTACCCCTGAGACTCAGACCCCTGGTGTGACAATGAGTAGGGCAGTGAGGTCCCTCATCAGAAATCATCAGCTACAGCCACGGCCACTGGAACCCGAGCCCCATGGTATATTTTTGGTAATGCGCCACCCAGAGGGATAGTACAGGTGCGGAGTGTTGCAGTATTTTGGCTCTCCTGGGATGTGGGCCACCAATGGCTAACGGGCCGGCATATATGGCGGTTAAGGCACTTTGGGCCAGATTCTCTAAGTTTCAAAAGTGATAAAATGGAGAGTGATAAACAGCCAGCCAATCAGCTCCTCCCTGCCATGTCACAGGCTGTGTTTGAAAAATGTCAGACAGGAGCTGATTGGCTGGCTGTTTATCACTCTCCATTTTATCAGTTTTGAAGCTTAGAGAATCTGGCCCTTTAGCTCCGCACCCTGCACCACGCGGCGCAGCCTCAAATAACAGAGGGTGGGGGTAGATCCGTGCTGCTGCTGGGACAGACAGCAGAAGCTGTGCCTGGCCGGAGGTACTGCTGCTTGCGGCACTCGTACTCCTCTGCCTTTTTGATGTGTGAGGAACAACAAAGTGCCAGGGGAGGGCGGGTGCTGGGGGGACATGAGGTACAATGGGACAGGTGTGTGCGAGTGCTGAGAGGCATGGTATATAAGGACACTGTCATACAGCTCTTCATGCCTGGCCAGCCTGAGTGGCTCTATCAGGGGTGATGGCATGTAATGAGTATGGCAACCTCTCCATCATCACTCTGTCCTTTTGTATAATGGGTGCACCTGATATGCCCTCTGTCCTGGCAGATTCTCAGAAACCAATAGTCTCTCCCTTTGGCCAGGAGCATCCCTAGATGAGACTGTAACCATGACAACTGAGGTAGCACCAATCACGGACATGGAGATATAATTGGACCTAATTGAAAGTATCAGAAATATAAGGTCACAAAAATAATCTCAAACAAAATATCCTCTCCAGCGCCGAGCGGAATGACAGAGACACAGGCTGCGACAAGTTGTGACAACAAGCTGTCCTCCATTGGAGACACCCCCCCCCCCCGAGCAAGTTCAGGTCATGGGTAATATTTTTAATAAAATAAAAATATGTTGTCTGTCTAGAGACAAGGGGCCCAATTCACAGCCCTGCAGTTTTTTGAAAGGCGTGGTACTCTGTGCACATGCGTAAGGTCCCTCTGCAAACAAAGCCAGCGATGGATTGCCATTGCTGGGCCATTCACAAAATGATTGACAGGCAGCGAGCATTTGTGGGCGGCACCCTGGTGTTTTCTGGGAGTGCTGATGACAAACGCAGACAGCTCCCGGCCATTGAGAGGGAGGCATACTGACAGCAGCGGCCCCGATCTCCCCACGGCCAACGCAGAGCTGGGTGGGAGCACACAGGGTGGGAGCGAAATCCATTCGATGGTGAGTGATTAGGAATGGATTTGCCCCTCTTCACACAGCTGCAGCTGTGCACATGGGCGGGATTACACTGCGGCAGGGCGGCGGCTTAATGATCGCTGGGCTGCAAAAAGTTGCAGCCCAGCGATCAGGTCTGAGTCAGGTACAAGGTGCGATCTATGAGCCAGGAAAGACATATGTCCGGCATTGCACCACAGTGCCCAGAACGGCCCACGAGTGTCCGGGTGCCATTCCGACGATAAAATACTCCAACATCGGAATCCCAACTGTTTAAATTCCCGACCACGACCTCCATAGAGGAAGAATAGAACCTGTGGCAAGCAAGCCCACAAGGGGCTTCATTGCGCTCGCCCCCCTGTCGAAGTACCAGCACACAGAATTCTGATGTCGGTATAGTGATCGTTGGTATCCCAACTGTGATCGATGCTTCCTGCCACAGCTGTTGTTGAACTACACATCCCAGCATTTCCTGCATCAGTTATAGCATGGCCAAATAGTAAAACTGTATCAGGGAATCCTGGGATGTGTAGTTAAACAACAGCTGGAGAGCAGTGGCGTAACTAGATACATGTGGGCCCCATAGCAAAAGTTTGTAAGGGCCCTTATTTATCACCTAATGCTGAAAAATATATACAGCACATGTAACCTTGACAGAGAAGGTGGCCCCTCTCAGCTCTGGGCCCCATAGCAGCTGCACTCCCTGCACCTATGGTAGCTACACCCTGTATATAACACATGTAACTGTGACAGGGAAGGTGGCCCCTCTCAGCTCTGGGCCCCATAGCAGCTGCACCCCCTGCACCAATGGTAGTTACGCCCTTGCTGGAGAGTCAAGGTTAGCCATCACCGCCATAGGGGATTACATTAGTGCTACAAGCTATCATTAATATGCATTTTCCTCATTAGGGAACTGGGCGTGTCTATTATAATTTCCTATCAACACATATGACGTCAATAAAGAATTATGGAGCCCATTTATCAACGAGGGATAAAATGGGTCTATAGCAGTGACGTGCGGTGAGGTCATTGCCTGGGGAGGCACTGACCTCACCAGCACACCCCCCCCCCCCCCGGCGGTGCTACATATGCAGCGGCCGCCGGTATATGCGACCCCCCTCCCCTCCCACCACCCGGCAGACTCACCTGTCCTCGGCGGTGGCGGCGGCCAGTCCTCTCGGCGGGTAAGTGACATCTTCTGCTTTCTCCCTGCAGGCGCCGGCCGAACTCCGCGCTGCTGCATGTGTGATTGGACAGCGGATCCAGCACTGGATCTGCTGCCCAATCTCATCTGGGGGCGTGCGTTTATACTGGTGCCGCTGTCATTGCGGCATCAGTATAAGTGCCGCTTCCCCATTCATTTTCAATGGGCTTTTACAGCCCATTGCTGCGCCCTGCCCCCTGCCCACCCCTACCCGCCCCCCGCTGCCCGGTGTTTTAATGTGAACAGCGGGAGGCACCTCTCCTGCTGCCTCCCACTCTCACATGCAGCAGTGGGAGGCAGCCGGAGAGGTAGAAATGATCAAAATAGTAAAAGAAGATATATAAATATCTTCTTTTTATTATTTTCATCATTGTGACAGGGGAGGCTCTGCCTCCCCTGCCTCCCCTGACTGCACGTCCCTGGTCTATAGTGAAGCTTTTATGAATTTTTTACGAATAATTTTTATGAATATTGTTTGTATTTGTAGATACAAAAATATTGTTCCCCTGATGAAGTCTGTGTAGATGAAATGCGTAGGGTCATTTTTGTATTGCTGTTTTGCCTGATGAAGAATCAAATAGAAACTATTGGATGAACATTGCCTATTGCTTCACTGAAGTTTCGGACCACCATATACTGTATGTGGACTTTATTTATAAGCTGTAAGCGCCACAATTGGGTAGTATATATATATATATATATATATATATATATATATATATATATATATATATGCACAAGCAGATGATCACGCTAGGGCCCTTATTCTGGTTCACTCGCAAAGGCAAATTCCTTCTCAAATGGACAAAACCATGTGCACTGCAGGTGGGGCAGATGTAACTTGTGCAGAGAGAATTAGATTTGGGTGAGTTATTTTGCTTCTGTGCAGGGTAAATACTGACTGCTTTATTTTTACACTGCAATATAGATCTCACTTTGGAGAAAAACCCCACCCAAATCTAAATCTCCCTGCACAAGTTACATCAGCCCCACCTGCAGTGCACATGGTTTTGATTTTGTTTTATCTCTGTTTACAATTGTAAATCGCAACAGAATCTGCTGCGCTATATAAGAAACTGCTAATTAATAATAAATAAAAAGGTGTTGAACACGTTATGCTGTAACACACAATAAGCAAAAGAAACAGCTGCTCAGTAGCGATCTCAGTAGCCATCTTGGGATAGAGCATGAAGCCTCAGTAGAAGTATTGCACTCAATTTTAACAACATAATGGGTAATAGGCACAGCAAAGCAGCGGTGAACGGGGCCCCAGCCATGTCCTAATAGTGAGTGTGGCAGTGAATGAGTTATTAAGAGGTCTACAACTTGCTTATATCTTCTGCCCTCCCCCCCTTTTATTTCATCCAGTACTGTAACATAAACAGAACTCATTGCCCTTGCATTTATTATTACCCAGAAGTTTTCCTGTTCCCATAAAATCCATCTGTACAGACTCAGAGCTGTCTGCAAGTAGTCCGCCTTCCATGCTTGGAAATAAATGCTTCACCTCTGTTGGCCGCTTCTATGCAGCGCACTGGCCGTATCCATCCGGGTGTGGATCGTTTTATCGACCATAGTTAGGTCGACAGTCATTGGGACACCGTTGGGTCGACAGGTGGGAAGGTTGACAGGGTTTTAGGTCGACAGGTGTCTAGGTCGACATAGGTTTAGGTCGACATATGGGTTAGGTCGACAGGTCGTTAGTTTGACATGGTTTTTTTCACTGTTTTTTTACCCGAATGTCGACACAGTCGACATGGACACAGTTGGAAGTCGACTGCAGCCCCTCGGTTCGCCTTCAATGCTTCGGACACTATTTTATTCTCCGACCATGCCCTAGTGGATGGTAGGGCATGAGATACCGCCTGTCGGCACATGTCGGCTCAAAAAACAGTGAAAAAACCCATGTCGACCTAACAACCTATCTACCTAACGCATATGTCGACCTAAACCCATGTCGATCTTGTCCCATGTCGACCTAGACACCTGTAGACCTTGACACATGTCGACCTAGAACCCTGTCGACCTTCCCACCTGTCGACCCAACGGTGTTGACCTAATGACTGTCGACCTAAATGCTGTTGACAATATGACCAGATGCCAGCAATCCGCCTCTGAGAGTAGCTGTCATTGCTATCGACCCAGTTCTTGGTGCAAAAGATCAGTATGGTTCTCTTCATACAATCGTCCTTGAATAGCCTCTAATTAGGGCTACAGCGTGCCCTGAGAACCCTTATTCTGTGTGGACACCCACCGATTGCTCTGCTACAGTACTCCTACTCTGCTTTAATCACTACGTGCTCTGTGGTGTAGTTACACAAAGTTATGTATGCTCAGCTAACAAACTAATAATTGCAAGGGTCATCCGTGTCACGGACAAGTGTGTAACTGTGACTCTGCCACGCTGTCTTCTTCACCTGTGTATATCGCAGTTACTGTCACAGATAACCTACTTTCCCTACATACCGTGGGCTTTAAATAAAGTCAACACTTTATAAAGCTGAAATAATTCCATATATGGTTATATAAATTCGGGAGCCATGGATGTTTCCCCTTTAGAAGAAAAGTAGGCAGTCATTTGCCCAGAGAATGTAGATCACTAAGGTTTCCACGTTAAACAATGAGAACTCCATTACGGCCTCTCCACTATTTCACTGATCGTTCTAATGAATGTAGTGTATGCGTAAGAAGTCGGGAGATTGTCTCCCGTAAAGGATAATGATTTCATTTGTAGAATCCGATTTTCGAATCGATTTTGCTTATAGAAGCAAAATCAAATCGAATCCTAAACGAAATCGAATGGTTTTTGTGTCACTTTCGATCTGCATTCGATTCGATGCGCGCTCCCGTTTTCACAACATCGAACAGAAAAATCTACTGTGCAGCCAAGGAAATATCGAATTCGATCTAGTAAATCTAATGTGTACAATGTACCATGAATGTATATTGAATTCGATATCTAATGCAAAAGTACAGATCTAATGCCAAATCGAATGGGAAGATCTCATGCAGTGGCGCAACTATAAATTTTGCTCACCCCAGCTGAAGCAGGAGAGAGGCAGAGAGACCAGCAGACACTGCTGCTTCCCCTGGCTCCGACGCATACCAGGCCGTCCCAGCACACCCATCTGCCCGCCCCTCCTGTACACAGAAGCCAATAGTCGGCTCTGTGTACAATCAATTGAATCAGTGGGGGGATTTGTAGTCTCTGTCATGACTGCACCCGTGCTGCGGCTGACTCTCCTCCGGTGCTCAGTCAGTGAGCAGCGGCAGGCAGCAGCATGTCAGTGAATGGAGCGGGTGCCGGCGCCCACACAGACCCCACTGCTGCTTGCTCCCCCAAGCGGCAGCTGGGGCTGCCTTACAGTAGTTTCGCCAATGATCTCATGCCAGATCTAATAGAAAATCAAATCTAACATCGAATCAAAAGCAAATCGATGTGTGTGTACGGGCCTTATGACTGCTTCAGTTCCCGTCCAAGACCTTTGTGATCGTATTATTGGCATGTTAAAGCAAGAAGCGAGTAGATGCTGCTATGTTTCATCAATCAGAGCAAAGAGTGGCCCAGTGTCTTGTTATTGTCAGAGTGAGGCGCAGAGAGAGAATTAGTTGGCGGTGAGGCCTCCAAACTCTCCCGGACATTCCACAGAGGTGAGTTTAGGAGTCCCCCAGTGGATGCCTTCAGAGACATCTTTAGAAGTTGAATACTTGGTAAATGACCAAAAGGAAGTATGTGCGGGCAATATTTAGGAGGACGTAGCTGTCGACGGTAATGCCAGTTGCACCTGAAATGACGGTAGCGAAGTGCCAAATTTGAGGCAAACGTCTAGTCAAAGTTGACAGCACTCTGGATCCATATTATATGATATAGGATACAGAGCATCATCAGACTAGTGCCGTAACTAGCAGAGATGTAGCTTTTATGGGGTCTGGGATGCCTACAGGGCCCGCCTCTCCTCTGCTCCAGTTATCAGATAAGATATCCTTTGGGTAGTCAGCCCACTGCTGGCCTGGAGATCTGGGCTGCTTCAACCAGGTGTGTGTCTTTCAGCACATATTAGTGCAGACACCGTTGTCCAGCATCTCCTCAGCCTCAATAGGCCACCAGGGACTGGGCAATATATAATATCAGGGTTTGCCGAATTTCCCGGGTTTTCATTGCTCCTTCCGGTCCCACAGAAAAGGCCAGCATCCTCCCGGTTTTTAAGCATGGATGCTTAAAATTGGTGACTGCGCATGCGCAAGTCACCGAAGTTCCGGGGTCAGGTCCTGCAAGTGCAACGTCATGACATACCCCGTCATGACGTCGCTCTCCTGATAAATTCCGGCCACCGCGGGGCTCTGTGGGAAGCTGATGACGCACTGGATGGAGCGCAACAGCGGTGAATGGAGGAGAAGTGGGCGCCGCCGGGCAGAGGCAAGAATACTAAGAGTCAGACTGAGGAGCAGCGGGTGCCGCCGGGCAGCGGCAGTGGTAAGAATACTAAGAGTCAGACTGAGGAGCAGCGGGTGCCGCCGGGCAGAGGTAAGAATACTAAGAGTCAGACTGAGGAGCAGCGGGTGCCGTCGGGCAGCGCAGTGGTAAGAATACTAAGAGTCAGACTGAGGAGCAGCGGGTGCTGCCGGGCAGCGCAGTGGTAAGAATACTAAGAGTCAGACTGAGGAGCAGCGGGTGCCGCCGGGCAGCGCAGTGGTAAGAATACTAAGAGTCAGACTGAGGAGCAGCGGGTGCCACCGGGCAGCGGCAGTGGTAAGAATACTAAGAGTCAGACTGAGGAGCAGCGGGTGCCGCCGGGCAGCGCAGTGGTAAGAATACTAAGAGTCAGAATGAGGAGCAGCGGGTGCCGCCGGGCAGCGGCAGTGGTAAGAATACAAGGGTCAGACTGAGGAGCAGCGGGTGCCGCCGGGCAGCGCAGTGGTAAGAATACTAAGAGTCAGACTGAGGAGCAGCGGGTGCCGCCGGGCAGCGCAGAGGCAAGAATACTTAGAGTCAGACTGAGGAGCAGCGGGTGCCGCCGGGCAGCGCAGTGGTAAGAATACTAAGAGTCAGACTGAGGAGCAGCGGGTGCCGCCGGGCTGCGCAGTGGTAAGAATACTAAGAGTCAGACTGAGGAGCAGCGGGTGCCGCCGGGCAGCGGCAGTGGTAAGAATACTAAGAGTCAGGCTGAGCTTAGTTGTGGCTGGCTACTTGTTTTCCTCCCCACTGCTTATTATTCATTAGCTCTGCTCCGTCTTCCCCCTCCAGGCCTCCATTGCTGCTGCAGCAGTGTACAGATTCAATTGTTTCCTCTCTCCCCCCGCCACCTCTTCTGCTACAGTTCAGGCTAGTACAAGTCACCGTAATGCCACCCCCCCCCCCAGCGTCTACCACCTGTCCCTGTATATTATGCAGCTGTGGCATTACAAGTCGCAGCATGCCCTTTTCTCCAGTTCTTGGCATACCACGACTCCCAGCAGGGCATCCCCAGCTGCAATACATTCACCTGTAGCCTATTATGCAGTGGTCGGCTCAAGGCCCGCCCCCTGGTGATGCAAGGCCTGCCCCCTGGTGATGCAAGGCCCGCCCCATGCTTTTCCCATTTCTCCCTGGAATGATTTAAAAAAAGTAGGCAACCCTGATATATAATAGCCATGAGCTTCCAGGTAGTGGCAGAACTAGCATAGGTGTGTTCAAGTTTAGAAGATGGAGCCCTGGATTAGCATAACTTTACTGCTTCAGAACATAAAGAAACTCATTTGGAACAAAAAATGTGTACTCTCGATGGCTCGAAAGATGGCTCACTCGCCACAGGTTACTATTCCCAATCGATATCCACATGGATAGTAAAACTGCTAGCTCTGATGGTCCCATGCTCCTAACTTGAGCAATATAGGTACAAGGGGTGCATTTGTTATGGGGCTCAGGCTGCCTCCATGGAAGAATGGCCATGCTGGGCTTGCTCAGATGTGCCCCAACCCCCATACACTGGCCGCACTAGCTGTACTAGGGAGGAAAGGGGAGGCCATTGGGGGTGACTCCACAGCTTTAGACTAGCCACCAAGCTCAGCTATTTCCTGGGCAATGCTGGGCACTTCTAGGTGATTCAACTGTAATGATGTGCCCCAGTGCTGGGAGCACTCCCCTGCTCCCAGCACCGGAGCAAAAGTGTGGGGGGGGGAGGGAGCGGTATCCCCAGCGGGACCAAGCTCCAGACAGCGCTGGGATCAAGACACTGATCCCAGCACTGACAGTGCGGGCGGCAGCAGCGGACAAGCGGAGGCGGGGATCGGTGGGGCGGCAGTTTGAAGTTGGCGCCATTTGGGAGCCAATCACCACTCCCAAATCGGCAGTGGTGTGATGTCACTGAGACAACTGGCCGTTCTTTATTTCTGCCCCCATACTTATTTAAGTGTAATAATAAATAAGGTTGACTGATATTAATGGCATTTCAGTTATCTGCGTCATTATTTCTATTACATCAGAATCCCGACCACCGGTATGCCGAACGAGGGAAGCACGACACAGAAAATCCCCTTGTGGGCTCGGTGGCTTGCTTCACTCTCTGCAGGTTACATTCTCCTTCTATGGGGGTCGTGGACCTCCACAAGGGAGGGATAACCCTTGCTGGTCACGATCACGACTGTCGGGCAGTTGAACAGTTGGGATTTCGGCATCGGTACACCGATCATAGGGATCCCAACTGTCGATGAGTCACCCGCATAGAGGGAGAATAGAACCTGTGGTGAGCCCCATGAGCCACTGAGCCTGCAGCATGGCGAGCACAGCAAACCTGCAAAGGTGTTTTTTGTGCTCGCCCCCCGTCCGAGTGCCGGCTGCTGGGATTTCGATGACGGTATACGGACCGCTGGGATCCCGACCAGTCATACCACACCTGGCCATACACTACTGATAGAAGTCGCAGCAGTGTATGGCCATCCGCACGGAGGCTCTGTGTTAAGTAAGCCCGTTCGAAGCTAATGCTTCGAAAGCTAGAAGATATAGTTTCGCTTGCTGCCAACAGATGGCAATGTTTTTGAGACACACGGACACTAGACATACAGTATATATGGTACTTGTGTACTAGCACGGCGCCCATCGCATCGCAGACCATATGGCATGCGATGGTATGCGATACGATTGGCACCCGATGGTATACAATTTAAAATTGTTAAATGGGACATTTCTAACGCCAGCCCCGCCATCACGCCTGCCCTGCCAGGGGGCGCACGTGCATGAGACACTCGCGCGCCCCCTGGCAAACTGATCCTGCCTCCGGTCCCCGCCATTGCCGCCCGTCGTTAGAGGTACCCCTCGCCACCCCGAGCGCCCCCTAATCCTGCCCGTCTCCCTGAAGCGGAGAGGGGCAGGGACATGCAGCGTCCCCGCCGAGAGACTGGGACGCATGTGCGTGTGAGACGCGCGCACGTCCCAGTTCAGTGTAGCCCCTGTCTGCCGGCGCTCGCCAGAGGGGAGGGTCTGGCGAGCCCTGGCCAAGGATGGCAGGGGCTCCATCTGTATCTACAATATTTTATCGTGCGGCACTTCCCTCTCGGGTGGCTCTGGGACACTTGCCCACTCTTCCAGTCGAGGATCCGGAGTAAGACAAGTATGAGTCAGGCACATCTAGAAATTAAATTGCACAAAATAATTAAATGAATGTTTCTATTTACCAGGAGTAATAAGGAGCAACGCAGAAATATGTTTCCATCCATATTCTGTAACAACTAATGTAATTGGTAGGTCAGGGCTGTACTAAATGAAGTGATGATGCTATTAATAAAGATATAAGGGCAGTGATTATGTTATTATGTAGTTGTACAGTTAACTAATTACAATTAAATGTAATGTTAAAAAAATGACACTGATTATGGGATCTGCAGTAGTAACCAGTTCTTTAAAAAAAAAAAAAAACATAAGAAATCTAATGTACCCAGATAGAAATGATGAATAATACCCCAGTTATGTTTCATACAGTAAGTCCTCCAGTACTGGTGTCTCTCAAACATCTCAGCCACTCATAGACAGCATGACTCCCGGTTCCAATGGTTTCATTAGCTGTTGTATAGGCAGTGGTGGATTTCCCACTAGACACCTGAGGCACATGCCTAGGGTTAGATGTTTCTTTTTTCGTCATTATGGCTTTTTTATACATATCTTTATTTTGCAACGGACATGATTGATACACAGGGTAGCAGGTAGTTGGGTAAAAGTTGGGTCTGCTTGGGTGGTTTTGAGGCATCTGGACTGGTTATGGAAGTGACACGATGAATGGGGGTGGGGGGTGGACAGGAGTCAGCCACTAATGAGCCCAAACCCTAAATCCACCCCTGGCTGCACCTGCCACTGTTTAGGAGTGGAGTAGGGACAACTTATCTCTATGAAGAGTTACAGTACACACAAGATTCACAACTTTACTACATTTCTAAATTGGACACAGCGATGCCCCAGTTCAACCAATACCCCATCCCCATGCTCAAAGTTTAAAGGCTAAACTAGGAAGCAGAGTGAAGTATTAATTCCAAATGCAATTTGACCTTGTGTGAATGGATTTATAGTTTTTGTTGTATTATCTCTTATGTGTGTTTAACTAAAGATTACTAATAAACATTCTACAGCTCACACACACACACACACACACACACACACACACACACACACTAGCAGGAGCAGCTGCAGGTGCTAAGATAAGAATACACAGATCACAATGGTCAGGCAAGTTGTAGTCTCTAATGCCAGGGGTACCTCAAGGTTTTGCTGAGAGTTGTCAACAGAGTTTGATGAACACAGATAGAAGTCATACTATTGACTGCAGCAAATCACTGTCCTTGCCCAGAAATTATTTGGTGGCCCCATGACTGCAGTGAAGTTCTATTTGACATGGTAAAAACAGAACTTCCATTTTAGCAAATTTCCCCCATATGTATATTTAAAAATGGATATGCTCTTGATAATTTTTTTTAATTAGGTGACTGTTACCTCGACAGCTCGCTAGGGGGCTCATCCTAAATTGCGTGGATTCTGCTGCTGATCCATTCCAGCTACTGTGTTTATGGCTCAGATTCAGGTACTGAGGGGTTTCTTAAAATTGCCACTGATTTCACAGTATGTGTATCGGAGGGGGAGGGGGGGGGGATTACTATTGTCATAACACTAATGATCTTTTAAATTAAGTAGTTAATGGGGTTTTTTCAAATCCATTATATCAATGCATTCATTTCATGACATTCATTACATGCTTGGATGCATTTTATTAATATATTGAAAATAAAAATGAATGTAGTAGGTTCTAATATTAAATACAGGGTTTTTGTTCCCGGCTGGCTGGAGCCGTATCTTGCGGAGTCTGGTGTAGTCTGCACATCACCCATGCCATAGTTACACACTGCAGAGACTCTTTCTACGGCTGTTATTTCACATGGAGGCTGACGAAGCCATGTCCGTGCGTATTGGCAGTCATCTGTCCATAGCTGTGGCCCTTATTCCGGTTAACTCGCAAGGCTGAAAATTTGCAGCATTGCGAGTCCCCCAGACACCGCCCAGCAAGTGTGATGTCAGCTGCCATCCGGTGATGTCAGCTGCCCGCCCCCATCCCTGTCACTGGGCGATCACCATTGGAATGCCCAGCATTTTCATGGGAACGCCCATGAAAGTCTGTCCGTTCCCTTGGGTGAATCCCCCAGCCTGCCATCCCACGGCCCCCGCCCACGGTCTTGGGTGAGTGTGCCCGGTGAATACCTTGTTCACCATAGCTGCATGCACCCTGCATTTGTACATGCACAGAAATGCATCTGCGCATGTGCAGACACAAAAATCGGTCCCCCATGCGAGCACAGGGGACCGAAGCAGTTAGAATACCCACCCTTGTGGGGTATGGATTTGGCCTCGTTGAGATAGGGGGTGTGGCTTGTGCCCAGAACCCCATTTAAGACACTGCAGGGGCTTGGGAAGTGCAGGCTGAATATGAGAGGTCACCTAATTAGCAACATTGCTTCCCCTTATAACACCCAATGTAGGCAGCTGTGAAAGAGGGTCTGGCCTTATATGAGACCCCCATTTTTGGCATCCCAGGAGTTGGGGAGACGCATACTGCCCCAGGGGAAGTGCTTTGGCTGCAGTAATGTCACAATACAGCATCCGTCTCCTATCGCTGACCAGGAGCCAGCATTTTGGTGTCATAATAAGGGGGTGAGGGCCACCCCCTTATGACGCCACTGCCCATATTGTCCAGTTTTATTTCTGTATGCTGAACTGATGCATGGAGACATCACTAGCAAGTCTAGGATGTGGAGATGTCATTTATAATAGAACACATTGGACACACTGGTGTGATACATATTGGAGCACATTACAAGAATAGCGGCTTCCCTTCACACTCTCTCTAGCAGCGTGATATATATGTAACCATCTGTATAATTATCACATGGGCCACTGACTGCCCAGCACTTTATAAGACACAAAGTGAACCCAATGTGTGTTTGTCAGTGAATTAGGAATGTATCACTGCCAATACGATGCGCTGCTGCTGGTTCTATGCCCAGAGCTTCAAATGTGAAAACACGAATCACCCAATTCAGATTTCCCAAACACTAACATAAGGCGCCTATTGAATTATTGTGATTGACCTTTACCTTAACATTAACATTTGTTACTCCTAGAAATAACTCACTCGGACACATGACCTGAAATAAATCACACGGACACATGACCTGAAATAATCACATGGACAACCACTGCATAAGTTTAAAAGGTCGACAGTATTTATTGTTGGTATGACCCTATTGAAAGGGATGGCCAGGAGAGCGCTTGGAGACCAGCTAAGTCACAAACGTTAACAATGGCGGCGACTACAACGCCCCAACTTGTAACCAGGGCGATGAACCGCCCCCATTGAATTCAAGGCACAGCCCGCACTGTGACGGTCTTACCGCCCCTCCTATTGCATGGTGAGGACAGTTCAAGGAAGTGGCCATCGTCCCCCCTCGGGGGCGGGACTCACCAGCCGTCCTGGCAGAGGGTGGCAATACCGCACAGTGACCTCCTGTACCTCAAACTTGACCGCTGATCGAGTGCGCCTTCCTGCCACAGCAAGGTTAAAAAATTACCACTAAAGGCAATTACTGCAGAACCGCTGCCCGCCAACCCTAACAATAGCCCTATGCTAAACCCTAAAAGGGAGAAACCCCCTAACCAAAACAACTAAACAGGTCCTGGAGAAGGACCGTCATGCCCGTTCTGACAAATGAACGCCATCATTTCTGTAGAAAGATGGGGACTCCCGGACTAAAGAGGGGTGCCTGACTGCCATGCCGCCCCAAAGCCGTGACCACTTTAGGGACCGCAAAATTAACCTTGCGCCTGATGTTTTTCAACGACTTAGGGTCCCAGCAGCCTCTCCAGTTAACACGAGGCACTATGTCGGACCAAACAATCCGCAACTCCGGCCAACGGCCGACTAGCGACCTGAGGTCCACCTCTATCCTCAATATAAGGACAATGCTGGTGCCCTGGCTTAAGTCGTTACCATCCAGGTGGATCACTAATACCTCAGGGCGGCACCACCTGCGTTCCTCTAAGAACAGCAATGCTAACAAACAGACCCACCGGGGGCCCCTGACACCAACCAATGAACTGCCCTTGCCCATAGCGCTAAGCGAGCCCTGGCAGCTAACCAGTGTTGGGATGCCCAGAAAATGAAAGAATGCCTGACGAACCAGACAGTGGCATGAGTCATTGAGGGAGGGGAAGGGGCTGAAAAGAAAAACCTAACCGGTTAGCATCAAAAACTTAAACTGTAAAATGACACAACTTAAGGTTAGGACATGTATGATGCACAACTTGAATTAGTAACTAGGACCCAAGTGAAGGTGAAAACCTTAAAAATCCTTCGGTGGACTTGAGGGGGGAAGCCAATTGTAATCAGCCCGCTATCGGAGGAAAAAGTAAAAAATTCCCTTCACACCCTCGATTCCAGAACGCTGCCGTTCCAAAGCCGATTGTAAACAATGTTTTTGGATCCGCGCCACAGGCGCATGCTAAACCTTAGCTAAACATATGTAAGATTTATACGCGGAGGACTTCCAGCGGCCGAGCTATTGTATGGCATTCACCGGAAGTCCTGCCGCAGCTGCGCTGGTGGTCGCACCAATACAGAACGAATGCGTCCCGCAATCGGCGACTTCCAAACCCAACGCAGCCACACAACGCTTCAACCCAGCAGTGAACTGGAAACGCGTTTACGGCAATGCATCAGCATGCGCAAGGAACTGTGCCGGAGCGGCAGGCCTCCAAGGCAGATACGCCGTGGCCAACCGCACGGGGCCTATATCCCCTTCCGGCTGGGACTTTAGGGATACCCTGCGGCTTCTTGCCTAACTGATCGGTCTCAGACCGGCGGAGCTTACAAAGGACGACCATGTCTTCGAACCGCACCTGAATCAGTGGCACTCTTGCTGGCCGCTACCAGCTCGCTGACCCTAAAAGCCCCAAAGAACGCAACCGAGAACACCACCAGAAGGAGTGATGTCTCTTCCACGCTCTCCCCTATACCCTGAACCCAGGCTATCCATTTCTGCAGCCTCTGCAGATCGATGTGCCTGCGAGACTTCGCTGCCCCTTGCTGCTCTCTCGCCCGACCCAGCAAAGCCTTCGTTAGCACAAAGAATTGGTGGGGTCCCGCTCTCCCCGTAATCTAACATGGAACTATATCCCGGCTAATTCTGCAGCCATGGCAGATTCAGACTGTCCCGGGCTATGGTGCCCCCACAAGAAAGCCAGCAAACGGTCATCGACCGACTTATTGCTGTTCTCCGTGGACTTCCGAAAAAACCACCCAATCCCGCTGAGCGGCCGCATATGGGTAGAAGGAGCCAGGGATCCCAAAGGCTAACTCACTCCTGTCTGCACTATGATCTGCCACACAGAAACATGGACAAGTGAGGCCCCAGGGGTGAGGCACCCGGTGTCAACTCGTGAAATTTTGCAAAGTTGAACCGTGACCAGGTGTCTGCAATGCCAATGTCCACCCTGGTGACATGCCGAGCCATGGAGTTTATGTTGCTGCGCCAACAATGCAATACAAGGTGCCTAAGCAAACATAAAAACCTGAGGGGATGAGGTGCGCTGGTTGCTAATGACATGCACCACGCCCAGATTATCTCAAAAACCCTGTCATCTGGTTTGCCAGCCAGGTGGCCCACAATTCCTATGCCCCGATAATGGGGAAAAACTCAGCCGTAGCGGGTTGGCCGTGAACCCCGGTAAACCCGTGACTAGGGCCATGGGGCCAAGTACTATTCGCCCGGAATATAGCCCGAAACCTGTGTATGCAGCGGCATCTGCAAACAGCTGCAGCCTAGCATTAGAGGATGGCCTCGAGGGCCACAGTAGTTCACGGTTAAAGTGTACTAGACGACCAGGTCGTCACGGGTCTCACGGAACAGGCTAACAGTGCGATGGGGTACTTGATGCCAGTGTAACCCGCTCCCACCCTATGGGGATACTCAGCACGCGAACTTATGGAAACCTGGCAGGGACTGGACCTGACGCAGCCCGGCCCTCTTCCCACGTCAGCATTCCCTAATGAGGCTTAAGAGCTTGTAACCTTGTCCGCCACCAGGCGACAGCAGCCGACGGCCGCATTGATTCCTATGCCCGGGTATGAGCGGACGCACGTGGGGCCCTAAGTCTTGCCTGCGGCAAACGGTACCCCAGGGCCCCGAAGCATTACCCTGAGCCTTCTCTGGCACCCCTCCCAAACGGGGAAGCACCTATTGTGTAAGGGCTTGGAGGGAAAAGGGGCCGACCATCCTGCCAAAGTCAACCTCGGCCTGCCCCTCCTATCGCACCCTCTCGGGGAAATACTCAGCTGGCTTCCGATCACCTGTGTGCCCATTACCCACCTGGGGTGAGCCGTAGAGGCCTGCCCAGTTATTTGTGGAGCCCCTCACTAAGTGTGGGTCGTGAGGGGCACAATGACCCAAAGGGGGGCAGCCAGCACCTCATCCGATGTGCTTGGCATCCCCCCATGCTATGATGCTGTGGTTGCTGCTCCCGGCCGCGCAGCTCGCGGTTGGGAAAAATGGAGGAGGAGGCGGCAGTGCCATAACAGGCTTGCCTATAAGCCACGTGACCCCCGCTCCCCACCGGGGTGGATACAGGGCCCTCTTAGGGGACGGGGAGCCCGGCGCTCACCAAAAGGGGGGGGGAGCCAGCACCTCATCTGAGGTGCTTGGCATCCCCCCCACAAGACGGAGCGGTGCTGCTGCTCCCGGCCGTGCTGCTCGCGGCCGGGACATGAAAGGCTGGGAGGCGGTAACATAAAAGGCTGCGGCCGCGGCACGGACTTCCAAGCCGCCAGCCGCCACGTGACCTCCGCTCCCCCGCCGGGCTGGATACCGAGCCCTCTTAGGGGACGGGGAGCCCGCCGCCTGGGCGCCGCTTAGTAAAGGGGGTGGCCAGCACCTCGTCTGAGGTGCTTAGCATCCCCCCGCAAGGCTACTCGCGGCCGGGACATCAATGGATGGGAGGCCGCGGCGTGGGCTTACAAGCCCCCGGGCGCCGCCACGTGACCTCCGCTCCCCGCCGGGCTGGATACAGAGCCCTCTCGGGGAATGGGGGACCCTGAATGACCCCTCCCTGACTCCGCGTGCGGGTACAGTACCCAGCGTGCGTGAGGTACTGTTATAGGTAAGGGAAGGACAGCCCGCTCCCATGTGGCACCTATGGGGGAAAACAGCAGGAAAGTGGGTGCAATGAAAGACTGTAGAGGGAAGGGACGGATGTTAGGAGAGTAGGGACAGGATGAATGCATGCACCACTTAACTGCCGAATAATCCAGACTGCTGTTCCTGGACAATCCAGACTCAAAGAGGAAGAAGGATCACCTGACTACTCCTTAAATACCCCTGCATAAGTTACCACCCATTCTACACCTGATTGGCTACACCTACAACACTGGACTCTATGGGGTAAGAAACATTTCAACTAACTTTATTATACCAATCACAAAATTGCAAGGCTCTTATATGCCCTCATGCCTATGCAGCCCTCGCTTAGGGCCTTATTTTGGTTCATTCTTTCTGACAAAATCCTTCTTAGATGGGCAAAACCATGTGCACTGCAGGTGGGGCAGATGTAACTTGTGCAGATATAATTAGATTTGGGTGGGGTTTTACTTCAAAGTGAGATCTATATTGCAGTGTAAAAATAAAGCAGTCAGTATTTACCCTGCACAGAAACAAAATTACTTACCCAAATCTAATTCTCTCTGCACATGTTACATCTGCCCCCCTGCAGTGCACATGGTTTTGTCCATCTAAGAAGGATTTTGTCAGAAAGAATGAACCAAAATAAGGCCCATAATCTGAACGCGGCAGAATGCCAGAGCACAGACACATCCTCCTGGTGTCACAGTTCTCTTGTTATACCGCAGAGGCTTCTGGGTAATTTGCTCTTTTTCCCTAGGCCGTAACCTTCATATAACTCCCACACAAATAATACTGTGATTCATGTGCTGTGTGCAATTAATAATGTAGATTAATAAGCAGCCGTGTCAGCTCCTGGCTCTATCTCCTGCGCAGGCATTTTTTTTTTTAACCAAAGATGCTATACAAGTACTCGGGGGATAGATAAATATCTCAGATTGTAATTAGACGGGCGGCAATTTATGGTTCCTGGAGACCAATCGGACCCAACTTGAGATCGATGGTTGGTTTTACCATTAACCCCTTTGCTAACGAGACTGCATGCAGCGTAATTGCTGTCCTTAAGGCCCCCATACATTATGCGATTTGGGCCCGATTTCACCTGATTCCGGCGTATCAGGCTGAAACATCGGGTGAAATTGTCCGGGTCGGATTCGGACCTGCGGAGCATAAGATAAATCGGAAGCTGCTCACAGCGTAGCCCGGGAATTCAGGCAGCGGGGTAGGAGTGTGTTTGGTGGGGCGGCGTTCACCTGCTCGCTAGGCAGTGAATTTACGCAGGCTAGCGAGCAGATCTGAATCAGCCCCATAGATTGTAAGCTCTTCTGGTGCTCTGTTGAATAGGTGTGCGCTATATAAATAACTGGTAATACATATAGGGGGTTATTTTGGTTGATACTGCACCAGGCTGGTTAGCATATGGGAATGCCCAGCATTTCATAGGCGATCCCATGAGAACTCTGGGCGTTGTCATGGTAATGGACAGATGACCTAAAACATGTTGACCTTCCTGCATGTTGACCTTCAGTCATGTCAACCTTCATGCATGTCGACCTAGTGGTGTCGACCTAATGCTTGTAGACCTAGTGACAGTCCCTATAAAAGAGCTGACTGTCTATATATAAATGTAAGTCCAAGCTGTTGTTTGCAATAGCTGGGCACTATAATGAATACTCTCGTATTATAAGGGAACCAGGTGCTGTACTATGCTGGTAGAGTCTTTTCTAGGGAGGATGTCCCGTCATATATGTTTATTGCTCAGCTGTACTTCTATCAGCTTGAATTGGCTTATTCATACCAATGCCTCGTGTTTTCCAGGCCTCCGTCTGCCGCCAGCCCCTTGGACTCAAGCCGCACCTTTTTTATTCTTTTAATTAAAAAAAAAAGGAAAGCTCCCCTGGACTGATATGGCAGACTTAGCAGCACGGCTCACCCTTGGAATTATACATGACATATGGGGCCAGGGCCGCTGCTAGTAATGTTGGGTCCTGGGACTGACCTTCAGCCACCACCCCCCCCAGCCCCACGCACGCCGGCGGCACCCCCCTCCCCCCTCGCGAGCGGCAACCCCCCCCCCTCGCGTGCCGGCACCCCGCCAATTACTATTACTTACCTGCGGCGGCAGCATCTTCTCCCTCCTGGCGTCGGGACTCAGACGGAGCACTCACTGCACAGTGCAGCCTGCAGAGCGCCGAGCCGCTCTGCAGGCTGCACTGTGTATTGTGCGTGCCTGCCACCGGCGCCGGGTGGCATTGTGCGGGAGGGTGCCGTGCCACTGTGGGCAGCTGCCCGGGCCCCTCCAGAGGCCAGAGCCCAGGACAGCTGTACCCCTGGCACCCCCCTGTCGGCGGCCCTGCATGGGGCAACCCTGGTATGGGACAGCACACTGGGCAGCACAGGAGAAAAAAAAAATATTTCTTATTTATTTAATTTTTTTCAAATGCACAGCAAACCCCATTTATTTGCCCCCAGCCCCCTTAGTAGTGCCCCATAATAGTACCCTTTTAGTATTTCCCCCATAGTAAAAAAGAATAAAGACAGCGCTGATTCTGACTGTAATCTTAATAAAATGCATTACTAATAACAACAATCATTTGACATGAATCACACGAATCACCGGCCGGTAATGATCATAAAAAACATAAAAATGTAAATATATAAGAAAACACTCTATTCAATTTGAGGTAATTCCTGGGTTAATTTGTTAGTAAAGCATAGCAACTGTTATGATTCCTTTCCCTACTAATCCGAGTTTTGATTGTTATTGTAATTCCTTTGTATGGAAAATGGGAATAACGAACACTCAGAAGTTTATTATCTCTCTCACTGCTTGGTTGGTTAATGAATCAGGTGTTAGTAACATGCATTTTAGCCACATTTAGCAGGGAGATGCAATTTCAATCAATGCTCAAAAATAAGCTTCGTGCCTGAGCCCATAAGAGCTCCAACTTGCCAGTCTTCCCGTGTTGCTGCTGTCTAAAACCGTGCGGTCCTGGCTGCTGGTCCCTTGCCAAAGTTTTATGCAGCCCTTCAGGGTTCTCCACAGGACAATCCGGGGTGGCAGGGTGATCGGCAGTGTACACAGAGTCCTTTACGCGTTTCTCCGCCTACAACTCGGCGGCTTCCTCAGAAAGGTCCCCCATAGTAGTTTCTCCCTTAGTAGCTGTCCCCCATAGTAATTTCCCCCTTAGTGGTTGTCCCCCCTAGTAGTTTATCCCTTAGTAGCTGTGCCCCATAGTAATTTCCCCCTTAGTAGCTGTCCCCTAATGGTCTCAGGGACCATTTGGGACCATTTAACATTGATTCCTATGGAAAATCGCATAGCATCGCATGCGATTCGGTTGCATGCGATGCGATTGACGTGATTTTATCGCGGGAAATCGCAAAGATCGCATCGCATTGCATGCCTTAAGTTAAGGCATGCAATTAACAAAATCGGGCGCCCAGATAATACACAAGTACCTAATTTCCCCATTAGTAATTGTCCCCCATAGTAGTTTCCTCCTTAGCAGTTGTCCTCCATAGTAGTTTTCCCCTTAGTAGCTGTCCCCCATAGTAGTTCCCCCTTAGTAGCTGTCCCCCATAGTAGTTCCCCCTTAGTAGCTGTCCCCCATAGTAGTTTCCCACTTAGTAGCTGTCCCCCATAGTAATTTCCCCCTTAGTAATTGTCCCCCATAGTAGTTCCCCCATAGTAGCTGTTCCCCATAGTAATTTCCCCCTTAGTAGTTGTCCCCATAGTAGTTTCCCCCTTAGTAGTTTTCCCCTATAGTAATTTCCTCCTTAGTAGTTGTCCCCATAGTAGTTTCCCCCTTAGTAGTTGTCCCCCATAATAATTTCCTCCTAATTAGTTGTCCCCCATAGTAGTTTCCCCCTTAGTAGTTGTCCCCCATAGTAGTTTCCTCCTTAGCAGTTGTCCTCCATAGTAGTTTCCCACTTAGTAGCTGTCCCCCATAATAGTTCCCCCTTAGTAGCTGTCCCCCATAGTAGTTTCCCACTTAGTAGCTGTCCCCATAGTAATTTTCCCCCTAGTAGTTGTCCCCCATAGTAGTTCCCCCTTAGTAGCTGTCCCTCTTAGTTATTTCCCCCTTAGTAGTTGTCCCCCATAGTAGTTTCCTCCTTAGTAGTTGTCCCCCATAGTAGTTTCCCCCTTAGTAGCTGTCCCCCATAGTAGTTTCCCCCTTAGTAGATGTCCCCCATAATAATTTCCCCCTTAGTAGTTGTCCCCATAGTAGTTTCCCCCTTAGTAGTTGTCCCCCATAGTAGTTTCTCCCTTAGTAGTTGTCCCCCATAGTAATTACCCCCTTAGTAGCTGTCCCCATAGTAGTTTTCCCCTTAGTAGCTGTCCCCCATAGTAGTTCCCCCCTTAGTAGCTGTCCCCCATAGTAGTTTCCCCCTTAGTAGCTGTCCCCCTTAGTAGTTTCCCCCCAGTAGCTGTCCCCCATAGTAGTTTCCTCTATTCTGTTGTAGTTTCTTCCTTAGCAGTTGTCCTCCATAGTAGTTTCCCCCTTAGTAGCTGTCCCCATAGTAGTTTCCCCCTCAATAGCTGTCCCCCATAGTAGTTCCCCCTGAGTAGCTGTCCCCCATAGTAGTTTCCCACTTAGTAGCTGTCCTCCATAGTAATTTCCCCCTTAGTAGTTGTCCCCCATAGTAGTTCCCCCTTAGTAGCTGTCCCCCATAGTAATTTCCCCCTTAGTAGTTGTCCCCATAGTAGTTTCCCCCTTAGTAGTTGTCCCCCATAGTAGTTTCCTCCTTAGTAGTTGTCCCCCATAGTAGTTTGCCCCTTAGTAGATGTCCCCCATAGTAATTCCCCCCTTAGTAGTTGTCCCCCATAGTAGTTTCCCCCTTAGTCGTTGTCCCCAATAGTAGTTTCCCCCTTAGTAGTTGTCCCCCATAGTAATTACCCCCTTAGTAGCTGTCCCCCATAGTAGTTCCCCCTTAGTAGCTGCCCCCCATAGTAGTTTCCCGCTTAGTAGCTGTCCCCCATAGTAATTTCCCCCTTAGTATTTGTCCCCATAGTAGTTTCCCCCTTAGTAGTTTCCCCCTTAGTAGTTGTCCCCCATAGTAATTACCCCCTTAGTAGCTGTCCCCCATAGTAGTTTTCCCCTTAGTAGCTGTCCCCCATAGTAGTTCCCCCCTTAGAAGCTGTCCCCATAGAGGTTTCCCCCTTAGTAGCTGTCCCCCTTTGTAGTTTCCTCTATACTGTAGTAGTTTCCTCCTTAGCAGTTGTCCTCCATAGTAGTTTTCCCCTTAGTAGCTGTCCCCCTTAGTAGCTGCCCCCCATAGTAGTTTCCCGCTTAGTAGCTGTCCCCCATAGTATATTCCGCCTTAGTAGTTGTCCCCCAAAGTAGTGTCTCCCTTAGTAGCTGTCTATAATAGTAGTTTCCCCCTTAGTAGTTGTCCCCCATAGTAGTTTCTCCCTTAGTAGCTCTCCCCCATAGTAGTTTCCCCCTTAGTAATTTCCCCCTTAGTAGTTGTCCCCATAGTAGTTTCCCCCATTAGTAGTTGTCCCCCATAGTAGTTTCCCCCTTAGTAGCTGTCCCCCATAGTAGTTTATCCCTTAGTAGATGTCCCCCATAGTAATTTCGCCCTTAGTAGTTGTCCCCATAGTAGTTTCCCCCTTAGTCGTTGTCCCCCATAGTAGTTTCTCCCTTAGTAGTTGTCCCCCATAGTAATTACCCCCTTAGTAGCTGTCCCTCATAGTAGTTTTCCCCTTAGTAGCTGTCCCCCATAGTAGTTTCCCCCTTAGTAGATGTCCCCCATAGTAATTTCCCCCTTAGTAGTTGTCCCCATGCTGTCTGCAATCAAGTGCGGGAATCAAGATGGCGCTGATGACCGGGACTTATATCAAGTCCGGATCTCGCAAGATCCGACGCAGGATGATGACGTTTTGCTGCGTTATGCACTCTGACTGGGTGAGAATCCCCGAGCAGTGCTCCAGTCCGGGCTCGGATTGGGGGTGTTCGGATTCGTGAAATCCTAACCCGCTCACCCCTAGTACTTATATCTAATTTTTGTATGATAAACATACAGTTGGTTACACAGAAGACGCAGTCGAGACTCCAATTTACCCTTATTATTGTCTTACGACAATCTTAAGTCGGTTACTCTAGAGTTGCTTATTATTATCCCAGTAGATGTGACCTTTCTCCTGTTGCTAGAATAACAAGCAGATGGCAGACCTGATGCGAATAAAAATGAACAGAGAATGTATTTCCTATTGGTAAGGGGCACTGCTATGGCACGAGTCACAGGGCCACATGGGTTGATACTAATGTACAGTATACAGAGACCTGATGAACTTCTAGCAGTGCTGGGTAGGCCTGTCTGACAGTACAGTAGACCTGCAGATAATAAGCTCACTTGTCATTTGGGAAAGGGCTGTAAATTAGACTGCAGAGATTGAAAAATCACTGAAGGGAAGACAATGCAAAAGTCACAGCAACAGATGTTCCAACCTCAAGGAGAGAGTGCAGCTCATTGATTCCCAGCAGCCAATGGGGATGCTGAGTTGGCCGACATTTGACTATAACGTGTATACAGCCCACACAGTATCTGAAGCTCACACACACTCTATGGGACCGATTCAGACCTGATCGCACACCTGAGAAGTTGCACAGCGGGCGGTTATCGATACACTGCTCATGCATATGTGAAGTACACATGTGCAAGGCTGACCTGCGATAAACTCCTGCAACTAGTTCTGTTCTACTGTGTGGTATAACATGTATAAGGGTACTACTGTGTGGTGAAACATGTATAAGGGTACTACTGTGTGGTATAACATGTATAAGGGTACTACTGTGTGGTATAACATGTATAAGGGTACTACTGTGTGGTGAAACATGTATACGGGTACTATTTTGTGGTGTATCATGTTTAAGGATACTACTGTGTGGTATAACATGTATAAGGGTACTATTTTGTGGTGTATCATGTTTAAGGATACTACTGTGTGGTATAACATGTATAGGGTACTACTGTGTGGTATAACATGTATAAGGGTACCACTGTGTGGTGAAACATGTATAAGGGTACTATTTTGTGGTGTATCATGTTTAAGGATACTACTGTGTGGTATAACATGTATGAGGGTACTACTGTGTGGTGAAACATGTATAAGGCTACTATTTTGTGGTGTATCATGTTTAAGGATACTACTGTGTGGTGTACTGTAACTTATGGACAACACTGTGCGGTGTAATGAGTAATGTGCTGTGCATTTTAATATCATCCCCAGATTTATGGGGCTGAGAACAAAACTCTGCCAGTCCGACAGTACCGTAAGTGCAGCGCACAGCCACACGGACTCCCGGACTCAAGTAAGTTGCCTCTAATAGAATTGACCTCTTTGAGCAATATAACTTCCCTCAAACCAGTGGCATAGCTACCGTGCGACAGATCCCGCAGCTGCTTGGGGGAGTGAGCACCAGCGGGGTTTGTCACAGGCGCCGCCGGTGCTTATCAGGCGAAGAAGCAGGGAGGGTGGATCCAGCGGTGCACAAGCTCCAGAGCCGTTACGGTCACACTGTGTTCCCCAGACAGTCTCCTGTCCAGAGTCGCACTGCAAACTACACGTACAGTATGTCACACTCATAAATGTTTGATATGGAAATAGCAAGTGTGTTAAACTAATTAAATGACAACAGACAGAGCCAAAAAGGGAATCTCTTTTTCAAGCATACTATCTAATAATGAGGCACCCTCCTACGTGCTATTGGGTACTGGCTCCATGAACAAGATAACTATACAAACGCATCGCCAGAAAAACAATTCCTATCAGTCATGGATTTAATTGGCTTCCTCCACACACACACAATCATGACATCCCGGCACACGTAGCTGACAACCCGTTATTAGCGTCTATGGTCCCCCAAGTGTGTCAGATGGACTCAGACATAGGAGGTTATTCTAATCTGATTGCTCCACCCGCCTGTTCGCACGGGGAGCGATGTTTTGCATCTGCATTTCTGTGCATGTGCAGACGCCGGGTGGCATTCTCACCCAACAGTGCGGGCAGGGGGCATGAGGTGGCGGCAGTTGGACACGCCCATGGGAACGCCCAGCGTTTCATGGGTGTTCCCATAAAAATGCTGGGCGTTCCTAGGGAAATGAGGCAGTGACGCGGCTGCCAGGGGCAAGCAGCGAACATCACCGGATGTTATCTGCTCGCCCTGTCTTCGCATGGGGCAGGGCTGAAACTAGGGTTTCCGGCGCCCGGGGCAAGGCAGTCATTTGGTGCCCCCCCCCCCCCCTAGTGATGCTGGTGAAATTTTCGGGGGGCATGGCCTATAATCGCTGCTCTCCCGCGAGGCCACGCCCCCATTTTGCCGCTATGGGGGCATGACCCAGAGGCTCTGTGAGCCTCTAGCCATGCCCCCAGCCCCCTGGCTGCGGGAATAGACGCTGTGCGCATGCGCACAGCGTTTATTCCCCGCTGCTTAGTTAGCAGCTGACAGGGGGGACCGGACCAAATGACGCCTTGTCCCTGGCGCCGGAGACCCCCCCCCCTCCCCGCACAGTCCTCTCACCGCTCACCCCGCAGCCGCATCTTCGTCCGTCTCCTACTAGCGCTGCGGCGGGAAGCGCTGATGACTTCAAAAAGACTTGCCGGACGCTGATTGGCTGAATTCAGCCAATCAGCGTCCGGCAAGTCTTTTCGAAGTCATCAGCGCTTCCTGCAGCCGCGCTAGTAGGAGATGGACGGAGTCAAACATGCCGCTACAGCATCCGACCACACACCTGTCACCGGACCTCACAGCGCCCCTCACCTCCAGCGCCCGGTGCGCGTGACCCCCCAGCCCCCCCCTAGTTACGGCCCTGCATGGGGTGCACGCAAACCTAAGGCGCCTGAGAGTGTCTTTGTTTTGTGTGCACGTTCCACATCATTCGATGGTCGGCAAACATCAAATGATGTGGTCCTTGCCCCCTAGGCTACGAATGGATGTATATGTATGGGAAGTATAGCTGCACATAAGCTATCCCTCTATGGCGCAGATTTATACAGCCTGGTAAAGTGATAAAATTGAAGGTCATAACACAGCAGCCAATCAGTTCTTTGCTGACATTTTCAAAACCCAGCCTGTAACTTGGCAGTTAGGAGCTGATTGGCTGCTGCATCATGACCTTAAACTTTATCACTTCACCAGGCTATCTGCCCCATAATCTACATGTGACACCTAGTTTTATGTGGTTGGTATGAGTAGCGTAACTATATTGGGGGTAGGGGGTCATTAGGTCGACATGGTCTTGGTCGACAGTTAAAATGTGAGGGACCTATGCTCCGTTACTAGACCCTGTTCCCTATTTCTTCCTAACCACAAGTCAGCAAGGATTCATAGCTCCGATAACAACAGTCCATTCTCCTTAGTCAGACAGGCGCCGAGGCTCAGCGAGAGCCATCATAGTGATGCTGTAAGCAATCGTCCCCCAGCCTCTTTTATTACTAAATCATTGTCCTTGTAGCCAAGTTAATTTCCAGCGTCTTGATTGACTGTTTTTGATTTAGTAAATCGGTACAAGCAAGACATTGCTGTTGATGAGTATGGGAAGAGGATGATAGTTAATGAAAGTCTATCGCACAGCGGACGGTTTGCCAGTGATTTATCACCTGCCGCGCGCCCCTAAGGCCTTCGCTCCTGTACGGTGTAATCATTTGATGGATTTTGTGATGCGCCTGCGGTTACCCCCTGCTGCTGCCACTGCAGCTTGTACATGACACTAATTACATAGCAATACATGGCACTGACATTCAGAGGATCACAGCAGGGGCAGCTTATACCTAATGGAAACAATCACTTAGTTTATATACAGACCAAAGATCTTAGGGCTGGAGGGAGGGGGGGGGGGCAATTTACTAAAATGGGAGTTGTATTGAAGATGATATGTTGCCCATGGCGACCAGATTCTACTGTGGCAGGGAGGTGGGTGGCGGGGAGGTGGTCCCCGCCACCCGCTCCCACCTCCCCGCTCCCCCCCCCCCCCTAACCCTGCCCGTCCCCTAAGGTATCTTAGTAAATTTACTCCAATGAGTGAAAACATTTCTCTTTATTACTAAATCAATATCTGCTTATTAATAAAGGAACAACGCACTTCCTATGCATAAACACTACTCTTAGTTGTGAAGTTACGAGGGTGACCTTAACGTAACATATGTACAAATATATCAGGGGACAATATAAGGAACGGGCAGGCACCCTATGAGACTAGGACACGTGGGCATGCGCTCAGGCTGGAGGAGAGGAGATTTCGTACCCTCCAAAGGAAAGGCTATTTTACGGTCAGTAAAAGTATAGAACGTGCTTCCAGAAGATGTGGTATCGCCAGACACAATAAATACATTTATATTAGGGTTGGACAAGCATTTTTTGCATAAAATCATCCAGGGGTACAGCCAATAAACATAATATAGTCCAAAGTGGAAGGCAGAGAGGAATTTAACATCTAGAGAACACCTTCTAACGGGTCCTATGAAAGGCTGAACTTGATGGACGTAAGTCTTCTTGCATCCTAAACTGCTACTGTATGTTACAATGGGGCAGATGTATTAAGCTTGGAAAAGAGATAAAGGGAAGATATAGTGAAAGGAGATAAAGCACCAGCCAATGAAATGTGTTTGAAAATGACAGTTGGGCGTTGATTGGCTGGTGCTTTATCTCTTTTCACTTTATCTCAAGTTTATCTCTTCTCCAGGCTAAATAAATCTGGACCTATGTTACTAATATGTAGGAACACTCATGTACTCGTCTGGCGCTCACATTGCTGGCAACCAATCTCATGGTAGCTGAACTAATAGTTCTGATAATACTGGCTAGGAAGCAGTTCATCAGCATTGTTAATTAAGAATGGTGAATATTGGTCGTTAATTGCCCCAATGATGTCAATGTTTCTTTATGATTTGATAAGCTGCATTCTAATGGATTCAATATGTATTTATTATAATTTATTTATAATCCATCAGCAAGCTTCTGCATGATTTAGGCACCTTTTGTTAGCAGTGGATCAAAGGCTGAAGAATGGGCATATCAGAAATATCACCAGGGGCGTAAGTAGACCTTTGTGGGCCCCATAGCACAGATTTTAAAGAAAGAGACAGTGTCATGGAGAGAGTGACACAGTGTCAAGGAAAGAGGGATAAAGAGAGACAGTGTCAGGGAGGAAGAGCGATGTCAGAGAGGAAGAGGGACAGTGTCAGGGAGAGAGAAACAAGGGGAGAGAGAGTATGTCAGATAAAGAGAGGGAGAGACATCATCAGGGAGGTAGATGGAGAGAGACAGTGTCGTGGAGAGAGTGACACGGTGTCAAGGAAAGAAGGATAGAGAGAGACAGTGTCAGGGAGGAAGAGATGTCAGAGAGGAAGAGGGACAGTGTCAGGGAGAGAGAAACAAGGTGAGAGAGAGAGTATGTCAGATAAAGAGAGGGAGAGACAGCATCAGGGAGGTAGATGGAGAGAGACAGTGTCGTGGAGAGAGTGACACGGTGTCAAGGAAAGAAGGATAAAGAGAGAAAGTGTCAGGGAGGAAGAGTGATGTCAGAGAGGAAGAGGGACAGTGTCAGGGAGAGAGAAACAAGGTGAGAGAGAGTATGTCAGATAAGGGAGAGACAGCATCAGGGAGGTAGATGGAGAGAGACAGTGTTGTGGAGAGAGTGACACTGTGTCAAGGAAAGAAGGATAAAGAGAGAAAGTGTCAGGGAGGAAGAGTGATGTCAGAGAGAATGAGGGACAGTGTCAGGGAGAGAGAAACAAGGTGAGAGAGAATGTCAGATAAAGAGAGAGAGAGAGAGAGAGAGAGAGAGACAGCATCAGGGAGATAGATGAAGAGAGACAGTGTCGTGGAGAGAGTGACACTGTGTCAAGGAAAGAAGGATAAAGAGAGAAAGTGTCAGGGAGGAAAAGTGATGTCAGAGGAAGAGGGACAGTGTCAGGGAGAGAGAAACAAGGTGAGAGAGAGAGTATGTCAGATAAAGAGAGAGAGAGACAGCATCAGGGAGATAGATGGAGAGAGACAGTGTCGCAGAAAGGTAGAGAGGCAGTGACAAAGGGAGGGAGAGAATGTCAGTGAGAGAGAGAGAGGGAGAGAGAGACAAGGTCAGAGGGGGAGCCAGTGACAGGGAGAGGAAGAGACAGTGTCAGAGAGAGTGAGGGAGAGAGAGACTGTGCCAAGGCTGCAGGAGTGTGCACTAGGCAGTCTTGTGCCATTTATTAATCTGTTCTCTCTGCACATTGTGGCTATAACAGATAAGCTCACAACAGTGCAGACATGAGTAGATAGGCCCCAGTCACTCACACAGCATAGATTGTAGTCCCGCCTGAACTACAAAAGTAAGCAGGAGATGTATCAAACTCGAAAAGAGATAAAGTGAAGAAGTTGTGAATACTGTATCTACCAATCATCCGTCCCAAAAAATCTAGAAGCTGATTGGTTGCTATGAGCATTCTCTTTCTTGAAGGTTTGATGCACAGTGTATAAGACATAGATAACACAACTGATGGTTACATCTAATCACTTATAGAGACTCACAATTACAGATGGAGCCGCTGCCATCGCAGCGACGCCCATCGCGCCGTCAGCCACACTGCGATGCCGACAGCCACGCCTCACGCGCTCACTCAACCCATTCTCTGCTATGAACGTGCGAGTGCGTGGGACGCTCAAGCATCCATGTCCCCCTGCCTGCCCTCCGCTAGTGCCCGTCAGCTAGTGCAATCAGGCGTGCTGGCGGCAAGGGGGGCGCTGGCTCCATCTGTAATCATCTAACATAGGGGGTTATTCAGGCCGATTGCTGCTGGCGAGATAAGACATTTGCAGACTTGCACAGGGCGGGATTTCACTCTGGTAAGGCGGCGGCTATCTGATCGCAAGGCTCTGCTTAATCACCCATCAACGATCCGGTCTGAATAACCCCCTTAACTGTTTGGCGGCATCATGGAAGTATTCTCAGTGTTGGCGGTTAACACTATTTACATTATGCGTAAACAAACAAAAAAACCTGTTAATCTGCATAATAGCATTAATTAGCATTTCATGGATGAATAATTAAGCAAATTGCGCCCACTGTGTGTTTATATCCACAACTGTAGTAACAACTGCTTATTATACGCTCAATAGCGCTGCGATGAGACGAAACTGGAGAACATGAAGATGAAACACGTTCTGCAGTCTGGTCTAGTAGTGAAAGTATGATTTCACTGCCAGGTAATAAACGCACTAAGATATCGGTTTAATTGGCAGGAAAGAAATGTACTTTATAAAAGTAGAACAGTAGATTTTCCGCTTATGAAAAATTTGATCTAAACAAGGAATTAGCACCTCCTAGTGGCCTGAGGCTGTAACTGCGTCTAGTTCTCTCCATCTCTATACACTATACATACAAAAACAATCTTGTGCCGTGTATGGCATCTGCACAATCTATTCTCTATAGGGCTTTCAATGAATGGTTATTGCTATTATATTTTATTTATTAGGTGCCACAAGCTTCTATACTTGGTATAGTGCTGGGAAATGGTGCTGATGATTCTGTACCAGTACGGATGGTGTAATGGTTAGCATTACTGCCTCACAGCACTGAGGTCATGGGTTCCATTCCCACCATGGCCCTAACTGTGCAGAGTTTGTATATTCTCCCTCTACTTGTGTGGGTTTCCTCCGGGTACTCCGCTTTCCTACCACAATCCAAAAATATACTGGCAGGCTAATTGACTCCCAACAAATAAATTCAATGTAAATGTATCTATCTCTCATTCCTTTTTTCCCCAAACATGTAACAGTATAATGTGGGCTAGGTGAAATGAGGGAGATTGCTAGACTAATGAGGGAGAGAGGGAGATTGCTGCTATGTCAGGGAGTCTCCTGCAGAATGCAGGAGGGGAGGTAACTATGATGTAACAGTGTAATGTGGGCTAGGTGACATGATGGAGATTGCTAGACTAATGAGGGAGAGAGGGAGATTGCTAGACTAATGAGGGAGAGAGGGAGATTGCTGCTATTTCAAGGAGTGTTAGGGCCATGGTGGGTAATGAACCCTTGACCTCAGCGCTGTGAGGCAGTAATGCTAACCATTACACCATCCGTACTGCCCGTACTGTTAATTGATTTAGGTCTTCATTAAGTGATTATTCTGTGTACATGGTTTTTCGGTGCGCTCACCTTCGTTGACTACAGGCCTTCGCTGGATCACCCGCTCAGGGACATCGACACTATCCGGACGGGTGGGCAGTCAACGTATAAGGTTAAGCGGATACCGCTTGCTGTTAGGGAATGTTTGGTTACGTACTGTATGTCAGTTGTGGGGTGGAATTTAGATAGGGTTACCACCTTTCCCCTTTAATTCCGGACACATATTAATTACACAGGTTCTGTGGCTGGCTGACTTCAAGACTCCATATCACCTGGTTTTAAACTTCCACAGAACCTGTGTAATTAATATGTGTCCGGAATTAAAGGGGAAAGGTAGTAAGCCTAAGTTTAGATAATTAGGCGTTCTTTCTTGCCCACCATTCATTAATTATAATACAATTGTAGTAGTGCTCAGCGGCGTAACTATAGCACCGCAGCCCCCGCCACCGTGGGGGGCGCTGTGCATGTGGGGGCGCCGGGGGCTGCGGTGCAATAGTTACACCCCCCCCCCCCCCAATCCCCTGCAGATTTACCTATCTCGCTGGTCCCGGCGGCTCCGTTCTTCTGATGAGGACCACCACAAAATGGCCGCCCCCATATAGCACACAGTTCTCTGAAACTGTCTGCTGTATGGGGGTGGCCATTTTGTGGTGGTCCTCAGCAGAAGAAGAACGGAGCCGCCGGGACCAGCGCGATAGGTAAGGCTGCAGGGGATTGGGGGGGTTGCATGGGCGGCGGGGGATTGGGGGTGCGCGCCGTTAGGGGGGGGGGGGGCGCCCAAAACTTAGTTACGCCACTGGTAGTGCTTTCAATAAATGCAGCCCTTTCTGCCAAACCTAAGTCTCCGAATCTTTAAATCAGGTTTAGATAAGTAAGTTGTTGAATGTTAAACTGTACACATGCCAAAGGTCACACATCAGATGCTAGGATGTTTAATGCTGGGCGGTGGTAAAGACCGGTCGCTTGTTTATATGTATTAGTTAAGTAGCTAGTGGGTGCGCTCTCCCAACATTGTTATATGTCATTATACCATTCATCCTGGACGGGAGATAGGTTACACCACTTGCACGGTGGGGTTGCCAGTTGGAGAGTTGATGTTTATGTTACCCGCAACCGTTCTTTAGTGCCGCCACCATTTATAGTCAGATCTAATAATCAACTTGTCAATCAATAAATTTGACATTACTGTGGAAAGCCAGCACTTGTGTCCGCGTCTTCTTTTAGTGGTTAAGGGTTTAAAGTGTTAAGTTATTTTTAAGCGTCACGCATGAAAGATACCCGATGGTGAGTTTAATATATCCTATAAATCAAGAATAAAACTTTCAGCTTCTTTGCAGTCCCCCGAGGTGTAAACATAAAGGTAATCTCAGCATCTTTGTGCTAATTAGTGCCATAGCAGCAGCTGAGCAGTGCACAATTCCTGCTTACAGCACAAGCGTCCTACTGTACATATAATGGCGGAAATATACTTTTTCCTATAGCCATTATTAGTAGTGACTGGCAGATGTCCTAGGCTGTGTTATAGGATTTGGCGGATGCCTGTCGGCGCTTCTGGGAAATACCTGAGGCAGAGACCATACTGATTATATTATGGTGTACACTTTGTATGGTATATTAATGGGGTGAGGCGTGAAACAGCGCACTGCAGTGTTTTTACACAGGCTCGGTTCCGCTGGAATAATGAGTCTCACAGGATTCCCGTTTCCTCATTTTATATCTCTTCCGTGGTAATAAGAAAAACAAATGCGTTGGGTGATGTCTGTACGCTGATCTAATGGAGTCTAACTCACCACTGCTGTATCCTCTCCGAATTCTTTATGCTTCCCCAAAGTATTCCATTCCAGTCTCCATCTTGGTGCGGCCAAGCACGAGTGTAAGCCCCACGTTCTGATTACTTTCACAGGTATAATGGGAAGCCTCAACAGGACCGCTGGTCGAGAGCGCCTTCCCGCCGAATTTGTACAATTGAATTTGAAAAGCCAAATTAAGTGATCAGCCAATCAACTTGGTAGCGAATGTGAGGGCAAGGGAAAAGGGAGGGTTGGTGTCCAGGACTCAAAGAGGAAGTAGAATCATCCAGATCCCCTTAATATACCCCTGACAAAAGCTACCGCCCCTTAACTACCTAATTGGCTTATCTACCAAACACAAAAACCCCTAAGGTTCCTGGGTAATCTATCTAGCAACAACATTTTCATTAACCAATCACAAAATGTCAAGGCTCTTAAATGCACTCATGCCTATGCAGCAGGGCCGGACTGGCCATCTGGTACTTCCGATGGCCTTGATTTTGTGCACTGGCCGTCACTATCTAGGCTACGCTCAGGCACGTATGCCTAGCTCTTATGAACGCGCACAAGCGCTGCCTGGGAAACGTCAGTTGCTGCCGGAGGGAAGGTGGAAGTGCGGGCAAAGGTTGTAGTACCGGGACGATCACAGCAACATAGGGCAGCTGTCAGTGACCGGCAGGAGACGCACCAACGTGCAGAACCAAAGAACCTTGCCACAGGTCAGTGTGATGCCCGGCACCTGCTGCTTTGCCTCTCACCCTGGGGATGGCTCAAAGCCATGGCTGGGGGTGTAACACTGCATGCATGACGCGGCTGCACCTGACCTGCCGGCGCCGCCAACCAGTCTGAGGGAGTAGCTGAGGGGCTGGCCACGTGAGTCATTATGCATCATTCATTTCCCCATGCATTACAGTGTGTGCCATAATAATGTGTAATGGGCATAAGGATTGTGTCATATTGGGACACAGTGAGTGTCTGGTGTTCCATGCCAGCATTTAAAAAAAAAAGATCACCCCCCCCCCCCCCACCGCTGCCGAATCCCCTTGGTACCATGCACATCCCCTCGTATGCGGCCGAAGGGGAGAGAAATCATTTGATTAATTCTCTCCCCAGTCAGTCTAAGCTGTTTTTTTTATTTCCGTCGGAGTCCACCGAATAGGGGGCGGGTGCTGACGTCATGCCCGTCTGCGTTCCCAGTGGCCCATAAAATGCTGGTCATTCCTCTGCTCAAGGCCGGTGTCTGGCCCCTGCCCGCCCCCTACCAGTGGCGTTTGGTGGGGTGTGGCAGGTGAGGCACAGCCTTTCCTGTCATACTAGCGTATATGCCGGCATTTAGAATTTACAAAGTATGTCAAAAATACAAAGAATATATTTAAAAAATCTTATTTTTATTATGCTAATCATTTTTATATTGAAAACACTGGCGTAAAAAGTCTATGGCAGGTGAGGCAGTGCCTCCCCTGGCAACCTTTTCTGCACATCTCTTATCAAAACTCAGCGAATCTCCAGCAGTGTATACAGCTGCACATGTGTATAATGCCGGCATGTACCCCATGGCTCATACTGTATATTGTGTGCATATCTGGCTCTGGTACTTGCCTCGCCGAATGTGATACTCACCAAAGGCATTTGCACAGTGGGCCTGCACATGCTCAGACCCACATTTGCATTGAATCATCAGCGCCAGAAGATTTAGAAGATTCCTCTCAGATGTAGCAGTGCACACCCACACTTCTAGGTGCCACGTTCACAATCTCTTTTCACAATCTCTCCATATATGGAACTAGACACGCCCTTTGGGTGGAGCATGACACGCCCCCTCAATGGGTTGCTGTTCAATATTCTAATACCAACTATAATCTCCCTGAAACTAGTTTTCAAAAGTAGGCAAGTATGCTGTACAGCTCCCACCAAACTCTGAAGCAACACCCCCACAGCAGTCCTTTGTCACTGTGTCACTGATTGCAGTTTCTGGGTTCGCGTATGCGTGCTCCGGCATGCACGGAAGTGCGGGATTCTCTGAATAGCGATTTCAGACACTTCTGCATATGCATGGAAATGCGCTGCACCCGTGTGCGGTTTTATAGAAGCATTTACTGCCTACCCATTTTGCCACCTATTCTGCATCCCCTTATACAGGTTACGCCATAAAAAAAGCCATATTTTTTGAGCGAATGAAGATGAAAAAGTTCTGAAAACTACCCAGGAGTTACATCACTATTTGTAACAATATGCAAGGAGAGCTTATGTCTCGGGCTCTGGTTTAGTCAAGTGTGTTATACAAGACCATCAAATAACAATTTCGAGAAGTAAAACTCCTGAAAATAATTATTTTCAGATTTGCAAAACTGACAACAAATTAAGAGTGAACGCAAGAAAGACTGTGGGGACTCCAGATGGTTCTAGACGAGATATCACAAACTTTTGTCTTTGCAAGAATGAGTCCACAGTTACACAAAGTTGCAGCGGCATCTGTGTGTGTGTGTGTGTGTGCGGCTTGCCAGTCGCTTGTCTGTGACTTGTGCAAATACCACGATAAGCCGTTCGCAATCCAAGAAACCTATATGCACAAATAAGTATTTGCTCTATAGATCCTTGATCGTTATCCAACTTGGTGTAGGTGGGATACGGTCATTGGGTCACCAACATGATGGTAGAAAAGCATTAGGTCGACACCATTAGGTCAACATGCATTTAGGTCGACATGACTTAAGGTAGACATGCAGGAAGGAATTTAGATTTTAAATCCGATTCCGAACCGTGGGGAAGATACTAGGGTTGGATCTTCGGTACTTATATGTTAGTTGGGCACCCACTAAGCTATCTGCTTAGATTTCCACGTCCGCTCACCACGCTTCGGGCTGGGTGGCTTGCTGCGCTCGCCACACTATATAATGTCAACTCCATGCCAACATGGATAGTGGGGGTATGAGTGTACTAACTATAAGGGCGCCCAACTAAAATATAAGTACCGGATCTTCTTGTAAGATTAAAACCAGGTTTTGGTTCGGTTCAGATCCACAAATTTGGGTGGGTTCTGATTTTTGCAAAACCGGACCACACATCATAAACATAACCCATTACACATTCAGTATAACACATGGCAGGGTGATCAAGTAACACAAACTGGAGAAACACACAGCATAGTTCCTCCCCTCCTGCATTCTGCAGGAGACTCCCTGAAATAGCAGCAATCTCCCTCTCTACCTCATTAGTCTAGCAATCTCCCTCATTTCACCTAGCCCACATTAATCAGTTACATTTTTGAGGAAAAACTGGAATGAGCGATAGATACATTTACATTGAATCATCAGCGCCATTTCCCAGCACTTTACCAAGTATAGTAGCTCTTACTAACTGCATTGGGGCTCATCTACATTTGGATATAAGTAATTTTACAAGATTCCTCTCAGATGTAGCAGTACACAGCCACGCTTCTAGGTGCCACGTGCACAATCTCTTTTCTCAATCTCTCCATATATGGAACTAGACACGCCCTTTGGGTGGAGCATGACACGCACCCTCAATGGGGCGCTGTGCAAAATTCTGCTACCAACACAGAGACAACTGCCAACACCAGATTCCAGTACATACAAGACCCCAAATACAGACACTGATACTATAATGCTTAAGGCGCCTATAAATTTATTAGGTTTGAAACTTAACACACACTTTAAGCTAGCTTAACTACAAATACTGTAACTCATGCTGACACAATAAAGACACGGACACCAAAGCAATTAGATTTAAAGGCCATATGTATATTTATCACGTGGTATGACCCCTCTTCGTACAGGCGCCACGTAATGTCCAGCTCTAGTCACATCAAAATGGCAGCGACTTAAACGCCCTAACTTATCCAATATTAACATGGTGACGACTGAGACGCTCCATCTGATTAAGGCACAACCTAACGTTGAGAAGTCTCACCACCCCTGATCTGGCTGGTGCGGACACTCCCGTGAAGAAGTGCCCAAATTTCCCCCCCCCCCCCCCCCCCCCCCGCAAAGCCATAACACATCCACCATCTTTTCAGGGGGAGGGCCTCCCAACGCCCACTCATGCCACAAGTGACCGCTGGACTGTGATGCCGTTCCCGCCAAATATTAGCGAATGGTAATTGCACCATAATTGACTATAAATTGGAATGCCGAAATGGCAAGGGAGGGTGGGTGGGGCTGAAAGAACTTCTGCAAGAGGACGTACTTCCTGTAAGCACCTGCCTATATACCCCTCTCCTAAGCTCACGCCCCTAAGCTCACCCATAGGCTAAAACTAAACTGAAACCAACTTTAAAACAACTAGCAGTCATTAACTCCTTCCTGCAAACCCAAAAATGTAAGCCTCTTATCTACGCTCTGGCTTAGGAAGCCCTCGCTTAATCGAATCATTCCAAGTTTTCTTTTACAGAAGACAATTAAACTTTTAATTTGTAGAAATGTTCTTTAATATTAATGAAAAATATAAATGATTTGAAACAATTCTTAATATGTATGGTCGACAATAAACTGAGGCCTAGGAGAGAATCATATATTCCTTAATTATATCGGAGAAAGAGTGCTCTAGTAAATAACATTCTCATTACACATTGGGCGATGAATGAGAGTGTGATTTATCTGCCAGGCACGCCGGAATCCTATCTCGTCTATCTGCCGCCTACGCGCTGTCATTGTGAAGACATGTATTGAGTGTGGCGCTAATATTTGCTACAGGTGCGGAGACAGAGATTGGTGGCTCCTCTTATCATTTAATTGAGGTGAATGCTGCTCCCCTAACGTAACGTGCACTGCAATGCTGCAGCAATACTAATGCAATATAAAAAGGGATAAAGAAGTATAAAAAATATCCATAATGCATAAACGCGGCGGTTCCATTAAATGGGGAGAGTCAATGGCGGCTCATTAACTTCTCCATGCTGACAGCTAAAATACCAGCATTAATATAGAAGTGCCTGGGGGTCAGGCTAACTCCCATTTGTAGTTTTTTTTCCTTATAAAATGTACTTTGAACTAAAATTGCGCTGATGCAAAGTAGAAATTAGAAGAAACTTTTTGCCCCTGCAGTGCATAAATATTCTCTTCCGTGCCTTTAACATGATAATCCATGTCTCAGTAGATCTGACTTAGCATTTTCCTTTGGCGTGAACCCTGAACCGCCTTGAATTTTGTCTATACGGTATAAGCAATTTTGTTAGCCTGAACTCCTGTGGTGATGCTGAGATTATCCTCTGCTGCCACCTGCTGGCCTTTTTGAGGAATGATCTATATTTAGGAGGGAAATGCGAACTACCAATGCTTGCAGACCTAAATGCAGTCTGACGAATGATCCCATTCCATAGAACAGAACTCGTTCATGTTCCAGCAGGAGAAATCTAATTAGCCTCTACTAAATCCTTTACAGATGACGACGTTGACACAAGCATTAGGTTGACATGAGCAAGGTCGACATGGGGTTTACACTTTTCACCTTCAAAATTCGAGAAGAAAATATGTGAAAAACTACATTTCGACTGTCGACATTGCCCATGTCGACCTAATGACCATGTCATCCTTTTGTAAGTGTTGACCTATGGCCATGTCAATGTTCCATTGTCGACCATATGTATGTCGGCCTTGTGATGCTCGACTCATACCCGTGTGGTATAATGTGTGGGGACTTCAGTGTGCCATAAGGTGTGGCTACTGCAGTATGGTGTAATGTGTGTGCATTACAGTGTGGCATAATGTTATACCCATAGCAAATAAATTTTAAACTGCAAAAACACAAATTTGAAGAAGAAAATCGTTCTTACGTTAGTTTGTTAGGAATAACTGCTCCCACCATGGTATGATGTGTATAAGGGGCCTTACTGTGGGGTAACGTGTATAAGAGGCACTACTGTGTGGTGTAATGTGAATAACATATTCTGTGTAATGTAAATAACTGACACTACTGTTCTGTGTTATGTGAACTGGTACAATTATGTGGCCATACCGTGGAGCCACACACCTTTATGTTCCATTAAGGGGTGCAAAATATATATTCGCTTATAAAAAAATTAAGCTCAAGTTGGCCCTGCAAAAATGCAGAAAACAGGGCCGTGGCACCTAAATTTTACCTACTGTACATGCTGGCCGTCCGATGCTACACAGCTAGTCCCAACTATACAAGCAATGAAGCTAGCCAATCATAGCAATGTCCCCACAGTGATGCCGCCCCAGAAACTTCTTCCCCATTGACCCCCAGCAACCTCCTGTCATGCGTCATTACATGCGACTCTGTGTCCTTCTCTGGGTTTCCTGTCCTGTTCCCTGCCTGCAGTCACAAGTAGGAGAGACCATGCTTGCAGTGTGACCTGGCTGCAAGGACTGCTTGTGTGCAGTACCACCGAAACAGCATCGTCGATTATGTCCTTAGTGCCTACTACTTTATTTAGCACCTTCTAGAAAATAATAGATAGAATCTGATTGGTTACTATGGGCAACATCCCAACTTTAATAAAACTCCCATCTTAGTAAATTTTCGGTACTTGTGTATTACCACGGTGCCCACTATGCCATTTGCGTAGTGGGCTATTCAGGGTAGTGAAATCGCATTGCATCGCATCGCATGCCATTATTGTATGGCATGCAATGCGATGCAATTTTTTTTTTGGCATCCTGCGATAAAAAAAAAAAAATTATCGCATCCTATCTTTTTAATGGTCACATGCAATTAGGTTTGAATGACACCCCCCCCCCCCCCCCACTATCCATGCCACCCCGAAGCGTGGCAAACGCAGCGAGCCCCGCAAGGGGTGGCGGTACGCGTCCGCCCGACCTTTTCATTCCGCCACTATCTACGTCGGCGTGGAGTTGATTTTATATAGTGTGGCGAGCACAGCGAGCCACCGAGCCTGAAGTGTGGAGAGCGCAGCGAGCCCCACGAGGTGGCACGGAATCTATGTAAAGTAATCTGCGTGCGCTCGCCACGCTTCGGGCTCGGTGGCTCGCCACACTATATAAAATCAACTCCACGCCGACGTGGATAGTGGCGGAATGAAAAGGTTGGGTGGACGCGTTCCGCCGCCGCTCGCCACGCTTCGGGGTGGCGTGGATAGTGGGGGGTCATTCATTTTTTTCCTCTGTGGGAGCCAATGTGTGTGTTTTTCTTCTTCTGTGTGTCCGTGTATGTGTGTATATATGGGGGGGGGTCCTCTGGGGGCCATGGCACTATGCTACAACTTTGCTTATATCAACATATCTCCCAACTGTCCCTATTTCCATGGGACAGTAAAGATTTTTTTGTCTAATCACATGAGACAGAGGGACAGGGTGCATGGCCAGAACCTTCCTGTGGTGAAAAGGGGAAGTAGCTTCGCAACCGCAGGCATTTCTGTGAAGCCACACCCCCCTTTACACAAGGAAACACCCCTTTTCTGGGAAGGCATGGCAGCGTGGTTATTCCGATCCTTGTTTGTTCAAAGTTGGGAGCTAAGTACCGTGACCAAGATCACAAGCACAGGATCTCAGATGTTGACTTGGTAGTTTATTCTCATCAGCGTATACAGCACAGCAGGTGACATTCATATACAGTTGGTATCACAGGCAGTGGCATACAGGCATCATATCAGACTCCTAAAAAGCTCCATTGGTCCCTAGTCTAACCCACACCCCCAGCCTATCACTCGGGTAGAAACTCCACCATCGAGAGCAAGCAGACAATGCCATGGGAAGCCTAAAATCAGGACCTCCCAGGTGCTGCTGATTACACGCCTGGGATTCTGCTACTGCTAACATAACCTGGTCTGGATCCTCCACATTACTTTCACGTGGGGGAATGCTGACTCTGCCACAATATCAATCAATATATATATAATTACCTGTGATAGAAGGTATCCTGCATTTTTTTTGCAAAATTTGGAGCCGACATGTGCCGACAGGCGGTATTTCATACCCTACCATCCACTACAGCGTGGAGGAAAATATAATAGTGCCCGAGGGGCATGCTATTTTTAATCATGTGCTTATAGCACATGAATATATATTTAATTTTAAAAAAATATATATATATATTTTTTTTTTACACAGAGCAGCCAGCATGGGGCCGGGAGCCGAGCCGCTCATTAGATATTCATATATTCACTGCACCCGATCATTACATATGCATGATCGGGAGCAGTGACTATACCCGGTCCCCTGCTGGCTCTGGGGGGGGGGGGCAGCTTGTGCTGCCTGGGTCCCGGGGAGCCCACCTCCCCCCCACATATGTTCTGGGGCAGGCAGGGAGACTTCAATCTCCCTGCCTGCCACCGTCCCACGGCTCCCTGCCGCGGACGCTCATCCGCTGCAGGGGTTAAGATTCGCCGCGAGGGGCAACTCGCCCCTCCGACATTGAATACGGAGAGAGCGAGTGGCAGCCAGCCCTCCAGAACACAGCGAGTGTGCAGCGAATCCTAAACAGGATTCGCTGCACACTGCGAAATTTCACATTGAATACTGCCCTTAGACTGTGTCCATGTCGACATAGACACCCCAAAAACATGAACACATGTCGACCTTTTCCATGTCAACATTTGATCATGTCAACCTTTTTTCTGGCGAACTTTTGACCCTGTCGATCTTTTGATCCTGTCAACCTTTTGACTGTCGATCTTTGGACCCTGTCGACCTTTTGACCTCAACCTTTTGACTGTTGACCATTAGTTGTCGACCATATGACTGTAGACCTAAACATTGTAAATCTCAAATATCATAACCTTATATTATTATACCTGGCATAATGTTGCCTTCAGAAAATGATTTCACTAAATCCTACTCTCACTGTTAATATTCCGTATTTTTCTCCGTTTGCAGTGAAACATCTTCTATTTCCTGCTATAATCCCCTCATTAGTCTGCACCCACTCACCCACCTTTCTCATCACTTTGTACCTGCCGCCTCTGTCTGATATAACCGATCCTGGATTCCTGCATGACCTGGAATATGATTCAAAGATTTCAGTTTAAGCTTCAAAGCTGCTTCTGATGTTCTGTTCCTCATACGGTATCTGAGCCGTCATCTCCGGAAGCTCCCAGCTGTCATTGTGTCAGCCCATGGCAGGATCCGCTCACCTAACCCCTGATGCTTCTACTCTTCCGTACCCCTCCATTCTCAGGAACTTCTTGTCACGTATCATCTGACAAATAGAACCTCTATAGTCACAACAGTCACACGGACACCTCATGTCTCTACCACGGAATCTAAATCAGGGTTGCCTACCCTCCCGGAATGGCCGGGAGGATCACGAATATTGAGTCCTCCTCCCGGCCCCCCGGAAAGGTTGGCAACCCTCCCGGATTCTGGGGGGCCCCCACGCTACCCCCCAATTGCGGCATCTTCCCCCTGACCTCTGCAGCAATCCGCGGGTCTCAGAGGAGGGGGCGGAGCTAAAATGTCGCAATTGCGTCCTTTTAGCCCCGCCCCCTCCACGGAGATCCATGAATTGGGTTATTTTACATTATCGGGGCAGGGCTTAATGACATCACGCTCAAGCCCCGCCCCCGAAACTGCAGCTGGAAGTCGGCAACCCTGATCTAAATACATTACTACATTTTGGATGCCATTTACTATACACACCAGATTCCTTGGTGATACCCTCAGTGGCCGGTCAGCACACACTGAGCTGCACATAACCCTAGACACTGTTGACTTATCATCCGGATATTGGTGAAACATACAAAAATGACACCCAAAAAAACTTGTGTCAAACATCGTCAGTTCAACCTATTGACCTGTCGACCTTTTCTACTGGTTACTTTTTCAAAGTTGACCTTTTGCCTTCTGACCATTCGGGGTCGACCTTTTGACTGACTACTGTATATTTTTAGTGTAGAACTACTGAACCCCACCCAGTTCAAATTTTTACATCTTCGATACCAGGTCCTCCAATGAAACAACATTTTTATATTTTTATATTTTCACCAAAAGAACTGGTTGGATAACCCGGTACTTGTGTAATATCTAGGCTCCCGATTTTGACATCGGGTAGGAAAAATCGCATGCGATGCGATGCGACCGTTTTGACCCGATTTTTACATTGGATCCAATGTTAAATGGTCCCTGAGACCCGATTTTACATTGGAACCAATGTTAAATGCCCCTTAGACCCCATTTTTAATTGTATACCCACCCTGATGGGTAATTACTATGTGAAATGCCCCCATTGTTAATGCCACGCCACGATCAACGTCAACCAAAAGCGTGGCGAGCGCAGCGAGCCCTCGAAGGGCGGCGGTACGCATCTTCCGACCTTTTCATACCCCCCTATCCACGTCGGTGTGGAGTTTATTACATGTAGTGTGGCGAGCGCAGCGAGCCACCACGCCCGAAGCGTGGCGAGCGTAGTGAGCCCCGTGCGGGGTTGCGTAATACGAGCCAAAAGCGTGGCGAGCGCAGCGAGCCCCGCGTGGGGACGCGGAATACATGTTAAGTAATCCGCATCCTCTCACGGGGGCCGCTAAGCTCGCCACTTCGGGCTCGGTGGCTCGCTGCGCTCGCCACACTAGATAAAATCAGCTCCACGCCGACGTGGATAGTGGGGGTATGAAAAAGTCGGAGGACGCGTACCGCCGCCCCTTACGGGCTCGCTGCGCTCGCCACGCTTCGGGTTGGCTTTGATGGTGAGGTGGCGTTAACAATGGGGGGGCATTTGACCTAATAATTAGGGTGGGTATACAATGAAAAATCGGGTCTGGGGGCATTTAACATTGGATCCAATGTAAAATCGGGTCTCAGGTACAATTTAACATTGGGTCCAATGGGAAAATCGGGTCGGTCGCGTCGCATCGCATCGCATGCCATTATAATGACAGGCAATGTGACCGATTTTTTAATTGTACAGGAACCTCTTAAAAGCCCAGAAAATCGGGTCGGTCGGTCGGGTCTGATCGCATGCCTTAAGTTTTGGCATGCGATTTTAACATCGGGGGCCCAGATTTTACACAAGTACCGATAACCCTTACACAATCCATGAGAAGTAGGGGCTGTCTTGCGGCCGCATCGCACGGATCAGTCAGATAAAAAATTATAAAAATGAACAAATAAAAACAAATAAATAAAAAACGGCATTGAGCTTGGTCCTGGTTGCAGAAATACAGGGGGGGGGGGGGGTTTGGGGAGATGGGTTCCCCCAGTATTTCTATAACCAGCGCCAGGCTCATGGCTCTGTCCTGGTTCCCAAAACACGGAGAACAAAACGAGTAGGGGTCCCTCGTATTTTGGCAACCAGTACAGGGCTCAAACAGCCAGCAGGCTAATGCCACAGCCGGGGGACCCTTTTTATACAAGGTCCCCCGGCCAAAGCATTAACCTGTGCTGGTCAGCCCAAGCTAACTGAAGATAAATCCCAATTATAGAAAAAAAAAACATTGGGGTTTGTTGTGGAACTACAAGTCCCAGCAAGCCTCCCCTGTATGCAGGGACTTGGAGAACCACAAGTCCCAGCATGCAGGGCATTAAAGGGCCCGTTGGGTCTTGTATTTCTAAAACAAAACCTAATGTCCAAATATATCACACACACACCCCAGAAAAATAAAACTTGAATACATATACAATCACCCATACTGTACATACTTACCTATAGTGTCCACCGTAGGCCTGCCCTCTTCTCCAGTAGAAATCCTTAGGGTACCTGTTAAAGAAAATTATGCTCACCAGCTCCTCCGACAAAGATCGCGTCCTCGTTAGTGCCAGGTAGGCACCCATGAGTGTTAAAAACACAAATCGAGTATCCTAATACCATACGAACTTGAGGAGCCACAAGTATGTATACACTTGCAGCTCCTTCACCGAACTGAGGGATTTCCCAGTGACATCACTGGGTCTTTCCCTAGCCAATCAGGAGCTGGCTCTGTGGAGCTTCGCGACTGATTGGCTGTTCATGGCTCCGTAGACGGCCATTTTAAAGAGTAACATGGGCGTCTATGGGCTGTTCCCACAATAGATGCCCATATTAAATATTCAAACCAGTGCAAAAAACATGGGGATTACAGATACATGGGCCGATTTATTAAGGATGGTGAAGTGGAAGGTGATAACGCACCAGTCAATCAGCTCTTATCAGTCAAGTTATAGTCTGGGCTTGTTAGGAGCTGATTGGTTGCAGCGTTATCACCGGCCACTTTATCACTTCACCAGGCTTGATAAATCTGCCCCACAGTCTACAGCCGAGATTGATAAAAAATCCCGGCGGTCGGAATCCCGGCGTTCAAAATCCCAATGCCGAAATCCCGACAAGGGGCAGACGTGAATCGCCCCCCCCCCCCCCCCCCACCACCACCACCACCCCCCACCTCTGGGGTCTAGAAGGTGTGGGCTGTGGAGGAGTGCTGTGGTTGCAAGTGCTGCCTCCTGCACACTGACAGGAGCCTGGTGCTGCATCTAATGTTACAGTGCAGCACCCGGCTACTGTCTCTGAGCAGGAGCTGGCACTTTGGTATTACCCATCGGTGGATGACACCCACACATCACTTGTGATGCCGCTGTCTACAGCATCCATGAATAGAACATAGATACCAAACGACTAACCCGCGGAACAGCGCTTTGTGATAATTCTGTAGTCATAACTAGAGATGCGCCAGACAGTACACGGATACCTGGTGAAGGTAGCCCCACCCCTTTATATGTGATTCCCCATTGGGCTCCACTAGTCCCACATGCTCAGGCCATTCCTTATATTCTGTTCTGGATATAGACTATACACAAGGAAAGTAGACTGAGGGAGGAAGACACAATGGGCCTCATTCAGTGTTGGGCGGATCTCTTAGCACAGATGCAAATGGCGATTGTTTGCCTACAGTGCATGTGCAGAAGCAAATTTACGCATTTCTGTCCTATTGTGAGTTTCCATGTTTTGGGATGGGAACTGCCATTTTTACATGCAATAAATCGCATGGCTCTGTGTATGGGCACCTTAAGAGGCACGGGGGCAGGGAATTGCAGGCCTAATGTGGCATTTACCTCCTGCCACCAAGGTCAGGGCAATACGCATAATCACCTGGGGCCTAACACCCGCAAACACCTGCGGCCTAGTCAGGGCTATTTTTCAGCAGGCTCCAGCAGGATCTGAGGCCCTTATTCCTTATGCACAGGAGTTACTTGTGCAGAGATAATTAGATTTGGGTGGGGTCTTACACCTGCCTCACCTGCAGTGCACATGGTTTTGTCCATCTAAGAAAGATTTTGTCAGAAAGAGTGAACTAGAATAAGGGCCTCAGTTCCTGCTGGAGCCTGCTGAAAAATATCCCTGGGCCTAGTGCCCGCGCAACCTAGCGCCGCAAACACATGACCTCTAAAAAACACACTGAAAATACAGTAAAATGTGAGCAAGGCAATACACTCCCCAATACGCCAATGAGGGCTTACCTCCCTCTGACTGCCTACAGCCACACCACGATATCCGCAGTGGCTGTGCCGACACCTTTGGGCTTGCTGCCCAACTACAATGCACCCACGGCTTGCTGCCCATTTGTCCTGCACTACGGGCCTGCCACCCGGTTGAGTACTCCTAAAACCTGGAGGCTCTGGGCGTAAAGTCCATGGGTCAGGAGGGCTCGACTGACAATGGCCAAGGGCCGTGAGGGGACACCTGTTGTCCCCGCAGGCCAAAAAGGCCTGAGCATGCTCCGCGGGCTTAAGGCCCGAACCCCCTGCGCACAGGCCAGGAGGGTCCAACTCTAATTGGCCACAGGCCACCAGAACCAGAAGCGGCCCCAGAAGATGGTGGATGCGGCGGCAGTGCCCACGCGATCTTCTCCCTCCCTGTGAATACCGGGTCACCACCCCACCCTCGCATGCTGCGTACATTCGCACCGGCTGTGAATGGTTGTTTTACATCGCATCGCAGACCATCGAATGATGTGGAAGGTAACCTACTCTGAGGTAACCTTAGATATACGTGGGCACTCGGAAGGAAGTTGGCTGGCAGCAGACATCCAGTAATGTCAGCTGCTCACCCCCTGCGCCCACGTCAAGGGTGATATCCATCCAGCTTTTTCATGGGAACACTCATGAAACGCTGGGCATTCCCATGGATTACGCCACACACTGTAGTACCCCTTACACATGCCACATACCGTAATGGACCTTACACATTATGCCACACACCGTAATGCCCCTTACACATTATGCCACACACACATCTGGGTCTGATTCATGTTTGTAAGTAAGCTAAATTAGCAATCTACTGAGCAAAACCACACTGCACTATGGGAGGGGGTGGGGGGTGGCTTGAGCATTTGCTTTACTTACAAACTTGAATCAGGCCCATTATTTTGGCATGCACATATGCCGCATTTGCTCGGGTGCGTACGCCAGCGTGATGTAGATAAAAATAATACCCCAGTACAAGCCTTTAGAGCTATTTATAAATTAATCAGAATACAATTAACAAACGGACGTTAATGATTAAACACGGATTACGAAAACCGGATGGTGAAAGATAAATTGTGATTCTTAGCTATTGCCTGATCCTGCGTCTCCATAGTGAGGCCACATTGACATGTTCTATAACCCGAGTACTCTCAGTGCAATTAGCTGTAATACAGGATATTGTATAACCGCTCTCCGGACTTCATTAAGTGCTCACAGACCATTTACAGGTAAGCTAAAGTACCATACAAATATTATGTTGTACACAGTGATGTATGCATGGTGCAGCAGCATTGTGGAGTCGCGACCCCATGCTGAGCAGTGCGGGACCCACTTTGGGGTCTGGACCCACAGTTTGAGAACCACTGGTACTAAGGGGGAGGGATAGACTGCAGGCGGTTTAGGGCTAGGCATCAGGAACAGGGGTGCCAACAGGTCATCCGGGCCCCGGTAAAAAGGAGGGTGCGCGGACATCAGACAGGGGTTGGACCTCTGGGAGGGGTATGGCCATGCCCCCTCCCTCGTGAAAAAACAAGAGAGAGAGGGAGGACATGGCATTAGGCAGTGTGTGCTGAGCTGGGGAGAGAGTCTGTGTAGCACCCCGTCCCTAGGTGAAGCCAGGCCACCGGGTGCCCCAGCGTGGAAGGGGTTAACCCATCTCCAGTACAAGGTGGGAGCGGCCACTGACTGACAGGTCGGAGCCGCCATAGATAGGCAGAGACAACCGAGTGCAGCGGGCAGCAGGAGGAGTGACGCCATGGCGGGTAGGGAGAGAGGGAGTTGAGAGCCGAGGTGTGTGGCCAGGGAAGACCAGAGTGGCTGCGGTGACCCCCCACTGACCCCAGAAGACATCATCCGGACACAGGGGAGCGCCGGACGCCCACTGACTGTCCCTTTTGGACCCCTGCATTGAGCCAGCTCAGTGGATGGCCCAGCTGTGACAGAGGCCAGCGATCAAGACTGGCAGTAGCTGGCAACAAGCAGGTGTTACAGGTACTGCACTTCACCCTACCCCCGCACCTACCACCCCAACCCAGACTGCCTGCACGGTATATTATCTGTCCAGAGACACCTGAGAACCCCCCCGGGTTGCATGACAGTTTTGCCCCAGCTAAGGGCCTATAATTCGCAATGGTGAGTGTGTGCAGCTGATTGTGGCAATGCCTGGCGCCCACACTAGCATTCCCTAGGAAGGGTACACAGTGACTGGAGCTGGGATAAAGTAGCAGGCATTTGAGCTTTTCACCCCACAAGCCCCACTACACAGACCCTATTTGTCTTCCCTGCTTTTGGGCCTCCCTGTACGTACTCCCAAACGGTCACTCTTTGCAGCAATTGCCTTCCCATAGACTCTGTTCATAGTCTGGATAAGGAGGATCAGATTGTCAGAAAGTTACTGGTTTACTATTTGAAAGAGTAACCAGAATTTATGAAGTAATAGTGCCACCCTGTGGCCAAAAGGGAAAAGCACAGCCCTCATTTAAATTGAAGGAAAGTGTATTTTGTATTCATCGTTTACTTTCATTCCTGGACTTTAAGTCCTGTGCACAGGCCTCTCGGAGGACTTGCCGGCTAGTTAATAGAGAGTATCCGGGTACCTAGAGTTAGGGTGTACTGTAGGGTGACCAACTCATCCCTTTAATCCGGGACACATATTAATTACACAGGTTCTGTGGCAGTTTAAAACCAGGTGAAATGGAGTCTTGAGGTGTGGCAGTTTAAAACCAGGTGAAAGCCAGCCACAGAACCTGTGTAATTAATATGTGTCCTGGATTAAAGGGATGAGTTGGTCACCCTAGTGTACTGTAATGTTATGGTTGTGTTCTCTAAATGCATGCGTAATTTAAAAGTGTGAGTTGCGACTCTCATTCGTATTCGGTGGCAGTGGAGTAGCTTTAGCACCGCAGCCCCCGCGGTCGCGGGGGGCGCTGTGCATATGGGGGCGCCGGGGGGCTGCGGTGCTATAGTAATCCCCCCGCCCCCCATCCCCCGCAGGCTTACCTGTCCAGTGTCCGCGCGTCCCGGCTCCCCTCCTGGCTTCAATCAATGGTATGGAGACGGACCACGATAAAATGGCCGCCCCATAAAGCAGACTGTTCTCTGAAACTGTCTGCGGTATGAGGGCGGCCATTTTATCGTGGTCCGTCTGCATAGAATTAATTGAAGCCAGGAGGGGAGCCGGGACGCGCGGCGGACAGGTAAGCCTGCGGCAATGGGGGGAGGGGGCACGGACAGCCGAGGTGGGGGGGGGAGAGGGGGGAGAGAGGGGCGCCCCCCAATTAACGGCGGGGGGGCGCCCCCCAATTAACGGCGGGGGGGCGCCCCAAACAAAGCTACGCCACTGTTCGGTGGTGATACTGCATCCAACGCCATACAATTGCACTCAATCGGTATAGTAGCAACGCTACTCAGGTATTCAGAAAGGAGTCAGACGACTTCCTCCTTTGTGTAGTAACACTGCCAATACTGAATGATTCAGGTGTACCGGTACATTTAAGTATCTTGATATTGTACTTATATTATTCATTGTTGTGATTATTGTTGAAGTATCTTTATATTGTGCATTGAGATTCTGTACTTTTATTATTCATTGCTGTGATGATTGTTGAAGTACCTGCCTTGTTTCAAGTAAAGGAAGGCTGGCGCCCCTAGTTGCAGGCCTCAGAATAAAAGGTTAAATCTGTATTTGTTGTTCCTGGCTCTTTGGAGCCCGTCATGTGGAAGTGAGAAGACCCCTGACTGGGTACGGAGAAGATTCGGTGTAAACCAGTTCTGATAAGTACAAAGTGAGGTAATCGTGTCCCGTTGCCCGGGGTTACAGCTGTACTGCGTCAGCAGTCTGTCATCTCTCTCCCCACTGCTCAGGTCCCTGCAATGGGGGAGGGGGGAGCAGGGTCCGGGCCTGGATAAAAAGTACCTACAGATGGAGTGCCTCTCTTCTTTGGCCGGGGATTGCCAGAATGTCCTCGCTGGCGATCGCCGGCACAGAGGCGCTCCATCTAACTGGGACGCGCGCGTGTCTCAGATGCACGCGCGTCCCAGTTTCAGGATGGTGCCGCTGCGGGGCCCTGCCCTGCCTGAGACGAGCAGGGATAGGGCGACGGCAATAGGCACCAGGAGAGGCGATGGGAGAGGTGGTGGGGACCTGTAGCCAGCCCAGTAGCCACGAGTCACGCAAGCGTCTCATGGGCGCGCCCCCGTGGCAGGAGCTGGCGGACGGCGGGGCTGGCCATCTGTACTCCCCTTCTTGATGCTACTGATCAGGAAGGGGGGTTAGGGAAAGAGGGGTAGGGGAAGAAGGTTAGTATACCTACCCTGCCCCTCTCTGGATTACAATAGTTATGATGCCCCTGACGGTCTTCTGACCACCAGAATCTTGACCGCCTGTCTTGCACATGTACTCCATTTTGAGTTGCGTAATATTACCATCTGAAGATGCTCCTAAGCCAGGGTGGAATTTCCGCCATTGGCTGTACATGGCTACCGCTGCCAATGAAAAGGAACAATAAGCTTAAGATATGCCCCATACAAAACATTCCCGAAAACATCATTTTTTTTATGATTATTGTTGGATACAGAACTTTTATTGATTGAAGGACGGGATAATGAGGAGAGACGAGGAGAATAATTTCCCGACAAAGGAAATATCAGACACTGCTGTGCTATCAAGTCTCCGATTTCTTTTTTTCTCCAAAAACAATTATCTGCCTGTCTGTGTCCTGTCCATTAGATGGTATGTTAGTAGCTGCTATGGGAACTGATCCTGCAGCAACAGACAGACTGGGTTCTGGTGATGCCTGGCACAACTGAGACTCTCCCAGAGGAAAAGTGTCCAATGGTTTTCTCTAAATATTGCACCGTGTTCCCAATTCAGAGTGGATCGCTGTTGGGCGCATTAGCAATCCGCTCGATTAGCGAATGTGCATGCATATGGATCGTTGTGCTCATGCGCAAGCAAAAATAGCATAAATATTTCAATGCTATCCCCTCACAATTTAACAGACAGGAAGTCCGTGTATAACATACTTGCCTACATTTTATCACTCCTTTCCAGGAAAATCCCAGAGAAGACCTGATTTGCGGGAGCCTCCTGGCCATTCAGGGAGGGTAGGCAAGTATGGCGTATAACAATATGAGTATGGGTCATTGGGTCTGACTTTTTGGCACTTCGGGGCTCACTGTGCCGGCCCCACCCCAATGTCTGTGACATCATGTAAAGCTGGCCATACATCTACAGATTTATTGTCAGATCTGGCTGGTTGGAACAATATCCTGGTAATATCTGAGGGTTTGGGGCAGCATTTTTCCAGCATTCAAACCTGTCAGATTGGACAATAATTTTTAGATGTATGACCAACTTTAGGGGGTGGGGCCTCTGGTGGTAATAAGTGAAGAGTTGGCTCAGATGCTCTATGCCATGGGTCCTCAAACTGCGGCCCTCCAGATGTTGTGAAACTACAAATCCCGGCATGCCTTGCCACAGTTTTAACACTTCCTTATAGCAAAACTGTGGCAAGGCATGCTGGGATTTGTAGTTTCACAACATCTGGAGGGCCGCAGTTTGAGGACCCATGCTCTATGCATACAAAAATGAAAATGGGGATGCACAACAAAAAGTTCAAAAGAGTTTGAAATTGAAGCAAAAGCAATTTGCAGAGCAAACGGGGTGAAAGCGACTTGTGCAAGCCAACTTACACCTACAATTATTTGACCCCTGACATTTTAAATGAGCCTATGCACTACACTTTCTGGGAGAGGGATTAGAAGGATTTCTCTCCAGTACTGTCCTCTTGGTCTGATGACTTTGTATGAGTAGCAGCACAGCAGGGATCTTATTGCCTTTAGGGTCCTCTTTTGCAGTTTAAACCTGTCCTATTTGCACCATGATGTTCCGACATGCGACTCTACAGTATTAGAGGGGCTGAAGGCTGCCTAAGCATGAAGCAGTATAAGAGCCTTGGCTTAGGGTCATAGAAAGTTCAGTCAGTAGAAAAAACTCTCTTCAGTTTTTCTGCCTAGTGACAAGTTGTGGCAGTTAGGCAGCCTATCAGGAGTTAAGTGGGAGGGGATACTTTAGCACTATTTATAGCATGGGATCACGTGACCTCCACCTTCTTACCATTTGGAAGCCCTCCCGCCCTACCCATTTTTGGTGCTCAAAGGTGGGATGTTATCCTTGGAGTGCTGGTGCACGTGTCTCTTTTAAGCATTTTTGTGGTGGCTTTTCAGCCATTTTGGCGGAAAGTCGCTACCAGTCAGTGGTCAAAGGGGGGCATAAGCGGTCATCGTGGGACACCACCCCTTTCGTAGGACGGCAGGTGGTCCTCGCCATGCGGGTGGACAAGGGGCGTTCCCCTGCGGGACCGCCCATTTTTGCTCTGCCAGGTTAAGGGGTGGTGAGCTCCTCACGATGCAGGTTGTGCCAGTTAGGAGGCGGTGGTGAACCCCTCCTTAAGTTTAAGTCACGTGTTTCAAGTTGACTGGGCTGGCGTGTGGTAGCGACTATTAATTTTTGCCATCCTCCATCTTTTAGTTTAATGGTTAGGAACTTGATCTTTAAGATCCTAAAAATTCCAAATTTGAAATCTAGTTTAGCTTAACAAGGTCTTCAATATTTCCTTTGACCTTTTTAAATGTAATTCTGGTGTCGGAGTCTTTATTTGGTCTGTGTGAATTTATTTGCGTCAGTCTCAATTTCTTTTAGTTAAGAGGTTTTTATTTATGGTTAAGAAAAGGTTAATTAAGACATGGGCTGCTTACTGGGCTTTCTACTTATTTCTGAATTTAGCATCTTTGTCACAGCTGCATCCAAAGTTGCTTGGAGTATACTGGGTGCTTAGTAGTCACTTTGTTGCTATAGGGTGCATCAATCAGGGCTAATTGGTACAATTTGAGGTCAGGGACCTGATTCTAATATGATCGGTACCCCGCGTGTTTGCACAGGGCATACCTCCCAACTTTTAGGTTTCTCGAGGAGGGACGAAGGAGCGCGACCATAATCAGGGGATGGGGCTTGTCGGGAAAGGGCGTGGCCTATAATCGATTCACCTCACAAGACCCCCTCGCATTCGAACGGCCTGTGTTTCCTGGGCGTACCAGGAATACGCTGGGTGCGCCCAGGAAAATGCTGGGTGTCCCCATGTGAACACAGGCAGGCAACTGCCTGCTGGGCGCAGTGGCTGATGGGACGTCAGCCACCCGCCCAGTTCTCTGGCAAGCCAAGACAAACATCTATTTGCAGAAACATCCATACGAAGAGCGGTGGGGATATTCGCTGGGTGGCAGGGTCGGGCATTTGCATGCCCGGCAGGCAGCGTTACATGGATTGCTAAACTTTAAAGAGTATCTTAATACTCTGATGATATATCAGTATTGGTAACAGCCCCCAACCCATACTTGCCTACCCTCCCGGAATGGGCAGGAGACTCCCGCAAATCGGGTCACCCTCCCAGCCCCCCGAGAAGGAGGGCAAGTCTCCCGCATCAACGCCGAAGCCCCCGCTCCCACTTCACCACTGTATAAAATCCCAAATGTTACGGGTCCACGGGGAGGGGGTGGAACTAAAATGGTGCACATCACGTAATTTTGCATCATGTTTGCCCATCCCCCAATCCGCAGACCCGAGAATTAGCGCGGTTGACGGTCTTGGTGGCATCAGCCTTATCCCGCCCCCGACACATAGCCTCATCCCGCCACCCTTTCACTGCTCTCCGGGCTTCTCCTGGAGAGAAGTCAGAAAAATAGGCAGGTACCTGCACAAGTCGTAATTTGTCCCCGTCTATATGCATTATTTTACAATTGAGATCTATCCGCCCTCAGAGTATTTGTATTTTTTATTAATATTGTGAATCAGCTACAGTATTTACAAAGCATTATAAACCATTGTGTACCATTTTCTATCATCCAAAGCCAGTTAAGAAATTATTTTATTTACCAACATTAATAAGGGTCACAATAAAACAATAAAACCCCCAGCAAAAGAGAGTACTTCTCTTTCCTTCTACTTACATGTTCATCTACTCTCAGGGGAGCACCTCCACCTGCCATTAAAGTATATATACTCAGGCACCCCATTACTATATTGTGGACTTGAAATTATTCATAAATAATCAACTACTTTGATTTGTGTTTTTGCTTGTGCACCGGTATTTCCCACAATCCCCCTCCCTCCAATAACATCACAATAAAACTACCCAGGGCTATAATTACATATTATACAAGTCAGTACCCCCTGTCCCAATGGTTCTTGGGAGACACACCTCTCCTTAGCAGTTATTTATTTTATGCCCCATAATTGTGCGCTTATTAATTATCTGAAACATAGTAGTGCCCTACTTTATGTGATGTCACAGTACACATTATACCACACAGTATCCCCGATTCACGTTATGACATACAGTAGTGTCCCCAGTACATATTATGCAACATTACAGTGCTCTCCAGTTTATCTTATGTAACATTATTGTGCCCTCCACATTACAATGAACAAATCAGATTATGACACATTGCAGTGGCCCCCAGTTCATATTGTGTCACATTGGAAATGTAATGTCACACAAATCAGGCTGGGCAAAAGATCTGACCCAATCCAGGCAGGCATATCTGGGAAATTGGTATGTAACTTTATAGCCTGGTTCCAGTCCCCTCTAAGCCTCTGGGCAGCATAGCAACAGCACCCCTTGCATTCTCTATAGTTATGCCCATGATCCCACTATACAGTATACAGTAACTTTATAACTACTGAATACGACTGCACACACTGACGGCTAATAACAACATGACCACTAGGTGGCAGTATATGACTGGAATAGAGTGATAGCTGGGATGGCGGAGGAAAGTATCAGTTTATCATCATATTACATAAGCAGGCTCGGGAGCTGAGATTAAAACAAAATCCTCAATGTTCAACGTCTCATTACAGAACATTAGCGGCTTTCAGTAGTAACTGCAGATGTGATGGAAACAAGTACGATGCTGTACTAGTGTGACAACAATACACAAGGGGCCTGATTCTGACTTGTTTGTGATGGTGTGTATGTTTGCAGCCTAGCGAACAGGTAAACGCTCGATTCCCATTTGCATGCGAGGGGATGCGTGCGCTTACACATCTGGCATACGGCCACACAAGTGAAAAATCATTCAATGTTTACCGCAGCGGCGTAGCTAGAATTTTTGCGCCCCACCGCCGTTATAGGAGGCGCCGCCCCCCCCCTAGTTCTTCCAACCGCCCACGTAGAGTTAAACACCCCATTCCCCCCCCCTTACCCCTCTGCCGCCGCATTCCCGCAGCGCAGATCTCCTTCAGGCTCCGGACCGTCTCCTCCTGACGTACAGTGCTAATGAAATAATACCATCACAAAATGGCTGCCCCCTAATAGCAGACAGATTTTAAGGATGCTAGAGGAGGCTGCCGCCTCCTCTAGCATGCCTACAAAAACTGTCTGCTGTTAGTGGGCAGCCATATTCTGAGGGGCAGTTTTCAATAGCACTGTACGTCAGGAGGAGACGGTCCGGAGCCTGAAGGAGATCTGCGCTGCGGGAATGCGGCGGCGGCACGAGGAGGGGTAAGGGGGGTTATTAACTGTACGAGGGCGGGCGGATGGGAGGGGGAAGGGGAGGGGGCCGCGCTGTCTGCCCACACGTCCCGGCCAGCCACACACAGCGTAACATAGCCCCCCAGTGGAGACCGGCGCCCACAGTTACTCAGCGCCTCCCTGCCATGGGGGGGGGGGCTGCGGGGCTATAGTTACGCCACTGGTTTGCCGACCATCTAATTTTTTTTCCCAGTTCGCAATTTACAGTCAGTCTAGACTGACTTTTGATTCCGATGGCTGGAAAGGGGGCAGGCGCTGGCATCATGTGACGTCAGCTGTCCACCCCAATCAGGCATCGACCCGCCTGGGTTACCAGGGCAACACCAAGTTTTCATGGGGATGCCTGCACCAGGCCACTGTCCGCCCCCTTCCCTCCCCTGCCTGTGCCAACACCTTGGCGAGTCTGATACTCCCCGAATGTGTTCGCACAGGGGATCCGCACATGAGCATATTCGCCCGTGTGCATGTGCTGATCCGCACAATTGGAAACGTGTCCGCGACCGATTACACCTGTATCAGACCCAAGATACTCCACACACAGAGAATAAATAACCCCTAACATCCATATTCAGCATGCATGTTATTGTCTGACTTTGGGGGTTATTCTGGTTCATTTGCTTGGATGCCAATCAGCATCCTTGCCAGTTACCCAGATCCCGCCTTGCTAATGGTGGTACGCCGGCCCACCATTCGCAAGGTGTGTATATTCGCATGCCACTGGGACCCTCCCACATCTTGCGATGGTAGCCGACCAATGATCCAGCCCGCCACCCCACGCCCTCCGCCCGCAATGATGGACAGTTTGTGCAGAAATGCACAAAGCGCAACCATCAGACCCGTGGGAACACACGCAGACTAGCGAACACACCAGAATAAGATCCTTTGTTCTAATTGCATGGATAAAGCGGTTTATTCTACAACTGACGATATATCATCTGCTTTGAATAACGTCTTTCTTCCGCTTCTCTTTTCTCTTTCTCCGTCTCATTACCTAATTCTCATATGTTATCTGATCTCTTACTATGCGTACTGCTACTGCAGCTCTGTCTTTATTTGTTGTGTTTGTCTCAGCATTTATTGTTTGTACGCCTAATTTTTATACTTTTATAATTGTATTTTGGGTCTGAGAATTTAGGAGCACCCTTGCCCCCTGTGACTGGATAAGGTCATACTTGCCTACCCTCCCGCATTTAGCGGGAGTCTCCCGCTTTGTCAATTATTCTCCCGGCCCCCCGCAAATCCCTTGGGTCCTCCCGGTTTTTCGTCCCCTTTGCCAAAAAAACGTGACTGCGCATGCGCGAACGCGTCATTGCGGGGGCGTGGCCTAAATGCGCGACGTCCTGATGTCATTATGATGGCCACCGCGGGGGCTGTGAGGATAGTGCTGGCCGGTGAACTTGTGTGGTCCGGCAGCAGGAGCGGCAGAGGCCTGAGGCAGTGAGTCGGGCAGCGGGAGCCGGCCGGGACTGGAGGCAGGAAGCACAACTGTCAGTCAGAGTGGACTCAGCTGTGTGAGGAGTGGCAGCTGCAGTAAGTATAACTCTGTGACTGTAACAGCGTACCTCTCTCCCCCCACCCACTAAGCCTGCTTCTTATTGATCCTCCGCTCCCTCCCCCCCACCACTGGTCCCTGACTGGCACCCAAGACAATTTACTAGCTGCCTGCCTGCCTTCCTACAAGGGACACTTAAAATACATGTATATATAGATATGTATATATAGATATGTGTGTGTGTGCATATGTGTACATATATATGTGTGCATATGTATGTGTATATATGTGTGCATGTATATATATATATATATATATATATGTGTGTGTGCATATGTATATATATGTGTGCATATGTATATATATATGTGTGCATATGTATATATATATATATATATATATGTGTGCATATGTATATATGTGTGCATATATATGTATATGTGTGCATATGTATATGTGCACATAACCCCCCCTCTCACCCCATCCCTTGCTGCACCTGACCCCACTTTCACTCTCTCTCCCATAAACCTCCCCCCCCCTCTGCCTGACCTCCCCTCTCACCCTCTCTCTTTTTGTACCTAACCCCTCTCTTTTACCCTTAAATCCTCTCACCCCCTTCTCACTATCCCTGACACCCTCTCTATTCCTGACACTCTCTCACTCTCCCGTCTAATTTCCTCACTTTCCCTGATGCACCCTCTACCCCTGACATTATTTCTTTCTCTCTGACACTCTTGTTTCTCTCTTTCTCCGTGATTCCCTATCTCTCTCTCTCCCCCTATTTATAATTCTCCCTCTCTCTAGCTATCTATCTATCTATGGGGGGCACCATCTTTTATCTTGCCTCTGGGCGACATGGACAAACTTACGCCACTGCTACCCACCATTGTCCCCACTTCTGCTGTTACCCCACACCCATTACCCCCACCTTCCTGCCCACAGTCTGTCACCCCACACCCTTAATCCCCACCTTCCCACTCACAGATTGTCACCCCACACCTACTACCCACCAGTCATAGTCCATCACCCCACATCCATTGTGCCCACACCTCCTGTCACCCTACACCTGTTACCCCCACCTTCCTGCTCAGACTGTCACCCCACACCCACTACCCGCCAGTCACCCAACATCCATTGTCACCCCCCACTTGTTACCCCCACCTTCCCACTCCAAACACAGCCTGTCAGTACCTGCTATTCCACAGCATCTACACACTAGTCACAGCACATCACCCCACACCCATTGTCTCCACTCACCTACACCAACTACACCTACCTTCCCACTCACAGACTGTCACCCACTACCCACCAGTCACAGCCAGTCACCTATACACTCTGTCCATACTCAGTCTATCCCAGAGTTGTAACTAGGGTGGTGCAGATGGTGCTGAGCACACAGCACATTTGCTCTGTGGGGCAGACGTCCACATCCATGCCAACTGGGCACGTATTCCTCAGTGTGCTCCACTGACATCCGTGCTTCATACTTCCCCCTGCACTCTTATCCCACAGTAATTGTGAGAAGGTGGACAGCACGGGAATAGACTAGAGGCCTTCTAGGAGTCCAACTCCCCAGCGACCGAACGCAGTATGAGAACCCCAAGATCCAGAACTGGGAGGAGGACGAGGAGGGAAATGGTTCTTCTCCAGCCCGATCACATGGAGACTACTGCAGACCTCAGCAGGAGGGACCCAGCTCAACCATCTATGACTGCCTAGGCACCCCGCACCACAAGAACCACAAACTGCATCTCTTTGACACCCCACACATCAGAAGGTAAGGGTCTCTGAATGTTACATATGCCACACACCGTGATGCCCATTATACATATGCCACATACCGTGATGCCCATTATACATATGCCACACACCGTGATGCTCCATTATACATATACCACACACCGTGATGCCCATTATACATATGCCACACACCGTGATGCCCATTATACATATGCCACACACCGTGATGCTCCATTATACATATACCACACACCGTGATGCCCATTATACATATGCCGCACACCGTGATGCCCATTATACATATGCCCCACACCATGATGCCCAATATACATATGCCCCACACCGTGATACCCATTATACATATGCCCCACACCATGATGCCCATTATACATATGCCCCACACCATGATGCCCAATATACATATGCCCCACACCGTGATACCCATTATACATATGCCACACACTGTGATGCCCAATATACATATGTGGCTGTCCGTGTCCCTGCTGTCTCACTCTCTCTCTCTGTGTTCCCACTGTCAGTCTCTCTCTGCTGTCACTCTCCCTGTCCCTTTGGATTTGCTGTCATTGAATTTTGGCTCATACCGTGTAGCACAATGTGTAAAGGGCACTAGTACTAGATAGTATAAGGGGTCCCACTAGTGTGGTGTTTAATGTGTATACGGGGTATGTGGTGTGGTACACACCCCCATTTCTAGAGCGCGCGCCTACGGCGCGCACATAAATAAATCCTTTCTTTTTCCATACCCCCACTTTCAAATTTCTACTTCAAGCAATGTGTGTGTGTGTGTGTGTGTACAGTATGTATGTATGTATGTGTGTGTGTGTGTGTGTGTGTGTGTGTGTATATCTATCTATCTATCTATCTATCTATCTATATATACAGTATATATATATATATATATATATATATATCCCTGTGTATATGTGAATCCCTGTGGCTTGGTTGCTTTCTGTAGGTGGTAGGGATTTATCAGTGAGGGTGGCACCACACATTTGCAGTAAAGAGGTGCCTGACGGCAGTCCCTCTACAAGGGAGTAGCACTCAAGTGGCTGATTCAGGTCTCCAAATAGGGACAGCTCCCCAAGATTATTTAGGAACAGAATGAGGCCACATTTGAATAGGCACAGCACCATGATAAATATCCTATTAACAGCATAGATATACGCCCATATGTGTCACTAAACACGCCCTTTGAAACATGACACTCCCCTTCAATGGTGCGCGACGCTGCTCTCGGTGCATTTTGCTAGCATCTAAAATCTCCCTCATTTTGCTTTTCAAAAGTAGGCAAGTATGGATTAGGTGATGGTCCCAGCAGTCTGAATGCCAACAGTCATAATACCGACACTGGCATCTCGACTTTAGCAAGCGGACCAGCACTGGAACGCCGACATTAATGAGGATGCCGGAATCCTGATTGCCTTCATCCTGAAGTTAAGTATGCAGACTGGGGTGGGGGGAGGGTTAGGTTTAGGCACTGCATCGAGGGTGGGTTAGGGTTTTGCAATTAGAAGGGGGGTGTCGGGGTTTACTTACCAGACGCCTGTCGCGACAGCCTCATTTGGGATGCCTGCAGGGGCGCCAACAGGTCGACCTGAGCCCCAGTAAAATGGAGAGGGCGTGGCCTCCTGGAGGGGGCATGGCCACACACTGTTGAAAAAAATAAACGAGAGAGAGAGGACATGCTGCTGCTGTCTCTCTCCCCAACTCAGCACTTGGCACTGAGCAGCACTGAGCAGCTGGAGAGAGACTGTGCTGCTGTGGCAGCCTGCCATCTCTCTCCCCACCGCCCAGCTCCCTGCAGGGGACCCTCCAGTAGACCCGCTACACCCCGACACCACTGGTATTCTGACCGCCGGCATCCCTACCACTGGTCATCTGTATGTCAGGGTTGCCTACCCTCCCGAAATGGCCGTGAGGGTTCCAGAAATCGGCCACCCCCAGAAAGGGTGGCAACCCTCCCGCATATCCCCCCATCTCCCGCGATCTGTCCTTCGGCAGGGGTTCGCGGGTAAAATGCCACGATCGCAGCATTTTAGCCCCGCCTCCCACAGTGCAATTCCTGAAATACCGGCATTGCACAGCAGGGGCGGGGCTAAAATGACGCAATGCTGTAGGCACACCCCCCAACAGGACAGCGTGTATGTGGCCACGCCCCAAACCGCCTCTTTTTCACTCCTGGAGATGGCCCCGCCCCCTGCCTAACAGAGCTGGCTGCCCTCTCCTAAGTCGGTAAGTATGCTGTATGTACTGTATTGATCTCTGTGATATATGCATGCCACTTGATCATAGAGTACGGAACGTCTCTGGACTATGGAACGTCTCTGGTTTCCGTCTCACAATAAAGATGAAGTTCTTTAGCTAAGGCTTCCCGTTTTTGGGCGATTGTACCTCTAGTTGAGAGTAAAATATGGCAGCCAGCTTTAGGGATTTCAAGAGGGCACCAGTAAAGCAGGCCCAATGTAGGGTTAACCCTTTGAGTACCAACATCTCAATGAGAGATGTGCAAAATATCCACTAAAAATGCCAGCGTCTCTCACATTTGTGATATAAACTCAAATAAAAAATGCTGTGCAAAAAAAGATTATATTTCCAGTATAAGGTAACATTATGATGAATACAAATATTTCATTGCCAAATTTCCTACCTACAGTATATAAAAGAACAATCCAAAAAATATTTCTATAAATTGTGTTACATTGCACCACATTTATTTACACAAATACATCGGCAGTCATACCCAGGATTAGAACCTGTGACCTGCCTCACTGGAGACAGACACCGTTCTGATAGAGCTATTTACTCCTGTACCGAGAAGAATGCCATCCACTATTGTCATGTGGCCACCTTTTATGCAATTCTGACAGATCACATGAATAGTGGCACATCGCATGTAATTTTCCTTGCGATTCGATGCGCGTTGCCATGCGCCTTGCAGATCCTACGGTCTGCCATGTACCATCATCGCAGATGGTAGCCCTTACTGGGATCGCATACGATACATATCGTATGTGATCCTACCACCTGGCAGCTGCCGGGTGAGTTAGAGGGGTATCACATGCGAGGTATCACATGCGATACCTCACCCTAATGCATGGGAGCCTTTTGTATGCAGATTCCGACTATGTCGAATTGTTAGTTCTAAACCCTTGCTATTAGGCAGAACTATGTAATTTGCCTGCTTCCTATGCAGGAGCAAATAGCTCAATCAGTAAGGTGTCTGCTTCTAGTGGCACAGGCCAAGGGTTCTAATACAGGGTGTGACACTTGCAAAAATTACATTTCGAATAAAGAAAGTGTGTTGTACTGCTATTAGGGGGAGTCCGCCACAGAAATGATATCAATGGCTTTCAATTAACTGATTCAAACTCAGAGAAGAGGTGCCCCCTTGGGTGCAGGAGCCTGGCAGCACATGACTCCATTGCCTCCCAGACTTATGCCTCTGACTTAACCTATGTTCAGGTACTACACCAGTGATGGCTAACCGTGACTTCCCAGCATGCACTGGATCTGTTTTGGCATGGCCAAATAGCAAAACTGTAGCAGGGCATGCTGGGATGTGTAGTTTAACAACAACTGGAGTGTCAAGGTTAGCCATCATTGTGCTACACATTTTTACTACATTTTTGCTGTTTAAAAAAAACAATTGCTGTCATTTGCCACTAGGTGGCTCTGTGGTATTTCGCATTACACTAGCGTCCATTCACCCAGGGCACAATCAATAATGCCTCTGGTTCATGCGTGACTCCAGGCTTATTGTAAGGCTCTACTTTGATAATTTTATCCTTTTTATATAGTACAATAGACTTTGCATGTCCCGTTCTTTCATCCGTATCACTTAAATGTTTGATTCACTGTATCATTTGCCAATAGCGGATAATCTCTTTTTATGCTTTTCACTTTAGATTTCACTGCGTATAAATCAGCGAGCCGGGAGAGAACTCAGAAGTAAAGCTTCACTTATCTTATATCACTGGACTCCCACCAAACTGGGCGCAGTCAGCCCTGCAACGCTAATAATGGCCCTTATTCTGATCGGTGCGGATATTCCCGCATTCTTACGGTGCGGTCCGCACGCCACGGTGTTTTTCCGCATGCGGCCATCGTCCGTAGAAACGCCCACGTGTCCTCCGCATTCGGACGGACTCACTCTTTAAGAACAGGGCGTGTTTACGGACGACATACAAATCATGCGTGTGCGGGAGAAACACTCCGATTCGTCACGGTATTACAGAGTATTACAGAGTATGCTCGGGAATACCGCATCCGAACGGGAGCCAAGCGGTGCTACCGCACGTAAGCGGAGGATTTCCGCAAAACAACCCACTATGAAGTATCTTCTGCAATACATCACATGACCCACTTATTCAATTACCTACCCTCATAAAAAACAGCTTATTTGGAATTGGAATCAATTAGATTCCAATATATCCTTACAAGCATGCCTAACACATGCATAGCACACATTAACCCTTACAGCAATGTAAGTGCAATGGTTTCTATTACACCCTGTGTCAAACATTATAAACATTCTACACATATACTATTTAAAGTGCTAATAAAACCAACAACTGTGAACTTGCATAAAGAATTTATTAAAATATCTATTTAACATAATGAAAAAAAAAAAAAGAAACATTAAATGAGCAGGTCTTTTAGGTCCTGCAAGTCGGCTTGAAGGAGCCGGAGATGGTGCTCTGCTCGCAGGAGGGCCCCACGCACCCCCTCATCTGCCGGTGTGGTGTCATCTGTGGGCATGTCAAAGGGGCAAAAATTAGTCATGTTATTCCTGCATACATTTCACATACTACGACATAAATTGCACAAATGCTAGGTGACATGTGTGTATATATATATATATAGAGATATATATCTATCTATGTAGAGAGATAGAGACACACATAGATAAATATATATGACACATACATATATACATACATGCAAACTTATTTACTACATACTGTCTATTTTGCCCTCGACCCTTAACTCTGCAGAAGACATAACAGTCATATTGTTTCTTCTCAGTCACAACCCACCCATGACTAACCAATGTCAAGCAGGTCATGGCCTACGTCAATAACAACTTGTCACAATCTGCTCAATCTAAGTTCAGTGATGGTTGGTGGCATGGGAGTTATGCAAATGTCAGGAATGCACAATACACATCCTCTAAATCATAATTCTGTCTAAACCAACCTACAATTCTGTGAGTGACAAAAATAAATCAGAACTACAGGGGGGGTTTAGGTAGAGGAGGCTCCGGGGACACTGCCAACTTGTGACGCCATTCCAAGGTAGGCCGGCCCATACTCCATTTCGAGCATACATCCTACAGTTTATAAATAACATTCACCAACAATATCGATGCCACTATTTGATGGGTCATAATCTACGCTTGCAGCAGGTGATTTTAATCCACAAATGATCCACTCATCCCTTTACTCCTGGATCCTGTTTAACTACAACGGTTATGTGGCAGTCCAAATGGACCTCCAACCCATCCCACAAACCTGTGTAATTGAGAGGTGTCCTGGATGAAAGTGATGCCTTGGACTCCCCATCTAACCCGTACCTGTATCTGTAGCTACCCACTTTGGGGTCTATATGATTAGTATGTGCCCAAAATTTTTAATCAACAGTGCTACATAACATATACCAGTACAACTACTTCATGAATGATGCATTATGTAAACATACCGATCTGCGGCGAGTCCGGTGCCTGGCACGCCTCCTCCCCCTCGGAACTTGATGTGTCCGGGGCAACCGTGGCCTCCTCAGCCCCCTCCTCCGCCATCTCCTCGACCACAACAACCTCCTCCTCCAACTCCTCCTCCACCTCCTCCTCCAACTCCTCCACCTCCTCCTCCACCTCCTCCTCCAACTCCTCCTCCACCTCCTCCTCCACCACCACCAGCACCTCCACCTCCTCCTCCGCCACCAACACCTCCTCCTCCGCCACAAACTCCTCTTCCACCTCCTCCTCCTCCACCTCCTCACGCACCACCTCCTCCTCCACCATTTGCTCCTCCTCCACTTCCTCCTCTTCCACCCTTGCCGCCACCTCCTCCTGGGGGTCTTGGGCCTCGTCCTGGGCCAGGCCTGCCTCCGCCTGTTCACGGGCCTGTCGGGCTCGGGCTCGTGCTGTGTGGTAGAAAAAAACATCATGGTCAATGTCGGCTCATTGGGGCACATTTATTCATCCATAACAAGACATACATGGAAGGGTGATAATGATGGCAAACGATGCAGGAAAGTAGCTCCTTACTGTTAATGGACTCCAAATTGTGACATTTAAATTATTATGTGATTGTTAGTCATTTGTTCACACATTACAACCCAGGCATTTATCAATGTGTAACACATATTAGATTGGGCACATTGTATGCATCAGAATCCTCAATGCTATGGCATGACATATAAAAGGCACATGACTGCATGTTAACCAGGAAGAAGCACACATAAGAGTCTATGGACTTTTAAACCCATGGACACCCACTTATCATGAGACACATTTTATTGCTTATATATGCTATGTTGTAAGTGCGAAATTTCATAGCTAAAATACTCACATTCAGCAATTTCGCCCCTTATTTGTGTGAGCAGCTGGGGCTGGCGCCTGCGGAGGTCCGACCACCGCCTCTCCAGCTGCCCGAGGGACCTCTGCACCCGAGTGCGGGCGTAAATTCGGCGCCCTGCCGCTCTGTACGCCCTCCGCTTATGGCGGTTTGTTATGAAGGGCCCCGCACGGCCCAGCCTTGTCTCCATGACGGAGACAAGAACCTTGAGCTCCTCATGCGTGAAGGGTTCTGCCCTTCGTGTCTCCGCCATGTTGACAATGGCATCTATCAACCAATCAGGTGGTGGCATTGGTTGATCACAGTTATTTGTGATAATAACTTTATTGTTCATTTTTACATTAACAGCGTCTCTGCGCCAACACAAATGGTGAAAAATTCGCATGCCTTCAAAACCGTAGTGTTGATGTATGCCAATGAACAAATCTGATATATATAAAACACAGTGTGTATGCCCTTAGCAAATCCAATAAGGCCGCGCTCCGCCAAGCAACGCGTGCTATAGCTTAGCAAGGCATAGCTGTAGTTAGCATTACTTACTCTATGCATATATGTGTATGCGTACATTTATGTGTAAAAGACACATACACACACTTGCAGGTATCCTGAAACCAGCATTATACACCAGCCCTGCCTGCCTGCCTGCCTGCCTGCCTGCATGCTCCTTGAAATGTTGAAACATGTGAATAAATTCCAACATCATATATAGATATATATCTATATATGCAAACAAATCATACATCAACACAGGAAATAATCACCAACACATGATAGAATAAATCAATGTACTCACCAGTCATCAGGGATAGTATCAACTACAATAATGAAGATATAACAAACACATAAGATCCCTTGTCCAAGGTATAATAATTAGCACCTATATTGAACTTCCCCCCAAACTAAGCACATATGATAAATATCTCCTATTTCTTTGCCATTAGGAGGGCAGGCTGGCTAATTTTCGTGTTGTAACACTGACAACTAACACACTGTACTTATTTGAAGGGGTGATTTGTACAATAATTGGTGTGTTGTGTCAACTCAATAACATGTACCTGAAGTATCTTTGCGCCACAGAGTCCCGCAGCTGGTATCCCCTCCGGCATTCAGGGGCGCGGGATGGGCGCATGGGCGGATCTTGCGGCTCAGATGGTACCTCCCACTCATCAAAGGGTATCTCACGCCGCACAGCAATGTTGTGGAAAAATATACACAGGCCCACGATCCTCGACACCATTTCAGGCGCATATTGTAAGTCACCACCAGTGCGGTGGAGCACTCTAAATCGACCTTTTAAAAGGCCAATTGAGCGCTCCACCACTTGCCTGGTGGCAACATGCGCCCGATTGAATGCCTCCTGTGGGCCCGGTGCTGGGTAGCTGTACGGCGTAAGTAGCCAGGGCGTACATGGGTAACCGGAGTCACCCAGAACCCACGCATCACGGCCTTCCAGCTCTTGGAGTCTATGCCATATCCCGGTTTGTCGGATGACATGAGAGTCATGGGCACTTCCGGGAAACTTCGAGTTGAAGGCGAGAATCTCCATGGATGGGCCACATACCACCATCACGTTCAGTGAGTGGAACAATTTGCGGTTCCTATATATCTTCTCACTTCGAGATGGAGGCACAAATGGTACATGGGTGCCATCCACAGCCCCTATCACATTAGGGAAGCCAGCAATTTGATGGAAGGCCTGCTGGCTTCTGCGCAGGGTCTCGGTGGCAAATGTCATGGCCATGAAGTGCCCCTTGCGCCTGAACATGGCCGACGTCACACGCCTCAGGATTCGGCAGAAGGCCGGCTGAGATATTCCAGCAAGTACTGCCACTACTTGTTGGAATGATCCTGAGGCGCAGAAATGCAACACCGCCAGCAGCTGTGTGTGAGGCGGAATTGCTGTCGTGATCCCGTGTAGAGGTTCCAGATCGCTCTGAATTAAGGTGAGCAGATCCAGAATGACATGTGGCGGTAACCGGTACCTAGTAAGTACCTCATCATCGGGCATAGCAAACAGAGTCACCCGTGTGCGATAGATTCTAGCACGTCCTGGCCTCCTTGGCCGACGAGTGGGGAGAGCCGCAAGTGCCCTTAGCCTCCTCTCCATGTAGCGCATAATAGCTTCTGCAACCTATAAAGAAATGAACATAAATACTGATGCACCTATGCACATAATGGCCATATCCCACTACAAATAGATTTGTAGCCTTCAATACGTACAATAGATGGCCGCCCCATGAAATCCCGCAGATCCATTTGACTCTCTAATGATGACACAATAATATGAACTCAATACACACCGTCCAAAACACACAGATAAAGGTGTCAGCATTTTTTGCCGACATCATGTACTATGACACATTTCATCTATTGCTGGGACATGTTGTCCTGCAATAGATGAACCCACACAGGTTTAAGCCCTGTGAGTGAAATAGTGAACATGTGACATGTTGCAATAATAATACACCACTTTGCTGGCCCAACAATCTGTAGTCAGTGAGGCAATAGTGCATACATTCATACACTTACATTGTTAATGGATATCATATCTACAAGGAGCATGGAAGAGCTTACCTTAGACCCTGACAAGTCCAGATCTGAAGACAAATGATTCTAGCAGGAAGACATTATTTATAGGGCTCTCACATGTGTGGTCTATAACAGTAGAGATGAGTATTGCATGACTTGTGGCCTGGATTCTCTAAGGGAATGGGCTACTTTTAGCTTGCACTAAAACGCCACAATACCACAGTAGTCATGAATGAATTGTCATGTCATGCTAGCAAATAGCATGTGTATTGAGCAATAGTCACAGGTGTATCAGAAGATTCTATGCAATGTTAGCATTGGTGACCAGTATTTCATGTCGAACTTTCGCCAGGTTTTACACAATGGAATTTCCGCCACCGTATGCGGCGCGAAAAACCAGCGACGTACGCTCACGCACGGAACGCAGCTGCCGCTGATGTCCGCCAAACAGATTACACAAACAGTATATAAAGGGGTATTAGAAGGTGACAATGTTGTTGCTAACATGGCTGGATCCCAACCAGAGGTGGACCCAGTGCTGCAGCAACTATTTGACCAGATGGACTCCAGCACCACCTATGTGCCACTGCACATGCGGGCAGTGGGTAATGAGGAGGCTGCTGGCCCTTCTCCAGCAGGGGAACCTGCACCTGACCATTCTACAGCAGGCCAACCTACACCTGGCCCTTCTGCAGCAGGCCAACCTGCAGCTGGCTCATATCCACCATCAGCAGAATTGTTTGGAACACAACAGGGGACTTCACAAGGTAGTACCATGGCCAGCACTTCAAGTGCAGCGACTGGTGCCAGGGGGCGTGGCCAGGGACGTGGCAAGGGGCGAGCCAGGGCAACAGCGGAACCACCCAAAAAAAATAAGGCATATGAAGCACAGGAGCTGGCCATCCTGGTTCCCCGAGCACGTGATTGGATAGAGTGTCCATCCGAGAGGCTGACACACACACGCAGATGGAAGATTTGGGAACAGATAACGGCAGAGATTAATGAAGTAGCGCCACAAGTTCGTGAGACGGACCATGTGAAGAAGAGGCAAGTTGTTTTGTGATACATGTGGCCAGTAATAGCCAAGTAATGATTGAATTGATGCTTAGATGCATTTAGCAAATGGCCCGTGAGGTTGTTACGATACACATACATTATTGCCATGTAATTTCATTGTGAGTTAGAGTACGGTGATTGTGAATGTGTATTGTAACGGTTGATATCATAGTTGCATGTAATATTATATATGGGACAATAATCACATGTTGTAATATGTAGCACAGAGCAATGGCTGCAACAGCTAACATTGGGAGTGACATGTATTAATATGTCAACTTACATTGCAGGTGGCAGGACTTCAAAACCAACCTGAAGAGGAAGCTGACCAAGCGGTGGGACCACAGCCAGACATCTGGGGCCGGCCCCATGCCATCAGGGCTAGAGCTCACCCCCCTGGAGGTGATGGCCGAGAGCTGCATATCAGTTGAGGAGATCCGGGGGGTGAGCACTATGGATAGCGAGGCCCCAGCTGAAGTGTTTGCGTCTTTTCTGGAAGGTAAATATTGGTCATGCCATAAACTTGTGCAAGTAATTATCGTAGAATGTCTCCTAATTGTGTTTATCTTTGCCCACAGACACCCCACCGCTTGGTGACGACTCTGTTCAGGAGGTGGAGGAGTCCGTGCCACCTGGCCCCAGAGGTAGGCCTGTGCAGCAGCAGGCATCGGGCCAAGCCGATTTGGCCGCCTTGGCCGAGGTGCTTGGGGACATCAACCAGCAGGGAGACTTGGCATCAGAACGGGTGCGTAGGACCGAGGAGATCCTGGCGAGCTTGGTCAGCACCCAGCAGTCCATGGCTGCGAGCATGCAGGCCATGGCTGCAAGTGCTCAGGTGCTGGCCGAGCAAGCCACCCGCCAAAATGATCTCCTCCTCCACCATAATGAGCTTATGGTGGAGCTGGTTACCAGCAACAGGGTCCTAATGGCATCCGTTTCTGGTGCATTACCAGCGGCAACACTCCCTGCTGGCAGGAGGGGTAGACCAGCCAACCCCTCCACATCATCTGCTCCACCTGCCCCAGCATCTGGCCGTCCCCGAAGAGCTGCTGCACAGGCCAAGGAGCCTACCAAGGCCAAACGTGGTCGGAAATGAACTTGTGGCTGCATTAATCTCTGCCGTTATGTGTTCCCAAATCTTCCATTGTGCTGTGTGTGTCAGCTTCTTGTGTCCAATCACGTGCTGAGGGGAACCAGCTGAGGCCTTGCTTCATATGTCCTTTGTGGTTCCCCTGTTGCCCTCTTTTGCCTGGCATTACTGTCAGCTGTACTTGAAGTGATGGCCATGGTACTATCTTGTGAAGTCCCCGGTTGTGTTCCAAATGATTCTGCTGATGGTGCATATGAGCCAGCTGCAGGTTGGCCTGCTGCAGAAGGGCCAGGTGTAGGGTGCCCTGCTGTTGAATGGTCAGGTGCAGCTTGCCCTGCTGTAGAAGGGCCAGCAGCCTCATCATTTCCCACTGGCTGCATGTGCAGTGGCACATAGGAGGTGCTGGAGTCCATCTGTGTGCAATTATATTTGTTTTGTATTATTATTTATTTTGCGGCATTCCTGCCATGTTGTTTATTGTTTGTATGTATTATTTTATGGTCATTGCATCACACTGCCATTGACTGTGACATGAATATAAATAAATGTGTTTACTTTACCCAAAATGTGTGGTTTCATGAGTACATGTCAAATACACATGTGTATTGCTAGTATTAATATTCTGTCATGTCCATTGTTAGCAGTTTGAAAGTGTCTGACAAGTACAGCATATGTGGGTGTTTAGTACGGGTTCCTTGAAGCAGCAATGGTTTCAATTAAAGCACTGACAAGCGGCCTATTAGTGAGTAATGAGTAAAGGAGTAGATTCTATTGGGTTCAGGTGTTAATGGTTGTAGTCATTAGGCGTACGTTCGCCTACCGCATGAACGAGTGGTGTCCGCAAAGCAATAGTACACTTGTGGACACCGCACATTTCTGCCCTTTTTTCATCGCGTGCATTCGGAGTGGTTTCCGAATGTACGCCCCCCAACATAAGTGTACTCCCCCGTGTCCGCCCATGTTTCCGCCCCGTTTTGCCCACTTTGAAACTACGCCCATGTGTCATTCCGCATGACGCCCATAATACGCCCCTATTTCCCGACTGATAGCGGCGAACAGTTTTGGACGGGATTTGGCCGAACTGGTACGGAGTCAATGCGTGGCACATGCGCGTAGCGTTCTCCACGCATGCGCAGACGTCATAAAGACGCGATCCGTAAGTACGCGGTAAAGTCCGCATCAATCAGAATAAGGGCCATTATTGTAACAACTGTCTCCTATCTGAGAAACTTGATCTAACATTCAGATGGGTCCTAGCAATAATGCAAAACTTCTATAACCACGGTTTAAAAATATCTACTGAGAAAGGGGCAGAGTTTCACTCAATATAGTGCTTAACAGAGGGGGTAGGGGTGGGGCTAGGGTTGATAGGGGTGGAGTTTGTTTTGGTTGTGGGTGGAGCTTATTTTATCCCGATTAGGTAAGAATGTTTTGCTAAGATTAGGTTGGGAGATATGCAGGGCAGCCGAGAGCTATGCCAGGCCCCGGTAAAATTTAGGGAGCGTGGCCAAATTGTGGGAGACGTGGCCACCTCCTGCAATTAGGCCATGCCCCCAAAATGCTTAAGGTGGGTGAAAAAACACTCTAAAGTCATAAATCACACCATCAAAATGGTAATAGTCCCAAATATATAAATAAATTGGTTCTAATACGTATCAGGGAATTATATTGACCTGCTCAAAGGCCCATAGAACTGTGTGGTCATATATTCAGATGGCCCTGAGAGTAAGTAAGAGGTCTGTCTTGTCTATTCTTGTGTCCAGCACAGAACTCTAGCTGCATACCCCACGGCGCTTCCTTATATGAGCTGGATGTCCAGTACCTTCTGTACAAAGAAGCTAATTTTTGCCAAAAAGGGAACAGAGATTTATGATGCGGGGTGGCTATTTCTGTCTTTTCTAGAAATAAAAACCTTCAAATGCAGTGCTTGTTTATAGGTTAGAAACATAGAATTCTAATACTGCTTCTTTGCGAATGGGCTCCCTCACCAATTGCTGGAGGGCTGCTCCCTGCATGGAATTCAAATTATCCCTACATTTAGTGGAACTAGCAACAGACACCTCCCAGGTTACATCAGGAAGATTAACATCTCCCATGATTATTACCTCTTCTTTTGATGCCATTTTGGTGATGTCCTCCAGTAGGATCTCGTCCAGTTCCTCTTCCTGACCTGGTGGTCTGTAGGTCACCTTAATACAAAGAATGGCCTTGTCCTGTGTTTCTGTGGTAACCCTAAGGCGTCTATACATTTATTTGGCTTGAACCTTAACATTCACTTTAAGCTAGCTTAACTAAAGAATAAACTCACACTGACACAATAAAGACACGGACACCAAAGCAATTAGATTTAAAGGTCATAGGATATTTATTAAGTGGTATGACCCTTCTTCGTAAAGGGCTGGCAATAAGGCGTCACGGCTGCCCAGCTCTAGTCACATCAAAATGGCGGCGACTTAAACGCCCCAACTGACTGATATTAACATGGGGACGACTGAGACGGCCCCATCCGACTAAGGCACAACCTAACGCTGGGAAGTCTCACCACCCCTTCTCTGGCTGGTGTGGACACTCCGCTGACGAAGTGCCCACAGCGCCCCCCCGCAAAGGCAGGACACCCCGCCGTCTTTCCCGGGGGTAGTGCCTCCCAGCGCCCTCTCATGCCACAAGTGACCGCTGGACCGTGACGCCCTACCGCCCCAGTTCTGCTAATGGTAAATGTACCAATGAATTGACTATAAAATTGAAATGCCAAAGGCAAGGGAGGGTGGGTGGGGCTGAAGAAACTTTTGCAAGAGGAAGTATTTCCTGTAAGGACCTGCCTATATACCCCTCTCCTAAGCTCACGCCCCTAAGCTCTCCCATAGTCTGACCATAAAACTGAAACTAACTTTAGCCCACTAGCAGTCATTAACTCTTTCCTGCCAACCCAAAAAATGTAAGCCTCTTAAGTACGCTCTGGCTTAGGCAGCCCTCGCTTTATCTAAGGCGTCTATACATTTATTTGGCTTGAACCTTAACATTCACTTTAAGCTAGCTTAACTAAAGAATAAACTCACACTGACACAATAAAGACACGGACACCAAAGCAATTAGATTTAAAGGTCATAGGATATTTATTAAGTGGTATGACCCTTCTTCGTAAAGGGCTGGCAATAAGGCGTCACGGCTGCCCAGCTCTAGTCACATCAAAATGGCGGCGACTTAAACGCCCCAACTGACTGATATTAACATGGGGACGACTGAGACGGCCCCATCCGACTAAGGCACAACCTAACGCTGGGAAGTCTCACCACCCCTTCTCTGGCTGGTGTGGACACTCCGCTGACGAAGTGCCCACAGCGCCCCCCCGCAAAGGCAGGACACCCCGCCGTCTTTCCCGGGGGTAGTGCCTCCCAGCGCCCTCTCATGCCACAAGTGACCGCTGGACCATGACGCCCTACCGCCACCGCCAGGCTCTTAAGAGATTAACTAGATGAGCTCTAAGAGCCGCCGCATGCCACCCGCGAAGACCTACCTAAGTGTCCGCTATCCTAAACTAAATCTGAACTATACCTCAACAAAAAACCCCTAAACTAATTGAAGGGGAGGCTGAAAGAAAAAGTTCCTGAAAGAAAATGTTCCTAACCGTTAGAAATTATACATTGCATTGATTAGTACGGCAAGGTAAGTTAGTACAATGGACCCAAGTGAAGTCGAAAACTTGATAAAAAACCTCTCGTGTGTCCCGGAAGGGGGAGGTGGGCCGAATTGAAATTAATAAGGACCCACGGAGGTAAAAATGCAAGAAAGTCCTTCACACCCCTGATTCCGGAACACTAGCTGTTCCAAAACCAGCGAGTAAACAGCGTTTTTGGGTCAGCGCCACAGGCGCACTACATACAAATCTTATCTACCTTATATAAATCCTAATTGCAGCGGACTTCCATCGTCCCCATTGTCTGAACGGAAGAGTCAGGAAGCCTGCTGGCCGCTGCGCAGGTAGCTGCCCGCACAGGCAATTTCAGCACTAAACATTGCAGCCGCCGCAAAGCCTGCGGCGGCGACGCCAAAAATGGATCAGCACCAAAACCCGGGATTATATCCTGGGTCTTTTTTGAAAAGCTGGTACTGTCTGAATACCTAGAGGAGGAACTGCCGGACGATGCGTGAGGGAAACCTGCACGGAAGCCAGTTCATCTCTTGACAGCTCGTGGTGGGGGGGCGTCGGCACTGCATCCAACACGGCTGACGGCAGAGATCCAGAAGATTCCACTGGATCCAGGCTGATCCTGACGGGAGCACTTCTGCCGCTGGCAAAGGCAAGAGGGCCGGCTGGGCCCCGGGAAGGATCGCGGGTATAGGTGGAGCAACATTCCCGCCCGGATCCATGGTGGATGGCAAAGAGGTAGTGGTGGCTGGAGCCGGCCACCTGGAAGAACTTCTGAGGAGACAAAAGATGAAAAGTTACCCGATGCATTAACCACGCTATCGAAGGACCGCAGCGGCGGCCCTGCCATGGACTGCAGCGTGGGGGGTATAGAGGGGGGGCGGAAGCTGATGCGGATCTGCCTCCCACATACGCATTGGACGGTGGGGCCCCAGGGGGGTATGAAGGAGCCGGCAGGGGACCGAAGGGGTGGGACTGCTGCCAAAAGCGCTGCTGCTGCCACACACTTCATAAATAAACCCTATACAGGTTATATACTAAGGAAAAGTTTTGTTCAGGATAATATCAAGTGCACCTTCAACTGTTTCTAAATACAATTTATGAGTGGCCACTGTAATATATTGAGCCACTGTAATATATTAAGCCTGTGTGTTGAATGCACCAATCCGTGTACTGTGATTTAGCCATTAGTTTTAAAATGATGATACAGTAAATTTAGCTGCAAAGCCAGGGTATTTTCTTCTTATAAGGTATTGCTGCTCTACCTATTAGGGGCTAAATTAGTGAAAAATGTGCTGTGCCTGTAACTGTAAATGTAAGACACTTGGGTCTATTAATCTATTTATTATACAAATTGCAATCACGCATAGTAAAACTTCAACATTACACCCTATTCTATTGCATCCCAAGATTATACTGCAATGCTGAGTACACACACACAACACATACACACACACACACACACACACACACACAAAGCTAGATTACTGTACTTAGTGGGATTGGAAAAAGTTTTTTACATGGCTGTAGTAGAGACTAGGGGATACATTTTTTAAAGCTTCTAAAAGTGATAAATGGGAATGTTGCCTATAGCAACCAATCAGGAATGAAAGGGACTGGGCGGACACTAACTGGACCGCGCCGGAGGCTGGCGCGGCGGGGACCCCGGCATTCCACACCAGACCCTCTGGGGCACGGTGTGGTGCGGGGGGGGGGGGGGTACCCCCGGCTCCGGACGAGGGAGCCAGGGGGAGGAGGGGGGGGGGGGGCAGGACGGTCTGGCGCACTTTGGCCTCCGTGGGCGGCGGTGGTGAGGGCAACCGGTGCCAGTACTTCCCCCGGGGCTGAGGCGGGCGCTAGAGGTGCCTACAGCCCGTTTTTTGGGGTGGCCGTGTAGGAGTACCCGTCCCCCAGCCCGGGAGGGGCCCGGATCGCTGGGCTTTCATGGTTGGGTAGGACCGGGTGCTGTGTGGCTGAGCCTGTGTGGCTGGGGCCAGCCCCGACTGAGGGCTGAATGAGGCCCCTTACTTGATATGCCGGGGACAGGGGTGGGGGCGGGGCCTGGCGAACGGCGGCGCCCGTGGGTGACCATGCACCCGGGGGCCGGGTGCCGCCATCTTAACTGGCAGGGCTGGATGCGGCGGCAGAAGGGTGCGTGGCTGCAGCGCCCGTCCCAGAGGTGCCGGGATCGGGCGCAGGCGCGAGGGCGGAAGTGACTACCGCCGCGTCACAGGGCTGCGCCGCGTGCTGATACGCGGCGCTGGCCCCGAGCGGCTGCCGAGCCGCGGAAGGAGGGAGCGCCTGGCTGCAGGCGCCGGGCGTCAAGAGAGCGCCTCCGGGAGGCCCCAAGAGAGGGGGCGGGGGACCTGCCACCGCCGCGAGGCCGGGGAAGGTCGGGCCGGATCAGGCCCGCGTGATTCAGCAGGGCGTGCTACCAATGGTAGGTGGCGGAGGCAAGGAGCTGAGGGTCCCCAGGACGGGCGGGGGTTGTATGGCCGGAGAACCCGGTGGGGGGGGGGGGGCGGAGGGGGAGGCCCACTGATGAACTGAAGGGGCAGATAATCATCCATGAAGCGGCGGGGGGGGGGAGCTGAGCGCCGGGGACGGGACATGGCAGTGCTACTCCAGGTGGACATAGGGGAAACACAAAATGTACAGACAGGCCTTAGCTGCGGTAGAACTCCTGGGCTGCACCACACGACTGCTTGGCTGAAGAAACTTTTGCAAGAGGAAGTATTTCCTGTAAGGACCTGCCTATATACCCCTCTCCTAAGCTCACGCCCCTAAGCTCTCCCATAGTCTGACCACAAAACTGAAACTAACTTTAGCCCACTAGCAGTCATTAACTCTTTCCTGCCAACCCAAAAAATGTAAGCCTCTTAAGTACGCTCTGGCTTAGGCAGCCCTCGCTTTATCAAAGCAGTGGCAACTGCAGGATTTTTAGAGGGGCGTTTCCAAATGTAATCCAAAATCTCCCACTCTGCAACACATTGGAGTACGGGAGACTGGGGGAGCAGTAACAGCCGTGGATATTGGTATTTTTACACACTGTATATTGTATGGAATACAGAATTAATATTTAACAGTACAGATGGTCTATAGTATAGGCCAGTGGTTCCTAAACTGTGTGCCGTGGTGCCTTGGGGGACTTGCAGGGGTGCCCAGGATTGGTGGTCCATGATCAAATTTAAGTTGTTTATGGCCAAAGTAATAACCAAATTGTGGACAAACAGAGGTGAATCCTGATAATTGAAACTTTTGGTCTAGGGGGTGCCATGAAAAACTTTCTGTTACTCTGGGGTGCCATGATTCCACAAAGTTTGGGAATAGGCTGTTTCAAATATTTAAATAAGATAAGTGGTCAGAATAAGGGTAAACATATCATAATAAATAAATACACAAACATAATAGAATAAGCGCTGCACTTTCTAAGCTCACAATCTCCCAGTTCATGGTAAGGCTCCTGTCTCTTTCTCCTGGCAGCTGCTCTCAGGTCCATTGTGATGTTTGAGGGCTCAGATCCGCACATACAGTAGATGTGGTAGAAGGAGCTGGTACACTGGGCATGTGCAGCAGCTCCGCTCTGTCCCTTACACTGCATGATGTGGTGACAGCTCTACTGATCATATTATATACCAGTGCTATTGTCATAATTTAAGGCACTAGCCAAGAGGAGGGGATTTCTGGGCAACCTCGCGCAACGCACCCCTGGGACCGGCGATGCCACTGAAGAGGATCCTGAAGCCCGCCAAGGATGCCGGGGGACGTGGTAAGTATGAAAAAAGAGCTTGGGCGGGGGGGGGGGGGGCACAAAATATTCTGAAAAAACACGGTTTTAGGAATATTTTGGGTTTTGGATATACGGATACGGGATACTCAACCTGTACGAGGCTCACACATGGCATAGCAGGCTACAGTTCATGGGTCAGAATTAGGCCCATTTTTGACAATTTACTTGTTCACCTTATTTTTGCCTATCCACCAGTGCCATGAGAATTCTGGGAATTGTAGTTTTCCAACAGAAGAGAGCAAAGAGGTTTCTCTTTGGTCTAGAACGCCTTCCAATGACTATAACGCTACTTCAGCAGTTCCGAGCGTATCCTGGCAGTGGCAGTGCATGCGTACAAGGCTGATCATCAGACTGATTATTTGCAGACCCACTGATCACACAGCCAGCATTTCCATAGCGCCAGGGCAATCAAACCTAATTAGGAACAGAATCCTTGTGTATCTGTCAGAGTAAACATATGATTTAATCCCACAATTTAATGGTGTCTCTCCCTCCACGTGAAGCTAGCCTGATAATGACTGAAGCCTGTCATTTTTCGCAGCCGCAAACCCCTTTCCGAAAGGGACTGACAGCACGGGGAAGTTATTTTCAAAAGCAGAGCCCGTGTGATTTCAAGAATGAATTATTAATGGTTTTCTTAAGGCATTCCATGATTGCAATTAGGTGTGCACTTCTCTGCAGGCTGCGGGGAAATGCAGAATACTGATGGAACAGAAACATTTCACATCAAAGGGCGATAATGTAACTTGCTGAAAGTTCTCTCTCTCTCTCTCTCTCTCTCTCTCTCTCTCTCTCTCGTAGCAATTATTGTCTTAGGCAATGGGAATGTTTCTTGATACTGCTAAGGGTTTTGCTGTAATGAGACAGTTACCATATATCAGTACTCTGATGAATGGAGTTTCCATACTCAATGGGGATGGCCATCGATGGTTGTAAGATTAAAAAATTGTTCATCAATGGTAGCATAACATGTAATATATCTGTTGGGGGGTCCTGAGGACCGAGGTTCGGAACCACTGTAATAGATGATCATCGATGTTTCAAACTATGGATGGTCATCTATTTTCTCTGACTGACCGGCCAGTGGGCCAATCAGAGCCTGGGTCGGGGTTTGTTGGGTGTCCGGGGTGGAGCTATGCTCCGTGACCCGTCAACCTTAGAGGGGAAAACTTAGTTATGCTGTGACATCGATGGTGGGGAACCATCTGGTCCTCCCCCATCGATGGCAAAATTATACAACATCAGCTATAAACCATCAATGATTTTGAATTATCGATGGTCGATGGCCATCCCTAATTCTTAACGGTTACTTGAATGGACATGGACACACCCAGGCAGGGCCAGATAAGGAAATACAATGATCAAGGGTCTCATGTGATAAGGGGTGTGGGGTGGCCAGTGCTGGTTGGGTGTGGCCAGTGGTATAGATTACCAAGTTAGCCCCTCCCTTTATCCCCATACCTATTGCTTTTATATTCACTTTGGCTCATACGGTATATATTCTCCCAATTTTCTCAATGGAGATGGGCATCCATGGCACTACAACTACAGTGCACCAAGGAGCTAGACGTTCTATATGGCATATTTGTATATAGAGGCCTATACATATACTGCCATCAGCCCATTATTAATTCAGCCATGGCCACAGGTGGTATGCTGTATAGAATTTGGACAGCCACCTCTGCAGAGTATGGCACCATGCCACCCTAAGACTGTTACATATAGTGCCCCTCACATCGCCGTGCAGGGTTGAACATGTTACATCGGTTCATTTGTGAATGCAGTGCAAGAAAAATGCTTGCCCCACTTGCACAAAAGAAGAGCAGCATGCAGTGATTCGTTTATTGCGGGTGTGTCTGGTGCCAATATTTACCGAAGACTTTGTACACGGTATGGAGAAAGTATTTTGTCACAAGCAAGTGTGTATAAATGGATAAAGAAGTTCAAAGGTTGTTTAAGTGTCAGCCATAAAGAAGAAGCCGCATCCACATCCACAACCGATGATAAGGTGTGCACGTGAACTGATTCTGTTGGATAGATGAGTGTAAGTGGATTATGTTGCAAATTATTTGCAAATCAGCTATGAAAGAAGCCCAAAAAGGACGAAGATTCATGCCGGATGAAGAGGTGAAAACTGCGGTGTACTGGTAGTTTACGGCTTAGCCTGAAACATTTTTTTAATAAGGGAATACGAAAGCTTGTTGACAGATGGACAAAGTATATTGAAAAGCAGGGAGTTTATGCTGAAAAATAATGTATTTGTCTTTTCTGAAAGATAATTCAAATTCTACAGTGTGCGGATGGTTTTTGACCCTCGTACAGGAACATCTGCATTGCGGCCGGATCTGAATTAGACCTATTGTTTGCAAACTCTCATTCACGTCAGATTTGACATTCAATGTCATTGTTAACTTCAGATTAGGATAAGGAAGATTCAGCAAGCCCCAGTTAAACTGAGAAGAGTTGTAGATAAACATGTAGTGGTGCTAGGACGTGTCCTAGTTACAAGAGTGGGTGGGCCTGACAAAAAAATACCCAGAAGCCTCTTCAGAAAGCATATTGAAATTCAGATTATTATGTTTCCATGAGGTAAAAACCCATCTTTTGTGCCATCAGTTGGTACTAGGAATGTGATTGCTTTAGTAAATACCTATAACGATTTATTATCCTAAGCTTTATTAGTACAGACTGGTGTTTGCTGCTGGGATTTGGTGCTGTATTTGCTGAATTAATCTGGTGGGGAGAACAAATAAGCACCAAGTACATAAAGACCAATAGAAAGCTCAATTAAAGCAGAACGAACACAAAATTACACCTCTCGTACATGCACAAAGGTATAAAAAAGAAAAAAAAAAGTCTTGTTCGGTCTTACCCAGTTTTCCCACGACAGCAATGTTAAACATTAAAATAGAATTAAGTGAATTAAGTAGTTCCTTCTCACACACTGCTACTGTCCCCTGCTCTTCTCACAATGTTCCAAGGAGAATCTAATAAAGGACAAAAAGCTGAAATGATAAAGCATACCATCCTTCCTAGTACATTGTTTATGGGCATTTGTTCTCTGAGTAGGACTAGACCCAGGGCCAACAAAACGTCTTGACAAACCCGCAGTTGGGTAGAAGACCCACCCCTCCCCAACAATAACTACAACAATGAGTAAACAATAAACCTATGGGTATTTTTCAGTGGTACCAAGAGAGGGGGTACTAATTACCCGGGCTCACCTCTTTGTACTCCCTCCCCTTCTCTCTCTGTGGGGGAGGGGGTACCCCTCTGGGCCCCTCATTACCTGGCAGCAGCTCTTCTCAACCCACCACATGCTGCTGTGTAGTACTGGGCTTTAAGTTCAATCTTTTTCTGTATTTTATTCTAAGGGTGCATGGCCACGCCTCATGCAATTAGGCCACACCCCTGAAAAGTACCTGGGCCCAAACAGGCTCTCTACTGCCCTGGCATTTGGTGATGTGTAATTAAGACAGAATCGGTTTGTTTGGTATTATTATATGTGCAATAGAAGAGTTAAAATGAATTTGAACAGAATATCCAATACAGAGCAAGTAGCAAAAATGAAAGGTCAGAGGGAGGGAGAATAACCTTTTAATATAATTATTGTTGGACACATCCATAATTCACACACTAATAACCCATCTGCACAATGAAAGGTTTATTCAGTATCCTCATTTAGAATATAATTCACCCCGGTTTTATTGCGCCACCTGTTTTCCGGTTCCCTGTGGAGATCTGTATATTCTAGGTGGTGGCAGAAATTTCTCGTCTATGTTCTATTAACACATTTCTTCCTTGTCCTCCATCTTCTCTGAGCTTAGTTTTAGTGTGTGTGTGTGTGGGGGGGGGGGGGAGTTATTAACGCATGGAGAGATACGGTACCAACCAATCAGCTCCTGTCTTTTTTCAAACACAGCTTGTAACATGATAGTTATTAGCGATTATACAGGGTGCGGCAAAAAAACCTCCAAAATAGGCTGCTGTACTACACTTCTCCAACAATTATCATATTTCAGTATATAGTATATGGGGCATCCACACAGAGCCTAGACATTTTGGTGCCATGTGCCTGAAAAAAACTGGTGCCCCTTGTCCCATATTCAGAATATAGGTGTGGCTTCAGTAGTGTCCGTTAGTCACATTACACCACACAGTAGTACCCCTTATACACATTACACCACACAGTAGTACCCTTTATACACATTACACCGCACATTATTATCCCTTATACACATTACGCCACACAGCAAGTACCCCCATACATGTTAAGCCACTCTATATAGCCCCTTATACATATTTCACAACAGAAGAGCTACTTATACATGTTACACCACAGAAGAGATCCTTACACACATTATGTCAGCTAGAGGGGATACCCCCACACTCCCTCTCACTCTCTCTAAATTTATAATGCCATTTATAATCCCCCCAATACTCCCTCTTTTACCCACAGAACATATTTGTTGCATATGTGCTGTGTTCTGAACACTGCTGACACTACCCTAGTTATGGCCTAGTTCTTCAGGTTGATGTGTTGTAAGTAGAAAAAATGGGCATGTCTAAGGCTCTGAGCAAACTGGTCACCTAAAGCTCATTGATGCGTGTGGGGAGTGGTCTGGTCCTAACCCAAGGAGAGCTACTGTATCACAAACTGCTGAAAAAGTGAATGCGAGCTTTGTTATAGGAAGGTCCCACCTCCCAGTTTACAGGACTTATGGGATCTACTGTTAACGTCTTGGTGCCAGATACCACAGGGCATCTTCAGACGTATAATAGAGTAAGAGTCCCTGCCTCCATGGGTCAGAGCTGTTTTGGTGGCACAGGCGGGTCCTACATAATATTAGTGAGGTGGTATAATGACATGACTGATAGCTGTATAACTTATTCATTCTTACTGAAATTAGTTGCACTTGTAATCAGTATGATCCAATATAAAGTTTCCCAAAACAAATCTTAAATAACAAGTAATGTTGCGTTGCCCAAAATCTGTTAATTAATTTCAAAAGTGGTAATTATTTTTGTCTTCTGTTGCCAATAATTTATTGGCTCAAAAAACTTAATTGCAAGCAGTATCTAAAATCTAAGATAATTAGATATATGAGTAGTTGTTTTTATTAGTATAAATTTTATCAATTAGCTAACAAAATATAAAAGAGATATTACAGCTGAGGGCTGGCAACAGGAGGAGAAATGCCCACAAGGTCCCCTCTGGCCTTTACAGATGAGGGTTGACAGAGAGAAGGCCTCTGCCAGGTGACTGCCGCCCCGGGTACCGAAACACCTAGTTTCGGCCCTAATGATATTATATATATTATGAATCTCTGTACAATACTTGCTAACAATGCAGAAAATATAAAGGTACTTGTTTCCTAGAACGGCGCCCATCGCGGGCATCGCATGTACATTGCATGCCATTATAATGGCATGCGATGAGACCGATGCGATGTCTGCGATTTTACATAGAAATGCATGGTAAAATGTAAATCGCGTCGGTCGCATCGCATGCGGCTAAAAAATCACATGCGATGCGACCGTCGCGATTACCGATTTTACATAGGGAACAATGTTAAATGGCCCAATTGACCCGATTTTACATAGGGAACAATGTTAAATGGCCCACAGACCCCAAATAGCCACCCTGAAGTGTGAAATGGCCCCCCAATTGTTAACGCCACCCCACGATCAACGTCAACGCGAAGCGTGGCGAGCGCAGCGAGCTCGCGAGGGGCGGCGATACGCGTCCTCCGACCTTTTCATACCCCCACTATCCACGTCGGCGTGGAGTTGAGAATGGAAAGTGTGGCGAGCGCAGCGAGCCACCGAGCCCGAGGGGACGCGGAATACGAGCCCGAAGCGTGGCGAGCGCAGTGTGCCCCACGAGGGGACGCGGAATACATGTTAAGTACCTTTATAAAATCTGTACATGCTATGCCATATCCTGGCAAACCTAAACAACATTTCATCCTTCCCAAACCACCTACAGCCTGCCCAAACCACACAATACCAGCCCAAACCACACACCATCCTACCCAAGCGACACCCCAGTCTACCCAAACCACACCCTGCCAGCCTAAACCACTCCCCAACATACCAAAACAACACATCAGACTACCCAAACCACACTCTGCCTGCCCAAACCAACACCCCATTTTTTTGTAAACTGTACCCAGCCTGAACAAACCACACCACACCTAGTCAAACCACACCTAGTCTTCCCAAACCACACCCCAGAGTATCCAAACCACAACTTAGTCTTCCAAAACCACACCCCAGACTATCGAAACCACACCCCAACTTTTTCAAACCACAACCTATTCTTCCCAAACCACACCCCAGCCGATCCAAACAACAACCTAGTGTTCCCAACCCACACCCAGCCTATCCAAATCACCACCTACTGTAATATTCCCAAACCACACCCCAGCTTATCCAAACCACAACCTAGTCTTCACAAACCACACCCCAGCCTATCCAAACCACACCCAGTCTTCCAAACTTCCAAACCTCACCCTAGCCTTTCCAAACCACACCTCAGCCTATCCAAACCACAACTTGGTCTTCTTAAACCACACCCAGACTATCCAAACCACACCTAATCTTCCCAAACCACACCCCAACTTTTTCAAACCACAACCTATTCTTCACAAGCCCCACCCCAGCCTATCCAAACCACAACCTAGTCTTCCCAACCCACACCCCAGCCTATCCAAATCACAACGTACTATAATCTTCCCAAACCACACCCTAGCCTATCCAAACCACACCCAGTCTTCCAAAACCTCAACCTAGGTTATCCAAACCACACCTCGTCTTCCCAAACCACAGCCAAGCCTATCAAAACCAAAACCTAATCTTCCCAAACCACACCCCAGCTTATCCAAACCACAACATATTCTTCCCAAACCCCAACCTAGTCTTCCCAACCCACATCTCAGCCTATCCAAATCACAACCTACTGTAGTCTTCCCAAACCACACTCCAGCTTATCCAAACCTCAACCTAGTCTTCCCAACCCACACCCCAGCCTATCCAAATCACAACGTACTGTAATCTTACCAAACCACACCCTAGCCTATCCAAACCACACCCAGTCTTACAAAACCTCAACCTAGGCAATCCAAACCACACCTAGTCTTCCCAAACCACAGCCAAGCCTATCAAAACCAAAACCTAATCTTCCCAAACCACACCCCAGTTTATCCAAACCACAACATATTCTTCCCAAACCCCAACCTAGTCTTCCCAAACCACACCCCAGCCTATCCAAACCACACCCAGTCTTCCAAAACCTCACCCTCAGCCTATCCAAACCAGCCCTTGTCTTCCCAAACCACACCCCAGCCTATCCAGATCACACCGAGTCTTCCCAAACCACACCCCAGGTTATCCAAATCACAACTTATTCTTCCCAAACCACACCGCAGCCTATCCAAACCACAACCTCATCTTCCCAACCCACGCCCCAGCCTATCCAAACCACAACCTACAGTAGTATTCCCAAACCACCCCCGCCTATCCAAACCAAACCCAGTCTTACCAAACCACACCCCAGCCTATCCAAACCATACCTAGTCTTCCCAAACCACACCCAGCCTATCCAAACCACAACCTTGTCTTCCCAAACCACACCCCAGCCTATCCAAACCACAACCTAGTCTTCCCAAACCATACCCCATCTTATCCAAACCACACCTTGTCTTTCTAAACCAAATTCAGCCTATCCAAATCACACCCCAACCTACCAAAACCACATCCACACCTGTAGAAACCACACCTCAGCTTATCTAGCCACACCTTCACATCCAAACCACACTCTAACCTACCCAAACCACACCCTGCCTGCCTAAACCACACACATACCCTTGTCTGACCTAACCATGCCTCGTCTTCCCAAAGCAAACACTTTGGCCCCCAAAATCACAAGCTGTCCCGCCAGAACCATGATGTCACACCTTTTTGACCACTAACATCATTCATTTTGGATGGTGTACTTCAGTAACACAGCATGGTCACCCACAAGACTATAGTCCAGTGGTTCCCAACCCTGGTCCTCAAGTACCCCCAACAGTGCACGTTTTGCAGGCCTCCACACAGAATCACAAGTGCTATAATTAGCTCTACCTGTGGATCTTTTCAAATGTGCCTGAATAATGAGTGCACCTGCCGGGTGACCTGGAAAACGTGCACTGTTGGGGGTACTTGAGGACCAGGGTTGGGAACCACTGCTATAGACGTAGAATTCAAGTTTTATACGATGGTTAAGTTGTATATTGCTATCATTGGCTCCTATATATTCTTGCTCCTTTTAGGCATTTAATAATTATTAGTAAAACGTTTGAAAGGTTTTTTTTTGTTGCAAAGATGATCTAAATACCATCAATTACTATGTATAAAAAAGGGGATAGGATACCTGGGGCAGTATACACCTGTATTTAATGTTGCATACAGCCCCATTGCCAGCAGTTCAAGCTTGCAGGGTGCATGGAATGGCACCCTGCAGGCAGTAGTGCAGCAGTAGGGCCCCTACAGCGACCCGGACTCCGGAGACTGCTGTAGGGATGGCCATTGACCATTGATGATTAAAAATCAGAATGGTTTCCCTACATCGATGGCACAGCAAAACCAATGTTTTTCTGTTTTTTTTTTCTAAGTGACGGGACACCTAGCATAGCTCCACCCCGACACCTACGAAGCCCCGTCCCCATGGTTTTAATTGCCAACCAGCCAATCAGTCAAACAAAATGGATGACCATCGATAGGTAAAAATATTGATGGTATCCATTGGATGGTTTCACACTATTGATGGCCACTTGCGCTATTGCCATCGATGGCAACCACCAATGGCAATGGCAACAATGGCCATCCCTAGACTGCTGTAGTTTCCGGGTGATCCCCGCCCCAGAGATCCCCACCCCCTGTGTGTGATGTCACACATAATGAGGCAGGTCCAGCACAGGGTGCTGGGAGCACTTGTTACAGTGCTGCTTATTACTCTCTGTTAAATCAGATCCTTGGTGTTGACATCACCATCTGACAGATTCCAGACCTGGTGACATCACCAGAGTATTAGGGCGGAGCCATGACCAGCCAGTTCTCTTGTAGGCTGAAAACCTAGAAAAACTGAATGAGGTCACAGCAGGGTACAGCAGCACAATGTAAATTAGAAATAATAGCGGCGTAACGCTGTAATGTAACAGACTGCAGCACGTTTAGTTTGTTTGTTAGTCAAGGATTAGGCGGAATCTTACAGCAGAGAAATTCAATTAACAATCAGGATTCCATCTCGCCGGTTCCCCATTGCTTCCTGCTTGTTTTCATTCTCCTTCCAGAGTTAAACTATTAGCACGGTAAATATTTTCCCCCTGTTCTCAGTATAATTAATAAGTTCTACATTGTGACTCAGTGGCTTCTTAGCAACATGGGGAAAAAAAGTTGCTATTTGTGTCACCTTTTTTAATTCTTTCCCACTTACAAAGCCTTTTGATTTCCTGGAGAACTCTTTGATTGCCTGTCATTTGCAACACGTTTAATTATATTTGCAGTCCAGCTGTGCCATTTCTCTTTGTCATACATATATATATATATATATATATATATATATATATATATATATATATATATATATATATATATATTATGTCACCTCATCAAAATAGTTTCTGTGCAGTGATTAATGTGTCAGATAACTACGAAAGAAAAAAGAATATCAAAATAATTTTTTTTACCAGTTACTTTCCCTGAAGTTCATTGATAATAGTTCAGGAATTAATTTAAATTTACTGCCTCAGGCTTTACTGATAATATAGTTAGATAAGGATGCATACTTACCTAGAACTCCGGAGAGATGACCTGCAGGGAAGTTCAGGCTCTGACATCATCGAGCCCCACCTCATGTCATTTTAGCCCCGCCCCCTCCCGACACACAAATGCCAGTGACTATATCCTTCAATCCTGCCCACTTCACTAGGGTGCAAGCAGGAAGTGGGACATAAGCCTACTCTTCTGTGGTTGAGGGGGGCTCTAAGAATTATCAGGAGCCTCCCGTTGCTACCGGGAGGCTTTCAAAAGTAAGGATGCCGACTGGAGCATAGGCGAATCTAGGGGGTGGTCCAGGGGTGCACAGGACCACCCATTAGCCCATTTTGTAGCTGAGGGATGGGGCTTTCCAACGAGCCCCCTGGGAACCGGAGATACTGCCAGGCAAAGCTGGAATGTTTTCCCTATTAGATAACATGGGACCCGCTAGTTCCGACCCCCACCCAGTTCAACGGCTGCCAGTTCCCCCTTCAGCATCACTGAAGCTCGAGGTTGATCTCAGTCTAACCCAAATCCCTGGGCCTTCAATCTGATACCAGACTGGATCCATATGGGTAATTGGTTCCAGGAATATTGAGGTTAAACCATTTTTTTAATTTCTTAAATGTAATTTCATGACTGTCTATGTTCTTTGAGGGCAGATTTCTCTGGAACCAAACAGCACAGTTTCACGGGACCAAAATCATTTGAAGCCAACTCAAAACTTCTTCAATATGATACTGGTCTCATGTAAATGGGTCAGTTGGTTCCGAAGATATAGCTGGTTGGTTAAAGGGGGGTAGGGAGAGGGGAGTGGTTGTCTCTCCCCCTCACACCAGAAAATGTCCCTGCATGATCCTGGGACCATATTCCCAGGTAAATCCCTGCATTTTCTGTTGTGAAAGGGGTATTATTTCAAACAGCCATGACCTGCAGTGCTCTGAATACAGCCGGGCAGCCTCCTGCTCCCTGCCCAGCTGTCAATGACTGTCACCCCTGCAGCTTCTGCTCCAATTCTTCTCCCCGCTTTCACCTCAGCCTGCCCCCCCTTTAATCATGTGATGCCAGCGCCCGGCGTGCTCCTCCGACGTCACGCACAACAACAGCGCGCACAATATTTCAAATGTCCACTCGGCTAGAGGGGGCACCAGGAGGGGAGTGGGAGCGTGCTCTGCGCTGCGCTCTGCTCCTCTCCCCATAGAAGCAGCTGCACCGCTCTCCATCTCTCCCTGCAGCAGCAGCAAAGGCTCATATAAAAATTTACAGTAAGTGGCACTTTTGGGGGCATTGCTTAAGGGACGCTACAAGTGGCAGTATGTGGGGGCATTATGCATAATGTGTAGCTTAATGTGTAAGGGGCATTACGGTGTGCAGCATCATGTGTAAGGGGCATTATGTGTGCAGCATCATGTGTAAGGGGCCTTATGTGTGCAGCATCATGTGTAATGGGTACTATGGTGCACGGCATCATGTGTAATGGGTACTATGGTGTGCGGCATCATGTGTAATGGGTACTATGGTGTGCGGCATCATGTGTAATGGGTACTATGGTGCCATCAAGCAAGAACCCCCTCGCAATGAGCACGTAGGTAAGCAGCACTTATGTGGCAAATATGTAATGGGCATTACGGTTTGTTATATAGTATGTAATGGGCATCATGATGTGTGGCACAATGTGTAATGGGCATTATGGTGTGTGGCCTTATGTGTAATGGGTATTACGGAGTTTGCTAAAATGTGTAATGGGCATTACTGTGTATGGTCTAAAGCAGGCATGTCCAACGTTGGCCCTCCAGATGTTGTGAAACTACACATCCCAGCATGCTTTGCCACAGTTTTGCTATTAGAGAATGCTAAAACTATTGCAAAGCATGCTGGGATGTGTAGTTTCACAACATCTGGAGGGCCAACATTGGACATGCCTGGTCTAAAGTGTAATACCACACTCCTTTTTGTGATGCCACGCCTCCTTCCAATGAGGCCACACCCCATTTTTGACGTGCGGCTACGCCGCGCAAAGGTCCCCCTCCTATTGTGTCTAGATCTGGGACCACCCATTACCATAATTCTAGATTCGCCTATGGACTGGAGGTGTTGGAAGATAAGGGTCTTGCTGTAGCCAGTCTTGTTATTAGATCATAGTGATGTCTTCTAGTACATTTCTCAAAATCAGCATTAATGGTCTGTTGTGGTCTGAGCAGGATCGTCTTAACAGCGTTGCAGGCCCTGGGCAAAGCAAAGCACTGGGGTCCATACACCCCCCAATTCATAGAAACCAGTAAAACAATTATATTGTGTTTTTTTGTGGTCCAGCAGCATCTCTCCGCATGCTTCCATAGATTGAATGGCTGTCAGAACTCTAATTGATGGATAGCTACAGCCAACCACCAATCAACATGCTGACAGCCATCCGCTACACATTACTCAGGATGTGTAGGAATAAATGCAGATATTACTAGCCCATATACACAATCACATCAGTGGCGTGCATTCCTGGCTTGCAACTGCGTCTTCTCTCTTTTGCGACTAGTAGAGAGCCTGGCTGGAACATTCCAAGGGGCGTGGCCTAATCATGGGAGTTGTGGCCATGCACCCTTAGAATGAAATACAGCAAAAATATAGTACTGTAAGCCCCTCCCTGGCCGTTGCCGCACTACAGCCCAGCCCACGAATCATACGCTGGGTTGTGAAAAGCTGCTGCAGCTCACGCTGCCAGGTAATGGGGGCCCACTGGCATCATACTGTACGTATACCGCAGTTACATAATGATAGTTTCTGGTTAACAAGGAATCCTAAAGATCACAGTCTTTACCATTTACAATTTAAAGGTTAATATCCGCTAATGTATTCCCTATGCATTAGGAGTGTTATTATGTTATGGAATTAAGCCATTGGGATTTCAGCTATACGGCTGCAGCCAATGTGTTATCATATATATATGCAAAGTGCTTTTTCCATTTAGTAAGTAATGTTTATAGATTACAATGTTAGGAAGTAATTAAAGCAGTAATGCTTTAAAGTTCTGTTTGATAGTTATGAGCAAGTTAAGTTAACCACTTTTCAAGAGCAATGTCAATGTCGTACGTACAGTAGCTAATCACTTGTTTTCTTCTGTGCATGAATATAAGTCACACTGGGAACGTGTATCATGTCCGTCATCTTGCCATTGAATAGCAGGAGGTGTGCCCACACCGAAACAATCATGCAGTTACGCTAACCCCCCCCACGCAGACTCCTAAGTTGCATCATGCCCGGAAACCCCCAAGCCACGCCCCCTCTATTGTGCCCCCCCCTTCAGCAGACTAGGCTGCAACCACCCAGAGGGGGGTAGCCAGAAAGTCTGTAACTGTGTTACTGGAGCGTTGCTGAAGTGGTTGCAAAGTAAGATGCATAATTGCTCGCATTTTATTCCATACTCAAATGGAGAACCTGCACCTAGTATGGGGCTGATGTGAGTTTTCATGGTGCAACCAATGGTATAGTCTAAAGATCCAACATGGGGTATTTCAGAGTCTAACGTCACATGAAAGCTTGTAGTGTCTTCCACCGATAATGTGTATACCTGTAAAGCGGGTGCTTGGTCATATTGATTCAAGGCTCCTCGCATATATGATGTCATTACCCAGACTGCCACCAGGAACTGGAAGCTGAGAAGAAGCTGTGTCCTAAAGAAGTGCAGGGTGGCTCTCTGGCGGATATGAACGGCACCAACCACAGGTGCTGTAGGCAGCAATGGTGCTTCTTCCTCGAACTTGCACCCTTAACCACACCCCTAGTTATGCCCATGCATACGACTACAGAATGTCCATGAATTTAGCTAATTTCAACCAAATCCAGCCCCCAAAAAACACCTGCAGTGTTGTGGGAAAAAATTGGCCTCAACCTTTATTGGGTAACATTTTAAGTGCAAAGGTGCACCAGGCAAATCGTGCCTAGACCTTAAGTCCTAGTGGTTCCAATTGAGTTAATGCCACATTGAATGTCAGTTGCTTGCATCATCTATCACTTCTAAAGCTGCCCATACACTAGCCGATTTTGGTCCGATTACGGCCAGATCAGTCGGATCTGGCCGAAATCGGACCAAAATCGGCTAGTTTTGATGCCCCCTCAGATCCAATGCGCGGTTACGTGCGCATGGGATCTGCATCGGGTGGTCGGACCTGCTGCACGTCCGATCACCCGACTTGGGACCTAGTCTGTAGTGGTAGTGGGGCGGCGGGGTGGGCGGCAAGTGCAGGGTCCGGAGCAGCTCTGCAGAAACACTGCGCTGGTCAGCGGCGGCAGTGTTTTGAAAACAATTCAAACGATAGGCCTGCCGCTGATTGGCTGAGGGAGAGAGCACTCCCAGCCAATCATCAATGAGATCACTGATTGGTTGAGAGCGCATCCTCTCTCAGCGGCCAGCCTATAGTTTGAATTTTTTTTCAAAACACTGCCGCCGCTGACCGCACGGTCTCCGCAGTGACCATCCAGCCGGACACTGTGGAGACTCCTGCCCGCCCTGGACCCCATCCAGCTCGGACTCCAGACCCCCTGCAGCTCCCCGGGAATTTACATGGGATAAATCCCATGCAATTTATCCCATGTGAAAAATGGCACATCAAGTGCCAAATCGTAGTGAGCTCTCCCGGGGAGCTGCCGGAAGAGCTCAGAGGACATTAGGTCCGACTTGTCTTTCAGACAAGTCGGCCTAAAGTATGGGGGCCTTAACTCTATCCTGTCACCAAAGAGGTAATTGACCTCTTCTCTGCATTAATAAACAGGTCCATTCCCCTACCTACTGTAGATATACTGTAAGTTGAAAAAAATCAATACCTTCTTTGTATTGTTGCACCATATTTACCGACAGAAATCGGGAAGTGAGGTCCTACAGATCCAGATACCTAGTGAAATAGAACCCATGCACCTCAGATAATCCACCTTTCTTTTCAGTACCCTAAACGTAATGGTCTTGGTAGCAGCCCTGTGGCTAATAGTCTATCGACAAATTAAGCAGGGGGGCACTGAGTCAAAACACTCTTTTTAAAAAAAAATCTAAAACTTTTTTTATTGAGACATTATAGACAAAGAAAACAAACAATTAAGAAGCATTCAAAAAGAATCAACAGCAAGGATCATAAATTCACAAATCATTACAATAAAGTAGCATGCCAAGTATCAAAACACTCTTTTTAAAGACTGCAGCATCCACTGAATCCATAGATAAACTCCTAATATTGAGGGGGCCTGCTTCAAATATCTCTACTCCAAAATGATTTGACTGCACATAGTTGAAGACATGTGTGCCCCTATTTCTACTACCAACAGCTTCCGCAGAGGTAAAAAGGGACTGCTACTAATCCAACTGACCCATGAGCACAGATATTGCCTATTCAGCAGATGTGCCAACCGTCCTGGACACTACTGGAGGAGTGTCTCCACTCAAGGGTCATAGACCATCCACTGCCTTGAAACAAGGACTTCAAGGTCTACTTCTCAAAGAAAGACTCATGGAGCACTAGTGGATTTGGACCTTCTGAGCATTTGGCAAGGCTGTCATAACAGACACTGGGTGACCTGATTTACCCTTAAACCCCAAAATAACTAGATCTACAGTATATGATCATTTTTGTAGAATGTGCTCAATTCAGGACCAAACACCTGGAAGCATTGGGTCACTTTCCTAGTGACATAGCATCGTACGTGGCAGTCGGACCAGTGTGAGTACTGACATCATGAGTGCATATTTGTATACAGGGCCAGCTTAGGGGTTCAGGGAAACAACCAGTGGGTCCCTGCTGCCTGAGGGTCCACCCTTTACTGCATGGTGATTTCTCTACAGTGCACTGTTGTTATTAATATGGTACATTATCTCTTGTATATGTATATATAAATATATATGGTTTTTGGAGCTGAGCAGTGCACACCTATCCATTGGATCACTAATGCGATTTGTGGACGTATCAAGCAAAAAACTATATGTATAGTGTTTGAAAGCAGTCACTTTCACCTTAAAAAAATCTGAGGTGCCGTTATTCCATATAATACATTCAGCAGGCAGTGGACTTCTGGTCGTTTGTATTTTTTTGTTACCTGAGAATCACGTTCGTTTTAACTTGTACCGTCCTGGAGAATTTTGTCTCATTTCATAATTGTGTGATCATCTTATTCAACTGTCGCATTGTGCCCCTGAGGAAGTCATGCAAATGACGAAACACGTTGGGCATATGAGCGTATAAAAATACCCATTGTGACTGTCCATCATTTGGAAAAATTGTTACTTTTTATTGGTGAGTCACTGTAATTGCAGTGATTAGAACCTTTACTGTACACTGCTATGCCCTCTGGGCAATTTTTTGTTTCATTATATTTGAATGATTCCGTTCAATCAGCAAAGGTTAAGCGCACCCTGAAATCCCCCTTTTCTATATATATAAAATATAGTGTGGCAGGAACAGTATATGTCCCCGTAAAGTTAATGTGGGACAGCAGGATCTCAGGGATTAGAGTAGCAGCAGTGGGACTGATCAGATCCAGTCCAGGTTTTTCCTTAGATCAGATGTGAATCATTGTTTTGCTTTATAACACACCTGCGGTTTGCTGTTAAATATCTCTTCAGTGCAGAGGGTCAGGGGTCCCAATGCCAGTTAGTGGCTGGGCAATAGGCTTGGGTTGTGGCTACTATGCTGGGGACCTCTGGATTGTTGTACCCACTTAGGAAGCCTGTGGATTGCCTGCTGCCAAACCTGCTGAAGCTGGGTTCTGGATTGCTGAGCTGTAATCACCTGCATGCTGGAAATATAGAAATGGTTTATTTCCGATCCAGTGTATGCAATCCTTTTCACAACCTCCCCTCTGCAGACTCCAAACCCCTAAGGTTCCCGTAACTTATTGTGCCAAACCCAGGGCCGGCACCACAACTATGCAGTTTTAGGTATGTGCCTGGGGGCGGCGGCCACTGGAGGGCGGGACTCGGGAGCAGGGTACCCCTGTGGGGCCAGGTGAGTGGTGGCCACATCCCCCCGCCTTGCCATAGAGAGGTGGGGCTGGTCTGATATCCACCCTCAAATGCCCTTTGTTCACCCGCATTGGAAAGATACACCTGCGGTCCTACCAAAAGGGGGTGCCCCACAATGACCGATTATGCCATGCTTTGACCTCTGGCTGGCAGCGACTTCCCGCCAATCTGGCTGTTACAACCGACCACAATTGAACTCAAATCAAGAACCAGTGCAAAAATCCAGAAAACATTCAGGGATGGCGGGAGGGGCTTCCGGCAAGAGGAAGAGGAGACCACCTGGCTAGGGATATATACCCACTGGGCTGTAAACGCCCCTTAAACTCCTCATCGGATGCTAACTTGCCACCAGACTAAAACAGACAACCCACCTGAAACTGCAACTAGTCTTACACTTGCTTCTTACTAATTGTCCCAAAAGAAAGGGCTCTTACAGATGGAGCCACTGTCGGACTGGCTGACTGGCATGCGCAAGCGTCTCACTCGGTCGCGTGTCCCACTCAGCAAAACGGTAGGGAGTGGTGATCGGCTGCTTCCCTGCCTGTCTCTGATTCAGGGAGATGGGCAGGGAGCGGGGGCAGGCTGCTGTGGATGGATAGGGAGCGGGGGAGATGGGCGTAGACAGAACGGGGTGCATGAGTGTCTCGCATGCACCACCATCTGTCGGAGGATGTTGATTGGTGATAGAATCGCCAGGAGCAGCTCAAATGAGAACTTTTCCACCTGTATGTGGCATTGCACATATCCAGCCCTCAGACAGTTATAACATGGGCAGGGGCAAACGCAGGATTTTCAGAAGGGGGTTTCCAGAGGGGCGGAGCAAAGCACAGAGGGAACGTGGCGTTCACAATATCTTTTCACAATCTCTCCATATATGGAACTAGACACGCCCTTTGGGTGGAGTATGACATGCAAAATTCTGCTACCATCTATAATCTCCCTGAAACTAGTTTTCAAAAGTAGGCAAGTATGAGTTAACTCATTAGTATTTCTGCCCATCCCATCTTTATAGTTGACTATATGCAATATGAACCAGACCACATCACTTAAGAGACTGTTTCCCTTTCTGCCACATTCCATTATCACAATCCTTGATTTCTTCTCCAGCGGAACAATTTCCTTTGTGTTCCGGATTGCGTCTGCAAATTAGCATTTCTCTCTAATGATTGGCGTGGCTTTTATCTCCCGCCGGCTTTCTCAAATCAATCCTCCCATCCAGCGCTTCCTAACAGACTGGCAGATAACATCACCAGCATGAAAGTCAATAAAACACAACATTACAAGCAGCTCTTGTACAATCTACCGGCGCTGATGATAGATTCTCTAATATTTATTACCTTAAATTGGTTCCTATCGTTTAAGCCGTGCTGCTATTATTTTAGCATGGGTGAGAAAGTGCCTGCGGCATTCGATAAGTGTCGGAGAAGCGCATTTAAAAATGTATGAGATGTTTGCATGCGACTGAGCGATATACATACTTCCTAGAACCAGAAGTTGGAAAGAGACAAACGTCGTCACCAGAGCTTCCTTTAGTTGGCACAGAGCAGTGGTGGAGATGGCCCTTAAGGTGCCCACACACTAGAAAGATCTGCGATCTTAAGATGTGCGCATAAAGTAGCCTTGAAATATTTTGTCCGTCCTGGACAAAAAGGTTTCAGGCAAGTGCACATCTTTACCCCATGTGCGTTCCCATGGATCTTTTGTTAAATCTTCGGCTTCTTTCATGCAGCACGTAAGATCAGAAGATTTAGCAAAAGATTCACAGCCGACCAATATCAGATGATTTTCGGACGATTATCTGTAAAAATTGGCAGATTTTTTGGCCAGTCGGTTGGAAATCTGCCAGTTGGCAAAAAAAAAAAACGTTCTAGTGTGTGGGCACCTTTAAATGAGGGCCATGGTGAGCTTTCCCTCTATGTCTGGTTCAGTTTCTCGGCTTGTGTTTGCAGTCACTTTCGCCCACAGAGCAATGATGCAGCTGACATTACAGTCCAAAAATTGTCTCACATTCCACACCCCATACTAAGGCTACTCCTTAAATATAACCTCTCTAGCATAAGAAGAGTGAGCCCAGTAGTTTGCTTGTAGCGCGTTTCGTCAGCATACCCAGCCACTTCATCAGAAGCATAGAAAATTGTTAACATTTAAAAAATGGGGCAATTGCTCAAGACAATATGGCAGTGTGTCCAGACAGCAGGTTGCTGTAAAGTAGCCAGTGCCGGATTATCCACAGGGTGACAGGGGTGGTCGCCCTGAGGCCCCCACACATCCAGGGCCCCCACACCAGCACTGATGCGGCGGTGGTGGGTGGTAGGTAGCGGGGTTGGGAAGCATGGGGCGGGCAGGGAGTCCTGCGGCGGATGGGAAGTCAGTGGCGGGGTCCCTGCAGCAGATGGTAACTAGTAGCGCTATTAGTTCCCATCCGCCGCAGGGAACCCTCTATCTACCCAGCACTGCACGGACCCCGCGGCGGCGCTGCCTGGATCCCAGCTGCCCAGTGGGCAGCTGTCTCCGGAGGGGGTAGGGGGACCTGCCTCTGTCCGGGGTGGGGACCTTCCTTCATCAGGGGGGACCTGCTTCCGGCCAGGGAGGGGGGGCACAATTTTGTTGTCCAGGGCCCCCACAGACATTAATCCGGCCCTGAAAGTAACCAGTTCTAATTATGGTACTGTCTGTCAGCTGGATGTCTGCAATAGTGGTAGGCCGTGCATGGGAGCAGGAGACCCGCTTGTTCCTTTACAGAAAGAGGTGACAAGAGAGACGCACAATGCCAATTCCTCCTGCAAGCTTCACTAACCCTATGTAAGTATCTCACCAATGAAGAGGGGATATCGGAATGGAAGCATTGATCCATATAACACCTGACATTGGACAACAAGCATCCATACTTTCTATACATTGATGTTCGGTGTCCAAGGACTGGAGACAGCTGACTAAAGCAGTATACGGAATAAGTATCACGGATAACGAGCTGAGCTTAGAAGACACGGACTGTCCCACCAATATCACGCATGAATAAGCCAAACCCCATATCCAGCTCTCTTTCTAACCACACAATGCTTCACTTTCCTATCTCATCTCTGTCCTTTCTTATCTCATCTCAGTCCTACAATGTAACCATTACATTCATGTTTTAGGGAGTAGCAGGTCTATGTTGGAAAGTATTAGCTTTGCGTGGCCATATGTAATCCCTTAAGCAGATTTATCTTCTGTTCTACTTCCTGCAGCTCCCACCTCTCAGCTTCCGGAGAGAGGGTCTTACCTGACAAGCTGAACAGCTGTAAAGTTAAATCCTTTCATGGTATAATACAGATCCCTACGCCGGCTCTCCTCCCTGGTGTTCAGCCCCGGCTGCCACGTTACAGTTATTTATGCCGAGAAGAGACGTGGAATCGAAATAGCTTCTCGGATTTGTGCCCGGCTCCTTTGTAACAAGGTTATAGGACTTTCTTGTGCAGCTGAGGGATTTAGCATCTTGGAAAACGTGTAGCATTTCATCTTACCAAGACAGAGTTTCATATCTAATAATACAGTTCACCATTTAAAAAGTAATATATAAATATACAGTATACAGCATGTACACTACATCACTACAGATAGATAGATAGATAGATAGATAGATAGATAGATAGATAGATCAATTATCTGAAGACCATGTAGGGATGTTTTTAATTGTCTCCGCAAATAAAGGAAAACCAAGATGTTTCAAGCAGCCTACATTTCACGCATAATTTATGCAAATGAAATATTAATTTATGTAGATTAAAATGACATTCTTCCCCGTACTGCTAAGCTCCAGAGTTCCCTCACAGAATGATGAGATTACGACTTTGAATAGGTAGGACGCTCACTCTTTTAAACTCATGAAGTGAATTTGTCTCCCCGTGTCTCTCTGCGCAATTAAATTATTAAATCCCAAGGCCGGGAGACCAGACCGAGCTATTTAACTGACTCGTATCACAGTTCGCTAATATGATTACCAATGATTTATATTTCATTTGGAGTCCAATTCTAATTTGTCCGGTAAGGAATTGTACGACAAAGCGGAAATGGGCCTGTTGGGAGGCTTCCTGTTATCTCAGAATAATGACGCAGAGGGACACTTCAGGGTTAAGGCCCACAGACACTGGGCGATTTATCTGCTGCAATTTGGGTTCTCTTCCTGGACTGTTTACTAGTATAAAAATATAACAACCTATAATTAATAGGTTTGTCAAGGTCAGCCCCTATTGAAGGGCCAGTTTTTGGAACCAGGATATCGGTGGATCAGTAGTAGAATTTGAAGGTGATGAGTCAGGGGCAAACATTTGCTTTGTGCCCCCCCTCCTCCACCCGAAGGTAGAGACAATAGGGAGAGACAGAGGGGAACACTGAGAAGCAGAGGACGACAAGGAGAAGGCAGGTGGAGTCAGGTGACCGAGTGAGGCAGAGGGTGCTGGGGAGAGGCAGGTGGTAGCTGTGGAACAAACAGTGGCATATTATAAGCCAATGTGACTGCTGATTGCATTGCCATTGGCTGCGAGCCCCTCTACTGTGGCAGTGCACAACCGCTAGTTCCACCTCTGCGGTGCATACAGCTGTATTATGTCTCATTACCCAATGGATTATACATATATGGGGATATTTATCAAAACGTGGAGAGAGATAAAGTATTGGCCAATCATCTTCTAACTGGTATTTTACAGGCTGTGTATGAAAAATGATATTTAGTCCCTATAATGTCCTTATAATAACCTTTTATTGACTATGGGGCAAACGTAATAGCCTGCACACTGAAGGCATCGGCCATTTTAAAGTCAGTTTGCCCAGTTTTAAAGAGGCGATCATTTAAAAAGTCAAAGCCAATGCCGGTTTTGTCTTTTAAATGGTTGCCCCTTTAAGAAAGATGGTGCGATGGTTAGCATTACTGCCTCACAACCCTGAGATCATGGGTGAAATGTAATAGGAGGAGAGATTCAGAAAGTGAGAGATTTGCTAAGAAATCACCAGGTTTTTTTTAAAGCGGCAATCATTTACACTGTAACATCAAACTGGTTTTGCTTTGCAAATGATTGCCGCTTTAAAAAAAACCTGGAGATTTCTTACCAAATCTCTCACTTTCTGAATCTCTCATCCTATTAAATTTCACCCTATGGGTTCAATTCCCAAATGAACCTTGTCCGTATGGATAAAATTGGCTTCCAGAAAATACTGCACAGGAGAACTTCACAGGACCACTATGTGGGTCCTCTACATTTTGGAACCCTTCGGATGCTGTGAAAGGAAGCAGGGAGCTTATATACAGTAGTTTCTGGCAGAGGCTGCTGAACATCCCACAGCCAGAATGGCAGCAGAAAGGACAGAGCTACCCAGTGCCGTCTTTCCCATTGGGCACGATGGGCAGTTGCCCGGGGGCCCTAGGACCTAGGGGCCCCCGGCCCAGCCCAATGGGAAAGATGGTGGCCGGGGTCCGGGAATCCGCTCACCCTCGCTGGGGGATCCGGGCAGGGGGATCAGGGCGGTGGCGGTAGCTAGAAGCCTGATTCGGCGAAGCTCTATTTGCCGGAGCGGGAAGCGCTGTTGCATTTGAATAGACTGGCCGGACGCTGATTGGCCGAATTCAGAAAATCAGCATCCGGCCAGTCTTTGAAAAGGCAACAGCGCTTCCCACCCCGCCGGCAAATAGCGCTTCACCTCCTAGCTAGCAGTGAATTTAATTTCGGGGGTCCGTGTGCCGGGGTTCTGATCACCCTCACTGGGTGATCCGGCAGGGGGATCAGGGCATCGGTGACGGTAGCTAGGAGCCCGAAGCGGCGAAGCGCTATTTGCCGGCAGGGGGGGCGAGAAGCGCTGCTGCATTTAAAATGACTGGCTGAATGCTGATTGGCTGAATTCAGCCAATCAGCATCCGGCCAGTCTTTTCAAATTCAACAGCGCTTCCCGCCCCCGCCGACAAATAGTGCTTCGCCTCTTCGGGCTCCTAGCTACCGCCACCGCCGCCCTGTTTCCCTTCCCCAGCGAGGATGGTCAGATCCCCGCCACCCGGCCACCATCTTTCCCATTAGCGCTATTTGCCGGTGCGGCGGGAAGCGCTGCTGCATTTGAAAAGACTGGCCGAACGCTGATTGGCTGAATTCAGCCAATCAGCGTCTGGCCAGTCTTTTCAAATGCAACAGCGCTTCCCGCCCCGCCAGTTAATAGCGCTTTGCCACTTCAGGGCAGGCTCCTAGCTACCGCCGCTGCCCTGATCCCGCTGCCCGGATCCCCCAGCGAAGATGATCGGATCCCCGGCCGCCGGAAGCTGACTGGCTGCCGCACGGAGCCAGAGAGGTGAGGGTTGGGGAGGTGACTGTGGGCTCCTGGGCAAACTAATTTGGGGGGGGGGGGGTCCATTGAACTAGGTTGCCCAGGGGCCCTTCCTAATGTTAAGACGGCCCTGGAGCTACCTAGTAGTCACGTGATACGCATCACCGATTGTGCCTTACCGGACCACTCAGATACATCCTGCAGCGCATCACAGAGAGCTGAATCGGCCCCACTGTGTCCACATGTATATATTATCTGCAATCATCCATTCATACTTTTATGTTGTGTTTTTTTTTTTTTTGCCCTTAAACCTTTTAAATTTAGAGCAGCCAATAGCCAACGTATGCAAATATCAGACCCAGCACGACTGCCAGGAACATTCTGTTCTGCACAGATGTCCCCAGGACTTGTAAAAAACAGCTTTTGGACAAGCGCAGTGACATCAATAGATTGTACTTAGGAAGATGTGGAGGTCTTTGAGTTTGTCACTTAGCAGAATTGCGCAGCAGCAGCTATCCCAAGCCCCACTCCCACTGCCACTCAGAACTATGCAAGGAAAATAAATAAAACATAATATCAATATTCTTAAAAGGTTTTAGGGCAGCAATATCGGAATCATCTGCATTATTTGAGTCCCCTGCACATGTGAGTCTCAGTTGTTTTAATAAATTAGTTTTTATTATACAAAACGGCAACATTTGTATCCTAGGAGGAATGCAAAAGATTTAGGATGGCAAAACCGGGCTGGGAGCATTTGGTCTACAGCATGATGGTCAACAGTCATTAGGTTGACACCATTAGGTCGACATGGGAAAAGGTCGATATGGGTCTAGGTCGACATGGGAAAAGTTTGACATGGTTATAGGTCGAAAGGTCATTATCTAGGCAATGTCTAGGTCGACATGGGTTTTTTCACTGTTTTTTGTCCTTAATGTTAACACAGTCGACATGGACACAGTTTAAAGTGCACCGCATCCCCTCGCATCGTCGGGCACGGTGCCTCGCTACTCTCGGCACACTATTTTATTCTCCCACCATGCCCTAGTTGATAGTAGGGCATAATATACCGCCTGTCGGCACATGTTGGCTCAAAAATCAGTGGAAAACTCCATGTCGACCTTTTGACTGTTGACCTAGACTGTCGAACTAATGACCTGTCAAACTAACAACCTTTAGACCTAGAACCATGTCGACCTTTTCCCATGTCGACCTTTTCCCATGTCGACCTAATGACTGTCGACCATAATGTTGTAGACCAATATATATATATATATATATATATATATATATATATATCAGGGAGCATCTCTGACACTCCGTCAGCTTACAGTAATAACTTAGATGAGACAGATGGATACATTTAGACTATGGGTCCAAACCAATAATCATATGTATTTAGTCCCTAGCGAACAGAAATGGGTAACAATATAACACAATAGTAACACAGTTCAAATGACAGATATAATATTACAATATCAAATAACGGGAAAACAAACGTAAGTGCAATCAGCAACTATACAATGTCACAATACAAAAAGTAACAGTTACCGCCATCAGGGCCGGCGCCACCACTAGGCAAGGTTAGGCATTTGCCTAGGGCGCCGGCCACTAGGGGGCGGTAGTGAGCTGCAGCCGGGGAGAAGCAGCAGCCAGCAGCCAGCAGGAAGCTATGCCCAGAGAAGCTGCCATGCCTGCAGAGGAAACAAGCAAGCAGCTATTTGTGAGTAACCCCGCCAGAGCCCGCCCGCATACTAGCCAGCTGCTGCGCTGACAGACAGTTCCGAATCCCCAGTTATCAGGCCTGCCTGCTACAGCGGGAAACTTCTTAGCCCCTGTCAGTCAGTCAACTGCCTGTCAGCGTTGATCCCCTGCCCGCCTCCCCACCCTGGATGGTCTGGACCGGACATCGACACACATGATGATGCGGGCGGCAGAGCAATGTACTGATTTTGGCGGGTGGAGGAGCCGCCGCCGCCCGACCGCCCAGCTACATAGTGAGTGTGTTTCACTAAGTAGCTGGGCTGGCGGGCGCTCCTCCACCCGCCGGAGTCAGTACATTGCTCTGCCGCCCGCTCGTGTGTGTCGGTGTCCAGTCCAGACCGTCCAGGGTGGGGAGGCGGGCAGGGGATTAAGTAACGCTGACAGGCAGTTGACTGACTGACAGGGGTGACAAAGTTTCCCGCTGTAGCAGGCAGGCCTGATAACTGGGGATTCAGAACTGTCTGTCAGCGCAGCGGCTAGCTGGTACACGGGCAAGCAGTCCCCTGCACCCTCGGTAGTTTCATTACTTTATTAATTATAGAGCCTGGTGGGGGTAGCGTCTACGCGCCATGCAGTTGGAGCCTGGAGCCAGGCAAGGAGAGACAGCGTGCGGAAGGAGCCGTGCCGGAAGGGGGGGGGGGGGCGGTGTCCTGCAGGTTTGCCTAGGGCACCTAGATGCCTTGCACCGGCCCTGACCGCCATACTGTACATACGTAGCGCTTCCTGGACCAGGAGACTGTAGTCAGATTGATCACAGCATACACAGCTCCTAGTCTAGGGTAACAGCAATTTAAAGGGAAAAAACAATAGGATGTAGCAGGTCTTTCATTGGTCAGGGGGTCAGCTTTCACCTCTTCTGATTGGCTTAGTCCAGATGCACAGTTGTGTCTTTGTCCTATGCTTGTCACCTTGTCCTATGGGTCCTGCCGTGAAGCTGGTTCAAACCGGTTATCATATGCCCCCTTTCCACATGGCAATACCGGTACTTCTGTAGTTTCACGGCGCCACCGCGCGCACAGTCTGTAACAGAAACTTGGCAGAGGCTCTGTTTCACTGTGCGCGTGCCGCTCTAGCTCTGTCTGACTGAGCTTGTGCCGCTCTAGCTGTACGTAAACAGCGTAGCAGCCGGCCAGCAGCAGCAGCAGCAGCGCTGCCCAGGCGCTGACAGGTCAATGTCACTGTGGCACTTGTAGTTCCACAGTGAAATAGGCAGCGCCTGGGCACCGCTGACAACGGGGGTATGTTAAAGTGGACACCCCGGCACAGCGATGCCGGGGCTTCTAAACTGTACACGAGATTCAGACGCAACTGCGTCAGAATCTCGAGTCACATAGATAGCCGCTAAGAAGCATCTAAATTTAGGTGGCCCTAGGGGAACACTATTGAAACCCACCCTCAGTGCCACTAGTGGACGCCACAGCTGTGGACCGTGTAAATCCCACTATCCACGCCCACCCGAAGCGTGGCGAGCGGCGGCGGTACGCGTCCTACGACCTTTTCATACCCCCACTATCCACGTCGGTGTGGAGTTGAGAATAGATTTGGGCTCGGTGCGTGGCGAGCGGACGCTGACACCTGTGAAGCCCGCGAGGGGACGCGGATAGCTGTGAAGGTCCCGCCACGCTTCGGGCTCGGTGACTCGCTGCGCTCGCCACACTTTCTATTCTCAACTCCACGCCGACGTGGATAGTGGGGGTATGAAAAGGTCGTAGGACGCGTACCGCCGCCGCTCGCCACGCTTCGGGTGGGCGTGGATAGTGAGGCTGATTCAGGAACACATTCACACCTGAGACAGTAAAGACGAAATTTTCGGCTGACTGACTGACTACGCAAACTGCATAGCTCTCTGACTGACTACATAACGCTGTCTGCGCGCGTCTAAGCCAAAGTGTCGGGAGTGTGAATTGAGACGCTAAAAGCGTCTCAAACCGCAATATAAGTTAGCGTCTACATTCGGGACACCCCCTGTGGTAGCGGTGTGCCGGGGTGTGCGATTTATAAGCCCCGTTTAGCCCTGTTTGTCTCCTTTTTACACTTCATTACATTTCAACTAGAGTGGCACGTGCGCAGCGCTACGCTACATCACGTTACACTATAACACTTTAGCTAGAGCGGCACGCGAGCCTCTGGCAGGCTGCCAAGTTTCTGTTACTTCCGGCGCCGTGAAACTACAGAAGTACCGCAATACCTTTACCATTATTTTATGGTATATAACCTACGAATGATACCCTGACAGCAGACATGTCCCTGCATGCCCAGGGGGGGCTGCGATGCCGCCCCCCCGTCGGCGATCGCTGTGATTGGCTGTTCAGTGTGAACAGCCAATTACAGCGTTTTCTGTGTCACCGGCGAATAACGTTCGCCGGTGACACAGGGATCGGTGGTGATTGGTGCTGTAAAGTACAGCACCAATCACCACGGGGTGTAAGGGTGACACTGGTGTCACCCCACCTCACTTCACCCGCCCCCAAAGGCCGTGATTGGTTCGTCGGACCGACGAACCAATCACAGCCATGGAGGGTGATTTAAACTAACGGTGACTGCACTGCAGACGCCATTCCGGTCTGTAATTGCGTGCAGTGCGGTCACCGTGCCTATCTGCCGCGATATACTGACCTGATCCTTGCAAACACTTGATCACTGCTTGTAGCGTTCCTGGATCTTGTTACTTCTTGTGACTTCCTGTGTTGTGCTGTGCTGTGTTGTGCTGCTGCAGTGTGTTCGAGTTATAGATAGAGAGATAGAGAGAGAGAGATAGAGAGAGATAGAGAGGGCTAGTGACAGAGAGTGCTATATTTTGTGCTGCTGCAGTGTGATAGAGTTATAGATAGAGAGATAGAGAGAGATAGAGAGAGATAGAGAGATAGTGACAGATTGTGCTATATATTTTTTATATATATACAGCTGTACTGCGTGTGCAACTGACTGCTGCCCCCCCCTTTTGTGCTGATCAGTATAAATTAACTGATCAGCAACTTTTTGGGGGCGCAGGGTTTTTTTTTATATATATATACCTGTCAGTGCTGCTGCTGCAGTGTCATAGAGTGATAGATAGTGAGAGATAGAGAGATAAAGAGAGATAGTGATAGAAAGTGCTATATTTTGTGTCTGCTGCCCCCCTTTTGTGCACCCCCAGCAACTTTTTGGGGGTGCAGGGGTTATTTTTTATATATATAACTGTCAGTGCTGCTGCTGCAGTGTCATAGAGTGATAGATAGAGAGAGATAGAGAGAGATAGTGACAGAGAGTGATAGAGAGTGCTATATTTTGTGTCTGCTGCCCCCCTTTTGTGCACCCCCAGCAACTTTTTGGGGGTGCAGGGGTTATTTTTTATATATATATAACTGTCAGTGCTGCTGCTGCAGTGTCATAGAGTGATAGATAGTGAGAGATAGAGAGAGATAGAGAGAGATAGAGAGAGAGAGATAGAGAGAGATAGTGACAGAGAGTGATAGAGAGTGCTATATTTTGTGTCTGCTGCCCCCCCCCCCCCTTTGTGCTGATCACTATATCTGAGGTGATCAGCAACTTTTTGGGGGTGCAGAGGTTTTTTTTTTATATATACCTGCCAGTTGCACTGTCAGTTGCACCAAAGGTTGTGCACCTGCTGCCCCTCACTGGTAATCAGTGTCGCATCACTGATCACCTTTTTTTTTTTTTTTTGAGGGTGCTGTGGGTCTTTTTTAAATTTTTTTTTTTTTTGATCAAATTCCTGTTGCCTTTGAGCGCTGTTCAGTGACGGACGTTACTGACCAACATCTGTGCTCAATTTTTGGCGCAGGACCTTTTTTTTTTTTTTTTCTTTACTACATACACACTACACACTACATACTACATTGAAATAAAGTTTGTACCCCCCCTACACTATACACGTGTTGAAACATTTCACTACCAGAAACACAAAAATAAAAATGGCATCCCAAATGTCATCCCAAATGTCATCCCAGTCATCCAGAAGAATGTATTCAGCGGAGGAGGCATATGCCATGCTTGCCTCTGACTCTGACACAGCCAGTGAGGCAAGCGGGGAATTTGAAGGATTCATCTTAAGCTCCTCTTCCTCCTCTAGTGATGAGGGACCCCCTTAAAGACGCCCCCGTAGAGCAGCTGAGACCCCCCCCCCCCAATAATTGATCTCGTATGGACCCCACCACCAGACAATTTTGAGCCCCAGGTTCCTGAGTTTTTGGCCATCCCAGGAATCCAATTTGATTCCACAGGTCTCAGAGAAATTGACTTTTTCAAATTATTTTTCTCTGATGATTTTATAAATTTAATGGTGGACCAAACTAATTTATATGCCCAGCAGTTTATTGCTCAAAACCCCACGTCATCATTTGCTAGGTGGACCCCTGTAGATGCAGTAGAGATGATGACGTTTTGGGGTCTGGTGTTTCATATGGGCATAGTAAAAAAGCCAGAAATTAGGCAATATTGGAGTACAGATGTTCTGTACAGCACCCCACTTTACCGTATGGCCATGACCCGGACTCGTTTTGAGTTAATCCTTAAATTTTTGCATTACAACGATAATGCACAGTGCCCACCCAGAGATGATCCCACCTTTGACCGGCTATTCAAAGTCAGGCCGGTCATTGATCACTTCAGTGCCAAATTTGAAGAGATGTACATCCCAGATAAATTCATTTGCATAGACGAGTCCCTTATACATTTTAAAGGAAGGGTTAAATTCCGCCAGTACCTTCCCAGTAAGAGGGCAAGGTATGGCATAAAAATGTATAAGCTGTGTGAAAGCACCTCAGGGTACACTCACAGGTTTAGGGTATATGAAGGGAAGAATTCAAGAATTGAACCGCCAGAATGCCCCCCCTCCCTCGTAGGTGTTAGTGGAAAAATTGTCTGGGATTTAGTGCACCCCTTCCTGGATAAAGGTTATCACCTCTATGTGGATAACTTTTACACCAGCATCCCCCTGTTTAAGGCCCTTGGTTCAAGAGGTACAGCAGCTTGCGGTACTGTGCGCAAGAACCAAAGAGGCCTCCCAAAAACGCACATTGCCCAAGTAATGAGAAGGGGTGAAAGCAGGGGAATATGCACCGAAAATATGTTGTTGGTCAAATATAAGGACAAGAGGGATGTCCTTATACTGACAACAATTCACGGAGACAGTACCACCTCCGTCCCTGTACGAGGTACCAGTACCCACACCTCAAAACCTATCCTGGATTACAATAGGTACATGGGCGGAGTGGATCTTTCAGATCAGGTACTGAAGCCGTACAGTGCCCTGCGGAAAACAAAAATCTGGTACAAGAAGCTGGCCGTGTATATCATCCAGATGGCACTGTATAACGCTTACGTGCTATTCCGTTCTACCAGCCAGAGGGGGACATTTATGCACTTTCAAGAGGAAGTCATAAAGGGCCTAATATTTGGGAACCAGCAGGCAGAGGGCCCCAGTACTTCTAGTACTGGCCCCCGTATTGTACCAGGGCAGCATTTTCCTGATGAAATCCCCTCCACTGGAAAAAAGGGCAGGACACAAAAAAGGTGCAAAGTTTGCTATAAAAAGGGAATAAGAAAGCAAACTATTTTCCAGTGTGACACTTGCCCCGACAAACCCGGCCTATGTATAAAGGAGTGTTTTAAAATATACCACACATCTATGGATTATTAGGTTCATAATTTCACCGTGCTTCGGGGGTCTTGCTAATGCCACATAGCACCCACCATTCATTCCACCAGAATCTGAGCCGCAAAATCCAAAAATCACTCCTTCCCTTCTGAGTCCTGCCATGCACCCAACTGGTATTTTTTGGTCACATGTGAGGCATTGCCGTACTCGGGAGAAATTGGGGCACAGATTTTGGGGTGCTTTTTCTCCTTCATACCTTCTGAAAATGAAAAATTTTGAGCCAGAACTGCATTTTTGTGTAAAAAAATGTAATTTTTCATTTTCACTGCCCAGTTGTATCAAAATTGGTGAAACCCCTGGGGGTTTGAAATATACACTATACCCCTAGATGAATTCCCTGAGGGGTGTAGTTTGCAAAATGGGGTCACTTGTGGGGGGGTTCCACTGTATTGGTGCTTTGGGGGTCTTGCTAATGCGACATAGCACCCACCAACATTCCACCAGAATTTGTGCTGCAAAATCCAAATATCACTCCTTCCCTTCTGAGTCCTGCCATTTTTTGGTCACACATGAGGCATTGCCGTACTCGGGAGAAATTGGGGCACAGATTTTGGGGTGCTTTTTCTCCTTCATACCTTCTAAAAATGAAAAATTTTGAGCCAGAACTGCATTTTTGTGTAAAAAAATGTAATTTTTCATTTTCACTGCCCAGTTGTACCACAATTGGTGAAACCCATGGGGGTTTGAAATGTACACTATACCCCTAGTTGAATTCCCTGAGGGGTGTAGTTTGCAAAATGGGGTCACTTGTGGGGGGGTTCCACTGTATTGGTGCTTTGGGGGTCTTGCTAATGCGACATAGCACCCACCAAATATTCCACCAGAATCTGTGCTGCAAAATCCAAATATCACTCCTTCCCTTCTGAGTCCTGCCATTTTTTGGTCACACATGAAGCATTGCCGTACTCGGGAGAAATTGGGGCACAGATTTTGGGGTGCCTTGTCTCCTTCATTCCTTGTGAAAATGAAAAATTTTGAGCCAGAACTGCATTTTTGTGTAAAAAATTTAATTTTTCATTTTCACTGCCCAGTTGTAACACAATTGGTGAAACCCCTGGGGGTTTGAAATGTACATTATACCCCTAGATGAATTCCCAGAGGGGTGTAGTTTGCAAAATGGGGTCACTTGTGGGGGGCTTCCACTGTATTGGTGCTTCGGGGGTCTTGCTAATGCGACATAGCACCCACAAAAATTCCACCAGAATCTGAGCTGCAAAATCCAAAAATCACTCCTTCCCTTCTGAGTCCTGCCATGCACCCAACTGGTATTTTTTGGTCACATGTGAGGCATTGCCATACTCGGGAGAAATTGGGGCACAGATTTTGGGGTGCTTTTTCTCCTTCATACCTTATGAAAATGAAAAATTTTGAGCCAGAACTGCATTTTTGTGTAAAAAAATGTAATTTTTCATTTTCACTGCCCAGTTGTATCAAAATTGGTGAAACCCCTGGGGGTTTGAAATGTACACTATACCCCTAGATGAATTCCCTGAGGGGTGTAGTTTGCAAAATGGGGTCACTTGTGGGGGGGTTCCACTGTATTGGTGCTTTGGGGGTCTTGCTAATGCGACATAGCACCCACCAAAATTCCACCAGAATCTGTGCTGCAAAATCCAAATATCACTCCTTCCCTTCTGAGTCCTGCCATGCACCCAACTGGTATTTTTTGGTCACATGTGAGGCATTGCCATACTCGGGAGAAATTGGGGCACAGATTTTGGGGTGCTTTGTCTCCTTCATTCCTTGTGAAAATGAAAAAATTTGAGCCAGAACTGCATTTTTGTGTAAAAAAATGTAATTTTTCATTTTCACTGCCCAGTTGTACCACAATTGGTGAAACCCCTGGGGGTTTGAAATGTACACTATGGGCCTTATTCTAGTTTACTCTTTCTGACAAAATCCTTCTTAGATGGACAAAACCATGTGCACTGCAGGGTGGGGGCAGATTTAAAATGTGCAGAGATAATTAGATTTGGGTGAGTTATTTTGTTTCTGTGCAGGGTAAATACTGGCTGCTTTATTTTTACACTGCAATATAGATCTCACTTTGAAGTAAAACCCCACCCAAATCTAATTCTCTCTGCACAAGTAACACCTGCCTCACCTGCAGTGCACATGGTTTTGTCCATCTAAGAAGGATTTTGTCAGAAAGAGTGAACTAGAATAAGGCCCTATACCCCTAGTTGAATTCCCTGAGGGGTGTAGTTTGCAAAATGGGGTCACTTGTGGGGGGGTTCCACTGTATTGATGCTTCGGGGGTCTTGCTAATGCGACATAGCACCCACCAAAATTCCACCAGAATCTGAGCTGCAAAATCCAAAAATCACTCCTTCCCTTCTGAGTCCTGCCATGCACCCAACTGGTATTTTTTGGTCACATGTGAGGCATTGCCATACTCGGGAGAAATTGGGGCACAGATTTTGGGGTGCTTTTTCTCCTTCATACCTTCTGAAAATGAAAAATTTTGAGCCAGAACTGCATTTTTGTGTAAAAAAATGTAATTTTTCATTTGCACAGCCCAGTTGTATCAAAATTGGTGAAACCCCTGGGGGTTTGAAATGTACACTATACCCCTAGATGAATTCCCTGAGGGGTGCAGTTTGCAAAATGGGGTCACTTGTGGGGGGCTTCCACTGTATTGGTGCTTTGGGGGTCTTACTAATGCGACATAGCACCCACCAAAATTCCACCAGAATCTGTGCTGCAAAATCCAAATATCACTCCTTCCCTTCTGAGTCCTGCCATGCACCCAAATGGTATTTTTTGGTCACATGTGAGGCATTGCCATACTCGGGAGAAATTGGGGTACAGATTTTGGGGTGCTTTTTCTCCTTCATACCTTATGAAAATGAAAAATTTTGAGCCAGAACTGCATTTTTGTGTAAAAAATTTAATTTTTCATTTTCACTGCCCAGTTGTACCACAATTGGTGAAACCCCTGGGGGTTTGAAATGTACATTATACCCCTAGATGAATTCCCAGAGGGGTGTAGTTTGCAAAATGGGGTCACTTGTGGGGGGCTTCCACTGTATTGGTGCTTCGGGGGTCTTGCTAATGCGACATAGCACCCACCAAAATTCCACCAGAATCTGAGCTGCAAAATCCAAAAATCACTCCTTCCCTTCTGAGTCCTGCCATGCACCCAACTGGTATTTTTTGGTCACATGTGAGGCATTGCCATACTCGGGAGAAATTGGGGCACAGATTTTGGGGTGCTTTGTCTCCTTCATTCCTTGTGAAAATGAAAAATTTTGAGCCAGAACTGCATTTTTGTGTAAAAAATGTAATTTTTTATTTGCACAGCCCAGTTGTATCAAAATTGGTGAAACCCCTGGGGGTTTGAAATGTACACTATACCCCTAGATGAATTCCCTGAGGGGTGTAGTTTGCAAAATGGGGTCACTTGTGGGGGGGTTCCACTGTATTGGTGCTTCGGGGGTCTTGCTAATGCAACATAGCACCCACCAACATTCCACCAGAATCTGAGCTGCAAAATCCAAAAATCACTCCTTCCCTTCTGAGTCCTGCCATGCACCCAAATGGTATTTTTTGGTCACATGTGAGGCATTGCCGTACTCGGGAGAAATTGGGGCACAGATTTTGGGGTGCTTTGTCTCCTTCATTCCTTGTCAAAATGACAAATTTTGAGCCAGAACTGCATTTTTGTGTAAATTCAATTTTTAGTCACATTTCTCTAGTAAAATCTACTGTGTTCCTTAGAAAAATGTATTAAAATTGCAAATCTGCAAAAAAAATGAAATTTTGAAATTTCACCTACACTTTGTTTTAATTCCTGTGAAACACCTAAAGGGTTAACAAACTTCTAAAATGCTGTTTTGAATACTGTGAGGGGTTCAGTTTTTGAAATGGCATCATTTATGGGGGTGTCTCACATACAAGTCCCTCAAAGTCACATCAGAACTGAACTGGTCCCTAAAAAAATCAGTGTTTGAAATTTTCTTAAAATTTGAAAATTTGCTATTCATATTGTAAGCCTCCTAGTGTCCAAAAAAATTAAAAGGAAGTTGAAATAATGATGGAAACATAAAGTAGACATATGGTCTATGTTAGTTATTAACTATTTTGAGTGGTATGATTATTTGTCTCACAAGCAGAAAATTTAACATTTTGCAAATTGCTAAATTTTCCATTTTTTTACGACATTTTGGTATTTTTCACAAAAAAACACAGACTGTATCGCCCCAAATTTACCACTAATTTGAAGTACAATGTGTCACGAGAAAACAATCTCAAAATCACTGGGATAAGTAAAAGCAAAAAAAAGTTATCCCCACTTAAGTGATACATGTCAGATTTGAAAAAAAGGGCTCTGTCAGGAAGGCAAAAACATGCTGTGTCAGGAAGGGGTTAATGAAATGCGAAGTCGGGAAAATGTGTCTAAAAATAGGCAAACATTTAGACCAGGTTCTGATATGCGAATTGGCCAGAACCCTGCACAGATCATTGTGATCTGTGCATGGTCCTGTGTTAAAAAATGTGTTATCGGTTTTTTTTTTTGCTTTTTTAAACGGCGTGGGGTCCCCCCTCCTGAGCATAACCAGCCCCGGGCTCATTGAGCTGGACCTGGTTCCAAAATACGGTGGACAAATTCATAGGGGTCCCCTGTATCTCTGAAACCAGCCCAGGACTCTTGGACCGGTCCTGGTTCCAAAAATACGGGGGACAAAAAATCTGGGGATCCCCCGTATTTTGAAACCAGCACCGGGCTCCAACAGCCCGTGGTGTCATGCCACAGCTGGGGGACACTTTTTACATAAGGTCCCCCGGGCGAAACATGAGCACCGTGGCTGGCCTGGTTTCAACGTTAAACTATCTGTAGTGCATTTTTAAGCTATATTACTATTATTATGACTATTATTATTATGGGTGCATAGTGATAGGTATATGGGCCTGATTCTGGTTCACTTATTCTGCAAATTATCTCTGGACAAAACCATGTGCACTGCAGGTGCAACATGTGCAGAGAGAGTTAGATTTGGGTGGGGTTTGTACTTTAAACTGATATTTATATTGCAGTGTAAAAATAAAGCAGCCGGTATTTACTCTGCATAGAAACAAAATAACACCCCACAAATAATGCCCCACCTGCAGTGCACACGGTTTTGTCCATTAGATTGAGAATTTGCTTTTGCCATTAACAAGCGCATATTCTCTAGCTTCCTTCATGCACAATTTACGTAAATATGCGAAAACAAATGACGGCTATAATACTCTAAAGTGTGTGTGGATGCAATTCAACTTCGACAATACATATACACACACACATATATGTATATATATACTGTATATATATATATTTTTATAATGCTTACAACATTTTCATTTCTGCTGTTTTACATAAGCTTGTGATCATCTGAAACATGTGGAAAACCGCATATTACGGTGTACTTATCCGATATAAGAGGAATGATAGCACTATCACCTATTACCTCTCAGTAGTTTTCCATTGTATCTTGTGGCGCCACAGGCAGGAAACATGATACGGCCTAGATGGGTTTTATGACACAAGTGATTTGCAGCTGGGGATGTGGTTTGAAAAAGTTGAACAGAAGATTGGGATGTGACTGTTGTGGGAAGTTCACTTAGAAGCTTTTACAGTGATTAGCACAGGCCTGTTCCTCTGAAAGCTGCAGCAGAACATCGGTATCGTTATGCTTTTATCTCCCGTTACTTTTGCTAACTATATAATCCATTAAAACACACTTGTAGGATTGAAATGACCACAGGCAGTAATCCTTCCTCTGGCTGTGTCCAGCCATTTACCCACTGCCCGAAATCAACTCTGTAACCTACCTTTGCCAGGTGGGTATGTTTCCAGTGTGGTAGGTGTATGGACACTTCATTTACTACTTAATAACCTGATATTTCTTGTGGTTATGGTATAGGGGGACAACAGTCACCAGGTCGACCACTAATGGTTGACAGTGACTAGGTCAACACCAAAAAATGGTCAACATACCAACGTACCATAAGTCGACATTGACAGGTCGACACAAGCTTAACCCTTTGAGTGCCAAGTGAATTTGTCAAAACTGGTGTGAAAATTGACAAGCCAACATTTGTATTCATCATAATGACCGTATATAGGAAATATCGTCTTTTTGCAAACAACATTTTCTATTTTGAATTTATATAACGAATGTGAGCAACGCTGGCGTTTGTAGCGGATATTCTGCACATCTCTCACATAGATGCTGGCACTGAAAGGGTTAATGTCAACATGGACATGGTCGGCACTGAAAAGGTCTACATGAGTTTTTCACAGTGCGGGGACTAGAGGGGGAGTCGGCTACCAAAGCAGATAGAGGGCCAGATGCACTAAGCTTCAAAAGCTTGATACAATGGAGAGAGATAAACAACCAACCAATCAGCTCCTACTTCACATTTTTCAAACACAGTCTGTGACATGGCAGGTAGGAGCTGATTGGCTGGCTGTTTATCATTCACCATTTTATCACTGTTGAAGCTTAGTGACCCAGTGACTGCTATCAATTTACTGATTCGAACAATGAATTGACTGGCCCCTTGCAGGAGAGGAGAGTTGCCCCCGCAGAGCAGGAGCCTCCCATACTTCCTCCCATCTGGGTAAGAGTTAAGGTTATGGGCCTGGTTAGGGGTAAGGTTAGAGTTAAGCTTAAATAGTGACGCAATGGTATGCTGGCATGCTTTCCCTGGAAATGCACAATGAAAGGCTAAGGAACAAGTAGGTGCAGGATATCACAGAGTCACAACAGGCCAACAATTTTGAAGCTTTGTAAATTAATTGTACTATCTCTAAATCCGCCAATCTCCCACATTGACCACAGGTTGCCAACATTCTGGTTGTTCCCTCCGGTACAATGGACGGCGGTGGGACATTGCTTGACTCAACACAAACTACCACTGTTCATACATCAGAACATCCAGGAGACTCACAAATGACAGGAAGCCCTGCTGTCTGAGCTATCCTACTGCTTCCCTTCACTGTGAAGTAGGGGGGTCCGTGATGATGCAATACATATCATAAGGCCACAATTGGGAGCTCCTGATGATGTGAATACCGTTATCATGGCAGAGTTGCTCAATCGGGTGCAGGCCTCGCCTCTCATACTTGCCCTTTGTACCTTCCTTAAGCAGAGTACCAAAAGGTAGGTCCATTTTGTTAGGCACCTAACTATGTTTTGGGACTGTGGGAGGCAGGGGAACATTAGGAGAGGTGGGATCCATGTACAATGTCCATCTGGACCCCCCTCCTCTGTAGCCAGCAGCACTTTAGTGAGCACTAGTAGAGAAGGTCTCTGGAAAATGCTATGGCAGCCATTTTACCAGTGATTTTCCTATTGTATATGCACAAATGTCTGAAAAATACCAAGCCATTTTCCTGGTGATTGCGCAGCGCCGCCACTGTCGGCATGGAACTCTGGAAAGGTAAGAAATAAATAGCTGAGTGCAGGCGTACGGTGTGGAACCTCCAAGATCCAGAGCCCTGTGCACAGGCCACTGGTGGGAGGAGACTGGATCACCTGGAGGAAACCCACCTAAGCACAAGGAGGACATCGGCATCACAGCCATGGCCCTCAATGCTGACCACTGCGCTACCAGATTGCCTTATAACAGCCGCACTTTAATGTAATAAATCCCTATTAAACATGACAAACTTTGCAACAATGATTTCTAATCACCGCGGTGCATTAAATCTGCTGCAAACAGACGAGCCGGGGGGATTATCCTCTCCAAAGTATTGTGCTTCACTTATCTTTACATTTTTCCAGTTCTTGGAGACAGGTTTTCATCGCTATGGTTGCATGGAAGATAAAAGAAGGCAAACAATAGATTTGCTAAGTCCCGGCGTGCTCCTAGCACAAAGTGATTTTCCACTTGCCGCTCCGAGACTGCGCATGGCCTAAGAATACTTTAAAGCTCTAATGAGCCGGAGAGAAAGAAGTCCGGAGTCGCTGGGGTTGAGAGGCCTTACATGGTAGGCCGCTGAGTGTATTGTCTGAGCACGTTCATGATGTGTGTGCCCAGGCCTGAAGTGTTACTTCCCTCAGACGTCCCCAAATACCAGCGTTATCAGCGCCTGAAGAGATGTCTGTCTGCAAAGGAATCTGTGAGAGATGAGCCGGTATACACTTGACACTCAGCAGCATGTCTCCGCCGTATCTCATTGAGCTGAGCAAGGCTGATGTGCTGGGAATAAACACATGGCTTGCAGTCTCATAGTGCGATGTTTAAAGTCGACCTGCAAGTTGACCTACATCTACAAGCGGTGGGTGCAAGATTATTTGTGGACAGGCGCCCCAGGAACTGGTGACAGTAATGCCCCATGAACCATCTTAGGCTCCCGATATGTCACCTTTCCTTAGCTCATGAATAGGCTGCAGCCGCAATGGATACATGGCAGGTAAAGGGCTCATAATGGTCGAATAAAGCTGCATGGAAGAATTACGATGGTTCCAATTGGCATCAGTAACCTATGTGGCTGGTTGGGACTACTTACAGCCTGGCCCAGACACGTACAGTATAAGCCCGTGGGCTTTATTTGTAGCAAACACAGCATCAATTGATTGAGACCAGAGCACGTGCCCACGCCCTGCCACCCCACAGTACGGTACAGACAGGTCTGTCCAATACACTCTCCAATGCCAGAGTGAAGATGGTGCTGATAACCTTGGACTTATATAGAATCCAAAACCTGTCAGAATCCGAAAGCGGAATGATGAGAAATTGCCTCGCTCTGGGATCCGAGTCTGGCAGGAAAACCTGAGCCAGACGCGGATCGGGGGGTTCGGATCTCGGATCTCATCTCTAATTTGAGCATTGATACATCTATATTAGGGCATGAGTCCTATAAACTTGGGCACCCACAGACTTGAATTTTTGTGTATGAAATTAAGACTACACAAACACTGTACATTATATTATAGGTTTATTGTATTACTTCATATGATTGGGTCTAATATACCCCCTTTTTTTACTTTCAGGTTTGACTTGTGCTTACTATGTTTTTTAAAGTATACCAATAAAAAATTATTTTAAATAACACCATTTGTATTAAGAGTACCCCAGCAGAAAAAGTCTTCTTCTTCCTCTTGCTTTCACTTACACTTTACCCAGGACTCGAGGGAGCACCACCAACTGAGATATTCAGTTTATTTCTAGAACATTTATGAACTTTGAAGTTGGTAATTTATAAGAGTACATCCTGAGGGATTTTGTCTGGGTGGAATCTCCCCCACTCTCGGTAGAGGCGGAGGTCATTGTCAGGTCAGGAAGGACTAAAGAAGACGTTGCTCGAAGTACAGCAATACTTCATATAAATGGACCATATTTCCACACCATTCAGGAGGAAATCAGTACTGTACAGGGATCTGACTGCTAGAGAAGGAAAGACTGATAATGGTAAGATAGCAGTGATCAATGTTACCACCATATACAACGTGCATGGACGCGGGAACAGTCTGTGACAAAAAAACTATTCGTTGAGTGTTGGCCAATAAAAACACTTGTCTAATCGCATATGACTCGAAATGCATTTGTGCCGGGAGAGTTCCTTACACAGATAGAGATTTCAGGTATCTATACTTTAAGGCAGGAATGAGTTGCGTCTATACTACGACCCATGTCACTGCTGACGGACGTACTGTACAATGGCGGATATCAATAGAACCAACATGAGCAGTCGTACACTGACTGCAGAGGACAGATGATAAATAGTCTATTAGTATAAGTCAACTGAACTTCTAGAGGTCTACTTAAATCTACCAGACCGCAGTTCCCATTGGAAATAATTTGAACTATGTTCTACAGCGTCAATTATATAATTACCAAAATCTCACACGTTAGGCTTTTCTTGATTTGCCCTAAAAATATTTTTTTTTCATGGTTTTAGATATAATAAATAGACTAACTTTGTACAAAGATAGCTGCCTGACTAGTGACGTGCGCAGGGCCGGCGCCACCACTAGGCAGGTCTAGGCATTTGCCTAGGGCGCCGGCCACTGGAGGGTGGCAGTTTGCCCCTCGCCCCCCGTGCAAAGAGGGTACCTGCTGTGCCGTCTGGGGAGCGGGCAGGGGGGTCCATGCCGGCTTCTGACAGGAGCCTGCAGTGGTGTCCTTGCCGCGTGGGTACCTGTGGCGCTGTGTATAAAGCTGGCGGCGGTGGGGGGTCCCTGCAGTGAATAAGAAATAACTAGCGGCAGCACGGGAAGCACTGCTGGGTTTGAAAACACTGGCCACACACTGATTGGCTGAGATTCAGCCAATCAGCGTGTGGCCAGTGTTTTCAAAACAGAAGCGCTTCCTGGGCCGCCGCATAGCGCTAGTTATTTCTTATTCACTGCAGGGACTCCCCGCCGCCGCCAGCTTTATACACAGTGCCGCAGGTACCCGCGCGGCAAGGACACCACTGTAGGCTCCTGTCAGATGCCAGCATGGATCCCCTGCCTGTTCCCCAGACAGCGCAACAGGTACCCCCCACCCTGACTCGCCTGGGGCGCTCCGGTGCCTTGCACCGGCCCTGGACGTGCGTCTCGTTTCTCCAGATATCCGAATCCATCGAAATTTTGTGGATCCGAACCAAACAAAACCTGCTCCGATTCTACATAGGTGATCCTATCTGAACCAAGCCTCAGAGTGGCAGTTTGGAATTAGGATTTTAAATCCAAATTTGGGATTTTCAATTTATAAAAATTATCTGATTTTAGCTGTTTTTATAGATTATTTTTTTCAATGAATATCGAGTCCAAAAAATGTTTTTAGCCATTTTGAACCAAACCAAAATCCACATCCGAACCAAAACACTTGAGGATGGTTTTGGCAAAAAAAAAAACCCCATGATAAATTATCACCAAAACATGGGCACACCTCTAACTGACACCAAGGCATATTCCAAAATCAAACAGTGACCATCAACCTACCTACCTCTGTATGTGTACTGCTCTCATACAGACAGAAACAGCTCTAAAACTATAAATGTATATTTTATCAAATTGATGGCTATTTTGGGCCCTGAAAATGCTGAATTTAATCCCTGGCAGTTTGGGAATTAAACTGCAAGTAAAAGACGATGTGCTGAGATTTGCGGCAGGTTTGAGAGGCCAATATAACCGGCAGTTTGAGTAAATTGTACTTACATTGCTTAGTGCACTGACGCATAAATGATTTGCTGCGTTTTCATTAAGGATCCTTAGAAATTGGCGAAGATACTAAACTAATGTGCCAGTAGGTGCAGTGGATGTGTTAATATCTGTCCCCTGCAGAGTGTTCCCAATAGATATATTTCCCATGGAGATACTAATGAACATAACAGAGCCACCCCAGCTATGAATTTTTAATCCCTAACTTCAGAGGAGATTTACAGTGTAGGCTCCGTGTTTGATCCTCTCTGTTCTCTGCCTCTCTCATGTGTTTGCGCAAACACCAATGTTAAAGGGAATAATGGTACACGTTTTAAGAAATACATTTTCACTGAACTGCTTAACCCTGCCTTGCCCAGTACAGATGCACATACAGAGTTTGAGTGGCAAGTGAATTTGTCAAAATAGGTGTGAAAATTGCCCGCAAAAAATGTTTTATTCATTATAATTTATTTATTTATTTTATTTATTTATTTGCAGTTTCTTATATAGCGCAGCAGATTCCGTTGCGCTTTAATGACCTGTAATGTTTACCTTATGTAGGAAATATAATATTTTTTCCTTTGAATTTATATAACAAACGTGAGGGATGCGGGAATTTTTTGGAAGATCTTTTGCAGATCTCTCACCGAGATGTTGGCACTCAAAAGGTTAAGAAACATATGGGCCACAAGTTTTCATTATTTTATGGTTGTTTGGAAGATACTGTAATGTGCAGGCCCCTCCATGCACATGTGTAATCTAGGCTGCGCATGAGCACTAAAGGTGCATACACACTATACAATTTTTTTGACCAATTTGGTTGAAAGACATTTCCATTGAACCTAGTGTCCTGGACGAAAGATGTTGACAAAAGATATTGTCAACAAACAAACGATGAATGATGATGCCCATACCCGCCAGTTGTTCATCAAGATTGTTCGTCAACTGTGCATGCAGCTCAATTTCAATATCTTTCAAAAAGAGCCTATAAACTGTAGCTAGATCTTTCTTCTTTCGTCTGTCGTCAATATCTTCGTCAACATCTTTAGTCCAGGACACTGGGTTCAATGGAAATGTCTTTCAACCAAATTGGTCAAAAAAATTGTACAGTGTGTATGCACCTAACACTGCCCAGCACCAGACCTGGTAGTGTAAAGGCATGACACTACTAGTCACCCCCCACCCTCTGAAAACCAGCACTGTATATCATTGGGCGGAGCTACGAGGACAGATCTGCTACTTGTATTCTGTTGTGGGGGGGCGGGGGGGGGGCTGGGAAAAGCAGGATACTTTCTCACCTTTATAGGGATCCGGGAGCACCAACTGTTTATTCACGGGCCTCTGACCATTCTGGGAGGGTAACATCGTTATTATCATCTAACGAAGCAACCGTCGATTAGTCTAAACGAATATTTCCAAAAATGCTTCTATATTATATACAGTAAAATATTATATGGTGCTTATATACTTTTAAAGTGGTTCACATAAAGTATATATGGCAAACATAAAGATCAGTATGTATCATGTAAAACACTATTTAGGAAGCGGCCAAGTACCTTTTATGACCTAGTGGTTCCTGAAAAAAGATCTTGATCAACAATGTGCCTGATTCAGAGCTGTTCCCTAGGGTGCGTGTAATCGCAAAAACATTATAATTATTGGAGGGGGCGGCCACTTCTGTATTAGCAGTGGGCAGCTGGAACCCTTAATCAGGCCCTGCTGATCCTGAAGGGAATATTTTGCAAAGGCAAGCAAATTCAATTCAACCACAAAAAAATAGCTGATTGCATCACAAAACAGTCTATAGTATTGATTGTGAGTTTAGAGTGAAGTACTAAAAAAAAAAAACATTTCTAAGCTCCTGGTTCACTGCATCTCCCCTCTGTGCCACTGCCTCTTCCCACTGCACTACCCTCTCTCTTGCCTCTGTGTTGCTGGCTCTCCCCTCTGTGCTGCTGCCTCTCCCTTTGTGCTGCTGCCTCTCCCCTCTGTGCTGCTGCCCTTTCCCACTGCACTACCCTTTCTCTTGCCTCTGTGTTTCTGGCTCTCCCCTCTGTGCTGCTGCCTCTCCACACTGTACTCCCTCTCTTGCCTCTGTATCACTAGCGCTGCCTCTCCGCTCTGTGCCACTGCCTCTCCCCTCTGTGTCACTCCCCTCTGTCTCACCACCTTTCCCGCCTGTGCCACCACCTCTCCCCTCTGTGTGCCACCACCTCTCCCCTCTGTGCCTCTCCCCTCTGTGCCTCTCCCCTGTCTCACCACCTCTCCCGCCTGTACCACCACCTCTCCCCTGTGTGTCCCTGCCTCTTACCATTTTTCTGGTAATTTCCACAGAAATCATCACGGGACTCTGGAAGGGCTCCCTGGACTGTGGGGCCCATGTGCACCACACCATTAAAAATTCACCACTGTGACCGGGACAAAAAGACACTCATTTGCCTCTCACAATGGACTTCGTCATTTTTAGCCCCAATACCTTGAAGCCCATAATCCAGCCCTGACAATCATGACAGTGGAACAGTACACTGCTGCACTCACAGAAATTGGTTAAAGTCCACCTGTCCCTATGCTACTGAACTATTAAAGAGCAATAAATGGATAATAGAAACTACTAACACACTAGGGGGTCTATGTTCTAAGCCTAGAGGAGCGATAAAGTACCAGCCAATCAGCTCCTATTACAGGCAATGGGGGGATGCTGTAACTTCCGCCACCCCACTTGCAGCACATCGCTGGCTACCGCATCGATAATAATCGCATATGCACTAAGATATGCGATTATTATCACAAAGGGCATCTATTTCACTAAGAGCTGTCCTTTGCGTAGCAGACGGCGATGTCAGCAGGTCTCTGGCGACTCTTTCCTTCCTCCAGTGGCCGCTGTGCCTGGCTGCTTGCTGCTGGCTCCTCCTCGCACCCAGAAGGGGAAGTATGGTGCTAGAGAGGAGGACGTCACTGGTCCGAGCAGCACAGCAGGAGGCTGCCCGGACACAGGGAAGGGGGGGAGTACAGGGGGTTTCTATGGGGTATCGAATGAAAAATCATGGTCGCTGTTTCCTTCGCAAATAAAAGTAAGCCTAGACTGACTTTATTTTTGCCCAGAGATGACCGAATTTAGGGCAGTCGCTGACTTCATGTGATGGCAGCCACCTGCCCCAAACAGGCAGCGACATGCCCACATTCGCAGGTGTACGCCCAGCATTTATAAGGGTGCACCCACCATTTTTGTGGGTCCCCCCCTGAAATGCTGGGCGGTCCACTGCCCCCTGCCCGCTCATCGTGGAGCGGTTAGTGTGAAACATGCCAAAGGCATGCGCTCTGGGGGTTTTAACCTGCGCATATTAGTGTATGCGCACACCACCACCATTGGAGATCGGCCGAATTTGCTGCTCAATGAGCAGGTCGTCTGAATCGGCCCGATAGACCCCTCACCATGTTGTGTCTTTAAATACAGGTTGAGCATCACTTATCCGAAATGGTCAGGACCACGAACATTTTGGATAAGGGATATTTTAGCAGATTTTTTTTTTCATACTTACCTGGTCTCCTGGTGGTTCCCCAATGGTCCCCCAGCATCCATGGCTGCCTTCAATATCCTCTTCAGCAGCATCTCCAGTCCCAGGGGTGCATTGCGCGAGTGCGCGTGCTTGCTAGTGATGTCACCGGCGCATTTGTGCAATGCTCCTCTGGGACCAGAGATGCCGCTGACGAGGATCCCGAAGGCCGCTGTGGACAAAATTTTCTGAAAAAGCACGTTATTTTTATATATCGGTTTTTAAAATACACGGATAAGGGAGACCCGACCTGTATCATTAACATAGTCCCATTGTTGTCTTTTAAGCAGTGTTGTACAGCTGAGACAAGGACAAGCTGTGAGAAGCGTTTCGGGGAGAGCTGACAAAGTTGTGTAGCGTTGGGAACTTCTGTGGAACCAGCCTGGAAGGTGAGATGAAAAGACATAAATGAGAACAGTTTCTGAACGTAAAAAAATAATAAGCTTGAGCTGTCTGAGCGGGATTGGGACTTTATTTACATACAAATTATACGGCGCAGAAAAGATTAATGCAGATTTTAATATCAGTTTCTAGCACAGTAATTATAAGGAGACAGTAAATAAATGACATTTTAATGAGCCGATAGTGATATGACTTCTCTTTGATTTCAATGTTCTTTCACACCCTGTTTACCGCAACTAAGTTTTCACAGTATTTACCGGGAAACTTATGACGCTGTCAGCTCTCTGCGGAGATTAAATGACTCACAAATAGCTCTGACATGTTTTAATCTATCTGATAGGATTGCCACGCTGTCAATATGGCACCGGCATAAGCAGCGGTGGTGTATCTTTGGCATATTTGCTTACCCTCATGGAACAGGCAGGAGTGCCCCTTTTGGGCCCCAGAAAGGTGGGAAAGTTCACTGCAGTCGTCCACCCCTTGGCCACCCACTTAGAGTACAAGTGGGCAGTCCGAGGAGACCAGATGACACAATTCATGCCCCCTCTTCTGCTATACAATACCTGTAATATGAGCATTGTGCAGTGGGGGCGTGGTCACATTGACATGATCTCAAGTGCCACCCCCCCTGTACTGCCTCCTAATGTCCCGCCACAATGGTCATTGGACCTTATTCTGGTCCATGCACACCCATTCGAATTTGAACAGGTGTACGATGTTTTACAACTGCGCGTTTCTTTGCAAGTACCAGGAGCGAGCGGCCAAGGCGAACAGAGTGTTCACCGGGTGCTCGCACCCACCAGTGCGGGTGGGGGCGTGGGGAAGCAGCTGGGGGGATTTGGCCATGGGAACGCACATCGTTTCATGGGCGTTCTCATGAAAACATTGGGCGTTCCCATGGTGGGTGTTGGGGGTGGCCAGCTGACATCGCCGGATGACGTGGGTGTTGGGGGTGGCCAGCTGACATCGCCGGATGTCAGCTGCCCGCCATGTTCCTCCTCCGAACACCTGAAAGTGTCTTAGTTTTGCGTGTACTTTTGCTTTTGTTGACATTTGACAATGTTGACCTAGGGCGAGATGTATTAAAATACATCGCCGCCCTTCGCGCCCCCCCCCCGCCGCCATGCCAGCGCATATGTACTAACATATGCGGCTGGCATCGCGGTGCGGTAATGGAGACCCCCCGCGATACCTGTACTGTGGTCTGCGGGGGTCTCCGTCACCTCCCAGCCGGCTTCTGATGCCTACACTCCTGCTTAGCTGTCCCCGGCGCCTCCTCCTCCCCCCTGCAGCCGGAAGGACGTCCAGCTGCGTTGATAGGGGGAGGAAGGGCTTACCATCCGGGGTCCAGGAGGACCTGCAAGAAGGTAAGCCCAAGGGAGGGGGAGAGGGGGGGTCGGCGAGGCGGGGTTGCGGCGACGCGGCGAAAAGAAGCCCATAGGCTTCTATAGGGTATCGCCAACCAAAGGTGGCGATACCCTGCCCTGCGATAACGGTGCGGCCGGGTAATAGTAGATAGGAAAATGCGGTAAAACGGGGGTTTTCCCGCATTTTCCCTTTAGTACATCTTGCCCCTAGACTAGTGATGGCTAACCTTGACACTCCAGCTGTTGTTGAACTACACATCCCAACATGCCCTGCATCAGTTTTAGAATGGCCAAATAGTAAAACTGTAGCAGGGCATGCTGGGATGTGTAGTTCAACAACAGCTGGAGTGTCAAGGTTAGCCATCACTGACCTAGACCATGTTGACCTTTTTTATTTGATGACCAGTAGTGGTCAATCTATTATGTCGACCTCATTACTTTCAACCCATCCCCCAGATACCCATAGACAACACGTACCTTGCAGCCACCACCGGTGTCGTATTCCCGGACATGTGGGTGTAATACACCCGCGCACCAGCTAGGTGGTTCCGAGGAATGAGAACTGTTAAGAAGATTGAGAAACACCGCTGTAGAAGATGCATAGAAGTGTATTGAAGATGCTGGAATCCTCAATGCCAGCTGAGGGCCACATGCCAAAAACCCAGTAAATAGATGTCAGAGACTTTACACCAGCTTGAAAACGGATTTGAATAGTGGCCAAAGGTGTCATATCTCTTAGCAAAAAGGAACAGTATGAGATGAAGGGCAATAAACTACAATCCAGAGGCCTAGCAGGGGAAAGAGACCAACCCAATTATTGAGTAAAATCAGGAGGAGGGGATAGTGAAGGCTCCTGAATGTAGTGGTGATCTTTAGTGATGGATACTAAATGGGATGAACCACGGCAAGAACCTTATACAAGTGTAGAGCATTGAAATATTGAAATATTCCAACTCTCTGTATATTTTAGCAACTTTCCTGTTGCTGGAAACCCGGAACCTATTACATCTTCGTTCTACCGATTATACAGTGACTCACGTAAAGCATTGGTGCCCAAGCTTTTACGAATCACCTCACCCAAGAGAATCTTCTTCTTTTTCATGGCACCCTAGGCCAAAAGTATCAATTACATTAAGTATATTGTGCTGAGCGATCATGCTTGGGTACAGTTATTCGATGCTGGACAGGGTCGTGCTGCTATTTAGCCACATATTTTATTACTGGTAGCCATCAGCACTGCTTATACCCAGGGTTAAAGTGGGGAGAGCGGGGAGGGGCTGAGTTCCACTACCTGTAATGGGGAGGTGGAACTATAACCTCCACCTTGGCCATGCACAATCATTTTAGAAGAAAAGTGTTATAGTTTGCAGGGGAAGTGCCAAAAACCCTACCACTAGCCCTGGGTCTGTCTAATGGGGGGAGGGGATTACTTGACAGAGGTAAATGAGTCCCACCATCTCTCCACAACTACTTTAAGCCCTGGTTATACATATCACAATGAGCATAAATAATTTCATTTGGTCCCAGATCACCAACACGTTACACCCCTGCAAGTGCCCCGCGGCACCCCTAGGTGCCAGAGAACTTAGTTTGGAAATCACTGGTGTAAATTGTTCTATTTGTAGAATAACAGCTGCAATATGCCGCACTACAAGCTGCGATGGTGATACCTCAGCTCTTCTTGACGCCGGTTCAAAGATAGTTCCATTTGACCCTATTGTTCCATTGACCCCATTGTTTTTCCAACTCTTTGCATGCACATGTTCATGCGAAATGAGAGTTCCTGCTGCATGACCCTTCTTTGCCAATTCGTGATATGTTAAGAGCAGGGGGGAACTGGTCCACCAACAAACAGGGAAAATCCCTGGTGGGCGCCATTGTCTGTGGGCCTCTCTTACAAATTATGCACCATTACTCTACTATAGGGTCAGTAACATAGGTGCCGATTCTGTGGGTGCTCAAGGGCCCGAGCACCCATGGAAATTGATGAGCACCCACGGGCCCGAGTCCCGCTGCTGGGCCGCCATATTAACTTGCTAATTTGCAGCTGCAGCACCCACATTGCCGGACCCGCCACCTGGGAAACAGTATGCTGGGAAGAGTGTATTCTGTCCGCGGAGTACCTCTACTGTGGGGGCATTTATGTACCTGCACTGTGGGGGCATTTATGTACCTGCACTGTGGGGGCATTTATGTACCTGCACTGTGGGGGCATTTATGTACCTGCATCCTGGGGGCATTTATGTATGTGGAACTCTGTTGCCGTAATTTGAATTGAAGAGACAACTGTGCTCCATAATATAAATTGGTATTATTTTGTGGCCACACCCCTTCCCCATGAAGCCACTCCTCTATATTTTTGGCTTGAGCACCCACCAGCAAAAACATAAATCGGCACCTATGGTTAGTAATCTGGTGCAGCAGGGCTATAATTGAATGTAGGCGATGGGGCAACCTTTACACACTCTTGTCCTATACTTTATAAAGAGGCCCCGTTCTTTTCAGGCTGACTATGTCCTCTCTATTAGTTGAACAAGTCCCTTTTTTGGTGGCTGGTCACATGACCCTGTGGTGGCTTGCCACACCGCTTAAGCTTGACCTCCTACCTCTGCATTCCCTGATTGGTCCTTCATGCTCCGGTCCAACACTGGTTAGGAAATATTTTATGGTAATATTATCATGGTGGGTGGCTGGAGTTCATTCTAAATGCAAATGCCAATTCAAGGATATTTTTAGGACAATAATGTCTATGTAGGAATGGCCATCTATCATTGATAGTTAACAACCATTGCTAGGGAAGTCAATGGTTTTACCACATACTTGCCTACTTTTGATTTCACCTCTCCGGGAGAAGCCCAGAGAGGCAACACGTCAGGGGGTGGGTGCAAGACTGACATCCCTTGGCCCCGCCCCCCAATGCCAAAAAATGCAGTGATTCGCGGGCCGCTGAGAGGGCGGGGCTTAAATGACGCGAAATGCAGCAATTGCGTCATTTAAGCCCCGCCCCCTCACCGCGGACCCGCGATTTATGGTAATTAAACCAGCGGGCAAGGGGGGAGCGGGGGCTATCACAAGAAAGCGGGAGACTTGCCCACCTTCCCGGGGGGCCGGGAGAAGGACCCGGTTTTCGGAGGCTCCCGGCCATTCCGGGAGGGTAGGCAAGCCTGTTTTACCATTGCTAGTGGAAAATCAATGGGTTTCCACAATCAATGGCTGGGAGACAGCAATGTTTTTCCCCTCTTGGCGCAGAGGGCACAGCAGTCATCACGGTACCCTGGTGCACCGCTAGTCACAACCGTCCCTGACATTCCCACAGTAGAGATCAATGAGTGCAATCCAATGGGTCAATGTTCAATTGGAGAAAACCATCAACAGTTCCAGATTGTGGCTCCATGCTATCAATGATAACCACTGATGCCACCCCCGATGACCTGCCATAGTTGCGGCTGGCCATGGCGATTTCAAAAGCAGTTACTTGGGAAATGCTCTTTTTTTTAAATAGTTCATTCACCTCTCTATTCTACCCTGTCAAAACCAAGCAAGAGAAGATGCTTCATAAAGTGCATTAAAAAAACAGGACATTAATTCACAAAATCCCTCATGGATAATAAAATGTAGATAAATTAATTGTTATGAAGAAAATAAGTGTTGCAAACAATCAGGGTGAAATTGATGTAACATTCTTACCAGCATCAATCTTTATTTAAGTAGAGTATCGTTATCTGCAGAATAATTGTGTGACAGATATTACATCTGATTCTTCCATTAACTCAGTTCCAAAAACAACAAACATGATGCAACCTGATTTGTAATACCAACAGCTCTGCCTAGAGGGCAGCAGAGAACCGGCAGACTGCCCGGATCGTATATTCCTCATTTCCCCAGCTGTTCGCCATCATCCTGACACAGCCCAAAATGAAATGAAATATAAGAAACTCAACTTAGGAATTTAGCTGGTTTGTCTCTTCAGATTAACATAATGCTGTCATATAGTATAAGAGCCGGGAGATTTTAGCTCTGGAATTTAAAATGACTACAGTGCATTTACTTCATTCAATGGGAAGTAGTGACATCACTGGAGCATGCAACAGAAAGTGACATCATCAGCATTGCTAGACAGGCTGAATATTGTACCTGCAAACAATTCTGGATGACTCGCAGCTCTGCGAGTCCACCAAACGTCGCCTGCCTCATGCACAACCGCTCCCCCCCCCCCCTCACTCCATTCGCAGCTTGCGTGCGGGGTGGAAATCATTTGATGGTCGCCGATCATCGAATGATTTGTACAGCGCTCACAGACCTGAAACACCTCTTGAGCAAGTTGAAAATGTAACACAAGGTACAGTAGACAAATCGCCTTCATTCTGGTCCCACTCAGCCAATATAAGGTAACAAGTCAGTAGCGCACGCAGGGGGGGGTTCTGAGTACCGAGAAAACACCCCCCCCCCCAGGAATCTAAGTGAAAGCTGAGGGTCTCCTCTTTCCATGAGTACAAAAAATTTAAAAATCGGCCCTTCAGAACCGGAGATATCTGACTTCAAAGCAGTGGTCCCCATCCAACCATCCAAGCCTGTTAATTACTCTTCCCAGTCAGATACTTCAGGTTCTGTCTGACTTAGAGTTCTTCTGAGGGTATATTCCAAAAGCTGGGACTCTCCTCCTTTGAGGGACACTAGTAGCTTGTCTCTACTGTGCCCAGAACCAGAGATATCAGCCTTCCAGCAGCTGGTTACTGCTCCAGCTCCACACACCTGGTATGTAGTTTTATATACTCGTTGGCAGATTGCTCTGCCTCCTGAAATCTGATCCCCTAGTCCATAATACCATTTGGTAGGTGGGATTCTCTAGTTTTTAATTCCATTACAAGCTAAGAAAACTAATTCCAGGAACTGGAGATATCTTCAGTTAAGCAAGCTGTCCTCCCACCAGAAAATTATGAATAATAAGCTCACTCCACTATACACCCCTCCTCTGAGTATTAAACATCCTCTACCACCCTGGAAGTTATGTATCAGGACCCCTTCATCCAGCCCAATGCCCCCTTCTCCCACCCCATCTCCCATCATCTGTGCAGTAAAGGGGTAATTAGTGGAAATTACTGAGCCCTACATGCAGAGCGGTTGATATAATACCCCCTACCACCCGCGGGACATCAAAGCTTCCACTCATAGCACCCCCCACCCCTACCGCTGGAGGATAGGTAGGGGCCCCAATACATTGCTATGCTACACTGCTGTTATGTGTGTGTATATATATATATATATATATATATATATATATATATATATTATTAATATTATTTATATACATTTGGTCTATCTATAATTTTTTAACTGACCCGGCATATACCGGGTCACCTAAGTGTCCATCTCCGTGCTTTGCTCCGCCCCTCTCTGGAAACCCCCTTCTGAAAATCCTGCGTTTGCCCCTGCAAGTAGCTGCCATCTTGTTTCATTTGACCTCCCAGGCAGGTTGAACTCTTCACTCACTAAAGAACGTCATGTGCAAGGTGATAATGCACCAGCCAATCAGCTACAATATGTAAATTGACAGGTAGGAGCTGATTGGCTGGAGCAATATCACCTTGCACATAACAGTCTTTATGGGGATAGATAGCACTTCTCCAAGCTTCATACATTTACCCCTCATTTTCTTAGGGACAGATTAAGCAAAGCCTGTAGAAAGACAGAAGGAAGAGCGATAAAGTAATATCAGCTTCTAACTGTCATTTTACATACTGTTTGAAAAAAAGACAGGAGCTTATAGGTTAGTACAGTACTTTATCTCTTTCCACTTTTTGCTCTCCAAGCTTTCCTAAATCTCCCCCTTAGAAGGAGTGACACCATCAGCTTGTGTTTGGCCAATTCATGTCTATAGAGAAGAGACAGATTAACCCAGGGGCCCCCACACATAGGCGGCTCTCTGCACATACGCGGCCCCTTACACATTCTGTAGCTACAACACCATCGTGAGATTTCTGTGTGTTAGAATGTGTACTGGGGGCGCTACCTTGTGTTTAGAACCAGGGCTGCCCCTGGAATTTTGGGTCCCGGGACTGATTTACAGTCCGGGCCCCAAGAGCCCCATGGACCCATCATCCTTCATTTACCGCCCGACTCAGCACGTCCCGAAGCACAGCATGGCTTCTTCAATACAGGACACCAGCAGCCAATTAAAATGCAGCACCGTCAGGTGAGCCAATCAGAGCTCCTGTACCGGCAGCTGCTCTGATTGGCTAATGGTACACAAGCTCTGATTGGCTCAAAAGCAGAGGCAGCAATTTAATTGGCCGCTGCCTTCCTGTATTGAAGAAGCCAGGCTGTGCTTCGGGACCTGCTGAGGACCGAGCGCAGGCAGCACACAGCGGAGGTTTGCTGTGGGTAAAATTATCTGCCCGGCCCCTTCCAGAGGCCAGGGGCCCGGGACAGCTGTACCCACAGCACCCCCTGGCGGCAGCCCTGTTTAACACATTTGTAATTTTGGGATTACTCGCACATTCTACATTATGTTAATAACATAAACAGCAAACTTATTGATAGGGGCCCAAAAAAATAATTGCCCTTGGGGCCCCACGCACACACCTTAATCCAGAGATAACATGTAATGTTGTATAGTACCCATCTGCATTATTTAGCTCACCCTAGGGCACAGTAATGTAAATATTACTGTAGAAAATATAATGAGCGCAGATAAAATAGCATCAAATTCAGTTTGTGTCACATCCCCCATTGCAGATAGGTGGGTGGTGGATCTGACCTATATATATAATAAACCACTCCGAACAGATTTTCCTGGCCATCTCTCCTGCCCGTGACAGCAGCACAGTAATTACCAACCTTAGGACGAGGGGATTCCCTGCGTTTCCTAAATGAATTAGCCAGGAGCTGCTGTAGCGCAGCCTGGGAGGGGATGAAATGGACTTTATTGCAGGGAGGTTATGGTGTAAATACCAGCACAGTGAGTCTGCAGAGACCCCCGAGGGGAGGGAATTCTATATTTAATGCATTCCACTGAAAGAGGTTTATAATGCGAGATTCATAAATCTTACAGTCTCCGTAGTGAGACAGCTAAACCGAAGCAGGGAATATCCTCCAATTAACACAGCCAACTACATACATACTGTATACTGTGGGCTGCGTCCTCCTACCGCTGCAGGTGTCAAAACCAAATCATTCTGGTTCATTAATACTGTATTACAAGGAGAACCAATATTATCATTTTACAGGTTACAGGAAAAGCCTGGATAATGGCTCAGGAAGGTAAATAGCTGTTCTGTGTGATATCAGTGGGATCCTTTCATGTTTCTACATAGCTCTAACAAATGTATTCATTAGTACATGGACTATAGGCCTGATTCACACCTGTTCACTAGTATGTTCACAGTCAAGCGAACAGGTACACGCTGCCTGCCTACTGGCCAACCGAAAGTCGCCCCTCCCGCAGATGAAAAATCATTCAGTGGTCGCTGATTACCGAATGATTTTTTTCCTCCATTCGTGGATAAAAGTAAGTCTATACTTATATATATTTATCCAGGATGGAGATGGTCAAAAAGGGGATGGGGGCTGAGGTCATTACTGTTATTAACCTGGTACTGCACATTACCATGCATGTATTAGTAGTCAGGTATTTGTGATGTCTAGCCACACCTCCTTTGGAGACTGGCCACACCCCTAAATCATACTTGTCTACTTTTGAAAACTAGTTTCAGGGAGATTATAGTTGGTAGTAGAATTTTGGGTACTTGTTTCCTAGAACGGCCACAATCGCGGGCAAGGTACACGATGCCCGCAATGGACCCGATTTCCTTTGAAATCAGGTCAATTTTACCATCAAAGTCAAAATCGGGGGCATTGCGTCGGTCGTGGCCATTAACATTGCCCCCGACACGACCGACGCGATTGCCGCGATTTTGCCATAGGCTTCAATGTTAAAATATTTTTTAACATTGAAATCGGGAGCATCGCGTCGGTCTAGTGACATTATAATTATAATGGCACAAGATGAGATGGACTTGATTAAGTCCATCTCACATAGGAAACAATGTGAAATGGGCCAATATGACCCATTTCACATGGTATATGGCCCCGTCATCACTCCACGATTGACGCCAACCCGAAGAGTGGCGAGCGCAGCGAGTCCGCGAGGGTCGGCGGTGCGCGTCCTCCGACCTTTTCATACCCCAACTATCCACGTCGGCGTGGAGTTGAGAATATAAAGTGTGGCGAGCGCATCGAGTCCCGCGAGGGGACGCGTATACCTGTGAAGTTATACGCGTCCGCTCGCCACACTTTATATTCTCAACTCCACGCCGACGTGGATAGTAGGGGTATGAAAAGGAGGGTAATCAATTATGCCCTAAACATGGACCCCTAACGGGGCGGGGCTAAAATAACACGAGTATCGGCATTTTTTATTTAAGCCCTGCCCCTTCTTCACAGGCCTGCGAATCATGGCATTTTGGGGGCATGGGGGCTTGGCCTAGTGATGGCATCCCCCCTCCAACGTGTTGTGTATTTGGAGACTGTCCTGCTGCTCCTCCCGCCGATGTCCTGTGGGTGGGGGAAGTTGGGGGGAGACGGAGATCACTGCTGCACTCGCAGAGGATGCAATATCCCTTTGTGTTTTTTAGCCAACCCCATTGCAGTTATTATAATGTCATTTAACATAATACCACAAACAGTGCCCAAAAATGACCAATCTTGCCTCACATGTTTTTCGTATGTGACTTTGAACCCCGCTGCCTTCTGGGTAAACCAGGCCTGAGCTCCTAGACATTTTATGGAGCAGTCATTTAAATAAACAGGAAGATTTTACTAGAGGAGCAATATAGATTACACATTTACATGGCCATCAGCAGAGATGGTGAATGCTTACCGGGGTCATCAGAGACATGAATGAGAGAGCTCTTGGGTTCCGATAATGCCCCTGTGATTTATATCAGGAAATCTAAGCAGACAAGAGTTAAACATGACAGTAAATGGAATTAAAAAGTTCTGGGCATAAATGAAGTTAAATGAGTCTCAGGGGCAGGAGGGGGGGGGGGGGGCACAAGACAGGACAGAGATAATGTTCTAGGCAGAGGCTGATTCTCAGCATCCAATAATGTATGTGGCTGATCAATGCTACTCGCTCTGCAACTGCCTGCGAGCCACGTTCCAACAGCAGCGGTAATCCAGGAGCTGCAGCTCCCAGCCCGAAGGAAGCGGTTATCTTCTTCTTACTTAATTTGAATATATCTCTAAGTAATACAGGCTATAAAATATGATTGATACCATGAAGGGCTGATGGACTCTAGATAATGTGCATCTACACCAGACTTGTGCGGCAACGATCGATAACACCGGCTAGCTGCAGTTATATCAGTGTGATTTGCAATATGATTTCTTAGACGGAGATGGGAATGTATCTCTGTGCAAGGAAAGGGCAGCGTAACTTTTAGCGATGATGATTAACTCCTATGTGGCAGACGGACCTTGCACGTTCCTAAGAACAAGACTCTCTCTTGCTGCCCGTAGATAAGAAAACTAGTTATGTGTTTCTGCAGTGCCGATACTATTATTAGTTTTAAGGTGAGTGATAGGGTGAGATGTGCTAAGCCTTGAAAAGTGATAAAATGGAGAGTGATAAACCACCAGCCAATCAGCTTCAACCTGTCATTTTTCAAACACAGCTTGTGACATGGCAGGTAGGAGCTGATTGGCTGGTGGTTTATCACTCGACATTTTATCACTTTTTAAGCTTAGTACATCTGTCCATAGTCTGTTGTCTCATAGGAGATGTATCAAGCCTCCTAAGGAGGACAGGTGGAGAGGTTGCCCATAGCAACCAACCAGGTTCTAGGTATTATAGAATGTACTTGATGAGTTATAGCTAGAAACCCCTAACGGACATTTTTCACACAAAACATATACAATGACATAAGCTGATTGATTGGGACTTTATTCCTCTCCACTATACCTCCATCCAAGGTTTGATACATCCCCTCCTTTGCATTCATGGCACACCACTGAGGGCGGTATGTATTCAAATACATTGCCACCCCTTGCTGGCGAAGACGCGGTGGCCGGGCCTTAGTACATTTGAAAATGCCGTAAAACCCCCGAAAATGGGGATTTTACTGCATTTTTCCGTAGGACATCCCGCCCTGAGCGGCTGGTGCAAGTAGCCTTAATTGAATTTGCATTTTGTACAGTTCATAATACTAAACCATTCTTGCCTACTCTTGAAAACTAGAATCAGGGAGTTTACAGCAGGATTCCTCCCTTGGTCCCTTTCCTGAGGCACCGGGTGCTATTCAATTGTTTCTGAGCCAACAGCCAGCAGATGGCGCCCAACAGAACTATTTAATTGTTAGCCCTCCAGGTTTGGCAAGCCCAAATGAGCCAAAGGTGAGCGCTCAAATGGGGTTTTTGTTGAGCGATGCGCCCATTAGTTTAGACATGTTCGGCTGCTTTATATAGCTAAATCCATTCCTAATCAGTGCAATAAAAACCATTGGGGGGTGATAAACAATGGAATTCCCCCCCACTTAGTGATATTCTGCGCTGTGTAGAATTCCTTCAAGTATATTTGTCTCATTGCACATATAAATGTATCATTCCTTATAAATAAAGTTTTGTACATTGAGGTACCACAGCGGGGCTGGTGGCACTGCCACAAACCCAGCGGCGGTCCTGGGATATTTATTTCTCTACTTCAAGATGTCATTTTGTAAAGCCAAATCACTTTTGATACTTTTATTTCCTGACATTTACAGCGGTTGTGTCAGCACTTATACTGCGGAAAGCTTGATAAATATCCCCTGTTAATGTGAAATGCCACCACCTCCTGTGAGCAACACAAACCGGTGAGACTTTCATTTTTTTTTTCTTCTTTCTTCAACCGCAGAAAAAAATGTTTAAATGCTCAGAAAGAATGAGAATCAAACAGTTTGCAAATACCAACAGCTCAATTATAGAAAAGATCTTTCCCCCCCTCACAGGCATTAACATTTTAAACACTCCCCCAGGAGACGCGAGAAATCGGAGCGGTGCTCTGTGCATTTTTCCTTTGGCTCCTTATCATTTCGCTCCATTCATGTTTTGTATTCCAAAATAACTGTTTTGCATCTCTTGTGTCATTTACCCAGTTCTGTTATCTGACATTCTTCATATATTCCGTTGCCTGCAGCTCCCGATGTATTTTTGTTAAAAGTACTTTTAATCTCCATCCATCCTATGATTAACCCGTTCTCCGAATTGCCGTCTCAGCTTTCTTATTGGGTGAAATGTGATCTAAACTCCTTTCAGAAACCCACAAGCATGTACTTATTATTATTACTAATAGATATTGCTCTTTTATCTGTCTTCTCCTTATTCTTTGTAGAAAGCTAGTTCTGAGGGGATTCAGTTATAATCCCGTTGGTCGAGATTCTAACTGGTGGAATTCCAATGTTGTGATCCAAACTGCCATCAGAACACTGGCAACGGAACTTAAAAACAGTTGACAGCCATCATCATCCCAAACGTAAGTATGTCAGGCAGGTTAGGGTCAAGCTGGAGAAACTTAGGGGGACTTAGGGTTAGGCTGCAGGGGGGGTGGAAAGGTAGGGTTAGGCTTCGGGAAGAGGGGGTTAGGTTTAGTCACATACAAGGGGTAGGGTTAAGGTTAGATTACAGGGCCGGATGTTAGGTTTAGGTGGCGGGATACTGGGGTTAGGCTTAGGCTGTCGGGGAAGGGTTACAGTCAGGATACAGGGAATAGAAGGGTTAGGGACTTACAAAGGGGAAGTTAGGGTTGCAGGGCCAGGCGTTAGGTCTAGGTGGTGGGGTACAGACGTAAGCCTTAGGCAATAGCGGGGAAGGGGAAGAGTTAGGGTACAGGGGATGGAAGGTTTATGGTTAGGCTGAGAGCACGGAAGGTTAAAGGGGGTAGGGGGAGAGTGTTAACTGACTTACGGTGCTCCTGTAAGGATTCTCTATATCAGGATGCCGGGTACGGTGTTTTGACTGCTGCCATCCCCACCAGGGAGATATACTGTATGTATACCATAACTACCGCTCAAAACTGATTGCCAGAGGTTACGGGGGAAATTACAAGAGGCTTCAAGCATTGTTGCATAAGGTTGGCATATCATTCTAAATATCTGTCTATAGCAGTGGCGTGCAGTGGGGTGAGGCAGGGGGGCACAGCCTTTCCTGTCATACTAACGTATACGCCAGAGTTTTGAGTTTATAAAGAATGTCAAAAATACAGAGAATATATAAAAAAATCTTATTTTTATTATTCTAATAATTTTTGTAGTCAAAACTCTGGCGTACAAAGTCCATGGCAGGTGAGGCAGTGCCTCACCTGGCTACCTTTTCTGCACATCTCTTATTAAAACTCAGCGAATCTCCAGCAGTATATACTGCTGCACTTGTGTATAATGCACACATGTACCCCATGGCTCATAAATTGTGTGCAAAGCTGGCTCTGTTACTTGCCAGGGACTCCTCAGCCATTTAGATATCAAGATATCGGAGGGAAGGCGCTTTGAAATGAGTGTGCCTATAGCCAAGCAGCAGTTAGAATAAAAGGGTAGTCACTCCCAATCGTAAGTAAGAAAGGTCAGGAAGGGTAAACTGCGCTAGATATACATTAGAAACATATCAATTAAAAATAGCATTTAATTAGTGACATCAGAATAAACAATGTATACGATAAAAAATACTAATAACAAACACTTGTTATGAGGGGGAAATAAAAAAATGAATTCATAAAATTGTGTGCGCTCAGTACAATGACATGAGCGTATAAATAGTCAGCCTTTGTGTATGGTGGTACAATGGTAAACCTCCGCTGGAACAAGTGGCAATCACTTCTTGTGTAGGATAGGGTGGCTATTTCTGTTGATCAAGGCAAGAACCTACGCGTTTCGCTGCTAGAATGCAGCTTTTTAAAGGATAAAGCTGCATTCTAGCAGCAAAATGCGTAAACGATTTATTTATTTTACATACAGTTTCGATGAATATTCAATTAAAGGAAAATTGAATGTACAATGACATGTAGCCATGTTCTGATAATTATTGGACTATCCAATTATGGCCTTTTGTTTGTTTAGAAACACGTAGGGTCCGCAAAAAGCCATGAACCTATGTGTTTTTGCAACACTGATTGGGGGGGCTTCTTATCGGGGATTTGGTTTTGCTTGCATTAGGCAAAAAGAGTGCAGGCAAGTATTTTGACCGGGACTGTGATAGGCTCTGTTAGGCTAAAACAATCAACTGGATGCCTTTTAACTCACAGTGATTATTCCAAATAAATATCCCAAACTCAATACAATCTGAAAACTAGGTTTTCACAATATTTTTTTTTTTTTGTATTTTCACCACTTACCTCGTCCCCCGGTGTCCACGCTGGCCATCGGATTCCTCTTCAGCACCATCCCCGATCCCAAGGATTCATTGCACAGGTGTGCTGGTGACGTGATCGGCACCCCCTGCGCACCCATGCAGTGCATCCTTGGGAATGGGGATGAGGACACCACGGGGGACAGTGGACATCAGGGGACTGTCAAGTCACTGCCAGGGGACCATGTGAGTATGTAAAAAAAAAAATCCAAATTCCGCAATAATCCCTTATACAAAATGCTCATGGTCCCGAGCATTTCGTATAAGGGATACTGAACCTGTAATTATAATTATTATAATTTTTTGGGCTTTAAGCCTCAAAAAAAAATTCACATTTTTACCACTGGCGAACACCTTGAAATGTTCTCATGCCATCAATTCCTGAACATTGTTTTGTATGTTGGCATTGTCCTCTATAACACATTACTAATTTTTTTTTTTAAGTGGAAAAAGTCAACTTTTTTATTTTTTAGAGCTTTGCTTTGTATTCATTGGTAATATAAGATTCATGTGAAACCCCATTTCTAGAGACTACAGTATCCTGAGCCATGTAATAGTCCTGGACACAGTAAGATTCCAAATATAATTATTTCATTTTCACCTTTCTGCCTTTCCCGTGAAGTCAGTACTGCCGTGTAACAGTGGCCATATTCGGAGACATGGATCCTTTTTTATTTATAGATTTAATAAGCTGCGAGTCAGCCCTTGATCTGACCTCCCACAAGTATCTCGTTTTGTATCCCCCAACGTTGACAAGGAAAGCAGAAAATGCTGAACATGATAATAGGAAACACGATAAAGGGAGACTGAAAAAGATGTCAGGGGAAGTAGTGAACATGAGATACCGATGGAAAAGGGGGAATAATAAGACAATGAGGATTAGTCAGCATTCCAAAATACGTTGCAACACGATTTTAATGGTTCTTAATTTCTAACGCATTTCGAAGCCTTAATAGGGACATTTAGAGGACTCTAAAAGTAATATGCTATATAAAGTAACAATGTTCCATTGATTGTTTTTTTAATGTGTCAGTCACAGCATGAGTTTGTCGAAGTTGAAAAGCGATGAAAAGAGACAGATAACGCGTTTCGCCTCTCTAGTTTTGAGAGTCGCGTGTAGCGGAGACAAATTGCACTTTTACCTGGGGGTTCTCCGTTCCTACAGCAATTATTCTGTGTTTAACACTGAGGCAGCCACATATAGAACAAAAAAATACCATCTCAAATTTTACCAAGATCATGGGGTAAATTCAATCAAAGTCGTATCCATACTGACGTTCTTTTGTCAGAATGGATCTGACAAGCCTTATTCAATTGAGCGCTAAAATCTGACTGTCAGACAGATTTGGCTGTTCCTGTAGCCGCCGTTCCTGTGTTCACTGCTCCTGTGCTCCCTGTACTGCGGCTGTCAGCAGTTCCCTGTGGGGAGCTGCTGGAGGAAGACGCACTGGCAGCATTCGGCCGGGGAGCCCTGCTGGGAGGACCGCCCGTCAGCGCTAGGATGGGTGAGCAACAGCAGCTAGAGGAGGCTGCGGGAGGAGGCAGCGGGAGTATGGCACTGGATGAGCTGCTGGTGCTTACCCGGCAACGGGCCTAATGTCAGATTAAGATTGACAGAAATGGGGCCAAAATCTGCTGGATTTGAGGGCAGGGGGGAGAGGAGGCTCCGGGACACCTGCTGCTCCCAGAACTTTATGGCCACAGCCGTGGGGGCTCGAGCAGCACTCACTCCCCGCTGCCTGGATCCCTGCTCCCAACTGCTTGCCAGTCTTTCCCATTGGGATGGGCCCTAGAATTGTTGGGCCCCTGGGCAGCTGCCCATAGTGCCCAATGGGACAAGCTATAAGAATTCAGTGTGAATTTAGAAAAAAATGTTAATAAAATTCCAGCAAAATGTGATAATTGAGTATACTGTACACTCAGTATATCAGTGCTGTACAGAGGAAAGGAATGTGGCTACAAGAAAATGGAAAACCTGGAACACAAAGGATCCCAAAGTTGTCTGCATCAGTCTGGCTCCTCCTAATTGTTCTAGGTGATGGGCACCAACCTAGGTTACTTAGTGATTAATGTCTCAACCGGAATCTGACTAGGGCAAGATAAAGTAGTCCATCATAAACACATCTTGTGCGTGATTCAGCATTTCTCGCTAAGCCGCGGTCATTTGCTCCTTAGCTAGCCCTGAAACGCCCCCACTCCTCGGTACCATGAACAAATCCTCTTGCATGTTGCCAAAGGGGAGAGAAATCATTCGATATTCGTCAACTGTTAAATGATTTCTTTCCCCTTCGGAAATAAACTGAACTGACTTTTATTTCCGCCGGTGTCCACTGAAGAAGGGGCAGGCGCTGACAGAAGCCACCTGCCCCTGGCAAGCATCGGCTCTTCTGCGTTCCTGGTGGAATGCCCAGTGTTTTCATTGGGACGTTCCCCTGCTCTAACCCCGCTTCTGCCCCTGCCTAACCCTGGCCCTCCCTCCCCGCAACGAATGGCCCAGCGAGTTACACCCGTTACGTTCAGTGTCAGGGTTTACACACAGAAATGCGTATATGTGCATCCCCCGACCATCGGGGCTGGAGCCAAATTCGGATCGCTGTGAGCGAAGCACTCTTCTCGGTTTTCTATGGATTAACAAAACATTTGCATTTCATTGGCTTCTTCCTTACCTCCCACTTGTCCTAATTTCCTTGAGACAAGTCCCTCGTGTCCTGCAATAGAGATGGGACTTCATCCATGAGTGATTGTTTTTAAGAAAAATATAATTATTTCCCCAATTAGTCACATGATACCGTTGGGAAGTATTCTCTCCAACAACCCAACACCAATACCATAAGGACAACCATATTGCCTGCCTATAAAGTCCCCCACTAAAGTAGCGACATCACTGAGGCACGAGGCACTAGCTCCCATTGCTGGTATAGGGCTAGATTCTCTAAACTTCAAAAGTGATTAAATGGAGAGCATACCTCCCAACTTTTGTAGTTGGGAGGTCGGGACGTTCGCACGGCGAAGCCGCGCGTGCTCCAAAAAAGGGGGCGCGGCCTCGAGCAAAGGGGGCGTAGCCTCGCGGGATGACGCGACCTCCGGTCACGCCCCCGTTTTGAATAGACGCTTTGCGCATGCGCACAGCGTCTATTCTTGGCAGGCTGGGGGGCTCCCAACTGTCCCCCCCACCGCGGGACAATGGCGGCACCGGGCGGGACGAGGGAAGGTCCCCGAATATCGGGACGTCCCCGCGGTAAGCGGGACAGTTGGGAGGTATGGGAGAGTGATAAACAGCCATCCAATCAGCTCCTACCTGCCATGTCACAGACTGTGTTTGAAGAATGTCAGACAGAAGCTGATTGGCTGGCTGTTTATCACTCTCCATTTAATCACTTTTTAAGCTTAGAGAATCTGGCCCAAAGTGAGGTGGAGTGGGCTATGCCAACCCAAAAGTTTGCCGCCCCCCCAATTTACAGAGCCATAAATGGAGTTCTGTGAAGTCTATCATCCTTTTACTTCAAACACAGAAGCCGCCGTTAACACACCGTTTGCAGCCCTAGCGCAAGGAGGAATTTGCTGACTTATATACATTTTGCATAAAAACGTTTGAGATCCTACAGCTCCCTTTTATCATAACAGGACTGATCTTTGTAAACCCTCACAGACCAAGGAGTCTACCCTCGGCCTTCTGGGAAATCAGGTCAGGTACCATCAATGGGAACTCGGTTTTGGTTGCTATGCAACCATCTCTTCAGGTTTATGTTTCTATTATATTACATCCACAGGAATACAGGAATAAAGAGAGACCTCCTGTTAACAAGCTTTTCCAGTGGCCTATTAACCCTTATTGAATACTGGATTGCAGTGTCCAGGTCACTAAAGAACTCAGTGGGTACGAGGACGGACACAGGGCCATTGCGGCGTCATAAGAACAGAATAGGCCGATGGATACACAGATAATGCATTGATGCAATAGAGGAAAAATGCAACGATGAAATAGTTGGTACTGCCAGCAGTTGTTATTTATGGGTTAATTTTGTTGCAACGCAATATATTTATTAACTGTTTTGCAACGACTTTGTTAGTCTGGTACGGAATGTATAAACCCTGTAGGCAGCTAGTGAATACAATTAATTCATGTACAAAATGACATTTTAAATAATTGCATAGGGGGCAGGATCTCAAATCGTACAGCCTCTAGGGGAAGCTGCCAACAGGCTCCTTACAAATGGCCTCTACCATACAGAGTGTTCAGTGTATCTTTATTGTAGACATTCAAATGGTTGCTAATTGGCTTGTGATATTTTTTATTGGATGAGGCCAATTATACAAATAATTTGCCTAAATAAAGTCAATATAATCCATGGTTCCATTACAGGCACATCTGTTCAAGAATCTAGTTTTACATTTTTTTTTTAAAGATATTTAAAGGTAAATAAAATCATTTCTAATGCACTTTCTATAGAATTTTTTTTTTCTAACTTTTTTTTTTTTTTGGTTTTCTTGGACTTATTTAAAAAAAGAAAAAAAAAGTAACCAAACCTCCCCAAACAAATTGGTTAAAAATAATCATCATCATCGCAATAATGTTTTTATAACACACAATTTAGACACAAATTCCAAAAGAGAATAAAGCAAAGTATAAAAAAAAATATTTGATGGCATGTACCAATATATGAAGATAAATATTAACAAGCAAATAAACCCACTATTATACACCGTATAAGATGGATGCATTGACTGTAAATTAGAGTTTCCCATTGACCCCCCTCCGCTATAATGGACTTGCAACACACCCCTACAGACTGACGGGTGCAGGATGACTGACCGACAGTGGGGATTCTGACAGTCATTATGCCAACTTCGGAATCCCGACTGTTAAAACCCGGACATAAGGGCAGCGGGCCACTAGGTGGCGAGCACAGCGAGCCACTGTGCCTGCAGCATGGGCAGCATGGCAAGCGCAACGACCCGCAAGGGGCTTATAGTGTGTACACACGGTACAATTTGCCTTCCGATGTTGACGATATAGTGCAGATCTGCACTATATAGTCAGAATTGTATGTAAATCGGATGTGCCTTGCGATCCGATCCCGATCGGATCGTGGATCGCATCTTAAGGCACATCTGACCGTGTGTACACCGATCAATCATTTATCTGAATTATTACACCCAGATATCTCCACCCATAAAGCTTCAGTGCTGTCCCCATTACTCATTAGTCATATCTTTTATGAATGGATTCAACGTGGGTTACCATACAGACAGACCCCACCACCAATTTTATTTTCCCTATCCTTCCAGAAAATAGTATAGCCCTCTATATTTACTGCATACTTACCTACTTTTAAATACCCAACTAGTTGCAGGGAGATTTTAGTTGGTAATAGAATTTTGCACAGCGTCCCATTGAGGTGGCGTGTCATGCTCCACCCAAAGGGCATGTCTAGTTCCATATATGGAGAGATTGTGAAAAGAGATTGTGAATGTGGCACCTAGAAGCGTGGGTGTGTACTGATACATCTGAGAGGAATCTTTTAAAATGACTTATATCCAAATGTAGATGAGCCCCAAAGCAGTTAGTAAGAGATACAATACTTGGTAAAGTGCTGGGAAATGGTGCTGATGATTCAATGTAAATGTATCTGTCTCTCATTCCGTTTTCCCTCAAAATTGTAACAGTGTAATGTGGGCTAGGTGACATGAGGGATATTGTTAGTCTAATGAGGGAGAGGGGGAGATTGCTGCTATGTCAGGGAGTCTCCTGCTGATTGCAGTAGGGGAGGTAACTATGATGTAACAGTGTAATGTGGGCTAGGTGACATGAGGGACATTGCTAGACTAATGAGGGAGAGAGGGAGATTGCTGCTATGTCAGGGAGTCTCCTGCTGATTGCAGTAGGGGAGGTAACTATGATGTAACAGTGTAATGTGGGTTAGGAGAAATGAGGGAGATTGCTAGAGTAATGAGGGAGAGAGGGAGATTGCTGTTATTTCAGAGAGTCTCCTGCAGAATACAGGATGGGAGGTAACTATGATGTAACAGTGTAATGTGGTCTAGGTGACATGAGGGAGATTGCTAGACTAATGAGAGAGAGAGGGAGATTGCTGCTATGTCAGGGAGTCTCCTGCTGATTGCAGTAGGGGAGGTAACTATGATGTAACAGTGTAATGTGGGTTAGGAGAAATGAGGGAGACTGTTAGACTAATGAGGGAGAGAGGGAGATTGCTGTTATTTCAGAGAGTCTCCTGCAGAATGCAGGATGGGAGGTAACTATGATGTAACAGTATAATGTGGTCTAGGTGACATGAGGGAGATTGCTAGACTAATGAGCGAGAGAGGGAGATTGCCGCTATGTCAGGGAGCCTCCTGCAGATTGCAGTAGGGTAGGCAGCTATGATTTACTGGGAATCATTGCACCATGTCTCTGTAATTCCTATCATATCATATTGCTCCTTCCTAGCTAATAGTTTAAGGTCACCATTTTTTGCATTAGCAAGTAAACATTTTAGTCTGTAACCTCCTTGGGGCCTACTAACATCAACAGATATTATAACAACATTTCCAGCACAGTCATGTTCCGATCGCTGCATTTGAACTTGGATATTGTGTTTTCCATTTCCTCATATCACTATGTGTAATCAGGGCTCATTTCTGGATGATTGCTTCCTCTTATATGTACAGCAAGTTTAATTTTTTCAATCAATTCCTACATACTTACAATTCACCATTTTCCAAGCTCAGCTGAACCACCCTCACTTGTACCGTAGCTGAATTCTTTTTAATGTTAATCGCACTTGGATATTCTGCCGAAAATTCTTCTTTATGCAAATGAAACTGAATGTTTCCTTACAAGAGATGGACAAGCTGGGATCCAACATTGCGACCACGCAGACGGCCAATGGAAGTGAGGGCTACAATATCAGGTAATACCCTTGGCTCTACCCTCCCTGAAATTAGGGATGACAAGCCCCATTTCTAGGAACACAGGCCTCCTCTGCCCCCTCAACAATGCTAGAGAGTAAAACTATCGGTGACATTGCATGAGCAGAACAGGCCAAGGGTCATGAGTCACAACTGGGCCTCAAATTAAGATGAGTCCATTTTCTGATGGGCCCCAAATGTAATAGGAACCGCTGGCAGATTATTCCCAGTGAAAGCGGGCGCACTGTGTTGTCCCGCTGACAGATGGTGCTCAGAGTCATAAGAGAGCATTATAAAATCATATTGTCCAATAAACATTGGACACCGCAGCTGTCAGGGCTGCTGAGTGTCCTTTTCAAAACTGTTCTGTGAAATATTAGCTTTATTGTACATTTGCACCGCGGGATTGCCATTCTACACTGCATTTGTAAATTCACATTTTAGGGAAGATAAAATCTATGACACTACTGGACAGTTGTTTCTTCTGTACGGTGTAGATGGAACGGAACTGGGAACATTTATGGCGAAATGCAGATGGCAAAATGCGTGGAAGGCCACGACCAGTGCCACAAAATTTGGAAAATCCATCTCCCCTGGGAGATTTTTATTAGAGCTTCATAAATCCTGAATCTTCGCTGCACTTTGAAATACGGTGGCTGCTTTATTAATGTACTGATAAAAGGATTCCTCTCCTTGTAATTATGCTGGCTCATGACAGAAATTAACCCTCTCTCTCTCTCTCTCTCTCTCTCTCTCTCTCCTCTCTCGCTTTCTCTTTCCTGGCATTCTTTTCAAAGTTCTATCATTTTTTTTTTATCTGTTCCTCCTCTTTATTCTCCGCCGCTTGCTCCCTCTTTACCGTTTTACTTTTTTCCCTGCTATAATTTCCCTCTTTCCTTTGTTCCTTATCTTCTCGCCGCACGTGTCTCTTATATTATATCCTGTTCTGCCAATGATGGAATAAAAAAAATGTTCTCTTTCTCCCAGCTTCGGCGTTTAACCTATTGTCGCCTCTGAGGTACCCTCGCTATGGATTTACTCTGGTGCTGAGATAATGTGCTGTCGTTTCTAACACAGACTGAAAAAAAAAATGAGGGAAAACAATATCAAAGGAAAACCTTGGCAGGATGTGGAAATTATCTGAACATGAAAATGGAAAATACAGCACTTTTACCTAAATGCATTGTATATCTTTTAGCCGTGGGCAACGTCAGACTGAAATATATACAGTGGGTCTCCCACATGGGGTATATTGCTGTGCTAAAATTCACTTTGTCACGAGCACACGCGTTTTACACAGACATTGCAGATGCACTGGCATATTTATAATGGGTACAGTGTGTACGGTGCACATGGGCTCCCCTTGTTCCCGCCACACACCCTGCACCCGTTTTTTTTTTATACTAACCCTTCGGAGTCCTGCGTCGGTGGCAGAAATTACCACAAAAATGGTGTGCGGCCATTTTTACAGTGCTTCATGCATGCACAGTAAGAAAATCACTGGTAAAATGGCTGCCACACCATTTTCCTGTAGACATGAGAATGCGCAGTAGACTCTGGGACAGTGCGCATCGGAATCTTGTCAAGTATTAAATTATATATAAAATAACCGCATGCAAATGCACCTGCCGCCTCTACGCAGTGGATGCAGCCGCTCTGGGCGCTTGACCAATGAGCACGGCTTATCGTTTCCTTAAGCAGGGAGAAGAAGGCGATAAGGCAGGCGGAGTGTGGCACAGACACAGATGATTAGAATACTGGGCGTCAGGCCATCTCCTCTGAATAAATTATATTTATTTATTTACCAATCCTTTATGTGCATTTGTTGCAATCACTTCTTATAAATCACTGGAACATAAATCACTTGAACACATTGAATGGTTGGCACATAATTCTTATTTATTGTTTTATATTTTCACAGACTTATGGGGAGAGCTGAAGATCAATGGCCTCAGAAGCCGGCATTCATTAGCTACCTAATGGGTTGCCACCGCCTGTGCTCGCCCCTCCCTCGGTCCTATTGCTGTTGCATTATAAGCTCCTCCCACCTCTGTGGGGCATTCATTATTTCTCTTTTTTTTTTAAATAATTATAGCTCATGACATGACATAACGAGAAAAACTCATGAAGATCCTTTTCTTGTGTCAGCCTTTTCCCATGTCGATATTCTGCTTGTGTTGACCTTTTGTCAGTCTACCTAGTGCATGTCAACTTTTTTGCCAATGTTGACCTACGTCCTACTGCGTGTCGCCCTTTTGGGGATCGACCTATTGACTTCTACCTAGGACACTGTAGACCGTTGGATCCACACCTGATGTGGGGAAGGGACTGTTATGAATGGAAGGGAAGGAATGAGATTTGCAGTAAATGACAATAAATAGATAGACCAGTATTCTACACCCCCTGTGATTTGTACAATACCTTGTCTCATGGTTAATGGATGTTAAATATCCAGGATTGAACCTGCATTAATCTCTGTTGGCCTCGATGGCTCTTGTCATGTACCTAGTTTGACAAATGACTTCCAGGAATCTTAAATACTAGCATAAGGACAGAAAAGATAATCAGTCACTTTGTACGCTGTAAGCAGAGAGAGGCCCAGATCTTTATCTATCTATCTATCTATCTATCTATCTATCTATCTATATATATAATGTGTGTGTGTGTGTGTGTGTGTGTGTGTGTGTGTGTGTGTGTGTGTGTGTGTGTGTGTGTGTGTGTGTGTGTGTGTGTGTGTGTGTGTGTGTGTGTGTGTGTGTGTGTGTGTGTGTGTAGTCTTGAACTTGTCTAGCACTGACCTGTCTGATCCCCACTGTACTGTATCATCTATTCTGTGTGGATGTTCTATCCAATGTACAGCATTACAGAACCCTTGTCACCCCATATATATATACAATATAAACACTGAGGTACAACAAATCACATTATTTTGGAAATGTACTATCACTGAATTACTGTAACTAAAAACATTACCTGATATGAGGGAAAAAGGATCATTGATGTAAATGGAACGATGAGTTTCTGAGGGAAATCACTATCATTAAAGAAAATGAGACCATGCATTTCTATGGGTGAAGTACTGTCATTGACGTAAATACAGCCAATGCTTTTATGGGTTATCATTGCAGTAAATGAGAATACTGGGAAAGTGCTATTATGGGGTAAAGGAAACCAATGCTTTTATGGATAAAGTACAGTACTATCATTGTAGTAAAGGAACCAAACATTTTTATTGGGAAAGTACTAATATCATTAAAGTAAAGTAGACCATGCATTTCCAATGGGAAAGTAATATCATTGTAGTAAAGGAGACCAAGCATTTCCATTAGGAAAGTACTATCATTGTAGTAAAGGAGGCCAATCATTTCCAATGGGAAAGTACTATCATTGTAGAAAAGGAGGCCAATCATTTCCAATGGGAAAGTGCTATCATTGTAGTAAAGGAGGCCAGTCATTTCCATTAGGAAAGTACTATCATTGTAGTAAAGGAGGCCAAACATTTCCAATGGGAAAGTACTATCATTGTAGTAAAGGAGACCAAGCATTTCCATTAGGAAAGTACTATCATTGTAGTAAAGGAGACTTAGTATTTCCAATGGGAAAGTACTATCATTGTAGGAAAGGAGGTCAATCATTTCCAATGGGAAAGTGCTATCATTGTAGTAAAGGAGGCCAGTCATTTCCAATGGGAAAGTACTATCATTGTAGTAAAGGAGACAAAGCATTTCCAATGGGAAATTACTATCATTGTATTAAAAGAGACAAATTGTTTCCAGTGGGGAAATAGTATCATTGTAGTAAAGGAGAATTGGAAAAATACTGTCAAGTAAATGCAACCAAACATAGCTTTTATGGGTAAAATAGTATCCATCAAGTATATGAGATAGTGACTATAAGTGGGGAAGTAATATCATTAACATAAATGCAAACATGAAAAATTAATTTAACAATAAATAATAAATATACTTTCAGTCCTGCAGATTCCGTGTCACCTGTGCATTATATTATCATTTTCTGATCAATGACAAACGACCGTTCCCCATTCATAACTCCATTAGGGTTTAGAAGCAAAAAGTGAGGAGAAGGATTGAAGTAACGGACTGGGCAAAGAAAGGGGCCCATGCTATGCTGGGTGTCTATCTGAACTGGCTATGAGGAGTGGCTGGAACAAGCTATGCTGGATGGCGGGCTGGAACCGGCAGTGCTGGGTAGTAGGCTGGAACCGGCTGTGCTGTGTGCCAGGCTTGAACTGGTTATGCTGGGGAGGGGGAGTTAGGAGTCCCCTTGTCCCTTGCTTCTCTGTTCAGCAAAGCAGTTGGGAAGAGATGCTGTGTGCACAGAGTCTATTCACGAGAGACAGAGGCACTGGGGGCGTGGCCAGCAGCTCACAGAGCGCCTGGCATTTCCCCACAGTGACAGAAAAGGGGAGGTGATTAGGATAATCATGATGTTGGGAGGTATGGTATACAGTGTTGGATTGGGGAACGAAGGGTCCATCACGGGGAATTCTGCTTTTTGAGGTGCTTTTATGGGTGTGGCCAGCCACCAAAGATGGGTGTGGGACCTGTTGTATATTACACACGGTCCCCTTCTTCTCTTATTATGCCCCCAGTGGTCACCGCCACCTTTCCTTTTACAGCTTTCCATTGCTTAATCCCCAATAAATGCTGTGACTTCATTCTACAATACACACAGGGAAAGGACACAGTTTGTATTACTGTATGTGTTAGAATACATATAATTTTTTTGTAATAAGGATGGGGTTAAGGTGAGAGGCCCCGCTGATCAAACTGTGAGAGATGCTGACCCAGATTGTGCATTACTCAATCTAATATGTTCATGATGTTTGCCTATGTATAACTGCAGGAGAAGAAGAATTCGCAGATCCCTCTATTGTTGGTCTCCAGATAAATTATTTATAAAAGGTGCGCAAATGCTGACACGTAGCGGTAATCTTAGACGGCTCATTGCTGAATGCAGTATTCTGCTGTGACTACGAGGCTCAGCCTTAACTTCAAGGGCTCGGCTTAGTCATCCAGAAAATATTATGATCCATATGTCCCTTTGTTCTGTCGGATTGTTATTCATACATAAACACTCACCGGCAGCAGCAGCAGCATAATAGTGACACATATATTACTGGATATGATGATGTGCTGCTGTAACTGTCTAAATGGGAATCTCAGCCAGGATTACCGGCTGATGATCAGGCATCTGAACCTTCACAATCACGCAATGTGTCTTCCCGAACAGGAGGTTCTCATTGTTGTGTGATTTCAACAGGCATGTCCCAGCGACAGCACTACACGGGAGCATTACAAGCGCTCATCATAATATGCCTACAATAAATGTGTATGGTCCGATCACGGTCTAACAGAGATCTGTCTGTAGCTTTCCAAGGGTCAGTCACACTGATAAATGGCCCAGACTGTCTTTTATTTCTTAGACTCCTCCCCTCACCTCCCAGACTGACAGGCTAGTGACACACCCACCCTGCTTTTACCAAGGAGTGCTTCACAGGTTGATCATGGACGTGCTTTCAGCTGCACCAGACTGCAGGGGAGAGGCGCACTGCAGGCGGCAGGGCAGGATTAAGCCTTGGGAGGGCCCAGGGTGTTAAGTCTGTAACTTATATTATATCAAACCTTCATGAAGGAGGACACAGGAAGTTCAGCATGCTTCTTTACTCATAAACTGCAGGGCAGGAACTACATACATTACAGGTATTCATACGCCAACTTATACACAAGAAAATAAGATCTGTTATATCCTTCCACGGGATACTTACACAGCAATAGGAACTATATACACCACACTCCTCCCAACTTAGATAAAAGCAAACAATTTGTAAATGTAGCACTACACAAGGTATATGTTACCCCAGAAGGCTACAAATCAAGCCTTTGGGGTGCCTTACGAACTCTGTCTGGGTAACGATGTTTAAATTCCCTAGCGACAGTCTGTTCCACTGAAGTCACACCAGAAGGTTCAGGGTCAGTTGTTGTCACTAGGGGAACCTCTTGTTCAGGTGACTCCATTCTAGGCATAGGAACAGTCTCTGTAGTCAACCCAGAGGGGTATACATTTTCCTCAGTGTCAGGAACAGTCTCTGTACCAGGCCCATGGGGGTAAACATAAACCCCTACATCACTAGCTTGGCTGTGTCCAGATTCCGACTCACAAGTCATCTGCCTCCTGGCCTCAATTATTTGATCAATGTGTCGACGCCACAATTCCCCTCCAACTTCAATCACATACATCAGTGGGCCAGATTTTGAAGAAACTATGCCCGGTTGCCATTTGTCTCCTCTGTAGTCACGGACAAGCACCTCTTGACCAATGTCGAAGGATCGTGTAGGTTTCTGGTAAACAGTTTGAAACTGTTTGTTTTGTACCTTTCTTCTCACATCTGGTTTTATCAAGTCCCATTGAGACCGCAAGTTTCGCTGCATAAACAGCACAGCAGGCGGTTGACCAGTAGTAGAGTGCTCAGTTCTACGATATATGAAAAGGAAGTTGTCAATCTTATGTTGTAAAGGCAGATGTTCCTGGTGTGCGGACTTGATAGCCTTTTTGAATGTTTGTACAAATCTTTCAGCCAACCCGTTAGTGGCCAGATGGTGTGGGGCTGATGTAAAATATCTAATGCTATTATCTCGCATGAACTTTTTGAATTCATTCGACACGAATTGTGGTCCATTGTCGCTGCATACTTGCTCTGGTAGACCATTTCTGGCAAAGATGGTTCGCAGAACAGCAATTGTTTTCTCAGACGTAGTGGATTTCATATTTATTACCTCTGGCCATTTTGAATGAGCGTCCACTGCAATAAGAAACATACAATTCATGAATGGACCAGCAAAGTCGATATGTACCCGCTGCCATGGAGATGATGGCCATTCCCAGGGGTGCAGCGGGGCTGTGGATGGTGAATTTTGAACTCCTTGACACCCTTCACATCCTTTTGTCAATGTTTCGATTTGCCCATCGATTCCTGGCCACCACACATAGCTTCTAGCAAGACTCTTCATTTTTACTGTGCCCAGATGCCCCTCATGTAAATTTTCCAACACTCTTTTTCTCAGTTTGGGCGGTATTACCACTCTGGAACCACACAGCAGAGTTCCTTGACAGACAGAAAGTTGATCCCTCCTGGCTGAAAAACCATAATATTGAGCATTGCCATGTTTAGGCCAACCTTTGAGAGTTAATTCCATTACTTTAGATAAGACTGGGTCTTTCCTTGTTTCCCGATTGATCATGTCATTGGTTATAGGTAGCTGTTCTATTAACATATTGTGATAAATGTCCAGGTCATCTTGGTCACTGGCTTCATTGCCTTGGGGCAAGGGAGAACGTGATAGACCATCAGCGTTGCCATGTAGTTTTGTTCCTTTAAACTCAATGTCATATGAGTGTGCACCCAGGAATAATGACCAACGTTGAAGACGAGCAGCAGTCATGACTGGAACTCCCTTTTGGGGGTTAAAAATTGACACCAATGGTTGATGATCAGTTACTAATGTGAACCTTTGTCCGTACAAAAATTGATGAAATTTCTTCACTCCCCATACTAGACTTAAGGCCTCTCGATCAATTTGACCATAATTCTTTTCTGCTGCAGTCAAGGACCGTGAGGCGAATGCAATTGGTTTCTCACTTCCATCTCTTAGTTGATGTGACAACACTGCTCCAATGCCATATGGTGAGGCATCACATGCCAGTCTGATCGGCAGTGTTGGATCAAAATGAGTAAGGACTTTATCAGATGTAATCAATCTTTTTGTTTCTGCAAAAGCTTCCTCACAGTCTTTTGTCCACTTCCAACGAGCACTTTTCTGTAATAAGGCATTTAGTGGGTGTAGGACTGTGGAGATGTCTGGTAAGAACTTGTGATAATAATTGACTAGACCCAAGTAAGATCTTAGCTGCGACACAGACTGGGGCCGGGGTGCTTGCAGTACTGCTTCAATTTTGTCAGCCGACTTGTGTAGACCCTCTCTATCGATTACATGTCCACAGTAGGAAATGCTTTCTTGGAAAAATGCACATTTGTTTTTATTTACTCTGAGTCCATACTCCTGTAGTCGATTTAATACTTTCTCCAAATTATTTAGATGGTCCACGTCATCTTTGCCTGTTACAATTATGTCATCCAGGTAACATTGTGTTCCTGGTATTCCTTGTAGGACTATATCCATTGATCTCTGCCATAGTGCTGGGGCTGAAGATAGTCCAAACACAAGACGGTTATATTGTAATAAGCCTTTGTGTGTGTTGATGGTAAGATATTTCTTGGACGCTTCCTCAATTTCCATCTGTAAGTACGCTTGAGCTAGATCAATTTTGGAAAAGCGGTCACCCCCTGAAAGAGATGCAAAGATGTCCTCTATTTTGGGCAAAGGATACTTTACGGTTCGTAGCACTGGATTTATTGTCATCTTGAAATCGCCACAAATTCGGATACTTCCCATTTCATCCTTCTTTACTACTGGAACTATAGGCGTAGCCCATTCACTCCATTCCACGGGGGAGAGTATACCAGTGTCTTCTAATCTCTGTAATTCCTTCTCAACCCTTGGTCGAATAGCATATGGTATTGTACGAGCTTTATGAAACTTTGGAACTGCCTGTGGATCCACCTCTATATTCGCCTTGATGCCCTTTAATGTGCCAATTCCTTCTTGGAAAATGGATTGTACAGCATCCAACAGTTTTGAGAGCCCTTTAGTAGCTGCATCACTGCTAGATACATTGGAGGTGGTAGACTGTAACGTGTGAATGGAATGCCAGTCAAGTTGAATTTTCCTTATCCAATCACGACCCAATAGTGCCGGCCCACCCTGTGGAAGTACGTATAAATACAGTTCATGATTATTGCCTTTGTATTTCACAGAAACCTTTATCTTTCCCAGTGGAGACACCAGTTCGCCCGTGTATGTGCGGAGATTCACTGATGTTTTCTTCAAAGGAATTGTAGCAAATAAGCGTTTGTAATCCTTTGCATTTATCACTGACAGAGCAGCGCCTGTGTCTAATTCCATTTTTAAGTCAATACCTGCTACTTTTAAGGTGACCCACATCACTTGGCACTCTTTTGACGTTACAGAGTGCACATCTAGGCTGCCTAAGCCTTTTTCTGTCCCAGTACTATCAGTAGAGTCGGATTCATTGTCGGTTACCTTATGCACCTGGGGTGTTGTATATTTTCTCCCAGAGGCTTTATATGCTTTTGAGCGGTTGGGTGTTTTCCCCGACTGACATGTCCTTTCAATATGGCCTCTTTTCTTACAATTTCGACATACGTTGTCTTTAAACCAGCACTGACTGGCTTCATGTGAGGACTTCCCACAGCAGGCACAGGGCTGTCTCTGATTCCAATGAATTGGAGTGGTAGAACATTCTGGAGCCTTCTGTTGCAATTCTGATGCATCTCTGGTTGCAGTCTCCATTGAAATAGCTATGGATAGTGCACTCTCTAAGGTCAGTTTAGGCTCAGCCAGCAATTTCTTTTGTGTATTTGTACTTATCATCCCACAAACCAATCGGTCTCTTAAGGCATCTGATAACCCTGCTCCAAACTCACAGTGTTCAGATAACTTTCTTAATGCAGCAATGTACTCAGACACACTTTCACTTTCACTTTGATTTCTTCTGTGAAACCTGAATCTTTCAGCAATCACTAATGGTTTTGGGTTTAGATGCTTTTGTAAAATGTCCACAATGTCAGTGAATGACTTGGTGGCTGGCTTCTCAGGTGTTACTAAACTCCTCAGTAAACTGTATGTTTTGGCCCCCATCACACTTAGTAAGACTGCTACTTTCTTGTCAGCCTGCACACAGTTAGCATCACAGTACAATTCCACTCTCTCAATATATGTAGCCCAGTCCTCTATAGCTCCATCAAAAGCAGCTATTGTGCCAATATATCCTGACATCTTGCCTTAATGTCCTCTTTCCTCTCTTCTGTATAGAAAGAATGATAGAACTCACGTGCTCCTGTATTCAGTGATGGCTGTCTGCATGTGCTGCCCTTTTTCACCCCACAATTGTGTAGAGTCAGTCCTTTGGCATTCCACTGATCACTGGAGCAATACTGAAGAATAGGTTTTATCCTCGTCGCCCGTGTTAAGTCTGTAACTTATATTATATCAAACCTTCATGAAGGAGGACACAGGAAGTTCAGCATGCTTCTTTACTCATAAACTGCAGGGCAGGAACTACATACATTACAGGTATTCATACGCCAACTTATACACAAGAAAATAAGATCTGTTATATCCTTCCACGGGATACTTACACAGCAATAGGAACTATATACACCACACAGGGGGCAATTAAGAATTGTGGGGCCCAGTGGGAAGGGGCGGTGGCATCGAGAGGGGGGAAGGCGGGTACTTTTTACCAGGCTCCCCATCCCTCATTGCAGGAAGCCGGGCAGTGGGGAGAGAGATTATAGGCTGCAGCACAGCCTCTCTCACCAGCTCAGCACACACAGCTGTAGCTGTCTCTCTCTCCCTCTTGTTTATATTTTTTTTTCACAGGGGCGTGACCACACCCCTTCCCAGAGGCCCTTCCTAGTCCCCACGCCCCCCTCTATTTTACCAGGGCCCACCGACATGTCAGTGCGCCTGGAAGGGGGGGGTGTATATATTATATTGTGCATCCAACTTTTTACAGCACTATGGAGATCAAGGAAGATGCAGTAACTGTACATGGATACCTTGCAATGCTGTGTCTTGTACTTCAGAACCCCGTTAGTAGACAGGCGTCTTATCATGCAGGTCTACCAATGGGAGTGGCTGAGTAGCACGGATCTTATTTCTCGCATGGACACAGGGAGTTGTAAAGTGAATTTACACAGTTTTGTTGATTTAGAATAATTTTTGCTTGGAGCGAAATAGGCGATTCAAGGCAGAAACGTTCTATTCTGAGACTTGCATACAGGTAGACCTGTTTAAGGTGCGGCCTGTGCAAATGCTAATACAAATGGGTTATCCCTGATGAGACCCAAGGGCTGATGGCTGGGCACTGTAACACAATGCTGATTGGATAATATGCATCAGCTGATCGGTGGGAAACCAGGAAGTGTACAGAGAGCAGCGGCGTAACTATAGCACAGCACGGTGCTATAGTTAAACCCCCCCCCCCCCGCAGACTTACCTATCTCGCTGGTCCCGGCGGCTCCGTTCTTCTGCTGAGGACCACCACAAAATGGCCGCCCCCCATATAGCACACAGTTCTCTAAAACTGTCTGCTGTATGGGGGCGGCCATTTTCTGGTGGTCCTCAGCAGAAGAACGGAGCCGCCGGGACCAGCGCGCGATAGTTAAGGCTGGGGGGGTTTGCATGGGCGGGGGGGTAGGGGTAGGCGGCGGCGGGGGGGGCCCCCCTAACGGCGGGGGGGTGCGCAAAACGTAGCTACGCCACTGACAGAGAGATGCAGCAATATTGTGGAACAACTCATACTGTAAGTACAATTCCCTTTGTTTGCAGTGAGTAGGGTTGGACTGATTTGTCTTATTGGCCCTCCTGCACCTACTAACAATACTAATGAGGATTTCCTCATCTCCTTATAGACTAGAACAGAATTCCAATATAATATAATATTATTTCTATTATTAATTTCCTAGTATTGAGCCTCATTTTAACTTGCTGTAACAACCAGTCTCTCCTCCGCAGAAATAGGAGCCCTCATATTGGTGCACTCCTTCTGGATATAGGAAGTTACCAGACCAAGCAATTCCGGGAATGTGTCCTCATCCATTCAAAGGAAATTGCGGTAGTCACTGGGGTGGGTATCTGTAATCTCCGTCAGCAGCGTCATGTGGGAGCGAGTGTCCCTCCTCATGAGCCACTCCTTGCTCCAACACGATCTGACCAGCCTCCTCCTTCGGGCCGGATCCCTATTGCGTTTCAACTTGAGATATACGTAGGACAACGCAAGTTTGTAACGATAGGAATCCATGCTGATCAAAAGCTCAAAGCACACTTTGCTAACAAGCAAAAGAAATGCAGTTCACCAGGGAAAAACAGGTATAAACCAAGCCTCTCCAACAGCAAAACTGCACTGAGCTAAAATGGTGGATGCCTTTTAACCTCTTTTTAGTCACACCCATTATTTAAATTTCATAGGGCAGAAGATCAATCTACTGTGTTTTTGGAGGAACGACCAACGATAATGACTCGTTTTCTAGCAATCGTTAGCTCAATCGTTTAACATTTGACAAGAAATCGTTTCTTCAGGAGTTCAGAGCAAATCGTTAACGAGATCGAATCGTTGGCCAAATCTATCCGTGTGTACGCACCTTAAGGTTTGGATGTTTTAGTAAACCATAAATCCTCCCCCCCCCACCTACCCCGCACGGCGGAGGAGAGAGGCTGATGAAACATAGACTAAAGACCCGGACCACTATGAGAATTCCCGTGAACCGCACAGATGCTTTTAAAACATGTCATCCTCTTTTATTGATCAGATTTAAAAGCACACAATTCCTCCTTGGCGGCTTGGTCTAGCTCCTACCTCCGCTGCATTTCTTACTGTCTGAATCGCCAGGAGGTTCATGAATTACAAATTGGCCAGCAGTCTCACAAATAAAATGATCAACCCATTGTACGGCTGAGCTCAGCGAGGGGAGGTCAGGGGCTAAAAGGCAGATTACAGAGCTAGAAAGCCGGAATATTAGATTTATAGGTCTTGCCTGAAACAAGAGTGCTATTTATCCCTGGATCAGACACTGCAACATTTCTACTTAAATTGGCATCGGGTCACTTGCCGTAAAGTAGAGGTCAATTTCGGTGATATTGTGCCACAGCACGGGGTAGCTTGGGGTGAGCAGCTATTGAGTATATTTAAATTACGATTTGAAAAAATAATAAAGAAAACAAAATGCATTTTAAAAGGCCAGCAATTACATGTGATTGGCAGGTACAGTCACCTGACCTGCTGAGTTGTCACATCTAAGCATTTCATTTGCCCTACTGTGTAGGTCAGTGATTTTCAACCTTTTTACCTTGCGGCACACTAAATAAGATTTTAAAATTGCCAAGGTACACCATGAGACCCCCAAAGGTAAAAACACATTGTCCCCCACAGGAAAAAAAAACAAACCTATTGTCCCCCATATAAAAAAAAACAATCACACTGGTCTCCACAGGTAACAAAAATAAAATACATTGGCCCTTTACATGAAAAGAAGAGACCAGTAAATAACAGTTGAACTGGTGGTGGCTTTGGGTATCTCTAGATCTGGGGGCACACACTAGTGTGCCACGGCACAGTGGTTGAAAAACACTGGTCTAAGTATATGTTGGGAACACTTAGGGTGACATTCTATGCTTTGAGATAAATGCGCATGTTTTTTTAGCGCACCACATCGCCGCTATTCGCACTTTTTCAAATCGCATATTTAATGTGATGCGTTTTGGAGGCTGAAAAGTGCGAAGTGGTGCGATTTGCGGCGAAGTGGTGCGATGTCTTTAGTCCTGAAAATGTGCAATTTTCATGTCTGAAAATCGCACGTTTGCAGGAAAGCGCAAATTAAAAAAAAGAAAACGAGCGCGGGGTCCCCCGCCAGAGCATAACCAGCCCAGGGCTCATTGAGCCGGTGCTGGTGACATAAAATCACGGTCCCCGACAAATAGGAGTCTCCTTGATTTAATGAAACCAGCACCAGGCTCAAGGTCCGGCGCTGGTTCCCAAAATACGGGGGACAAAATGACTAGGGGTCCCCCGTATTTTAAGAACCAGCACCGGATCCAACCAGCCAGCGGGGTAATGTCACAGCCGGGGGACACTTATTATATAAGGTCCCGCGGCCAAAGCATTATCCCCGTGGCTGGTCAGCATGGGCAGGGGTCCTGGGGAAGTGGGGACCCCCCCAATGAAGGGGTCCCCCCCCTCCAGGACTTACCAGCCCATGCTGATAGTCCGGGGCTGTCCTCGATGCCCCTGGGCGGTGGGCATCGGGCTGATGGATTGTGTAAAAAAAAGCAGACAAACTATTGTTTTCTACTGGCGAACTATGAGTCCCAGCAAGCCTCCCCCGCATGCTGGGACTTGGAGAACCACAAGTCCCAGCATGCGGGGCATTAAAGGGCCCGCTGGCACTTGTAGTTCTACAGTACAAAAAATAGTGAAATAACACACACACTGACACCCTGAAAAATAAAAGTTTAATACACACATAACACACACACACTGATACTTACCTACCTTGAGCCCGTAGGTCGGTCCCTGGATCCTGGGTCCGGGCTCCGGGGCTCCAGGGCAGAAGAGTCCGGTTCCGGGGCCTTGGTCCTGGTTCCGGGGCTTGTCCTGGGGTTCCGGGGCTTCAGGGCAGAAGAGTCCGGTTCCGGGGCCTTGGTCCTGGTTCCGGGGCTTGTCCTGGGGTTCCGGGGCTGTTCCGGGGTCCAGGATCCGATGAAGTCCACAGGGGTACCTGAGGAAGGAAATCCTACTCACCTGGTCCCCGGCGACGACATCGGCATCCTCTCCGGCAGACGCGCTGCTCCCGGCTGCTGTGGTACCTGCTCTCGGACTGGAGAGGCGCAGAGATTTTCATCTTCCGCGCCTTTCCTCCTGATGATTCTATTGGCTGCCTAGCGGCCAATCAGGAGCCGACTTTCTCGAGAGCGGGTACCACAGCAGCCGGGAGCAGCGCGTCTGCCGGAGAGGATGCCGATGTCGTCGCCGGGGACCAGGTGAGTAGGATTTCCTTCCTCAGGTACCCCTGTGGACTTCATCGGATCCTGGACCCCGGAACAGCCCCGGAACCCCAGGACAAGCCCCGGAACCAGGACCAAGGCCCCGGAACCGGACTCTTCTGCCCTGAAGCCCCGGAACCCCAGGACAAGCCCCGGAACCAGGACCAAGGCCCCGGAACCGGACTCTTCTGCCCTGGAGCCCCGGAGCCCGGACCCAGGATCCAGGGACCGACCTACGGGCTCAAGGTAGGTAAGTATCAGTGTGTGTGTGTTATGTGTGTATTAAACTTTTATTTTTCAGGGTGTCAGTGTGTGTGTTATTTCACTATTTTTTGTACTGTAGAACTACAAGTGCCAGCGGGCCCTTTAATGCCCCGCATGCTGGGACTTGTGGTTCTCCAAGTCCCAGCATGCGGGGGAGGCTTGCTGGGACTCATAGTTCGCCAGTAGAAAACAATAGTTTGTATGCTTTTTTTTACACAATCCATCAGCCCGATGCCCACCGCCCAGGGGCATCGGGGACAGCCCCGGACTATCAGCATGGGCTGGTAAGTCCTGGAGGGGGGGGGACCCCTTCATTGGGGGGGTCCCCACTTCCCCAGGACCCCTGCCCATGCTGACCAGCCACGGGGATAATGCTTTGGCCGCGGGACCTTATATAATAAGTGTCCCCCGGCTGTGGCATTACCCCGCTGGCTGGTTGGGTCCGGTGCTGGTTCTTAAAATACGGGGGACCCCTAGTCATTTTGTCCCCCGTATTTTGGGAACCAGCGCTGGACCTTGAGCCTGGTGCTGGTTTCATTAAATCAAGGGGACCCCTATTTGTCGGGGACCGTGATTTTATGTCACCAGCACCGGCTCAATGAGCCCGGGGCTGGTTATGCTCTGGCGGGGGACCCCGCGCTCGTTTTTTTTTTATTTTAACCGTTTTTTTTTTTTTACACCAGAACCCTGCACAGAACATTGCGATCTGTGCAGGGTTCTGGCTAATTCGCCAAACAGAACCTGGTCTGAAATAAGTGCGAATATTAGTCACCTTAAAAGTGCGATTTGCGAAAACGCATTGCATTAAATAAGCGATTTGTATACTTTTCTTTACGAAAACATCTGGATGCGATAAAAATGCGAATTTATCTCGCACTTTTGGTCAGCATGCATTAACGCACATAATATGCGATTTCTGTCCCTTAGCGCATCCTATTAAATATGCGATTTGAAGGAAAAATGCGATATCGCCATTTTGTTGACTAATTAACGCCAAAAAATGCAAATCGCATTCCATAGAATGTCACCCTTAGTGTTCATTCTAGCACCCTGCTACTTGTAAAATCCTTGCAGTTCCTCCTTCCCGCCTGGGGTGTCACTGTCTGCTGTGCTTCTTCAAGAACAGTATGGTTTGTATTTATTTGTTGAGATACAAATCAGATTGTCGTAGAGATGCCACAGCAGTAGAGAGACCATAGAGACACCCCAGGCAGGAAGAGGAACTGCAAGTGTTTTACAAGGAGCAGTGTTCCAGAATGAACACTATACACTGTCTTGGTTTTAATGGCATTTATGTTAGGTTTAGTTTTTTAATAAATGTGAATTTATAAAGATGAATTGAAAGCTGTATTGTCTATTCAGAACTATGTTGCCTATCAGAGTATAAGTTTTCACACAGGCTAATATACCCCTGGTTAAAATGCCTGGTCCTGATGGCAAAAGCTCCAGACTCTGTTCTGATATGCTGTCACTGGAGAAGACCCATAGAGAAAGATTAGGAGCTGAATGGAACTAACCTGGGGATGGGGTCCAAAGACTTTAAGTGGGCAGGGAAGTGTGGTCGTGTATACGTTATAACTGACAGTTCTGTCGCCCTTTCCTCCCCTTGCTCATCAAAGCAACTGGGAAGGGATCCTACATATCCCTCTCCCAGAATGTTTTGCCATCCCCAGCCAATAGGCCGTAATGGCTTTCCCAGATATACAGTCCTTACTACATCTTTGACATGTGTCAGCACATATTATCTATCAGAATCGGATCATCAGTGCCACATCGTGGGTGCTTTTTAGCACCCATGATGTATCGCATCCGATTCCCCTTGATTTATCGCATGAAAAAATGGCACATCAAGTGCCAAATCGGATGGAGCCGTCCGGGGGAGATGCCGGGGGTGTCCAAGGGAAAACAGGTCCGATTTATGGCTCAGACAAGACGGACCTGTGTATGGGGACCTTAAAAGTGCTAAATGGGGATGGCTCTTTAAGAGCAGGGTATGCTGGATAAAGGGAGTACTGTAACTGGCCAGTGGTTCTAGAGGCCGGGTGATGCCGGGGAATGAGATGTTGATCATTCTCGGTGCACATTGAAATAACAGATTACCTAAATTAAAATGACCCTCCGCCCTTTGATTTATCGGCAGCTGCTATTAGGAGGGGGTTAAAGTGTAGAATTATTTGTCTTTTTTATGGCCCCTGCGATATCTTCATACTGTAGGTGTTAAACTGCTAATGTTTCATTTTATTGGTAATAATAGTCCTGCTAATGAGACTACAGTTAGAAACCAAATTACACCCAGAGCAATTATAGCAGGAAATAAATATGTAAAATTATACGTATCCTTATTCTAGTAAGTTAAAATGAAAACCATTTACAAACATCTCCACAGAGTCAATTCATTTCTTCCGCTGTATCTTCCAGTTTTATTGTAGAAGTATCGGCAGTTATCGCAGACGCTGCCCCGGGTCTGGATAATAACAAGAAGCGAGCCTGGGGGAAAGATTTCAGAGGCTGGGAATGAATTGGATTCATCCACAGAATTACTCTGGGTGTATATACACTAATGCCCCATACACAGTGTTCGAGTTGGTCTATTTTTCTATTAAATTTTGCTTATATAAGCAAAATCGAATCGAAATTGAATTGAAATTGAATGGTTTTCAGCGGCATTCAATGCCGATTCGATTCCGTTGCATCTAAATTGAATGGAAAAATAGGCAAGACTATATTGTACAGAGCTGCGCTATATAGTCAAAATGGAATGCTTTTTGCTTGCCTTCCCGATTCAATCCCGATTCGATCTCAATCGAATCAGGATAGAATCACAAAACACCCCTTAAGACTGGGAAAGAGATAAAGCGGAGAGAGATTAAGTGGGTGGATGTAAAGCCCCAGCCAACCAGGTCCTAACTGCCATGCAACATGCTTGGTTTGGAAAGTGACTGGTTGGAGGTGGTTGGTTGATATTTTGGGGGCAAATGTATTAAGCCTGGAGAAAAGGAAAAAAAATCAAAGGTGATTACCCAGCAGCCAATCAGCTTCTACCTGTCAAGTTACAGGCTCGGTTTGAAAAATGGCAGTTATGAGCTGGATGGCTACTGCGTTATCAACTTCTAGTGTATCCAGGGTTGCATACTCTCCTGGAATGGCTGGACGGCTCCCGAAAAACTAACTCTCTCTGGACATGTTACATCTGCCTCACCTGCAGTGCAGCATGGGTTATGCCCATTTTGAGAACAAATTTGTCCTGTGATCAAGTTTAAATGAGGCTCTTTATCTCTACACGGCTGAGTACATCTACCCATACACTTTCCTCTTGGGGAATATTTATAAAATATATATATATATGTGTATACAATCTTTTGGACGGGGGGTACCTATATCATATATTAGGTATCAATGTATTTAGAGGGGAGGATTTAGTAAATTTGCCCTTATCCGAGGAAAAAAACATTGTTTTCCCCAGCAGCAGGTCTTTTTGTCCTTTAATAAATAAGCTTGTCAGTGTCCACGGGTGAAGGAGCAGCTGCTTATAACCAACCTGCTGTAACTGTAAGTGCCCTACACCAATTTTTTTTTCTTTCCGAAATCTAAGTGACCTTTAACTGATCTGCCGTCCACAAAGAGCCATTCTGAGCACAGACAATATTTCCATGATCCCGGATCTATATTACAGAGGCTCAGCGATAAGACGCTTCCTAAAGCCCTCGTGCGGACGATAAGTCTTGCCGTTCCAGCCTGATGACAGCTAGCCACTTAGGCTGGGCCCTTTTATACGCGTAATGGAATAAAATCCAGGGCGACGGCTGTAGCGCTCAGTGGTACGATACATACACAGTGCACAGTTCCTTCCTGAACAATGAACTCTGTTTGCTAAGTTACATTTTTAAATGAACTTGTTGCTCCTATAATGTGCAAAATTATGGCCTGTCTGAGGCTGGGCAGAGTCACTACGGGGGTTATTCTGGTTCACTCCTTCTGGCAAATTCCTTTTTAGATAGACAAAACCATGCTACACTGCAGGTGGGGCAGATGTAACATGTGCAGAGAGAATTAGATTTGAGTGAGTTATTTTGTTTCTGTGCAGGGTAAATACTGGCTGCTTTATATTTATACTGCAATATAGATCTCACTTTGAAGTAAAACCCCACCCAAATCTAACTCTCTCTGCACAAGTAACATCTGCCCCACCTGCAGCGCACATGGTTTTGTCTATCGAAGAAGGAATTTGCCAGAAGGAGTGACCCAAAATAACCCCCTATGTCAGCCTTGTACGCTGATACAGAGATGTGCAGCATGAATAAGTGACAACCTCATCGTATGCATTGCCTGCGCTTCTTATTTCTGTCACCCCCTTAACTAATTACATTTTTCTTTGTAATCCTTGACATTGTTTGTCTAACTCTCATCAATGTCTTCTGGCGCGCGACAGAATGTAGACAATAGGACTGTCCTGCATTTGTCATTTTTCTTATTATCCTGATTTATTACTACGGTATGAATGTAGTTGGTTGGTTTGTACAAAAGCTGGGTTTGTAATCAGGAGTATTACTGTGGACTAGTTTAAAAGCCTGTTTAAATGACGGCTTCTGCAATGTACTTTCACTTTAAGCTGTGACCGTTTTTTCCTTTTACTTTGAGCTGCAACAGTTTTTACTTTCACTTTGAGCTGTGACAGTTTTTAGCCACAAACTCTCCACCCCAGTGCTAGCCAACTCCAGTCCTCGAGAGCTACAGATGGAGCCGGCCTTGTCTATCCCCAGCGCTCGCCAGAACCCTTGCGCTGGCGGCACCGGCAATAGAGACTGGGACGCGCGTGCGTCAGCATCTCCCAGCCCGTCTCCGCTTCGGGAAGACGATGCCCAGTTCAGGGGGGGTCGTTGCGGAGAGGGGGATCGGTGGTGACGGCGTGGGAGGCATCGGAGACCCCCGCCGAGCTCCGTTGCCACGGGGGGTGTGGGCGTCTCGTGCATGCGCGCCCCCTGGCTGGAGCCGGCCACCGGTGTGGATGGCGGTAGAAACGCCATCCACAGCAAGGACAAGGCCGGCTCCATCTGTACCAACAGTTCACATTTTCTAGATCACCTAGCTGCCGCAAAGGTGCACTCATTACTGACGAACACATTATTAAATGATCTACAGGTGGAGCTAATTCCTTCACTTGTGATTCTGTGAGGAGACCTGGAAAACGTTAACTGTTGGTAGCTTTCGAGGACTGGAGTTGGCTATCCCTGCTCCACCCCACCCCCAGTCCCTATCTGCTCCTACCTCCAATCTCTGTCTTCACAGATCCCGGCAGCCAAATACGGACTAGTGGGAAGCAACTCACGGATCAGTCAGATCTGCGCAATGCTTCGCTGTGTATAAAAAAAATAAAATAATAATAATTTAAAAAAAAACGGCATGGGGTCCCCCCTCCCACGAACATAACCAGCCAAAAACTCATTGAGCCGGTCCTGGTTGCAGAAATACAGGGGGTAAATCCTGCCCCATGCAGGCCTGCGGTTAGCTGCAAATCTATTTGCAAGCCACTCACCATCTAATTATTTTTTCACTGTGTACAGTGTGTGCAGTGGCGTAACAATATCTCCGCAGACCCCGCGGCCGCGCGGGGGGCACTGTGTAAGTGCAGGCGCCGGGGGTCTGCGGGGCTATTATAAAGCCAAACAAACGCCGCCGCCTATGCCCCGTGCCTTACTTTCCGCTGTCCTTCAGTGCCAGGGACCCGCAGCCGGCTACCCTCCTGGCTTCTGCTGAAATGAACCATCATAAAATGTCCGCCCCCATAGAGCAGACAGTTCTCTGAAACTGTCTGCTTTATGGGTGTGGACATTTTGGTATGGTCCATTTTTCATACCAGCAGAAGCCAGGAGGGGAGCCGGCCGGGAGTGTGTGCATAGCCCAGGATTTACTCGTCAGCTGCGATAGAAACAGGCTGATCAGGCTGGAGCTGACGTCACATGACTTCCACTCAAACGCCTGCCTTTTCCCTGACACTCACAGAAAATGGCAGAGTGACAGGATTTTATTGCAGGATGGCCCAGCACATGCACATGCGCAACGGGCCGTATGCATGTGCAGTCTATCGATAATTACCCAGCCGGCTGATTCGCATCTGTGTGATCAAGTCTGAATTAGGCCCAGTGTCTGTGCGCCATCCTGGTCCCCTCCTGCTACATTAGCATTTAAGCTGTACGGTATTACACAGCCACCTCCCACTGTCTGTACTATATTATACAAGTCTGACTCAGGACCTGAGAGAAGACTAGAATCAGTGCCTGCCATGAAATCATTAGCTGGCACCAGCACTATGCTAAGTAGCCTGGATTCCACTAAATGTTAACCAATGCCAACTTTTCCCACTGCGTGATTGGCTAATGAGCCTCCGAGCCTGCTGAGGAAAATGTCATTCAGCACAGAGTCTCCAGAAGAAGCAGCTTTCAGAATGCATTAATCTCTATTATTTCTGCCTGGAATCGTACATTTTATAACATTAATTTAATTTAAAGAAAAAGTGTCAGAATTAATAATTAATATAAAGCTTTTATTTGAACCTCATGTGGAGCAGCATCAAAAGAAATGTAGGCGGAACCAACACCAAAATAGGCGGGAATCATACATCACTACCAGTGGCGTAACTATAATCTATGCGCCCCCCGCCAAAAATTTGGCAGCACCCCCCCCCCCCCCCTGGGCCGCCCATGTGCCCCCTGTGGCTTACCCCTCTGCCCAGTGATCTTGTCTGCAGTGCAGTCCCGGCTCCCCTCCTGGCTTCTGCTTCTATGAAAATAGACCATCACAAAATGTCCGCCCCCATACAGCAGACAGTTTCAGAGAACTGTCTGCTATATGGGGGCAGACATTTTATGATGGTCCGTCTGTTTCCAAAGCAGCAGAAGCCAAGAGAGGAGCCGGGACATCAGCGCAGACAAGTAAATCTGCAGGTCCCGGACACAGCACAGACGTGGCAGCAGCTGTGTTACAATAGCCCCGCAGACCCCCGGCATCCGCACTTACACAGTGCCTCCCCCACCGCAGGGTCTGCAGGGCTATTGTTACGCCACTGATCACGACACCTGTGTTGAAGCCATTGGTTTCAATATGCTTGGCAGTCTACTGGCCCCCAGACCTTTAAGCTGCTATGACAAACCACAAACCTCCACATTTAATGTAATACCCTCCACCCCACTGAGACTGAACACTGAGCCCAAAACCTCCATCAAGCAGACAAACAACGTATTACCATAATCCCCCAAATATTCACAAATATCCTCACCCTTCAACATCCAGTGGAGCCCAGAAACACCCATGAAATTATTACACCCCCCTCCCCTCACCCACCCACTCTACGAACATAACCAGCCCCGGGCTCTTTGAGCCGATCCTGGTTTCCTGAATACCGGGGAAAAATTAAATGGGTTCCCCCTGTCTCCAAGAAACCAGTATCAGGCTCTTGGACCAACCATGGATGGCATATTATGAATTTAACATGTACGTCTATGGCCGGTTCCCACCATAGAAGCCTAAGTTAAAGTTTTACACGGGCATCTGTGGTTGGAACCGGCAATTCAGGCTGACGCAAAGTCAATTGTGGTCAACTACAAACTTGACCCCAATTGACTTTGCAGTCATTTAAAAGTTGCGCTGAAGGGGGGCTTTATATGGGGGGGGGGGGCATCCACACTCCCACAAGGACCCAGGGTGGACCAGCTAGGGTGTCATGTTGTGTCCAGGGGAACTTGTATCCAACGTTTCCCCCGGCTGTGGCATGACACTGTTGGAGCTCTGTATTTTTTTTGTTCCCCGTATCTTTGTAACCAGGACCGGTCCATGAGCCCGGTGCTGTTTTCTCAAATAAAGAAGGACCCTGATTTAATTTTTCCACGGTGTCCGGGAAACCAGGACTGGTTCAAAGAGCCTGGGGCTCTATTTATATTTACGCATTCACACCTCCATTCTGAGACTTATCATCTTACGGGGACCGATAGTAGCAATGACAGAGTTAATCTTTTCCCCTCTTCTGTACAACAAGCAGGACAATGTGTGCGTCACGTGAGCCAGGATTCTCTCATGTTCTGTAAATAATAGGACCACTCCGATGTATTTCCACCGGCTGCCTTCTACAGCGCTCGCTATTGTCAATTTTATGTATTTATGCAAAATTAAAACAAGGAGCCACCTTGGAGATGAGGTCCTATTTGCATAGTTACACTGTAAATCCAACATTTGCATTCAAATCTTTCTATAAGGTAAACAGGGGCTGCGCTGCCTTATGTTTGGCACCGCGCCCCCTCTCAGACCTCTTCTGATGGAATTATTTATATTCCCCTCTTGTAGTGTCAACTTCAGATTAACCCCCATTATTACCCAGAGGAGAGAGCGATACATTCCAAGCCCAGACTATAACAAAGGAACATAAGGATCAGTTGGGAATAATCTCCGGTAATGAGATAAGAGAGGAGGCTATTGTGTCCTGCCATAGGAATCTTCTCATTAGCAGTTCCTAGCCTGGCTTTGTCTGCTTCGCTGTGACTTCTCCTCACAGTACATCAGGAACAGGACATGGCTATTCTGAGAGCACATGTATACCAAAGGGCATACGGTTATTAATAAAATCTTTGCATCTCGTGTTAACCCGTGTGTTTTCATTCCGAGATCCTTAACTTGGAGTCACTATTTATCCGGAGATGTGAGGGCCTAATGGACTGTCAATGTCAACTGAGGTGCACAATAGTCGCACCATCCAATGCAGTATACCATACCTCCCAACTTTGGAAAATGCCTAATTTGAGACCTGTCACACTGAAGTGCAGGACTAAGGGTAGAGTGGGCGGGGCATTGTATAAAGGGGGTGGGACCTAGTGCTGCAACCGCCCCCTCCCTGCCTTCCATTCCACCTCCCTGCAGTGAAGAGAGCCCCTCTCACCGTAAGAATATGCCCCCTTTTAAGTGACCATTCCCCTTCTCCGACGTGCAATCCCTTTGGCGTTCACTATGTAGTATGTATTAGAACTGACACTAAATCCATTTCATATTTTCATACCCCCACTACAAAATTCCCACTTTGGCCACAGTATATACTATATATCAATATATACTGAATGGTCGGAAAGGTCTTGGAAATCGGGTCCCCCTCCCGGCCCCCTGGAAAGAGGGGCAACCCTCCCAGAAAGCTGGCCAGCTCCCGCGACCCCTCCCCTGCAGTGGGGGTCTGCGGGTCAAATGACGCAAATTGTTTTAGCTCCGCCTACCACAGTGCAATGCCTTAAAAAAGGGCTTGCCCATCGGGGCGTGGCTAAAATGTTGCGATCGCTCTTGCCATGCCCCCAAATAAGTAGCCACTCCTGTGGCTCCGCCCCAACCCCACACCTTTTCATTCCCAGTGGCCCTGCCTTCCCTGAGCTGGCTGCCGTATACCATTCTGCTGCATATTGACCACACACAGTGGAAGGAATTGGTGTGGGTGTTGCAAATTACCCATTAGAGGGGCTGTTGCAAGTATCATTTGGTCAGTACCACCTTTGCAAGTTTCAAGTGCAATACCCAATATATTCCCTAGTCCACTGTTCCTAAATGGTCTTGATTCTAATTGTGAATTGATGTTAAAATATATTTAACCAAAACAGGTACCCCTGATGAAGTCTATCTAAGTCTAAGACAAAACGCATTTGATAAAATATCCAGGGCTCATATTGAAGAATAGTCACCATCAACCCTGTGCTAGGGTTCATTTAAACTCAAAACTCATTGCAATTTTAAATGGATTGTATCCTGTACCATGCATGATATAGTTTTATTAAAACTGCAGTTAAAGTAAAATTTGAAGGTTTTTAAAATCATATTAACGGACAAACCAAGTCCCAATCAATACTCATCATAGAAATACTCATACAAAATATGCAGTCACCACGGCTCCATATGAGACTTGCAGACTGCTGACCTGGGGGACAGATCCCAAAACATTAGACATATTGGCTTCCAGAGACAAATTCATCTACAAAGAGCCTTTTTCCTACTGTCTGTAGGTCCATTAAGTTGTATCTGAATGTAAGGAAGAAATGCAGTTACTGTATCACCGATGTAGACATTTATGTCCAACAGTCATAACATTCATATTTCCTGCATCCTGTCATTTACTATGACCAGAAGAAAGACACTTCAATAGACTCTTGTATGACTGTGTTTTGACATCTACGCCTTCCTGGGTATTCTCCAACCAGACAGTAACATAGAGCGCAGTTTGCTTTAGAAAGGAGTGCGTGACTATTTGGATTTGCAGTTAGTTTATTAATGGACGGGTCACCCAAAAAATGTTAGACCTTATTTAGGCAAGAGCTACAAATGTGTCCTCATACATTGTTGTGCAAAGGGCCTAATTCAGACCTGACTGCAAACAACCTTTTTTTCTCAAATGGACAAAACCATGCTGCACTGCAGGTGCGGCAGATGTAACATGTGCAGAGAGATTTGGGTGGGTTATTTTGTTTCTGTGCAGGGTAAATATTGGCAGATTTATTCTTAAGGGGTGGACACATGGTTCATTGTGGCGAACGGGCGACTTTGACTAGGCAATTTTGGCTACATGCACACAGTGCATCTCATGCGGCAAAATTTGCTGTGGTGTCTGTAGTGCAGACATACAGACACCATAGGAAAATGCAGAAAATGCAGAATGCTCCACTTCTCAGCACCGGGCATCTCTGTGCGTGGCATAAAGATGCTAGGTGTATGACGAGACATCTGTAGTTATGGTGAAATACAAACTATTGCCGACTTGTTGTCTGGTATCCCTATAATGCACTGGGTTTCCCTTATGCACTGTGTTCCTCTAATGCAGTGGGTCCCCCTGATGCAGTGGGTCACCCTGATGCAGTGTGATCCTCTAATGCAGTTGGTTCCCTTTATACAGTGTATTTTCCTAATGCAGTGGGGCCCCTTATACAGTATGTTCCTCTAATGCAGTGGTACCCCTGATGCAGTGTATTCCTCTAATGCAGTTTGTGCCCTTTTTACAGTGTGTTCCTCTAATGAAGTAGGTTCCTCTTATACAGTGTGTTCCTCTAATGCAATGGGACTCCTGATGCTGTGAGTTCCCCTTATACAGTGTGTTTCTCTAATGCAGTGTGTTCCTCTAATGCAGTGGGACCCCTGATGCAGTGTGTTCCTCTATTGCAGTGGGACCCCTGATGCAGTGTGTTCCTCTAATGCAGTGGGACCCCTGATGCAGTGTGTTCCTCTAATGCAGTGGGACCCCTGATGCAGTGTTTTCCTCTAATGCAGTGGGACCCTTGATGCAGTGTGTTCCTCTAATGCAGATGATTTCCTTTATACAATGTGTTCCTCCAATGGAGTGGGTTCCCCTAATACAGTGTGTTCCTCTAATTGAGTGGGAGTCCCTAATACAGTGTGTCCATCGAATGCAGTGCTTACCCCCTGATACAGTGTGTTCCCCTTATGCAATGGTTTCCCTCATACAGGGCATTATTCTGCTCGGAGCGGCCAAACGTGCGTACGTTCGCCATTACCGCACGCTAGCCGTACGCGGCCGTTAGGGTTAGGTCCACCCACAAATCAGCCGCTTACGTACGGGCAGAAATAACGTAGAAGGGGAGTGCCGTACAAATGAGCGTACGGCAACGTACGCGGACGGGCCAGCCCTTACACTCCGACAACTGGCGTACAACTGAGCGTACGGCGCCGTCTACGGCCGTCTTTCCTCCGTCTCCCCACCGACTTCTTGCGGAAATCTGAGCGTACGCCAGTTTGCACGGACGGGTCCCTATTGTTTTCAATGGAAAACTCAGCTTATGTCACCGCTCGTGAGAGTGAGCGTACGTCCGTGCACGCTGGCATACCCTTCACATATATGGACGTGCAAATCTTGCCTCTCAACTACTAATCTGACAATTGATTAATTAATCTATTTGTTATTCACTTATTGTTTTCTATTAACTCAATTGTCTACCTTAATAAAGACCTAATAAAACTACATTTGAACCCTCATTACATGTATATTTGTTATATTTGTTATGTTCTAATGTGGCATTTTAATCACTATCTATGTGTCCCCATATTGCTGTTACTTTTAAATCAAGTTATGTTGGTGTTTCTGTATATGTACTAAATTATGTACGTAATTACTTTGTCCAAAATGTGTAACATGTATACCTACCCTGATGTTATGTGTGATGTTTTAATCGAACAACATTAAACATTCATGCATTTTCACTATGTGTTATTTTACTCAAAAACACACACATTCACACATCAATCATTACCCCTCACCTCAAATTACAAGTATAACTTACAGTACACATCTGTATGTACCTACCCTTACAAGCCCTCTAACATATTTCTGATTAAAAACAAAGGCAATTTCGAACTGTACATAAACGTTTATTTGGCACAAAAATAATAAGGGGGGGGGGGATAAAAAAAAATTAAATTCGGGCCTCCAGAAGGCCAAACAGGATCTGGAGGTACAGGAGGGTGAGGACAATCTCCCGCATTAGGGCTGCCACCTCCTCCTGCTGCTGTCCAGTGTCTGTAGGGAAGGGATAAAAATAAAAAATTAATATATAACATACACAAATGTTTGTTGTATTTGTACCTAAAAATAAGTTGAGAGTTATGTGTGAAGGCCACATACATTTTTAAACTACATTGAAGATGGGTCTGCTGTAAACACAGTACTACAAAATAATATACTTAATTAACTGCAGGGGATATATATATATATACAGGGCCGGTGCAAGGCTTCTCAGCACCCTAGGCAAAACTTCAACCTTTTCCTCCCCCCCCCCCCGCTCCTGGGAAGGTGGCCGAGTCCCCTGCTTTTCCTGGAGGTCCTCTGCACCCACAACAGAGTACAGCAATGTAGGAAGTATGACTCAAGGGAAAGTATAGAGGTGAGGTCTTAGAAGTTGCACAGCCGCCGCCTGCATTAAATACTACAAGGATCCTCATAGACATCCTTGATTTTTTTATTTGCAGACTTGGTGGCGCCCCCCAGATCCCGGTGCCCTAGGCAGATGCCTAAAGCTGCCTAGTGGTAGAGCCGGCCCTGTATATATATATATATATATATATATATATATATATATATATATATATATATATATATATATATATATATATATACACACACACACACCACATGAAAAGCCTGTGTTTGTCCCTCTGCCCCTTACTCTGGTGGAGACCTCACAGTCCTAGTGCTGCCTCTGATTAAAATCCCTCCCATGACTAAGCTGCTGCTGCTGTTCTCCATGGACCTGAGAAGCATGTAATGAGCTCCACCAATCAGAGCTCAGCACAAACTTCTCAGCCTCTGTCCTCTGGTGCAAAGTGTCATGGGACTTAGTCAACTCCCAGAAATGCACTGCACACTTGTGCAATCAGTGTGCCTTGGCTCCCGATGCTCAGCACCATAAATCATTGTCACATTGGCAGATAGGTGAAGCTGCAGCACTACCCCACCCATGCACAAAACATTTAGCTAAAAAAGAAAAAAAACAACTTACACATTTTTTTGGTCAAAAATACATGACAACCACAGGGGGCCCCTAGCTAGAGGGGGGCCCAGGGGCACTGACCCCTTGTGCCTCCATTATAATCCGGCCCTGTGTTGCACATCATGCTGGGAACTGGAGTTACCCAACACCTGGAGCCACATAACTACCACACTACTAATGTCGGATATCTCATTGGATGTACTGTTATGTCAATTATTCAAGGGGTGAGGCATGGCCACACTCAAAAAAACCACCAAGGGGACCCTTGTTCCTGGAGAAGGACAGGACACACCTCATGGTCGCCCTGCAGTGATATGTTGCAACTAATGTTGATGTTGGATACACATATGTGGTTGTTGTGATTGTTGATGTGTAGAAATGTGTAGGTAAACATTAGACAAATTATTTACTTACGGCTACTTGAGCCATCCTCGTCACCGCTGGTTGGCTGTGCGGTGGTTGGGGGGGTCTGGAGCAATGACAATGCTGGTCCCGGAGTCTGGACCACGGTAGTGGCTGTTACTGGGGAGTGGAGAGGTTTGGGGGTGGGTGGTGGAGAGGTATAGGGGGGTTGGAAATGGGGTGGGGAGGGGGGGGGGGGGGGTTGGGGAGGTGGTGGGGGTGGGGGTTGTGGAGGGGGAAGGGGATGGGGAAATTGTGTGGGTCCAAACAGCACCCTGTGTCTCTTCTTCCTCTTCCTCTTCCTCCTCCTCCTCTTCCTCCTCCTCCTCTTTCTTCTCCTCCTCTTCCTCTTCCTCCTCCTCCTCTTCCTCCTCCTCCTCTTTCTCTTCCTCCTCCTCCTCTTCCTCCTCCTCCTCTTTCTCTTCCTCCTCCTCCTCTTCCTCCTCCTCCTCTTTCTTCTCCTCCTCTTCCTCTTCCTCCTCCTCCTCTTCCTCCTCCTCCTCCTCTTCCTCTTCCTCTTCCTCCTCCTCTGGCTGCTCTGGGGCTGCCTGGTCCCGGCGTGCCTGCTCCCGGGCTTCTCTGGCGGCTCTTGCCCGTGCTGCAATGTTCATGTTGATGGCATAGAAATCGAAGATTGGGATTCATAAAAAAGGGGGAAAGAAAAATTCACATTAGTCATGCTCATAACCTTCCAAATGATCATTGCTGTGATATTTCAGACATTTATCATGCTAACTATTTGATATCCTACACCAAAAAACTGAGCAACTAGTTAAACCCCCCCCCATACCCCCCATATACACCCATATACACCCCATATACACCCAGATACACCCCCATATACACCCATATACACCCCCCTATACCCCCCATATACACCCCATATACACCCATATACACCCATATACACCCCCATATACACCCATATACACCCCCATATACACCCCATATACACCCATATACACCCATATACACCCATATACACCCATATACACCCCCATATACACCCATATACACCCATATACACCCCCCTATACCCCCCATATACACCCCATATACACCCATATACACCCATATACACCCCCATATACACCCCCATATACACCCATATACACCCATATACACCCCCATATACACCCATATACACCCCATATACACCCATATACACCCCCATATACACCCCATATACACCCCATATACACCCATATACACCCCCCTATACCCCCCATATACACCCATATACACCCCCATACTCAGCAACCTTTTTTTTAAAAGTACACACAACATTGCTAAAAAACGCAGACATACTAGTAATCAAAACTTACATCGGGCAATATGGCGGCGAAGGCTGCACAGTAGAACGGGCTGCCGCCGGCGCAGGTCTGACCAGCGCCGCTCAACCTGCCCCAGGCTTCTGCGGACGCCGGTCGTGGAAAATATCAGGCGGCGGGCAGCATTATACGCCCGCCGCTTGTCCGCATTTGAAACATATGGGCCCCTGGGCCCCAGGTGACGGTCCATGACGTGGACCAGGGCCAACAGCTCAGAGTTGGAGAATGGCCTAGCTCTGTTTGCTGTCATGGTGGCAATGGCGCAGTTATTAATTGCAGGTACATATATCACTTTTGGTGCTTGCTGATTGGTTGAAAAAATTGTTTGTTTGGTATTAACTTTATTAATCCCTCTTACATTAACAAACTGGATGCGAATAGAAACTTACGCGGACCGTTCCGATATACACACCACAACCAACAGCATGCATTCAATGTATAGAGAGGAACTGTATATATACAGTGTGCGGAAAATAATACACGCACCCCGTCTACTCATAACTACGCTGCTTAAAGGGGGCTCAATACACCGATTGCCATGAAGAGAAAAGTACTGTATATATAGTATGCGGAAATTAATACACGCAACCGTCTACTTAGAACTACGCTGCTTAAAGGGCCACAATGCAACATGTTGCTGTATGACAATTGCATAGACATTACATATGCAAGGCAAGCATTATAACGTGATGTTTTGAAATGTGACTCACAAAGCATACACGAACTCCAACAGATACCAGCTGACAACACTCATCATTGGAATGACAGGTGCACACATTTCACGATGTAGCCCACAATGCTCCACAACCTGTGTATATACATATACGGGTGATTGATCAGGTGCATTGAGACCTGCGTAATTTAAGCGGCAATTATCGGCGGGAAATATCGGCGTAAATTTGCATCTACCTTGTGGGGAAAAATATACGCCCCCTTGTTCGTGGCGGGAGATTAACATATAAATATTCAGTCAGATGCAGCCCACAATTGCTGCAAACATGTCTGACTGACGATTCAGCAGCAGAGGACGCTCTGCAGAGAGCACAAGCAGAATCCCTGCTTGAAGCATTACAGAAGAGGGAAGAGGAGCGGAGAAGGAGGGCCCAAGAGAGGAGTCGCCTGCAAGATCAAGCGGGCCCCTCAGTAACAGGCCCTGGTGAACCTCCACCAGCTCCACAAGGGCCAAGCAACCAGCCAGAACAAGAGGTTGCATCTCTCCAAACAGGTGTGACCCAGCAGGTGCATGGTGAGAGAACTGGGGCCACCAGAAAACGTGCTGCAACATCTAGGGTGATGACTGAGCAGGATACCACCGCCAGAAGGAGAAACCCTGCATTTGTAGAGGCCGAAATGCGAATTCTAGTGCCCAGGGCACGCGAATGGATTGAATTGGCAACCAGGAAGCCGGGTGCCAGTGCAAGGAGAAACCTTTGGGACAAGATCACAGAGGAAGTGAACCAGGTGTCACCAGTGGTCAGAACTTGGGACGCGGTGAAGAAAAGGTTAGTGTGTTTGTCAGGGCAATTTTTCAGCAGTCTCCAGCAGGAACTGAGGCCCTTATTCTAGTTCACTCTTTCTGCCCAAATATTTCTTAGATGGACAAAACCATGTGCACTGCAGGTGAGGCAGGTGTTACTTGTGCAGAGATAATCAGATTTGGGTGGGGTTTTACACCTGCCTCACCTGCAGTGCACATGGTTTTGTCCATCAAAGAAATATTTGGCCACACATGGCAAAAAAACATAAGATCACCCACACTAGGAAATGTCACGTAGCTAGGGGTACCACATAGTCCCTTTAATTCCGGACACATATTAATTACACAGGTTCTGTGGCTGGCTGACTTCAAGACTCCACTTCACCTAATTTTAAACTGCCACAGAACCTGTGTAAGTAACATGTGTCCGGAATTAAAGGGACTAGGTGGTAACCCTACACGTAGCACAGTGGTGCACATATCTCATGGTGATATTTGTATTTTTAAACTTGTAGGTGGACTGACTTCAAAAGTGCCCTGAAGAGGAAGATGACTGACCGGTACAACCACAGCATGTCCACCGGGAGCGGTCCTATGCCTGACCATTTGGAGTATACCCCCCTGGAGCTGGACTCCTGTGACGTCATCGATGTGGGGGAGATCAGGGGGATCTCCAATATGGACAGTGAGCTCCCGGCGGAGGTCTTTGCTGCTGCTTTTGATGGTAAGTCACAGTAATGCATTGTATTTAGAAAGATATTTTTTATTGCGTATGTGATGGTGACATTGTTTTCAATTCTTATCCTAGCAGAAGCAGAAAGTCAGGATGTACCGGCAGCATCTTCCTCTGCAGAGCCACAGGTGGAGCAGGTGGTCCAGCCTGCACCAAGACGTCGCCCCCAGCCCCAGCCACAGGAGACATGGAGTGAGAGCCTGTTGGTGACGCTGGACAGGATCGAGCAGCAAGGGGTGGATGCTGCGATCCGTCAGCAGCAGGTGGCGGATTTTCTGGCGGAGTGGAAGGCCACAAACCAGCTGCAGGTTGAGGCGTTGAACCGCATTAATGAAACTCTGGCGGCTGGCATGCTAAGCATTGGCCAACACCTCAGCCGCCAGAATGAACTTATTGCGGAGCAGCTGTCCACCGCCAGGTCCCTAAGGGACAATCCCCCATCTGCTGCCCCACCCCAAGCTGCTCCCCAACCTTCCACCTCGGCTGACCCTCCTGTGTCGACTAGGGGAAGACGCCGAAAGCCAGCTGACCCAAAGGCCCCTGTCCCCAAGGCCCCATCTAAAAGGGGCAAAAAAGGGCCCAAATGAGACCTGGTTCACTTCCTCTGTGGTTGGAGGCCAAAGGTTTAAATTGCACTGGACATCCGCTTCCTGAGTTGCCCATCGATCCATTTGCGTGCCATGGGCATGAAAGTTCGTATTTTGACCTCTACAAATGCAGGATATTTTTTTTTGGTGGTGTGTATCTTGCTTAGTATTCACCCTGGTTGTTGCAGTACGTATTCTGGTGTCCCCATTTCTTTCACCATTGCATTTGCAGGGTAACACATGTTTGGAGATATGCAACCTCTTGTTCTGGCTGTTTTATTATTTGTGTGTCTATTTTATTTGTTTATTTGATTTCGCACATTAAAGTGTCAAGCTGTGATGCTGAACAGCAAATAAATTTATTTTACAAATTAAAACAAAATTGTGGTATGTGTCATTTCTTGTGTGAAACAAATACTAGATTTATGTGTACTTACTGACCAGGGTATTTTTGAACATTTGTTGAAGTGTGGTGGAAGTTTCCCATGTGTAACCCTCTCCATGGCCATTCCCATGTTCCTATCCAACTTTTCCCTGCTAATTAGTTTGTGTCAGCACATGTGCAGAGCAACTTAATAGGTGAGAAAGCAGTTTGTGTGCAGGTGAGGTAGCTCCTACAGTAGTAGGTAAAAGCAGGTCCAGAACAATGCTTTCCTCATGGAGTGGGTGAGGCAGACAAACAAGGGTGAAAAGGTACATTTGTGTAGGAATGCATATGTGTCCTCCCTAAAAAAAGATGTGTGAATGGGAAAAACATGATCAATTAGCTTGTGAACAAACATGCATAACTTTTTAAATATATATGATTTGACAGTGTCATAAGCAGATGTAGGAATCCTTTGTTAGAGAGATGAGAGTGCAATAATGTGATTGGTGGCATCTTACATCCAGAGTGTAGTCAAATCCAAATCATAGCAGATGAGATAGTGGTACAGGTCATTATTTTGGGTACTATACAAAGATTGTGTGGAAAATAGTGGTCATGGGCTTCAAACATTGCTGAAACATCCTTTGTAGGTGTTAGATGTGGTTTATGTTATTGTATCCTAAATACAAAACCTATGTTAGTATTAGAGTGAACACGTTGACACATGTCGACTTGTGTAAAGTCTATGAAAGCAGGTAGTGAATGTGTCTGTTTAGCAAATACCTACCTTAGCGTATAAAAAGATTCTTACCTTAAATTAAACAAACCTTTAAATGTGGAGAAGTATAGAAACATAAGCTTCCAATGTGTTTGCGTGCTGCATGTGTGGCTTGCAGGCAGTGAAATCATGGTTTGGAGTTAATAGACTGCAGCATTGCTTATTACATTCAGGTGTATGTGTTTGAGTAGGAATCAGCGTTAATTAGCCAACTCAGGCGCACGCTGGCATGCGGTATCTGTAGGGGTGGTTTTAGCTGGCGGTTGGCGGCCGCCTGTTTGGTGTCCGAAACGAACGGTGCCTTAGTCGATCGTGCGGTAGTAGCACCGCTCATTTTTGGTGCACACCCCCGTGTACGCCCATATTTACGCCCATTTTCCCTCATTATTTCGGCCGCTTCCATCAACACGCCCCTATGCCGCCCCATTACCCGTACGCTCGCGTACAGGTTTTTTCGCACGTTGAGACACCGGCCGTAAGCGTTGTGGAGTGTTCGCGCCGGCGCATTAGCGTATCTGCACATGCGCAGATCGAAAAAAAACCCGGGACGTACGCGTACGGCCCGGACGCTCCAAGCAGAATAAGGCCCACAGTGTGTTCCTCTAATGCACCCATCCAATAAAAACTATACATACAATTACTGTAGCTTTATACGCCCAGTAGAATTTCAAACAACCTGTCACCAGCATGTATCAGCTTTTCCTGCCAAAGGAGACTTGCGGGTCCTTATATCAGCGTTGGAGTGTCCGGCCAGCCCAGTACATTCAGCAGCCGAATGGCTTTTACTCTGCACTTATCTTATTGAAATAAAAGATGAATGCGGCATATTACACCATGTGGAGAGAACATGAACAGATTGCGGAGCTCCACTGTAATTGTGTGTTGTAAATAATAATCAGATTCTGTCAGCTACCTGTAGAGACACTTATGTATTAAAAGGAATAATATTCATTTTAATGTAGATTATATTGATATTAGAAGTGAATTAAGGTCTTGTGCCCTGTATAAAACCTTCTGGCTTCTAGAGATGTCTAATATAATTCTAACGGACAGGAGGCGGCTACTAGCCCCTGCACATGCTTCAATAGGTTTTATTTAAGGTATGGGTTTAAAGAAGTACAGAGGTTGCCCATAGCAACTAATTCGATTCTCTGATATTTAGCACCTTTCAGAGGATAATAGCTTATATCTAATTGGTTGCTATGGGAAACATCTCCATTTCTATCGACCAGCACCTTAGTAAATAGTTTCTTATTCATTGCCAGTTCGAGTAGTGATACACACCGCGTGGGACCTTCAACGTCTCCTCCAAGATGGTGGCCGTTTTTGGAGGGACATTTTCAGAAGGTTCTATACTGATGGCCAGACCCACTGGAAACTGCAGAGACCGTGTGTCGCCACAACACCGGCTCCCCTAAGCCACTCCTTGTTATGCCACTGTCTAAAAGAATTAATTAATGATGTCTGATACACTTACCCGCTGCCATGTTTGTATTGTAAGCAGAGACAATACAACAAATAATTGACAAAATGAATGTTCTCATAAGTACAAAGAAACAATGACATTGGCAGCAGGTCTATCCAGACCTTTTGTGTTTATTTATTAATTTTTTTTGGGAAGGGGAGGCAAGGGGGCTGATGGAGGATTTGGGAGGTGTACAGGGTTTCTTCCTTTTTGTTTCTAATTATTTTCTCATTAAAGTTTTAACAAAAGCCATTGTTTGCATCCTCTGCACATATTGTGTCATTTCATCTCATTAGTTTTTATCACTTTCTATTTATTTCTGTAGCCCCAGCACACCGTGCTAGGCAGAGCTGTTACACACCATAGGTCAACAATGTCTAGGTCAACATGAAGGTCGACATTTTTCACATTATTTATTTGTTAATGGCGACACCTAGGGCACGTGGACACCCAATTAGAGTACTGCTCGCCATGCTACGGGCACTTTACCATTCTGAATCATAGTCCACGTTGATGGAAAGTAAGAAAAAGTTCCAAAAATGTTCCCAAAACTCATTTCGACCTATTCATGTGTCGACTATAACGATGTCGATAATTTGCTTGTGTTGATCTTTTGACCTTGTCGACCTATTGTCTTCCAAGCTCGACATTGTCAAGCTTGGCAGACTTCTCCTCTAGCATCCTTGTCGAGCCACCTCCTCTAGCATCCTCAAAAAGTGTCTGTTGTAAGGGGGCAGCCATTTTGTGTTGGTCATTTTCAAGCAGCAGCCAGGAGAAGCCCCGGGACCCCGGACTGTAAACAAGGAGATTTGCAGGTTCCGGTGGCACATTTGAGGGGTAAGGCAGGCTGCTGGTACCAAGCAGTGCAGCGTAACAATAGCCCTGCAGATCCCCGGTGCCCACACTTAAACTCAGAGCCTCGCCGTGACCGAGGGGTCTGCAGGGCTATTGTTACGCCACTAGGTGTGCCTCAGATGTAGAGGCCTGGCTTTCCCATAGTTGCCTACCCTGTGCAAGTGCGGGCGCCGGGGGCCACAGCTTTACCTGTATTCGCTGCAGTGGACCCGGCTCCCCTCCTGGCTTTATTCTGCTGCTATGGAGAAGGACCATCATAAAATGTCCGCCCCCATATAGCAGACAGTTCTCTGAAACTGTCTGCTGTATGGGGGCAGACATTTTGTGATGGTCTGTTCTTCATAGCATCAGAATGAAGCCAGGAGGGGAGCCAGGACCACCGCAGTGAACCCGCCCGCAGCACTGACATCCCACCTGCATCGCTGACAGGCATCCCTGCTCCCACCCGCAGCGATGACATCCCGGCTCCCGCCCACAGAAACTGACATCAGGCCAGCTCCTGAATATGTAAGTATTGTCACATCCACCATGGTTCTTACCCAAATCCCCTGTGCTGTGCCCAGCCCTAGGCTCTCCAACCGCATGTCTAATGCTATGGCGCTCACCTCCGCTTGTGTCCCTGGTCCTGGTGGGGTACATGTGTCCACGCTGTCACCGCGTGGTAACAGTGGTGCTGGCTGCTCCGGTGCCATGCTGGGCATGAGACCTGAACCGCCATGTGTGTTTGTGCCTGGTTAGGCCTCTGTCTGAATGCCGGCAATTGCGCAGCTGCGCGCACTCACTGCCGGCTGAAACCTGTCGCCCCTCTGGCGGCTGCCATCTTTTCGGTTAGCTCAGCCTGTCCTGTGCGGCTCCGCCTCCCCTGTCAATAGGCTAACCAATAGCCGCACAGTACACCTGTTAAGTACTGACTGACCGGGTTAGACCGGCAGTCAGTACAATGATGTCTCTGCCTAAGCATCATTGCTCCGGTCTGGCTCTGTAGTTTTCCTGCTACAATCCTCGTGTCTTCAAGTGAAGTATTCTCCTGCTGATCGTCTCACTGTTCATGTACCATGGACTCCACTGCCGCCAATGCGGACCAAGTAAGGTTAGCCCCCCTAAGGGGTACTATCTTACTTCTCTTTCCCGACGGTAATTATTCCACGGTCACCTCTGATTGCAGCCACGATCCAATCCAGCAAGAACAGACTTCTTCATAATTTCTTTATTCATCCAATCTTCCAACCCATCCTCCAATCATCCAACCAGTCCTCCAACCATCCAACCAATCATCCAATCACCCAACCAATCATTCAATCATCCAAACAATCCTCCAATCATTCAACCAATCATCCAATCAATCATCCAATCCTCCAACCAACCATCCAATCTTCCAGTTATCCTTCAACCTTCACCCCAATCTTCAATTCTTCAACCAATTATTCAATTATCCAATCAAACCTCCAATTCTTCTGTTATCCTTCAATTCCTAAATCAACATTCCAATAATCTTCTCAAGTACCACGCATCGTCACATTCTACAATAAAGTATTGGACTAATGACTTTCTCTATTGCATAACCTACAGTATATTAATTGTGCCATCAGTATCAACTTGTATCACAGTATCTTTATTACTCGTTTCATTTTATTCTATTGTTTCACTCCCCTCTGTCGTGGATGCAACATCCTTACATTAAAGCACCCAGCCTCCGTTACACTACAGCTGGTGCTTCTAAGAACGTGACAAGTATATATTTGGCGGGTGGGGGGGGCGCAATATTTCAAGTTACACCACTGGTACAGGTGTGCCTCAGATGTACAGGTGTGCCTCAGATGTATAGGTGTGCCTCAGGTTTCGAGGCTTGGATACGATATATAGAGGCTTTCCTCAGATGTAGAGGCTTGGATACGATATATAGAGGCATGCCTCAGATGTTTTCGGTGCTTAGCATTGTACCCTCGCCATCTGTTGCAGGGCAGCTTAGAGCAATCCCTGGTGACTTTTGGACTTTTGGTTCTCCAGCTGGCAAGGCATGCTGGGACTTGAAGTTCCACCACAGCTGGTTACCCACAGATTGCCTATCTCTAGAGGTCAGAGGCTTCAATGCCCAGTTTTCGTGCTGCTGTCTGTGATGTTCATGTTACTGATTCCCTTGGCTGCACCATGAGGAATATATAATACAAGAGCCTGTGTAACCTTTCAGCGAGAGTCCAAACATTGCTGTCATACAATGAGAACGAAGTCTTCGCTAAACTGAATTACCCACCGCGGACAATCAGCAAATGTAAAGGGTGTAACCTTTATATTTTCTCTTTCCCTGTTTAATGCCTCCGCCGGCAGAAGCTCAGGAGATGTCATTAGACAGGCTCAGCTCTCCATGAATCTCGCTGACTACGTTCTTTAATAAGCAAATATGTTGTTTTTTTTCTTTCTTTTTGTCTGCCACTGAACCCAATAAGTGAACACCTGCTATCGACTCGTCCTGTCACCCCTGTGATTGGAATAAAGGAACGAGCCATAATATTATTTTGGCTGTGTTCCTGACAGCTCATGCTGCATATTAGGATGCAGAAAATTCTGTATTCATTTCATTAGCAAATGTCAGGCTCACCCATCTCGCTAATGCACCGGAGGTTTCTTCATTCCCTCAAATATCAGGGACAGAGAAAGGGTTTTTTGGTTTTATGTTAAAATATCACATTTACCATTTGTTAATGAGCAAAACAAAAGTGCTATATTTGGGGGGGGGGGGCAGATGTACTAAGGGGGTTATTCTGATTCAATCGGTCCACCGCGCGTTCTCATGGGGAGACGATTTTATGTTATGCGCATGTTCAGATGCTTGGTATGAGAGGCACGGCGAATTGCATGTTCGCCATCCCGCTGGCACCTAGCAGTGAGGGCGGGGGGCGGTGGTGGGGAGCATAGCCCATGGGAACGCCCGGAATTTCATGCTGGGCGTTCCCATGGTAATGGCCTGGTGACGCGGGTGCGCGAGGCGCGCAGCTGATATAAGCAGATGTCAGTTGCCTGTCCACTTGCGGGGAATCGCCGTGCGCATGCGGGAGTGGGTGGCAGCCGGCACCTGGGGGACTCCAACCAGAATAAGGTCCTAAGTCCATACCCCCCAACTCTCCTGATTTTTGCGGGACCATCCCGTTTTTTTTGCGGACACGCCCTAGGCCATCAAGGTCCCGTGGTGGGAAGGGGCAGTTGGGAGTCATTCAACCAATCCAAAACTCGAGCCAGATCTCCCATGAAGATCCGTTCTAAAATGAGTCCCTGTTCGAATTTTACCGCAGTTCCGAATTTGAATTTTAAATCTGAATGTTGAATTTTGGATTGCAAACATGTCACGATTTTGGGTGGGGGGGTTTTAGTGATTTTTATCTAGACCAAAATCTGAATCCAAACCAAAATACTTGAGCACGGTAACACACAGTAGCGCAGTTGCCGCAGCAAATAAAATACTTATCGAATCATTTTATTTTTCCACATCACGGCGACAGGCTGCCAGCATGTGAACACTGACGGAAGTAATTATTTTGTTATTGACGGGAATAGTGTCAAAAATAAATTTTAATTATCAGTTCAAAAAATGTATAATTAGTAAATAGGTCACTAAGTCCTAGCAGACAAATATTTCTCAGATGAACTACATCATTAATGTTTCACCTTGTTGTGCACTGGAAGAATCCAACTGGCAGACTGTTGCCAACGCCTAGCAAGGATTACCCCACCTTACAGCAATTTTATGGTGGGTACATTTAAGTCCAATATCAGTGCAATTTCCCATACTGGAAAGACAAAGCATGCATATCATCTGAAGAGTATGCTCAACTGTACTCCTTTGTGGGTCTCATGCGGCTGGGTTGCACAGCCAACTGGATGGTATTTCATGTGGCACTGTGCATATCGCCAATTATTATTCCATCATTCATTAAGTCTTTATGGTCCAGGACAATGTTAAATTGCCCCAACTATCGTCAAGATTGACCGTCACCTTAATGTGTACTCAGCCTTAATTACTCCAATCACCTTCCAACTTTTAAGCTGGCAACCCACAGTACAGTGAACAAGATGGCGCTGCATATGCGAAGTATTAACCTCTGTGGCCATCTTGGTAAAGGGAGTGAAGCCTCCATGGAGTAGTAATGTGGAGTGTATGCTGTAGCACTCTCCATCTTCAAAAGCAAATTGGAGTTGACAGGTAACAATTTATGTAAAATAGTCTTTGCTTACTTATGTGAATGGTGTATGTATAGATGTGCATGACCTCACATTTAAAGCCCTTTGTTTGAGACGACCCTGGACTAAGGGTTTATCCCTTGTTGATTAAGGAATTGTCTTCCTTGCGTGACTCTCATGAGGTGGACTTGGGTAATGCACTAGATGGCAATGACTGGTCAGATATCTGGAAAAATGTGGCCTCCTAGTTCAATTTGTGTTAATATGAAAGAATGTTTGTAAAAAAAATTTTTAAATGGTTTTATGTTTTTTTTCTGACCTCTAAAGGCATTTTCCTTTACATTTGGTGGCCGTACCCAAAAATTTGGCAAGAGGTCATTGACCGCATTTCTATGTGTCCTCCCAGCCCCCCATTCTATGTGAACCTAAGTTTGTCCTTCTCTGTCTGGGACTCCCTACGGCAACGAGGCATCGATTAGTCACATCGCCTCTGCTACCACTAGCCAGGTAGCCACTTATTGTACGCAGCCTGCTTCCCCTTGTACACTCAGGGGTTTATTCTGCTTGGTATGGTGGGACCGTATACGGACGGATCAGGGTTTTTTTCCATCTGCGCATGCGTAGCTTTCCCAATGCACATGTGCGGCGACCGCACACCGCTCACGGACGAGTCTCTCCGTGCGAAAAAACCTGTCCGCAAGACAAGAACACGGTCATTGTGGGCAGCATGGGGGCGTATTTAGGGGAGCGGCCGGAATAATGAGGAAAACTGGGCGTAAACATGGGCGTACATGGGGGTGTGCACCAAAAATGTACGGTGCTACAACCGCTCGATCGGCGAACGCACCGTGCATTTTGGCCCAAAAACAGGCGGACGCCAAAGATAGCTCCAGACCACCCCTAGAGATACCGTATGAGAGCAGACGCCTGGGTCTGCTAATTAACGCTGATTACTACTCAAACACATACACCTGAATGTAATAAGCAATGCTGCAGCCTATTAAGTGAAAACCATTATTTCACTACCTGCAAGCCACACACAGCCCTTAAACACATTGGAACCTTATCTTTCTACACTTCAACATGTAAAGGTTGGTTTAATTTTAAGGTGTTGGTGTGAAAACGGACAACATCTGTCCATATACGGTGGCGTACGCTCTGATGTACGCCAGGCATCAGTGGCTAAGAGGGAGATCCGTCCGTGCAAGGTGGCATACGCTCAAGTGTACGCCACTCCCCATTGTCGGTGTTTGTGACCGTCCGTGTGCGGCTGTTCTGTGGACGGACTTTCGCTCACCGCGAGCATACGGGAAACGTACGGTGAAAGGACCGTACGTCCGTTTCACCGACCTAACCATAATAAGGCCCTCAATCTCATCCTTTATCTGGTATCTCCCATTTCAAACTGACTCACTGGCAGTGGGCGTGGCTCCCCTATTTGAATTTTGAACTGTGCTGCAGCCCCGCCCCTGGAGCCACCACTAACCCTTTTCCCCCACTACTTTTTCCCCACTTTTCTTATCTGTTCTCCTCTTTCCTCCTGTCCCTTTTAGTAATAATACAAGTCACTCACTCTGTGATACTGTATGGTGCTAGGCACCGATCTTCTACTGTATTTGATGTTTACTGATGAATCTATTTAGCTGCCCCTTGCTCCATGAAGGAGCAGCGTGTTAGGCACTTAGGGGGTGTAGCCTGGTGGGAAGGTGGGCTGACTGGGGGTGTGGCTTTTTGATCATGTCATCGTGGCTTTGCCCCTACTTAACAATGCAGAAAAACAGGCCCTGTATTGCGGGGCTATGATGACACGATTCAGCGCTAATCACTTAACCCGATACCCCTCGGACTGCCCACTGCGGGACGCATCCAGGGAAAGCAGGAATCGGAGAACCACCCAATTTACAGCCAACCCTTTCCTACCCAGTAGGGTAGGTATGATGCCTTGCACTGTCTTCTGCATTTATAAAACTCTGGGCCAGATTCTATAAGCTTCAAAAGTGATAAAATGGAGAGTGATAAACAGCCAGCCAATCAGCTCCTACCTGCCATGTCACTGTGTTTGAAAAATGTCAGACAGGAGCTGATTGGCTGGCTGTTTATCACTTTCTATTTTATCACTTTTGAAGCTTAGAGAATCTGGTCCAAATAAAGGGGGAATCCCTATTTCGGATTTGTTAAAGCAGCATATTACAGAGAATACTTACAGCGCACAAGCCCATAACCGTTGCAGCAATTGCGCAATTTGTAAGTCCGTTATGTTCAGCCCTGTAGAAAACCAGCAGCACAAATGGTCCATGATATTAGTTATCGGCTATAAGAAGTTATTTCTGCGACGGGCTTAAAATAGGCGACAGCAAAGCGTGGAGCGCTGCAGCTATTTGTGTATAAATGATCCCCGATGTCTCCTTACTCAGTGTACGATAGCTAAGGCCTGGCGTTGTGCTATTCAGGAAATGTGTATTACATAGAAATGTGTCACTGAGTCATCATTCAGTGTGAGTATCACATCATCATCATCCCGTACCAAAGGCCTGTGGGACAGACGTGGTCATAAAGGGAGATGTTATGGCCCTTTTCCTGCAGATATCTAATGTCCATTCCCTTTTATTAGGTTTATTCCGTACCGGTTAAAGTTATTCACATAGTCTAAATGAGAACTAGATTTTTGATGGCGATGAACTGAACGTAATCCGTATATATAGTTACTGACTTGCCTCCTTTCTATATGCTTTACAAAAAATAATCTCTTTTAAAATACAATTATATATTTATTTCAACCATTTTAAAACAACAGGCCTGATTCAAACGGGCTTGCTAGGCAGCGTATTTTTGCTGCCTAGTGAGCAGTTAAATAATGCTGCCGCGGCGACCAAGGCCCCCCCCCCCCATCCCCCTTACCCACTGCTGAGCGAGTGTATGCACTCACATGTGGCCGCAGGAAGGAAAAAACATTCGCTGGTCACCCACCATTTGAACCCTGCCCTCCGAATTTGGGGTGGCCGCTAGCGTCATCAGCTGGCCCCCCATGTGCATGCGCAAACCCAGACCATCGGGAATGTTACCGAATTCGGCCGGCTGCGAGCAGCTCTGAATTGGTCCCAATGTTAGTAAGAAACATGGGTACATTTACTAAAGCTTCTGAAAATTAAAGGGGTGATGTTGCCCATAGCAACCAATCAGATTCTGTCCATTATTTCTATTTTGCATCCTTAGAAGTTTTTTAAAACACTATCGACCTTTTTTTTGTGTCTACCTTTTGATCATGTTGATCTTTGACCGTGTTGACAAAAATCCACGTTGATCAGTTAACTGGGGGGGATTGTTAAAATTATAGTTGGTTTGGCTCCTCCCTTGCTTCCTCTGGACCCCAAGTGCACGTGTGCAGTAGCGGTGATGAGTCAGACTTGGCGGTGCTCACTTCTACCTCTCCTGTGTCACCTGTCTGTCTGCCCCTCCCCTTTACAATGTAAGCTCTCGCGAGCAGGACCCTCTCCCCTCATGTGCTTTTCTTACAATATATATTTCTGCCACCCTAGTAATTGCCTCAGTGTCCTATCCCCTGATACCAATGTCTTTATTTATGTACTTGTCCTAAATTGCCTTGTACTGTAATTTGTTATTTAATTGTTTTTGTTCATTTATGTATTGTCAGGTGCTGCGTAACCCTTGTATAAAGCAGGATCAGCTGCCTCTGCGCCGGAGCAATGAGGAATTGTTCCGGAACCAATCGACGAGTTCAAAATTTCATTAATTGGGGGCCATCCTGTTCCCCAGAGCCAGATTAAGGTGTAAATGGGCCTGGAGCTGAAAATTATCAAGGGCCTATTATGCGCATACTTGCCTACTTTTGAAAAGCAGTTTGAGGGAGATTTTAGATGGTAGCAAAATGAAAGCATACATCACAATAGAGGAGGCACACTTGCGCGCGCCCGAAATTAGGGGGCGTGGCTTGCCGCGGGAGGGGGTGTGGCCTATAATCGCGGTGTCAGACGAGGCGTCTATTTATCGCTGGCCAGCAACTAATGGGGGATCCTATACAGATCCTATACAGGAAATGTGCAGCATAAATATAAAATAGTATGAAAAAATATACAACAACCAAATATTAAAGCAATAGGTAAGTGCCCCTTGTTGGAATAATCAGTGAGGCAGGCATTCAGCTAGTAAATTACTGAGCATGACAGGAGGAGTGGAGCATGTATTGGGTGCCAGTCGGGGCCCGGGGGTGGTGGGAGAGAGGATCAATAAGGATCAGGCTTAGTGGGTGGGAGACAGGTTAAAGAATCAGACAATGTTATACTTACTGCTGCTCCCGGCCTCCCGGCTCCCGCTGCCCGGCTCACTGCCACTGTTCAATGCTGCTGCCGCACCTCAGTTCCTCCTCTCCGCTGCCCTCCTGCTCCTGGTGCTTCTGGCTCACGGCCACTGTTCAATGCTGCTGCCGCACCTCAGTTCCTCCTCTCCGCTGCCCTCCTGCTCCTGGTGCTTCCGGCTCCCGCTCGCACTGTTGCTGTCGCTAACTTCAGCGCTGCTACTGCTGCCCAGTGATGCACCATGGCTACCCACACAGCCCCGCGGTGGCCCACGGAACATGCCGTTTGCACATGCGCAGTAAAACATTTTGGGAGAGGGGACAAAAATGCGGGAGGAACCGAGGGATTTGCAAGGGAGCGGGAGGAGGATTGAAAAAAACGGGAGACTCCCGCTAAATGAGGGAGGGTAGGCAAGTATGCATTATACACAGCCCCCATATTACATTATACACAGCCCCCCATATTACAGTATACACAGCCCCCCCATATTACAGTATACACAGCCCCCCCATATTACATTACACAGTCCCCCCATATTACATTATACACAGTACCCCCATGTTACATTATACACAGTCCCCCCACAGCCCCCCATATTACATTATACACAGCCCCCCATATTACATTACACAGTACCCCCATGTTACATTATACACAGTCCCCCCACAGTCCCCCATATTACACTATACACAGCCCCCATATTACATTATACACAGCCCCCATATTACATTACACAGTCCCCCCATATTACACTACACAGTCCCCCCATATTACATTATACACAGTACCCCCATGTTACATGATACACATTATACAGTCCCCCCACAGTCCCCCATATTACATTATACACAGCCCCCCCATATTACATTACACAGTCTCCCCCCCCCACACACACACACTACACAGAGTACCCACAGTAATTACAGCCCCCCTCCCCCAGACTAGTACACATAGCCCCACAGTGCCACATAACACACATCCCCTCACTCCCCCAGTACACAGGACAGCACTCACCTGGCTGTGTTGTCCCTTCCTGGGAGGTGCAGCAGTAACTGGCACTGTGGTAGATGAAGCACATGGCAGCCGGTGACAGGAGCAGGAAGAGCCGAAGAGCATTGCACGGAGCTCACTCACTCTGTGAGTGGGTGGGCGGGGCCAGCAGCAGGGAAGCCCTGACTGACGGCTCTCCTGCTCCTTCTGCTACACAGACTTCGGCCGGCTGTCATGTAGTAGCGTGCAGGCAGCGCCCGGCGGACCCCGGGGATCCGTGCGCGCGCATGTGCAGTAAGGACTTTGCAGGAGTCCCCACAAAAACCGGGAGGTGGGGGCAGGTTTGCGGGGCAGCGGGAGGCTCCTGCAAAAAGCGGGAGTCTCCCGCTGAATGCGGGAGGGTAGGCAAGTATGATTATGCGCAATAATAAGGATTGTGACCAGCACCTAATAATGTGGGGGGCGTGACCAGTGTTCTGGTTGGGTGGTCTGCTCATGGGTGTGTCTCTATTTGTGTAAAAACTTTCAACTAATTATATATGCCTGGAAAAGGCAGGGGGCTGGCATAGGAAAAATGCAGGGAGATATATTGGCGGTTGCCCTAAAAAGGTGCACCCGCAGGGTGCCGATGTCCTAAGATACTTGTGGGGTGAGGCGGCATTCCAGTCATAAAAAAATTACTGAAAGCCGAAACTTGGTAGACAACATTTCAGCACCTTTTATGTGGTCATCTTATACTGCTTTCACATTGCAGAAATGGGTAATGACACGGTATTCTTAAATGGGACTTTAAAACGGGGCTGAGCCTTGAGACCTTTCACATTGCAGGTGAAAACCATTTTAAAAATAATTTAATACCATTCAAACATTCAACCCATTTAACCCCCAAGGGACACGTTTCAAGCCAATGAAATAGAGCTGTTCAAACTGCCAAAAAACGGCTTTAAAACGTGTAGGACTCTTTTTAACCGTGTTGAAATACTGGTTAACTTTAACCGGTAAATCAACTCTGGCACTTTCACATTGCAGCCATAAACGTTTTAAAATGGAAAAAAAACGGCAATATACCGTTTTAAAAGTGCGATGTAAAAGGGGTATAAGTTTACCACACCATATAACCCTTATACAAATCATGCAACACAATAGTAACCCCCTTATACTGTACTTGCCTCTTACACATTGTGCCACATGGAATGAGCCAAAATTTACACAGACTGAGCCAAAATTCACAATATGGCACACGGATTGAGTGAAAATTCACATTATGCCACACAGATTAAGGCAAAATTCACATTATACCAAACAGATTGAGCAATAATGCAAAATATGCTCCATAAATAGGGACATTGTGCGCCAAAGGCGAGCATTAAAAATTTACACCATAATGCCCATTACATGTTAAACCACACACCATAATCTCCATTACGTATTATGCCAAACACCATAATGCCTATTAAAAATTATGCTACATAAGTGTTGCTTACCAACATGTTCATTGCCAGGGGTTCCATGCTCATTGCCAAGGGGGAATACATGCTTGCGGGAACTGGGGGACAGCCGCCGCCGGGCAGAAATGACAGGCATTGACAGCCAGGCAGAGAGCAGCCCGGCTGTATTGAGAGCACTGCGTGTCCCGGCTATTTGAAATAATACCCCTTTCACATCAGAAAATGCAGGGATTTACCCGGGAATATGGTCCCAGGATCATGCAGGGACATTCCCGGACTGGTCCGTTTTACACCAGCCTAGTCCCTGCATTTTCTGGTGTGAGGGGGAGAGAAAACCACCCCCACCCCCCTTTAAACAACCAACTATATCTTTGGAACCAACTGACCCATTTACATGTAGGCTTCGAATGATTTTGGTCCCGTGAAACTGGGCCATTTGGTTCCAGAGAAATCTGTCAAACAACATGAACAGCCATGAAATTACATTTCAGAAATAAAAAACAAAAAAAAATTGGTTTACCCGCAATATCTCTTTAACCAATGAACCCATATAGACCAGGTATCAGATTGAAGACCCAGCGATTTGGGAAACCTCAAGTTTCTGTGATGCCGGAGGGGGAACTGGCAGCCGTTGGAACCGGGTGGAGGTCGGAATTAGCGGGTCCCATGTTATCCTATCGGGAAAACGTTCTACGTTTGCCTGGCAGTATCTCCGGTTCCCGGGGGGCTAGCGACGCAGGGTTGGGCTCGTTGGAAAGCCCTGGTCCTCGGCTACAAAATGGGCCTATTTGGAGAATGGGCCTGGAGCTGTAGCTCCATCAGGCCCATTGTTAATCCGGCCCTGCTGTTCCCCATCATTAGCACTCAGTGTCACGTACATCAGGGCTGCCTACCCTCCTGGAATGGCCGGGAGTCTCCCGAAAATTGGGTCCCCCTCCCGGCCCCCCCCCGGAAGGGTGGGCAACCCTCCCGGATTCAGGGGGGACCCCCACCGCACCCCCGATTGCGGCATTTAAATGCCGCAATCCGTGGGTCTCAGAGGAGGGGGCGGAGCTAAAATGGCAAAATCGCATCATTTTAGCCCCGCCCCCTCCACGGAGATGCCCGAATTCTCCTGTTTAACATCATGGGGTGGGGCTTAGTGATGTCACGCTCAAGCCCTGCCCCTGAGCAGCTGCTGAAACTCTCCTCTCCGGGCTTTTATTAAAGTCGGCAACCGTGACGTACATTACATCTTGGGTCCTATTCCCTAATGACAGCACCTAACCACAGTGCGAAGGCACAATTCTGCATAATATGGGTTTTAAAAAACAGACCCTGGGACAACGGATTTATAACCTTTGAAGTCATACATGAGACCAAGAGCTATTAAAATAGGAATCCAAAATTGCCTAAAAGAACATTTGCCTGTATTACATACGCAGCCGTCCCCCTGAAGCCTTGTCTGGTAATTACACAGAGTTTTATACGATTGTTGAAGTGACTTTACTCATAAGTACATCTATTTTCGGCGCTCTTTCCTATCCTTGTCAAAACATACATACAATTTTAATAAGCTTGTACGGCCACACAAGTTTGCCTTGGCAGGTTAGTCAGTGCTGCCAGCGGTGGAGCAGACTCAAGGACGTCAGCGAACTCCAGGTCACACCGGTGAGATAATCATGTCCTGCTTCTTTTTATAGTTTAGTCTTTAAAATAAAGTTAGGGAATGGAGCAAATGTCTTGGGAGAAGCAAAAAAAACATGATTGGATGATTACCTGGCAGCCTCGGGGTTATTTTTTACATCTCTCCAGTCCAAACTCATTTACTGCCGACAACACAGAACAACAACACACCTACTGTACACAGGACGCCATTTGTGGGGCCTCTGACTGACAACATAGGCAATTTTTTGTCAGAAGACATAAAGTATATAGAAATAAATACCACATATTTTTCTCTTCTTTAGTGTTTGTGTGTACTGCACAGGTGGCCAATAGAATTTGGAGGAGAGGCGCGGAAGATGAACATTCTGTGCTTCTCCTGTTTGCTGGTGCCGGGATATCGTTTTGTTATTTTGCCAAGTACCGGAGGACTACTAGAGAGAGAAGAGGACAGATCTACGGCTGAGGAGACCCGTGAGTAGAATTTACTTCCACAGGTCCCCTATGGATTTCGCCGGACCCCTGAACCCCGGAGCCAGACCCCTGGACCATGGAGCCCCGGACACCTGGACCATGGAGCCCTGGACCCAGGGACCTACCTACGGGCTCAAGATAGGTAAGTATCAGTATGTGTGGGCTTTGGATGTATTAGTTTTATTTTTCATGTGTCTGTGTGTGTGTTTATTTTATTATTTTTCATACTGTGGAACTACAAGTGTCAACGGGCCCTTTAATGCCCCGCATGCTGGGACTTGTGGTTCTCCAAATCCCAGCTTGCGGGGGAGGCTTGCTGGGACTCATAGTTCCACAGTATTAAACAATAGTTTATTCTTTCTTTTTACACTGAATTAGCCCGGTGACCACCGCTCCAGGGTCACCGGGGACAGCACCAGTCTTCAGCCTGGTCAGGTAAGTCCTGGAGGGGGGGGACCCCTTCATTGGGGGGGTCCCCACTCCCCCAGGGCCCCTGGCCAGGCTGACTGGTCGGTAGGGATGAATGCTTTGGCTGGGGGGACTTATATAAAAAGTATCCTCCTGGCTGTGGCATTACCCTGCTGGCTGGTTTGGCCTGGGGCTGGTTCTTAAAATACAGGGGACCCCTACTCATTTTGTCCCCCGTATTTTGGGAACCAGACCTGGAGCCTGGGGCTCGTTTAAAAAAAATTGGGGAACCCCTATTTGCCGGGTTCCCTGATTTTTTTTAATACCAGCCCCGGCTCTTTCAGCCTGGTGCTGGTTATGGCTGTGGAGGGGGACCCCACGCCGTTTTTTTCCATTTTTTTTTTATACTAAAGGGTGCAAATATAACAGGGAAATAAAGTGTATTTTCCTGCCGTATTTGGCATGCCATTTGCAGGCATTTTACACCAATTAGCAGCCGTATTTTCAATACAGTAAATCAGGAATAACCATTATTTTGAATGGTGATTTCTGTCGTATTCATTCGATGGTGTATTTATTCGAATTTGTAAATACAAATATGAATGTCCCATCAATACAAATACGAAAATTCGTATTTTTGGCATAGTAAATGCCAAAATAGAAATACTCCCCAAAAAAATTACGAAAATACGATTTTTTTTCACGAATTCATCTTAGTAAATTTCCCAAGTGAGTAAGATCACTGTAATTATAATGTGTGGATCTGCAGGTGTAATACTGACATAGTAAGAGGTGAAACCTTTGGGCCTTAAAACAACATTGGCCCTTATTCTGATCGGTGCGTACTTTCCCGAATTCTTACGGAGCGGGCCGCACGCAACGCTATGCGGACATCGTCCGTAGAAACGCCCATTGAGCCTCCGCATTCGGACGGACTCACTCTTTAAGAACAGGGCGAGTGTACGGACGACATACAAACCTTGCGTGTGCGGTGGACACGCACAGATTCTGCACGGTCTTACTGCGTAAGCACGGTCTTACCGCGTCAGAACGGACGGGAAGCTGGCCGTACGCACCGATGCGGAGTATTTACGCTAAATACAACACTATTTATCTGAGCACACACAGCGATCACATGACCCACTTATGCAAGTAGCCAACCTCATTAAAAATGGATTGTTTTCTATTTAAATCAATTAAATCCTAATACATACTGAACCACATTACTACTACATTCATTACACACATTAACCCTTACAGCATGTGAACCTAACATACATCTATCTACAGTATGTACATTTTGCTAATTTAAAAGATTATAAACAAGTTACACATATACTTTTCCATTTAAAAAAAAAAAACACAGACAACTTCGAACTGTAACAAACTATTTATTAAATGTACAAATGTATTGGTTGAAAAACAAATAAATAAATTAAATGGACCATCTAACAGCTGGTCCAATTCCGCCATGACCTGGCGCATGTGTCCCCTGATTCTTAAGAGGGCCCCACGTAGACCCTCTTCTGCTTGGGCTGGCTCATCTGTGGACATATTAAAAAGGGTAAAATTACTAATGATAATCATGCATACATTTTACATAGTCATACCTAAATTTTAAACATGCAACGTGACAGGTGTGTGTGTATAAATATTTATATATATGTATATAGACACATATATAACTATATATATGACACATACAGCTATACATACATGCATACATACTACATGGAAAGCCTGTTTTTTTACCCTCTACCCTTTACTCTGTAGAACACCTCACAGTCATAGTGCTCCTTCTGAATCCAAACCCTCCCATGACTAAGCTCTGAGAAGCATGTCATGCGCTGCACCAATCCCAACTCATCAAAAAACGCTCAGTGTCTGTTATATGATGGAGCGTGGCATGGGACTTAGTCAACGCTCAGGAATGCTCAGTACATTTGTGCAATCAAGCATGGCTTGCCTGCTGATGGTCTGCTCCATAAATCATTGTCATAATGCCAGTTAGGTGAAGCTGCAGCACTAATCCACTCCCATGCACAAAATCATTACTAACACCAAATCAACACACAATTATGGTGCCAACCATACATGCAGACCGCAGGGGGGGTTTAGCTAGAGAAGGGCCCAGGGGCACTGCCCACTTGTTACTCCATTCTAAGCCACGCCTGTCCATACTCCATTTATGTCATACGTAATCTAGTTTAGAAAGATCAATCACCAGTAAACTCTACTCACCTATATGAGGCTACAGATTGTATGCTTGCAGCAGGGACATGTAACCCTTACATGAGCAAGTCATCCCTTTCTTCCAGGATACAGATTAACTACACAGGTTCAGTGACACTTAAAATCGACCTTAAAGCCATCCTCACAACCTGTGTCATTAATTTGTGTCCAGGATGAAAGGGATGGTTTGGCCACCCTATATAAGTGTGTCTGTTGGTACCCTGTTTGTTATATGAATTTATAGTTTTTAAAAACACAATTGAATCACCAGTGCTACATAGCAAATAGTAGATGACAAAAGGAATAATTAATCCTTATGTATACATACCAATTTCGGCCGCCTGCACGACCTCACAGGCCTCCAGCTCCTCCTCTTCTTCAGGGGCCTCCTCTGGTGGCACCTCCTCCTCTGCTGGCAGCACCTCCGCCTCCACAGCCCACACCTCCTCCTCCACTTCCTCTGCCACTTCCTCCGCCATCCCTTCCTCCGAAACCACCTCCTCGGCCCTTGCTTCGGCAACCTCCTCCTGGGCCACCTCTGCCTCCTCCCGGGCCTGTCTTGCTCAATCCCGTGCTGTGTTTGAGAAAAAAATGCCAATTAGGGGTCATTTGGACAGATGTATTAAGCCTTACAAAAAATTAAATCCAAAAGGTTATAAGTTGAGATAACTGTACAACCAATCAGCTCCTTAGTGTCTTTTACACAACACAGCCTGTAACATGGCAGTTATAATGTGACATTTGGGCCATTGTAAACATCACAATCTATAATCCTACACAATCACATATTTTATGACCATTACAGGGTGTCAAACAGGAAGTAGCACACATTAGTGTATGCCATGTTTAACTCATGATCAGGCTGGTTACCTTATTGGCTTAAATAATGTCATGTAAGCAATCATGTAAAAATGGCCATTTAATTTATAAATACTCACATCTCGCAATCCTGGCCCTGATTTGCTGGAGCAAATCCGGCTGCCGACGCCTCAGGTCTGACCACCGCCGCTCCAGCTGAGCGATGGTCCGCCGCACCTGTGTGCGGGCGTATATGCGCCGGCGGGCCACCGCATAGGCATTCCGCTTCTGCCTATTTGTAATAAATGGGCCCGCCCGCACCAGCCTGGTCTCCATAACGGAGACCAGTGTCCTCAGCTCCGCTGCTGAAAAAGGTGCTGCTCTGCCATAGGCCGCCATCTTAGCAATGGCACAATTCAAGCAATCATGTCCTGTCATTGGTTGATCAGAGTGATATTTGGTATTAACTTTATTGTTCATTTTGACAGTAACAGCGTGTATGCGCCACAACAGACGGCTAACCCATTGCATCGCAAACCCACACTTGCTGTACCTTTGCATAGTTGAGCAGACCATGCCATTACTTACTATCTCCTAAACAGACAGTGTAAAATAAGATGGGAACCCATTATATATTATCTATTACATTCACCAAACATGGGTATAAGCAACAGGTGAAATAGTCTGCATCACTAGCCAGTTACACCTAACTCTACAAGGTACTAAACAGCTTTTTAATAGTGAAAGCTATACAGCAGAAACATAGCAAATAGTGGCAGACCTTTTCCCAATATTAGGCCATGGTGCCATGTGTACACTTACCTTCTACTGGCCCACACTAGAGATGTGGAATGAAAAGTAGCTAGCATGAAGGCTAAATTTGGAGACCTTTCACATGTGATTTGGATGCTAGCACCAGAGGCGTAGGGAGGGCGGAGCCACTGGAGCTCACGCTCCGGGCGCAGATTGGTAGAATGGCGCCGCCGGCCCGCCCTCCCTCCGCAATCGATCCGTGCACTAGATCAATAGTACTAACGGGCAGCAGGCAGCGTGCGCTGCCGGCTGCCCTCCCCGGCGCCTGCCTCCTGCCCTGCTCACCCGGTCCAAACATCACGGACGGTGAGGCCGGACAGGTAACTCACTGCTCTCTAAGTTGCTGCTGCTGCTGCTCGTGACGGCTTCCGGGCAGCACAGCGCAGCAGATTCCAGAACTCCAGACTCCTCCCAGGGTCCCAGTCACCTGCCCATGCTACCCTCCTCCCTGGCTACAGCAGCGCGTCATCAGCCATCCCAAGCGCTGGCTGTAGCCTGGAGGAGGAGAAGGTGTTCTGCTGCCGCCCGTGCCGCCCTGGACCTGCTGCAATCATTTATCCTTATTCAAGGTGAATGTGGATTTCTTTTATTTTTTTTTATACAGCTAGTTGATAATGTTATAAACTTGGGGTTTGGGGGATTGGTGGGGCCCGGGGGAGGGGTGGGGGGGGGGGGGGAGAGTGCTGTGCTGTATATATCTTTATGTGTATATAGGACAAAGGTGTACCGGCACTCTTCCAAAGGATGCAGATACTTGATGTGTATATATATATATATTTATTTATTTACAGCATCTTATATAGCGCAGCAGATTCCGTTACAGTGTCTAATATAGCGCAGCAGATTCCGTTACAGCGTCTTATAGAGCGCAGCAGATTCCGTTACAGCGTCTTATAGAGCGCAGCAGATTCCGTTACTGTGTCTTATATAGCGCAGCAGATTCCGTTACAGCATCTTATATAGCGCAGCAGATTCCGTTACAGCGTCTTATATAGCACAGCAGATTCCGTTACAGCATCTTATAGAGCGCAGCAGATTCCGTTACAGTGTCTTATATAGCGCAGAAGTTTCCGTTACAGTGTCTTATATAGCGCAGCAGATTCCGTTACAGTGTCTTATACAGCGCAGCAGATTCCGTTACAGTGTCTTATATAGCGCAGCAGATTCCGTTACAGTGTCTTATACAGCGCAGCAGATTCCGTTACAGTGTCTTATATAGCACAGCAGATTCCGTTACAGTGTCTTATATAGCGCAGCAGATTCCGTTACAGTGTCTTATATAGCGCAGCAGATTCCGTTACAGCGCCTTATATAGTGCAGCAGATTCCGTTACAGCGTCTTATAGAGCGCAGCAGATTCCGTTACAGCGTCTTATAGAGCGCAGCAGATTCCGTTACTGTGTCTTATATAGCGCAGCAGATTCCGTTACAGCGTCTTATATAGCGAAGCAGATTCCGTTACAGTGTCTAATATAGCGCAGCAGATTCCGTTACAGCATCTTATATAGCGCAGCAGATTCCGTTACAGCGTCTTATATAGCACAGCAGATTCCGTTACAGCGTCTTATAGAGCGCAGCAGATTCCGTTACAGTGTCTTATATAGCGCAGAAGATTCCGTTACAGTGTCTTATATAGCGCAGCAGATTCCGTTACAGTGTCTTATACAGCGCAGCAGATTCCGTTACAGTGTCTTATATAGTGCAGCAGATTCCGTTACAGCGTCTTATAGAGCGCAGCAGATTCCGTTACAGTGTCTTATAGAGCGCAGCAGATTCCGTTACAGTGTCTTATATAGCGAAGCAGATTCCGTTACAGTGTCTTATACAGCGCAGCAGATTCAGTTACAGTGTCTTATATAGCGCAGCAGATTCCGTTACAGTGTCTTATATAGCGCAGCAGATTCTGTTACAGTGTCTTATATAGCGCAGCAGATTCCGTTACAGTGTCTTATATAGCGCAGCAGATTCCGTTACAGCGTCTTATATAGCGCAACAGATTCCGTTACAGTGTCTTATATAGCGCAGCAGATTCTGTTACAGTGTCTTATATAGCGCAGCAGATTCCATTACAGCGCCTTATATAGCGCAGCAGATTCTGTTACAGTGTCTTATATAGCGCAGCAGATTCCGTTACAGTGTCTTATATAGGGAAGCAGATTCCGTTACAGTGTCTTATATAGCGCAGCAGATTCCGTTACAGTGTCTTATATAGGGAAGCAGATTCCGTTACAGTGTATTATATAGCGCAGCAGATTCCGTTAAGGTGCGTACACACGGGGGGGGGGGGGGGGGGGGAGATATATTGCTTGCAATATATTGCTGAGCAATATATTGCTCAGTGTCTCCTTTTCATCAGCGACCAGAGATGATGAAAAGGAACCTCTGCTGGGGGAGCCGCAGAGGTAATTAGCTGGTCGCAGGAGCAAGCTCCTGTGACCAGCGATTACAATGGGGCAGAAAACGGGAGCACGCACCCGGCGATTTATCGCTGGTGCGCACTCCAATCACTGGCAATATGGTCGCCTGCCAGTGATTATAGCCCCTATCGCCCCCGTGTGTACACAGCATAACAGTGGTTTTTAAGTTTTTTTCTTTTCAAATGTAACATGCCAACACATGTTAGCCACGCCCCCAATTCATTACTCGGGGGGGGCGCGAAATATGCCCTTGCTCCGGGCACCATGACACCTAGCTACACCGCTGGCTAGCACTGATTACTATTGCCTAAGTGGTGGACTGGATTTACATATGGAATGGGTATTGTCATTTGTACTACATACCAAACAAGTGCTCAGTACAGATGTACATTCACATATACATTTCATGTCTGACCTCAGTTTTCATTGGTCATTGGAGTACAAATCTGCAATTACCTACTAAATCAGACTTACTAAGTTTGCCAGGTTTTTTTTTTTTTCGCAGCTAGGGACGTGGCCTATGCGCCGCACGGTCGACGCTGCCGTACGGAACGCGGCCGTACGGAATGCAGGGTGTCGCTGATGTACACCAATTACAGAAATAGGATATAAAGGTGTGTTAGACAAATGCAATGTTGTTGCAAACATGGCTGGCTCAGATACAGAGGAAGACCAGGTGTTGCAGGACCTGTTTGGCAACATGGACTCCAGCACCACCTATGTCCCCATCAACCCAGAACAGCCATTGGGAGAACAGCAGCCAGATGGGCCATCTACATCAGGCCAATCGGCAGCTGGCCCATCTTCAGCCTCAGCAGAATTATTGGGAACACAGCAGGTGGCTTCCCAACAGAGTAGCCTGCCCAGCACTTCGAGTACAGCGACAGGTGGCCGTGGCCGTGGCGGTGCCAGTGGCCGTGGCCGAAATAGGGCAACAGACGAACCAAGCAGCAGAAACATGGCATTCGAAGCGCAGGAGCTTGCCATCCTGGTGCCCCGCGCACAGGATTGGATCGAGTGTCCACAGGACCGGTTGACACACACAAGGAGATGGAAGATCTGGGAGGACATAACGGCGGAGATTAATGCGGTGGCTCCACAAGTTCGTGAGGCGGAGCACGTTAAGAAGAGGCAAGTTCATGTGTGTTACATTTGAGCAGTACTAGACCAGAAATGTTTACATTAGATGTTAGATGGAGTAGGTCAATGGCCGGTCACGTTGCTTGGAGGCACAGACATGTTTGCCATTTCATTTAATTGATAGTTATTGTAGGGTGAGTGTGAGTGTATATTCTAAGGGTTGGTTTTCAAATTTAATATAATGTAAGTTTGGTGTCATAAGGCACATGTTGTAATCTGTTGCAGATTGCAATGGGTGCTACAGCAAACATGAGGAGTGACATGTATTAATATGTAAACTTTGATTGCAGGTGGCACGACTTCAAAACCAACCTCAAGAAGAAATTGACCCAGCGGTGGGAACACAGCCACACCTCTGGGGCTGGCCCCATGCCATCAAAGCTGAAGCTCACCCCCCTGGAAGAGATGGCAGAGTGCTGCATTGCAGTCGAGGAGGTCCGGGGGGTGAGCACCATGGACAGCGAGGCCCCAGCGGAAGTCATGGCTTCTTTGCTTGAAGGTAATTATTTGCCATGCCATAAGTAGCTGGTTCTAATTTTGCATGGAATGTGTTGTAATTGTAATGTTCTCTTTCACCAGCATCCCCACCGCTTGGTCAAGAATCTCCTGAGGAGGTTGAGGAGTCTGTGCCACCTGCCACCAGTACCAGGCCCGTGCAGCAGCAGCAGCCACTGACCGCGGCTGAATTGAGCAGCTGGGGGCAGGTGCTTGGCCATATTCAGCAGCAGGGAGAGTCAGCATCAGAGCGGGTGCGTAGGACCGAGGAGGTCTTGCAGGGTTTGGTCAGCAGCCACCAGAGTATCGCTGGGAGCCTGCAGGCTATGGCTGCCACCCAGCAATCAATTGCTGCTAGCCTGCAGGTGCTGTCTGATCAAGCCCTGCGGCAAAATGACCTCCTCCTCCACCATAATGAGCTTATGGTGGAGCTAGTTGCCAGCAATAGGGTCCTATTGTCATCCGTTTCTGGTGCATTCCCACCATCAGCACTCCCTGCTGCCAGAGGGGGAAGACCATCCCCCCCCTCCCCAGCATCTGCTCCACCTGGCCCACCATCTGACCGTGGCCGTGGCCGAAGAGCTGCTGCACGTGGCAAGGAGCCTACCAGGGCCAAACGTGCCCGCAAATGAACTTGTGTCCGCATTAATCTCCACCCTTATGTCTTCCCAAATCTTTCATTGAGCTGTGTGTGTCAGCTTCCTGTGTCCAATTCCGTGCAGAGGGTCTCCACATTTGCCCTCGTTTCGAATGTCATGTTTGGTTCCCCTGTTGCCCTGTTTCGGCTAGCATTACTGTGTGCTGTACTTGAAGTGTTGGTGCTATACTTTTGATGTGAAGCCACCTGATGTGTTCCTAATGATTCTGCTGTGACTATGTATGTCTACAATACATGGATTTATTATATATTATTTACTTTTATTCCTGCAATGGTACCTTTTAATTTGTGACAGTTTCTATTTTATTTTAGTTGTTGTTGATGTAATAAATGTTTTTTTTTTCCCCAAATGTGTGGTTTAATTGATACATGTAGAAGTGACATGTGTATTTGTATTATTAATATTAAGTTGTGTTCATTAGTTGCAGTGTAAAAGTGTGTGAAAAGTGCAGCATATATGTGTGTGCTTGCTTAGTAATGTTCCATTGAAGCTGCAATGGTTCCAATTGAAGCAGTGACAAGCGTGTAATTAACAAGTAATGAGTAAAGGAGGTGATTGTATTGTGTTCAGCTGACATTGGTTGAGGTGCGGCCGTCCTGATTAGGCGTTCCGATTGCCTAGCGCATGACCGAGTGGTGTCCGCAAAGCAATACTTGCTTATGGACACCGCATATTTCTTGCCTTTTTGTTCGCGTGCATTCGGTGTGCTGTCCGAATGCACGCCTACCAAAATAAGTGCACTCCCCCGTGTCCGCCCATGTTTCCGCCCAGTTTAGCCCACTTTAAAAGTACGCCCCTGTGTATTTCCGAATGACGCCCATAATACGCCCATATTTCCCGAGTGATTGCGGTGCACATTTCTGTACGGTATTAGTGAGTACAAGTACGTAGAACATGCGTGGCACATGCGCATAGCGTTCCCCACGCATGCGCAGACGGCTAAAAAACGCCATCCGAAAGTATTCGGAAATATACGCACCAACCAGAATAAGGCCCATTGTGAGGTGTGAGGTATTCAGGATAGACTGGAAATTAGTGGAAATTAATGTTATCAAGGTTAATAATAGCGTAGGAGCAAAAAAAAAAACACAAATTCTGCGATTTTAGCAATTTTTATGTTTGTTTGTTTGTTTTTTAAATACAGATCCAAAACACAAAACACTGAAGGGTGGTGTTTTAGAACAGATCCAGATCCAAAACGCTGCTGGAGATACAGATCCAAAACTCGTTCCACAAAACAATAATACCCCCTTTCACACTGCACTTGGTGAACGGTATATTGCCGTTTTTTTCCCATTTCAAAACGTTTAAGGCTGCAGTACGAAAGCGCCAGAGTTGATTTACCGGTTAAAGATAACCAGTATTTCAAAACATTTAAAAAGCAGAGTCCTACACGTTTCAGAGCCGTTTTTTATGCAGTGAGAATGGCTCTGAAACGATATTTAGTAAAAACAACAGATTACAGACCTGTGATAGGCTGTCCCCTGCATTCTGCCTTGAAACGTGTTCAGGGGATTAAACGGGTTGACTGATGTGAATGGTACTTTAACGGTATTTAAAACGGTAATCTATTGCAATGTGAAGGCTCAGACCCGTTTTAAATACCGTTTAAAAATACTGTTTTTTAAAACGTTTTGGCAGTGTGAAAGCGGTATAAAAGTGGCCAGTGCACTTCCCTACTATGCAGGCTATTCACAACACAATGCAATCTACAATTGATGATTAATATGTGTGTCCATGAATAAGCTTTAAGGCACAGAGCTACAAAATAACAAAATACTGACACATATTATTGTACTTCTTTCCAGACGCAGATCCTGTGGGCAACCACATTCACTGGGCACCCAGTACTGGAAAATATGCTTTGGGCTCCCCTAACCTGACCCATGGGGGAAGTTAGTGGAGGGGAGAGTCAGTTGGTGAAGTGGAGAGGCAGCAGGTGGCTGATAAAAGCAGTGGGTGACAGGAAGCAGTGCCTGATAGGAAACAGCAGTGACTGACTGGGGAGGCAGTGGGTGACAGAAAGGCAGTGAGTGACAGGGAAGGCAGTGGTTGACAGAGACAGGCAGTGAGTGACTGGGGAGCCAGGGGATGACAGAAAAAGGCAGGAAGTGACTGGGGAGGCAGTGGATGACAGTGAGAGGCAGTGAGTGACCGGGGAGGCAGTGGGTGACAGCGAAAGACAGTGAGTGACTGGGGAGGCAGTGGGTGACAGCGAGAGGCAGTGAATGACTGGGGAGGTAGTGGGTGACAGTGGGAGGCAGCGAGTGACTGTTGAGTCAGTGAGTAACAGCGAGGCAGAGAGTGGGGAGGCAGTGGGTGACAGTCAGAGGCAATGAGGGACTAGGGAGGCAGTGGGTGACAGTAAGAGGCAGTGAGTGACTGGGGAGGCAGCAGAAGACAGGAAGTGTTAGAGTAACTGGGTGATTAGAGAGACAATGGGTGACAGGAGGCAGTGAGTAACAATGGGCGACAGAGGGTATAAGTTTGAATTGACTTTGTACCACGCTCCTCTTACCACTAATTTTTTTATTATTATTATTGTTGTTTCCTTCTTTTTGCTACATCTGTTGGTCTGGCAAAACAAGTAAAAAAACTGAAGAATTAGCGCTTGTGGTGTTCTCATAAATAAAACTCAGTTCATGTGAAGATAATCACAAAGAGTTAATGTCACCAAATGTAGGTATCCAAGCATAAATGGTATTATTGCTAGTAGGGTCCTCAAATAGTCAGGTCCTCAATGGTGGTATATAATATGAAATGACACAATGAAAGAAAAATAGTGCAAACCTTCTTAAACAAATAAATTTAATAAAGATGTGCACTTACAATTTATATGCTTCATATAAGCATGTAGATAAAAGTCACTCAAGGCAAGACTGCGGTCCAACAGATGGTTCAGGGGCACAGAACTCACACCAGGTCCGGATACTGGGAGAAGTTGAAACCCAAGAATAACCACAGCCAAGTCCGTTTGCAGCGATTAGACAGTGAGACACGCCAAATGCATTTCGGACCCAACAGGTCCTTCCTCAGCAGCGTGTCAGACACTCTAACCGTGCCCGACGCATAGCGAGCGATGCGAGGGGATGCAGTGCACTTTAAACTGTGTCCATGTCGACTGTGTTGAAATTCAGGTAAAAAAACAGTGAAAAACCCCATGTCGACCTTGTGAATGTCGACATAGACACTGTCGAACTAATGACCTTGTCGAACTAATGACCTGTCGAACTAATGACCTTTCGACCTAGAATCATGTCGACCTTTTCCCATGTCGACCTAGAGTCATGTCGACCTTTTAGCATGTCGACCTAATGGATTCGACCTAATGACTTTCGACCATAATGCAATAGACCAAATGATCCCAACCCACTGCAGCTACTCACTGTACAGCTCTATGTGACACTCAGTGTGAGACATATGGTCCTCACTCACGTATTCATCTTAATCCCCATGAATCTAATACTGTCACAGTGAGTGAGTAATGTACACTGGATGATATGAGCTGGGGTCAGACGGCACTCCATGAAAGCATTGAGGGCTAAGGAGCAGCACTCTCCCCACAGCTGGTTTCTCTTTAGTCCCAAGAGGTAACCATTGCAGCGATAGATCTGCCACTGATGTCACCAGAAGATCCTGTCTTCCAGCATTCACAGTGGCAGCTATTGCTGTATGTCCCTAGCTGGCAGATGGAGCCAGTGGCGGGCCCTATCTCTGTTAGGTCCTGGGAAACCTGGTGGTCATTGTAGGCCAGACTTCCCAACCAAGGCCTAGAGTTCACTGGTAAAGGAGAGCGCTACTGCGCATTATCCAAGATGGTTTCTCTGGGGATGCTTCATTCTCTAACCAAGATAGCCATCGGAGATGTTACTGAGCCATCATCTTTTTAACACTGTTCCAGCATTCCGCACCGCACCACACCACACCTTGTGTAGAGTCACTGGCTGGTGAGCTGCTGCTTCCCGCTTTAAACCAGTGTACCTCAGGGTTGTCTTTACAGCATTGTAGGCCATGGGCAAAGCAGTGTTGTAGGGCCAGAATTTTGCCATTTCAGGGGAATATATACAAAAAAAATCTGTGCTTTTTACTTTTTGTTTTACATTATGTAATAGATTCCTGCTATAAAACATGGCTTCTCATCGCTCCAGACTTTAGTAAATCTGAGGCTCCCAAAAGTGCCAGGGTTGCAAAATTACCAATTAGTATCCCCCCCCCCCCCCCCTGTAGTTCTCCTCCATTTGTGAGATATTAACAGTTGAATTCCGAGCTCCTTTCAAAGCAGAAGGTACGGAACACGTTTGCCTTGTGCACAGTTAACAGCGTGTCACAGTTGTGGGTATTTGGAATGAAAATTCTCTTTACAGTTGATGTAGCAGCACTGCTTTGTTTTGTGCTGTAATGCATGGGAAAGTCAATACCCAAGGCTGCAGCGGCTCATCTGCTTTGTCACAGTTTGCACTTATGTTTCAAGGACGCTCAATGGGGTTCATTCAAATGACAGATTGTTCCCTGGAAACCAAATGATGATTAAGTATTGACAATGTTTATTCTGACTGGTACAGGCACATGAGATTGTCCATGCATCTACAATGCCAACCACTGACACAAAATGGTGCAGAGTCTAGCCACACACAACATGGCGTATACTTCCTGCCACTGGCACAAAATGGTGCAAAGTATAGCCACACACAACATGGCTTACGCTTCCCGCCACTGAAACAAAATGGTGCAAAGTGTAGCCACACACAACAAGGTGTTACTTCCTGTCACAGACACAAAATGGTGCAAAATGCTGCCACACACAACATGGTCTACACTTATCACAACTGACACTATATTTTGTGGGTCCTACACAGTACACAGGTAAATTTTTGTGCTATGTTGAAACACAACCATTAGCCATTTGGTTACAGACATAAAATAAAACCATTTCAAACAGAAGCTGTTCTAGAGGTTGAAGGTCATCAATGAGGCGACACATAGACCAAAAGAGTAGAGGGTTTAAAGAGGGTGGTCGTGTTCCTCCCAAGGGGCGTGTCTAGTTCCATATATGGAGAGATTGTGAAAAGAGATTGTGAACGTGGCACCTAGAAGCGTGGGTGTGTACTGCTACATCTGAGAGGAATATTTTAGACTTATATCCAAATGTAGATGAGCCCCAAAGTAGTTAGTAAGAGCTACTACTTGGTAAAGTGCTGGGAATTGGTGCTGATGATTCAATGTAAATAAATCTCGGTACTTGTTTCCTAGCACGGCACCCAGATTTTCTACGTACGCTAACGTAGTGAAATCGCATTGCATGCTGCTATATATAGTGACATGCGATGTGATTTCAGTACCGTTCACATTTCCGCTCACTAACATTCCCGCCCCCTATTGGATTCTCTCAGAAATAACTCTGAGGTGATTTTCTGTGACTAGTGGACGCATCACTCAGAGCTCCTGCTGTTGTATTGATATACGCTATTAAATCGGTATTAAATCTATTGATATGGCAGCATCATTGGATATCTTCACGTTGACTCAGTCCAAGGAGGAGGCGATTAAGTTCTTTTAGGTCCATGGACTTCTCCCAGTAGCAATGAATTGTGCAAATGGGCACACAATGCGCCTTGCAGTTAACGAGGCGATGTGGCGGTGCCATGTGAAGGCGTGCCGATTTAAGGTAAGTTTGCAAGCTGGCGCAATGATTCCCTGGCTGTCGGTTACCGTTTCTCACACTGGTACGGTTCCTGTACTCATGGGCACAGGAGATGATGTCTGTGGAGTATTGTGCGCAGCAGCTCCACATCTCCAAGAAGACCACAGTGCTGTACAACCACTGGGTCAGGGAGGCATGTGCCCTAGATATCATGGCGCAGCCACAGCGGCGCATCGGTGGGCCAGGGATGATCGGGGAATACAATGAGACATTGTTTGTCAAAAGAAAAAAGGTACTTGTGGAGTATCATGGCTCCCATAGTATGGCATCGTAGGCCATATGTAATGGCATACGATGCGATACGATTTTTACAGATTTTTGAGCATTTTTGCTCAAAAATCGTATGCGATCGCATCGGATGCCATACGATGGCATACGATGCGATGCGATGGCACCCGATTTTGCACTGAAATGCATCAAAATGCATTGAAATGTGTATTAAACTTGTGAAATGCCCCCAAATGCCATTTTTCATAGTGCACCACCCCCACTATCAACGTCAACACGAAGCGTGGCGAGCGCAGCGAGCCCGCGAGGGGTGGCGGTACGCATCCTACGACCTTTTCATACCCCCACTATCCACGTCGGCGTGGAGTTGAGAATAGAAAGTGTGGCGAGCGCAGCGAGCCACCGAGCCCGAAGCGTGGCGAGCGCAGCGAGCCCCACGAGGGGACGCGGATACCTGTGAAGCCCGCGAGGGGACGCGTATAGCTGTGAAGGTATCCGCGTCCCATCGAGGGGCTCGCTGCGCTCGGCACGCTTAGGGCTCGGTGGCTCGCTGCGCTCGCCACACTTTCTATTCTCAACTCCACGCCGACGTGGATAGTGGGGGTATGAATAGCCCCTCGCGGGCTCGCCACGCTTCGGGTTGACGTTGATAGTGGGGGTGGTGCACTATGAAAAATGGCATTTGGGGGCATTTCACAAGTTTAATACACATTTCAATGCATTCTGATGCATTTCAGTGCAAAATCGGGTGCGATCGCATCGCATCGCATGCGATTTGATCGTATGCGATGCAATTCGATTTTTAGCATACAATCAGCATACGATGAAGGTCGTGGGAGCCGTGATACTCCACAAGTACCAGAAAAAATAATGCCGAAGGAATTTTGCCACAACAGTGGGTCTTTGGCGGTATATGCCGGGAAACTGGACAAGGTTTTTTGGAAAAGGTGGCCACTTTTAGACAACTATTAGAACAGGCTGGCTACCACCATTTCACTGTAAATCACAGATATAACTTTATTGATCCAGCAACAGGTGTTCACACACAAACTGTCGAGAGGATGTGGGGCCAATTGAAATGGCGCAACAAGCCAGGCATGAACTTGAATCTTACCTGATAGAATGTATGTGGCGAAAGACACTGGGAGCTGAGGATCCTTTCAAAAGGATTCTGGAAGCACTTAAACTGCTCGGAAAGGACGAATAACTTTGTGTGAAAGTGTCCATTAATATTTTCTTTTTAATAGTTAATGTTTTCTTAATGTTACCTTGTATATTGTAATCAATGTTATTAATTATTTATGATTATTTAATGATTATTTAATTCTTTAAGTAAATATCAGTTTAATGTTAACACATGTCGTCATTATTTTGTCAGTTATATGATAATGCAGGTGTGAAAGTGGTCCTAAAACACCTCCACTATCAACGCCACCCTGAAGCGTGGCGAGCGCAGCTTGCCCGAGAAGGGGGCGGAACGCGTCCTCCGAACTTTTCATACCCCCACTATCCACGTGGAGTTGATTTTAGATAGTGTGGCGAGCGCAGTGCATTACTTTACATGTATTCCGCATCCCCTCGCGGGGTTCGCTACACTTATAAAATCAGCTCCACGCTGATGTGGATAGTGGAGGTATGAAAAGGTCGGAGGACGCGTTCCGCCGCCGCTCGCTGGGCTCACTGTGCTCGCCATGCTTCGGGGTGGCGTGGATACTGGGGGTGACGCAATGGCATAGTAAGCACCCATCACATCACATGGCATGGGTGCTTATACAATGAAATATCGCATCGCATTTGGTGCCATGCAATCCTATGCGATATTTCATTGTATAAGCACTCCTGTGCACTCAATATGGACATCGCACACGGTACGTGATGCAATGTGATTTTCAGGGGCTGGCTGGCAACTTTCAGCCTGGGGGGCAACACAAGCAAGTGGCCTATCACCATCGCCATCGTTTCACCACCTTACCCTCTCCCCTCTAGTATGCAGCAAGGATTAAACAATCCTTCCCCACCACACACATACACCAGAAATGGGGACAGTGTGTGCCGAAGGCGCGTTGCAAAAATTTACACTATAATGCCCATTACACATAATGCCACACACCGTAATGCCCATTACACATAATGCCAACACCGTAATGCCCATTACACATAATGTCACACACCATAATGCCCATTACAAATAAAGCCATCACTGTAATGCCCATCAAACATAATGCCAACACTGTAATGCCCATTACACATAATGCCAACACCGTAATGCCCATTACACATGCCACACACCATAATGCCCATTACACATAAAACCATCACTGTAATGCCCAAACATAATGCCAACACCATAATGCTCATCAAACATAATGCCAACACCGTAATGCCCATTACACATAATGTCACACACAGTAATACCAATTAAATATAATGTAACACACTTTAATGGCCATTAAACATAATGCCACACCGTAATACCCATTAATCATAATGCCACACTGTAATGGCAATTAAATATAATGCCACACACGTAATGCCCATTACACATAATGCCAACACCGTAATGCCCATTACACATAATGTCACACACCGTAATGCCCATTACAAGTAAAGTCACCACTGTAATGCCCATCAAACATAATGCCAACACGTAATGCCCATTACACATAATGCCAACACCGTAATGCCCATTACACATGCCACACACCATAATGCCCATTACACATAAAACCATCACTGTAATGGCCAAACATAATGCCAACACCGTAATGCCCATCAAACATAATGCCAACACTGTAATGCCCATTACACATAATGTCACATACCGTAATACCAATTAAATATAATGTCACACACTATAATGGCCATTACACATAATGCTAACACCGTAATGCCCATTAAACATAATGCCACACACCGTAATGCCCATTAAACATAATGCCACACACCGTAATGCCCATTGAACATAATGCCACACCGTAATGCCAATTAAATATAATGCCACACACATTACACATAATGACAACGTCGTAATGCCCATTACACATAATGCCAACACCGCAATGCCAATTAAAAATAATGCCACACCCCAATAATGCCCAGTACACATAATTCTAACAACATAATGCCCATAAATTATAATGCCACACGCTGTAATGCTCAGTACACATAATGCATAGGCTGCTCCCCTGCATAACAGGAGGACACCAATGGCTGCTCCTCCTACTTAACAGGAGGGCACCACAGGCTGCTCCTCCTGCATTGCAACAGGAGGACATCACAGGCTGCTCCCAATTCATAAAAACAGAAGGACATCACAGGCTGTTCCTCCTGCATAACATCAGGACACCACAGGCTGCTCCCCCTGCATACCATCAGGACACCACAGGCTGCTCCAAATGCATAAAAAATGGGAGAACACCGCAGGCTGCTCCCACTGCATAACATCAGGACACTGAAGGCTGCACCCCTTGCATAATAACAGGACTGAGGAGTCAAGACACCACAGGCTTCTCCGGAAGTCTGAGAAGCCTGTGGTGTCCTGACTCCTCAGTCCCGTTCTCCCCCTGTAAAGATACTGTAGTACCTGCGGTAGTGAGGCTGATCTCCCTGCCGCCACCGAATGAGAACAACGAGGCTGCAGGCCTGCAGCACTAGTATGGTGCCATCCATGATCGGCAGAGGCAGGATTCCTTCCTCGTGTCTGCTCTGGCCTCCCTCGTCCCGCCTACATCCAGCCCACAGCCCTGCCCAGTTTGTAGCTGCCTCCTGCACTGTCTATACATGTCCTCAGTGCAGGAGGACGGCAGCCATTTTCTAAGAGCCGCGGCCAGCACAGCTGACAGTAGGAGCTGGAGGGCTACTCACTGGACCACCAGGGGGCCCTTACTGCCCCGCAGCGCTAATTGATAAAGCGGCCCGGGGAGACCTGGCACCCTGCCCCACGGCCCAGCCCGCCTCTGGTGATTTTCCTACGCAGAATAGCCCACTAAGCTATTTGCTTAGTGGGCGCCGTGCTAGGAAACAAGTACCTGAATCTCTCATTCCTTTTTCCCCCAAATATGTAACTGGTTTTATATCAGAAGTGCCTCAATATTAGGGTGTGATCGCCAATACAGGGATATGGCTAGTATGAATGGTAGCATTGCTATGTCTGCCAGAGGAGTGGTTATTATTTACACCTATTGTTCCCCGGAGCTGCAGGTATGTATGGAAGACGCTTGTCTGCAGTATTACACATGACAGAGAGGAGTATCAGCCCCAGGGGACGAGAATGATGGACCTCACCTTCAGTAATAATAAGTCTGATGCCTAAAAGCTGTGTAATGGATTTGCCCATGGAATTAATTAGCTGCTTTTAGTCCGGCAAATTGTCTTATTTTAGTGTTTTCCTGGAAGCAGTGTGGCAGGGAAAGCATTTAACCCTTTCCTTTAATGTCATGTTGGAAATCATATGCAAATCCAATCTGCACACGAAGCGTAAGTCTATGTAGCTGAGAGATTTTTTTGTAACTACACGTGTGTAAAAATCCCTAAACTCCTAGGGCGCATGCGTGTTATCATTTTATAGCATTCCCCTGATAAATGTTACTTGCTATGGGAAATAGATGGTGTGTGCATGCAGTGTATATTCCCTGCTGCTCTGCTGAGGGGGGGCTCCCAACCGCCCACCCATGGGACACTGCCTGCCCCAGGCGGGACGCAGGACTGTCCCGTGAAAATCGGGTTGGGAGGTATGATTTACCTATGATTCCACGGGACCACGCATTGAATCTAGAGATCATCATGGCTACCTCAAGCTTAAGGTCCACACCCACATAGTCGACGTGTTTTTTCCACGGTTTTTGTGTATATGTTAACATCAGGGTTGCCGACTTATAAATGCTCCTCTCCGGGAGAAGCCCGGAGAGGAGACTTTCCTTACCCGATCAGGGGGGCGGGGCTTGACTGTGACGTCATTAAGCCCCGCCCCCGTTACAAGAAACAGGAAAAATGACTGATCTCTATGGAGGGGGCGGGGCTAAAATGACGCGATTGTGTCATTTTAGCCCCGCCCCCTCCTCTGAGACCCGCGGATTGCGGCATTTAAATGCCGCGATTCGGGGGGCTCAGGGGGGTCCCCCAGATTCCGGGAGGGTTGCCCACCCTTCCGGGGGGCCGGGAGGAAGACCCGATTTTCGGGAGACTCCCGGGAATTCCGGGAGGGTCGGCAACCCTGGTTAACATGTGTCACATACCTCCCAACAGTCCCGATTACAGAGGGACAGTCCCGATTATCTGGGCCTGTCCCGCTGTCCCTCCCGCGGCCGGCAGTGTCCCGCGGTGAGGGGGGGCTGTTGGGAGTCCCCCCTGTCGGCTGCTAAGCAGCGGGGAATAAACGCTGTGCGCATGCGCACAGCGTCTATTCCCGCAGCCAGGGGGCTGGGGGCATGGCTAGAGGCTCACAGAGCCTCTGGGTCATGCCCCCATAGCGGCAAAATGGGGGCGTGGCCTCGTGGGGAGCCGCGAGTATAGGCCACGCCCCCGAAATTAGGCCACGCCCCCTCGAAATTTTCACAACTACGTCCCGCCTCCAGCTCAAGAAAAGTTGGGAGGTATGGTGTCAGCATGGACACCGTATAAGTGTACATGACTTGCTGCGCTCACCATGCTTCGGTCATATTCAGTGGTGGTTTTTACCTATGGGCTGCAGCCCCCCCCCCCCCCCCAGGTAAAATCCGCCACTGTAGTGAAGCCAGATGCAGTCTGTGAGACTGCACTGGCATCACTGTGACTGGCAGTGACTTCCAATTGGAAGTCTGACCTGCCAGCCACCAAGGCAGTCCCATTGGGAGGTGTTCCCTCCCTCCGGGACGCCTTTGTGCGGGCTGGCGTGCAAAAACGGCAGATGCATATGTGCAGTGCCTATATAGGTACTGCGCACGCGCTGGTCCCGGTGCCTGTAACTTATATTGTACAGGCGCCGGGACCAAGATTGCTTCTATGGGGTGTTGCCCAAGCAGCCCATAGAAGTTCGCTGCATGCGCGGTACATGTGTCTCCCGGCGCCTGTCACTCATAGCAGCAAAGACGCCGGGACCGATCCAGAAGAGGAGGCAGCAGCAGCAGGCATATGTATACTCCCACTCTATGCCCACTTGGATAGTAAAGTAGGAACCAATTTGGTGTACGCCCCCAAAAAACTTGAAAAATGCATGTAGACCTTCTGGGTGCCGACCATGCACATGTCAACCGTAAACTTGTGTCAACTTTCCACCAATTCTGACCTATGATATGTCGACCATTTCAAGATGTCGACCTAGTCAGTGTCGCCCATTAGTGGTCGACCTACTGTAGTGACTGTCAACCTAGACTTTGTCGACCCAGGGAGCGCATTCCCCTCTGAAGACAAGGTTCTCGTAATCTACTACCTCCTGTGTGACCATAAGGTGGCAGTGTCCCAAAGCAGAACCTGAGCAGTTTCGTAACATTACATGGAACATTTTCTGCCTCACAAAATAATAATAATAATAATAGTGGGCGGCACAGTGGTCAGCACTACGTCCTGGTCCTTCTGGGGAATAGGAGGGAGTCTGCATGGCATGTTCTCAGATATGCAGTGAGGCCATTTTTTCTCTAGATTAAGTGGTACATCAATTAACCGGTATATTGGGCCTGATTCAGGGCTGTTTGCTAGGCTGTGCATACTCGCAGCGATGCGAACAGGTTAGCAACGCTGGTGAGAACACATCCCATCACATGCAGCCGGAGGTAAAAGAAATAATTTGATGGTCGCTGACAGCGGTGGATTTTACCTGGCAGCCCCACTCCCAGGTAAGATCCGCCACTGTTCTCTGCCTAAGTAAAGCCCAGTGCAGTCTGTGAGACTGCTCTGGCTGCACTGTGACTGGAAGTGACTTCCTATTGGAAGTCTGACCTGCCAGTCACTCAAGGCAGTCCCGTTGCGAGGTGTTTCCTCCCTCCGGGATGCCTTTCTATGCGCAGCTGTGGGGAAGCCCCAAAAACGGGTTCTGCGCATGCCCTGGACCCGTGACCCTGATTATGCTTCTGGGTATGTAAGAAGCTATTGCCCATGTGCAGGCCGCATGCAGGGGACCGGCAGCCGGGATTAATTTGCAGCAGCGGCAGCAGTTGGGAGCACAGTAGCGGCAGTGGAGGGGGGGGGGGGGCGCATTGTGACAGCCCCCCTCCTCCGCAGAGGTAAGAGCCACCGCTGGTCGCTGACAAATGATTTCTCTCCCCTTCGGAAATATAAGTCAGTCTGAACTGACTTTTATTTCAGACGGAGATGGCCGAAAAGGGGGCGGGTGCTGGTGTCATGTCACGTGACAGCAGCTGCACGACCGAGCAGTCATCGTCCTGCCTGCGTTCCCGGGGGGAAAGCCAAGCAGTTTCATGGGTACGCCCACAAAAAGCTGGGGGTTCCCCTGCTCTGGCCTCCTGTCCACCCCCACCTGTCCCCTCTTCAGCGCACGCTCGGCGAGTGTGAAACTTGCCAAAGCCGTTCACTCCTGGCGGGTTGCACGTGTGCACAAGCCCCAAACATCGGGGATAGGGAAAAATTTGGCTGCTGGGAGTGCGCCCGAATCGACCCCATTGTTTTTTTTTCCCATGCGAGACAAAAATTAGATGGTAAGCTCTACTGGAGCAGTGATTAATGCTCCCGAATAAATGTTGTGTTTCCGTATATGTTGTTAATACAAGAATCCAGCTTATATTGATAACATAGCCAGCATACTGATACTGTATATGTGTTGGCAGCTTAGCTGGGCACCAGAGCATTATGGGAACTGCTGCTGCAGACGAAGCTCTGGACCGAAGACAAGGCTTCGCTTTTTTATGCGTTTGATAATGTATTCCATTCATTAGGCAATGCTTCTTTGGCAATAGACAGCTGAATGCACATAACACGTGCCGAATACCCGGTAACGCTACAGACATGGCACAGGCTGAGATGAGACATCTTTTTCAATTCATGGATTTATGTCCTTTTATTGCTGCTACTAGCAATGTCATCTGGACCAAGGGGTTTTCTGTGCATCCTGTGATTGGCATTCACTCATCTGTGATCCCTGAAAGGGGTCCGAAGGTTTACAAAAAAATGGGCAGCTTCATTAGATAGCATGGTTGGTCAAATATGGGTGTGATACGGCAGATTTGTGCCAGGTTGGTTGAGTTTGAGGGAAGTCTCTCAATTTTCTGTGGCTAAATGCAAGGGCTATGACATAATCACGTATTGATCCAGAACCATCCCTCTTTCTCATTTCTATGTCGAAGCTAAATAAAATCCCCACTAAGTTTCACATTAATCATCACAAAACAATATCCTATTTGGTCTTACACATGGTAGTGGATGAAGCCACTGGACTGGTTTTCTCATTTAAATGATACATGGGTACATTATGTCTGAATGCAATGGCATTTCATGTAACTGAGGCTTTCAATCCATTCTTAATGCCCCTTACACACCAGTTGACCCGTGGTTCCATCGATGTTGTTAACGATATTGGTGATCCCGCACCTGGACGTTATTGTGCATACACACTGAATGATATTGTCAACGCTATCGCTCAGTGATGTCAACGGGACCCTGCTGAACAGACGGGTCATTGGCTACATAGCCAAAATTGGGTACTTCTGTACTTTCACGGCGCCACTAGAAATCGCGGGCATCGCGGCCATTGAATGCACTAAAAATCGGGTGCGACGCGATGCCCGCGATTTCCCATAGGGACCAATGTTAAATTTCTCAATTGACCCGATTTTACTGTTCAATGCCTCAATTGACACGATTTTTCCATAGGAAACAATGTTAAATGGCCCACAGAGGCCAAATAGCCACCCTGAAGTGTGAAATGGCCCCCACAATTCTTAACGCCACCCCACGATCAACGTGAACCCGAAGCGTGGCGAGCGGAGCGAGCCCGCGAGGGGCGGCGGTACGCGTCCTCCGACCTTTTCATACCCCCACTATCCACGTCGGCGTGGAGTTGAGAATAGAATAGTGTGGCGAGCGCAGCGAGCCACCGAGCCCGAAGCGTGGCGAGCGCAGCGAGCCCCGCGAGGGGACGCGGATACCTTCACAGGTAAACGCGTCCCTTCGCGGGCTTCACAGGTATCCTTGTCCGCTCGCCACGCTTCGGGCTCGGTGGCTCGCTGCGCTCGCCACACTATTCTATTCTCAACTCCACGCCGACGTGGATAGTGGGGGTATGAAAAGGTCGGAGGACGCGTACCGCCGCCCCTCGCGGGCTCGCTGCGCTCGCCACGCTTCGGGTTCACGTTGATCGTGGGGTGGCGTTAACAATTGTGGGGGCCATTTCACACTTCAGGGTGGCTATTTGGCCTCTGTGGGCCATTTAACATTGATTCCTATGGAAAAATCGGGTCAATTGAGGCATTGAACAGAAAAATCGTGTCAATTGAGAAATTTAACATTGGTCCCTATGGGAAATCGCGGGCATCGCGTCGCACCCGATTTTTTAGTGCATTCAATGCCCGCGATGACCGCGATATCCTATCTGTCCTAATCTAGTGGCGCCGTGAAAGTAAAGAAGTACCCAAAATTGACCTTCTGATCAATATATTTTAACCCTATGAGTGCCAAAATTGCTGTGAGAAATGTGCAGAATATCTGCCGAAAATCCCAGCGTCGTTCACATTTATTATATAAATTCAAATAAAAAAAATTATGTAGCAAAGATTTATATTTCCTATATAAGGTATACATTACAGGTCATTATGAATGAAAATGTTTGCTTGGCCAGTTTCACATCTATTTTGACAATTTTGCTTGACACTCAAAAGGTTAAAAAAATTGGGTATTATGTATGGAGTGTAAGTCCATTTACCAAATCTGCCATCACGCCTCCCTTGGTAAGGAATTGCACAGCACAACTCTGTATGAATGGTATATGGGGCACATGTTAGATCCACTGAAATCAGTGGTCATTTGAACTATTAAAAATGAAGGCAGTGGTCATTGGAAACAATGAAATGTAAGGCATTTGCTATTAGAACCATTGAAAATTAAGACAGTGGTCATTTGAACCATTGAAATCTATGGCAGTGGTCATTAGAATCATAAAATTTAAGGTAGTGGTTTTTGCAATATTTAAAAGCTACTATAAGATAGTGGTAATTGGAACCATTACAATCTAATTCAGTGGTCATTGGAATCATTGAAAGCTAGCCTGTAGCCATTGGAACCATTGACACCTTACGCAGTGGTCTTTGGAATAATTGAAAGCTAGGTCTGTAGTCATTGGAAACATTGAAATCTAAAGAAGTTGGTCATTGGAATTATTGAAAGCTAGGCCTGTAGTCATTGGAGCCATTGAAATCTAAAGAAGTGATCATTGGAATCATTGAAAGCTAGGCCTGTAGTCATTACGACCATTGAAATCTGAAGCAGTGATCATTGGAATCATTGAAAGCTAGGCCTGTAGTAATTGGAACCATTGAAATCTAAAGAAATGGTCAATGGAATCATTGGGGCAGATGTATTAAGCTTTAACAAGAGATAAATCCAAGGGTGATAAGGAGAGATAAACGTCCAGCCAATCACCTGCTAACTGCCATGTTACAGCCTGTGTTTGAAAAAAGTCAGTAAGGAGCTGATTGGCTGGACATTTATCTCTCCTTATCACCCTTGCATTTATCTCTTGTTGAGGCTTAATACATCTGCCCCATTAAAAGCTAAGCATGTAGTCATTGGAACCATTAAAATCTAAAGCAGTGGTCATTGGAATCATTGAAAGCTGCAGTCATTGGAACTAGGTGGTCATTGGAATAATTGAAAGCTATACCTGCAGTCATTGGAATCCTTGAAATCTAAAGCAGTATTCATTGGAATCATTGAAAGCTAAATCTGTGGAGAAATTTAATGTGAAGACAGAATGATGAGATATATAAAAAGTAGATTTGGGTGGAAAAGAATGGAAATGTAGAACCATGACTGGAATAAGATGGGAAATATTTTTTTTAAGTTAAGTGCAACATTGCAGTTTGGCAATATGAACTGTAACCAGACATTCCCAGAATACAGGAGGCTGGGATGATGTTGAGAGGTTGGCGTCTCCTGGGTGTGTTGTTGTGCGTTGTGTATGGTTCGGTGCTTCTTGGATCACACAAGGACACTAACCATCAGTGTAATGGACTGAAACAATTATACAGATTTATACAACTGGAGACAGCTGCGAAACTCAACTACAATTTTACATAAAACAACTTATGCAAACGATGCTAATTAAGTACGCTGAAAAGCTGATGTTTTAAACTCTGCTGCGTTTACAAGAGCAAATAAATGAAGAATAAAGTAACTCACTTGACACAGCAAATGTCTACTACAGAAAGACAGACAACTGTAACGAAATTTATTTACTACCCCGTTTACTATAAAATACTGTAAGCGACAGTAACGTTCTCTTCCATGAGACGCTTATGTAACGATCTCGGAGCCTCTGCAACCAACTAGTGACCTTGTTCAAGCCAAATAAAAAACAGATTTCTCATGGTGGACCTTAAACAAATCTTGGAGGGGGTATTGTGACCGCTAATACCGACAGGGCGAAATAGTGATCACCGCCTGTTCAATGCTGCCGTTTCCAACAAAACAGATCTGACTTTTAAACAAGTCAGATCTGTTTTTTCAGAAACGGACGCGGATTGTCGAATTCACGGCCAACACTCAACAGGTGGAACATTGAATTCTGCCTGTAGAGGAACTGTCGAGGGGAGAGAAAACAGTCCAGGATTCCTGGATTGAATACCGCCAAAAGGACCTTATTCAGGTCCATTTGCAGTAGCCGTTGCATCCGCATTTCTGTGCACGTGCATACGCCGGGTGCGTGCAGCCACGGCGAACAGACTGCATGCACCCAACATGGGGGGGGGGGGGAACATGCCGGGGTACTGGCCCATGGGCGTTCCCATGGTAATCGCCTGGTGATGTGGGGGGGCAGCTGACATCCCCGGATGTCAGCTGCCTGCCCATTTCCTCCTGAATGTGCACGTATCTGTGACTTGAGAGTCACTTTTGATATGCGTGCACGCACCACATCTTTCGATGGTCGGTGAACATCAAAAAATATGGGAGGTTCCCTCTGGCCTGTGAATGGAAGCTTATGTAAAACATCCATTTGTATACCGGGCGAATGAACCCGGCGTGCATAGAGGGAGCGGGAATACCACCATTCACAGGGCGGGTTCTGGTTGACTCGCACGGGTGCAAATTTGCATCCGAGCGAGTCAACCAGAATAACTCCCAAAGTGTAGAGAGTGTCCATTGGAGTTCTATTGAGGATGGAATGTTGCCCGTAGCAACCAATCAGATTCTATCTATATTATCTTCTATAAGGTGCTAAATATATAAGAAGTAGAATTTGATTGGTTGCTATGGGCAACAACCCATCTTCAATAGAACTCCCATCTTAGTAAATTGACCCCTAATTGTCATTTTACAGGCTGTATTTGAAGTATGGTACCTAAAGGCCCTCATCCACTAGGGCTAGGTACCGCATGCGGTCCTCTGACAACTCACCCGGCCGGCTGGATCGCATAGGACACATCGATTGCAGTCCCTTTACATACGATGTATCATATGCGATCCCAGCACGGGCTAAGGGCATCGACAAATATTCATGGCGGCACGTCTGATCTGCAATTACAATGCAAGGCACACGGGAACATGACTTGCATCGCGGGAAAAGAACCTGCGATATGACACTTTTCATGCGATCCATTGCAACAATGCATCGGAACAGCACGAAAAGTGCCCATACAGCACAAAGGGATGGTAGGCTTTAGAGCTGATTGGTTGGTACTTTCCCATTTTTAGGATCCTTCTGACCAATCCAGGAGAGAAGGCAATATGACATAAATGGAGGGGAATCGTTTTAAATGTGATTCATATATCAATTAATATTAGTTACTGCTCCGGCTATAATACCAATTTTTTTTTCAGTACTGTGTTACAGGGACACTTTAAACCCACAGCAAATAACATCCTGGCTTTTAATGTTGATGTTTTATGGCTGCTTTCGTTTCCAGCACAGCTACGGTATTTGTGAAATTGAAGAACTATATTAATATAGTGCAATAACGCATGCTTCGGGGTATAAGCAGCAGAGAGTGCAAGATGACAGACTCAGCCCCCCCGAGGCCACCTCGTCGACTGCAGTATATTAATTTATTGACTTGTAGGCGTACCACATTCGGCGGAGTTTACCTGTCACTTCTAGCTCCCGACCGCTAGATGTGTTAGAAACGGCTCTTGAAGACAGCGCTGGCCACAAATTATTTATCTGCGAAATTATTTAGACTTGCCTTAAAAAATACATACGCATAGAGCACGTAAAGAGTGCTGAAAGAGGACCCTGAATATTTTATACATATCCCCAAACACAGCATATTTTATCCAGGACAGGGGGGAAGGGGGATAACGCAAGGGAAATTGAGGCTAGATGACTGTAATGAGGATTTCTCATAGAGATGTGAAATGTGTCTTTTTCCTGCTGATACCCAGAATTATTCTGTCCATCAAGAGGGACTCGATAATTGCCCTGGTGATTGTCGCAGTGTCAGAGAGTGAGCTTACTATTAAAGTATGTTCCTCTCATTAGCATAAACTGATAACGACTGCCAGGAGCTTAATGCAATGAGAAGTCGATATCCCAATAAACAACAAAGTTGACACTTTACTTTTCCAGCTCCAAGTTTCAGGGAGTTTGGTGTACAGATGCGTCCTTATTCTAGTTTTTGCGCTAGATGGAATTAGATTTCAGTTTCAACAGACCCACCCAAATTTAACTCTCTCTGCACAAGTTACATCTGCCCCACCTGCAGTGCACATGGTTTTGTCCATTTTGAGAACAAATTTGTATCTGAATATGGGCCTTAGTACCTCACCTAGTTTAAAGAAATAAGGGCCTTAGTACCTCACCTAGTTTAAAGAAATATATGCCCATCCCTCTCAACAGCACGTTTTGATGGGTATCTTCCTCAGGACACCCGTCGAAACGCGTTGGCTGAGTGAGGGATAGGCGTATATTTAATTGGCTATTGAACATAATTTCACCAAACTAGGTGAGGTACTAAGGGCCTGATTCTGGTTCACTTGCAAGAGCAAATTATCTCTCTAATGGACAAAACCATGTGCACTGCAGGGGGGCTGATGTAACATGTTTGGAGAGAGTTACAATTGGGTGGGGTTTGTACTTCAAACTGATATCTATATTGCAGTGTAAAAATGAAGCAGCCAGTATTTACTCTGCACAGAAACAAAATAGCACCAAATCTTATGGTGTGTACACACGGTGAGATCCTTTGCTATTCGACTTGCTATGCAATCTTTGCTAACTCATGTGCTATTTACATACAATTCATGCTATCTGCATTAGATTTCCACTATATAGACATTGCTGCCCTGTCTATCTGGGTTTCTATTTGTGCTGTCCCGGGAGCGCGCATCGGGATCGCAAGGTAAATAACTTGTACGATCTGTATGCGATCCCGTTGCGATTATGACATTTATAGTCAAAATCTCATGCTGGATTGTACCGTGTGTACACACCATAACTCTCTCTGCACTTGTTACATCAGCCCCATCTACAGTGCAGCATGGTTTTCTCTAATAGAGAGAGAATTTGCTTTTGCAAGTGAACCAGAATCAGGCCCTTAGTCTGGACTCTGATATCTCCACCTAGTAGAAAACCTATACACCATTTTCTATGCCGTGTTTATCCCCACGGTGGTGACAGCGCATTAACCAAAGCAATAGCTTCCGCAGACCCCCATGGCACCCAAACTTAACTAGCCCCTCCAAGCAACCGCAGGGTCTGCAGAGCGGTTGTTAAGCCACTGAATGTGTTAATTAAACACTGCAGAGCGCAATGTACTTTATAACACAGATTCTGCGATCTTGTAATGGTGAGCAGTGTAATCTTCACACTTCTATTTCCCCATTCCACTGAACCCCAGTTCCACACATGGAAATGACATGGCCACAGTACTCAGCATGTTAACACGTTAGCTGGGCTGAGAAGCCTGGAACTCTCGTAAAACACATGATTTAGTGTTACCATTTCGTAATTGGTCTGAACATTAAAAGTATTGAGTGTGTAACCTTGTAACAGGATAAAGGCCGTATAAATCAGTTTATTACAGCAGTTGTAATAGATATTGGGATTGCCTCTACAGTGTTGCATTAGTGATCCGTCCACTATGGGTTACAGTCTATTCATCACTGTTGGGGAAATTCAAGGGGATCATTAACATTTATTAAATTTATTTTAAATCTTATCCTGTTACCCCAAACAAGTATTTTTTTTTATATTTCTTATATATATATATTACTATCACTTTCGCCCCTTATTAATAATTTGTATTAAATATTCCATAGTATAGAGAAGAGTTTCCCAAACTCCACCATTGCATTCCAGGTTTTAAGGATATCTGTGCTTGAGTACAGCTGAAGTTAAATTGACTGCGGTGCTAATTTAATCATACCTCACAACTATTGGGTCCAGGAAATAAGGGCGTGTCACATTGTGCAAGTATTGATACTTAAGGCCCATACACACTGGGCGACTTTGAGCTGAAAGCCGCTCAAACAGCCTGTTTGAGCGGCTTTCAGCTCAAAGCCGCCCAGTGTGTATGCCCCAGCAATGAGCGCTGCTGCGCGCTCCCGCATCATCATCGCCGGGAAAGCCGTTCATCTGCTCAAACTGGCTATACTCTTCTCCGAATACCAAGAAATGCCCTCAAAATGCTCTCCTTTCCTCATCTCATTTTAGTAACAGCTCTCTACTAATTGTAATCTCATATTTGTACTAATTAGGGGCATAACCTCTAATTAAAAAGTAAGGCCCTCTGGGAGGGGGCAGTGCGTGAGTGGGCTTGGTATGTTACAAGGTGTTTCATGCCGGAGTGTAGGTACCCCTCCGCTCTACAATGCCCAGGTTACCGGTATTGTAAAGAGTTCACAGAGAACAGGCATTTCTCTTCCTCTTAGAACACTGCTCCCTTCACAAACCCATGCACTTTGACGGACATTCAGGCGCACCTCCTGCAACGGCGCAGCTCACTGCCCACAGATATGATTTTGTGCTGCAGGAATGAGGCCCGCTGTACAGGGGAAGGATCCACATTACAACCAGCTAGATAAAAAAGGCAAATTGGGTTACGCATGACATAATCATAATGACTCCTTTTAACATCATTTTGACTGAATAATGGCCATCTGGGGCCTGATAAATACAGCTCTTAGTGATCTTGTCATCAGTCCATGTAGGCCCGGCAAGGTTTATCTTACATAATATAATTATGCACAAAGAAGGATGATAGCAAGCCTTTTATAGCATTACAGATCATCTTTACCCAGCAGAGAATCTTTATTACAAAAAACAAACACATGTAATCAAATCCAGGCTCATTTAACCAAATCCACTGCCCAGACTCATTTGCTGATCGTACTTGAAGCACGTCTCCTGTGTGTGCTGAAAAACCTGGTCACTTCCCACCGTTTTGTTCCCATGTTTTCCAATCGGATCGGTGCATTTTAGATCCCTTACTAGATTTAACTATTTCGGCCATTATCTTCTCCCTGCAATTCCTTCATTATTTATTTTTAATGGTTTCCTCGTTTGGAATAAACACAGGAGCGAGAAATAGCAAATCTAACACACAGGAGCATTTATGCTTTGTAAATAGGAATCAGCACAAAGCCCCGCCCCCGATCACCCAAAGCCACACCCCCATAATACCAGGGTACACCCTGAGACTATGCGCTGCTCCACCTAAAAAATGATCCCTCCCATTTTGACTTCTGAAAATTAAGACGGTCTCACCAACAAAAATGCACTAGCAGTATTAAATAGAGAGAGAGAGAGAGAGAGAGAGATAGAGAGAGAGAGAGATCCGTAGGTTTGGCCGACAAGAAATAGGTAAAAAATTCCAATATTACTGCGGTGCCTTCCTTGGTGGTAAAATACCCAGAAATATAGAAATACAAGAGGCAGCACTCGGAAGGCTTAAGTAAAAACGTCCTTTAATCCGACTGTTTTAGGGTTACACCCCCACCCCCCTGTAGTCATTAGAGATGAGCGGGTCCGGATCCCAGAGATCTGACAGATCCGAATATCGGGGATCCGGGCCAGACCCGAGCCGGCTCGGGTGTTCCCGCCTGAATTCCGGACCAATAACGAGGCCGAACGTCAACATCGCGCTGTCGGATTCTCGCGGGAGCGGGATCTTATAAAAGACGCACGCGCGCCCGCCATCTTCACTCCAATCTTGGAGAGGGAAGAGGGTGGTTGGGAAGCTCCGTGTGCTCCGTGCTGTGCTCTGTGCCATGTGCTCCGTGACCTGACCTGTGCCCTCACTGCCCTGTGCTGTGCTCCGTGCCATGTGCTCCGTGCTATGCTCCGTGACCTGCCCTCACTGCCCTGTGCTGTGCTCCGTGCCATGTGCTCCGTGACCTGCCCTCACTGCCCTGTGTTGTAGACTTGTGGCCTGAGCCCTGTAGTGTGATTTAACTAACTAGGTGCTGCAGTGCTCACACGCAGGGTCTGCAGTGTCCACTGTCCAGGGGCTGTCCTGTGGCCCGTGCCCTGATGTGATTTATTTAGCCCTAAGCCCTGTGTTGTGATTTATTTTATTTAGCCCTGAACCCTGTGTTTTTTTTGTGATTTAACTAACTCAGTGCTGCAGTGCTCACACACAGGGGCTGCAGTGCTGCTGAGTAGTACACTGTGTACAGGGGCAGCATTAATACAAGGGGCTGTGTCCAGTGTGACGGCCTATATCTTATCCATTGTCCAGTGTCACAAGTCACTCACGACATATATCCTGTGTCCTGTCCTGTGTGACGACTGACGACATATCCAGTGTCCAGTGTGACGACATATATCCAGTGTCCAGTGTGACGACATATATCCAGTGTCCAGTGTGACGACATATATCCTGTGTCTAGTGTGACGATACTACCTCAGATACTACCTTGCAGACTAAATAAGTGCTGCACGAAACGCCCACTGCTCCTTGGCTGAACATGAGGAAGAGTGCTCAATCAAGCCAAACAGGGGTTTTGGTACTTGATTGGATCTTCTACCAGAGGAGCGCAGCTACTAGTATAGCTTTGAACGAAGATCGGTCCTTCTCTATTGGTGAAGAATAGATGTCATTAGTGACATCCAGAGTATATCCTCCTTTTGGGATAGTATGGATGGATTGATAAATGTTTGGGAAGAAGTAGTCCCAACAGCTGCTGATGGTCAGTGTACTAGACCAAGTGCGTGCCTTCGGGAGGAACACATGTAATGTGGTGAAGTGGTGAGGGAGGAAATGGAAAACGTACGCCTAGCCTGTCTGATCAAGTTTGATAAGGAGGTATCTTCACAAACCACGTGACCTCACGCCAGATAGGGGTCTTGTTAGATATTAAACTAATCAAATGTTCTCTTCTCTTGCTAATGGTGTGGAGGTTCTAAAAGAGGAGTGCAGCTACAAGGGGGGGGGGGGGTTATTAAACTGCCACAATGTCTGCCCCTGTAGTGCTGCTCTGCTTCCGACATGTGCCAGGTTGGAAGTGTAAGGTCCACATGTATGTGATGCCCACTGCTGTCGCCTAGCTTAGTCATCCAGCTACCTCGGGATAACCTTATGGCCCAACTACAGTAAATGAAAATGATTTTGTGAGCTGTGAAGTGATCAAAATTGTCTAGAAATGAGTGTAAACTAATGTTATTGAGCTTAATAACACTTTAGGGGCAAAAACAGGCCTGAAAACTATTATTTTAGCAATTTTTAGCATTTTTCCAAATAAATCCAGATCCAAAACCAAAACCAAAACCCGCAAGGGTGGTTTTGCCAAAACCAATCCAGATCCAAAACACGAAGGGAGATCCAGATCCAAAACCAAAACCCGAAAAAGTGGCCGCCGCACATCTCTAGTTGTCATCAGGGACAGCGATACACAAGTAACAAATCACAATATACAGGTATATATACCCCATAAATGTTCTACCCCCCAGAAACACTCAGACTCCCCAGCAGAGCGCTCGATCCCTCACCGCTGTGTCAGACTGGAAGCTTCCAGCTAGGGATGGCCTTTGACCATCGATGATTCAAAATCATCGATGGTTTACGGATGACGTAGAAAAGTGTTTACATCAATGAAGGAGAACCAGATGGTTTTCCTCCATCGATGACTTCCCCCCAAGGGGCCAGGACACAGAGCATAGCTCCGCCTTAACACCCATAAAGAACCACCCCCGTGTTTTGACTGGCGCACAGGCCAATCAGTTAAAGAAAATGGATGACCATCGATAGGCTCACGAAAATTGGGTCTGCCTCCCAGCCCCCCGGGACGGTGGGCATATCTCCCACTTGCTGGCCAGAGCCCCCGCTCCCCCCTTCCCTGGTTCAAATACAGCAAATCGCTGCTCTGCGGAGAGGGGCGGGCTAAAATGATGCGATAGTGGCATTTTGCGCAATTTAAGCCCTGTTCCCTCTCTGCGGCCCACAAATCACAGATTCTAATAATTATAAAAAGTAGTGTGTTACCAAAACCCGTTATTGCTCTAGAACAGGGGTCCTCATCAGACAATAAAAATAATTACGGGACCCCAGCAAGTTACTGAAGTAGGTCATCACATCACATGGTGTAGTCGGCAGATGGCACATAGATGGCAGCATTGTGGAGGCACAGAGTGATGGGAGGAGTCTAAAAAAACAGACAATTCAACAGATTTTTCTGACTCCTTGAGGGGGAGATTCTCTCAAACAGAAATACGGTAAAAACCCCGTTAGCTTCTTAACGCAACTCATGCCGTCCCACACCGACCACCGCCGACTCGCGCCGACCCCCTCTCACCTGTGTCCGGGCAGCACAGAGCTTTGCTGCCAGGACCTGTGACCTCCTTCTCCCTGCACTGAAAATCATCTTCCGGGTGCAGGGAGGAGGAGAGCCCCCCCCCCCCCCCCCCCCGCAGTAGCAGCAAAATTAGCCGGGCAAGGGAGGGAGGGGGGAGCCGCCGGGACCCGCCACGCATCACCGGCTCACCGCAAAAGACAGCTCTTAACGCAAGAGCTGTCTTTTGACATAATTATCACATATTTTAGAGCATATGCGATAATTATGTAAGATGGTAACCGGCGATGTGCGGCGGTAAAGGGGCGTGGATGTTAGAGCATCCCCCCCATAATCACTGACTGAGATTAGAAAATCCATCAGCCTGATGGTCAACAACATGGAGTCACAACCTCATGTTGAGAAGATGGGGACCCACAGTTTGAGAACCGCTGCTCTAGAAGAAATATCTGTAACCCTGTAGTCAGTAATGACTGAGGGCTGTCTATCCAGAGGACGATGGTGAAGTGTGATATACCTGTGTTTATTTATACTGCAACATGTCCAAACAAGTCTGTGAGATCCTTCTGATAATTGCAGCTACAGCACACATGTAACTGTAAGATGGAGCTGGGGGCCTGCGTGGTGCATGTCTGCAGCTGTGATAGAACACTGGAGGAGAATTAGGAACATATGAGACCCCTGGGGCCTTGTTCCAGTTTCTGATCCTGCCTACCCTCTTCTATTGTCCAACTATCAACATTCTTAGAAGCATCTTAATAAAAGACATTGCTTATACCAGCATAGTATAGATCACAGCGGCTGCCCCTTCTTAACAGCACGCATCCGACATGAGACAGAGGTGCAGGCAATGTCCATGGCGGAGTTTTTTTGCCACTGTATGTCAGGGTTGCCGACCCTCCCGGAATTTCCGGGAGTCTCCTGAAAATCGGGGCCCACTCCCGGCCCCCCGGAAGGGTGGGCAACCCTCCCGGATTCAGGGGGGACCCCCGCTGTCCCTCGGATCGCGGCATTAAAATGCCGCAATCCTCGGGTCTCAGAGGAGGGGGCGGAGCTAAAATGACACAATCGCGTCATTTTAGCCCCGCCCCCTTCCACAAAGATCCCTGAAGTCGCTGGTTTAACAGCATGGGGCGGGGCTTAGTGATGTCACGCTTAAGCCCCGCCCCCTGAGCGGCTACTGAATCTCTCCTCTCCAGGCTTCTCCCGGAGAGGAGAATAAGAAAGTCGGCAACCCTGGGGTATGTGCAGGGCCAGTGCTAGGGCGTTCGACGTCTCCCTGCAAACTATAAATTGTGCCCTCTCTACCATAATTAATAAAGGGACAGAGCACGCTGAAGCTGAACGATGGAAAAAGGGGTGTACCCTCAATGTAGTGCCCACTGCTTCATATAACACCACATGGTAGGGATCTTTTATTCATATTATAACACAAAGTAGTCCCGGTCATGGGAGTAAAGAGCAGCCACAATCGTCTGGTGGGTGAGCAGGAGCAGGGGACGGGAGGGACACACCCCTGATGGGTGGAAAAGCAGGGTGTGGGAGAGATACAGACGCTGACAAGCTCACACACAGTCACTGACACACGGAATGACACAGACTCATGAACGCACAGACAGATGCTGGCTCACAAACAAATGGTGACACGCAGAGAGATGATGACACAAAGACTCTGATACACACAGGCAGTTGCTGACCATGACACACAGACAGCCACTGACACACAAATGCTGGCACACTGACAGGCGACAAATGAATGCTGACAAGCTGACATGCAGACATACACTGACACATGCATAAGTTTACAAGCAGGAGCTGACACAGACAGGTGCTGCCACACTGACACACACAGACACTGACACACAGACAGACTCTGACAGAAGTATGTTGACACAGGCATGTAGACATATGCTGTCACTGACACACAAATGCTGACACGGACAGCAGCTGACACATGGACACTAACAAACACTTATATACAGAGAGATGCTGACACAAAGATACACAGATGCTGATATGCTGACCGATGCTAACAAAATTACACACAGATGATGACACCATACCTCCCAACTGTCCCACATCCCTCCCGCGGCTGGCAGTGTCCCGCAGTGGGGGGGGGGGGCAGTTGGGAGTCCCCCCTGTCAGATAATGACCAATGCCAAATAGATGCTGTGCGCATGTGCACAGCATTTATTCCCGCAGCCAGAGGGGCTGGGGGCATGGCTAGAGGCTCACAGAGCCTCTGGGCCATGCCCCCACCAGCGGTGTAGTTAGGTGCCATGGTGCCCGGAGCATGGGCATGTTTCGCGCCCCCCCTCCACCAATCCCCCAAACCCCATGATTATTCATATGATTATGATGGCAGCAGAAAGCAGAGAGATTCATCCCCCAAACCCCTCACCTCCCCCCCCTCCACCAATCTCCCAATCCCCATGATTATTCATATGATTATGATGGCAGCAGAAAGCAGAGAGATTCAGCCCCCCCCCCCCCCCCCTAATCCCCCAAACGGAACCCCATGATTATTGCCATGACTATTTATCTTTATTTAAAAATAAAATCCACCTTTAGAGACAGCACACAGCAGGGCGGCAGCAGAAAACAGTCAGCCTCCTCCTCCAGGCTACAGCCAGCGCTTGGGAAGGAGTGATGATGACGCTGCTGCAGCCAGGGAGGAGGGACTGTGAGTGACTCTGCATCAGGGGCAGGGGAGGAGTCCTTATTTCTGCTGCGCAGCACTGCCTGGGAGCCGGCCTGAGCAGAAGCAGCAGCTTGACCAGGGACTCGGGGAAGACCGTGGTGACGTGCGTGACGGCATCGGTTTCGCAGCCGCGGTGGCAGGAACTGGGTGAGCAGGCAGGCACCAGGCAGGATAGCCGCCGGCGCACACTGCCCGCTGGGCTGAGGGTTAATTAGCGCCCGGACAGGACTCCCTGCTCATGTGTGGAGGGGGGGGGGGGGCAGTGCCCAGAGCGTGTGCTCCTCTGGTCCTCAAGGAGGCAAAATGGGGGCGTGACCTCGCGGGATGATGCAATTATAGGCAATGCCCCCTTTGCGGCAAGCCATGCCCCCTAATTTTGGGTGCATGACATTGTCCCTCCTTCCAGGACCTAAACATTAGGAAGTATGTGACACACAGATATACTCTGACACACAGATGCTGACACACTGACATATGCTGATAGATGGATGATGACACACACATGTAGACATATACTGACACTGACACACAAATGCTGACACAAGCAGCAGCTGATGCATGGACACTGACCAATGCTGACAGACAGGGAGACACACACAGACATTCAGATGCTGACAGCCTGACACAAGACATACACTGACACAGATGCTTACACATGGATGCTGACAGATGGGCACAGACTCTGCTGCTGACACAGACACATGGACTCTGACACAAACACATGGGTGCTGACACAGATACTGACACCTGGAAATAGACACACTGATGCTGACAGACACTGACACCCAGAGGCTGACACAGACACAGGATGCTGATGCACAGTCACAAGGATGCTTACTGTTTTGGTACAAAAAAAAAATAATAATAATTTGGAAGCACACTACAATCCTCTGTGTGTGGGGCTGCGTTGTGAAAAAAAAGATTCCAAAGGGCAAAAGTTCTAGACTAGTGGCACCACGTCTAAGTTGCAATGAGCTTTTGTGCCATTGTAGCTGCTGCCATTTTGGCCTGTAAGTCCTCGTACTTTCCAATTCAAATAGATGCATTCTGGGAAACAGAAGCCCCTGGTGTCAACATATGGCTGTAAGCTGAGAATATGGCTGTAAGCTGAGAAAGGGGAGATGAGGAGAATGGGACATGGACTGCAGCGAAACAACTGCAAATAAAACACAGATGACATTCTCTGCGGCGTCACCATCAGCGCGACTGCTAGTACAGGAGAGGAAAGCACACACCAGCCACTGGTGTCATGTCTCAAAATATTACATTTGCTCAGTATTCTGGGTACGCCCTGGAACAAGACCACCCTGCAGACACAGGAAACGGCTCGCTGCGATCAATACCTCCTAATTCTGATAGAAGCAATCACATGGCTCCATATAGAATACAACTATTTTCATGAATTGATCGTATGTTTGAGCTATGTGAAATTAATGACCAAGAGGTTCTAGGACTGTTTAATCAGGAGAAGTGGTGGACTGGGGGCACAATACAGCCAATACACTTAATACAGTTGTGTACTGTGATTAAGTATAGGTAGAAAAACAATACATTTAACCCCAGATCCATTAACTCATAGACCATGCTACATTGTTCATTATTATGGCCTGGAGGTAAGAACATAGAGTGGGGGGTGGGGTGGGGGGTTGATTACAGATTTCATTAATGTAGTTAAAAAAATTGTTGGAAGAAATGCAACAGAATTCTGTGAAATGTGGGACTGTAATTACACTTTGTGCAGGTCACCATCAGCTAACCCGATTAAGCGAGGGCTGCATAGGTATGAGGGAATATAAGAGCCTTGCAATTTTGTGATTGGTATAATAAAGTTAGTTGAAATGTTTCTTACCCCATAGAATCCAGTGTTGTAGGTGTAGCCAATCAGGTGTAGAATGGGTGGTAGCTTATGCAGGGGTATTTAGGGGGTAGTCAGGTGATCCTTCTTCCTCTTTGAGTCTGGATTCCCACCCTCTCTCCCTTGCTTTCTTCAATTACCACCCGGCCTTTCGGCCTTCACACAATTTGGCTTCACAAATATCAATTTATAATTGGCGGGAGGGCGCTCTCGATCAGCGGTCAAGTTTGAGGTACAGGAGGTCACTGTGCGGTATTGCCACCCTCTGCTAGGACGGCTGGTGAGTCCCGCCTCCGAGGGGGGACGATGGCCACTTCCTTGAACTGTCCTCACAATGCAATAGGAGGGACGGTAAGACCGTCACAGTGCGGGCTGTGCCTTGAATTTAATGGGGGCGGTTCCTCGCCCTGGTTACAAGTTGGGGCGTCACCGCCATTGTTAACGTTTGTGACTTAGCTGGTCTCCAAGCGCTCTCCTGGCCATCCCTTTCAATAGGGTCATACCAACAATAAATACTGTTGACCTTTTAAACTTATGCAGTGGTTGTCCGTGTGGTTATTTCAGGTCATGTGTCCGAGTGAGTTATTTCTAGGGGTAACAAATGTTAATGCTAAGGCAAAGGTCAATCACAATAATTCAATAGGCGCCTTACTTGCCTAAAATATAAATGTATTTCCCCCTCAATAATCTCAACGCACTTGCAACTGTCCTAAATTTCACAGGACAGTCAAGATTTTTTGTTACAGCCCCGTGTCCCACTCGTGGTCATGGCCTTGCGGGAAGTGCCGCAATCGTAGCCCATGCCACCTAGCCGCTAGGCCATGCCCTTTTTTCTGGGGCCCGCACCGAGCAAAGTAAAAGTTAGGAGTTATGCTCAATGGCAGATGTAGATCAAGCCACAAAAACATGGGGGTTATTCTGGTTCACTGGCATCCGAGCGAATCATCCAGAATAGCCCCCTAAATGTATGTGCCATGTCAACTATTCTATCTTAAGCCCATGCTTCATCAGGGGCAGATAGTAGGCATCACTGTGTGACTTGCAAAATGAAGCAGAAAGTCAAATGCCTCCACCCACCTGGATCACCCTAAGAAGTTAAGGGAAAAAACATCTGCATGAAAAATGTTAGGCTATAGTGTTTTCCAGCCAAACAGTGCAACATAATTTGGTATGCAGATGCTTTCCCAATTACACACAAAATATATCATGGTATCCAACTGTATCTCCATACCACATTACGTTACACTATTTGGCTGGATAAAACTGTAGCATAACTTTTATTATGCAGATACAATTGCAATTACATACAGAATATAGGCATGCTGCATATCATTTAAATCAGCAGAAGCTGCTTGTGCGTCCAATTCACAGTGCACATAAGAGGTATTTGATGGGGGAAAACTGCAAAATTGACATGTGCTGTACATGAGGTATTCTATTGTTTGACTTTTTTTGCAATCTTTTTTTCTTTCAGAATTCACTATTAGCAAAACAGTGGCAATGCACGTACCCATGCCCCCCTCCCCCCCCCCCCCCCCCATTTTGACACTACTGAATTTAAATAATATACAATGTGACATTTCAATTGACAATGACCGGGAGACTTGTTTCTCCTGTTTACATTACTTGTATTCCTTAGTGAATTTTTAGTCCTTTTTAGATTTATCAGTGTAACTGCTCTTTTTCATTTACATGTTGCCTCCAATTCATCCCCATAGATTGGATTTGTAGCCATATTAATCTAAATCTGCATTTTTTACATTTCCCATTTGGTCTGTCTGTATTTGTGTAGAGTTTATTTCCCCAAACGACAAACATCAACATTTCTCTGAGCTGACGGCTGAATGTACAGATTCCTTATAAAGCATTTTATAGAGATTCAAGGGACATGTTCTACTTGATGGCTATTTCTTAACTATACATTCACCTGTATATCAGGGGTCCCACACCTGTACATCAGGGCTCGCTCACCTGTACATGAGGGCTCCCACACCTGTATATCAGGGCTCCCTCGCCTGTGCATCAGGGCTCCCTCGCCTGCACATCAGGGCTCCCACACCTGTACTTCAGGGCTTCCACACCTGTACATCAGGGCTCCCACGCCTGTGCATCAGGGCTCCCTAGCCTGTACATCAGGGCTCCCTCACCTGTACATCAGGGCTCTCTCACCTGCACATCGGGGCTCCCTCACCTGCACATCGGGGCTCCCTCACCTGCACATCGGGCTCCCACACCTGTACATCAGGGCTCCCACACCTGTACAACAGGCCTCCCTCGCCTATACATCAGACCTCCCTCGCCTGTACATCAGACCTCCCTCACCTGTACATCAGGACTCCGACACCTGTACATCAGGGCTCCCACACCTGTACATCAGTGCTCCCACACCTGTATATCAGGGCTCCCTCACCTGTGCATCAGGGCTCCCACACCTGCACATCAGGGCTCCCTCACCTGAGCATCAGGGCTCCCTCACCTGTACATCAGGGCTCCCTCACCTGAGCATCAGGGCTCCCACACCTGTACATCAGGGCTCCCTCACCTGAGCATCAGGGCTCCCTCACCTGCACATCAGGGCTCCCACACCTGCACATCAGGGCTCCCTCGCCTGCACATCAGGGCTCCCTCGCCTGCACATCAGGGCTCCCTCGCCTGCACATCAGGGCTCCCTCGCCTGCACATCAGGGCTCCCTCGCCTGTACATCAGGGCTCCCTCGCCTGTACATCAGGGCTCGCTCGCCTGTACATCAGGGCTCCCACACCTGTACATCAGGGCTCCCACACCTGTACAACAGGCCTCCCTCGCCTGTACATCAGCCCTCCCTCGCCTGTACATCAGACCTCCCTCGCCTGTACATCAGGACTCCGACACCTGTACATCAGGGCTCTCACACCTGTACATCAGTGCTCCCACACCTGTACATCAGGGCTCCCTCACCTGAGCATCAGGGCTCCCTCACCTGCACATCAGGGCTCCCACACCTGCACATCAGGGCTCCCTCGCCTGCACATCAGGGCTCCCACACCTGCACATCAGGGCTCGCTCACCTGCACATCAGGGCTCCCTCGCCTGCACATCAGGGCTCCCTCGCCTGCACATCAGGGCTCCCTCGCCTGCACATCAGGGCTCCCTAGCCTGTACATCAGGGCTCCCTCGCCTGTACATCAGGGCTCGCTCGCCTGTACATCAGGGCTCGCTCGCCTGTACATCAGGGCTCCCTCGCCTGCACATCAGGGCTCGCTCGCCTGTGCATCAGGGCTCCCTCGCCTGTGCATCAGGGCTCCCACGCCTGTACATCAGGGCTCCCACGCCTGTACATCAGGGCTCCCTCTTCTGTACATCAGGGCTCGCTATTAGGTATTACTCACCTGTACATTAGTGCTCCCTCACCTGTATATTAGGGATTACTCTCCTGTACATTAGTGCTCCCTCACCATTTTATTAGGGATTACTCACCTGTACATTAGTGCTCCCTAACCCGTACATTAGGAGCCCCTCATCTGTTCATTAGGGCTTCCTCACCTGTACATTAGTGCTCCCTCACCTGTATATTAGGGCTTTCTCACCTGTACATTAGTACACCCTCACCTGTAAATTAGGGATTACTCTCCTGTACATTAGTGCTCCCTCACCATTTTATTAGGGATTACTCTCCTGTACATTAGTGCTCCCTCACCTGTATATTAGGGATTACTCTCCTGTACATTAGTGCTCCCTCACCGTTTTATTAGGGATTACTCACCTGTACATTAGTGCTCCCTCACCGTTTTATTAGGGATTACTCTCCTGTACATTAGTGCTCCCTCACCGTTTTATTAGGGATTACTCACCTGTACATTAGTACACCCTCACCTGTAAATTAGGGATTACTCTCCTGTACATTAGTGCTCCCTCACCATTTTATTAGGTATTACTCACCTGTACATTAGTGCTTCCTCACCTGTATATTAGGGATTACTCTCCTGTACATTAGTGCTTCCTCACCTGTATATTAGGGATTACTCTCCTGTACATTAGTGCTCCCTCACCTGTATAATAGGGCTTGCTCAACTGTACATTAGTGCTCCCTCACCTGTACATTAGTGCTCCCTCACCTGTATATTAGGGCTTGCTCAACTGTACATTAGTGCTCCCTCACCTGTACATTAATGCTCCCTCACCTGTACATTAGGAACCCCTCATTTGTTCATTAGGGCTTCCTCATCTGTACATTAGTGCTCCCTCACCTGTATATTAGGGCTTTCTCACCTGTACATTAGAGCTTGCTCACCTGTACATTAGGCCTTCCTCACCTGTATATTAAGGATTACTCACCTGTACATTAGTGCTCCCACACCTGTATATTAGGGACTACTCACCTGTACATTAGGGCTTCCTCACCTGTACATTGGAGCCCCTCATCTGCAAGGGAAACGGTCATCTGTCAGACCAGACTTAGGTTGACAGTCATTAGTTCGACCCCGGAAGGTCGACTGTCCCCAAGGTCGACAGGGTTAAAGGTCGACATGGGCCAAGGTCGACATGGTTTTAGGTCGACATGAGTTTTTCACTGTTTTTTGAGCCGACATGTGCTGACAGGCGGTATTTCATGCCCTACCATCCACTAGGGCGTGGTGGGAGAATAAAATAGTGTGCCGAGCGCAGCGAGGCACCGTACCCGAAGCATGGCGAGCGAAGCGAGGGGCTGCGGTTCGACTCCAACTGTGTCCATGTCGACTGTGTTGACATTCGGGTAAAAAAACAATGAAAAACGCATGTCGACCTAATGACTGTCGACCTAAAACCATGTCGACCTTAAGTCACCTCGACCTTGAGCCATGTCGACCTTTAACCCTGTCGACCTTGGGGGCAGTCGACCTTCCGGGGTCGACCTAATGACTGTAGACCTAAGTCTGTTCTGACAGATGTACCGCTTCCATCTGCACATTAGAGTCTCCTTACCTGTATATTAAAGTCCCCCATTTGTACATTAGAATCCTCTCACCTTAGGGCCCCTCATCTGTTCTCCTGTAACTGTCTTATAGAACAAATGGAAAGCATTGTACATTACTTGCACCACTAATCCCATTGTCCCGGTGTATTCTGTATTGTTACTCACCCGCAGTGATAGACACATTTTTCTTTGCTGCTCTTTTAATTTGTTCTAATAATGTAATTTCAGTGCAATCATTTATGCTAATTAGTTTATGACAAACCCTATCAGTCCTTCTCTTTCATCTTTTTCTCTGTGTACGCTACCCAGAAGGGACTGCACATTGTCATAGTATTCACAGATATCCTCCCTGTGGGCAGCTGTTAATCCCTCAAAGTCCCTATTCTTCATGGTAAATCTCTGCTAATTCACTGCTGCCCAGTCTCAGTGATACGCCAGCCAACTCTCATAATACCTGCAGGACTTCTCTTTTATCGCTGTAACCCCTTCAGTGCTACAAACACCTGAAAAAACTTGTCACTATGCCAATTTCCCAGTCATTTATTAAACTCAATATTACCCCTTTCACAGCACTTACTGCCAGGTTGCTGAGGTCATCCGGGGGGCGGGGCAGAGTGGCAGCTTGTCAGGAGGCAGGACTGAGTTGACGCTGCTGCTTCCTCCATGCAAGTTCACACTGCTCAGCAACCCGGGTCTGACCAAGGAATAACACTGCTTTTATCCTGCGTCGGATCGCTGGGTTACTGGACCCGAGATATTCGAAATGGCCCTTAAAGAGGCAGAATATTAATATTACTTTTACTATTATAATGTGAAAATGGATGTTTTCACACCCTCTTCATATTATTTTAGTTTCACCTTGCAGAGCTTTCCCCTAGGCAGAGAAATCAGTGTGGGGACCAAGCTGTGGTATAAACTGTGTGTGTCCAATTAACTCACAGGCTAACCATTGTATAAAGAAAAAAATAATAATAAAGAAAATAAACACTCACGGCCCCAAGGTCTGGTGATCGGGGCCGTTCTTCGGAGTTCCCTGCTGCCCTGTGACCCCGAGTGCAGTAAAGTGATGCTGCAAAGTGGCAGTTCAATTTACAGCATTGAAAGCCCCACAATACAAACCAATACCTAGGTGGTGAGTACGAATAAGAGGTGGTGGAGCGGTCATTATGGGGTATTTGTGTCAAATTTTGAGAGAAAAAAATTAATTTATTCCATTTTGGAATAAGGCCGTAACCTAACAAAAAGTGAAGCGCTGTGAATACTTTCTGGATACAGTCTAGCAAAACAATCGGTACTTATGTATTATCAGGGCTCCCATGTAAAATGCACCCCATTTTTTCATACCCCTACTATCCAACTACGCATGGAGTTGATTTTATATAGTGTGGTGAGCGCTGCGAGCCACCGTGCCCGAAGCGTGGCGAGCGGACGCGGTCTCATAAGAAAAATGGGAGCCCAGATATTACATAAGTACCAAACAATTTTGTTAATTCCAATTGTTTTAGAATAAGGTGTACATTTGAGAGAAAAAGACGCAGGATGCAGCGAAATTGCCGGGAACAGATGTTAGGCCAAGCTGAAGCCATAGTGTCTATGGAGACGTCGTATATCAATCCTCCTAATAACTGACTCTCCCACCACCAGTGGTGGGCTGGGCCAGGGTGCCACATGCCCCCAGGGATGGAAAATACTGGTCCTGGCTGTTCGTATCTTGTACACCCCTGCAGCTGCCGCCTACGGGTCCAGCCACAAACCACAGGCTTCCCGGCCACCTGCATGTGTAGGCGACGGCCCCTCCAAAAATGGCTGCCACCTTGAAGGAGACAGACACTAGAGGTACTGCCATACCTCTAGCGTCTGTTAGAGAATATCAGTGTGACCAGCGCTACCCGGAAGTGTGGATTCGAGTAGCGCTGGCATGCTGTTCTCAAGGCAACTCCCAAGGCAACGAGCATGCACCCTTCCCCCTGGCAAAAAAAAATATCACTCCCCCTGGAAACAAGAATGTAACTCCCCCCCCCCCCCCCCTCAATCAATGAGCATGTAGCACTCCATAGCAACAATCATGTAATTTCCCCAAGCAATATGCATGTAACTTCCCCCCTGACAATGAACATGTAAATCCCCCCTGGGCAATGAGCATGTAATCCCCCATGGCAACAAGAATGAAACCCCTGGCAAGAAGCATGTAACCCCTGAGCATGCAGCAGTTATGTGCTATAATATGTAATAGGCATTATGGTGTGTGGTATAATATGTAAATGGGATTACGATGTGTGGTATTATGTTTTATGGGCATTATGGTGTGTGGCATTATGTTTAAAGGGCATTATGATGTTGGCTTTATGTGTAATGGGCATTAAGATGTGTATCATTAGGTTTAATGGGCATTACGGTGTTGGCATTATGTGTAATGGGCATTACGGTGTGTAGCATTATGTGTAATGGGCCTTACGGTGTATGGTATTATGTTTATTGGGCATTACGGTGTTGGCATTATGTGTAATGGGCATTACGGTGTGTGGCTTTATGTGTAATGGGCATTACGGTGTGTGGCATTAAGTTTATTGGGCATTATGGTGTGTGGCATTATGTTTAATGGGCATTACGGTGTGCAGCATTATGTGTAATGGGCCTTACGGTGTATGGTATTATGTTTATTGGGCATTACGGTGTTGGCATTATGTGTAATGGGCATTACGGTGTGTGGCATTATGCTTAATGGGCATTACGGTGTTGGCATTATGTGTAATGGGCATTATGGTGTGTGGCATGTTTATTGGGCATTATGTGTAATGGTTATTACGGTGTGTGGCATTATGTGTAATGGGCATTATGGTGTGTGGCATGTTTATTGGGCATTATGGTGTGTGGCATTATGTGTAATGGTTATTACGGTGTGTTGCATTATGTGTAATGGGCATTACGCCGTATGGTATTATGTTTACTGGACATTACGGTTTATGGCATTATGTTTAGTTGGCATTACGGTGTTGGCATTATGTGTAATGCCCATTACTATGTAAATTTTTGCAGCACGCCTTTGGCGCGCACTGTCCCCGTTTCTAGTGTATGTTTGTGGGGGAATGATTGTTTAGTCCTTGCTGCATACTAGAGGGGAGGGGGAAGGGTGGCGAAATGATGGTGGTGGTCTACTTGCTTATTTTGCCCCCCAGGCTGAAAGTTGCCAGCCCCTGCCCACCACCAACCATTGATCTTCACTGTGTGTGTCTGTGTATAAAAGGATAGACAGTATCTAGGTTGACAACAAAACATCAACATACACTAGGTAGACTTTGACAATTTCAATCAAGCCTGTATTTTGCTGTTCGAAAACGGTATCATCTTAATAATGAACAGGACTGGTAAGATTATAATAGTTACACATTTTATAACATTCCGTCTTGTTGAGTTGTTTCTTTTCCTTTCTGTGATGCTCTATGTAAAACCAAGTTTGGATAATTTGGGCCAGTTTCGCGGACTCCCAGCCGCCCCGCACAGATTTACGCACTGTGGATAAGAGAGGATAAATACACCGCTTCTGGCTCTTGTACTGATTTGTGAGTTCTAAATAAATCCACAACACAAACAGCAGCTTGGTCGATGGTTTGTTTGGACATTAACCGTGCGATTACTGAAAACCCACAGTCTCTCTCTATTAAGTGGAACACTGTGGTGAAAATAGATGTTTTTTGTTCCCTGACAAAAAGTTTCTAGTGCCCCCACCACCACCATCACATTAATTATATTAATATATTGATTATATTGTTTTTTACCTACATGCTCATTGGCAATGGTTTCTTGCTCGTTGCCAGGGATTTGCTCGCTCGTTGCAGATGACCCAATCCCCCCCCCCCAGGCTTCTCCAATAAGGCCCAATATTGGTAATAAACAGGGGCACCAACCATTTTGCTGGGACCTGGTAAAATGGATGGGACATGGCTACCGGGTGGGACCTCAGGGAGGGGTCGTGGCTACTCCCCCGTGAAAAAAAAAAAAAATGAGAAGGAGAGAGAGAGGACAGGCTGCTGCAGCTGTCTCTCTCCCCAGCTATGCATTTCACGTCACTGCCCAGCTCCATGAAACAGGGGAGGGGGGAGCAGCATCCAGGCCAATCCAGCAGAGCTGGGCCCAAGTAAAAAGTACCCTCCCCCCTCTGTCGACGCCACTGGTAAAAAGTACCTGTCCCCCATCTTGGCGCCCCGGTCTCAAAAAGTGACACACCACATTATTGCATATACAGTACAACTGTTTAAGGCCACTGTAGCACTACCTAGGTTATTGCCGTTAACCCCTGTATTCTGATGGTGTTCCTACTCATTCTGGTACTGCTGTTAACTCCTGAATTACCACTGTAGTCCTACGGTACATATTCTGTTACTCCTGGTTAAGAACACTCTGGCCAATCAGTCGCTTACACCTCCGCTGTGCACCTTTAATGACCATCGCCATAGGGCAACAATGCAGATGACCTGTGAGGGCCACTGGCTGTAGGAAGAGGTTTGCGAGTGGTTTCCTCGTCCAGGATGCGTCCCACCGCCGGTTTCATCCCCTGGTCATTAAATCTCCGATATTAGCAAATAGAAGTCAAGTATCTGTGTTTCAGGTTGATTTTAATGAGAGTGGATGGCAATTCTGCATTGCAGTGAGCGCCATTTCCCAGTGAGTCTACTAGAAGTAATTAGATCTCAGGGTCATGTAGGGTTACGGGGATTATCACAAGTTACTGAGTCAGAACCGACAATAAGCCAGAAGGGAAATAACTTCTCTTATTTATTATAGGAAAACGAGGAGGAGAAAAGACTCTCTCTTTTTTGGGGCACTCTTAAATTGTGATTACAAAACCGTAATCAATTGGAACTTTGGTAACAATATATTGTAAAATATATTCTATGGTATGAAACAACACAAGCTAATCGATGGTATGGAGTCTTACGCCAAATTACAGAAAAAATTACAGAAAAGTTCTGATGTGGGAACAGTGTCAGTTGTATGTGGATAAATGTAGGTACTAGTGACACGTGGGAGAGTGGGGTAGATGAGTCCCACCCAGGGTATGGTAGACTTAAAACTTAGCTTTTAATAGGTTTAATGTTTAAAATTTATACTAGACAAAAAACGTGAGAATTACGTTGACACACAAACATAGAACATATATAGATTCACACCGATATATCAGTGCCCACCGGGCATGGGTTCTCCTAGTTCAGTAACACACCACACTATAGGTAGGAGAGGGTAAATTGATGGATAGAAAAAGTTTCTCTGTATATGTCGACTCGAATAAACTATCCTGAGTATTATGCTTAGGTCTATCCTAAAGCATCTGAGTCAACACATTGTATCCAAAAGGAACAAAAGGAACAACGTCCTGTTGCCAAATGTAACTACCCGTGGGTGTTGCTAATGTCTGTTCTGAAACACAGAGTTGTAGGCTCAAAGATGCCTTACATCAAAATATATGCCAAATAGGTGAAAATAAATGAAAGAAACATATAATTCACATGAATATTATCACGGTAAAGAATATGTGAACTTGAAACAGGTTTGTATCAACTTTAAATAAGTGCTATCGCGATACAGAAAATCAAATAATCATCACACTTGCAAGGATATACATGTAACTACCAATAGCATTCACTGTGATTCAGAGCCATCAACCATGCTTCTAATATTATTGTCTTGTATTATGCACCAGATTGCAAAAAATATTTTGAAGACATTGGTTGCTCAAGTCATTTAAGCTAGCAGCTATGGTATGGTAAAGCTAAGTATGTTTCCAATGATTAATATACAGTGAGTATCATTGTTAGAGCCTCTTATTAGGTAGACAGCAAAAATAGCCAGAGTACTTAAAATACTTAGGTGTGCTCCCGCGGTGCAGTGGGTAGGAAGAGAGAGGATGGGAAAGTGGAGAAATGAGGGGGGGGGGGGGGGGGGAAAGAAAAGAGGGAAAAAAAGGGGGGAAGAGAAGGAGAGGAAGAGAAGAGGAAAAAAGAAAAAAAGGAAAAAAGGAGAAGAGAAAACAAGGAAGAAAAGAGAGTGAAAGAGAAATATTTAGTGAAAGAGCTGACTATGCCCACAGGTCGTGGATATTCCCACCGACTTTATATACCCTTGACAATGGCAGGATTGTCTGGTTGGAGGTTAGGAAGTCCCCTTCCACCTCTCACAGGCGGCCCTTTTCCAATTGCCAGCTGCCACCGGGTAAGGTGGGCTTTTGTGGGTATTGTGGGGGAGGAATCCTGCCTAATGTGGAGTCAGTGAAAGGATCAGTGTTACCCTTTAGTGTTCAAGCGGCTGCTGCCCTGCTTCTTATACCTATCGCCTGGGGTGGAATATTGTATCAGAGAAGGAGAGGTCACCCGTCTCCTACAATACCTTCTGACGCCCCAAGCACGTTGCCATCACATTAGTTGGTGGACTTTTTCAGGTATAGCGGGTGAGCGGGCTTTAGGGAACACAAGCGGGATTTACTACAAAGACCCCGTAGTGGGATACTACTGTCAGGTTTACCCTGAATAGACTAGTCCAGTGCAGGGTAGGTAGATAGTAGTACTATAATCCTGATAGGTAGTCCCAGAAAGGAGAAGATAGCAATGCTATGCAAGGTGTGCTGCTGTCCTCCATATGTGTGCAAAATGCACTCAGTGGTGGGGGATGAGCGTCACCCGACCCGCTGAATAAGTGTAGGTAGGAAATTTGAGGTAGAATAGGGGAGAAGAAACAGTAGGATCAGTGGGTGGGAAGAGGTAGTATGGGTAAGAGGTATAGGGTTTGCGGGAGAGCAGGTACCTGTGTTTGACATCACACGCTATTCTATAGGAATTATATATTTTATAGAAGATTACCCTTCAGGATAGAGATTCTACGCAGTCCCCATCATTGATAATTGTGAGAGGCAATTGTGTCCTGGTACCTTGTACATTACTACTGCCCTTATTCCACTGTCTGTACATACCTCCCAACTGTCCCACTTTCCGGGAAGGACGGGGGGGGGGGAGGACTGGGGAACATAGGCCATGCCCCCTTCCTGCTAGGCCATGCCTCGGCACACACCAATGTCCCTCCTCCTCCCTCCTCAAAGTTGGGAGGTATTGGAATGTTTATACTAGGCCTATAAAGATGTTCTCTACAGAGGGTGGAATAAGCTGTTAGGGATACTGGGGGTGGACGGGACTGGGGAACATAGTGAATATAGGCCATGCCCCCTTCCTGCTAGGCCACGCCTCGGCGCACACCAGATGTTCTCTACAGAGGGTGGAATAAGCTGTTGGGGATACTGTACTTTATGAGCTGATGTATTTATAATTTTACTACACAGTGGGCACCTACCATATGAATATCATGCTCAAAATACGGGGACAGTTACGGATGACCAGGATTGGAGCTTGATGAAGGACCCGGCAGGGGACCAGTTCATCCGCTGAGGGGGACATTGTCTGATTTGGAGTAGGGAGGCCAATTCCAGGATCGGGATCCCTGAATTTTGGCCTAAAATTGGAGGGATCTGAATACCAGGATTAAAGCTTTCAATCCTGGGATTCTGGGATTAGTACCCACATGCAAAATTTTTTTTTTTTTTTAAAGCAGTACTGAGCACCTTAGAATATGGCTCAGATGCTGCCCAGCTGACGAACCCGGCGATTCCATTGTTCGGGACAGTGTGCTGTGCCCAGACTGAGGATGATTTCTCCTCTCTTCGCAGATAAAAGTAAGCCTGGACTTCCTTTTATTGTGGCCCTTCTTGTGCGAATTGGGGACAAACGCTGACGTCATGTGATGTCATGCGTCCGTCCCACGCAGGCAAGGGCACACCTGTGTTCGCTGGGTTTCTATGGGCGCGCCCACCGTCTCTGTGGACACGCCCATTAAACGCTGGGTGGACCCAGCAGCCGCCCCCTGCCTGTCACTCATTTTGCGAACACCCGGAGAGTGCAAAACTTGCCGAATGCGTTTGCGCCGGGGATTTGCACATGTGCGACTATACGCATACCCCCACCATCGGAGAAGGAGCCGAATTCGCTGCTCAAGGATCGGGTCTGAATGGGCCCCATGGTTTCTAAAGATTAAAATAGGTGATGTTGCCCATAGCAACCAACCTATAATTTTCTAGGACGCAGCATGCAATAGAGACATGGCAGACAGAATCTTATTGGTTGCTATGGGCAACATCAGCTTTTTTTATTTTTAGAAGCTTTAGTAAATTTACTCCTTACTCTTTTATGGCTCGTCTACCAAACAGCAAAACTAGGTGTATAATAAACATTTAGGTGTAAATTTACTAAAGCTTCTAAAAATGAAAAAGAGCGGATGTTGCCCATAGCAACCAATCAGATTCTGTCTGCCATGTCTCTATTGCATCCTAGAAAATGATAGGATGGTTGCAATGGGCAAGCTTTGTCTCCATACTGTATTGGCCTGTTCATCTATGTGTGCTCCACGTGCTCTGAGGTGCAGCATGACTATTAATGAGGAGGCCCTACTGTAGTTCCTAGTGAATAATTATACAGCCCTCAAAATGGCTGCCTCCACTATTGCAGACATTTCAGTGAAATATAACTGAACTTTGCACATTTACTGTATGTTTATGGCATTATTGTGCTGTTCTAGTGGATTTGGGATGAAATCCCGACGGTCAAAATCCCGACAGGGTCAAAATCCCGACATATAGAATGTACAGGTGAAACAGTCTACATACCTTTCGGTCGACAGGTGCGAGGTCGACATGGGTTTTTTCACTGTTTTTTTACCCGAATGTCGACACAGTCGACATGGACACAATTGCAAGTGAACCGCAGCCCCTCGCATCGCTCGCGATGCTTCGGGCGCGGTGCCTCGCTGCGCTCGGCACACTATTTTATTCTCCCACCACGCCGTAGTGGATGGTAGGGCATGAAATACTGCCTGTTGGCACATGTCGGTTAAAAAAACAGTGAAAAAACCCATGTCGACCTCGCACCTGTCGACCGAAAGGTATGTAGACTGTTTCACCTGTACATTCTATATGTCGGGATTTTGACCCTGTCGGGATTTTAAATGTCGGGATTTTGACCCTGTCGGGGTTTTAAATGTCGGGATTTTGTCCATGTCGGGATTTTGTCCTTGTCTGTATTTTGACCCATTCGGGACTTTGACCGTGGGGATTTTGACTGCATCCCATTCTAGTACTGTTGCTCTCTAGTATATGGGTTGCTCTGTTTTTCATAGCCTGCAGGTGGCACTGTTGTTACTATGTTCCATAGAGGCTGCTCTGTGACTTAAGGCTCACAAGCCCATAGCCATGAGCTGAGGGGAACAGAAAGCTCAGTATCATTTAGGGGGTTATTCTGGTTGCGAGTCCACAAATCCTGCCTTGCAAATGGTGGTACGCCGGCCCACCATTCGCACCGCGCGTACGTTCGCACAGGCGGCGAATGGATGTTTTACATAAACATCAGTGGCGTAACTATAATTTAAGCGCCCCCCTGCCGATAATAAAGCACCCCCCCCTCCCCCGATGATAATTAAGCAGCCCCCCCCCCACTGCCGATAATAAAGCAGCCCCCCTCCAGACAAAATTGCAAATGGCCATGTGTGCGAAGGATGTGGTCGTAGTTAGAAATGTAGCAGTGGGCATGACGGGTGGCATTTAGGGGGAGTGGTCCGGACAATGCAGACTTCACACACATCCACTGCAAAAGGAAAAATGGCTGCAGTGCGCTTACCTTCCCAGCCAGGCAGGTCTCCACCCCAATCACTGTGATCACAATTGCATTGCAATAGGATGCAGTAGTAATTGGTAACCACTGCCAGTAATAATAGTTTTGCTGTTTTGCAAAACTGCAAATGCTGCTGAATCGGACCCATCATTTCTTACAGGAACTGTTTCCAGGTTACCTGCACCACTTATGTCTGTTATGGTTTTTTTTTCTAATATATAATCATTTATAATAATTTAAAATTATTTAGCATCATGCACCAGGCACACAGTTCTTGCGGGCCAATGAACATCCGGCCAGTCATTTCAAAATTCAGCATCCAGCCCTAGCTCCTGGCAAATGCCGCTACCATAGTTTCCAGTCGTCGCTGCTTCTTGGAAGGTCCGCTGCCTTCCAATCAGATGGAAGGCAGCTGATTGGCTGAGAGAATTCTCTCAGCCAATGAACGTCCGGCCATTTATTTCAAAATTCAGCATCCCGCCCCAGCTCCCGGCAAATGCTGCTATCATAGTTCCCAGCCGCCGCAGCTGCTTCTTGCAAGGTCCACTGCCCACCCCCACCACCATCTGCTGGCCGTACCGCTTAGCAGCTGCGGGGACCACATAGTGGCATTTTGCCGGGCGCCCATCCCATCCAAATCAGGTACTTGTGATTTACATGTGATCAAATTGCATGCAGATCGCATGTGAAAAGTAACATCAAGAGCAAAATCGGATAAAGCCTCCCAGGGGAGAGGCTGGAGAATTTCAAGGGAAAACACGGTCAGACTTGTGTTCAGATAAATCTGGCTCAGTGTATGGGTACCTTTAGCCTTGATTGTGTGAGTTTTGGTACACCATACTACAACTAAAACCCTGTACAGAAAATTAGCTATTGTATTTATTTGTATGGTACCCACTACACATTCATTGTCTCTTTATCTCCCGATGTCTATACATCACATGGAGACCTAACAGAAGAAGAGACACCCCATGAACAGGAACCTCCCAGTGAAGGATCCCACCCTAATCACCTTGAGTTCAGGCTCCCAATATCACCTCACCATCATAAGTAAACAAAAGGGTAGTGGCATCCACCTTTTTGCACTGAAATGTGCTGGCTGTCCTGACCTTTTCCTGGTCTGTACCTTGTTTTCTGGCTCCTTGTTTTGTACTGCTTTGTCTGATAGGGGCTGTGACCGACTGGTCTGACCACTATGTTACTCACTAGCTGATGCCATATGGCTGCCCATAAGAGTTATGACAAATTAAATTTCAGGGTCCTCCCACGCCTTGAGAAATGAGTTTGAAGAATCTTAATCATATGCAATACATGTGCTGGATGGATCCCCCGGACCGGCAGTGCTGTACACATTAAGTCCATCTCCCAGACTCCTAGCCAATGACAGCATAAGCCTTCACACTCTTTTTCTAAGCCCGCCCCTGAACTCCCATACAGTCAATGCATACAGTGACGATCACCGGGGGATACATCCAGCACATGTATGCTTATATGTGCTTAGCCACCCCTCCCTGCACTACATGGTCTTCGCTACTGTATTTTACATTCTTTTTTGGGGGAGGACTGTTCATTTATCTCCCAGCTGCTTCCTTGTATCTCCTCCTGTGATGTTATTACATATGGCATTTGATGTATTATTCCGGCAGCCTGCAGTGAGCATGGTGTCTGAGTGTTTAAGGACTGGACAGTGCTAATTATCCCGATCGCTGGAGATGAGCATCTCCGACACATCCTCTGTGTGATCAATTAGATGGATAACGCTAAATAATGTTCTACAACAGAACAGGCGACTCCTTGTCACGTTCACGTGATACAGTGGGGGAAATGTAATAGGACGAGAGATTCAGAAAGTGAGAGATTTGGTAAGAAATCTCAGTTTTTTTAAAGGGGCAATCATTTACATGGCAAAACCAGTTCAATTTTGTAATGGAGATTTCTTACCAAATCTCTCACTTTCTGAATATCTCATCCTATTAAATTTCACCCTATGTCTTATATCAACGTATTTACCTTATATTATTCTATACATATATTTGGGTGGTTCTAGCAATTGACTAGTAGGCAATATGGATACATTATTTAAAAAATGTCCTTGAAGCACATGCACAGTATATACTGTATGTACTTAGTATCATTTACAGCGGCGGCTCTTACCCCCCCCCCCCCCCTCTGCTGTCGCTGCTGCTGGTCCCGTCAGGGCGCGGGACCGGACGCATGCACAGTAGCATCTACTAGTACTGAGTATGTACTCCACCAGTCTCTATGGGCTGCTTTAGCAGGAGTGCATAGAAGCATATTCACTGTCCCAGGTCCCAGGTCCAGTAGTATCATCTTTGGTACTGTGCATGGACAGAAACAGTTTTTATGGGCTGCAGCCACAGAGGCATCCCGGAGTGAGGGAACACCTCCCACTGGGACTGCCTTGGGTAAATGGCAAGTCAAACTTCCAATAGGAAGTCGCTGCCAGTCACAGTGAAGCCAGCTGCCAGTGCAGTCTCACGACTGCATCGGGCTTATACAGTGGCCTATTTTACGGTGGGGCTGCAGGGCTGCAGCCCATAGGTAAAAAACCGCCACTGATTATAAAAATGAGGGGTCATTCAAATCTGATTGCTGGGCTGCCATTGAAATCTATTTGCACAGTTCTCGTCATGATGAATTCCCCACTGTGTGCAGTCTTCAGGCCCCCCATTGATAATAGGGCCCACAGGAGACTGACAGTTTTGACAGAAAATCTTACCTGCCAGAGACTGGCAGCAGCTGTAGTCTCTCCCATGCCTCCAGCACTCCGAATTTCAAGACAGCCGTGACATGCAAAGCCCATGTCACTCTCACCTGAGATCCGTTGAAGACCAGTGCAGGCAATGTGGAGGCCGCCCCTCCCTTCAGCTCTCTCCTTCTGCGGGGTCCTGAGCCTGCCACTCAGTTACAAGCTCCGCCCCTGGGCCACACGAGGAGCTGCTGCTGCTGCTGCATGAGGTCGGGGACTGTGTAAGTAGCACCTGATAAGTGTTTGAAATTTTGAATTTACAGTATCGTTTGTATACAGGTATGTGTATACTGTATGTGTAGTCTGTACTATACTGTGTGTATGTGATGCTTGCAGGGTTGCTGACCCTCCCGAATTTAGCGGGAGTATCCCCCTTTTTGATCCCATGTCCCAGTCTCCCGGGATATATGTTAGATCCTCCCGGCTTTTTAGCATGCTTGGGAAAAAAAATACAGTGACTGCGCATGCGCAAGTCACGTAGTGCAGGGGCTGACTGCGACCTCGCCGCTGTCCTATTAAATGCCGGCCAGGGTTCTGTTGGACCGGACGGTCCAAGCCCTGGCAGCAGCAGCGCAGCACGGGCAGGAGCAGTAGTGGCCGTGGTACTGTTGCAACAGACGCGGTCATAGCCACGGCAGCAGCAGCGCACCTCCTGCTTCTCTCCCTCTGCTCTCCGCTGTTTTCTTTAATAGGGTTGCTCAGGCGGTCCGTCCGTCCGTCCGTCCCCCCCACTACACTAAAAATGTAGTGCTGCGGTACGCTCTAAAATGAAATTTGAATAGTTCCGCCCATGGCCCGCCCCCATTACAAGCCATAAATGGGGCAGGGCCACGGGCGGAGCAAACCAAATGACATTTGAGAGCTTCCTTGCCCTCTATTTAGTGTAACAACTAACAAGCTGCTCTCTCCCGCAAAGGGCTGCTGAGAAGTCGGCATGTATGTGTTACGCCCTGGTAGATTCGTCTATTTACTATACAGTATGAGGTGAACGGTCAGTTGCAGATCTTGCAGGTCTTGTGGGCTGTCCAGAGAACATCCAGAGACTGGGACCTCACGGAGGACGGTGGTAATCTCTTATATATTTAGCCAGATCTGTCAATCACCTGTGTGTATAAATCTGGGCGGAGTTACACGGGTGATTGACAGGCCCCCCCAGCCAGCGTTATACACACGGTTATTCACAGATTAGCATAACCCCCCCCGCGTTATACACACATACGCCCCTCGGCCAGCATTATAACACACAAGTTACCCCCCCGCCCACCGTTATACACAAGGTCCGCCCCCCCAACCTTATAGCCCAGATCTGCCTACATTCAGCGGGAGGCTACCGCTTTTTGCGGAGGCCTCCCGCTGCCCCGCAAACCCCCATTTACCTCCAGCTTTTTTAATGATTCCCTCCGGAGTCCGGACCTGGTGTTGGCGGGGCCTGTGCCGTGAAGTCACAGCCGCCCACCGATACCCACGACCCCGCGGTGACTGCACGCACAGACAGGAAGTCTGTGCTCCGGGACAAGGAGAGCTGACTGCCGGCCGGGGCTTCTCTGAAGCTGGCCCCGCCCCCACACTAGGTTCCGTCTGTGAGGAGTATTCAATGTTTTTTGAGAGTCTGGCTCACCGCTCACTGTTCTGTGTCCCTGTGATCTCGCTGAAGTGCTCACCACTTTTTCTTATCTCCTCATTTCTGGCTTCCTCAGTATTCAACGTGTGTCCAGCTCACTGACCCCTTTTGCGAACTTAGCATAATTATGCGAGTTCAAATGGGAGAGCTGTAACTGGAGACTTCTGTTATCTCCTGCTCTGTGAGCTGGTCAGACTGGGATATTCTCAGCAGCGTGTTCCTCACATTTCTAAACAAAGGTTTAGAAAGGTAAATGTTTTGTTCAGTATTTATTTTACAACAAATGGCTGTGTGACTATTTTAATTGGGTTTGTGCAGACGGGTGTATTTTGTTCTGTTTGGCCTTTATCCTTGTGTTGTGCTTTTAGCATTGTTTCTTTGCCCTGTGTTTTTATTTAATTTATTTTATAATTGTTAGTGTGTTTAAAAGCCTGTTTGGGGTTTAGGTGAGGAAGCATGGGAAATTACTAGGAGCATTCCAAAATGATTTCTTATTGGTTACCATTAAAATAACTTATTAATTCCAAATAAATTAATATAGAAGTACAGCATTATGGCACTTGCAATAAATACATTAGAGTACATTTTTTTTAATTCATAAGCCATAAAAAACAAAAAAAATAACAACTTTAACAAAGATAGTCCTACAGTTCACCTAAAAAAGATGCCGAGGGAAAAATGGTGAACTGCTGTAAAAAAAGAAACCAGCAGGACTCGCAATTTGTGCATTGAATACACTTTTGGAGAGAGACACTAAAATCCCCATTGAACAGAAATGGTGAGAAGTGAAGGGTGAACTGAGTTAGCTTCGCAAAATATTTTTGGAGAAGCAACAAAGCTGAATAGAGGGAAGCACAAAATAGGAGAGAAAAGTTCACCACTCTCCAAAAAACATGCACTCTCGCCGTTTTTTACAGCGACATAGGAGCATTGAATACATGCGTATCAGGAGGACTGCTCTACCTGCTCCTCAGCTGACAGCTTGTGCTACCTCCCCCCACCACATGACTCCCTGCAATGAGCAATAAACAGGTACATGATGTGTATACTGAGGGAATGGGGGCTGTGTGTGTGTGAATATATGTATAGGGCTGTGTATATTGTACTGTATGTACACTATTGTAATACAGTATGTGCTGTGTGTACAGGGTGTACTATGGTGAGACTGTGTATATTCTACTGTGCTGTACTGTATTATGTGCTGTGTGTATGGGGTGTCCTATGGGGGGGGGGGTGTATAATCTACTATGCTGGTATGTGCTGTGGGTACTTGGTGTAATCTGTGGGGGATGTGTATAATGTACTATAGCATTATGTGCTGTGTGTGTACTGGGTGTAATTGGGGGATGCTGTCTATAATGTACTATGGTGTGTGCAATGTGCCGTGTGTACGCGACACCCGCTCATCCCCCACCCCCATTACCCACGCACCCATCCCTACCCCATCCACACCACCACCTCACCTACACCTTCCGCACCCATAGCACCCCCACAACTGCCCCTCACTCAGCCAGTGCGCCTACCCAACCCACACCACTCACACGCAGTATCCCTGCAGCTGCTACTGGCCCGCACACACCACCCCCAAGCACTCTCCCTCACCCACGCCACCCTTGCACCCAACCCTCACCTACCCACACCACCACCGCACCCTCCACCACCCCCATCACTCCCGCATCCACTTAGAAAACAACACAACTAACCCTCCCTCCCCCTACAGTATACCCACGCCTGCCCATCCCCCACCCACTGCACACTGGCCTTACCCCCATCCACACCACGCTCAGATCCCATACCAAACCCTACACCCGCCCCTCCAACACCAGCGGCACCCCTGTCCCTCACCATCCCCCATTCCACTGCATCCCCCACCCAACTGCAGCAACTCCGCATCCTGCCCTCCCCCACCCTCACCACCCACCCGCAGCACACCCGCCCTGCCCCTCCCACACCCACAGCACCACTGTACACACTGCACCTACATCTCCCCCACCCATGTTACTAATGCACTCACGCACCTGGACATCCTCAATTTGCACTACCCCTGCACCCAGCTGCAACAACACCGCACCCGCCCATGCCCCACCCGCAGTACCCATGCACCCATCCCTCCCCCACCCACACTACCCCTGCTCCTACACCCACAATCCTCCATATAAACCATATTTTTACACCATAAGTCGTTCACAGGTTAAGGCAGGGCTGGGCAATTGCGGCCCTTCAGATGTTGAGGAACTACACATCCCAGGATGCTTTGCATTAGTTTTGCTATGTGGCCATGCTGAAACTGATGCAAGGCATGCTGGGATGTGTAGTTCCTCAACATCTGGAGGGCCGCAATTGCCCAGCCCTTGGTTAAGGGGAGGAGCCCCTTACGCCCGCGTGAAGAGCGCCCGTAGGGCACGATGAATCACCTAGTGGGGTAATACTTCCTTTGTCTTAGCAGTGGTTTTGCTTTCTCCCTCCTTTTAGAGTTACAGTATATTGTGTGAAATCTCTGCATTCAGTTTGGACGAGAGATGTCAGAGACAGGACCGGAGTGTGATTCTCAGCTTTCCCTTCCGGTAATTCTTTACACTAATCTAATCATCAATGATTTGTTTCTTTTTCAGCTGCCGCTGTGGAGTCGCTCTTATTACTGCGATATGAAATATGACTCCATCTCCTCCGGCAGATCCCAGCGAAGCTCTGATGACCCAGGACATGGTTTGTCTGCATGACTCGGTAACAGTGGTGCTGCACCTCTCTCTTGGGTTATGTTGGTCTCACTTATGACATAGCCTGGGAAGCAGGTAAAATAGCAGAGTACTAGTCAAAGCATGCACATCTTATAGCGGGTGTGGTATAACACACCGACCAGTCGGGATTCCGACAGTCATTACTGAAGCCCCTTGTGGGCTCGCTGCACTCACCACGCTGCGGGCACAGTGGCGAGGTGTGCTCGCCACCTATTTTATTCTCCCTCTATGGGAGCAGTCGGGATTCCGACGTCGGAGTAATGACTGTCGGAATCCTGACTATCGGTGAGCCGTCCGGCACCCCTTATAGCAACTACGGGCTATGCGGTAGTGGGTTACGTGTGTCCGAGGTCAGATTAACAATGCGGCGGATGGGACTGCGCTCCATATAAAAATAGGCCCATTACCATGACAGAAGTGATTGTGGCTGATAGTATAAATGTGTACATGCCCACATGACACTGGCCACACCCACACACCACTGGCCACTCCTATAAGGCACTGACTACAACCACACAGCACTGGCCATGCTCACACAGTGCTAACCACACCCACATGGCGCTGGTCACAACCACACAGAACTGGCCAGTATGCCTCACACAGCACTAGCCACACAGCACTGGCCCCACCCACACTCAGTGTCAGGCTGGGGCATGAAACGCCCACGGGGTGGATGCAGTGGTAGGGGACCATGTCTAGGGGTGTGGCCAGTCTCCAGGGGGGGTGTGGTCAGCCGCAACAGAGGTTTGGCTAATCAATAGAGAGTGCATCTTGTCTCCTTACTAAATATGTATAGTAAATACTGATAGCTGATGCAAGGCGGAATATCCATTGGTGCAGCAGGTGCTTTACACTGGGACCCCAAGCACTAAAGGGCCCATTGCTGCCCAGGCCAGGCCAGGCCAGAAATGACTTATTGGGTTGGAGTAGAGGAAGGACCAAAATGTTATTTTTGCACCTACACCCACCACTCACCGGACAATGCACCTTCCGTTGGGATTCTGACGGTCAGTATATAATGACTTTTGAACTGCCCGACAATCGCTATCTCAACAAAGAGGGGCTATACTCCCTTGTGGGGGGGGGTCATCCACCCCCATAGAGGGAGAATAGATCCTGTGGTGTTTGAAGCGTGCCACCGAGCCCACAGCGTAGCAAGCGCAGCGAGCCCGCAAAGGGCTTATTTGTTCTCCCCTCCCTGTTAGCATACTGGCGGTCGTGGCTCCAATGTCGGTATACTGACCGTAAGAATCCCAACCGCCGGCGACTCATACCGAACCCCACTCACAAGTTCCACCATTGACTCTACCAGATTAATAACAGCAATACACGATCTCTAGTTCTGTAATAGGCTCACTGTATTTATGACAATATTAGCAGCAGCTAACAGTAAGCAACTTGGAATTTTGCTCTGGTGACCCTTTAATAATGGCTCCAATCAGGGAGGAGGGGAGAGGGGGCGGGGGTCTATGTATTTAATTATAACACAGTATACACCTCCAAATGCCAGCTGTAATCTCTGTAATTGCAAACCTTCACCGACAGTCATTCAGCAATGAAACTCCTATTAAACGGAATTACTGTTAATGCAGGTGGCATCATAATACCCTCAGCAAAGGTGCATGAAAGGCTGGGAGATAAATGAAGACAGCAAGAGACGTTTTACTGCTGGAAACTGCCACATGAGAATAGTGATGACCAGAACTATTTTACTGGAAAATTAGGTCCAGGAACTCCAGGTCTGGGGGTGGATCAAGTAAATAAAAAGAGAGAAGGAGGGAGAGAGTGTGTGAGTAAGAGAGAGAGAGAAAGAGAAAGATAGAGAGATGTATATATTGTATTTATAAACAAACGCACTCCCAGGCATACTTACCTACTTTCTGGTTGCCCTTTCTGGGAGAGGGCAGCCAGCTCATGGGGGGCGGGGCTGTGGAGAGTGAAAAGGAGCGGGTCGGAGCCACACGTGTGGCTTGTTTGTGGGCGTGGCCAGAGTGCTCGTGTCATTTTAGCCACGCATACCGCCGTGCAATGCCATTTTAAGGCATTGCACGGCGGTGGGCGGGGCTAAAACGGCACGATTCACGTCATTTGACCGGGGGGGGGGGGGGGGGGGCGGTTGCCAGGTGGCTTTGCGTGTGGGTTGCCCTTCTTTCCGGGGGGCCGGGAGGGGGAGCCAATTTACGGGACCCTCCCGCCCATTTTGGGAGGGTAGGCAACCCTGCTCACAGGTGACTTTAAAATAAAACTTATCTTAAGAAAAGTACATTTTGGCCAAGGACAGGTTCAGGAACTCAGTTCCTGATGATGTCATGCATAACGGAGTTCCTGCTAGTTCCTGCTGAAAAATAGCGCTGGCGATGACGCATGCTCTCTAACAGCCTATTAACCAATCCAGGACGGTGTTCACATCGTTTTCAGCCTTAGCGCTACTGCACCCACCATCACCGCTGCAACCAATATAGAATCCAGAACTTGGGCAATAATGCTTTCTATCGATTCATCACAAGTTATCAATAAATGATCCCAAGGCAGCCTATCACAAATCTAAGGACGTCTCTGTACTTAGGGGGTGAATCACTAGTGATTGGACAAGGCCGGGTTGATGTTCTGTCCAGGGTGCTGAGAAACCTTGCACTGCTGCATGGACAATAATGGACGGTAGAGGTAAAGCTTAAGTGACCATTTGACCGCGTCTGAGGAGTCCTGGTGCCAACATCATTTGTCGTATTCCGCTGCAGGATTCACACCTGCAATTTTTTGAAAGGTTTGTTTAATACATAGGATAGTAATCCATAGCAAGGTGATCAGGGCCTCGCCAGTCTCAGGTCCCCTGCAGACCAGCTTGGGACCCACATGTAAATCCTGGTCCTGGAGATATGAACGTACAGTACTGTATATGGCGGTACTGACGTAAGTTGTAAAATGCTATTAAACATTTATCAGAGTATTCATAAGCGGCAATAATACCCATCTGTGGCACCAGCCAATCGCAGGGCACACGCGGGGAATAAACAGCTTTTATTGATCCAGTCTGGTTCTGCATTATGTATGTTAACACATCATTATACTTTTATTGATGATTGTAAAGGCAGACAAGCCGCTCCTGTACCCAGCCGCAGGGAACGTCAATTCCATGTTGCATTTAAAAGACATTGGCAAATAGCGTTATATACAGTACAGTGGGGCTGGTTCGCAGTGGCACGCAAGTCTTGTGATATTAAGCAATGTGCACATTCTGTAGCTGGACATAGACCTCTGTGAGCATCTATGGGTGGTTCAGGGTGAGTGCGTCTCAGTCGCATCCCCACTTGTGCCCGAGGGCGTACCCGATGTCACACGCAGGATACGCGTTCTGTGGGTGAGTCGTAGGTATGTTGGCACAATTACAGGCGATGCTGAGTGCATATGTGGGGATCTCTGGGTTCAGGTGGATCTCCTGCACGGTATAAGGTGCGCCATCTGTCTCACCATCGGATATCACCCTGCCCTACGGTGGTAGGCGAATGTGCGAGTGGCTGCCTGTGTGGCAGCTGTCTTTAGATGCAGCAACCAACATGCCAACTTCTGGTAGGCACAACCCATTTACCCACCAGAAAGGTCCATCAAAATTGCATGGATTGCGGTGTCTGGACACGGGATGCGGTCAATATGCCGGCGGTCAGAATCCCGACGGACGAAATACCGACGCCGGAATCACGACTGCCGCAGTGCTGGCACTTTCCACGACACCCATAGAGGGAGAATAAAGTAGTGTGCTGAGTGTAGCGAGGCACCGGGCCCACTGCGTGGCGAGCGCAGTGAGGCCGCAAGGAGGGGCGATCCACGCCCCCCCCTTGTCGGGATTTCAGTGGTCGGGATTTTGGCGGTCGGGATTCCGGCATCTGTATTTCATACCAAATCCCTGGACACATAGGCAGTGGGAATCCATCACCCACTTTTCCTATCTCCATATCACCTCCTGACAGTGATATACAGTATCACCCCAATAGCATTAACACCCACTAAATCTTCCTCCATATCACCTCCTGATAGGGTTATCCCTGCATCCACCTCTGTATTAGGGATAAAACCCTTTACCTGCATCTTCCTCCATATCACCCTCTGATAACGAAAGTGCCCACTGTACCTGCATTTACCTCTGTATCACCCCCTGATAGCGATAATGCCCTCATTCCCTGCATCTACCTCTGTATCACCCTCTGATAGTAATAATGCCCACTTTCCCTGCATCGCCTCCATATCACCCTCTGATAGCCGTAACACCCTCTTTCCCTGCATATACCGCTTTTTCACCCCCATATAGCAATAACACCCACTTTCCCTGCATCGGCTCCATATCACCCTCTGATAACGATAGCACCCACTGCACCTGCATCTACCTCTGTATCAACTGATAGTAATAACGCCCTCATTCCCTGCATCTACCTCTGTATCACCCCCTGATAGCAATAACTCCCACTTTCCCTGCATCTACCTCCACATCACCCCCTGATAGCCGTAAGGCCATACTTGCCTACCTGACCCTCTCCATGAGGGAGAAAATGCTCTGTTCCTGGACTCCCCTGGTAATGTGTGATTGCCAGCACCTGTGGTGAGCTAGGTAATAGATAAGAAAGGTGTTTCACCACAGGTGCTGGCAATCCTACATTACCAGGGAAGTCCAGGAACAGAGCATTCTCTTCCTCATGGAAAGGGGCAGGTAGGCAACCATGGTATAACCCCCTTATAGCGATAACGCCCTCTGTACCTGCATCTTAAAATAAAAATAAGTAGATTCTGATTGGTTGCCCATAGCAACATCACATCTGAAATCATGGTAAATAAAATCCCCAAAAAGAGAAGTTTTTTAAGCTTACTACTGTATGTAACACAATTGTCATATACAGACTTCTGCTATACATAATAATAATACAAAGGGCGGTGGTGGTATTGCTCTCATAGAAAGCAGGCGTGCCTCTGTTTAAAGCGATAGTATGGTAACTGACATGCCGTGCTTTGTCATTTTAGATTTTTAATGGTTATCAGCAGCTACGCAACATACAATACATAATGACTGGCCAGGCCTAATTTTTGCAGGGCATGGAGCAGCGTTTCAGGGACATTATTAAATCAAATCTCAGGATCTCATTATCCCACCTTACCACTCAAACCTATGGAATGAGATAATTAGGGTGGTGAGAAATAACTGCAATCCTAGTTGATTGATTGACTGAATGATGGACTGATTGAAGGACTGATTGATTGATGGATTGATTGATCGTAGTCCACATCAGCGTACTGGTGCAGCAATGACTTCACAGGTGCTGGCAGGACAGGGCTCGGCTAGCTCCCAATACAATCTGTTTTGTATGTGTGGTGAATGGAGGACGACCTCTAGTTAAATGAGTTGCCAAGCTTTAATGCGCTGGATGGGAGCCAGGTGCGTACTGCATTGAGAAAAAAAGGAGTCTTCGCCACTCTACAGGACTTTTATGACCAAAATCAGCCCAAACAATGTGACACTTCGGTCATGTGACTCATGTCCTGTCTCTCTGCAGCGGTGCTGAATGAGGGGAGGCGCAGTGAACACCGGGCAGAAAACACCCAAATATCACGTGATGACATCATGACTGCTGCGATATAAGTAAGGATTATTCCGATTATGACTTTTGACTGTCGATCTTTGACCCTGTGGACCATTAATTGTAGACCCAGACACTGTAGATCTAAAAGACCATAACTGGCTATATGTTGCCCTGTCATCGCTATCATTATACCTCCCTCCTGAAATTTAGGGTCATGACCTGGCGGTAAGGGGGCGTGGCCCGTAAATTGGTTCGCTCCCGCAAAGCCACGCCCCATTTTTACGCTGTGGGGGCATGGCCAGAGGTTCTATGAGCTGCTGGCCATGCCCCCAGCCCCTCTTCCTGCGGAAATAGATGCTGTGTGCATGTGCACAGCGTATATTCACCGCTGCTCTGTTGGGTAACAGGGGAGACTCCCAACTGGACGTGGGACACTGCGGGAACGTCCACAAGAAATGGGGCATTCCTGCGAAAATGGGGACAGTTGGGAGGTATTGTATCATGGTCACTGCCCCCACACGACCAGCGCACAGGTCTCCTAAAATATAGGGATTTCTTCAGACCAGATTGCACTGCTGCTAATTTGCACAGCACCGCGATCAGATAATCGCCACGCTGCGCATGCCTGCGAATTAATGTGCACGGCTTGCGAAGATAAAAATATTGCGGCCCTGCGATTATCTGCAAATCCATTCGCAATCAAATGATTTCCCCTCGATGTGCAGTCTGTGTGTGGCCCAGGAGTTACACGACCACTGCAATACAAACACGAATTATATCCAAGTTTTGTTCCTGCTAATTGTAATTGCAATGTGGCCCTTCAGTGGTCAGCGTGATATAACTCACATCCTCCCGCCGTGGTGTAATATCAGCCCCAGCAATGGATTACACCATGTAAAGGAATTGCATCCTATAGTCCAGCTGATCCAGGCAGCAGTGATCCATGATCCAGGCAGCAGCGCAGGGGTTAATGTAAGGAGCTTAGCGCGATGCTGCTGCTGCCGCTGGTATCACACTGCTCCCCTCAGTCTGTAGAGATGTGAGATTCCTTAATGAGACCTGCAGCTGCTATGTGCAGAATTAACCTCATCCTGGTGTCTGGCTGAGCCGCTCCGAAGCCACGGGGGCCGGTAGAATCTCAGTGCCAGCGCACCAGGGATTGTTGTAGGCCTACAAGCATATCTGGGATCTGTGTTAGTTCTGTTGGGGGATTGTGGCACTGTAGGTATTTGTGTAACCTACATTACAAGGCAAATACTGTTACACCCTGTCTCTTCATTTAACTGTTAAGGTGCCCATACACTGCTGCGCCGTATCGCAGCAGTGTTTGGACACCCGGTACCCTGGTAAGCCGCCAGGACCTTCCCGGCGGCAGGGACGCATGCGATCCGTTGTGATGGATCGCATGCGTCCTCCCTCGCCGCCAGGAGGGAGGTCCCAGGAGGGGTGGTCGGCCGGGCAGCTGGTCCGACCACCCGGTCGGGTCCGATGCACACGGGACCGCGCATTGGACCTGACGGCATGTCAGGGAGAGGCGATTTGGTCTGATTTAACAGGCCCATTGGTCGCAATCGGCCAAATCTCCTCAGTGTATGGGCATATTTTGCAATCTCCCATGCCAGGGCTGAGTGCCAAGTGAGACGGAGCTGCTCTCTAAAGGTGGCGGAACTTGTGGGTGATGAGCCCAGTTGAGCCCCCTCCTCCACCACATCCCAAGTTCTCAATATGAAACACTGCAGTGGGTGACAAGGAGAGTCAGTGGGTGACAAGGAGAGGCAGAGGGTGACACGGAGAGGCTGGGAGGCAGGGTGTGACAGGAAAAAAACAGTGGGTGACAGGGAGAGGCAGGGTGAGGCAGAGGATGACAGGAAGAGGCAGGGTGAGGCAGGGTGTGACAGGAAAAAAACAGTGGGTGACAGGGAGAGGCAGGGGGAGGCAGAGTGTGACAGGAAAACAACAGTGGGTGACAGGGAGAGGCAGAGGGTGACAGAAAAAAACTGGGTGACAGGGAGAGGCAGGGGGAGGCTGAGTGTGACAGGAAAAAACAGTAACTGAGAGGGAGAGGCACAGGGAGGCTGAGTGTGACAGGAAAAAAACAGTGACTGACTGGGAGAGGCAGGGGGAGGCAGAGTGTGACAGAAAAAAACAGTGGGTGACAGGGAGAGGCAGGGGGAGGCTGAGTCTGACAGGAAAAAACAGTCACTGAGAGGGAGAGGCACAGGGAGGCTGAGTGTGACAGGAAAAAAACAGTGACTGACTGGGGGGAGGCAGAGTGTGACAGGAAAAAACAGTGGGTGACAGGGAGAGGCAGGGGAAGGCTGAGTGTGACAGGAAAAACCAGTGACTGAGAGGGAGAGACAGGTGGAGGCTGAGTGTGACAGGAAAAAAACAGTGACTGAGAGGGAGAGGCAGGGGGAGGCTGATTGTTACAGGAAAGAAACTGTGACTGGGAGAGGCAGGGCGAGGCAGAGTGTGACAGGGAAAAACAGTGGGTGACAGGGAGGGGGAGGCAGTGTGACAGGAAAAAACAGTGGGTGACAGGGAGAGGCAGGGTGTGACAGGAAAAAACAGTGGGTGACAGGGAGAGGCAGGGGGAGGCTGAGTGTGACAGGAAAAAACAGTGACTGAGAGGGAGAGGCAGGGGAGGCTGAGTGTGACAGGAAAAAACAGTGGGTGACAGAGGCAGCAGTGGGCCCCTTAGTCCTGAGGGGCCCTGATGCACTGCACTAATGTTAGTTCCACCTCTTGGCGAGCGGTGCCGTTGCCCAGGGATGGGTGCAGGGCCGCCCCACAGTAGCTTCCCTACAGCTTATGCTGTATTTATGACACTGCATTACCCATACTTGTATATCCTTGGTTCCGGAGCAGAAATCCCAGAAACTCACTCAGCAAATGGCTTGCACTGGCCCCTTTGTGTCTGAGTCCTTGCCTGCCCAGAATAGATGTCTAATTTGGTGGCTTTTAGCTCCTGCGTGCCACTCACCTCTGCGCACAGGATGCCACTCATTAGGACTATAGTCATCTCCCACTGACCCTCAGCATATGTAGTTCTCTGCGTACCTGCCTCTGGTGCATAGAGACAGGGGAGACTGAGACCGTCCTAGGGCAGAATGTCACTTGTTCATCACACGGTTCAAGGCATCCGAGCCGGCAGCGGCAAGAGCTTGGGGAGGCAGAGCTGTCAATCAGCTTGTCCAATGGAGATCTGGCATTAGGGAAGGAAGCAGATCACTGTTACCTGCGGCTCAGCTCTGTGCTCTGCTCTATGGCAGGCAGTCTCTGCAGCTACCATGACACCAGCTTACACCCATTTACCAGAGGAAACTGCTCTCCTAATGGGGATAACAGTGATTGACAGGACAGACCCCCAAGTGCTGCAGCAGCTGGCCCATGTCACAGGTGCGGACAGCCTAAACTAGCCGGTATCCGGACTCATGCTAGACTGACTCTAGGTCCACAGTCATAAGGTTGACCACTATTTGTCAACAGTCATAAGGTCGACAGGGTCCAAAGGTCGACCTTGAAAAGATCGACATAAAAGACGTTGACATGCATTTTTTAACAACATATTGAGCCGACATGTGCCGACCTTGGCTGGGTGGATTATGGGCCACATTCATAAGTGCGGTCAGATAGCGAGGGGGAGGCAGTGCTCAGTGGCTCAGTCACACAGCAATGCTGGTTTTGGGCTCAGTATAGGAGGAGAACATTTGTAAGCTGTGTATTATGTTGATGCCATCATTGATATCATACTTATGGAGTGTATAGACGCTTCGATTTTGACAGTTTTTCGATTTTGCTTATAGAAGCAAAATCGAATCGAAATTCAACGATTTTTAAGATGCTTTCGATCCGCGTTCAATCCGATGCACTCTCCCGTTTTTTCTATATCGAGAACAAAAATAAACTGTGCAGGCAAGGAAATATCGAATTTCATCCAGTAAATCGAATGTGCGTACACTGTGCGTACACTATGAAATCGATATAGAATGGAATGCAAAAGCACAGATCGAATGTGAATTTTGAATGGAAAGAAAAGGCCAAATCGAAAGGGGGTGGAATGGGGGAAATCGAAAGCAAATCGAATCGACAGTAAATCGATGCGTGTGTACACACCTTTAGCAGAATATTTATCAAAGGATGGAGAGTGAGAGAAAGTACTAGCCAATCAGCTTCTGTCATTTTACAGGCAGTGCTAGAATAATGGCAGGATCTGATTGGATAGTGTTTTATCTCTCTCGGGGCGAGATTTAATGAGGTGCGATATTTTGACTTTTGCAATATTATTGCAAAAATAATTTTCATCACTAAAAATCGCACCATATCGCATTTTATTTAATTAATTATGCAAATTCAGGCAAAAAAGTGCGGGACGGTGCGATTTCGGAAAAGGACAAAAAATCGCATCTCATTAAATCTCTCCCTCGATAATTCTCCCCCCAATAGAAATAATGTATAATAATACCTACTGACCAGACCTTGGGCCATGCCGATCACTTGCAGTAAGCTTTCAAGGCTTCAGGAATGAGAGACGTAGTAGTTAACATATACTGTATTATTATATCTATTAGTAATGGTTGCTTACAAACACAAGTATATGGCACATAATACATCTGAGTGTATATAAATTAATATATATATATATACACACTGTATAGACAAACTGCACACGAGTACTCTGATTACATATGTACGTCTAATCTGTGAGGTCTGATAGTACAAGCTGAGACACTGACACAGCAATACACACACACACACCCCCACATACAAACAGCTGAATAGCTGCACATGTTCCAGCAATTAGTGGTAATAAATATGGAGCGCAATCCTCAGGCACACATGTGTCTGCATGGTGACAGTCCCCAGCTGCTCTGCACCTTCAGAGCCCAGACAACCTCACCTGAGCCCTGGCTGTGGGTGTGGGAGGCAGCCTGGGGAGTAAGGGGGGGGGGGGGGGGGGGCACTCACACCCTGCCCGGCTGCTACCTATACATGCCACCTATAAGCAGCAATCACAGGGAGCTCCCAAATCCTGCTTTACCTCTCCAGCATCCTTTCTGTCACTCCCCCCCCCCCTCCTCCATTCCTCCTCCCCTCCTCATCCCCCTCCTCATCCTCCTCTCATCCCTAGCTGTTCTGTCTCTCCTCCTCCCTCCTGGTACATCAGAAGTTTCCTGCCCAGTTCTGTTAGGCTTTGCTGGGCTGCAGAGTGACTGCCTTTCCCTTAATGCAAACAGGCTGAGCTCGCAGGCACCCCAATATCTTCCTTCTTAGGGGGCACCAGCCTAGCACTCACCCCATGTCACCTGGATAAGGAAAGCACCCTTCAACTGGGATTCTTCTGGATATACCTGCCTGGGATTTTGCCCTCAGCATCAGCATCCACAGCCACACCTGGTGCCCATAACCACCGCACCTGCTGGATATCTAATATATACTTTACCCGGAGCTCAAGGGGGGGTCTCTTAACCCCTTACTCCAAACCCCTCATTATTACTTTTGGGTTTCATGTAAACTGGAGGTGAGCTATGCTTTTGGGAAGCCAGGACTCCGTTAAATCAAGGTAAGGGCACGCCTGAGCACAGGTAACTGGGGGGGGGGGGGGGGCTGCACGTACTGTACCCTTAGTTGCCAGGTAAGAGGGCTGCGGAATAAAGTGGGTGCTGCACTGGTCTGATATTCTATATTCTGCAGTCAAAATGATGTACTTCTTCCCACCAGTGCCGTAAGGAACCCTCTGTCTAGTTTCCCATCAGCAGTTACACTTATGTGGGTAGGTGGTCTTCAGCTGATCTTTAACCCTCACAACGCCAGGCAGCACGGTATTTACTACAATACAAAAAAAAAAAAAGAGGTGCCCAGGAGACAGTGAGAACAATCACCTAATGCTACTTTAGCCAGTTTTTGTTAATTCTTGTTTTCTGTCTGTACCCCAATATGTGTCTGCGAATGTGACTGGCAATACAACCCCATACGGTATAGCGCTTTGCAGAATGCTCCTCCAGCCTGATCCCACCAGGAAGGGGCTGAAGAGAGAGCGAGGGGGGTTTATGTAAGGCTTAAGTTAACTTATTTACCATGCACATATGCTGTACCCGGCTAGGCACATCAGGAACCAATTCCCCGTCTGCTCCAGTCTTCAGCCTGTTTTTTACTTTTCACAAATATGTGTTTCCTAATTTGGGCACACGCAATCATTTTAAGCCTTCAACTAACATGGCACAGGGGGAAAGCATCTTGGAATATATATAGTATGTATAATAGTGTCTACCGTACACTGACTGTCTGTAAACTGTATACATTACATGCCTAGCCTGGGCATACTCATGCCTGTAGACAGTGTACACTACTGTATAAGATCTATAGGATCATTATGAATATATTACTGTATTATGATTTTCCCCGTCTGGAGCCAGATACTGGGTAATATATGGCTGTGGGCGATGTCCGCCCCTCGCGCTGTACAGGGATACTCTGCAAAGTATAGATTCCGGCTTTAGCATTGTGTAAGTAGTGTACAGCCGGTGTATACTGTGTGCAGCACTGTATACGCAGCACGTGTACAATGACAGCGTCATTAGCAGCAGGGCTGCATTTCTGCACTTTTGAATAGAGGTTGGGGGCAATGCGATGCCCATGTGGATGGCATCTGAGCATAGAGATGGGTATTAGGGAGTGCCCGCAGCTAGACAAAGAGCACCCCGTACTTTTCTCATGCAGAAAACCATCCTGGTTTATTACATGGAGAATATCTCGCCATTAGTGAAGTCACTTGAGTTAGATGTAATTGGGGGCAGAAGTGGGGATCATTCATCTCTTATTATGTGTTTTTTCCCTACGGAAATATTCCCTTTATTACATTATCTGCTTGGTGCACTGCTCTCAATTTTATGTCGCGGCTGTGAGTCTCTGCCCTTCTCTCTTCTATTCCACACAGATATCTCCCATTGTCTTCTTTCCCTGTTCCTCTATTCTTTTCCTTTAAACGCATAGTTTTGTTCCCTGACAATCTTATTCTTTGTTTTTTTGTTAATATATTTATATATTGTATCTATGTGATGCTTCCACCTGTTTTGCGTTTCTTGTTGCTTTGATCTCTTGTTGTCTTCTGACTTTTTTGTTTTGTTAAGGTCTAAGTCTTTTAGGTTTTCTTTGCTCACTTTATATTCAGGATCTTGAGACTGCACAAGCCTACAGCCAGAACCCTCTATGCTGGACCTCAAGGGTTCATCTTCATCGAAGGTCCTACAGCTAGCCTTAATGTTCTCTTATACCATGAATTTACCATTAATTGTGACACATCTCAGCCTTAAAGTATAGTTGGAGGTTCATGAGCTTCATTGTAGTTTAGACTCATCCTATTCCCTGGTGAAACTCTTGGTGACTTACTAGTAGAACCTTTTCTCAGGACTGTTCTTAGAACTCGAAGTAGTTGGTATGTAACTGACTGAATGTTTGATTGTCATCCATGTTGTCTCTTTGACCAAGCACTGTGGACAACTGTTGGACTTACATGTTGCGCTTTGCTCCTCTACCTCAGGTGCCGTTTGCTATCATGACTGATGGCGAGAGAAAAGAACCTTTCCAGCCGCTGGCCGGAGATGAAATCAGGGTTCCCATACCCCCCATGCCACAGGAAGAGGGCCCTGGCGAGGAAGATGATGGGGGAAGTGGTGAGAAGTCAGCTCTGGGAAGCTTGGGCTCAGGAGAATCTTCTGGCAGAGGTCCGAGCCATGGTCAGGGTTCGGAGGAAGGTGAACAGGTCCCCTACCCAGCACTGGCTCCCACCGTGTTCTTCTGGCTCAAACAAACCACCCGTCCTCGCAGCTGGTGCCTCAAACTGGTCTGTAACCCATATCCTTTCCATTGAGTTTTGGAACCAATACTGTATACAGTATGTCCTTCAAAACTCCCCAGGCCTCTCATGCAGGCCGGGGAACCTGGTAGGATGGATGTTGTTCTTTGAGTTGTCTGATTCCAATTTTCTCTTTGTGCAATAATGACATACCTTGTGTTTTTCCGGATTAAAGTCTGTACTGGGAAGAACAGGGCTACCACCCGCCGCGGAGAGCGAGGTGACTGTGGTCGGTCCGAGGCTCTCAGCGGGGTGTGGTATGATGACCAGAAAGTTGGGAGTCATTAGTCCAACATCAGGACTCCGACAGTGGACGAGTTCTACAAAACTCTTTGCAGGCTAGGTGGCTCGCTGCACAGGTTCTAATCTCCCTCTATATGGATCATGGACCCCCATGAGGGAGAATAGCCCTGTCAGTCTACTGTGAGACATTTAAAAGTCGAGATTCTGATGTCGGACTTTCGACCGTCAGAATCCTGACTGTCAGAGCATCATCCAGCACCACCCTGTGCGTGTTGTTCAGGGACTCATTTGCAAAGTTCTCAGGCCATTAATATGGGATAAATATCAAGCAAGCATGGCGCTTTCACACCAGGGGAAATTCGTAGCCCTGTTCTTTCTAATTTGTTGAACACAGGATTCTGAGTTGTGCATTTTTGGAGTATTTTATTATTAATGTTATCTGGATAGGGCTTAGTCTACTTGATTCGACTGTATCTCCGATCCTTTACCTCAGGCATCTTCTGTACTAGAGGTATCGCTCTTTACCAATGTTTCTGCGTCTGGATAAAACCCATTTCAGCACTGTTTAGAAGACAGAGATGAAACAAAATAACTTAAATCAGAAGGGAAGGGAAACTAAGCTCCTCTACCCTGCACCCGTTGTTTTTTTGTTAAGTGCTTTGACCTTGTTGATTCCCTGACGCGTGAAACTGCCTCTCCGACAGGACTGGAACTACAGGGAGGTTGGATGAGGCAGCAGCCTAGGGTGCTAAGAAGTGCGGGGGATGCATTAAAGTGATTGTTGTCTAATAACGGGTTATTCATTCCACCATACATCATATCATTTGAAGGCATAGGGATTACATTGTGGTGTTTTTATATGGACCAGTGGAGAAAATGGTCCTACGACGGAAGCTACTGTATACAGCGCTATTAAGACATGTTCCTTAAGTTGTATTGTAAAGATGGTGCCTGACATTTTAGGGTCAGTTTTCAAGTCAGCACATACTGTATATTACACACATCAGAGGCGGCCATTTTGTAGGCTTGAGGTAACTCACTATTACTGTATCACTATTCACGCCTCAGTGTTGTCTCAAGTTCCTGGTGAGCTGTGTAGGGAAAGGAAACACAGCTCTATCAGTGACAGTGTGCAATATATATTTCTACTGTGTATCACTGTGTATACAGTATACATATATATATATATGTTGGCTATAATGTGTAATACATTTTCTTTTGTTTACTTGGCAGAAGGCTTTGGCCTAGCGTTTAGCAGACAGGCACTGGTGTATATTGCATTGTGTATATTGTGGTTTCTCATGCCCTTTGATGCTGGCTTCCTATGTTGTGTTGTGATGGGGTTAATGTTTAATTATGTCATGATAATGAATGAAACCATATCTTCATGCGAGTTCTTGATGCTGTTTTTTTTTTTTTTGCACTCTTACGCCATGTACTGTATTCTAGGTTATATTTTGCAGACTGGAAATGATAGTATTATGAGTAGTAGTTACAGACAGCTATAGCGGTAGGAGGGCCCTGCTCGCAAGTTAACAATCTATAGGGAAATAAACATTGATACATAAGAATAGGTGTTATCTACTGTGTGAGTAGTGCAGAGCATACTGTAGTGCATAGTTGTCCACCAGAGTGCAGAGGATCTTGGTGGGCTGTATGATATAGTGACCCAACAATGCTGGCCTGCGGTCAGGAGGATGGAAAGTGTGAAAGAGAAAATGAGGATACAGTATGTGTGCACTGTACAGTGGGCATGTATTTGGGTAGGAAAGGTTTATGGAGGTGATGTGGGCGGTTCTGGAGTCTGGAGAGCTATCTTTCTCATACTCTATCTATCTATCTATTTATCTATCTATCTATCCTTCTCAAACTCTATATATCTATCTATCTATCTATCTATGTTTCTCATACTCTATCTATCTATTTATCTATCCTTCTCAAACTCTATCTATCTATCTATCTATCTATCTATCTATCTATCTATCTATCTATCTATCTATCCTTCTCATACTCTATCTATCTTTCTCATACTGTATCTAGCTATCTATCTATTTATCTATCTATCTATCTATCTATCTATCTATCTATATGTCTCATTATCTATATCTATCTATCTAATTATCTATCTATCTTTCTCATTATCTATCTATCTATCTATCTATCTATCTATCTATCTATCTATCTATCTATCTATCTCATACTCTATGTATGTATGTATGTATGTATGTATGTATCTATCTATCTATCTATGTATCTATCTATCTATCTATGTTTCACATACTCTATCTATCTATCTATCTATCTATCTATCTATCTATCTATCTATCTATCTATGTTTCTCATACTCTATCTATCTATCTATCTATCTATCTATCTATCTATCTATGTTTCTCATACTCTATCTATCTTTCTCATACTGTATCTAGCTATCTATCTATTTATCCATCTATATTTCTCAATATCTCTATCTATCTATCTATCTATCTATCTATCTATCTATCTATCTATCTATCTATCTAATTATCTATCTATCTATCTTTCTCGTCCATCCATCTATCTATCTATCTATCTATCTATCTATCTATCTATCTATCTATCTATCTATCTATCTATCTATCTATCTATCTAATATAATCTATCTATTTTTCTCATACTCTATCTATCTATCTATCTATCTATCTATCTATCTATCTATCTATCTATCTATCTATCTATGTTTCTCATACTCTATCTATCTATCTATCTATCTATCTATCTATTTTTCTATCTATCTTTCTCATACTATATCTATCTATCTATCTATCTATCTATCTATCTATCTATCTATCTATCTATGTTTCTCATACTTTATCTATGTATCTATCTATTTATCTATCTATCTATCTATCTATCTATCTCATACTGTATCTAGCTATCTATCTATTTATCTATCTATCTATCTATCTATCTATATGTCTCATTATCTATATCTATCTATCTAATTATCTATCTAATTATCTATCTATCTATCTAATTATCTATCTATCTAATTATCTATCTATCTTTGTCATACTCTATCTATCTATCTATCTATCTATCTATCTATCTAATATAATCTATCTATCTTTCTCATACTCTATCTCTATCTATCTATCTATCTATCTATCTATCTATCTATCTATCTATCTCATACTCTATCTATCTATCTATCTGTCTATTTATCTGTATTTCTCATTATCTATCTATCTATATTTATATTTCTCACTATCTATCTATCTATCTATCTATCTATCTATCTATCGTGTACTGTATATATATGCTCTCATTGTTGGGGGAGTCCTGAGCAAATTACTATTGTAACCCTTTCCTTTCTGGCTGTCTCAGTGTAGAGCACATAGAGCATATGAGTTTTCCCGCCATGTGAATGACTGTTTCCATAGCCATGTTTTGTTTTTTAATACCCAGATTAATGGAGGCAGCTTGGGAACGTTATCCCAGACTCCTACCCCCATTATACCCTTTCTTGTGGATAATAAGAGTTCCTCTGTGCATACATCCCAGCGACTTAGTGCTGCAAGACGCCGGATGTACCACACACACAGTCAGCCTGCGCAGCTCAGTGTCAGACATTACCCAGCCATAACTAGCGTTATGTTGGTGTATTATATAAATGTGTATCACCGTGGTAACCACTAGAAAATAATGAATGTCGTGTAAACAGCTCGCAGGCTGATAATAATTTTAAGTTGGATGTATTGTGTATAGAGGCGCTGGCATGGCGCTTGGGGGGGGGGGGGGGGGGTAACTTTTTCCATGATATGAGGATGGTTTAGAAGAGTGTGACATAGCAGATTCCGAATCGTGTTACTGATCACTGGCGCTCGTTCAGGACACAGAGTAACGGCACACGCCATTAACCATAACGTCTCCTCTGCCCCTTTAAACAGCATGACATCATTAACTGTACAGTGCCCATATCGCCATATTAGGCAACAGAATGGGGCCGCTGGCTTGGTAGAGAGTTCTTCAAGCCTTTTGTGACACTTTGCAATGTCATAAAAGCAATGGCTATTGGGTTTAGGAGAAGCAGGCCTGCGGGGACCAGTGCACACAGGGATTGTATATAAACCGTGTCTTTTATACACATGGATAGACGGTCTGCTTGTCAGAAATCCAGGAAACAGTTCTGCTGATTGATAGCCTGTTCTGATCCAGACTTTGCATGCAAAGATCCCATTCCCTCTGGGAGAGAGTCAGATCCTGTTTTCCCCATCCTGTCCTGGATACGTGTGAAAGCAAAGGTGCGGGCCTCAGCCCAAGGGGCCTCTGGGAAATGGACAAAGGATTCGCAGCAATTGTAAAATGTGAGACGGTGTTGATCATGATGACAACCGGTGATCCTTCAGCTAGGTATGGAACTACAAGTTCCAGCATGTGCGGCATAGTCCCATAACAAGTGAGGGGTCTTAATATAATCCCCATCTCTACAGCACTCCGCTCAAGCAGTGTTCCCTTTAGAGCGAGTGAACTGGGAAAGGAGTGTTGGAAACATGGGCCTGGGCCATGATCGCAGTATAAATTTGTTCTTAAAATGGGCAAAATCATGTGCACTGCAGGTGGGGCAGATGTAACCTGCAGAAAGAGTTACATTTGGGTGGGGTGTGTTGAAACTGAAATCTAAATTGCAGTGTAAAAATAATGCAGCCGGTATTTACCCTGCATTAAAACAAAATAACTCACACAAATCTAATTCTCTCTGCACATGTTACATCTGCCCCACCTGCAACGCACATGGTTTTGCCCATTTTCAGAACAAATTTGCACTGCGTTCAGATCTGAATAAGGGCCCTGCTGTGTTATCTGCCTTTAGGAGTTGCAATGAGAATTTGCTGTTCAGTGTGACTCTGGGCAATTTTTAAGACAAGTTATAAAAATCGCTGAGCGTAGAGGGAACGGCATAAGTGTTGTAGGAACGCTTTATCAAATCAGCCGATTTATTGGAACGTCATGTTTGATGAGGCTATTACGCTCCACAAAATGCCTCCAGCAACTCCCATCCCCCTATATCCCACCCATATATTTCAGCATTTAAAGTTCAGGAGTAACCGTAGCAACTACAGAACGCTGCTCAGCCCCAGCAGCAGAACAAACCCATTCACAACTTAAGACACTGGTTTTACAAACAGGACTTCTCTGTTGAACCCTAACTTGCCAGTACAGTCATCTATAGCTGCAGCTCTTAGAGGGACCTCCCCCAAAATCCAAGCCCAGCTTTTATTTCCCAAGAGAACACAGAAGGTGGCATCACCTGCTGGCCACTTGTCTAGGTGTCTTGTGGTAGCCACATGCCCAGCTGGTCCCGACACAGTCCTGGAGGTTCTAAAGCTCTCAGTAGCTGCTTTAATCCACATTGCGAACCAATCTCATTCCTGGCTGTGATGGATCCGGTTTCAAAGCCGGGCTTGCAGCTGCCTGGGGAGTCTATGATGACCACGGACGGCGTGGGGAGGGCGCAATGCTGACACGTAATCAACACAGAAAAGAGGGAAACAGTAAACAGTTGTGGTTTGAAGGAAAATAAACAAACAAATAAATATAATAACTACATATAAATAAATAAATACTTCCTGACCTTGACTTAATAAGGATATCTTGATATTAAACCTGTCGAAACTGCCGGGGTGCGTTTACAAATGCAATCATCTTATTTACGACAATATTAAATGGCGCCACCTGCACCAGGTTTATTGGAGGCATGACAGAGGGCACCAATATTTATGAGGTTTTAGAATTGGTGCCTCTTGCCGCAGTGATCTCAATGTGGGGAGGTAACCCGAATCTGGGGAGAGATAAAGTACCAACCAAGCAGCCCCTAACTTATTTTTCAAACACTACCTGAAACATGGCATTTAGTAGCTGATTGGCCGATACTTTATCTCTGTCCACTTTATCTCTTTTCAAGCTTCGGTGCATCTCCCCTATTCCTAGTAAGATTATCGTCTGAGCAATTAACACTTGTGTGGCCCTCAGTACAAGGGACTTATGTTGGTTGCCCATAGCTACCGTCCAAATTACCCACCTACATTCCAGCTCTGAGGCTAAACATTGGTTGGCCTACAAAGGGGGAAATTGATCAAATCTTGGGGAGAGATAATGTGGACAACCAATCTGTTGTCACTTTACAGGTTGTGCTAGAAAAATGACACTTGTGAGCTGACCAGTTGCTATGAGCAACTAAAAGATTTGAAACATCTCCGCCATAGTTCTTATCTCAAGTGTGTGTTGGTCGAATCACAGGCATCAAGACTAATACCCTGTTCTCACTGCCGCAAAAACCCGGGTATTTACCAGGGCAAGCAGTAATTTCCCGTGCCCTGTCTCAGTGTGAAAGAGTCTTTGTGAAATTCCCGGGTGTTATGCCCTGGGAATTAGACACTGTTTTTTTGCAGGGGTTTTCCTGGGTAATACATGGGTGTATGGCAGTGTGAACAGCACAGACCCGGGTTTTTCTCACAAAATGCAAAAAAGCAAGTTCATTGGGGGATGTAATCATGTGATATGTGACAGCCAGCCAATAAAAGCTGTTTTTTAAACAGCCAATCACAGCAATTTGTACAAATTTCCAACACCCAATCAAATTCCACACACTTGTTGGAAGGCAGACCATGGAAAGCAGTGTGAAAGGGGCAGACACAGGAAATTCCCGGGTCTGAGGTGCATTATGAAGGGGGTCTGTTGAGCTGAGAAGCTCTGTGCCCCGCCAAAAACCCGGCAAGAAAAACCCGGGATTTTGCAGGGGCGGCAATGAGAATGCAGCATAAGCAAATCAGTATTCTCAATAATTCTGATTATAAAAATGTCATAGTACTGAAATCACTCATGTATATGTATACTGTATATTGCTTTGTAAAGCCAAGTGTTCCCATCATGATTATTCCCAATATGACCACTAGGGGCACTACTTGAATGTGTTTGACCACTGATTCAATGTCAATGTTGCGCCTTGTGTTTTTATTGGCCTTCCTTGCAAACTAAGCTGAATACAAACTTTGTTGTTAAGTAGCTGAATCCCAGTCTAGAAATCCTGAAAATGTAACAATTAGAGAAGTTTGGCTTCCCGAATCTCTATATATATATGTACACAGCAGTGGATGTATTACCCATAATTAACATAATCATGTTGCTGGGCTGTGCTCCTCCTCATTGCAGGGAGAGCGTTTAAGTCAGGGATGGGTAACCTTTGGCCCTGAAGCTGTTTCTGAACTACACATCCCAGCATGCACTGCTACAGTTTTGGTATTTGGCCAAACTAAAACTGTTGCATAGCATTCTGGGATGTGTAGTTCAACAACAGCTGGAGGGCCGATGGTGCCCCATCCCTGGTTTAAGTAAATCCCGTACACCTAAGCAGTGGCGGCTCCAGAGGGGGGGGGATGCAGCACAGTCCAAAATTCAAATAGGGGGGGGGGGGGGCACACCAACTGCCAATGAGTCAGTTTGGAATGGCAGTTGGTGGCAGTTGCTCTACCTCCCCTATTTGAACTTTAAACTGTGCGGTAGCCCCCCTCATCTGGAGCCTCCTCTCTGCAGTTGTGTAGCTAGCTGGTCAGTTACGTATGCTGGTCTCTCTCTTCCCTCCATAAAAGAGGGGAAATAAATATTTTCGTTTTCCACAGGAGAATCAAGCTACTAGTGGAAATCTGAAGGCACAAGCTCCCTTGTTTGCAGACAATCCTGTATCTCTTTCTGTGAGATCACCATCTGTGTCACAGGTACCAGCCATGTAAGGGACATGATTACCGCCGGCTCTCTCTGCCAGTGTTTTCCTTTGATTAAGATTCCTTGATAAACGTCAGCGATTGTAAGCATGTCGCGTGCAAAATACAGGGATTGCCGAGGAGTGGATCTACAGCGCAGTCCCCACGTTCCACCATTTAACCCTAGAAATAAGCTTTTTTTTATATGAAATAAACCAATTTTTGGACATGAATTCACATCTAGGGTAGTTTCAAACACTTCGGTTTTGACCGGACGGCGGAAAGCCGGACAAACTTTATCCGGTATTTAGCCGGATGGCAGAACCTTTCACATGATCCGGTTTTTAGCTGGATAAATTGTGTGCTTATGCATAAGCTGGATGAACAAGCAAGTGACTTTTCAGTGTCACTAGCCCGCGTTACCCTAGCCCCGCCCCTCTCATCACATGGGGGCGGGTTAAAACAGTTTGACTGACATGTCCAGCCAGTGTTCCTGTAGCCCCGCCCCTCGCGTCACATGGGGGCAGGCTTTAATAGCCGGCAGTACCGTGGTGTGTGAAGGCGCCCATTGCCTTCCACACCACACTGAGCAGGGAGGACGGGACGGCCACAGCACGGCAGCCGCCCGCTGCAGTGGTAAGATCCGGCTGCTACCCGGCGGCCGCACCGTGACCATCCTGTATGAAAGGACAGATAGTTGTCCATTTATCACTGCAGGGACGGCACCCGGACAGTGTGAAATAGCCTTCTATTTTATTCTTAAAATAAATGAGATTCCAGCTATCCTCCTCCATGTGATTTAGACCAGTCAGATTTCATCATCCTAGAGATGATCATGGTGGCTTGGGCACGCTGGCATGGTCTTACCCAGAAGCCTTGGTTTCCTTCCTTACCTGGTTGCTATTGTCTGAATGGATTACTGTTACCGAACTTTGCTTTTTACCTGACCATCGATTCATGCTGCCTACCTGGTGTTGAAGATGGAGAGTGCTACTTGTACAAACTCCATTTTGGATCCCCTAGGGAGGCTTCATCCAATTACCAAGATGGCTGCCAAACCTAGTATTGTGCAGTGCCATCTCTTCACTGTGTTAGAACGCCGCAGTGGGAAACGCAAGACACGTAGCTCCGTGGAGTCGGCAATTGTACTAGTTTAAAAATGCTTTCCAGTGAGTTGCACTGCTTCCGGTTACTGGCACACACTCACTGGCTGGTGAGATGTATGACGCCTCAATTAAGCTTTGCTCATGGAACCAGTATGTATAACTATGGGTATGACTGTAGTGCAACTACCTGTTGCTATGGGAAACATATCATCTTCAACAGAACTTGGGGCCAGATGTAGCAAGCTTCAAAAAGGGATAACATAGAGAGTGATAAACCACCAGCCAATAAGCTCCTACCTGTCATTTTTCAAACCCAGCTTGTAACATGACAGTTAGGAGCTGAATTGAAAATAAAAACTTTTTTTTTCAAATTCCGCCGCCACCGCTGACCCCCACCGCCTGCTAGCGCTCCTTCACAGCGCTAAACTACTCAGACGAAAGCCACCAGCAGTCCCTCCAGCCCCCTCTGCCCAAACCCGATGACGACCAAAAGCGTTCCCTCTGCCCCCCCCCCCCCCACCCGCAGATTGCATTGGAGCGATCGCATGGGGTTAAAAACCCCATGCGATCGCTCCTGCAATTGGATAGATAGTATGAGCAGCACATACTATCTATCAACAGTAACATTCCAACAGCGGGCCCCTGCACTGCGTCACATGGGCCCTAAAATGTGCCTACAATCATTTGAATTATCCAACAGATGTGGTCAAATGGAATTATTGCATGCAATATCTCACAAGTGTATGGGCTACATTACTCTGGCTATAATTGTTAATGGTGACTATTATAAGTTGACAGTTTGTATACAATTAAGCTATGAGCAAGCCCCAAGCCATTTGTATTCTGACCAACAAAAGCAAGATTGTTCATGAGCAGTATAAAAATCCGCCCAAAAAACACAATTTTATTTACAGTGTATTTTTTGTATCCCAACCTTCCTGGTTTGGTACTTAAGGCTCCCATACACTTGTGCGGGGTATCGCATTCTATCATCACATGCAATACCCTGGCAAGTTACCCGGCAGCTCCCTGTCAGCTTCCTGTTATATCACATGCGATCAGGGTTGCCTACCATCCCGGAAAACCGCCCAGCTTCCGCGATCCCCCCCCCCCCCCCCCCCAGGGGGATCCATGGGTCAGATGACGCAAATCGTGCCTTTTTAGCCCCGCCCATCACAGTTCAATGCCTTAAAAATGGCATTGCACATCAGGGGGCATGGCTAAAACGGCACAATCACTCTGGCCACGCCCCCCAAACAAGTAGACACTCCCAATCGCCCACCCCCCCCCCCTGAGCTGGCTCTCGTAAAGGGCAGCCAGAAAGTAGGTAAGTATGCATGCAATCCCAGGAAGAGCAAATTCGTCAAAAATGCCTGGGGAATAACATATTTTAGGAAATATATACACAACCCTTGTGTGTTTTCTTTTGCACTGTGTTTATCACAGTATTGACCCTATTGGCCGCACTGGCTAACGCAAGAGTCATTGGTCACACACCTGGTTGTATCATTTTAAATGCAGCATTTTTAGAATTTCAAGATCCAGAGCAAAGCGTTCTTCCTGTCTTTAATGAGGTTCTCAGACGTACAGTGACAGCTGCTGGAACCGGCGGATAGGTGTGATTCAGCGTCAGGCTGTGCTTATGTGTTACAGCCTGGAAGTGTCATATAGAATCATCATTAAAAGAAGAAAACGCCTAAAGTGAATTGTAGGAAGGTTGTTGTAATTATTTGCGAATGATATGGTAATGGTTAGTGAGGCAGATTAGCTGTAGTTCTGTTTGATTTTCAACATACAACTAATTGATGGGTGTGTTGCAAAAGGAACGCATGAAGCAGCATCAGCAGAATAGTGCACTATTTGAAAACATGTATATTGATGGCCCATGCATTTCAGTGGGCTTTCCAGGATATGTGTAGAAGCCCATGGGAATACTGTAAGTTATTGAAATGAGTGAAGCAAAACAGTTTCCCAAAAAAACACATAACTGGTACTGTCCTTGGGAGCCTGGGCTGGTTCATGCTAAAGCAGGGGTGGCCGGTCCTCGAGACCTACCAACGGTCCACCATTTTTCAGAACCCCTAGCTGGTGCACAGGTGTAGTCATTACTAACTGTCACATTGCCAAACCTGCTGAATTCATTTCTACTATAGACCCACAGGTTGCCTGAGATACATGAATTGTTGGTAGGACAGGTTTGGCCACCCCTACGCTAAAGTAATGGCTATAGACATTAGTTTGGAGACTTCTTGGAGATCCATTCATGGGATTCCTAAATTTATCGCAGCAACTGTCTGCTGTGCTTTATGGAATACAGTATGTCTCAGGGGTGGACATTTGTACGGTTCGGCTGTTGTTGTTTCTGGAGTATTGGGTAGAGGGCGCTGCAGGAAAATCAGGTTGTTCTAAACACAATATCCCTCTGCTTCAGTCACAACTAGTAAATCTTGATGGTTGATGGGATAAAGTGGTATCATTCATCATCTGCTGTTGATGACATCATCTCCAAGAGCCGGTACCGCGATCACCCCCGCTGGGACCGCCGATCCCTGCGCTGGGGGCAAGCCCAGCACCAAGGTAAGCTGCTGGGCTGCCCCCAGCCCCCGTCCGCGAGGTGAATGGATGCCGCACACAGGCATCCATTCATCTCCTCCCTGCCTCCACTGCTGTCTGCACAGGACAGCAGCGGAGGCTTTGTGCACCCCGCCCAACCTGCATGTTGACCGTAGGATGCTGTGGTCCGGAGGTTGGGCTTCCCCCATTGAAGTAAACGGGAGCCGGGTCGGTAGAAGTCCCTTGTAAATTGACATGGGTTGACCCATTAACACCGCCGCTGACTCGAGTCTCACCCGCCGCTGACCCAACTGACCCAAGTTTTGCGACGTTGTAAAAGGGGTATAACCCTCTCTCTGAACATGTTACATCTGCCCCACCTGGTTTTGTCCAATAAAGAATGAGTTTGCCAACATTAAAGCCAATATTTTTTAAATCTGATGGGAACTTGGCAACCAGGTGCACCGTAAAATGTTTCACTATGGTTAGCTGGTTCCATCATTAATGCTCAGCCCTAGCAACCCTCTAACCAGGCTTGGACAATGTATATATGGGGTGATTCTGGTCGGTTTGCAAAAGCATATAGTGTTCATTCTAGAACCCGCCATCTTTGAAAGCCCATGCAGTTCCTCTCCCCTGCCTGGGTGTGGTCTGTATATCAGCACTGATATGCAAACCAGACCTGTGCTAGAAACACCACAGCAGACAGCAAAAACTCAGGCAGGGAACAGGAACTGCATGAGTTTTCAAAGATGGCGGGTGCTAGAATGAACACTGTTTACTTTTGCAAACCAACCAGAATCACACCATATATACATTGTCCAAGCCTGGTTAGAGTGTTGCTAGGGCTGAGCATTAATGATGGAACCAGCTAACCATGCGAGGCTGATTAAACATGGGGGAACATTTTACGGTGCACCTGGTTGCCAAGTGGCCATTAGATCCGAAAAATGATTGTCTTTAGAACCATAAACCGTTTAACAGAACATTAAATGGCTTAATAGTTGTTTTTGCATTTGCACCTGTCCCTCTACAGAGCAAACACTTGTGAGCCTGGCTCCTGTTGGATCTGGTATTTACATTGTGCTAAACCTCTTCCCTGGGTCATTTGCACTGCCCTGATTATTTGACTATGCATTCTGTTTACCCGCTGACATCTCCTTTCCTTCCCTGGCTGGGCAATTAGGGTGATTTATCGATGCAGATAAAAACCTTTAAACAACTTGCAATAGGCATTTAAACTTTGTATCAGTGATGAATGCCCGTGTCTGTGCAAACACACCAACAGGAACGTAGGCTCGCTGCGAGACGGATGGGGTGGCTAGGCGGGCCGCAGGTGCTGGATTCAAGCAGAGCAAGTGGGCTGATTCCTGGGGAGATACATCCTCTGAGTCATATGTACAAAGGTTCTGGGTTATCAGGTACAGGGGGCAGTGATTTTTTGGCATACAGAAGGGATCTAGGTATCGCAATGGCTCTGTTTGAAATGAATTTAAACATTTATATTGATATTACAGTAACAATGAAAATAATACTATTCAGAATGTAACTGCAGCATTCTTGGCTCCAGCATCTATTTACAGTATATGTAGGCCTTTCTCTATCAATCTATATATATCTATATGTACCAATTTTGTGTATTCGCTGATTGCATCGGTGGTAGCGCACATTGCATAACTTCTACCCCTGCAGTGCTGTAGTACACTAGGGTGAAATAGGACATAGGTCAGTCTCTCCCATCTCATACCTACCATCATTAATACTGTACATGCAAAAGATGCATAATATACTGTAATCCCTCCCAGATCCGGCCAAACCACACACCCCAAATGGCACAATGAAGGTCCGCCCACTTCAGTGCCCTCATAATGTCCTAAAATGACTCAATGATATCAGAAAAAGCTTACGTGGAAATGGATGGAATTTCACCAGAAAGTGGCTGTTTTGTAGAAGATTGAATGACATGAATTTTTTATGTACTCCTGGAAGATATACACTTGTGGGTTGAAGTTAGCAAACAGGTGTCACTGCACATATAGGTTTGATAACAGTAGAATTGGAGTAATGTGCATGCAGCAGCTTCAGGAAGACTCAGTTACCGCTGATGAATAATTGATAATTATACAATCTTTGCTGTATACACACTCTGCATTGCAGTCCTAATCACATCAGCCTTCTGTAGCACTAACCACTTATGGTCCCCATACATTACCTTGATTTGGCCAGATTTCACCTGTTCCCGATGGAACGGGATGAGAAATTGGCCCAATTGGGTCAGTGTGATGTCACCTTAGGTCCAATGTGCAGTCCCGTGTGCATTGGACCTAAATCAGAGTTTGGCTGGCAGGTCCGACCTCCAACCTTCCTCCCGGTGGCGGGGAACTGACTCACATGGGCTATTCTCCCTTGTGGGGGTCCACAACCCCCATAGAGGGAGAATAGAACCTGTGGTGAGCGCAGCTTCTTTGCTCTTGCCCCCCGTCGGAGCACTGGCAGTCGGGGTTACAACGTCGGGATACCGACTGCCGGGATACCCCTGTTGGAGCCCCATACCACACCTATCGCTCACTTTCTGATTCTCACAACCATTTGGTCCCGCAGCTCTTTTTAACCCACTCTAACCAAAATATTAGTGTCTTCTCAAGATCAGTACTTCTATAACATTTTATTGGAAGATGTCTATATGTTCATAGGTGCGTAGATAATGTGAGCAAGGAGGTTATTAGACTCGTGATAAGCCTGGGGTTATGTTTTTATAGAGCCAAGTAAACAACATGCACCTGCAGTCTAATCAGCCTGACATTTAAGTCTGGAGATATGTGGTGTCCCTTATTCATGTACATTACACAATAGTGCCCTTTATTCACATTATGTCACACAATAGTGCCCCGTATTATAAATCATGGCACCCGGTAGTAGGGCCCTTTATACACATTAAGCTCCCAAAACTTAATTATGTCACTGTTCTTCATTCTGATACTGATCTCTCCTTGTCATGCCTTTTCTACTTTTTCTCAGTCTCTCCTTCATACATTTTCTCCACTTTAACATTTTCTTTTATGTTTACCTGTTCCTGTGTTATTCAATTACTTATCTTTTTTCTGTCTCCATTCGTCATGTTGATGACTGAGCTGCTCTGCTGCTTGCACCCACTGGCCAATGGTCCTGATCAGTGTCACAGTCGTGGGAGACGTCATGGCGGTTCTTTATTTACTAGGGTTGGCCATCGACCATCGATGATTAGAAATCATCAGTGGTTTATGGCCAATGTCAAATAGTTTTGCCATCGATGGGGGAGAACCAAGTGGTTTCCCACCATCAATGTCAAGCTCTGCCTCTGACACCCATGAAGCCCCACCCCCATATTTTGATTGGCCCACAGGCCAATCAGTCAAAGAAAATGGATGACCATTGAAATGTAATAACATCGATGGTCATCCATTGCATAGTTATACACTATCGATGGCCAGTTGCACTTTTGCCATCGATGGCTACCATCAATGGCAAAGGCGACGATGGCCATCCCTACTACTCACTATGTAGGCGCCAGAAGGTGGAGCTCTGGAGTGACCTACAGAGATTACAGGGAGAATGGCGGGCTTTTGGGTCACTTAGATTTGCGTGCACCCTCTGGAGGAAGTGGGCGGGCATCTGACATCCGGTGATGTCAGCGGCCCGCCGCCCCGGCTCCATCGTCACAGCCCGATTGCCATGGGAACCCCCATCGTTTACATGAGAATGCCCATGAAATGCTGGGAGTTCCCACGGACAAGACTATCTGCGGCCACCCCATGCCCCCCAGCCGCAGCCTCGGGTGCGTGTGCCCAGTGAACAGCCTGTTCGCCGTGGCCGCACGCACACGGCGTGTGCACATGCGCAGCAATGACCCTGTGATTGCACATATGCCCACCATCGGTCCCCATGCGAATGTACTGGCCCGTGTGAACAGACCAGAATAACCCCCATAATGTCCGTATTGCGGACTGGAGAACCCATTCACTGGATTAGTTCCTGGCACTAACTGGTGCTTTCTGGCCCTCTCTCAGGAGCTGCTGCGTGTATTCCTGAGATACGGACTGATGATGACGTACTGGCTGGAGGGAATCCTTTATCTCTGAGCCCCGCAGACTATACCTGTTTCCATGACGGAGCCGTACACTGGCGCACACGTTCTGCCCAGGCTGCCTGAAATGCTACACTCTGTGTATCTTTCATTAAATGTCATTCTTCTGACATTTCAGAAAGTGACTAGTCATAATGTCAGCAAAGGTCGCAAATCAACCGTTCTGTGCAAGCGCCAGCAAGAAAAGCATCATGGTAATTAACACCAGCAACTGCTGCCAACCCATACACACCACGGTTCATAAACAAAGTGGTGTCTCAGGCTTCTAAATGGAAGAATAAAGGAAACCAGGAGAAGGTTATTTTTTTGGGGGGGGGGGTATTTTCGCCTTTATGAAGAACCTAAACCAGGAATCAGCGCTGCTTGCTTACCTTACCTGGGGAACTTAACCTCCACGACATAAGTTGTGGATCCAACTGAGAACGAATGATGGTGAGCCAAATGAGAGGACGCAGTCCATGTACTCTGGTGTCGACGATGACATAAATTTTTTTTAAAAACTCATGTTGTCATGTGTTGACCTTTTCCTTTCCTTTTTGACTGTTGGTCTAGACATTGTCTGTGAGTTCTATCGCAACCACATTGCCCGGGCAATTCCTTATACAGATGGCGCCCCTCTCATTCTTGCACGGCTCTCGCCAGAACTGGTGACAGCCGGCGGAGAGGGACTGCATCAGACTGGGACGATCGTGCATCTCACGCGCACCCACGTCCCAGTCTCTGGGCAGTGGGACCCTGCCTGTCTCCGCTTCAGGGAGACTGGCAGGGTTAGGGGGGGTCGGGCGGTGATGTGGACCGGCGATGGCGGCGTGGGAGGTGGCGGACAGTTCCGTCTCCACAGGGTGTGCGAGCGTCTCATGCTCGCACACCCCCTGGTGAGGGCTTGCGGGGGCTGGCGATGGAAGTGCCAGCCCCCGCAAGAACGAGCAGCGCTCCATCTGTATCTGTATGAGAGCCCACCTTAGGGGTAAATTTACTAAGATGGGAGTTCTGTTTCAGATGGGATGTTGCCCTTAGCAACCAGTCAGATTCTATCTATTACAGTATCTTCTAGAAGTTGCTAAATAAATAAGAAGTAGGCAACATCCCGTCTTAGTAAATTTCCCCCTTAAAGTTGCTAATGGTCTTTTGTGAACCTATAAATCATGTATGTCCAAACTATGGCCCTCCAGCTGTTGTGAAACTACAAGTCCCATCATGCCTTGCCAAAGTTTTGCTATTAGGGAATGCTTAACCTATGGCAAGGCATGCTGGGGTGTGTAGTTTCTCAACAGCTGGAGGGCCGAAGTTTGGACATGCCTGGTATTAATGTATTTCAAGTTACTGTACATACCCATTTCCCATTCTTCAAAAACTATCTGTTATGGCCAAGTAGGATAACACCACTTCGTAGTGCCAAGGGCAAGGCAGGAGGGCACAAAGAACAAGGCCCTAGGCCAGTGGTTCCCAAACTGTGTGCCGCGGCTCCCTGGGGTGCCTCGGGACACATGCAGGGGTGCCGCGGGTTGGTGGTCCAGGACCAACTCAAATTATTAATGGTTAATTATTTATGAGCAAAACCAGTGCTGGTGGCTGCCAATCATAGAATGTGTACAAACAGAAGCAAATCCTGCCCTTTACCACATAACTGCCGTTAAGAATCGCATATAAACCCAATCTACTTAATTTTTTTGGGACCTAGGGGTGCCGTGAAAAAAAATCTGATTCTCTAGGGTGCCGTGAATCAAAAAAGATTGGGAACCCCTGCCCTAGGCACCAAGGTGTGCCCATGCCCATTTTCAGAAGCGGCCCAAACAGATGGAAGACAACTTGAAAAACTCACACAGACCGTTTTGTGTCGACATTCCAGGTCACATCGATGACGTATATGACACCCAGCATCCGATATAATTGCTCAGATAAAGCATCGGCGCTTATAGTAAGACTGTTTTATTCCATGGCATTTGGTAATTCCACACCATCCCCCCCAGTGATATACAGCAATTATTATTTCCCAGTGCTTCTGCTGACAGTGTTTAGCGATACGGACCCCCTATGGCGTGCGCACACATTCACAAGTGGGGCTTCCGGCCACACGGATGAATGATGATTACTTCCCGGAGACATTAGTGTGCTGCGCTCCGCATGATTGTGACGGGCACATTTAATACACTTAAAAGCAAATGATGGCGCTGATATTTGCGTTCACCTTGCAATAAATATTATTATAGAATTTATTCAATGAGCCTTTTTTTCAGTAATTATCCCTCATATCCCCAAGATGTCCATGAGCTACATACTGCAGTAATCATTGCTTACCGCGTCGCCTGACAACTCGGCATGTGGTGTCGTTGTTCGACTACGGGGCAATTCATCACCGCTCGCTATGCATCGGTCCATCGCTGCTTAACGAGCGGCTTATTGCCACCCAACGCCCGTCCGAGCGCCCGGTAACACGTGAGGGGATGTGTAACGAGAACACATCCTGCTTGCAGGAGAAATTATTCGATGGTGGCCGACTATCGATTGATTTTTCCTGCCTTCACAAATAAAAGTCAGTCTCAACTTGACTTTTATTGACGAGCGCTAGGACGAAGATGGGGCGGACAGCTGATGTCCTGCACCTATGGGAACGCCCAGCGTCTACTTTTCACGATGACGCCCCATAAAACGCTGGGTGAGAGCAATCCTGAATCACCCCCCATATTAGAGTTAGCTTCACCATCTGTAGGCGGTGCCCTGAATCTCAGCAACCAATCAGCAGTTACATTGTATCCGATCAGTGGAATGTGGATAAGGAAAGCAAGTGTTTGATTGCCCGGAACAGGCCTTGCAGCTACTCCGGGGATCGTGCTGGAAGCGGGAGGGGCCATAACAGTCATTATTGATCAGAATGTAACAGATGCATCTTTAAAAGGCCATCTTTAATTAAATACATTTACTCCATTATATTTCTAATATGAGCCACTAATCAAGTTAGTTTTTTTCTATTGATCTTCTTTGTGCGTTCTCTGACATTCAGCCCCATTACATATTAACCAGGAGATGGTTGTTTCAAACATTTTTTACATTGACTTTTTGACATTGGTTATTATAATATATTTCTCTTCTAATACCATCGCGCCTGTGTTCTGATGAAGGGTGAGAGTTTTGCCTGATATCTATTATTTCATCCTTGTGTCCCAAATGTCACATTTTTGCTTTCATGTCGGCATGACGGGTCCGATTGACACCTATTGCGAGTTTGCGCGAGCAATTAACAAACATCCGCGCATTGCACAGGGATCGTAGTGCGCAAGCGCGAGCCTTCCTTACAAACAAAGCCATCGCTGGCCGTTTGCAAGTTGATTGACAGGTGTTGGGGGTTTGGATGCGGAACGCCACCGTGCTCTGGGAGTGGCCCGGAAAACGCAGGTGTTCTCCTGCCATTGGGAGGGAGGGACATTGACGGCAGCAGCGGCCTCCTCCTCCTCTCCACGGCCTTCACAGAGCTGAGTAAGTTCAGACTTACACTGCGGCTGCACACGTGGGGGGGGGGGGGTCATTAGATGGTGGGTGATTACGAATTAATTGTGTTCAGGTCGACCTTTTGACTGTGGACCTTCCCATCGGCGACCTGATGCTTGTGTCGACCGTTGGACCCTGTCGACACATACCTGCATTTCACATCAAGACCTCGCCTCCCGGCCTCTAAGCCACGCCTCTTATTTTGTGGGGGTAACACCACATCATTCGATGGTCGCCGACCATCGAATGATGTGGAACGTGCACGCAGATGTAAGGTTGCTCAGAGCAACCATACATCAGTGCTCACATTCTGAGGGAAGTGGGCGGGCATCCGCGGATGTCATCGTGCCATTAGCATAAGAACGCCCAGGATTCTCATGGGAACACCCATGAAACGCTGGGCGTGTCCATATGGTAATGAGCCGCCCCCACACCCCACCTGCCCTTGTTCGCAAGGACGACTGAGTGCACCCAGCGAACAGTTTGTGGACGCACACACCCAGCGCATGCACAGAAATGCGCACGTGCAGTGCGAAAACACCGGCCCCGTGCGAATGCACAAGACCTTGCGAACGGACCAGAATGAGGTCCATTGTCCCTGTAGAGGGGATTCCGTGGAGCTTTCGCACAAGCTCCGTTACCGTGAGTGATGTTTGATCGTGACAGTTCCTAAACATCATTGTAATGTGAATTTCAGCGAATTACACACCACAATCGCCTTATAAATGCGATTTATGGTAAATATGCAGCATAAAATAACATTGCCTACAAAATAAAAAGCAAAAAAATAGAACCAGATGAAACCCGACAGCATTGGACCATAACCACCGTTCTATAAAATCTGTCTTTAACCAGCACTTACTGACGAATGCTTCTCTTTATGTCAGGAAGTAAGGTTACGGCAGACATTGAGTGTGTTCTCAGCAGGAGTCACATCTAGTATTAGGCAATAGGCGGAGGACAACCTCAGCAAGTCCTTACTTTATCTTAACGCCTTGCGGCGTTGATAAGCGACAGCGTTATCGTTGGGCATGATGCAACTATCAGAGGCCGCTATCAGCACAAGTGGTTAAGGAACACAGATAATAATCCCCAAATTTCTAATTACTTTAGTGCTCGTTATTTTGTGTCTGGCAGGGCTGCTGTGCTAGGGCTTAATGCCGGGACAATCTGATTGGTTAAGCCGTTGGTTTTTCCCACAGCTTATTTAGTAGCAGGGAGATCACGGCGTTTGAGATTTTCATTGAGCTAGCTGCAGCGTGCACCTGTTCTGTCTGATATGGCTGGTACAGTGATAGGGGGTATCAGTGTCTGGTTACACAAACGGTGGCCCCCTCCACCATATATCTGTCCATATTACATTTTGCGACCATTATTAAGACAAGTCTGTATATATCAAGATCAAGCAGGTGTTTCCACATCGGGTGGATGTGGGGGGGGGGCAGAGGTGAGGTTGCCTCTCTGTTCACTCACTTTACTTGCATATACTGTATATATCAATAAGTGATTTTTCAGAGGCAATATAACAATACCAGCTTATGATAGCACCCTGAAATATGATTGTATCAGTAATGGGGATCAGGCTGGGAGAATTTAGGGCCCGATTCTAATCCCATTGCTCCCCCGAGCGTTCACACAGAGGCGCGATGTTTGCCGTCTGTTCATACACGTGCAGATGCCAGGTGCGAGCGGGCATAGCACTGCTAGTTCGCCGTCCTGTTCGGACCCACCAGTGTGGGCGGGGGTCGTGGGGCAGCGGTGGATGGACGTGCCCATGGGAAAGCCCAGCGTTCATGGAGATTCGGCAGTGACGTGGCTGCCAGGAGCGGGCAGCTAACATCACCGGTGGTCAGCTGCCCATCCTCTTCCCGTACAGAGAGCACGCAAAGCAAAGGCATCTGAGACATCTTAGTTTGGCGTGCTCATTCCAAATCATTCGATTCCATTTATTCCCTGCACCCAAGGCTGTTTATGCAAAGCACCCATTCCTAGCCATGTGGGGACCTCGCCGAGCGAGGGGGCGGGGGGCTGTGCGAGCTGCACGTGGCGTTAAAACAACATGCGGCGCCGCGGAAATCGCAGCACTGCGTGTGGACTAGAATAAGGTCTGTGAAGACAGAAATTTAATATGGCTCCGTAAGGCAAGCGAAGCAACGCATGCACGACAAAAAAAAATGGCGACCCACTGATAGTTAATTATACAGAAGGCGCGGAAGTTATTATATTGCTGTAACGTGGTTGCCTAATGACTTTTTCTCTTGCCTTTGTAGCTAAAGTGGATGTCTCCGCTTGTCGTGCGGTAAGACGCTGCAGATATTGAGTTGTGGGTATTGACTGGTTACTAGGGGAACCTCTTAATGAATCTCTGGAGTTTCCCTTTTACCTTGTCAGAGACTCCGAATCCTGACAGGATCCGGAGAACACAAGTTTCTTGGCAATGGGGTTGCCATGGCAACCAGTCACTAATACCCGGCCTGGTTTCTCCCACGTACAGCGAAATGAAGCTTCTCGTTACATTTATTTATTTATTTTATTTTTTCGTTTTTTTTTTTCTTCAATTGCAATGGGATTTCTTTTCTTTTGTGCAGTTTATTGTATTTTCAGCGCTTCCAAGCAGGAAACGATATTAACCCGTCTGCCAACAGCCGGATCTATATCTCTGCTGGAGCAGGGGGTTAAAATCTTGACCCATGCTGTGATATGTTCACAATGCTTTTATGGCTATTGTGTGTGTGTGATCCACACAAAGTTGCGATCAAAACAGCTGAGGTTTTTTATACAGTTCACCATAAGGAGTCACTTTTTTTTTATAATTGGGAGTGACGACGGGGTGGGGTGGACAAGTGTAATGATGACCCTGACAGTGCGGACACTAAACACCCACAGCACAGGCGTTACTGCCAATGATTTATACATATATTAGGATGACCTGGGTATTATATCTTTAATATATGATGGAGCGTGTCATCTTTAGTGGAGACCCAGCGCCAGTGTCCCCGTGTCGCCCTGCAGATTAATCTCAGCTGTGTCCTTTTATTAATCTAGGACACATGAATAATGTACCATTGTAAGATGGGGTTTCCTAAACGTGACAGGTACACGGGAAAGAAGCGATCCACTATCGATAATTGGACGGATGGAGAATGATTGCATCTCTCTGAATCATTGACCTCCTGCGTGTTACTGAGAAGCAAAACTGACTTATTATGGTTGCTTGGCTATAATCATAAATGTCAGATTACTGTTTACATGTATCCAACCACGGGAAGAAATCAATACAGGCGAGAAGATATATAACGCGGCACTCTGTCATGCGCTATGCCTCCTGTTGTCGTGTGCGGGGATTCCGAGCCTTTGTTCTGTCATTTCTAGTGTTCTGGAATTAAAAAATAAAAATAATAACAACAAACAAACATGAAAAGGGCAAACGTCCCTTCCCATCAATCCCAAAATACCCCGCCGGCTCAGGGGAAAGGTGAAAATCTCAGTAAGGGGCAGATTTATTAACAATTTTATTACTAAAATAATGGCATTTTCAGACACTTTTCACATTATTTTAGTATCACCGGAATCCAACTATTGCAGTATTACTGGAATGTATTAAAAACTTTTTGAACCAGTTTTCATGAAAATATGCGCCAAGCCCTTTAAAACATATTTTAGTAGCCAGATCGCATTTCCCATATATACTGTATGGGAATCTGGCTGAATTTACAAAAAAAATATTAAAGGTATCCCGCAGTACACCCTGTGCTAATAAAGGTATACCTCAATACTCCACGTGATAATAAAGTTATACCTCAATACTCCATGTGATAATAAAGGTATACCTCAATACTCCATGGGATAATAAAGATATACCTCAATACTCCATGTGATAATAATGGTATACCTCAATACTCCAAGTGATAATAAAGGTATACCTCAATACTCCATGTGATAATAGAGGTATCCCGCAGTACACCCTGTGATAATAGAGGTATCCCGCAGTACACCCTGTGATAATAGAGGTATCCCATAGTACGCCCTGTGATAATAGAGGTATCCCGTAGTACGCCCTGTGATAATAGAGGTATCCCGTAGTACGCACTGTGATAATAGAGGTATACCGCAGTACACCCTGTGATAATAGAGGTATCCTGCAGTACGCCCTGTGATAATAGAGGTATCCCGCAGTACACCATGTGATACTAGAGGTATCCCGCAGTACGCCCTGTGATAATAGAGGTATCCTGCAGTAGGCCCTGCGATAATAGAGGTATCCCGCAGTACGCCCTGTGATAATAGAGGTATCCCGCAGTACACCATGTGATACTAGAGGTATCCCGCAGTACGCCCTGTGATAATAGAGGTATCCCGCAGTACGCCCTGTGATAATAAATGTATCCCACAGTACACCCTGTGATAATAGAGGTATCCCGCAGTACGCCCTGTGATAATAGAAGTATCCCGCAGTACACCCTGTGATAATAGAGGTATCCCGCAGTGCACCCTGTGATAATATAAGTATCCCGCAGTACGCCCTGTGATAATAGAGGTATCCCGCAGTACGCCCTGTGATAATAGAGGTATCCCGCAGTACACCCTGTGATAATAGAGGTATCCCGCAATACGCCCTGTGATAATAGAGGTATCCTGCAGTACGCCCTGTGATAATAGAGGTATCCCGCAGTACGCCCTGTGATAATAGAAGTATCCCGCAGTACGCCCTGTGATAATAGAGGTATCCCGCAGTATGCCCTGTGATAATAGAGGTATCCCGCAGTATGCCCTGTGATAATAGAGGTATCCCGCAGTACGCCCTGTGATAATAGAGGTATCCCGCAGTATACCCTGTGATAATAGAGGTATCCCGCAGTACACCCTGTGATAATAGAGGTATCCCGCTGTGCACCCTGTGATAATAGAAGTATACCGCAGTACGCACTGTGATAATAGAGGTATGCCGCAGTACACCTTGTGATAATAGAGGTATCCCATAGTACGCCCAGTGATAATTACACTGTCTTGAGATAGTGTAATAACAGGGCTCACTGCAATATGCCTACTGTACCCTCCCCCACCCCCCTCAGGAATGTAGGCAAGGCTCCTGCATCACACTCACCCCCTCTCCCAGTGGCGTAACTAGATACATGTGGGTCCCATAGCAAAAGTTTTTAGGGCCTCTATTCATCAGCTAATGCAAAAAAATGTATATAGCACATGCTACTTTGACAGGCAAAGTGGGCCCCTCTCAGCTCTGGGCCCCATAGCAGCTGCACCCCTGCACCTATGGTAGTGACGCCCTTGCCCTCACCCCTTTGCTTACAGGGCCGAGGATGCAATTTATGTAAAATTGCAGCATTGTAGCCCTGCCCCTACTGTACAATGGTGGTAATGTTTGCATGGCGGAGGGCGGAGCTGATGTCCTACAATCGCGTCTCCAGACGGCCGGAGGCAGGCATTCCCAGGGACAGAACTTTCTTGCAAGGTCTGTCCCTGCATGCGATAATTGGTACATCCATGCAATGTAATCAATTATATACTAGTAAAAAGCTCATAACAATTACGGCTCAGTCACTATCTGCTCCTACCTCCAATGAAGTTTGAATTTACCGTATCATTTTTGTTTCACTTTCTGTTAATGAGTCATTTGGTCTGTCGAGAGGCCTCTAGTGGTCACTGGTGGTACTTCACAATGCTTGCGTGATCTGGGAGATTGGACAGAGCGCCATTATGCCGGCAATGTCAGGAAATACTGTACCGTTGACCTTTGTGCCTCCAGTGTTCCAAGGATGCCAGATATTCTGTGCTCTGTACACTTTCCCCATACATACATATTGGACTCATGTCTCACATTCCTATCAGGCTTTGGTATTGTGGTGAGTCCAGGGCGCGAGGAGCTTGTCACAATGAATCATTCTAGGGAACATCGGAGATGAGGAACTACTGCTTATATCCAGGAAATCCCAGTGTCTTACTGCATCCAGTCTCATTGTGGGGAATTAATTAGCGCTGTCAAATCTTTAGCAAGATGCATGATGTCACTTGTGTCCCATGAGGCTGTAAAATAATGGCTTTGTGCTTGAAAATATTGTATTTGCTTCTAGATAGTTGGAGGGAAAAAAAGATATATGGCACATTTTCCAGTAAATTTACCACAGGTTGTTTTAATGTTCTGTCCCAAACTTGGTCCTTAAAGGACACTAGCAATTCAGGTTTTAGTGATAGCAAGGCTTCAGCACAGATGGTTAAATCACTCCTCACTCTCCTCCTGGCACACTTCCTCTCTCTCTCTCTCTCTCTCTCCCTGATATTGCCTCTCTCCCTTACACTGTCTCTCTCTCCCTCACGCTGTCTCTCCATCTCTCTTCCTGACATTGTCTCTCTCTCTTTTGTTCATAGTCTCTTTCTCCCTGACACTGACTCTCTCTGTCTCTCTGACACTGTCTTTATCTCTCCCTGACACGGTCTCTCTCTGTCTCTCTGACACTGTCTTTATCTCTGCCTGACGCTGTCTCTCTCTTCCTGACAATGTCTTTCTCTCTCTCTCCCTGATGCTATCTCTCCTCTCTCCCTGACACACATTCTCTCTCTCCCTGACACTCTCCCCTTCTCTCTCCCTGACACACACTCTCTCTCTCCCTGACACTGCCTCTCTCATCATGATACTGTCTCTCTATCTCTCTCCCTGACCAGGTTTTGCAATGGGGCCCACAAATTATAGTTGCGGTCCTAGTTGCTCCCTCTATCCCATGGGTCTTCAAATTGTGGCCCTCCAGATGTAGTGGAACTACATGTCCCAGCATGCCCTGACAGTTTTGGGTATGCTCTTATAGGAAAAAATGTGGCAATGCATGTTGGAACATGTAGTTTCACAACATCTGGAGGGCCACAGTTTGAAGACCCATGCGAGTCTGTCCGGTGCCACATTTTCTAGGTGCAGACAATTTGTACCACACAAAATTGCTAAAATTTAGCACTTCCCTATTCTTCAGTTCCCACCATCTTTGGGCAGTGAAATGAATGTGTCCGCTTACTACACATTTCACCCCAACAGTGTGTCATTGCAAGGCTGAAATCGGTGTGCACTATTTGGTTGCCAAATGTACAGTATAATTTGAGGCGATCGTTAACAAAAAGTGTGTTAAGGGGTGTACACACGGAGAACTTTTAACAGGAGATTTTAACTATCTAGGTTAGCCAAAATCTCCCTATTTTTCTCCTGTTTAGTAAATATTGTCTAGCAGAAATTGCTTAGCATAGACTGACTGTGCAGGCAAGGCAATTTTGACTAGATCATAGACTCCGGTGCATCTAGCCAAAATCTCTCCCAATATTGCTCAGTCAAAATTGCTTAGTCAAAATTGTCCATAAGCCAAAATCTCCCCAGGTGTACATCCCTTTAGGTATATTTTATTAGATAATGTATCCAGCAAACAGATACAGATCCACTGTGGTCTATTTACTGAGCACAATGAAAGTCATAAAGCAGCCATTGTTATCACCTCATATTGATAAATACATCCCACAGGGTCTACCACAGGCATGGGAAAAACTGTGGCCCTCCAGCTGTTGTAAAACTACACATCCCAGCATGCCTTGCCATAGTTTTAGTATTCCCTAATAGCAAAACTGTGGCAAAGCATGATGGGACTTGTAGTTTCACTACAGCTGGAGGGCCATAGTTTGGCCATGGTATACCAGCAGGGCCGGACTGGCCATCTGGCACTTCTGACAAATGCCAGAAGGGCCGATGGCCTGGTGGGCTGAATGTGTGCTCTGCAAATGGCCACCAGTCTCCGGCTGGTCTGCAAAAACATGGCTGCCGGCCTCCTGCACTGAGGACATTTGTAGTGCAGGAGGCCGCTACAGAGAGGCATTGTGGGCCAGATGCAGTGGTGTCACTAGCCCCCCGCTAGTGCGGCTTTCAATGGGGGTGACACCATGTCCGCACCTCCTGCGTGTATCCAGACCGCATAATGATTGCATCCGTCAGCGGCTGCCGCAGCTTCCTCCCTAGACATTTATGGGGCGTGTGAGTGACAGCTCCAGTACTCCTCCGATCTCTTCTGCAGGACGGGCAGCAGTGTGTGTGGAGACTCGGTGTAGGAATAGCATGTGCACCTTGTCAGGAGTAAGTGCGGGTCCCCAGCTTCTTCTAGGACCACCAGCACAGGCTGCATAAGAGGGATCCCGGGAACCGTAGGAACGCACTGGAGGTATCTGCAGTCAGAGTGCCAGGTAATAGCCACTACACCCCCATCACAGCCTGACTCTATCAATTCCCCACCTACTACAGCATTTACTCTAACCAAACCAACCAGCCTGTGGTGTCCTGCGATTATTATTATTATACAGGGGGAGCAACCTGTTGTGTCCTGTTATTATACAGGGGGAGCAGCCTGTGGGGTCCAGATTGTGTCATATTCTGTCATGGGCTTAAGGGTATGTTCCATAACATCTAATACCTCCTTTTTCTGATGCCACGCCTCCTTTCCATAAGACCACGCCCCCTTTTTGCCACCTAAAGGTCCCGCCTACTGCAGGTGGGCTCTAAATGCCAGGGCCGATTTCTGGTCCCAGTCCGGCCCTGTATACCAGGTTGATACTAAAGATATCCTAGGCAGTTCCCCCACTGGCACTGGCTCATACTGCTCCTGGCAGATCTACATATTAGGAGGTGGATAGGTTTTACAGTGTTCCAGGTCATGTGGTTCATTTATAATGAGGGAGAGAAAGCTTCAATGTCAGGGAGAGATGGATGAGACAGATGGTAACTCGCTGTGTTCTCAGCAGATGTTTTCATGCGGTCCCAAATGTCTTAGATTGTCCTGGGAAGGAATCCCCAGAGCACAGACAGTGTACGCCACCTCAGCTTCAGGAACAGTGACATTGGCTATCTCTGTGCTATTGCAGGCTGTGGGAACAGCGGCTGGGAGAGAAGCAGGAATATGGGGAAAGATGGGAGTTCTATTTCAGATGGGATGTTGCTATGGGCAACCAATCAGGTACTATCTATTATCTTCTAGAAGGTGCTTACTAAATAAGAAGTAGATTCTGATTGGTTGCCCATAGAAGCATCCCATGTGAAATAGAATTCCCATCCCGCAATGGGGCCTATTTACTAAGCTTTGGAGAGAGATAAAGGGGGTCATTGTGGTTCTCCTTGCGAGTCCACCAAACCCCGCCTTGTGAATGGTGGCCTGGCCGCCTCCCCTCGCAGCGAGTGTTCGCATGCAGGGCCTTTGAAGGAATGTTTTACATAAACATCCGTCCGCAGCCTGTGGGTGAACACCCACATTATTCGATGGTCACCAACCATCGAATGATGTGGAACGTGCTCGCATATCTAGGTGACTCTCAGGTCACTTAGATTTGCGTGCACCCTTGGGAGGTAGTGGGCGGGCAGCTGACATCCGGTGATGTCAGCTGTCCGCCCCCGGCACCGACGTCACAGGCCGATTACCATGGGAACGCCCATGAAATGCTGGGTGTTCCCATGGGCGCGACTATCCGCCGCCACGCCCCCCAGTCGCAGCCTTGGTTGCTTGCACCCGGTGAACATTCTGTTCGCCATGGCCGCACACACCCAGCATATGCACTTGCGCAGAAATTACCCTGCACATACGCCCACCATCGGTCCCCGTGTGAATGTTCTCATCTGTGCGAACGGACCAGAATCACCCCCAAAGTGGAGACACAAAATACTAGCTCAGCAGCTTCTAACTGTCAGTTTTCAAACACAGGGCAAGATGTACTAAGGGGGAGATTCTCTAAACTAAAAATGCGGTAAAACCCCCGTTATCTGGGTATTACCGCATTTTGGGATGCTCTAACCGGCGGGGGGCATCACCAGAAAAATGGGCTTCTAGCGCGGCCCCGCACCGACCCACCACCACCCCGCACCAACACACCCCCCCCACCTGTGTGTGGAGAGCCAGCCTCCCCCGCCGCAGCAGCAGCTCCAGGCCGGAACGACGCAAGAGCTGTCTTTTGTGATAATTATCGCATATGTTAGAGCATATGCAATAATCATGTGGGCGGTGGTAAGGGGGCACGGATGTAAGAGCATCACCCCCTAAGCCTGGGTAAAATGGGGAGTGAAAAACCATCAACCATTCAGCTTCTACCTGTCAAACAGCCTGTCATGTGGCAGTTAAGAGCTGATTGGCTTCTACTTTCACTCTCTCGCGCGCGCTTTCTCTGAGGCTTACTACATAAACCCCACAGCCTGTATAATGACAGTTAGGAGCTGATTCACAGTTACTTTATATCTCTCCACTTTTCTCTCTCCAAGGCGTGAATATTGACATAGTGCTAAAGAACACTTGCGCGTCAGCGATGAATGAGTTAATTTGCAGTTCTTAGCAGACAAACAAAACTTCCCGTTACTGTAACGGCGCTTCTGTCTGTCCTGGCCCGTCAGCCGCTGACCTTCTGCACACGTCAGGAGAAGCCGCACAAACTCTCCAGCACATCTTTATCTGTGTCGGCAGCCTGTGATGGGCGGCCAGGGAGCCGCAGACAGCCTGATAAATTACCCCCTCGCTGCCCAGCACTTGGAAGCTGACTACAAACATTTTAAGTGGATTTCATGCTGAAAACTCACTTTGTTGTCAGTATCCGGCAGGAACGCTTTGTAAGAAGACCCATGGCCGCACGATGTAACCGCGAGGCGTGCGGAGATAGGCATCATGCCCCTGGCACGTGCGCACCTCTGTTCACGACATGATTGTTCATTCATTATCGTATTTGGTATGCTGCTGGAGAGTATATTTAATAATTCATATCACTCACTGGCCCATGGAGCTTGCAATCTATATTCCCTACCTAATTTTGTCGGACCCGGGTTGCTACATATAAGGAGGCGGCAGCATCACCTCCGAACGCATGGAATGGGATGTTGCTATAAGGAACCAATCAGATTGTATCTATTATCTTCTAGAAGGTGCTAAATAAATAAGTAGATTCTGATTGGTTGCCAATAGCAACATCCCATGTTAAGTAGATCCTGTCCTGTAAATAACCCCCTTTGTACGCATGGACCACCGCACCGTGCAATGTCTTATTGTGATGTAATTCTCAGGGTCTGTTTGAATCTGTGTGTATTGACAACCGCACAGTACCACTTCATTAGATAGATATAATTCTTGGGATGTGTTCTTATTCTGTATGTATGCATACCTCCCAACAGTCCCGATTTCAGCAGGACAGTCCCGATTATCAGGGCCTGTCCCGCTGTCCCTCCCGCGGCCAGTAGTGACCCGCGGTGAGGGGGGGCTGTTGGGAGTCCCCCCTGTCAGCTTTCTAAGCAGCGGGGAATAAACGCTCACAGCGTCTATTCCCGCAGCCAGGGGGCTGGGGGCATGGCTAGAGGCTCACCCCCCCCCCCCCCCCCAGAATTTTCGGGGCGCCGTAGGCGCGCAGCAGCTTTGTCCCGGCTCCTGGACATGAAAAGTTGGGAGGTATGTGTATAGAAAGATGCACAGTGCCACTTCTTATTCTGGGAGTAATTCTCAGTATGTGCTCATTTTCTGTACATAGGGAAACTGCACAGTAACACTTCTTATACTGGGAGCAATCCTCAGTATCTGCTCCTATTCTGTACGTATGGGAAACTGCACAGTAACACTTCTTATACTGGGAGCAATTCTCACTATCTGCTACTATTATGTACGTATGGGAAACTGCACAGTAACACTTCTTATACTGGGGTTAATTCTCACTATCTGCTATTATTATGTACGTATGGGAAACTGCACAGTACCACTGCTTATACTGGGAGCAATTCTCACTATCTGCTACTATTATGTACTTATGGGAAACTGCACAGTACCACTTCTTATACTGGGAGTAATTCTCACTATCTGCTCCTATTCTGTACGTATGGGAAACTGCACAGTAACACTTCTTATACTGGGAGCAATTCTCACTATCTGCTACTATTATGTACGTATGGGAAACTGCACAGTAACACTTCTTATACTGGGGGTAATTCTCACTATCTGCTATTATTATGTACGTATGGGAAACTGCACAGTGCCACTTCTTATACTGGGAGCAATCCTCAGTATCTGCTCCTATTCTGTACGCATGGACTTGCTTTTCAGTACTGCTGTAGATATCCTCGCAGCGCAGGGCTGACACCCCAGGAACGGAAGCTAAGGGGTTAATGCAATACTGCTTCCACATATGCTGTGTGTGTTCTGCACAGCGGGACCGCGCGGCGGGAGAGACATGATTCAAGATGCCTTCGGCCCTGTGAAGAATGGCAAAATATTCCCGGTTATGACACACAATACAAAAGATTCCAGGATTTACCTCACATTAATCCTTTAATGTACTGTAACCCACAAAAAAGCAGAATGAATTCAGCTTTAATCCGACCGCTGCAAGTGCAGAGCCGTCAGCATTTGTAGAGCGACCGGGGACTATTTCAGGGGAGGGGGGAGCGGGACTTTATCTGAATCCCAATGTTTTACTTATTTAGAATGCTAGAAGGCATGGTCAGGAGTTCTATTAACCCTTTGAGTGCCGAGTGAATTTGTCGGAATAGGTGTGAAATTGCCAAGCAAACATTGTTATTCATCTTAATGTTTACCTTATATAGGAAACATTATAACATTATATCACGTGGTGGGCCACGTGAACATCCCCAAAAACCGCGACGTTCCCGTGGTAAACGGGAAGGTATTGGGAGGTATGCTTAAGTAAAGCTGTGCACACACGGGCAAAAATCGCTGGCAATATTGCCAGCAATTGGAATGTGTAAATCGTCAAGGTGCGTGCTCCCGTTTTTAGCCCCCTAATGGCCGCTGGTCGGAGGAGCATGCTTCTCCTGCCTCTTCTCCCAGCAGTGTGTCATTTTCGGGACACTGAGCATTATGATTGCTGAGCAATATATTGCTAGCGATCATATTGCTCCGTGTGTACCCACCATTAGATTTGCAACAAGGTAACAGGTATGCCTCTATAAATCGGTTAAATAAAGTTGTCTGAGTAATAACCCCCTGTAACCTGACCACAGTCACTGCAGGATGAGATATTAGGAGACTATAATACAGGAACAGTATAACGCAGTAAAGTTGCTTTGATTGTATTTATACGTGAAAGGTTTCCAAACCCTTTGCTCTAATTCTCAGTAATTCACAGCAGGCTATCGCTGACCGTTCCCATTACGAGGAATCTTCCCACAAGGATTTATTCTGGGGTTATGTCGCATCTCCCTCTGTAAGGGAAAAAAAGGATCTTCCAGAAGGAAGGATTCTACCTTACATGGTTTGAGAACAAGATCTCCTGTCTGTGAGGGGTCTGGGTCATAGGGTCCACTGAGCTCAACATGGCTAAGTTCAGCAGAGTTGGAAGGTGGACACAAGCATACGGTCGACAGTCAAACGGTCAACATGTTTTTCACTTTTTTTGGGCCCGAATTTCGACGTCGGTTGACATGGACGCCGTATCGGTGTACCGCATCTCCTTGCATGACTCCGTACCTCCCAACTGTCCTGCTAAACGCGGGAACGTCCTGGTTTTTGTGACATTCCCGCATCCCTCCGGCAGTGGGGGGGGGGGGTGGGGGGCAGATGGGTGTAAACCCCCCCCCCCCCCAATCTGGCAGAATAGACGCTGTGCATAGCATCTATTCAGTGGCGAAGTGTCCGAAAACGGGGGTGCGGCCTAGTTTGCATAAGCCACACCCTCATTTGCATATGCCACGCCCCTTTCCGCGAGTGTCCCTATTCTTCAATTGAAAAGGTTGGGAGGTATGTGACTCGCTGCGCTTGGCACTCTATTATATTCTCCCTCCACGCCCTAGTGGATGGTAGGACTTGAAATACCGCCTGTCGGCACATGTCGGCTAAAAAAAAAAAAAAAACATGAAAAAGTCATGTCGACGTTTTGACTGTTGACCTTCCCATTGTTGACCTAATGCTTGTGTCTACCTTCCAACAGTGTCGACCTTAGCCATGTCAACCTATTTCATGTGTTGACCATACTTGCCTACTCTCTGGCTGTCAGGCAGGGGGTGTGGGCGGAGCCACATTACAGGAGTGTGGTCAGAGCGAACGCTTGGGGGCGTGGTCAGAGCAAACATGTCATTTTAGCCACGGCTCCCCCCCCCCCCCCTGCTGTGCAATGCCGTTATTTCAGGCATTGCACTGCGGTGGGTTGGGCTAAAATGGCGTGATCACGTCATTTCACCTATGGCCACCGCGATCATAGCATCTTCTGATATGTTGGAAATGCAGACCGTTCGATCATCACTCCATTGGCAAATTCTCTAATTAGCGATCTGTGCTGAATTAGGCCCCGTCGTGTTTGAGAAATGACCGTTACTGGTACTTTATCTGCATCCACTTACACTCTCTCCAGGCTGAGTACCTACTCGTAGTCCACATTGCACTGGTGCTATCTCCGGCTCTCACTGTTGTTTATGGAGGGGGCACTGACAGATTGGAGGGTGTAAGATAAGCCTTTATCTGCCCCTGGAGCTGGGGTGACTGTGTACATGCCAGCGCACTGATTACTTATCTCTCGCCAAAGTAGGGTCATCCTCCGGCCTTTCTGTGGGGCACTCCTTATATGGGCCGCTGGTGTAATGGCTGCTTCCCAGAGCAAAACAGATGTCTCCCACTCTAGAGATAACATATCTGCTTTATTGGTATGGGAGAACCTGGCACTTAAGGTCCCCCAACGGCAGGGAACCGGAATCTGAAATCATATATCTACCGTACTTTCAGACTTTATTGTGTGATTTCTATACACACCAAAACCCCCCCCCCCTCCCCCAACACAAACACCCCAACCAAAAACCCTGTTGGGGGTTGATTCTGTCCATCATTTTCTAGGATACAATAAGTAGTGTACACGTGGTACACTTATTGCTGGCAATATGGTCGCTGAGCGACCATATTGCCAGCGATTGGAGTGTGCTGCAGCGATAAATCGACGGGTGCGCGAAATGATAGACAGAACCGGATTTGGTTACTACGGGCAACATCACCTTTTTTCATTTTTTAGAAGTCTTAAGGGGCCTACACACATAGAGTTTTTACTGAGCGATCTGATTGATGCTAGATCGCACAGCAAGAACGCAAGGGACTTGTTGTTAAGCTGCAGAGGGGAGGGGGTGGGGGTGAAATTTGGACACTTAGAAATTAAGGAACAGATGGAGCAGCTATCATCAGAGTGTCCGTTGCCGTCTGTCGAATGGGGCACGCGCACGCCAAAATGCTTGTGCGCCCCATTCTGGTGTGAGACGCTCGTGTGTCCACGGACTCCGGATCGCCATCCGCCAGATACCTGCGAATTGTGCATCAGTGGCAGCACAGAGAATGGCCCCATCTAAATGGGGTTATGCTCATGCTTGCCTACCTGGCCCTCTCCATGAGGGAGAAAATGCTCTGTTCCTGGGCTTCCCTGGTAATGTATGATTGCCATCACTTGTGGGGAGCTAGGCAATTGAAAGGAAACATTACCAGGGAAGTCCAGGAACAGAGCATTTTCTCCCTCATGGAGAGGGTCAGGTAGGCAAGTATGGTTATGCTGCGTGCGTGTCTGGTTAAGGATGCAGGAAGTTATATTTTGGGGTGTGGGCAGGGGGAAATAAATGTACAGTACTTACCGGACCCCTGTTGGGATTCCCTCCATCAGTATTCCAGCTGACCCTCTACTTCAGGGGGATAATGCTCTGTTCCTGGACTTCCCTGGTAATGTATGATTGCCAGCACCTGTGGTGAAACACCTTTCTTATCTATTACCTAGCTCCCCACAGGTGCTGGCAATCATACATTACCAGGGAAGCCCAGGAACAGAGCATTTTCTCCCTGAAGGAGATGGTCAGGAAGGCAACCCTGATCTATATATATATATATATATATATATATATATATATATATATATATATAGAAGATCTACCTACACCTCACCTATATGAGCAGAATTACCTCCACTGACCACAAGAGGCCACTCTACAGACCAAATGACTCTCTTGTGTGTTAAAGATTAGGTACTCTTTACCTAGAACGGCGCCCGCGATCAGAATCGCGGGCGTCGGGGGTAAAAAATCGCGGGCATCGCGGGTAAATCGCGGGTACATCAAAATCGTGTACCCGCGATCACCGCGATTTTCCCATAGGGAACAATGTTAAAAAGCCTAATTGATCGCGATTTTAATGTTAAATGCCTCAATGCCCGCGATTTTCCCATAGGAATCAATGTTAAATGGGCTACAGAGCCCAAATAGACCCAATTAACCCTTAAATGTCACCCCAATTTTTTTACGCCACCCCACGATCCACGCCAACCCGAAGCGTGGCGAGCGCAGCGAGCCCGCGAGGGGCGGCGGTACGCGTCCTCCGACCTTTTCATGCCCTACTATCCACGTCGGCGTGGAGTTGAGAATAGAATAGTGTGGCGAGCGCAGCGAGCCACCGAGCCCGAAGCGTGGCGAGCGCAGCGAGCCCCGCGAGGGGACGCGGATACCTTCACAGGTAAACGCGTCCCTTCGCGGGCTTCACAGGTGTCGGCGTCGCCACGGACACCTGTGAAGTCCGCGAGGGGACGCGTATAACTGTGAAGGTATCCGCGTCCCCTCGCGGGGCTCGCTGCGCTCGCCACGCTTCGGGCTCGGTGGCTCGCTGCGCTCGCCACACTATTCTATTCTCAACTCCACGCCGACGTGGATAGTAGGGCATGAAAAGGTCGGAGGACGCGTACCGCCGCCCCTCGCGGGCTCGCTGCGCTCGCCACGCTTCGGGTTGGCGTGGATCGTGGGGTGGCGTCAAAAAATTGGGGTGACATTTAAGGGTTAATTGAGCCTATTTGGGCTCTGTAGCCCATTTAACATTGATTCCTATGGTAAAATCGCGGGCATTGAGGCATTGAATGCAAAATCGCGGTCAATCTGACTTTTTAACATTGTTCCCTATGGGAAAATCGCGGTGATCGCGGGCATCGCGTCGCGGCCGTTTATGTACTGCCCGCGATCCCGCGATCACCCCGATGGGCGCCGTTCTAGGTAAAGAGTACCAAAGATTATAACAGAAAGTGAAAGCAATTTTTGCATGGACACTGATCTGTTTCATACTTGCTGTATACGGAGAGGGAGCTGTGAAAACAGAGATTGGAGGTAGGATCAGATAGGGACTGGGGGTGGAATAGAGAGATTGTGGGCTAAAACTGTCACAGCTCAAAGTGAAAGTACATTGCCCTGACTCCTAGCTACTTCCTGTGCATACTATACAAAGGATTCCTGTGATTAGACAAATTGGATCTACGGTATATGACTTTTCTAAATGATTGCATTCTACATTGCTTTTCCATTACAATCAGCTCTGCTGACATCAGTTCTGAATAGTCCAATACTAATTGGTTACAGGTTGTTCTTGGCATGGAAAGGTTCTGAAAGTCTGATTGGCTATAAGCTGTTCCCAATCCTGTTCATCAGGACAGAGCATCCCCCACTCAGAAATCAGGCCGATGGCAGGTGCAGTTTGGAAGCAGGCTTCCTTTATTTAATAATTCAATTCTTTTGTTTTACAAACCGCTGTTGTAATACTGTATACGAGCAATCAAGCGTGTTGCTTATCTGTAAATTAATTTGTTAATAACATCTTGCGATATAACATATTCCTGTTTAAGACGCAATCCATGCTGTGTTTAATTATTTTCAGCACGATTAAAAATCCACCGCTGAATAGCTGTTATGAGCTCCGCCATTAAATTGCGCCTTTTTAAAATGAAAACGAATGAAGTGGAGCACAAACAAGACAAATGATTTCAGCACGGTGTAAAACTAGAAGCGTGACATATTACAAGTGTGTACAAAATACTCGGACCCTCTGTTGTTTTGTGTTGTTGCATATTACCCCCTTTAAGTGCCAACGTCTGTGAGCAAGGTGCAAAAATATCCGCTAAAAACGGCAGCTCACATTTGTTATATAAATTCAAATAAAAAATGTTGTGTAAACAAAGGGACATTTCATATATAAGGTAACATGACTGGTCACTATGATGAATAAAAATGTTTGCTTGGCAATTTTCACATGTAATTAATGGGTTAATCACCACTTAGTTGTTTACCATAAATGTAGCGCTCTCTTTGCCAGTCTAGCATTCCTGCTTTGTTACTTTACAATATTAAATAGAACACATAGGGATGACCAACGGTGGGGATGATGACTGCAGACTTGCCCACCTGACCCTCTCCATGCGGGAGAAAATGCTCTGTTCCTGGACTTCCCTGGTAATGTATTATTGCCGTCACCTGTGGTGAAACACCTTTCTTATCAATGACCTAGCTCCCCACAGGTGATGGCAATCATACATTACCAGGGAAGCCCAGGAACAGAGCATTGTCTCCCTGAAGGAGAGGGTCCGGTAGGCAAGTAAGGCAACACTTGGGGCCTTATTTTGGTTCATTCTTTCTGTCAAAATCCTTCTTAGATGGACAAAACAATATGCACTGCAGGGGGGGCAGATGTAACATGTGCAGAGAGAATTAGATTTGGGTGAGTAATTTTGTTTCTGTGCAGGGTAAATACTGACTGCTTTATTTTTACACTGCAATATAGATCTCACTTTGAAGTAAAACCCCACCCAAATCTAATTATCTCTGCACATGTTACATCTGCCCCACCTGCAGTGCACATGGTTTTGCCCATCTAAGAAGGATTTTGTCAGAAAGAATGAACCAAAATAAGGCCCATTGTTGTGGAATATGTTGCAGTACAAAAGCCCACTTTACAAGGCACCACCATCCTTTTATTATCATTATTATTATTTACAGTTTCTTATATAGCGCAGCATATTCCATTGCGCTTTAGTAGTTATACTGTAAGTTACCCAAATATCCAGCAATCTCGTATTTCTTATTGTTTTGGCATCGATTCCCTGAGAACACTCCACTAATATCCCTGATTGCAGATATATTGTTATTTGTACCGAGAACACTGGCTTTTGTTGTCTCGCACTGACATTTGCAACAATATTTCATTGGGAAATCAAATAATGTGTCGCTCCCGGCAGTGAATGAGACACGGGAGCATCCGGAGACATTGTGGTCATTTTGCATGAGAAGTAGCTGAGTATGGTAGTTACACAGAGACTGTTGGTGATGGCGGAAAGAGGGGAAGCTGAGACAATAGGGGATGGGGCTCAGGGCTAGTCTCCAGGAACTTATCTGATTGGCTAGAGCAGGTGGGGGAGAATAAAGATGAGCACTAAGATATTAACCCTTGGAGGTTTCATTCCCGGCGATGTAACACCAGACATCACCGCAGTGTGTGGCTGCACACATTGGGCCTGATTCAGCAAAGGCCTCGGTTATTCGCTGCTCTGCACATGAGCGCGACTCTTTAACCCGCAGTCGCATTATGGAAAATGTGTACACGCTAGATGATATGCACTATACAGATGTGATAATAGTGTATGGTAAAGTGATATGTGTGTGACGGCCCCATGGTGTTTGGTACCCTCCCAGATTGATGATAGGCATTTGATTGAGCCTTTCTGGTGTGGGAGGAGTTCATACTTTGCTGTTACTGTTTATCATTACAGTTATTGCTGTAAGTAGCAGGAGCTGCTGTAGTCATTGTTGGCTAGTTATCACCAGGCAATACTCTGTAAGAACCACTCTGTGAAGGGGTTGTCTGGGGCTAAGAATCACTATATCATGGGGTTGACCAGGGCTAAGAACCTTTCCATCATGGGGCTGACTGGGGCTAAGAACAACTCTCTCATGTGGTTGACCAGGGCTAAGAACCGCTCTATCATGGGGCTGACCAGTACTAAGAACTACTCCCTCATGGGGCTCACCAGGCTAGAGACCACTCCATTGTGGGACTGATGGGGCTAAGAACCGCTCCTTCATGTTGCTCACCAGGCTAAGAACCTTTCCATCATGGGGCTAACTGGGGCTAAGAACAACTCCCTCATGTGGTTGACCAGGGCTAAGGAGAGCTCCCTCATGGGGCTGACCAGGCTAAGTACTACTCCCTCATAGGGCTCACCGGGCTAGAGACCACTCCATTGTGGGACTGGTGAGGCTAAGAACCATTCTGTCATGGGGCTTACCAGGGCTAAGAACCACTACATCATGGGCCGATCAGGGCTAATGACCACTCTGTTATAGAGCTAACTTGGGCTTAAAACCAGCTCATTATGGGGATGACTGGGGCCAAGGACCCCTGCATCGTGGGGCTAAATGAGGCTAAGAACTACTCCATAATGGGGCTCAATGGTCCTAAGACCCAATCCATCAAGGGACTGACCGAGACTAGGAACCATACCGCCATGGAGCTGACCAGCGATAAGTACCACTCCATCATGGTGGTGACGAGGCTAAAAACCACTCCACCATGGGGCTGACCGGAGCTAAGAACTTGTCCATCGTGGGGCTATGGTTAAGAATTTATGTTCTGCTTTGTGCCATGGGGACTAGGAGTTAAATCCGTTCATGGCTGGTAGAGCAGCTACCTCTCAGGTAATGTCATCTCTTAGTGCTTCCAGCTGCAGCTTAACACGTCCCATTTGTATTATTTATGATACACAAGAACATGACAGTTATTTTGTGTCTTTTCAAAGTCTCTAGTGTATCAACCTGCCCCATTACTGTGCCCTCTTCAGCATTACCACAATGCAGTGATTACCACAATATGTGTCATTACCACAATGCAGTGATTACCATAATATGTGTCATTACCACAATGCAGTGATCAGGTGCATTGTCTGGCTAACAAGCCCTTTCACGTGTGCATTAAAACATGTTCTTTGGAAATCTGCGCATTCTACGGCATTGGCACGGTGTGGCTATGGCTGGCACACCTTCCGCTATTAGGATATGAGCAGAATTTGGGGAGCAAGAGAGTGAAGTAAAATTAAGGCGGGGGGGGGGGGGGTTGGGGGGTTCTGATGATCCAACACATGAAGGCAGAATGCAGTTGCGGATATTTATATGATTCCCATTAGGTGATACAGGAGCAGAGGTCCAGCTGAGCGGTACGGTCAATGCCTCGGCCATTAAAGAGGGCGCGGCGACACTGAGCATGTGACACAATCGCGATATGCATGCATGAGGGCACCGATGTGATTCCGCTCACAATGGGGTGTTCATGAACAAGACGCACCGGCATTTAATGGTGGTTTTCGGGGTGTTGACCTGCTTGCGGCTGCAAGCTCGTACACTCAAAAACATGGTGTCTGTGCCGCTACTGCCTAGTTTGTGTAGACCTACCCAAAGTGCCTCATTTTTTGCATATAGAGGGCATTTCAGACCTGTATGTTCAGGACCGATTCAGGCGCCTGGGTAGGGATGGCCATCAACCATCAATGATTCGAAATCATCAATGGTTCATGGCCGATGTCAAATACTTTTGCCATAGATGGGGGAGAACCAGATGGTTTCCCTCCATCGATGGAACAGCAAAACGATGTTTGCTGTTTTTTTTTTTCAAAGTGCCGGGACACAGAGCATAGCTCCGCCCCCAACACCCGCTAAGCACCGCCCCCGTGTTTTGATTGACCCATAGGCCAATCAATCAAACACAATGTCTGACCATCGATATGTTAAAATATTCATAGTTAATAGTTTAGCACTATCGATGGCAATTGCAACGATGGCCATCCCTAAGCCTGTGGCAGGGGGATGATGTCACATGATGTCAGTGTCCGCCCCAAAGTCAGAAGTCTACGTCCATCTGAAAAGCGAGTCCAGCTGCTGCGTGTGCAAGAGCCAGGATGAAAAATCCTTTGATGGTAGGTAACCATTGAAGGATTTTTCCTCTGTGCAGGCGATTGCGAGCCGATGTGTAAGCATACATATTCGCTCACAGCATAGCGGGGGGGATTCAAGCAGCAATGGGGGGGCTTGTGTTCAGCCGGGCGATTAAACACAGCCTCCGTCGCAGCTGCGCATATACGCAGGCGCGCCCGGATTATAATCACTCAACTGGGAAAAATGTCAGGTTCATGCCTGACTCCGAATCAGGACTTAAATGCATAACGCATAAGATTTGAGGTTCTAAAAACCATGTTTAATGTTCTGGCAGCCATTGTATTGCAACTACTTGGTCATGATTTAATACCAGGAGTGACAGCTTACTAACTGTGTAGATCTTCAGGTGCCACCCTCGCCCTGCCAATAAACTCCTTTGTGTAAACACTTTTACACCATAAAGTATCACAGAGATTTCTTTGCAGACCTCTGATGTAAACTGGGCTATAAAACTTCATTTAAAATCACTGGCGCTGCCGCTTACGTCCATAAATTCCAATAAATACATTTTTAGAATCGTCAGTAGAGAACAGCGGCATAACCAAGTACAAGAGGCACTCGGCGCCTCGTGCCTCAGTCGTGTCACCGGTTACTAATGAATTGATAGGCTGCAATCCTGTTTGTATACTTCAGCTTCATTGAATCAACACCTATTGCCAACTGGTAATGAAAATTTACTGTTCCGCAAATAACTTTATTGCCATCCAACACCTGGAAGCGAGAGGCAATCCTCATCCATTTGCCATGCCGTAGACACTGTGAATTCGCACAAATTGCCAGCTCTGCAGATTACTTTGTTTCTAATTCAGTTTATGATGCATACTGTAGTTTTTCATTGTATTACATGTGTTTGCAGACACGTCATTTGCAAAAGGGCAACATCTGTTGACTCTATTCTGACTTCTCTTCAAACCGAAAATAAAATATCAAACAGGAGATTCGGATTTTCTTGGTGGCTTTGTAATCAAAGGAAAATCGTATAAAAATACTTGACATCTGTCCCAGAATGCAAAGCAGATTTTTAGATTGTTCTGTCCCAATGATAATAAATGTATTACAACAATTCACTCATGAATGGCAACTTTTGTTCTCTTTCCTGGCTGGCGAATCAGAACTTTCCCACGAATACTGGAGAATAAAACTTTGACGAACGTTACACGGCTACCCGGCTTACATGAATACCTGGCAGTAGTAATAAACGTTGGCTAGCCAATCTCTGTAATTGTGCGTATGCATGGGTCGGGACGTAGAAATTGTTTGACCAAAATCGGGATTTCAGGTGCAGTCCGTATAAAAATAATTTCAGGATCAGACCCTTTCTTACCATGGAGGACACAAAGACCCTCATCCAATCAGTGGTCATCTCTTGGCCGGCCTACTTGATTCCAGCTTCTCCTTGGCCGGCCTACTTGATTCCAGCTTCTCCTTGGCCGGTCTACTGTACTTGATTCCAGCTTCTCCTTAGCACACTACATCCTAAGTGCTTCTGGATTCATCTTTCTCTCCGAACGGCTTCTACCTCTCTCTCTCTCTTGCTCTCCCAATCCCTTCACTTGCTTCCTTGTCCCTACAGAACCCACTCCTGACTCACACTCACCTATAAATCCCTCATCCAATCCTCTTCCCACAACATCTTTGACCTCATTTGCCTCCACAATCCCATCTGCCCACTTCATACCGCCTAACTGATTATCGCCAACCATTCCTGCCTTCAAAATTTACCCTCATGGTGCTCCCTACCTCTGGAATTCTCTCCTCCCTAACAGAATGTCCACCTCTATCCAAAGCTACAAAAACACCTTTCTGTTTTTCTTGCCTCTTCCCTCTGTGTCGCCCACTCCCCCATAGATTAAAAAGAATTTGTCTGCAGATAAGAACCACTTAATTCTTGTCAGGAGCCAATTGACCTACTAGTATATTTTTTTATTATGGGCGGAAACCGGAGTGCCCAGAGCAAACCCACTCAAGCACAAGAGAATATACAAACCACAGTTACAGCCAATCAATCCCATTGCATCGGTGCTATGATGCCGCACTGCTAACCATTACATTTTGTGCCCATCGTCCTTTTCCTTTCCTCACATTTACCACCATCCTTTCCCCCTTGTCAACAGATTTAGTAAATCTATATTCTAAAATACTGATTGAGCGCAGCCTTAATTTAAGTGTTTAACTGTGTGGCTATTGATTTTATTTCCATCCAAGCACAATTCCTCAAACACTTTTTGAAAGCATCGTCAGACGTCTACGTCTCTTAGAATTTTATACTTGTAGTGAAAGGAAAAAAAGATTTGAGAGCGACATTATTTCAAAGTTCAACGTTTTCTCCTCAGATTCGAGAAATTTGGTGATTTGCAATCATTTTCCCGCTGAGATGTCCGAGGCTTTGAAGCATTATACTGCATATTGTTTTATCTGTAAAGCCTTCTTGTAACTTTTTTAAATACACATGAGCAGTTTAATGTTTTTGCAGACCCAACGGTGGCTGTTGTAGGATTTCTTAGGGGGAAGGGGGGGGGAAATCCTGTGACTTAAAACAGCAAGTTTGAGGGGAGGCCGGACGCTGTCACACTGCTGTTAGCCAGATGCTTGCAAGTTGAGTTTTGTGGATCTAAATATATCATTTTATGGGACGCCTTGGCTCGGAGGGAGGAGACGGCGTTACACTTTGAATGAGTGACATTGGTTTGTGATGGAGACAGAGAAGATTGCAAACAGATTCCTGTATTTCTACATACTGAAGTAAGCGATCCTTTGTCGCATTACGTAAAGGTCTATGTGCACCCTCTACCTAGTGCTAAATGCCTACTGTTATATCCATATTTAAATGTAGGAGATGCAATCATGATGTTAATGCTAACAATGCTGACATTCATATTTTTGAGACCACAATGTCGTCAGCTACTGCATGATGTCAACTTCAGTGTTGGAAATGTTGGCTTAAAAAAAGATGTCTACATGTTCCCAATGTTGACATTGTGCAGGGACCAGCGTTTTAGGGATTGGCTGTGGGAGGGGAAGGTTAGGGTAAGGCAATTGTTGGAGGGGCAGGCAGTACTACTAGGAGGTAGGTCAGGGATAGTCTACAATAGGGGAAGGTTAGGGTTAGGCGCTAGGTGGGATTGTTAGGGTTAAGCCCCATACACACTAGGTGATCCTGACCGCAGCCAATATAGTCAACTATATCAGCTGCGGGTGGCCTAATTGAGTGTACACACTGAATGATATCGGTAAATTATATCATTCAGTGATGTCACCGGGACCCGCGTAAGATGCAGGTTGTTGACTATATAGCCAAATTGACCTGCATGTATGGGAGGGGCCATTAACCTAATGATACGGAGTGTACATACATTCTCAAAAAGGGGCTTCTGAGCGACATATTTACAGTATCCTCCAGTGTGTATGGAGCTTTAGGCCATTGGAGGGTACAATAAGGCAGTAGGGGAGGGTTAGGGTTAGGCTGTGGGATCGGAAGGTTAGGGTTAGGCACTATGGGGTGAGTAAAGCCCCATACACATTACCGATCAACATCGGCATCGGCGGGGACCTGGCGGAGGGGGGTGGTATTGGCAAGTGCACATACACTTACCGATGCCAGGCGTGAGGGGGGCGGGGGAGGGACGGTCAGCATGGCCATCGTTAACAAGGACCTCCCTCGTCTGAACATATTCAGACAAGGGAGGGGGTCATTAACGGCACTTGGGAGTGCGCATCGTTAATGACATTGAGTGCACACACTAGGCAATATTGTGTATAATATCGCTCAGAAAGTCATTGTTCACTTTCCAGCCACATATTGTGTCACTAAACTAAATTATTACCCTTTTGACTTTTGAAAATCGTGACCGTGTTTCTGTATGGTATCTATTTCATTGGTCACCAAGTGGGAAGCCCAGGAAGCGTTCACTGGAAGCAGCTGTGCGCCATGAACAATGTCCTCTGACTAACTGAGCGCGTACAGTGTGCAGGAAATCTGGCCCATGTCAGAACTCTGTGCGCCGGCGGAAACCTCCGGAACTGAGGCGCTCTTGCAATTTAATAGATTACAATGCAATATTCTCAATGCTCACATCTGTCAGTCAGCGATCAAGACAGAACTCCTTCCGCTTATTTAAAATGACTTCTCAGTAAATGAGACTTCACCAGAATACAGCTGTCTCCAATAACCTGATCACTGAGGTCTTTCAGGCTTTTTACAATGAAGGAAGCATGGCGGTGGCCGCAATGTCCTGCTAATGAATAAAGATCGCTGTGGTTCAGTGATTATAAATGACTATCGCTGACTGACCTGTATGTGGAGACTTGGCAGTAATGTGAACAGTCAAGGAAAAAGTTTTACTGTTATACAGATGATTATAGAAAAGGACCTGAAAGCACAGGACTATGCGTTCACTAGCTGCTATAGGTTTCTGTCAGCGGAAGCAGCCATTTTGTGGGCACAACAGGAAGTATGTTCCTGATTGTGCAGCCAATAATTTTGCTAGGACCGTGTCTACATCCCCCATTAAAACCCAGTTACGGTGTTACACACACCACCAGATTACGCCAGCTACCGCATCGATAATAATCGTATATGCACAAAGATATGCAATTATTATAGCAAAGGACAGATCTTGCGTCAAGAGCTTCCCTTTGCGAAACAGCTGGTGATGTGTCAGCGGGGCCCGACGGCTCCTGTGCTTGGCTGCTTGCCGCAGGGACTCCGCCGGCTCCTCATCCGGCTCCCTGCACCCAGAAGGGGAAGCAAGATGCTAAGGAGGAGGAGGTCACTGGTCCAGCCAGCATAGCAGGAGACTTCCTGGATATCATGCGAGGGGGGGCGGCGCGGGTAGTGTGGGACGGCGGAGGTCGGTGCGGGGCGGCGGTGGTCACGAAATGAAGCCCATAAGCTTCTATGGGGTATTGCCAGCTTTTGCTGGTGATACCCCCCACAGTGGTAACCCAGCATGCGAGTTTTAGTGCATACAATGGGCCAGATGGACTAAGCTTCAAAAGTGATAAAATGGAGAGTGATAAACCGCCAGCCAATCAGCTCCTACCTCTCATGTCACAGACTGTGTTTGAAAAATGTCAGACAGGAGCTGATTGGTTGTTTATCTCTCTCCATTTTATCACTTTTGAAGCTCAGTGCATCAGGCCCATAATCTGGGTTTTTACCACATTTTCATGTTAGAACAACCCGCCCCTAGGGATGGCCATTGACACTTGCCATTGATGGCAAAAGTACAAATGACCATCAATGGTATTATACTATGTGATGCATGACCCTTACTGGTTTTAACTATCGATGGTCATTCATTTTATTTGTCTGACTGGCCCGTAGGCCAATCAGAACCTGGGGGTTGGGACTTTACGGGTGTCCCGGCCCCTCGGCTAAGGGAAAAAAACTATTCGGTTATACTTTCATCCTTCTCTCCCCATCTTTGGCAAAACTATTCTACATCGGTCATAAACCATCGATGATTTTGAATCATCGATGGTTGATGGAAATCCCTACATCAGACTGCCACTTAATCTGAGCTTGTGCCTAAAATCTGCCAGGACCCTTGATCTGTCTCCTGGAACACTAAACTCTCAGCTGCCTCCATCATTTCTCAGCGAGCTGCATTCACAATGCTGGAACAGTTACCTGTCAGAGCGAAGTTATTCTGCAGAATGATGGCCCGGGGCTTTGTGGGAACCTGTATCTGAGATGTCTATTCCGTTTAACATCCAGAGATGCTTGCCAAATACATCAGCGGCAGCTGAGGAGAAATAGGTGCAAACAGATTTCTGGGAAACAAAATCACTTACCTGCAGAACCTGCTCTGCACTACAGCGAAGGTGTGATTTCAGTTTGATTCAAAATGTGTATATCTATTTGCACTCTGTGCCTCGTGCCTCCGTGATGTCACTCAGGGACGGATTAATCCTTCGGGGGCCCATGGTCACTTTAGACAGGGGGGCCCCCTCCCACTTGTCATTACTGGCCATATATATATATATTACCACATGAAAAGCCTGTGTTTGTCCCTCTGTACCTTATTCTGTAGGAGCCCTTACAGGCTCAGTGCTGCCTCTAATTAAAAACCCTCCCATGATGAGGCCGCTGCTGCTGTCCTCCATAGGCCTGAGAAGCATGTGATGAGCTCCACCAATCAGAGCTCAGCACAAGCCCCTAAGCCTCTGACCTTTTTTGCAGTCTTATGGGACTCAGTCAACTCCCAGTAATGCACTGCACACTTGTGCAGTCAGTGTGCCTTGGCTCCCGATGCTCAGAACCATTAATCATTGTGACATTGGCAGATAGGCAAAGCTGCAGCACTACCCCACTTCCTGTAACAAAACCTTTAGCTTTAAAAAAAAAAAATACATGCCAACCACAGGGGGCCCCTACATATAAGAGGGCCTAGGGGTACTGACTACCTCTGGCCCACTCCCCCCTAAATCCGGCCCTGATGTTACTGGTGAATGTTAAAACCCCTGTTCGCCAACATGCACTACTGCAGTATACCTCCCAACTGTCCCGCTTATCGCGGAAACGTCCCGATATTTTGGGACATTCCCGCGTCCCTCCCGCCGCCAGCAGTGTCCCGCGGCAGGGGGGGCAGTTGAGAGTCACCCCCTGTGGTCTGTGAATAGACGCTGTGCGCACAGCGTCTATTCTTGCAGGCAGGGGGGCTGGGGGCTGGCCAGCAGCTCATAGAGCTGCTAGGCATGCCCCACAGCGGCGAAAAATGGGGGCGTGGCCTCGCGGCAGTGCCGCGATTGTAGACCACGCCCCCTTTCCGATAGGCCACGCCTCCCTGAAAAATCGCAGCGCGCACCCTGTCCCGCCCCGGCTAATACAAAAGTTGGGAGGTATGCTGCATATGTGTTGGTTGCGTACCTGAGACTCTCCACTTCGCCATAGAAAGCTTCACAAAGTGCCCCATCACCCTATATCACCAACAGTTACTACAGGAAATATGCCACCGGGGCATACGCACTAATACCCATTTCACTACAACACCCAGCAAATCGTATATGTTCCAGGCTGTATTTGGCACTCTATCTGCAAAAACCCTGCCATCAGTAAATGTTCACCTATATTAGTATACACACACACATCACTAACATAGGCCATATCTGATAACTATTCATACCTAATTAGGTATGAATTTTTGCAGGGTACCGCACCATGCCTGTTTTTTAACCTCAAAATGCACTCTGCCCTTTTTTTGTGTGGCACTGTGTGCCCTCATGCTGCCCCCACCACACTGACATGCCACTGAGAACTTTCGGTGCACAGTATACAATCATGTGTAATGGTATGTGGTATAATGTGTAAGAGGCATTACAGTGTGTGCCCCAATGTGTAATTGTCATTACGATAGAATATGTAATGGGCATAGCAGAGTATGGCAATGTTTGAGGGCGTAATCCTAGTGCAGTGTGCAATTTTTTATATATATATTTTTTTTGTTTGCTTCTAATGTAAATTTCTAATTTAAATGTGCCCTCCTGATTGAAAAAAGTGCCCTGCTGGTCGTCTGCGCCTTGCCCTAAAAAATCCTAGAGTAAACACCACCTGATAACTATTCATACCTCTCCCACAGGTTCTCTGAAAATAAGAGGGGGGTGTAACTGAAATGGCACTATTAAGTGATTGGACAAGGTGGTTGTGGCTTGATAATGTGTTTTGAATCAGCCCCACCCATCTTGCAGGTGTTCCAGTGTTCCTACCTGAGAATTACCCCCTCTCCTTAGTTTGGGAGGTGTAACCCTAAGGACGGGATGTACTAAGCAATTGCGGTACATCCCGCCATGAATCGCATTGATACTAATCACATATGTACTAACAAGTACGATTAGTATCGCAAATGACAGCTCTTGCAAAAAGCGCTGCCCTTTGCGAAGCTTTCCGTGACAGGTGAGAGGGTGCCCGCAGGTCCTTCTCACTTCCTACGCCAGGGAGCCTATGGCTGCAGGGACTCCCAGGAACCTCCTCCCTGCACCAGGAAGGGGAGGTCCTATTGCTAGGGGGGAGGAGGTCACTGGTTCCAAGCAGCACAGCAAATCCCCAAAAAATATTTTTCGTTTGATACATCCTGCCCGAAGTCTCCTGGATTCTATGGCATACTAGTGAACTATATTTGCCCCTCCAGTTACAGTACTGTGGATCGGAAGCCAGCTTTCTCCAGCTAAATATACTCGATAAACTCCAGGGTACTTGTGTAGTTTGGCGGCGCCCATCGCATCGCATACCATAAGGCATACGATGGTATGCGATGCGACGCGATATTGTACAATGCCATACAATTTTAAAATTGTATGACATTGTATATGGCATACAATGCCATACAATGCGATGCGATGCGATTAAATATTGTATAAGCACCCTAATTGGTGCTCACAATGTTAAATGCACCCCCCCGCCACCCCCCCACTATAAACGTGAACCCGAAGTGTGGCGAGCGCAGTGAGCCCGCGAGGGGCGGCGGTACGCGTCCTCCGACCTTTTCATACCCCCACTATCCACGTCGGCGTGGAGTTGAGAATAGAAAGTGTGGCGAGCGCAGCGAGCCACCGAGCCCGAAGCGTGGCGAGCGGACGTGGATACCTGTGAAGGCCGCGAGGGGACTCCGATACCTGTGAAGGTATCCGCGTCCCCTCGCGGGGCTCGCTGCGCGCGTCACGCTTCGGGCTCGGTGGCTCGCTACGCTCGCCACACTTTCTATTCTCAACTCCACGCCGACGTGGATAGTGGGGGTATGAAAAGGTCGGAGGACGCGTACCGCCGCCCCTCGCGGGCTCACTGCGCTCGCCACACTTCGGGTTCACGTTTATAGTGGGGGGGTGGCGTGGGGGTGCATTTAACATTGTAAGCACCCATTAGGGTGCTTAAAAGCACCCTTTAGGGTGCTTATACAATCTTTCATCGCATAGGGGGCAAAAATCGCGTTGCATCGCATGCCATCGGGTGCATGGCATGCGATGCGATTAAAACATTGCGCGATGGAGATCGGGGGCGCCGCCAAAATACACAAGTACCAACTCCAGTCCTGGGCACCCTCTCTGCCTTGGCCTGGAACTGGAATCCCAGCAGTCCACCAAAGCCCCACCCCCTACCCCACATTGCCGGTAATACATGCCATTGTGTGGAGGGGTGGGGCTATGATGATGAAATCCTATGGCCACACCCCTATATAGTATCATATACACCTCCTCACACTCCATATGCCCCCCATACCTGTACGGCCCCTTAGGTGGGCAGCTATGATGTTGGCAAGTATGCTACAATGTTGTTAAGACAGCCCTGAACGAGCCCCCAAGAATTATCACGGTATTATTAGAAGACTCAGAGGAACCAAATAGGAGTAAAGCAATCTATTTAGTCAACGTTGAAAAGTAATAATGTAAGGCTGTCTGCTTAATGGGTTTACAAATCTAATTTTTAGAGCCATTCCCCTTTAAATGACGATCTGGGCTCCCAGACTGTTGATGATAAATGGTAATTGTGAAATACAATAATGTTGTTCAGTATAACCCCGTTTGCTTTATTGCTTTCATAATATCTAGTAGTAACCATCTCCAGCAGGAAGCAATAATTAAAAACAAGAAAAAAAAAAAAAGATTTTCATGCACTAATCCCTACAGTGCTGAAAGGGGTGAATCCTGCCCAAGCTCTCTGCAATACAATGTGCCACTAAGCAGAGCCCAGCTCCTCATCCTCCTCTGTTAGTGCACTCCTAGTGTTGCCAAGCCTCGCTCCATGTCACAATCGCATGCTAAGGGGGTGCCGCATTGCCCATCAGGCATCAGTCATGCTAGTGGAAGCTTATGGAAATAATGAGGACAGCTGCAGGAGAGTTGGGTAGCCTCTCTCTCTCTCCCTGCGCTGTGAGCCAGAGTAAACTGCTTACTCAGGGAGACAACACTCGCAATTGACAGGTAATAGCCCAGAGCCAGTTAAAATTGTTTAAATCAGGCCGCAGCCAAGAGGACGGGGAGATTGCTGAAACGGCTTTTAACAGGGTCATGTTGCGAATACACTGGAGCAACTTTATTATCCCTCACCCTTGGAATGCCCTGGTCTCCGGTATCCCCTGTATTTAAAAATACAGTAATTACATTGAACATGCCTTAGAATCCTATAGGCTTTGATGACTGTTAATTGGCCATTTATTTGATGCTTTTGCATTTTACTTCTGCATATTTTAATATTTAACGAGCTTTCACTGTGTACTGTACGTCTCCTCCAACTGCTATGTGCAGCCAGAATTTATTCAGTTGTCCCCTATACCTTTTAATTGCCTTCGGGTGGTTCAATTGTCTCCACACACTGGAGGCAGACATTTTTTTGTGGACTGAATCAATATTCCTGAGAATGAAGCCAAAAGATCCCCAGGGAGATAATGACACTACTATTTCATACCTTTTGCCTGGGCTGCCAGGAAAAGGTTTCCGCTGGACAAACTAGACAGGCATAGCGCTGGATTCTAGGGGAAAAACAAAATATATGTATCTTGCTCCATCAATTTTGTCCTCTTTTTTGACAAGTTTACTGGTCCCTAAACCAGTGAAGCCTCCATAATGCATTACACTCCCACTAGCTTGCTTCATAGAAAGAATAGGTTTTAGGGGTGATACAAAGTTTGCATTAAATACAGCACCTAGGGCTGAGGACAAAGGTTCAATCTCCTTAGGCTGTTTCTATGTCTGGTACCTATTGCTAGAAAGCAAACTAGGCACGATTTCCTGTGCTTTTTCTTCAGCAATAGTTTTCAATGAAAGCCTAAGTACTTTAATAATTATGCTGAAGTAAAGTTTACTGTATTAAAAAAAAAAATACTTTATTTTCAAAACATGGACCCTTTTATGCTTTTTTTCTGTGAGCACCATTTTGAGGTGACAATATGCAATCAGGTATTATGGCGATATTTGTGCGGCTTTCTCTGTGATACTTGTTATATTGACCTTCCCATGCAAAGGCCAAACATAGGGAGAGATGCAGTGGTGTAACCATAAATCATGCACCACCCCCCATTGTACCTTCCCCCGTGCAGACATCTAGTCCTGGCTGACTCATGTCATGCTCGTTGACAGGAGTTCTGCTTGTTGGCAGGGGACCCCCTCCTGCCGCTGCCCCCACCGCAGGTCTTTTAGGCATGTCCATATTAATAAATGTCCCTCCCAGAATCCTTTGTCTCCTCTGAGGCGGTGGCCATTTTGGGAGGGACATTTTCAATGGTGGCAGACAGGAAGGGACTGCAGTTCCCAGAAGGGGCATAGCAGTTGCTCCAGTTCCCAAAAACCACACAGTGCCATGAAGCTGCCTGCGGGGACCTGCAGGGGCAATTGTTGCACCCCTAGGGAGACATAATAAATCTTGGAGAGAGATAACGTACCAACCAATATTTGTTATCACTGCATACTGTAATAGCGCATAAAACCACTATAAATGCCAGTCTGGGTTCCACAAAGCATCATGGAATATTTAGACCAAACTTACTTCTGGTCTTTCATCCTCTCGAGGGCATCCACAGTGCATTTTGTACATTACGCTCTTGGCATGTTGGCACTCCCTGCCATTTTGTTTGTTTGCCGTGCTAGGGGTGGCCATTTTGTCCCGAGCTAAAACCTTTTTCCCCCCTCTACTTTCCTGTTCACACGCACAGAGCAGAGAATTAAATTGTGACTGAAAAGTAGTTTCATGCAGCTCTGTAGTGGTCTGACCGCCATCTGGAAGTGCGCTGTTAGTATACAGAGCCGCATACCTAGGATCTGTGGAATTCTGACATCCGTAAGACCTATGTACACTCCGCATTCCACTCTGGCAGTGATGTACTATTTGTATATGAATTCACAACAAGAATTAAAATGGAGGGAATCAGGTTAACCCTTTCCTTCCTAATCGCCCTGACGGTATTTACCACCTGTATTTTGGGATAGGCCTTGCTGGGATACTCAAACATTAACTACATTTTGGGGTGATTCTACTTCTCACACTATATAGCGAGTTCGGCCCTGTCCCGATGTTTCGGGGACTGTGCATGGTCTATTATACGCATGTGCAGCCTCCCTTTGGGAATGGCTTTGGTGACTTGCATAGTCGCTGAGCCGTTCGTAAGGATCGGAGTGGGCTGGAACGGACGGTGGTGGGAATTGGGCTCACGCAGGGGAGTTCCCATGTATACAGGGGCGGGCCGATGCCTGCCAGGGGAGGGTGGCTGATGTCACAAGACGTCAGATGCCCGGCCCGTCTTTGTCCAGCCACATGCAAATTAAAAGTCAATTGAGATTGACTTTTATTTGCGATGACAGGTCAAATCATTCGATGGTCTTGCTGTGTTCCCGTGACATTATCACAGCGTTTACTAAATGTCTGTTTTCTATTTTGTTTAGTATCAATTTCAAGTGGTTAAACTGCAATCCTCCTCTTTGGAGAATTATGTTGACAGCCATCTTGGATGCGCTGAACGCAGCCGACTGTGTTTTTAATGGACTGTTTCCGTTCCGTTCAAATCTTTAAAAAAAAAAGCAAGGGCAGGGGTCTAGGGCAGATTCCTATCAGGGGGCACTAAGAAGGGCACGCTCTGATATTTTACGTCTCAGCGTTCCGGAATGATAGAAATGTCCCTGAAGTTCTGAAGCTGGAATTTCTTATTACAATAATGTAGAGCAGAAAGACAAAGCCGCGTCCATCTACTCGGCTTCTGACGGACAAGCAATTCTCATATATTGTGTGGGGATATTGTGAAAGGTGGGCTGTTTTTTTTTTTTTAAATAATGTCTGGTTGCTAGGAAACCATTGTGATCATCCTGGGGATTTATGAGGAAATAGCAGTGTAGAGAATTTAGGCAAGCTGTTATTACCAGCTAGTAATATTTATCTAATATTCTCTGGGTGTCACTTTAGTAACATGGCTCCCCAGCCCTAAATGCATGCACGCTTTTGCAGTCTTAACCCTCGGATGGAAGCGTTTCCATATACGATGTTTAAAAAGGACTGTACAATTAGATCTTGTCGTGGCATATTAATTATAATAATAATAAAATAATTATTATTTACCGCTGTTAGTTTGCTGCTACAGTATCGCCAGGACATCTGATTGACACTGAACTATCTGGCATTACTTTAGGCAGATGCCTCGTACGTCCCATCTTGCTGAATTAGCACATCTGCGGGCCGGGCTGACTGGAACTACCAGTCACATGTGTAGAAAAAGCAACATAAAAATAGTAATGATAATAGTTATTTTGGGTTAACAGAACTCTTTAATCAGCTTTGCGTCATTTTTTGTCCCGTGTCAAAGGGCCATTCATTTGAATGAACTTGTACAGTACAATTGAAATACATTGAAATGAATGGACCCTAGACATGTACAGAATGACCCAGCATTGCTCAGTTTCAGATTCAGTTAATTTACTGTGTGATGAAATCATCAGACAAAACCTGGGACTCCCCATACCAACAGCCAATCATATTGTGACTAGTGCTGAAAACTATTTTGTGATTGGCTGGGCAGATAAGTGGAGTCTAATACAGTTCACTGCAGTTTCAAATGCACACAAATTTAACACCAGTATGTAAGTGGCCTGTGTCACACCTATATAGCAACCTGTATAAGCCACATTTCTTTGTAATGTGTTTGCTTGCTCTTAATAGATTTCTAAGCGATATAATATTTTATCTTCATTATCACTGTTTAGTAGAATTATCTATTACCAAATATTTCCGGGCATGTGTCTTAGGCAAAGCTCTACGTTACCCCCACCCTTCTTAACAGTGTGACACAAAAAGGGGAGAGGTATCCTACAAGCTGCGGAAGTCAGGAGATTCCAAAGAACTTACCTTGAAAATGAATCAAGATGAGAGACTGAAGGACGCATGTCATGGGTAATGGCTTTCAGTGTACAACAGCTGGTTGTCATTAGAACGACCGCAACGAGCAGATGCTACTTCGGTGCTGTAATCACGTGGAGTCACCCAGAATTAAAACCAGCTACAACCAGAGATAGTCAACCTGTGGAGCTCCAGCTGCTGTGGAACTACATGTCCCAGCATACCTTGGCAGCCATAGGTTTTTTTTTTACGAAGCCTCCCTCATATGATACATAGGAATACACTTTTGCGTGCGATAAAGTAGCCAGAAAGATGTATGACACCGCTGTAACGCGTGCCCCAAACCTTATGATATCTTGCACAAATTGTAATATAATTCCCCATTTTCTCACATGCCTTTTTTTATTTAAAAAGCAAATATTAAAAATCACATACACATACACTGGATAAAGATGAAGTCTTGGATCCTCCACGTTATTTTCATGTGGAGGTATGCTGTCCCTGTCACAATATCTATCTATCTATCTATCTATCTATCTATCTTTCTATCTATCTATCTATCTATCTATCTATCTATCTACAGAGTAATAAGCAAATGCTTCGAAAGCTAGTAAGGTAGCTAATGTAAGAGAGAGAAAGAGATGTAGTTTCACTTGCTGCCAACAGATGGCAGTGTTTCGGTGACACACAGACACTTGACATATCAGTAGCCCGCCCCAATGTTGTTAAGTGGTCTTGCAAGCAATAGCTTCATCATGAAGATCAAAGAACATTAACAGCAGATCCGAGCAAAGGTTATTATTGAAAAGCAATGAATCACTGAAGACAGGGGAAGGGCATCGGGCACGGCCTCAATGTGTGGACATTTCAGTCACCCCATGTTTGGAGTCCCCATCTTCAGAGCTTTCTTCTGAAGAAGGGCTCGGCCACACCATGCTAGGTGCCTGGCTGAGCCATTTTGTTATGCCCATCTTGCTGTACATTAAACCCTCCCATCCACTAGAGGCCTATGCTGAGGACATTGGATTGCACAGGAAGTTTTTATTTGAGTTTATTTCTGTGAAAAGGGAGGAACACATGTTTCTTATTTGTAATTATATAAGAGAAGACTTTTTAAAGCAAATGGATATTCTAAGCCAAGTGCATTTGGATGGTGAAGTGTTTATGTACACCACAATCCATACCATTGAAGAATTCAGGGTCTATTCCCTTCAATCCCTTCCAAGCGGATGCATTAAATGTACGTTGTGGTTATCAAGTGGATCATATGGCAGCATCCTTACCGTCCCCGGGTCACAGCCTGTAGCAACTGCTGCATTCTATAGCATGGATGGAACTACAGACAGCTGACCTCAAATAACCAGTCATTAAAAGCCAAGAATGCTGCAGCTGCCATATACTGGATAGTAGTATTAATATATTGAAGATGTTTCTCTAATCCTGAGGGAATGTTGGATATAGGTCCCCACCTGTCCTTGTAGGTGGGTCTGCAGACATGTGACCGGGTCTGCGGGCCATATATTGCTGACCAGAATATGCTCACTTGCAGAACAATGCGGCGCTATGCGAGTGTCTATCTGTGATGTCATGCACCTACTTTTGCGCTAATGCGCATATTCACATCAATAAGGTCAGCATGTCAGCACTGATTTAATGTTGACATTGTAAAAAATGTCGACCAAGCTTTTTTTAATTTCTGCTTCTTTCCCTAACTCTGACCCTAATGCTGACCTTAACACTAACCCTATTGCTAATCCTAATAAAAACTTTAATAGAACTCCCATTTTATCATATAAGCCTATTCAATGCAGATGTTTTTGACCACGTTGAAGCCTGTGCAGATTCAACTTTTTCAAAGTTTGAATCTGAATTGTCCAAAACGGCCGCTGGATTGTCGAAAAAGATACGTGTGTATTCCGATTATCGGAATGTTTCCGACAGTCGGAAGATTGAATTCCGACTGTCTAGTTGATGTCAAATTGTCCGACATTCCGACTGTCGGAAACATTCTGAACATAGAAAACAACGACGAATACCCCCCTATAAGTGCGTCTCTCATTGATTACCCTAATCGATTACCTATATCTTCTGTTATTGCATTGGATTTGTCGTGCAGAGGTAGAAGACATATGAGAGCTTTGGGTTGCTTGCTGGAGAGGAAGAGTAAATACTATTTAGCCCCACGCTGAGAAATCTGTGATTGCTATTTGTAGCTGTACCTGTCACATATTCATATAGATACTGGGGGCATCCGATTTACAAAGTAGAAACTTATAAGGGGGTACACTGTTTTATTTACAGAGCATGAGTCCAGGGGCCGGATTCAGAGATGTGTGTGGCTGTATTTGGCCTTACGTCTGTCGGCGGAGTCGCGTCTACGATTATATGCAAATGCTAGTTTTGGCTAGTGTGCTAGCCTTTGCCTGATATACTAGCATGTGTCCAAAAGCATGTGTCCGAGGCATTCACTTTCTGCAACACCTCCGATGATTCTTTAGATGGCGTTATCGTTACACCACCAACATTTGTGCTAGACCTCCGAAAATAGTGTCTGTGGAAGTGGCTGTATGTCTGATCAAGCAGCCATGTTTACTGACACACCCACGCCATTCCTATAACACACCTACGCCACTCCTATAACACACCCACGCCACTCCTATAACACACCCACGGACAGACACGCCCATGAAACGGACTTCTCGGTCACCCCCAGGAACGCCCATCTCTTTGCCGATGCATTTCTGAGACCATTTTGAACTATAGATGTGCAGTTCGGTTTTCCAGAATCCGCTTCAATTTTGAAGATCCAAACCAAAACCAGGTCTAGGTTCAGATCTTTCTGCGGTGCAGAATTCGGATTTTAAGTCCGAATTTTGGGTTTTGGATTGCAAAAATTACATGATTTTAGCTTTTTTTATAAATCAGTTTTTATCAATGATCATCATTTTCTTTTTATCGATTTAACACCAAACTGAAATCCGAATCCGAACCAAATCACTTGCAAAACCGAAACACAAAGATGAATCCAGATCCAAAAAGTAGCACAACGGGTCTGATGCATTGACTAATCTCAGCAGGAGATTTGTGGGTGCACTTGGTAACGCATGCGCCATAGCGGTCTCTGAATCCTTGGTACGCAGTAGCGAATGATCATGGAAGCACAGATAATTATCACTGGATTCAATAAATACCGTTAGATGCTGTCAGTTATTATCTAAACAAAGTTGTTATTTTTTTCTGTTTTACATTTTGATGAGCATATTAATTAGCGCCTTAACTCAGCAAAACACATTCATCCTGCTTCCCCTGTATGAAGGATAAACAGATTTCTGGGTGTTATAAACACCGACGAGGGAGGAGAACTGTAGGAAGATTCGCCCGATTGCTCGGATAAGCATGCCAGTCTGCATAGTGGTGCCAGCTCTTTGTACTGTGTTTTCCTTGCACTACAATGGGAGAGGGCACTTATATTTAAAAGGAAAGGTCACTGCAGCCCACAGTTGTGTGATGTGGTGTAATTGGTGTATTTGTCAATATATCTCTTTATTTTCGGTGATTTGTCCAGAGGACCGGCACAAAAATATCAAACACAGGCCACGCAAGTGCCTCATAGATTGGATACCAAATGTAAAATTCACAAATGGAAGCATATATCACAGAGAACGGTGTTTGATTAGGATTCAGGGAACTGTCATGTTGCTAAAACAATAAAAAATAAATCACATTTACCTCAGAAAAGGAGACCTATAGAAGTGTAGTGGCATTATTACACAGCAGTGCTATGGAGGGATCTGATTGGGTCCCTCCCAGCATCCCCTGTGGATGCCGCGTCATTCTGCGCATTCCCAGAATTCCAGGGGAAAACGGTCATCAAAAAAGGGCAGCTCCTATTGGGAGAGCTACCATTTGCATTACTAATTGCATAAGTGCATCTGATATCATAGGTTTCCAAGTGTCAGTGAATTTACTGACCATCTGTAAAAATTAGAGATGATTGACGCTTTCATCACGCTACACAACAATCTTTTCGAGGCCTACAGAAGGATGCTCCGCGCAGTATCTCTACACTTGTGTTTTACAGATGACGGATCTCAGTTCATTTGCTTGTGTAGTGTTGCTGGGGTACAGCTTGGGGCAGCTTCCAGTGGCGAAAGGCGCAGATATAGGGAACATTTTTGAACATTTTACACATTTCTAGTGCAAGTATAGGGACATTTTCATCTGACCAAAACAAAATGGAAAGCGTAAAATAAAATTACCGTCATTTATGACCTGTTTTCTTCCCTACTACAGTGAAAATAAAAGTTATACAGTAAAACAAATTATAATAATAATAAAAATACATCACTGGTTAGCAATGAGGTCTAGTTTGGTGGCGAAAAGAGTTAATGAAATGCAGGCTGGTTGGTCCGCACCACATCTACTGTATTATAACTCCGTGTAGAAGCAATGCTGGAATGATAAAGCAGTGTAATTTCATACTAGCCAGCGCTGTTGGAACACCGTCCTCTGTGTTACATATTCCCCTGGCTGAGTCCGGTTGGCGCGGTCTCGGCGCCGTGCATTTAACTCCGCAAGGGACAAAAGGTCTATACTAAAAACTGTTTCGTTATCTAAGTCGGGCAATGAAATAACAGTGCTAGGAAACTTCAGGGACCGTCTGTGAAATATTGCATCTAATATTTATTGTTACATTTTGGGCAATTACATGTTCATTCCCATAAACTCACCCTCGGGTATCTTTCATGGTGGGGCGGCACTAAAGAATGGCCGCGGTTAACATACTGTAAACACACACACATACCCAAAAGCCACTGGTGATCAACTCTCCAACTGGCAACCCACCCGTGCAGGTGGTGTCACCCATCTCCCGTCCAGGACGATGGGTTTAATGACATATAACAATGTTGGGAGAGCGCACCCATTAGCTACTTAACTAATACATATAAACAAGCGACCGGTCTTTACCACCGCCCAACACAAAACATAGGGGGGTACTTGTGTATTTTAGCGGCGCCCCCGATGTCCATCGCACGATGAACGTATCGCATCGCATGCCATGTACCCGATGGCATGCGATGCGACGCGATTTTGACCCCCTATACGATAAAAAATCGTATAAGCACCCTAAAGGGTGCTTTTGAGCACCCTAATGGGTGCTTACAATGTTAAATGCACCCCCACTATAAACGTGAACCCGAAGCGTGGCGAGCGTAGCGAGCCCGCGAGGGGCGGCGGTACGCGTCCTACGACCTATTCATACCCCCACTATCCACGTCGGCGTGGAGTTGAGAATAGAATAGTGTGGCGAGCGCAGCGAGCCACCGAGCCCGAAGCGTGGCGAGCCCCGCGGATACCTTCACAGGTAAACGCGTCCCTTCGCGGGCTTCACAGGTATCCGCGTCCCCTCGCGGGGCTCGCCACGCTTCGGGCTCGAAGGGTGCTTATACAATGTTAAATCGCATCGCATCGTATGGCATTGTATGCCATGTACAATGGCATACAATTTGAAAATTGTATGCCATCGTACACTATCAAACGATATCGCGTCGCATCGCATACCATCGTATGCGTTATGGTATGCGATGCGATGGGCGCCGCCAAAATACACAAGTACCCATAGGGGTGGTAGGGAGGGAAAACACACAAAGAGGGCTGTTACATCACTTCCTGTCTCCTTCTAACTGCCCACTCCTCCCCTCTTGCACCCCATTGGCCAATGCTCGATCATCAGATCTCACAGTAAACTAACACTAGCTACAGATGGAGCGGGTCCCATCTTTGGCCGGCGCTCGCCAGATCCCTTGCACTGGCGAGCACCGGCGATAGAGACTGGGACGCGTGTGCGTCTCACACGCACGTGCGTCCCAGTTTCCTGGACAGGGTTGGGGGGGGTGCGGCAAGGGGGCGGGGACCCGGGGCGACTGTCTGCGAGGCAGCAGGGACCAGGGGAGCCCCGTTGTCCGGCAGCTGGCGGGGGATGGTGGCTGGGGAATCTTCCGCCATCCCCTACAAAGCTGGGACCCGCTCCATCTGTACTTAATGTGACAGCACCTCCAGAACCCTTTAGTGGTTTGTGTAACCTCTGTGCTTAGTCAGTCATCAGTTTTCCATATAGTTATATAAGAATGGATTTTATGTTTTTAATTATTATTAGAATTGTTGTTGATTTGCGCTAGCCATAGTGATCCCATCATCGGTCAGTGGGGCAGGCGGGGATGTAAATACAGGGACATACATATACAAAGTAGGCAAAACCACTATACGCCAAATGAACCCCGATGATCTGTGGCTTGAAATCGCCACAGACACATTTCCTGAGTCAAACAACCCAGCATTTCAAACCTGGTCACATCCAATATGGCTACCCGGGTCCCGTTCTCACTATGTAGGAGGCAGTGCTTGAAGACAGCGTCAGCTCCAGGCCCTGCCTCTTCCCCCGGGCCGATGATGCTGGGTCGCTCCCGGGACAGGCCCATGCTCAAAACCCCCCACCACTGTGCTTCCCGATGCCGCCAGGGCCAGCCACAGGTCCCCTGCACAGGGCCAGTGCATGTGCAGTAACTTCATACATACTGCACATGCACTGGCCCAAGCCTCCATGGGCTGCCTTTGCAGCATCCCCCGGAGGCATATTCAGGTTCCCGGGTCCGGCGCATGCGCAGTATTGTCCGTGGTACTGCGTATGTGCAGAACTCCTTTTTGGGGCTGTCCCCCACTTGCGCACACAGACATCCCGGAGGGAGGGAACACCTCCCAATGGGACTGCCTTAGGAAGTCACTGCCATTCACAGTGAAGCCAGAGCAGTCTCACAGACTGCATCTGCCTTCACTCAGGCAAAAACAGTGGCGGATTTTACATGGGGGGGGGGGGCTGCAGCCTTGCAGGCAATAGGTAAAAACCGCCACTGATTAAAAGTCATTTATTAGTCCTGTAAGACTATTATTCCTGTCTCCTTGCTACATTTCTCCGCTACACCGTTTACACCGTCCCCATACCTTAGTATGGGGACATAGAAATTATGTCATCCATCAAGTTCCCAAAAAATATTCTGAGACGGTTACAGCCCATGAATTTCATCACAAGCTGCCTCTCACATGGTAGCTTATGTAGGAGGTGCATCATTTCAGATCCCTCTCCGCTGCTTCTGGCTCAGTGTCCTAAGTGATGCAGTATGTGGCCTCTGGGTCAACAATGTATAAGTGGACCACTAATGGTTGACAGTAACTAGGTTGACACCTAAGAATGATTGACATACCCTTAGTCGACATTGACAGAAGGTCGACACAAGCTTACGGTTGAGATGGACCTGGAAAAATGTAAATTTTATGATTTGGTGCTGAAAACAGATCACAATTAATCGCTCTTAGATGCCATCTGTCCCTAAATTTCAGAGATTACTAGAAGTTTCGAACATTTGCCTGTTGTTTTTTTTTGTGGGGGGGTGGGGGGGGAGACTGTAAAAAAAGTGCATTTCAATCCCATTCTGCAAACGTGTCAGGAATAGAATAGCTCTTAGCTGCGCCAAGACAGTAAATTATATTTTAATGTACGCTCCTGTCTACGGGGACAGATAGAAGCAGGCTTTATATGCGTTTTCAATCTGTTTTAACTTTTATTTTTTTTAGTGCAACATAAGGCACGGACAAGAATCTGAGCTGTGAAATGTAAAGCGATGGGACATTCTACTTTTCTTCAGAAGCGCTGTCATATGGCTATGGGACTCCATTTCTGGGACACGTTACATTGAAGCACCTAACCCTTGCACACAGTAGACAGAGCCTTCCCAGAATCCCTTGCAGGATCAGAATTTTCCTGGTGCTACAAAGCACTCCCTTAGGCCTCAGTTGTTGTTGCCATCACAGAAACTTTTTTTTTCAAGGTCTGCATTGACGCGTCCCTGCTGCATAGATTGTCATTGTATTGAACCGAGCATTAGTGCTTACAAATGCTGCAGGCTCCATTGAGACTGACAAAAGCAAAGCCGAATGACTCTCTCAGAGTGCATTCCCCCCCCCCCCCTTCTTTCTGAACATGTGACATCACAAAAAGAAAAGATGGCCGAGTGCTGGGGAGTGGGGGTGTGACAGTTGCAGACACCGCCCAAGCCATATAAAAGTTTAATCGATGCAGCAACAATGTTGCATACGGATGGCTGATAGACAATGTCTATTGTCAGCAAAGGGTTGACAAGGTTTTTGAAAAATGTTGTACTGCTTCATACTGTAGGTTACTATCCTCATGGAATTTGAGTGGGAACGTTAAAGTGTGCCAAGCACAACGGTAGCGGAACAAGCCACATGGCCCAAAGGGGACGCACTACACCAATGTAGCTACACCAAGTGTCGTCATTGACAAAAAAGGTCAAAAACACATGTCGACCTTTTGCACAAGTCGATCTTTTCTCAGTGTCGACCTTGTGCGTGTCTTTGGTGCCTAACATTGTCGACCCAATATACCACACCCCTATGACCTTGCACCTACACCCCTAGTTACAGCCCTGCTCACAATGTCTGAGAGACTTACATATTAGGCCACCTGGAATGCCGGTATATTCCAAGTGGTCGGGATACCGGATACCGGCTTAATACCAGCAACGGAACTCCGACATGGTTTACTATGGCAACACCGGAATCCTGGTTAGACACCGGAGAACGGGGGGGGGGGGGGGGGGTTGGTATGGGTTAGGCTCCGAGGAAGGGTGTTAGGTTTAAGGGGTTTGGGGGTTACTCAGTGGGGCTGTTGGGTTAGGTTTAGGCTGTGGGTAGAGGGTTAGGTTTAGGCACATTAAAGGGGGGTTTAGATATAGGCTGCTGGGTGTGGACGTAAGGATTAGGCGGTGGGGTACGGGAGTTAGGGTTAGGCATTAGCAAGGAGGGTTGTAGTTAGGCTGCTGGGGGTGGAGGATTAGGGTAAGGCTAAAGGGAGGGGGAGAGGGTTAGGGCACTTATGGAGCCCCTGTTGGGATCCTCCATGTCGTGATGGCGTTGTCGTTCTGTTGATCCCCACCGCTGAGATGCCGTATGTATCCCAACACCCTTCAGTGTCCCTTTCTCCATCTTGAGAAGAAACTCTCCCCCTGTTCTTACTCCTTAGACTCGCCCGCCGGCATCTCTTTGGGGAAGAGAACCAAAAATTTACCTGAATAAGTCTATATATTTGCAATATTTTAGGGGCTACCGGCAGCAATGAGTTTAAAAAAGCTGTGCGTACACTTGTGCCTTTCAGCATAAGACTACCGCAGAGATTACTTTTACTTTATTTAAAAATGACTTTGCGTCGGCAGGCAGGCCCGTCTGAGCATTGGGACAAATCTCTGTTCTGGCTGGATAAATACAAGCAGACAATGCAGGCAATTTTCAAGAACAGATTTCAATAATTTAGCTGCCTCCATTGGATTATCTTTTCCCCTTCCTATTCAATTACAGATGTCACAGAGATGTTCTGGTGATGCCAGTTAGGCAGTGCCTGAGCATTACCCATGACCACTCACAACATCGCATTCAATAGGCATCAAACTTGTTCTGTGCAATTAAAACTCTTACGGGAACAACTGCAGCTCCAGCTTCTAAAATTAATGAAGCCACATTATCGCTCCCTGTGTGGAAGCAGACAGATGTAGAAAGCTCCTTCATATTCAGTGCTAGACGCAGCCTGGGAATTTCATAGGCCGCGTGATTGTCGGCCGGTCACCTGCAGGATAAAGAGACGTTATTGCATTGGCCTCATGCGGTGATTTCGTACGGATGGAGTTTACTGCAGTGATCGGCAGCCAGTAGCATGCGCATTGCATTTGGGAATTTATTTAAGCAGTTCAAGACCTTTATAGACTATCCAGATAGTGATACTGATTTCCATTTTGGAAGATGGGGCGGTGTTGTGATATGGGGGTGTGGCTTGTGAGCTTAACATGTTTTAATTGGCCTACTGCGGCCTATTTACCGGACGAGAAATGCCTATTTTTGTATTTTCAATTATTCCTGCCACCGGCATTACATGTAAATGAGAAGATCAGACAGAGGGGGTTATTCTGGTTGACACGCAGCGTTGCAAAATTCACATCGCTGCGTGTAATTTTTCGCCCTCCGTTTGCAAATGAAACCGCCCCCCCCCCCCCCCCCAGCTGGCCGCCCCCGGCACCCACGTCATAGGGTGTACTCCATGGGAACGCCCAGCGTTTTTATGGAAACGCCCATGAAACGCTGGGCGCTGCCATGGGTGCAACTACCCGCTGCCACTCCATGCCCCCCTGGCTACAATGGTGGTCACTGTGGCCACTCGCACTCTGCACATGCGCAGTACAAAAACATTGCGCACCGTTGCGAATTCTCAATGGTTCGCATGGACCAGAATAAGGTCCATAGATTCACCCTTTGCCAACACAGCCCACTCATCTGATGTCGCCTCCTTACCCTGATCATGGCTCCGCCTCCTCTGGGCTGCTCCTGGGACTTCATTCTCTCACTGCTCTGCGGGTGTGACCTCAGGCCACTTATTAATCTGGATTGCCCACCTACGTCATTGCTACACCTCCCTGCCTCCCTGCTTGCAGTACATGCAGACAAGTTTAGGCAATTTAAGGGGTGTTCAGGTGACCCTGCACACCCTTTACACACGCCTATGGGATCAGAGATATGCAAGCTGTTGTTTTATTATTTAAACCACTAAGATATTTTTTACTAGTAGTTTGAAAGAATACAGGACTAGTTTTGCCTGATGACAAGTATTACATATATATAGTTTGGTTTATTCCGTGAACCAGAGACACCAAAAATGGGCCGACTGGTGTTTTTAATGTGAGGACTAATTTGTACCCATTGTAATGGATGTACCCATTTTGCCTACTAAGTCAATATCAATGGGAATGCAGCCTGTTAGGCACCAATGAAATCACTCCCCCCCACACCCGCCCCTAAACGACAGCCAGCACAGAGACAAACCCACAAATGTATTCCCTCTATAACTTGCCCAGTGACGTGGGCGGTCTGGGGGCGTTATGGCATGATTGCTGCGGGATTGTGTCATTGTGACTCCACTCCATCACTGTATATGTCAGAAAATCACGGCATCCATACTGAGAGTGCAGAGATGATCCCGGAGCCCACATTTTAAAAGCCTACAAGTATGAGATGGTACTTGTGTATTTTGGCGGCGCCCCCGATGTCCGTCGTACGACGAACAGATCGCATCGCATCGCATGCCATGCACCCGATGGCATGCGATGCGACGCGACGCGATTTTGACCCCCTATACGACCAAAAATCGTATAAGCACCCTAAAGGGTGCTTTTGAGCACCCAAATGGGTGCTTACAATGTTAAATGCACCCCCACGCCACCCCCCGCTATAAACGTGAACCCGAAGCGTGGCGAGCGCAGCGAGCCCGCGAGGGGCGGCGGTACGCGTCCTACGACCTTTTCATACCCCCACTATCCACGTCGGCGTGGAGTTGAGAATAGAATAGTGTGGCGAGCGCAGCGAGCCACCGAGCCCGAAGCGTGGCGAGCGCAGCGAGCCCCGCGAGGGGACGCGGATACCTTCACAGTTATACGCGTCCCCTCGCGGGCTTCACAGGTGTCCGTGGCGACGCGGACACCTGTGAAGCCCGCGAGGGGACGCGTTTACCTGTGAAGGTATCCGCGTCCCCTCGCGGGGCTCGCTGCGCTCGCCACGCTTCGGGCACGGTGGCTCGCTGCGCTCGCCACACTATTCTATTCTCAACTCCACGCCGACGTGGATAGTGGGGGTATGAAAAGGTCGTAGGACGCGTACCGCCGCCCCTCGCGGGCTCGCTGCGCTCGCCACGCTTCGGGTTCACGTTTATAGCGGGGGGTGGCGTGGGGGTGCATTTAACATTGTAAGCACCCATTTGGGTGCTTAACATTGTATAAGCACCCATTAGGGTGCTTATACAATGTTTAATCGCATCGCATCGCATCGTATGGCATCGTATGCCATGTACAATGGCATACAATTTCAAAATTGTATGCCATCGTGCACTATCGTACGATATCGCGTCGCATCGCATACCATCGTATGTGTTATGGTATGCGATGCGATGGGCGCCGCCAAAATACACAAGTACCTATGAGATTACTGGGTTAATTGCCAAAACCCTATTTCAGGCACAAACAGACATTTGCACCGGGCTTGTTGGGTTTTTAAATAAATGCAACTTTTTGTTCTTGTCCCCATTGATCAGCGTTATTCCACATACTCTGATATTGCCGAAATGGAAGACGTATCGCCCCAGCGACATGACAGATGCAAAACTTCCTGAAGGAAAGAAAAATCAAAGTAAGCGAGGGGAAGGGGGAGCGCTAACAGAACAACAGCTAGTGAGCATGTAGTTGGCGTCGTGCTTCTAAAAGCCAATCTGCCTGCAGACTTAGCAAACACAATGTTTTCCTGCTAAGGAATAATTGTCAATGGAGGATGGGAGAAAACAGAAGAGGCGGCAGATTGGGGAGCGGAGGATCAGATGGGACTTCAGAAAGTAGTGCCCAGAAGTGAACACCAGAAACCTGGAATCTGTTCAGCTGGGAGAACTTCAGTGGAGCGCTCGAGAAATTTCTACTTAAAGCAAGGGTTTAGTGTCATATGCCAGGCAGAAACCCGTTAGCATGCCATTAATCAAGGCATTATCTCGTTTATGGGATCTGGAAGAAAGAAGCCATTTCAATTGCTTTAAATATAATTTGCCAAGAAATTGTGGAGCTGGTTCAGTGCAAATAAACAAAAATAAAGTAACTGTGCACCTGTGGCACCTAGTCAAAACGACTATGCCCTGCAGGTGGGGCAGATGGAACATGATATAAATTTGGGTGGGTTGTTTCCAAACTCAGATTTGAATTGCAGCATAAAAATAAAGTTTTCGAACATTTGTGGCTACATGCAAAGGCAGACAGTATTTACCCTGCATGTAAAATAATAAAACACTGCAATTTGGTTTGTCCAAGTACAAATAGTTCTATTGAAGATGGGATGGGATGATTGGAAAAGATGAACCTCCATACAATTGGTAAACATTTTCCAATGAATATGCCCTGACATTATTTGTCTGGGATTTACTGGAATTCTATCTATACCCTTAGCTACAGGAGATGCACAAATAAAGAACCAAGGTTTAGGGGGGTATTCAATCTGGGGGTGACCCTGTTCCGTTCTCGGTCAGCTCGACCGAGAACATGCAGGCAGGATTCAATGTCCCGCCTGCAGCGGGGCAAAAAGGGGGCGTGGCCGCGAGGTGCGGCCAGGAAGAGGCGAGCTGCAGCTGGCAGCTCGTCACTTCCCGGCCGTTCTCGGCGGAACGAGCCCGACAGTTTGTGAAGTCGGGCTTGTTCTGCCGAGATACCCTGCTCAATGCTGTCGAGGAAGACAGCATTGAATAGGGCCTGGCAGCCATCTGGGGAGATGGTCTCCGGTGATTGAATACCCCCTTAAACTGCATCCTAAAACTCCTTTTTGATTTTACTTCTAAAGGTGCCCATACACTGAGCCGATTTGGCCCAAATCGACTCAGTTTGATGTCCCCCCAGGTCCGATGCGCAGTCCCGTACACATCGGACCGGAGCAGGTGGTCGGACATGCGATTTATTGCATGTTGGCACATCAAGTGGCAAATCGTAAGCAGCCTCCTGGGGAGCTGCCGGGGATCTTTCAAGGGAAACTGGTCCAACTTGTCCTAAGGAAAAGTCTGACCCAGTGTATGGGGCCCTTAAGTTAGAGCATTTTTGCCATTTACAGTTATTCATTAAGACACACCCCTGATGAAGTCTCGCATTAGATGAAACATGCTGCTTCATCTGACTCTGACCCCTATCCTGTGATTTACATAAAGGGGAGAATGGATGCATTTCCTAATGAATATGATGCTACATCATCAATTTTATGAGAAAATAACTTTTTATAAATATGTATTTTGACTTTTAGTCTGTGTATTAGATTTGACCAACACTTAAAGAGACAGGCACACATTGGTCTTAATAATTGGACCAGATTCTAGGCGCCAACCCACTATTGTTGTGTGTGCACTGTATGTATGTATATATGTGGACAGAGATAGAGAACGCTAGATGATACCGCCACCTTGTAGAGAAATTATAATATGCAAGAAACATCAAATGAGAACTTTTTGCATTTTATTTAAAAATATTATAAAATCTTGACATCCATGTCTGTTTGTTCAGCTCAAAGTGGTGGTAGAGATCACAACAACGCATCCAAACCCTACGTGTTTTGTCTAACCAGACTTCATCAGGGGTTATATTGTGTACTGTGAACAATAAGGGATGCCAGTGTTAAATGCAATTGTTAAATACTGGCATCCCTTATACACAATATAACCCCTGATAAAGTCTGGTTAGACGAAACGCGTAGGGATTGGATCTCAAGAGTTCATAATATTTTTAAATAAAATGCAAAAAGATCTCATTTGATGTTTTCTTGCATATTACAATTTCTCTACAAGGTGGAAGTATCATCTAGCGCTCTCTAGCTCTTTCCATTTGTACCTTTCTCCCACTAACGGGGGATTCTGATAGAGTAGCTGCTTACAATTTTAAGGCGCACTTTGGGTCGCAACTTTTTAATATATATATATTATATATTATATATTAAGCACAAGTTTATAATTAAAACAAGTATTGCACATGTATAATAATTAATAAGAGGAATTCCCATATGGTTGGGCTTTCAGTATTACCGGAGCTGATGGAACTGGCGTGGCAGTTCAAATTGCACATGTGGTTTGTCCTGGGGCAAATCACCCAACCAAGCTCCTCAAAATAGTAATAATAACGATATTTACAGTATATAGCGCTTTTTTCCCAATAGGACTCAAAGTGCTTTACCATTGTCTTTACAGCTCAAAATACAAAACAAGCTTAACAGTGGATGTCAGTGAAATGCTTGCGTAAATAGAGTCTTTAGTCTATTTTTGAAGGATTCTACAGAGAGGCTTCTCGCACTGTGCGAGGAAGAGAGTTCCATAGAGTTGGAGCAACAAAGTTGATAGCTCGACCCCAAGATGAATTCAGGGAAATTTTGGGTACTGTTAGTAGTCCTTCTTCAACAGATCGTAGTAATCGAGTAGGACAGTAAGGCTTCAGTCCTCTGTTCCCCCACTCTTCCTGGTATTCCCCTCCCCCTTCCAACGCGTTTCAACTCTTTGTCAAGGTCCAAAATCACATTGTCAGGTGACCCTGTCCCGTTCTTGGCTGGCTCGACTTGAAAACGGCAGGCGGGATTTAATGTCCCGCCTGCCGAACGCCGAAAAGGGGGCGTGGACGCGAGATACGGCCGTGGATCGTCAAGCTGCGGCCGGTAGCTCGATAATCCACGACCATTCTCTGCGTAACGGGCCCAACGGCTGTTAGGGAAGACAGCATTGTATAGGGCCCCGCTGCTATTTCCACGTCGGGAATAGCAGTAGAAGATTGAATACTCCCCTTAGTCTTTACATGTCATTTGAAAGAGAAACCGAAACGCGGTTGAAAAATCTTTTGGGAGATTATATAATCTGATAAAGCGCCATCCCACAATTGTGTTTGTGTGTATACAGTATATATATAGTTTAAGATTAAGTGAAAACTATATTTACATTATTTTTAATGAAGTGTTTTGTAAAAGTTACGGTATACCATACACCGTGTGCTGAATTTCTATGAGAGTGGTTTAATAATTAAACTTAAATATATTTACTAAAGCTTAAACGGCTTAATGCTAATCTCGTCTCCTGCCAGGAGCATGACAGACGCATCTGCCAGCCTGATATGAGAAGGCCAAAGGATACAGCTACTGTATGCTGAGGTCCCTGGGTTGTGATAACGCAGGAGACTGGTGAATGCTATGTATCATCCCTGTCCCAGCCATAGGTTTCCTATACAGACCATCCGCGAGACACCCAACACTATCACTCTATTCCCCGCATCATGACAGATGGCCTATACAGCACGGGGAAGCCTACGGGTTCCCTCATGTAGGCCGCGCTGTATTCAGTCCTGCGGAATGTGTGGTGTGATTAATCCGCCATGTTGGGTTATGAGCAGCCAAGCATGTATCAGCATTATGCCGGGTGACACGTCTATGTTACAGTGTGACTTATGTCTCACAACATTAGATATCAAGCCGTTGTTTATGCGGGAGAATGTGCCGCGACTGGTGCCTGGCAGGCGGGGATTATATTTATGTGCGATCTCTCATTCTCCTGTGCTTCCCTCCATTCTGGTTCAATAGACATTCGCACACGGCACAAATTATTCAGACGGTTTTGACATTTTTTTTTAGGCAGGGGTAAGTCGGGTCACAGATCTCCGATTGGAAATGTCCATCTGAGGAAGGACTTTGATAATGATTTACTTGTAAGATTACCTCATGGATAAAGAGGGTAATTCAGACCTGATCACACTGCTGCGGATTCACAGGTCTGAGGATTATCGCACGAGGTGACCCTGTGATAAAATCCTGCTACGTTTTGATTTGCTGACCGTACGCAAGTTGATTGACAGGAAGCCTGCTTTTGTGGGTGTTGTGGGTAGTCGTGTGATGTCAGCTCTGGCTCCGAGCAGAGCTCTGCAAATTAGCAGCCCAGCGGTCAGGTCTGAATAATCCCCAAATTACTGAGATTCCGCAAATTTTCTGAATTTCTAAACAAAGATCAAAAAATTCAGATGTGATACAGGAAAAAGTCTGATCACCATAATCTATTGATTCAATTTGCTGGTGCAGCCGAGCGATGACCAGCTATGGTTATCTTGGCTGACAGCAGTGACAATAAATTTACTGCTTGGGTGTGCATGTGCCAGACCTAACTAGCTGACTCATATGTGCACAGTGAACTAAAAGTCACAACTTGGGCTTTCTGCACTCATTGTCCAAAAAAATTAAAAATAAATAAAGTATTGACATAAAACTTTATTTTAAATAAAAGAATTCCCATGGGCAAACAATGCTTCCTTTAAATAAAGTATTTTTATTGTTCCTAAGATGGCTATAAAAAAACAACATGGTGGCGATACTTGTGAAATGGGATTGGGCTTCCCACGCAGGCTGAAGGATAACCAATTGCGGCCAGGAGAGTATGCGCCCATGTATGAAGCGGCCGGGATGCGGTAATGGACAGGGGCGCTATGCGCCCCTGTCCATATCGGAGCTGCTATCAAAATGATAGCAGGCCGAATGTATGAACGGTCAGCATCGCTGACCGTTCCGCACGAAGCCGGGTTTGGCTTCGCCAGCATCAGGCTGGCGAAGCCCTATCTAAACAGCAGGGACAGCGCTGTCCCTGCTGTTAGGTCTGGGCTGCGCTGGGGATCTCGCGTGAACAGCGAGATCCCGCGCATGCCCAGTGCTGCCGGCCGGGGGACAGGAGATAGCGCATCAGTATTAACTGATGCGCTATCTTCAGAAAGGGACATCGCCGAAGGGGGGAGTTAACGCTCCCCCGCTTCGGCAGACAAGATGTTAATACATCTTGTCGATGTCCCTTCCTGCTTCGCCTCGCTATTGAGGCGAAGCAGGAAGTATCATAGCGGCGCGATAAGCGCTGCTATGATACATCTGCCCCACTGTGTTTATTGGGGTCTCTGGTCAGTCCCCGTTACTGGGGAAAAACAGGGGATTGTCCTTTACACAGTTGGATGGTGAGGAAAAAGACGCTTAGGTTGGCGTGCATGTGACTGGGGGGGCAGATTTATTCATCTCGGTGAAGTGATAATGTGGCTGGTAATTTATCACCGGCCAATCAGCTCCTAACTGTGAAGTTACAGGCTTGGTTTGAAAAATGACAGGTAGCAACTGATTGGCCGGTGATAAAAACCAGGCACCAAGCTTAATAAACCAACCCCAGAGATCCTTCCCAGCTGTCAGGTGTTCCTGCAGCAGGGTTCCGCCACTAAAATTCAATATTCTATATACTGTATACATTTTAAAAGAAATTTTGGAATAAAACTGTGGAGCTTATGCAGAAATAAGAGCCAAGCAAAATGGGGCAGGTGGCAATTCTGACTGGAATGTGGGGTAAACTTACTAAGGCTTCTAAACATGAAAAAAGGTGATGTTGCCCTTAGCAACCTATCGTTATCTATCTTTAATTTTTCTATGGCATCCTAAAAAATAGGGCTGATATGGGATCAGGATTATAGGTTAACACGCATCAGGTCGGCATTGACATGACAATGGACGACACATGGTAAGGATGGTGTGAGGTTTCCTGGGTTTTTCTATTTTCATTTTTTTTTTTGTACTTCTTCATCTATGTGGACTCCACTTGCTAATGTGTCAACAATGACACAAAAAAAGCCCATGAGAAACTTATGTCGACCTTTTAATGTGTCGTCCTTTTCTATATCGACCTTGTTTATGGCAAGCTTTTGGTGTCGACCTATTGACGTTCAAGCTAGACACTGTCTATCCAATGATCCAGCCAGAATAGGAGTCATGTGACGTTAACCACCCACCCCCCGGCAGGCATCGACCCGCCTGTGTTCCCAGGGGCTCCCCCACCGTTTTTATGTGGACGGCCATAAAATGCTGGGCATTAACCTGCTGCTGCCCCCGGCCGACCTCCCCGGCACCGAGCGGCCCATCTAAGCAGAAGTTAGTTTTGAATTTAGTTTTGCGTTGCAGAGAGATGTGCGTAAATGTCGCTCTTAGTAAATGCCGGGTGCGGATCTAGATTTGGATCCCGTTCTCCCGCCATCACCTTCCTGACACATTAACCACTTCCCTCCAGTATGGATGTTATTCTCCTGCTCTTGCTGTGCAAGTAGTGGTGTCAGGCGGCGTCCTTGGTACGCAGAAATTGCATTGTTCAGTAAACAGCATTCCGCATGTTGTCAGCCTTCTGTAAAGAGAATATGGAATTATTCATGTAACGAGCTGTTAGCGAGGTCACCCCCCCTCCCGCCCCACCCCTCCCCCATCGCAGGGAGCAGGTGTAATTCCCTCTAACAGGTTCTCATGAATTTTCTGCACTTTTTAATTTCTCGTAAGCGGGTCAGACATATGTCCAGATCAAGAGGAGACGCCTCTAACTTGGCAAAGCCACCAAGCACAGGAGACAGCCGAAGGTTAGACAGGGGTGGCACAGCGAGGCACATACTGTAAACATTGGGAGGTAAGGGCATCGCCAGTTAACCCCGTCCTAGCACCAATGGATAAAGAATCCAGAATAATGATGGATTTCTTTGTAGAATCCAATTTAAGTGGAATGCGCCTTCATTATTAGCTGGGATTTATTGTATCCTGCATTCTGTCAGTAGTGATAAAATATCCTTCGATCAAATTAAAACATAAATAAATATTTCACTGTTCCTTATCAAGAGCCTTAGGGACTTTTTATTAAAATAACACTTATCACAGTGAGAATAAGGGGGAAATGTACTAAGATGGGAGTTGTATTTAACATGGGATGTTGTCATGGGCAACCAATCAGAATCTACTTCTTATTTATCTAACACCCTATGGAAGATAATAGATACAGTAGTATGTGATTGGTTGCCCGTAGCAACATCCCACGTGAAATCTTAGTCAATTTCCCCCTAAGTGTCGTGTATATTCTATAACCATAGCCAGGGCTGCCACTAGGAATTGTGGAGCCCGGGACTGATTTCCAGTCCGGAAGTCAGTCCCGGACCCCCATCCCCTCCTCGCCTCACCCCCCCCTCCCCTCCTTTCACTTACCGCCCAACTCCTGCTCCCTCATCCCCTTCTTATCTGTGCTGACTGCGCTCAATGACTTCTTCAATTCAGTATGCCGGCGGCCAATTAAAATGCAGCACCGGCTGGTGAGCCAATCAGAGCTGGTGTACCGGCAGCCGTTCTGATTGGCTAATGGTACACAAGCTCTGATTGGCTCAAAAGTCGGTGCAGCATTTTAATTGGCCTACACCATCCTGCATTGAAGAAGCCAGTTGGGGGGGGAGGTTTGCAGTGGGAACAATGAGCTGCCCGGGCCCTTCCAGAGGCTGGGGCCCGGGACAGCTGTACCCACATTGGCGGCCCTGAACATAGCAGCCGAACCCTAATAACGGCTTTCCAGACTGATAGAAACACCAATACAATAGCCAATGGAAGCTGGAGCTGGCCATTGACCATCAATGATTCATAATCATGACCGATGCTGAATGATTTTGCCAATGATGGGGGGATGGTTTCCATAAATCAATTGCGCTCCATAAATTAATGGGCTTTTCTGTTTTTGTTTTTTTAAGGAGCTGAGACATAACTCCTCCCCTGACACCCACAAAGCCCCAACCCAAGTTCTGATTGGCCCACGGTCCAGTCATTCAAAGAAGAGTAATAACCATCAGTTGGTAAAACCATCCATTGCTTAGATGGCCAATTGCAATATGGGTATCGATGACAACCATCGATGGTAACCACACCGATGGCCATTCCTTCTGGAGGCCTGAGCCATCTTTAATCCACTGAGCATGTGTGGGAATCCAGTAACTGTGTGGGCCTAAAAGTCCGGGGTGACCTCCTGGTTCCAATGTTATTACAAAAAGAAAAAAGTATTCATGTTCTTAAAAGGGCATTATACACTCAAATAAACTGGTATATAGATATACAGAAATGTATGACCCAGTGTGGAGCTATTATCAGGTAACATAGGGCCACAGAGCAGATATGCCTTGTAGTGCGTGCTTGCCTACTTCAAATGTAGGAGACTCTCTGTAACATTTCTGGGGGCGGGGCCAGAGGTTGTTGTCATCAAGCCCGCCCCCTCATTACAGTAAATGCCATGATTTGTGGCTCTTCGGGAAGGGGGTGGGGCTAAACGAACATAATATCCTTCATTTTGGCCCTTCCCCCACCCGAAGAGCCACAAATTTGAATAAGCGGAGGAGGGGGCTGCGGAGGCTTGCCCACCCTGCTGAGGGGTCAGGAGAGGGAACTGTTTTTCGGGAGCCTCCCAGCCATTCTGGGATGTAGGCAAGTTTATTGTAGTGGCTGGTGGCTTATGTTTGCTCCTGTTTGTACTGTTACTGGGATCTCTGCATTATTATTATTATTATGTAGGATATAAATCTCTGTTGCTGGCCCTGTGCAGTATTTCCCTTGCCTAGAATAGCCTCTCCCTTACATACACCTGTGATGGGCGATTAACTGATTGAGAAACTAACATTCTATGTATCAATATAAATATAGATTTTTTAAATTCTTTCCTGTTCATGCCATCCAGAGATATATCACTGCACATTAGGGAGGGAGCCCTAGTCATGTTTAGGCTGTAAGCCCGAGCGCAATATGGAAAACGCCTGGTGGATAAAGTGCTATGGAAAATTATAAGATGCTTCAGCAGAGTATCTCACAGTCCCAGACTGAACCACCCTCGTGTACATCAGGAGTAAGCTCTGCATTGTGTTATATTGTATTGGCATGCTGTTTTCAGCCACCTCACCTGCTGTCACAGACCAGGTCTCAGCTGCTGTCACACACCGGGCCTCCCATGCCGTCACAGTTCGGGCCTTATGTGATGTCACAGACCAGGCCTCACATGCCGTCACAGTCCGGGCCTCACATGCCGTCACAGTTCGGGCCTATGTGATGTCACAGATCGGGACTCACATGCCCTCATAGACCAGGCCTCACATGCCGACACAGACCTGGCCTCACCTGCCGTCACAGCCCGGGCCTCACCTGCCATCACAGTCCAGGCCTCACATGCCGACAGTCCTGGCCTCACATGCCGTCACAGACTGGGACTCACTTGTCATCGCAGACTGGGCCTCACATGCCGTATCAGACCAGGCCTCACCTGCTGTCAAAGACCAGGCCTCACTTGCAGTCACAAACCGGGTTTCAAGTGCCCTCACAGATTGGGTCTCACATGCTGTCACAGACCGGGCCCCACATGCCGTCACAGACCAGGCCCCACATGCCGTCACAGACCGGGCCTCACATGCCGTCACAGACTGGGCCTCACATTCCGTCACAGACCGCGCCTCACATGCCGTCACAGACAGGGTCTCACTGTTTGCACACAGGCTCCTAGGGTTCACACACACCGCACACCCTGCGCCCATATAATTATACTCCCCTGTGGCTAGCGCGGTAGACCTAATTCACTTGGGAAATGGGTGCCATGGTCCTATTCCCCATGATTTTGCGCATACACTATAGAAATGTCTCTGACAACATGGTGTAGGTGCCAGAGAAGATGTAGCCCACATGGAACCTGCACACCAGCCCTTTCCTCTCTTAAAAGGCCCCTGACCCATATATTTTACCTGGTTTGGAAGAATTATATTTAAAGAACTTTAAAGACTTACTGTAGATATGTATGTATGTATGCATATATATATATATATATATATATATATATATATATACATTAAGTGAGTTGTGCTTTACTGTAACATTTTGGAACATAAGAGATTGAGTTAGCAGTGAGAACTTTCTGGATATTTGGATGGTGTTCCGTATTGCCGTGTGGCATGATGTTTGCTCCTTATAAGTTCAGTAACGTTTAGCAGAAGGCAGAGCTGACACATGGGGAATGTGCGCAGACTAAATACTGATGAAATCCTGCCCTGTGATGCCATTTCCCTTACTCTAAATACCCATGACACTGCTCTGCCCAGGGAGACCACGCTGTTTGCACAAGTGATGCCTCGTGGATCCTGCCTCGTGGATCCTGCCTCGTGCATCCTGCCTTGTGGATCCTGCCTCGTGGGCTCTCCACTTCTTTTATTTTTACATAATTCATTAACCCTTTCCGAGAACACTCAGGAAATCTCCCAAACATCATCAGAGTTCACATATAACAATGACATGCAATGGGGGATAGAGGACTGCGTTGCCGTAAACAGGAAATCATTCAAATATTGCTCACCGCATCCTGCCATATTTCTGTGAAGGCAATAAGCCGGGGTCAGTAATTAATCTGTGTCTTGCTTTCTTTGCTGCTGTCCATCAAAATGCACCATGTCAACCAAGAGACAGTTACTGTAGGGCCATATATATATTTGGATACTGATACAATTGTCCTAATTTTGGCTCCCTAAGCCACCACAATTGATTTTGAAATTGAACAATGGAAATGCAAATTAAGTGCAAAAAGTTTTTATTCAAGAGTTCAACAAAAATGCTGTATAACATGTTTAGGGATTGCCACTCTTTTTATACACAGTCCTATGTATTAAGGCCCCATAGGTTGATCTTAAGGCTTCCCACACACTATGCTACTTCTCCAAGGGGAGAAGTCTCACGCCATGCCCCTTGAACCGCCCCGGAGCCTTCCTGGTGACAGGCCCACATACGATATATCGTATGTGGTCCTTTTGCATGTGATAAATTGCATATGATTCCATTCCCAGCTGTCCAAGTCAGAGGTCCGATCAGATCGGCTGTCAAATTGATGCGATTTAGCCAATTCTCACCCAATTTCTCGGCCCAATTCGTCAGTGTATGGCCAGCTTCAGTTCTTTACTGATGAAAAAACTGGGCTTGCTTTTTTTTTAGATTTTTTTTTTATTATTAATTTTATCTAATGTGGCCTTTCTGTTCTTGAGGATTATAGTTGTCTTCACTTGGCTGGATGTTATGAAGTGTCTTATCCTTACAATGGAAAGGTTCCTGTGATCATCCAACGCTGTTGTCTTATGTGGATGTCCAAGCCTTTTTGTGTTGATGATCTCACCGGAACGTATTTTGTACCACACTGTTCATTTGGCCACTCCTAAGATTCCTGCTTCCCACTACTAGACCTTCGGGAGAGGAGTACAGGCCACTTAACCTTAAGTTCTAAAATAAAAAAAGACAGTGATACTGTTATCTATTTATTCGAATGCAAAATATTATTATTTGGAACGTTAAGAATGTATGGTGGGAAATAAAGGACGGACAAGAGTTCTGCAACGCCCAACTACAATTAACAACAGGCATTGTCAGCAGGACTGTCTGGAGTGGACAAACACCAGGTATAACACCTGTATATACCACAAAAAATAACCTCTCACCTTCTAAACTGACTACCCTCCCATTTGGGTGGCAAAACTGCACCCCTGTTGGGGTGGTGCCGCCTACTGCCAGTCAATAAAGGAAGCGCATCTCAACTAAAACAATTGCACCCACACCGGTGACCTGCTGTTATTTCCCGACGCAAATAGCCAACGTCGCAAACCACAAACTTCAACAAAAGGGGAGAGAGGGTAGGAAGCCTGGAAGCAGAGCGGCTTTGGCCTAGCATTCCGTCCCTTAAGTAACCAACTAACAGCTCTACGCTCCCTAAACTATCATAGGCTACTGAAAATAGTGTGACCAGCCTCCATGCCAGCCCCCATCCGAGAGGTTTAATCCACCTCATTTCTTATCTAATCGTTTGGTTTCTCATCTCTGATGCATTGTTCTTGTAGCCTTTGGTTGGCCAGTGGCACTTGTATTAGTAGGTCGATTGACCTCATGTCTTGGGTTCACAGCAACCGCCTGGAAATGCAAATGCTACACTCGTAATCAACTCCAGATCTTTCACCTGCTTAATTGATTAAGAAATCACAAAGGAACCTGTCCAGGAAACAGCTTTCAAGTCAATTGTCCAATTACGCCTGGTCCCTTGACAAAGAAGGGGCTACATATTAAACAGCTTTAATTCCTAAGCCCTTGCTACAATTTGGACGTGAATACCCTCAAATTAAAACAAATAGTTTGGGCATTAAATCCTTATACATTATGGGATTTATTTACTAAGATGGGAGTTCTATTGAAAATGGGATGTAGTCCAAAAGCAACCAATCAGAATTTACTTATTTATTTAACCCCTTCTAGAAGATACTAGATAGAAACACTGGGCGTTCCCATATGCTAACGGACCGCATTGCCGCCCCCTGCACCAGCGGCCGCAAGGTTCGCCATGGCCGCATGCATCAAGCGCAAGCACATGCCCAGAAATGCGCATTCGTAAATACACAAAACATCGGCCATGTGCCATAGGAACAGACCTGAATAAATTATGCTAGCGCCCATTTATACATTGACCTATCTGTGTACACTTTGTTCAGCTTAAAGCACAATTTATTTGTATGTAACCCAGATTTGTACAGTTTGTTTCTGGAAGAAAATCTAATTTAAATACTGTACTAAAAGTTTCTTGTGGACTGTAATTGCTACTTTGTCCCTCCGTACTGTATAACTCGGAGCTTTCTGCTCCTTCCCTGCCACGGCTTCGCTCCTGAGGAATGATGTTTTCCTTCACTCCGAAAACATTAACTGTTTAATTTATCCCGTCAGAAGACGGCGTGTAATAAACATATCTGAGGATAATGGAGGACACGAGACGGGGGGGAAGAAATCACAGGGAAGGGTCATTCCTAAAGCCTGTAGTGTGTATCCTAATGCACTCCCCTAATAGGCTGTAATCGTACAATATGTATACAGTATACATTGACTTTAAACGCAGCGCCATGCAGCTTTCCCACTCAGCACACAGCTGCGTGAATATCGCTCGCCTTGCCGGCGTTGCCCGCCGTGCAGCTCGCGCCTCTGTAACCGAGGTCATGCTCCATCTAGGCCCTGCAGAGCTGACACGGTTAAGGGTCTGCCGTGTGCCATGCTGCAGTAGACGGTAATGACTGTGTACAGTCTCTAAGCCTGTTCCTAGTTTTTAATTGTTGTTTAGTTAGAGAGAGAGAGTTCAGACTGTAATTACAGGGAGATTGCAAAGGCGAAGCCTGGGTGAATGTGCTCAGGGGAGGGTAAGCCGGCATGGGTGGCACAGGTTTGCTTGTGTCATTTCTGTGATCCTGTACTGGTAATTCAGAGTATGTTAGGTCTCTCCCTTTAGACAGATCTATGGACAGGGGGGAGTGCATCACGAGGCGGGTGATACAGCACAGAGACGATTGATTCAAGCGTGAGAGTGTACTCGCAGCCACAGTCACGCAATATTTGTCCTTTATCGGACACAGTGACTTAAGGTGAACATTTAGATGTTTTAGTTTCCTTATGGGTTTGCGAATAGAAAATCTCAGTGATGCCAAATAATTAACCACTTGTATGGCATGGTCACATCAGATGCCGCCACTCCGGGCTGGGCTTTCCCTGGCATGGTCGCATCTGATGTGACCTGTCAGAAATGCCCACTGGCATGAAGCCCCACCTCAAGTCTCTCTGCTTCCTGGTTCCTTTCTTGCTCTCTTGATCCACCCAGTTTCCCGCTGGCCACGCCCCCCGAGTACACCAACCAGCGAAGTCTGTAAGTATGTCCGAGGTAGGCTCAGATGTTGAAGATTTACATTAGGAAATGTCCCTGATTTTCAATATTGACCACAGTGCAATAATACAGTTACTATCTATCCTGAATGTAAGATGCCCACTTACCATTTACAATGGTGTGCAAAGTAAGGAAGCCAGATACAAAGCTTGTAATTTGTTTTTGCTGCGTCTTGTTTTTATTAAAAAATACATATAATTATTCACATATTATTAATAATTAATATGACAGCCCCGAGCTTAAATAACTTGTTTTACACAAGTTTTCTTCATTTCATTGGTATCCAGTTGCTTCTTTTATCACTGTCCTTGTAGCTTCCCACTTATAGAAGTCTGTGGTGCACTGCTGCAGAGCCAAATCGGTTCTCCGCCAACTATTAGGACTCTTTGTAAGGGCTTCAGGGCTGGAGTAATATTGGTGGGGGCCACAGGGCTACTAAATTGTGGGGGTTCCCTACCAATAAAGTTGTCAAAATTATCTACTGTACTGTGGATGTTATTAAAGAATATACTGAACAGTTGCGGTCACACTTTTTAGACCGTAACATATGCTGGTCAGTCCTGGGAATATCTTTGGTCATTACCAGGGTCAAGGACCTGGGAAACAAAACCCAAGTTGACCCTTTCGCAACAAGACAGGACCCGGGTTGCCCTGACTCAGACAGAAAGTGGGTAAAGGTGCTGCTAGTTTTGTAGAGGAACAGACTTATAGAGGTGTAAAGTTTGGGCCATACAAACTCTCAAATCCGCATTTGTTTGTCCTACACTGCGTGTGTGAATAGATGAGTGCAACATTTGGGCAGTAGCCGAGTAACACCGATCATGTCTCCGGAGAACCCTGCTTGGGCCTCTTCTGTGACTTTGTGGTCTCTCTCTGCCTGTACTCACAGGCGTGTGGGTGAAGGAGCATTGGATAAGGGTGGGCTGGCACCTTCAGGCCCCTATACCCCTTATAGTTGTACCCCTGCTGTCGACAATGCCAAATTCTGCCACTAAAACGTACTGTATGAACAATTGTATAAGAGGTACAATAGATATAAGAACTCAGCTGTCTTTGATGTGGACCTGTAGCTTACAGCTGACAGTGCAGATGATTGACAGGCCAGCTTCCCAAGAGATTGTGAAGCAGCTGCAGCTCCGTCTCATCTTCTGCATACAGGACTTGTGCATCTAGGTGTACACTGTGCTCTCTTCATTAATTAACAGCCACAAAGTAAAACCATTAGGCAAATGAATCTAGAGATGGTAAACTGGTCCTGGTTCCTCGTTAGGAAGTCGGGGTGGGGGGACAGTTATCACCGAGAACCCTGGGGGAAACTGATACCATCTTTGTCACATGATTGGCTCAGCAATACAGCCCCCCTGCACTGAGAGTCCTGCGCTGGACTGAGAATGCGCCGGCTGCCGCGCTGATCACCGTAACAGTGCAGGGAAACCCCTCGAACTCCTCTCCTGGAGAACCCCCATAATTGGAACTCCACAAAGAGCAGCCTTCTTTTAATCTCTTTCCATCAGCAGCTTGAAACTATGGCAACAAAAGCAGATTAAAAGGGAGGGGGGGGGGGGGGGGGGTGTAATTATACAAACCGAACGTCACAGACAGATTCTCGCTCTTCACAGCATGGAAAGAAAGCAACAGGGGAAAAGAAAAAAAAACAGAGTGTCATTGTTTTTCTCCTGATCATTCTGCTGATTTATCCAGAGAAAATCTGCACAGTGATATAATGATTAACTCTTTCCTTGCCCCCTATGTCCTCGGTAACTTCCATTCTAGGCAACGGCCATAGGACTTCCAACACATTTCTCGTATAAAGAAGAATCATTTAACTTCCTAGACAAGTTCTGCCCTGGAATACAGAACGAGACAAGAAGCATATACTGTTTGGGTCCCCTATGTTGGAAGTGATGGTTGTGCAGTTGTTGATATTGCAGAGATATATAGCCACACATAAGTGGATGATTCATAATGCCAACAGCCCACTTACTCAATCAGTGATCTTGGTTTATTGAAATGCAGCCGTACTCACTGTTGGATGCGCACTGGTTCTCATGGATCATACCATTGAACTAAGTATGAATCTACAAAAGTTTGCTGAATATGTGTAGTAATACAGTCGGCCTGTGTTCTAACCCTTCGGTCACACGCAGAGCAATCTGACTCTAGGGCGGGTCATGGGAGGGTGGTGGTTTTGACATGGAAGTGTGGTGGGCATGTAGCTAGCGTTCCGTGCTATTCTGAGTCACATGCAAACAGATAAACAGTGGGCAGTGTGGCTTCATTGCATTAGCCCAATAGTAGAAAGACAAACACAGTTGGCTTGCATCCCACTCAGAATAAGGCCCACTCCACTGCATATACGAGTTTGCAAATATGGACCCTATCCTGAGGCTCGTCCAACCCAAACAAAACTCAGCTGACCCACCAGAGACCCACCGGAGTAATGATGCTGCATAGAAATCCATTGGTCTCAAAGGTTGCATCCCCATCTCAGAAGCGGACAAGCAGGTGTGACATGACCTGTGGGGAAATCCAGCTTCAAGAAGCCAGTCTGTATATTCCCTGGGTCATTAGTCCTTAATGTATGTATAAGGCATAACGCTGAACCTTATGCATACTAAATGATGTGTGTGTGCAGGTGTTTATACTGCAGTGTTATATCAGCATACAGCAGCGGAGGATTAAAAATGTGAACAGCCCAATTAGTGGTTTTAGTTTACTGAAGTAAAACAGGTACAGCCGTACTCACTGTTGTATGCACTCTGGTTCTATAACGGATCGAACTACAGCATAGTAGGTTACTTACTATACAGCTCATCTGCTGGTATGTATATGGAACTTGTAGGCAGTGGGGCAGGATTGTTAGACCTTCATATTGCAGATCTCTCTGGAGCTAAGAGGGAGACTAAAGCTGGGTACACATATGTACAATCGTCGGGCCGTTCTTCCGTTCTGCGGACGAACGGCCGTTCGATTGTATATATGTGTACGCAGTCCCGATCCCTTCGTTGCGATCGATAAACGGCCAAAAACGCTCTTGGCCGTCCACGGTTGGTCGGTCGCAGGTTCTTTGCTGCTTAATATTCTTCCGACAGGACGGCTCCATATCGAAAGAAAAGTGACATGTGTACGCACGTTCGATCGATATGCAGCCCGTTCCTGCGATCATTCCTCCCAAAAGCAGCACGCCCATGTGGGTGTTGACTAGCTGCGTCATCCCTCCATCAGCGCAGCATGTAAACAACAGGAAGTCTTCTCCCCCGTACTTTCCGCGCCATGCTGTTAAAGAATATTCGTTGTGTGTGCATTCCTTTTGAAATAAATAATCGTTGTGTGTGCATTCCTGGATATAGTTATATAGTATATAGCCAGATCGGGAGAGTGTGTACGGTGGTACAATCTTTTTCTTGCGATTGTTTGGACGGGAGTACATCGGACGTCGCAAGTAAAATTGTACATATGTGTACGCGCAGATCGGTCGTATGTTTTGGACGGCCGAACGTGTATTCGGTCGATCGAACGGTCGCAAGAAAAATGAAATTGTACATATGTGTACCCAGCTTTGCAGTATATCGCCATTATGTCACTTATCACACATTACTCCGACTGTACTACAGTACAGGTGCAGTAATGCAGTACATTCAGTCTGCATTATAATCATACACAAGCAATCTGATTCGTGGGCAGGTCACGGGAGTGAGGGGGTTTTGTCATGGAAGTGTGGTCCCCCCTCCCGGGTTTGCTTGTCTCTGCGACAGGAATACAATTCAGCTTGAAACACTACATAAATTTGTCGTGTCGTGACGGGATTTCTCCTGACAGTTCGTCTCTGTTCCTAATTAAATGATCATTTAGAGAAACCTTTCTGCATTACTTAATGTTAGACAATGTGCCGGGTCTGCTTCTACTGAGTAGTTATTCCCATGGGGGCTTCCCGTGGAACCTTGAGAGGGCTACTATACCAGCGCTATATCCACATTATTACATTATTAATTGCAATGTTGCGATACAAATCCTGAGATTTAAGGAGACAAACATTCTCAGCATCTAACACATACAGAAGCCTTCGATCAGCGATATCTCGGGACAGCTGAGGGCCCTACCGGAGTGATAAAAAACAGGGGCGACACAGCCTTTTATGTGACTCGCTGGTGATTGTGGAACTGCATGTCCCAGCAAGCCATGTCAGCCAAACTCAGAGGGTAGAGGAAAGCTGGAAAATGTATCAGGATAATGTAGCTCAAAATGATTGCACAGTGTCAAACCATTCCACCATCTGGGCATTTGGGAGTCACACACCGCTACTGCTGTTATATTGTAGGCCTGCTTATACAGTGTGCCAGCTATACCAAACAACATTATCCACACAGGACATAGTACTTGGATGTCACGTTACTGTAGCCTTCATCCCTTTAGGATCATGCCGTCCAATGCGCCTTATCCGTAAAGCCCTTAAATATAACTTGGCACCAAACAGATATTGCACATAAACCGAGACGATCTAGAACCCCTGAATCTATTTATTTTCTCAAACTAGGTTAGTCCTTGTGGGTGGGACATGCAGTCACATGGGAATGACTGCCTGAAAAAGCTCCTCCTATATGAACCTAAGTCTTCCCCCGAGTTACCTTTATATAATCTTTGCGCTTTACCTGGACTTTCATTATTCCTAGATCAGTCATATTCCCCTTTCAGAAATCTTCTTTGTCCAGCTTAAATTCTGAATTTTCCAACATACGTGACGGTGCAACCAAAGATATTATTTGATATTCTAAAGCATATTCTGTTATTATTTTTTATAATAGGGACAGTCATTCAATGGAGTCAATGGGAGAGCAGGAACATTCACCAAAACCAACTTGTTGTTGACCCCTTTGAGTTAGGAAATCAGCCAAAATATATTATGTAATGTGCAGTGTTTTGCTTTGTGTTTTCTTATATGCAACATTCATTTAAATCAGGGATGGGGAAACGTCGTCCCTCCAGCTGTTGTTGGACTACATATCCCAGCATGCCCTGGTACAGTTTTGCTATTTGGCCATGCTAAAACTGTTGCAGGGCATGCTGGGATGTGTAGTTCAACAACAGCAGGCGGACCGAAGACTTCCCATTCCGTATTTAAATCACGAGAGCATACAGTAAACATTAACAAAAGGTTAAACCAAACAAATACTGTAACGTGCTTCATTGGGGCTAATACTTTATCATTTACAATGATAGTGATTGCTAATTCATTCTGCAAGTCATTTGTGAATTTAGGTGTTTTTTTATTTTCCTCAATATTATTATTTGTCACATTATAGTACCTTGTGGACCTACTATACTCACGCTGCCTGAAGACCACCGCCAGACTACTGAGGTGTCTCATCTAGCGCAACACTAACAGCTGTGGAATAACTATGTACAGATAATGTCTACTATGCACAACTGTACTGTATATTATATAATACAATAATATTATCACAAGCAATATCATAGCCTTGTTTATAGATTTGAACAGGTTAAGCACGCTGTGGTTGTAGTACTGCAGGGGTGGGGAACCTTTTTCATTGCAAAGGCCGTTTACAATGTGTAAAAAACCTTCGGGGCCATATGTAAATTAGGCACTTACAAATCCCACGCTGCAGATGAAGACTCCTCTCACGAGATCTCCCCCTTCCTTGAAACCCAGGCAAGCCGTCAGACAGGGGGGGGGGGCAGGGCATTCAAACTGGCTACGGGGGCCGGAGCTTCCCCACCCCTGTAGAACTGCAATGACCAGCCTACACCAGCAACCACTGACTTGTAGATCAGTGAAGGCCTACCTCTAGATTATACCTACCTTTCCCCAATAAAGTCATTAAAACAAATTAGTTTTGGGCCATTCTCTTGAACTCCTGGGAAATTAGGCCACACTGCTGGCTACTGCTGATCTTTCCTGCACATGGGTGCATTCCTGGACACCATGGGGGAAATGGGCAACCAATCAAAATCTATGTCTTATTTATTTAGAACCTTCTAGAAGACTATAGATAGTATCTGATTGGTTGCCCATAGCAACATCCCATCTCAAATAGAACTTCCATCTTAGTGAAGTACCTCTGTGTGATGGCAATGGCAGGTGCGTCATCAGCACCAGGAAATGCATAGTGTGCCATTGTACCCCACCACACTTGCCCCTTGGACAGGGCCTGATGATACAGAGTGCGGTATCGCACCCTACCACACTTGCCCCTCGGATGTCCCCTTAGAGGAGATCCAGCAGGTCTGTCCTGGTTTACAGGGATAATAGGAAACCATGGAATCTCACACACTGATTGGACACATTCCGCCTACACCTTGCAGCTGTGCACATTCACATACGTTCTACGTGACCTCTAACAGCGAGATGCTTCCTCAGGAGCTGATTATAGCCGTATGTAGACATGGCTGTGCTGCAGCAGGGTTCCATGGACGTTTCCTAGAAAGAATTGCAGTAAATGAAGGTAACTTTAATGAACAGATCTGTAGCGCACAGGGGACTCTCTGCAGCTGTACGCCGCAGGAACCTAAGGGCCAATCAAGAGAGTGACGCGTCCCTTCCTTCCTGCGTCCTTCCATCCTCAGGGATACACTAGAGGTCTCAGATATAGCCGTTCCATAGCACGCAAGAGCGTTCATCCTTTCTCTGCTGTGTAATCCGCTGCAGCCAACCCCCCAAGGACATCACGGGAAGTGTCTATTGCCCCCGGTGGGAATGTTCTCTCACACAGGTGGCTCTCACCCACCGCTGATTGCAGTGTACTGTACAGATAACACTCTTACAAATATTAGGTTCCTGCTTGCTGAAGCCGATCATGTTCTCTGGGTACAGTGTGGCCAAGGTAACCTGGCATTTGGGGATGATTTACAGCCATTACTATATATTTACCACTAGTGACGCCCACAAGCCAGGGGCTTATTTCTCATTGCCAGGGGTTACATGCTAATTGGCAAGTGTTTGATGCCCGTTGCCAAGGGCTACATGCGGTTACATGCTTGTTGCCAGGGGTTACATCCCTTTACATGATTGTTGCAAAAGGTTAAGGGGGGAATTTACTAAAGGAAATTTGTAAAAAATAGGTGTAAAAAATAGGAGTATTTGTATCCAGAAATACACTTATTTTTTACATTTACTATCCAGAAAATACGGCAATTCGTAGTCGTATTGATGTTCTATCGGCTCCTCGGTCAGGGTCGTCGTCAGACGCTATGTCCACGACCAGAGCAGGATGCTGGGTACACACTAGAACAATTTGGGCTCAATTCCCTCAATTCCGATGCATTTTCAATCGATTGTAGTTAAAAAAAAACTAACTTGACAACTGATTGAGAATTGGATTAAGCCACGAGTGCCACATGCATGCACTTCTGTGTGAGTATCCATGACTAGTGCAACACCTACTTTATTACCAGCTGCAGCCGCTACTAGTATTGGCATTTGCCCCTTCCCTGTGCTAGGTGCTGAATATTAGCATGAAACTGGCGTCCACACTCCACAAACAAGCTGGAAAGTCAGGCTAATGCTGCTCCTACAAGTCACGTGTTCCGTGTATCCATACGTAACTGGCTGTTTGCTGTACAGAAACGTGACTCGCCATCCAGACTGCCTGGGGCTTCCCAGAGAACACTCTTCTCAGGCCACCTCCGTATACCGTTTCTCTTTATTGGCAGTGGGAGTGTGGCCTTCACACTGCAGATTTCCTCATCAGAGTCCAGCATGGGACATTGTGTCATTAGACAAAGTACATTTTACCCTTCAGTTGCCCCCATAATTGGCAGAGCTGCATGCACCGAGGCTGTTCGATTGGTCATTGTTCACAAGTAATGCAGCCAGCATCCCGGCGGTCAGGATGGTCAGAAAACCGGCATCAGATCTTGTAAAAGGTCAGGATGCTGGCGCGGGAGTCGGGTATGTGGGCTTAAGGCACTAGTGGGGGGAATTAAGGTTAGGCTGTGGGTGGTTAAGGTTAGGGTTAGGCTAGTGTTAGGGAGAGCGGATTAGGTTTTGGCAGCGGGGGTGAGGTTTAGGCACTGGCAGGGAGGGTAAGGATCAGGCTGGGGGCCGGGTAGGGTTAGCACCTGGAAATGAGGGTTAGAGGTGGCAGGGGTAAGGTAAGTTTACTTTCTGACTTACTGGACGACTGTCAGGATTCCTTCTCTTTGGGGTGCTGGCGTCGGTAATCTGACCGCCGGTCATCAGTATACAGTGTTGGACTAGCCCACAGGGGTACAGGTAAAAAAAAACAGTGGGCCCTACTGCCTGGGGGCCCCACCTTCAATTATAGGGATCAGGATCCAGACTGTGCACATGAATAATACATTATACATATGTTACAGTATACTGCACAGGACAATGGTGTATCTTATACAGTGCATTGCTGAGCATACGCTAGAAGTGTTTACTATATTTTACTATACTATTTCTTTAATGGTTAGCCAATCTTATGTGGCAGCGGGCCGCACCTCCTCTTAAGACTGGCCACACCCCTAAACTGGGCCCCTATAACTACATTCCCCGGAGGGCCTTTCATGCCTTAGTCCAACACTACCAATCTACGGTGGCAGCTGGCCACACCCCCTCTTAAGACTGGTCACACCCCTATACTGGGCCCCTATAACTATATTCCCTGGTGGGCCCTTTACAGGGGCGCATCAACAGAAGAGGGGTCCACTGCTCATGCACAAGTCTCCATAAACATGGCGCCGGCCATGTTCCGGAGACGAAATTCTACACCATGGCCACTTTGGCTGTGATTATTACCACGATTGTAGCAGTCAGCTGCGGAGAGGTGAGTATGAAAATATAGATGCAGTGTGTGCCTTCTGGGTAAGGAGTCCATGTCACGGTAAGGGGTTCATGTCACGGTAAGGGGTCCATATCTTTGTAATAGGTCCATGTAATGAAGCTTCAGTGATGATGTGGTGAGAAACAAATTCTCATGAAAGCCTCTGAGTTCTGGATAAGTGTTAAGGTTGCTATGTGCAGCTTGTGGAGGTGACATCTCTCTCTTCTCACCTGCCACGTAGGTGGTACTTGCGTAGTATCTTACAGCACGTCCCTATCACGCGCCCGCTCTTACCGTCTACATTATGTTTCCAGGGATCCATGCTAGAGGTGCATAGAATATCCGGACTGCGGCAGATAAAATGCATGATGGCACACAGCACTCGCTCTTAAACTAGGTCAGAATAATCTTTCACTGCCACAATTGTAGTCATTTCCACAACGGGGCACTGGGAGACGGCTAATTCACGGTCTTTTCTGTCTGGGGCCTGACATTAGCCACGCAGCAATATAAAGAGCACTGTGCAGTACTGGAGATGGCGCGTATTACTCCCCTAGGGACCCCCCCAGTGTTTGTCAGCTCGGCAGGGCAATGAGGGGGATGATTGCCAAATATAAACGAGGCTTAGTGCATGTGACACGTCAGGCCGTAGTGACTGCAGACATTGACGCTGAGAAATTTGTGTTGTTTAAGGAACTTCACCAGAGTGTATCCAACAATATGGTGCCTAGAGTGCACATAGGGGCAGGTGTGTTATACCTGGTAACGTGATAAAGCGGGAGGTGATAACGCACTAGCCAATCAGCTGTGGTTGAAAAATGACAGCTAGGAGTTGATTGGCTGCTGCGGTATCACCTTCCACTGTATCATTTTTACCAGGCTTAATACATCTGCCCCACTGTGTCCTAGCATCCAATCACAACAGCTGTTATTATCCTTCCTGCTTTAGCCTCCTGAATTCCGATATATGATTGGCTGATCTTGGTTCTTCCTGCAAACACTCTATAAAATCTTTATCAAAACAAATTGCTTTGATATAACATAGGAAAGCAGTTCAATTATAATTATTACTGTTAGTGTTAATATTATTATTATTATTATTGTTATTTTAATTATTATTGCCACTTTTCCCAGGAGACTCCAGAAGTTTTAGCAGTTTACCAGACTCCTGGCAGAGCTGAGCGCTCTCCTGGCCTCTGCCCAGTTCCCTAGGACTAAGCAGGATGGCGCGTTTCGCCGTAAGTAATGGCTGCTGCATAGTTGGGTGTGGTGGGGCGTGGCTTATATAGGCACACTGCTTACACTTTGCCATCTGGATATCCCTCTCTAGAATCTCTTAAAGTCGACATCCCATTAAGTAAATATGATTGATTTAAACAAACACAGACAGAACTTGAGATGCCCGCACATAGGCCCGACGCGTTTCGTACAACCTACAATCCTCGGAGAGTAACCATACGTTAGAGTCATAAGTTCATTGCACAGTAGTGTCCAGACTCCAGAACAATCACACCCTTATTTTCAGTATAATATATAAAATAAAACATTTATGGGCTGATTCAGACCTGGACGCTGAGCTGCGGATGTTCCCAGCCTAGCAAACAGGTAAACGCCCCCCGCTGAATGATTGAATCCCCTCTCCAACTTAAAAGAGGATGTGTGCGCTAACACATCTCCTCACGTGCGGCCGCTTAGGTGAAAAAAACACCTAGGGCAGTATTCAATGAAAAAGTTCTCCGTGCATGGAGAGCGTTTTATTTCGCTCTCCATGCACTCTCCGTGTTCCAGAGGGCTCGCTGCCACTCCTGCTCCCTCTATTCAATGTGGTTAAGACTCGCCGCCACTCGCGGCGAGTCTTAACCCCTGCAGGGAGCAGGGAGCTTTCAGGGAGCCGGAAGCAGCCAGAGAGATTAAAGTCTCCCTGGCTGCTCCAGAGGACTGTGGAGGGGAGGGGGGCTCTCCAGGACCCAGGCTGCACCCCCCTATAGCCAGCGGGGGACCCAGTATTCACTGCACCGTTCGTGCATAGTTACGTTCGGGTGCAGTGAATATATGAATATCTAATGAGCGGCTCGAGCGCTCGGGCCCCCTGCTGGCTGCACTGTGTAAAAAAAAAAAAAAAATGTAAAAAAATATTTTTTTTAAAATTAAATATATATTCATGTGCTATAAGCACATGAATAAAAATAACATGCCCCTTCACAGGGAAAAAAACCTGATTTTTTTACACCAAAATGTAAAAAAAAACCCTTTACGTTCAAAAGTTCACATTCCAGCTCTCCATCAAAAGATGGAGAATTGCTACACGGAGAGAGACGGAGAAAATCACTTAGAAAGACGGAGAACATTTCACATTGAATAGGGTTGCTCGCTTTTGGAGAGCAAAATGCTCCGTCCAAGGCGAACAAAGCACAAATTCTCCACAAAACACGGAGAACTTTTCTCATTGAATACTGCCCCTAGACTGACTTTTATTATGGCCGCAGATCGATATTATGACGCTCCCGGGGTTTGTGCATGCGCAAACCCCAAATTTGGACCCAGCGAATGGGCCTGAATCGCCCCTTAGGTTGAATGTTTGTTCCTCTGTTATATGGGACAGGGTGAAGTCAGGTTTTCCTGGCCCCTTAATAACTACTGCTCTGTACTTGCTGTCAGACATTATTACTTTGCATCTGAGATCTGCATTGTAGCATCCGCAGTCACTCGCTTTAGAGGCTACTCAACCACGGAGACTGTTCTACACGGCGCCGTGTCGCTCACATCGGGAAGCCGTTCCCTCTAAAAGTCATTTTCAGTTGTGTCTGTGTGAAACTTTAATTAAACACCCTGTGTTGTTTCTATTAACCTTTCCAAAAGCAGCCTCCTGTAGCTGAGCAGGTCTGTGGGTGAACAATTAACCATTGCACGTCCCAAGCAGGGGCGAGGACCGGAATGGGCATATAGGGGGGTTATTCTAGTCCGTTCGCACAAACCAGGACATTTGCACAGGAACCGATGTTAGCCCATTGTTATTTCTGCACATGTGCATATGCTGGGTGCATGCGACTATGGCAAACAGACTGTTCGGTGGTTGCATGCACCCAAGGCTGCGGCCGGGGGGCATGGGGTGGCGGTGGATAGATGCGCCCATGGGAACGCCCAGCGTTCCGTGACATCGAGGACAGGCAGCTTCAATCACCGGATGTTAGCTGCCCGCCCACTTCCTCCCGTGTGTGCACGCATGTTCCACATTTATTTTAAACATCCATTCACAGGCCCTTGCGTGCAAACACACGCTGCAAGGGGATGCCAGGTTGGCCGGCATTCACCAGGCGGGGTTTGGTGGACTCGCAAGGCTGCGAATCAACCAGAACAACCCCCATAGTGTCACATCCGTCCCTAAAGCTTAATGCAGGCTTGCCTACCCTCCCGCAATCAGCTGGAGGCTCCCGCTTTTTACAGGAGCCTCCCGCTGCCCCGCAATTCCCCTATATCCTCCCGGTTTTCAGGACCCCTCCACAAACTTACTGAGTGCCCATGTGCGCATCTGTAAATGGTGGGGTCGGGGCTCACAGCCGGCCACCGTGAGGTTCTGGGTAGTGTGACTGAGGTGCTGACAGGAAGTCACTGTGTGTGACTGTGCATCAGGAGGAGCAGAGAGGAGAGAGCTGACAGCCAGAGCTCTGCTCTTCCCGGAGTCTGGCCCCGACCACCTCACTGACTGAGCTCCGTGAGGCCTGCTCTTCCTGCCTCTCCCCCATACTGCCTGGTCCCTGCACCTTCAGTGATGCAACTGCACCTGCAACACAGCCAGGTGAGTTCTGTGTATACTGGGGGAGCATAGGCGAATCTAGAATTATGGTAATGGGTGGTCCCAGATTTATATACAATAGTAGGGGGACCTTTGCGCGGCGTAGCCGCGCAGCAAAAAGGGGGCGTGGCCTCATGGGAAGGAGGCGTGGTATCATAAAAAGGGGTGTGGTATTACACTTTAGACCATACACAGTAATGCCTATTACACATTTTAGCAAACTCCGTAATACCCATTACACATAAAGCCACACGCCGTAATGCCAATTACACATAAGGCCACACACCATAATGCCCATTACACATTGTGCCACACATTATGATGCCCATTACATACTATATAACAAACTGTAATGCCAATTACATATTTGCCACATAAGTGCTGCTTACCTACGTGCTCATTGCTATGGGGTTCTTGCTTGATGGCACCATAGTACCCATTACACATGATGCCGCACACCATAGTACCCATTACACTTGATAACGCACACCATAGTACCCTTTACACATGATGCCGCCCACCATAGTACCCATTACACATGATGCCGCGCACCATAGTACCCATTACACATGATGCTGCACACATAATGTCCCTTACACAGGATGCTGCACACATAATGTCCCTTACACATGATGCTGCATACACATGATGCCTGCATACACATGATGCCTCTCCCCCATACTGCCTGGTCCCTGCACTTGATAACGCACACCATAGTACCCTTTACACATGATGACGCCCACCATAGTACCCATTACACATGATGCCGCGCACCATAGTACCCATTACACATGATGCTGCACACATAATGTCCCTTACACAGGATGCTGCACACATAATGTCCCTTACACATGATGCTGCATACATAATGCCCCTTACACATTAAGCCACACATTATGCATAATGCCCCCACATACCACCACTTGTAGCATCCCTTAAGCAATGCCCCCAAAAGTGCCACTTACTGTAAATTTTTATATGAGCCTTCGCTGCTGCTGCAGGGAGAGATGGAGAGCGGTGCAGCTGCTTCTGTGGGGAGAGAAGCAGAGCGCAGCGCAGAGCACGCTCCCACTCCCCTCCTGGTGTCCCCTCTAGCTGAGTGGACATTTGAAATATTGTGCGCACTGTTGTTGTGCGTGACGTCGGGGGAGCACGCAGGGCGCCGGCACCACATGATTAAAGGGGGGGGCGGGCTGAGGTGAAAACGGGGAGAAGAATTGGAGCGGAAGCTGCAGGGGTGACAGTCATTGACAGCAGGGGACTGCCCAGCTGTATTCAGAGCACTGCAGGTCACGGCTGTTTGAAATAATACCCCTTTCACAACATAAAATGCAGGGATTTACCCGGGAATATGGTCCCTGGATCATGCAGGGACATTCCCAGGCTGACCCCTTATACACCAGCCTAGTCCCTGCATTTTCTGGTGTGAGAGGGAGAGACAACCACTCCCCTCTCCCTACCCCCCTTTAACTAACCAGCTATATCTTCGGAACCAACTGACCCATTTACATGAGACCAGTATCATATTGAAGAACTTTTGAGGTGGCTTCAAATGATTTTGGTCCCGTGAAACTGAGCTGTTTGGTTCCAGAGAAATCTGCCCTCAAAGAACATAAACAGTCATGAAATTACATTTAAGAAATAAAAAAAAACGGGTTAACCTCAATATCCCTGGAACCATATGGATCCAGCTTGGTATCAGATTGAAGGCCCAGTCATTTGGGTTTGACTGAGATCAACCTCAAGCTTCAGTGATGCCGAAGGGGGAACTGGCAGACGTTGAACTGGGAGGGGGTCAGAATTAGTGGGTCCCATGTTATCCTATAGGGAAAACGTTCCAGCTTTGCCTGGCAGTATCTCCGGTTCCCAGGGGGCTAGAGACACGGGGCTGGGCTCGTTGGAAAGCCCCATCCCTCAGCTACAAAATGGGCTAATGGGTGGTCCTGTGCACCCCCGGACCACCCCCTAGATTCGCCTATGTGGGGGAGTGTATATAATGTGGGGGAACAGGGCGGGGGCTGTGTGTAATATCATACAGTGGTGTGTACTCACCTGGCTGTGATATGATGGGGAGGGGGGGTTTAATGTAAAATAAAAAGTATGATCACTGAATATAATATGGGGGCTCTGTGTGTAATATGGAGGTGTCTACTGGCTGTAATATGTGGCGGGGGGGGGGGGGGGTTGTGTATACAGTCCTAAGGGTTTTTTTTGTATATGCTTTTGGAGTCCTGTTGGAGAAAGTGCACTATATAAATTAAACTTACTTACTTTTATGCAGGGGGAGGGGGTGTATTCACAATTGCTGCCTGTTATTCAGTTTTGTGCCCCCTAAAATTGTGTGTGTATATATATATTTTTTAAGGGGCACAAATCTCCATCGCAGGCAGAAACTGGGATGAACTTACACTTGTGATGAACTTACACTTCCGCATAACTTGGGATGAACTTACACTTCCGCATAACAGAATTCCCTTATGTCAGAATGGGAATTTTTGTTCATTCCCTGTGTCAAAATGTTAATTACGGTTCATTCTCTGTGTCAGAATGTGAAGTTTTGCTTATTCTGTGTGTTAGAATGTGGATTTCGGGCACATTCCCTGTGTCAGAATGTGAATTTCGGGCTCATTCCCTGTGTCAGAATGTGAATTTGTGATAATTCCGTGTGTCAGAATGTGAATTTAGTCTCATTCCCTGTGTCAGAGTTTTCTTCTGCCACTGCAGGACACACACCTTAATGGCAATAGTTACGCCCATAGGTGAAATAGACACACCCTCTGGGCGGAGCATGACACACCCTCTCGGTGGCATGGCGCATTCTTCTAGCCGCTAAAATCTCCCTGAAACTGATTTTCAAAAGTAGGCAAGTATGGCTTAATGTGAACATGTGCAGGCAAGGGAACATAACTGCACATTTATAAGGCTTGCAGCACATTTATTTTAGCGTTAGCCTCACATTACCATTCATTACTTTTTAGTGGAGGGAAAACTGTCTGGGTTTGTGTTTCTTACAGGACTTGCCAGAACTGCTCCATCTACCTGGAAATTATGTATTTAGTTCTTCACTGCATGCTGCCATAGTTCAGCAAAAGTTCATCTTTTGCACCTTAAGTTTGAATTGCAGAAAATATATATTTTTTTAATATCTCTTTATTCATTTGTTCACAAGGATTCAGTGCACATGCATTTTATAAAGTCCCATAATAACCTATTTATTCCAGTAAGCTGCTAAAAGAAAGCTCCACTTATGTATATGTTTAATAAAGGGAGAATTGAAGTAGCAGCCACACACTGTGAGTTATATAGTGGAAGAAGCAGGGTCCCCAGCAGCACAGAGCATATCAGGAGAGGAGGGATGTGTCAGTGAGGACAGGGCTGCATGTGACAGGGGCAGTGACATGATGTGAGGAGGGGAATGGAGGCAGCAGGAAACCACAGCCTGAGAGTTATATAGTGGGAGGAGCAGGGTCCCCAGCAGCACAGAGTATATCAGGAGATGAGGGATGTGTCAGTGAGGAGCATCAGAATAGAGATCCATCTACCATGTTTTACTATTGACTACTTGGATCATCAATCATTGCCTATTTTATTATTTGTAGTTCATTAAGAAAAAGTTTCATGCTGCATTATAATTCCGGGATATTACACAATAGAAGAACGCCAATAGGAGTGGATCCTTTTTATTGCAGCTTTATTAGGTCACTATGGGGCAGATGTATTAAGCTTTAACAAGAGATAAATGCAAGGGTGATAAGGAGAGATAAACGTCCAGCCAATCACCTGCTAACTGCCATGTTACAGGCTGTGTTTGGAAAAAGTCAGTAAGGAGCTGATTGGCTGGACGTTTATCTCTCCTTATCACCCCTGGATTTATCTCTTGTTAAGGCTTAATACATCTGCCCCAAAGTCTGGCAATTAAGAGGTTAATTAGATTGCCCATTCCGGGCTGATAGAGAAAAGAGATTGCTCAATTAGGATCAGACACTGTTGGGATACAAGTCCTTGCTGAAGCCTCTGATTGCTTCCACCGCGTATGAGCGACACTGTCTTCCGAACAGCTGGGATGAGACATCTCATGTGTTACATTTCTATTGAGAGGTAAACCTGCAAACAGCTGAAGTGAGGGTCTATGGGGGCCACTCTGTATTGCTGTAAACATCGGTCATGTGACCATATACAGATGGAGACCTTGCAACAGCAATTCTACCAACCCTGCTCATTGGTCAGCAAAGTGACATGCTCCCGATTTGCAGCTTTGGACCTTTGCAGTTTTATTAATCCTGGACACTTAGATGAATCCAGGGCATGATGCAGTGTTCAATGTAAATCCGCTGAGCAGGAGTCACTCTCCCAAGGATGACACCAAAATGCTGGCTGCTGCACAGTGACAGGAGCCAGTTGCTGCACAGTAACATACCGTGCAGCACGTGGCTCCTGTCACTGTGCAGCAGCGGCATTGCAGTGCAGTCTCAGAGGAGGTGCTGCTAGCCATTTGGTTGGGTGGGGGCCAGGGTGTGATGTCATTATAGCCTGCTTCATGTCATGGTAAAATGCCACGGTGACACAAAAGAGGAAAAGAGTTTGTATGGATGCACTCCTTAGTGGACAATCAAAAAACAAAATATAATTGGATTTTATTCCTTTTCAAATTTTGTTAAAAAATGTGGAGGTTCCTTTTATCTTTATTAGGACCTGGATGAATAAGGATACCACCACATATAGCGAAATAAGAGGTTAAAAGAGTTTTCTACATTGATCAACAAACAGTGTTTTTTAGGAGAGAAAAATGTGATTAAAGATTTTTAAAAATGTAGGTAGATACAAATGTTGGTGCTAGTATTCTGACAAGAATTGGGGTGTATTCCCCACTAGAGTCCTTACATATATTGTCAAATCTGTATCAATAAAGAATTATTACCACACGTGTTTGTTTATTTTTGCCTTGTGGGGGCTTTCTCAGGTATGATGGATTGAATGCTCTCGGATGTATCGGTGCAGTATTCCACACGTACAAGGTCCCTGGATACAGTTAGTAGGAATTAGGGGTAGATTCCCCACACACCGTAGAGGTATAAGAACCCAATGTGTGTTCACAGAGGACGTTTGTTAGGGGGTGGGTTCCCCATAGGTATCCCCCAGCAAGATACAGTTTATACAAATTAGGGGTAGATTCCCCAATAGAGTTTTACCGGACAGTGTAAATTTTCCGGACAGTCGACGTATCTAGTATTAGTTCACCTGTATAGGTCGGTCGACTCCTAGAATATTGTGCAGGGGGATACTTGGTATATATGCCTCAATATAGTTGATCGGGTTTTTAGGGGTAAATTCCCCATACGGGTCTTTCATACGGGTCTGGGGAATTTACCCCTAAAAACCCGATCAACTATATTGAGGCATATATATACCAAGTATCCCCCTGCACAATATTCTAGGAGTCGACCGACCTATACAGGTGAACTAATACTAGATACGTCGACTGTCCGGTAAAACTCTATTGGGGAATCTACCCCTAATTTGTATAAACTGTATCTTGCTGGGGGATACCTATGGGGAACCCACCCCCTAACAAACGTCCTCTGTGAACACACATTGGGTTCTTATACCTCTACGGTGTGTGGGGAATCTACCCCTAATTCCTACTAACTGTATCCAGGGACCTTGTACGTGTGGAATACTGCACCGATACATCCGAGAGCATTCAATCCATCATACCTGAGAAAGCCCCCACAAGGCAAAAATAAACAAACACGTGTGGTAATAATTCTTTATTGATACAGATTTGACAATATATGTAAGGACTCTAGTGGGGAATACACCCCAATTCTTGTCAGAATACTAGCACCAACATTCGTATCTACCTACATTTTTAAAAATCTTTAATCACATTTTTCTCTCCTAAAAAACACTATTTGTTGATCAATGTAGAAAACTCTTTTAACCTCTTATTTCGCTATATGTGGTGGTATCCTTATCCATCCAGGTCCTAATAAAGATAAAAGGAACCTCCACATTTTTTAACAAAATTTGAAAAGGAATAAAATCCAATTATATTTTGTTTTTTGATTGTCCACTAAGGAGTGCATCCATACAAACTCTTTTCCTCTTTTGTGTCTTTGTATGCCAATGTTTGGGATAGCACCCCCACTGTGGTGAACCAACATACAGTGGTATATTGCCCGTTAAATAGAGGGCTTCAATTCCTTGTTTTTTGTGTGCAGAACCCCCCAAACCCCTATCCACTAAAATGCCACGGTTCCTGGTCCCCTGAGAGCGGCCCTGGGTGAGGAGCACAACCTTCTGGCTCTCTGCTTGTCCGTCCTTCTAGGACCATCATACAGATAGATGGTGGGTGCCATGAGGCCAGGTCCCTCAGACTATTGGTCTGCCCCCGTGAGCCACTGTAACATGCCAGTGCTGCTTCATAACACCAGTCCCTCCCTACATGCTTCACTGCATATAGACAAGTGTATGTAATACTTCCATCTGTGCAATGCCAGTGCAATTATGGCCGACTCGAGTTCATCCTAACATTGACAATACCTCCGTGTAATAACCTTTCCTACATTTGTGGGTTTGGTCTTGGGTTAGGGAGTATTAGGTTGACAGTGTCTAGGTCAACTGGTCAATAGGCAGAAGGTCAACACACGAAAAGGGTCAACATGCATTAATTCGATATGGCCAAAAGGTTGACATGGAAAAGGTTGACGTGAGTTGTTCATGGTCCCCTCAACTGCCGGAGGCTACAATGACGGACATGTCTACTGTCATTGCATATGATGCTGTCTCCATTGAAAGAATGGAGGAGGATTATATTTATTTCTTCAGTGATAGTATCCAAGTAGGCGTGTCAGGCCGTCCATTTATTATTTACAGTGTCTTACATAGCGCAGCATATTCCGTTCCACATTACAATTGGAACAACAGTGATAAACAAACTGGGTAGTACTAGTAACTGACTGATATAGAGGTGGAGGGCCCTGCTTGCTAGCTTACAATCATGTAATATATTGGCGGGAAAAAGATGCAATATTTCAGTTGGGCCTTGCACAATCTACCTTTATTTTACTCAAGTGTCTGTGTCTACTATTCATTGCAATTTAATATCTGATACAGCAGCACCCCTCTCCCACAGTGCCCGGATAACTCTCCAGTGTGTCGTCACTGGTCAGTAACGTTGTACTCTCCTAGACTGGAGTGAAGATGGTGTCCGGCCGCGTGCCTCATTAATGGGTCTGGATCTCGCGAGATCCGACGGCGGGTTCTTGTGAGGTCCAGAGACCTGCGCTCTGAGTCTGGGCGGGAATTCCCGAACAGGCTCTGATTCCCCCAATCCAAACTCGCACATCCCTAGTTCCCATAGGGTTTTTGGCTTAGAGATCTTGTATAAATAGCCCCCTAAATATGCTAAGCAAGTATGATTGCTTAATGCTTAGCATATTCTTGCTAAGCTGATTCCTAGCGAAGTGATATGACTTTAACAGCACTGGCGTAACAATAGCGCCGCAGACCCTGTGACGGCGGGGAGGCACTGGCCAGGTGTGGGCGCCTCCCCGGGAGCTATTGCTATGCTGCCGCCACATCTGGTACGCCAGGAGTGGACACTCAGCTTTACTAGCCTGGTCCAGCGCTCTTCCTGGCTGGCACTTTATGAAAAATATCCCCTACAAAATGGCTGCCCCCTCAAAGCAGACAGTTTTTGAGGATGCTACAGGAGGCTGCGGTGTGTGTGTCTTTACTGGGAGGGGGTGCCGAACTGTTCCCGGCAGGGGGGCGCATGATTTAGTGTTTCACCACTGGTTAACAGCCAGGACCTTGGTTCTACTCCTCTGTCAGCTAATATTCTCCATATACTCCTGCAATGGTTTTCTGCCTTCCATCACCTATAAATCTCCAGCATCCATTGTAGCCTAGCTGCGGTCTAGACAGGTGAACTCCAGAGAAACCCAATTTGTCAATCCAAATCTGCTGCAGGACACAGCTTTTAGATCCCAGCAGGGATGGCGTATGCTTACCATGCTACAGACGAGCCAGGGCAGGGCATACATTAATTATTGCTCATTGCTAGGGGTCACATACTCCTTCCCAGGTATTTCATTCCAGGGTTTCGTGCTCCTTGCTAGGGGTACATGCTCGTTGCCATGGTTTCTTGCTGTTTGCCAGGGGTTATATGCTTGTTGACAGATGTTTCATGCTCATTGCTAGGGTATACATGCTCGTTGCCAGTAGTTTCCTGCTCTTTTTGGGAGGGGTACATGCTCATTGCCAGGTGTTTAGTGCTCACAGCATGCAAGCGTCACTTTCAGGCAGGGTCTGGCTGGCAAATTTTAGCCTGGGGGGCAAGTCCATAGCACTGGCCCATAAGTAACCTATGGCAGTGAGGGTGGCCGCAGCTGCCACACTAACAGCCTCCTGCAGGGGGGCTAGTGACACTGCCCCCTGGCCTAGCACGCCCATGTAATGTGGCTCTGGGTTAACTGAGCTTCTGCGCATGCCCAATTGTGGCAGCCAAGGTTTTGTATGTATCAGCCCATCTTGGTAGGACAACGACCACTGCAGCCACAGAGAGGGGTGCGGGACTCGGCACACTTTTTTTGTGTGAGTTAGCTGCTCACCTTCTGGTCCTACTGCGGCTCTCAGCCTCCGCCCGTTGCCCACCTAATGCTTGGGTGGGCGGTGTTATCACAGCATCTTTCACGGCCAGGAATCTGGATTGACAGGCGGCCAGGCTGTCCTCCACATAGCCCTGGAGGCCGGCGGCCATGTTCCTGTAGCCACAGCCATGTTTTGAAAGCCGGCACCGTGGGCTACAGGATCATAGCCGCCGGCAGTGGAGGAGGAGGTAAGGCGGCCCTCAACACTACCAGTAGAGTGGCCTGGGAGGCACTTGGCACCCTGCCCCCCGGCCCAGCCCGCCCCTGCTTCCAGGTAACACTATGATCTGCCTCCTCCAATGCAGCGGCCATATTTGGAGGGGCGTTTTTAGCAGATTCCATGCGGACGGCTAGAGCACATGGAATCTACAGTGACCGTGTTGCCGGTTCCTCCGGCCACCACTGCGGCTGCGGTGGTATTGATCACCTTGATCATAAATTGACTCCAGGACCACTAACCCAAGGCTCCCCCTCAAGAACCTTGAAGCACCCCAGGGTTGCCTAAGCACACCATTCGATTAATCAACTGCATCACAGCCTGCTGTTGCAATGGGACTATTTATCCCAATGTTCATGGCTATGAGCAAGAGAAATATATGCGGATGCTTGTGTTCTCTAAATCTGTGCTAATTACTTATTTCAGTTGCAGTTAGGAGTCGGACCTGGATGACCTTGTGTTACTCATGCTTCAGTGATGTTGCCTTTAGTTTCTGGCATCATGGTTAAATATCTAACCCAGAAATATGTTTTTTCTAGTAATTTAAATAAAGTATTTTCCGGTTTCTGGATATGAATAATGATATCGGAGGGTGGTTTGGGAATATAGGCATTGAAATATTTACAGAGAATTTGTCATGTTTGGCAACTTTTTGAAGGTTGCCTCTGGGGGATCCTGAAGGGTCTCATTAAGGAAGAAGATGTGTGGCGGGCTGCGTAACGTGCCATCGTTGTTTTATTGTGAGGCAAGTTGTGGTATTGTGCAGCAGGCAACGGGGTCATGAGCCCTCGTTCCCCAAACATAGCTGGAAAGCTGGGATCCAGTTAGCTGATCTCTGCTCTTGGTCCAATTGGACGTCTTTGGGAGTCTCCAGAACATTATGAAAGATGAAGCAAGAGTGGATTTATTCAGTCATGAAAGAGCAGAGAAGGAATGTAAAAATAACTTTTTGTGCTCCAGGAATGTAAATAAACAGTTATTTTATCATATCTGACTGTCAAGTATATAAGTATTGGAGGCCATACATTTAGGGGGACAGTGAGTACGACCCCTGCCAGGAAAGAGAGACAGAAGTACATGATCACACAGGGTCTTCCTAGTTCTGACCGGGCAGTTATAATATTATTTATTCAGCCTCTCAGGCCCTGCAAACCACTGAAGTGCTGCATACTGTATATAGGTGGTGTCGAAGATATTGAGGCTCTTAGATTTTAATATCGTTGTATTACGGTATGTGTTTTTTTTTTAATTAGATGGTACTTGTTGCATTAATCATCAATGAAAAGTTGTGTTCTATGTAATCCACCATCTAATAGCATGAACAGCGACTACTCAAATAAACGCTGTTATATGAACATTCCTTTTGGCGCCTTACCTAGAACCAAAAAGTTCAAGGTCACATGGTCCTACAGTAATCTGATCAGTTGGCCAAGACAGAACATCTCGGCCTCAATCTCCCAGTATTGAGCAGTGTGTGGGCATTCTCAATAGTCTTGCCATATTTCCCATGCTTAGGGTAAGGTGGGAGTTCAACTGAAAATGGGATGTTACTCATAGAACCTTCTAGAAGATAATAGATCGAATCTGATTGGTTGCTTAGGGTGTAACTCACATATTGGGACCTTTGATATGCTAAAAATTGTCGGGATGGCCGCAATAGCAGATAATGTTTACTTTGTATTAAATTAGACTTGCCTAGCCTCCTGGAATGGACAGGAGTCTCACGTCCCCCCATAAAGTGTGTAAGTCCCCTGCAGAACAGGGGAATATTAGCCTCTTATCTATAAACGCCCATATTCACACACCGAGATTTTCTTTGTTTGTTTTAAGTCCCCTGCAGTCTCCGCAGTCCCCCGCAACCACCCCTTGGCGGGTTGGGGGTGTGTGTGTGTATGTGGGGACCAAATGTTGTGATTCAGGTTGAATCGTAGCCCCGCCCCCTCTGCTGTACAATGGCTGTAATGGCAGCATTGTGCATTGAGGGCATGGTTACAATGACGCAACCACAAGTACAGTGCACCCTGCAGGTCCTTCTCCCGCCCCATTTCACATCAGGCCTGCAGCCCCGCCCCCTCTGCTTTGCCAAGCTGGCTGAGAAGTCAACCAGAAAGCCGGTAACCACGGTGCGCTTACAGTGTCTTTAGTATCTTTACTACCCCTGATTTTGGCACCGCTTCCTGTATAGGGGTCTCATTTATGAAACACATCCTTCCAAGTCTTGCCACCGCTATGTCATTTTTCAAGTAAATTTTTTATTTTAAACTTGATTCTCCTTTGGAAATAAATGCATGCATTAGTCTATTCTCTCCCATTATTCCAAGTCAGCAAATAAAGTTTATCAGTTAAAACTGAGTTTTCCTCTTTTGCTTTTGTTGATGTTGCCAAAATCGCCAAATCTCTGTACTGCTGAGGGACTGGTCTGAGGCCTTAGCTCTGGTGACCGAGCCCTGCCGTGCGCAGGATAAGCCGCCACCCTTTGAGGTGAAGGCCGGAAACACAAAGCAGGAGCTCAGGAAAATGCCTTCTCTGATCTCTGTATCTCTAGACGTGTTCCTGACAACCTGCATCTCATCACAGATGATACACAGCCCAGAGCAATTGTATTAATATCTCAGGGAAATAAACAGCGTAGTCGCTGAATTCCAACCTCCTCCAAATCCTCAGAAGACTGTTTAACAGCTTCAGCGCCAGATCCATTGTTTCACTGGGTTTCCCGCTTCTTTTCTTCACATGGTCTCACTGTAACAGAACAAGATGGCTGCCAGAGATCACTGTAAATTCCTGCCAGTCAGTTTCATTTTATTTTTATTTTTTTCGGTTGTGTGAAATATTGTACATTATTTTGTATAATCCCCATATAAGAGGTATTTCATTCATAGTTTACTATCCTCCTTCATCTGACAGGAGGCTCCCATTCCAGTCATAAATCTCCTGCCGCCCTGCATTCTACTTCTAATTTCCCGGATTCTTCAGATTCTGCCAGGGTTGCGGCCAAGGAGATTTTTTGCAAGGATTTACTGTAATCACTTTGATTTGCGCAAGCTGAAAATAAACCTCCATATTGCAGACAGCAACGTTAGTCTAAATACATGCAAAACTTCCCAAAATGTATTGCTATTAATGGCATATAGAAATATCTAAGCATTTAAGTATAGACATACCCATATGTGGCGCTAGGCACGCCCCTTTAACAGATTGCGACACGACCCCTTCCTGTGGCGCATCCTGCTGTAATCTCCTTAATTATTAGTAACATTCATTAAGACTGGATATCTCTATATGGGTGGGCATGGTCAAACCATTTTGCGCTATTGGGTGGTCTTGTTGCATGGCCCCCCAGAGAAGACACCACTGCCTGCCGATGCACCAAAAGCCGCCGCCATGTGCTAAAGCCTCTGATCGGCAACACGCTGCCGCAATCAGCCGCCTGAAGTTCACAGACATCAGAACTCAGGTAGCAGTTAGGGTAAGACAGTCAGCTTCCAAAACTGGAACCTCTAAAGAGAGCTGGAAAACATTTCTGCACATTTTTATTATATTTATTATTTATTTAAAAATTTTTAATATTTTATTTTTTTATTTTTACAAGTGACGGGAAGCTGCTTCTCCCTCTTAAATCCAGGCCCTTATTCAGATCTGATCGCAGTACAAATTTGTTCTTAAAATGGGCAAAACCATGTACACTGCAGGTGGGGCAGATGTAACATGCGCAGAGAGAGTTACATTTGGGTGGGGTGTGTTAAAACTGAAATCTAAATTGCAAAGTAAAAATAATGCAGCCAGTATTTACGCTGCACAGAAACAAAAGAACTCACACAAATCTAACTCTCTCTATACATGTTACATCTGCCCCACCTGCAGTGCACATGGTTTTGCCCATTTTAAGAACAAATTTGTACTGCGATCAGACCTGAATAAGGGCCCCATTGTGCTGACTGTACATTGTATATCTGCATAAACTACTTATACTAATTACTCCTAATGCACTGACATAATGCTATTACTAATACGAGCCCACAACAACATATATGACAACCAGGGTTCTCCAGCAGCTAATGTGATGTGATGTTTCATTCAGCTTTCTTTTGTGGATGTATTGATGGGGCGAGATTTGTGCTGTGATGTAACAGATGACCTATTATCCTACTTACTGACATTTTCAGTCTCCTCTCTGGTATAATCCTGGAGAGAAGACATTGCAGGTCACTTCAGGGGGATTGTCATTGTCATTAGGTACCACGCTACACACAGGTAAACACCCATGATTCGGGAAGCTAAATGACGTGACTGTCCCGCTATAATCAGGACAGTTGGGAGGTATGATTATGTCACACCAAAAACAAGAAAACAAAATAGGCGCTGCCCCAGACCAGTCCAAACTCCACCCAATCCGCCACACACTCCGCCCAACGTCCACTTTTTGTTGAAACCCCGTCCACAGATTGAGACCGTTCTGGATTCGACAAACCAAAGCTGCCATCAGAAATTGTGGGCCAGGGACTGACAAAATAGGCAGGGCCCTCCTTCTCTTTCTCGGACACCTGGAATGCTTGGTGACACCTGTGTCTGCAGCACTGGCCGCACTACTCAGCCTCTACAATGCTTCAAGGAATATGTGATCTTGGGTTATGACAACTTATACCTTTTAAACTCCAGTCCTGGGCCCCCTTTCTGTCCGGGCCCGAGACTGGAGTCCCCGTAGTCCCCCCCTGATGGCTGCCCTGGTTTCCCACAATACAGATTCGCCTCCATACAGAGGCGAACCTGTTGTAGGCGAGTCCGGGACAGGATTGAATACTGTTGGCCACTATTTCCGCCCAGTGGATTGAATATCCCCTTAAATCATTTATCTTGATTCTTACTATTATTATTGAAAATCTCCCACAGAAGTGAACTTCACAAATCTCCTCTCCGGATGATTGAGCGCCGTAGTAAACAGCCATCTGCGAGCAACATAACAGCTTGATGGGAAGACTGCGTCGATGAACCGGGCCGAGTCACAGGGCATGGCGTGACTCTGCCAGCACACGAGCGGTTAAACGAAGGTATCCTTTTGCAACGATAAGACAGATAGGATAGAGTCACCTTTTCCTGATGGATGACAGAGAAGAAGTTGGCTCGGTAATGACCAGATGGTGTTAGAAGAGAGAGAGAGAGAAGGGAAGAAAAAAAAAGACCACAAAATATTAATAATTAAAAGAAAAACATTTCCAGATTTTCTCTAAGGAACAAGGAGTGAATTTCGAATTTGTCTTAAGTGCTCTCCAATACATTCTGTCTGAAAGGCAATATTCGAGTATTTTCCAGAACAAAACATTTTGCTTTCCTCGTCTCATTATGTTCTTGCGTTGTTGTTGTTGGGTTTTTCCTCGTTTTGTTTTAATATAAACCATTCCCTTTATCTTTTTTTTTTATTTTAAATTATAATTATTGGCAGAAAACCTTCATTGACAGGATGTGGCTGTCAAGTAGATTTGGAACCAAAAAGCTTGTTACCAAAGAAAATGCTACATATTGGGGAATGTGTAGGAGAAGCCCTGGGGAAGACGGGTGTCATCATGGTCAGTCAGATAAAGGTGCAAATACTAAGCATCAGACAGGACACCTTCATCCGCCATTCCAAACATTTTATCAGTGCGAGAGAGATAAGGCCCCCATACACCACAACGAGATTGTACCTAAGTGTACAATCTCGAAGGGTTGTATGATGAATTGCATGTAGATTGTTTGCACATGGTGTGCACATAATCGTGCAATGCGCGGTCCCGTGGCTTGAATGGTTGATCTTCTGACCAGACGTGCTGCTAGTCTAATCAGTTGTGATTAGATGTTCAACGTGTCCACCGCCTTCCCCCGCACTCCTCCGCCTCAGAGGAGACGGATGCTAGAAATCATATTTGACCTCTAGCGTCTGCCATTGAGCACAGCACTCTGCGCTCCTGGCACTTCCGGGTAACTCTGCAGCGCTGTTATCCCTATCAGATGCTAAAGGTCAAATATGGCCTCTGAGGCTTCGAGACCCCTTGGCAATGAGCATTAACCCCTGACAATGAGCATTAAATCCTTGGCAACAAGCATTAACCCCTGGTAATGAGCATTAACCATGGCAACGAGCACTGACCCCTTGGTTGTATGCAGCAGCTGGATTATACAATGGATTGTGTACACATTGTGAGTAGATTGTGTGTCCAAAACCACCCATTTTTGCTGGGGAGGTAAAGGGAAATCTGGACACAATCATGATTGTGAGCAGGCCTTTCTGATGTATGGCCAGCTACACTGTATAGCCTCCATCCACTATGCAGACATATCTGAAGCTACAAATCAGTTCAGATTTAGCTTGAATGCTCGCAGGAATCTGATCGGACCCTCGGCTAAATTTTCACTCTATTCCTTTCAGATAGATCTGATGCAGACAGATCACATGAGATTGATCAGATGAACACATGCTACATCAGATGCAATATTTAAATATAATAGGCTGGTAATCTGGGCTAAAGGTGGTGGATCGGCCAAGAAATCGGGCCAAATTGGATGTGTTTGGCATCCCATCAGGTCTGATGCGCATGGGACCGGAGTCGGAGATTGGACCTGCTTGCTCGTCCGACTTCTGACTCAGACCCCCACCTGACGGCTGGGAACGGGGCTGCATGCGATACATCGCACGTGAAAGGACCACATAAGATGTATCGTATGCAATCCTACATTCCGGGCAGGTCCTGAGCGGCTCAACGAGGATCGGATGGCCATACACTGCTGCGAGAGGTGCCAGGGTCCTCAGTATTTTTGTAACCAGCACCGGGCTCCACTAGCTAGGGGGGTATTGCCATCAGATGCACCCTCTAATGTCTTCAGATCAGATAGATCCTTGGTGCAGCACCAAGGATCTATCTGTGAGACACATCTGAAGAGGGGAGGCGCATCGGATCGGAGGGTGCTCCGTTTTGGCCTGTTTTCTTCAGATTGGTCTCACAGATCAGTCTGAATCTGAAGAAAACAGGCCAAATCGGGCTAGTGGATGCGGGTCTTTCTGCTGACTCAGTGGTCAAAAGCACAAAATGCAGAACAAGAGTCTTCCTGGTGACCCCAAGTTCTCCTTTCTAACACAATACAGAAAAAGGGGGATTGTTACTGTGCACAAGCAATCGAAAACAATTACAATTGACCAGAATTCTTAAGAGACAGAGGGTGTGTCCAAGTTGCTATGGAAACCCTATCCATGCTATATATATATTTATCATAAGTGATATAACATATCTGGGGGTGCTCCCATAGAGTTTAGGTTAAATATGAAGAAGTAGAAGAAAAGAACAATGTGGGTAAAGAATTTCACATTTTAATTTTCGCCAACACCCTATGTCTTTTCTATGTTATATGTAATGGTGTATTTTTATCCAATTTGAATAAAATATTTTAAATTCATAATTGATTTAGAAAGCAGTACCCCAGCAAAAAAGATTTTCTTTTCTTCTACTGTACTTCTCCTTTTTACACGTCAAGCAGTTGGCATTCCAAGCGGTGGCAGACTGATTGTGTGCAGCAGGAAGGGAGCGGTGCTCTCACTGCTACTGGCTAGTGCCACCATCATTATACTCTACATTCCTATGGGAAATAAATGCTTATTACAAGAGCAAAGCTTAATAATGTGTAGGACCGGATGCCGGCTTCCTTTATAGGGCTTGTCTGCTGGCTGTGACTGTGGCCGATTGTTATGGTTTTGAGCTGTTGTGCGAGCGGGTGTGTGATGTAGATGTGTAATGAGGTTGCAGAATTGTGATAAGTGCTCAGGTTGTTGAAGACTGATGCGTCATAGTTGTGAATTTATCCTCATATACAGAGCACTGAGTTAGGTGCGCAGCATATTTCCCTTTGGGTTGGAAATTGCAGCGAAGCCCTGGCCCATTTGTTCTGCCTTAAATTCATTCAAAATGATGAATGATTTTTCTAAAACTTTCAGGATACAATAACCTTTATATCAGAGGTGTCCAAACCGGTCATGTAGATCTACCAGCAGTCCATGTTTTCCAGGCCACCTGTGGATCTGTAGAATGTGTTGGTTATGAATGAATGCTGCACATGTTTGTAAATGTGACCGTTAGTAATGATGACTGCACCTGTGCACCAGCTAGGTGGCCTGGTAAATGTGACAGTTAGTAATGACTGCACCTGTGCACCAGCTAGGTGGCCTGGTAAATGTGACAGTTAGTAATGACTGCACCTGTGCACCAGCTAGGTGGTCTGGGAAGTGTGACACTTCGTAATTATTATTATTATTATTTTATTTATAAGGCGCCACAAGTGTTTCGCAGCGCCGTACAAAGGAACAGTACAGGAAGACAAAACTTGGCATAACATTGAATAAATAACAAAAATACAGTACAAATAAAGAGCACCACAGTTCAATACACATTACAGCTTAAATGTAAGTAGTGAGGACCCAATCAACATACAACTAGAGGCTTGAGGCCAATGATGGAGGTGAGTATGCAGACGAAGATGGTCACTGAGTGTTGGAGTAAAGGAGAGCTGTGAGTGAAATGTGAAGAGAAGTGGGCTTTGACAACAGGAGGGAAGAGGGCCCTACTCGGAGGAGCTTACAATCTAGTAGGAAGGGGAGACAGACAGATTACAAGAGGTGCAAGCGAGGGGGTGGTGGTTAGATAGCAGGATGTAAACAGGCAAGGGGTCGGAGAACCAGCTGGTTTATGCAGTGGAAGGGTACGCTTTGATGAATAGGTGAGTTTTTAGTGCCCGTTTGAAGCTTTGCAAGGTCGGGGAGAGTCTAATGGAGCGAGGGAGTGCGTTCCACTGAAGGGGTGCAGCACGGGCAAAGTCCTGTACTCTAGCAGTGACTGTAATGACTGCACCTGGGCATCAGCTAGGTGGTCTGGCAAATGTGACAGTTCGTAATGACTACACCTGTGCACCAGCTAGGTGGCCTGGTAAATGTGACAGTTAGTAATGACTGCACCTGAGCACCAGCTAGGTGGTCTGGGAAGTATGACAGTTAGTAATGACTGCACCTGTGCACCAGCTAGGTGGTCTGGGAAATGTGACCGTTAGTAATGACTGCACCTGGGCATCAGCTAGGTGGTATGGCAAATGTGACAGTTCATAATGAATACACCTGTGCACCAGCTAGCTGGTCGGGATAATGTGACAGATAGTAATGTCTGCACCAGTGCACCAACTAGATGGGCTGTAAAATGTGACTGTTAGTAATGGCTGCACCTGTGCACCAGCTAGGTGGTCTGGATAATTTGACAGTTAGTAATGACTGCACCTGTGCACCAGCTAGGTGGTCTGGAAAACTTGACCTGTTAGTAGATCTTCGAGGACCGGTTTGGCCAGCCCTGGTGTAGATGAACACAATGTAGAACATACAATAATTATAATTTTTTTTTGTTTGATTTAAAGCAGCGATGTTTTCGATTTACCATATAATCAGAGACTGGTTGGTTGTACAATGAATGTGCATATATCCCAGGCAGCTGTGTCAGGTTGGTAAATATGCCCAGGTGGGTGGTGTCCTGGGATGGATCGGATGACTGCAACAAGGCAAAGCTGGGGAATAGGTTGGAAGGACGGAATTATTATAAATTACTCTTTCCAGGCTGAGATAAACATCTCACTGTTCTGTATATTTGTTATGTGTATACATAAAATATATATTTTAAATAAATAAAAGACATATTGCCAGGGTTGCCTACCTGACCCTCTCCTTCAGGGAGAAAATGCTCTGTTCCTGGGCTTCCCTGGTAATGTATGATTGCCAGCACCTGTGGTGAAACACCTTTATTATCAATTACCTAGCTCCCCTCCGGTGATGGCAATCATACATTACCAGGGAAGTCCAGGAACAGAGCATTTTCTCCCTGAAGGAGAGGGTCAGGTAGGCAAGGGTTCAGGTGCACCAAGGGGCCTGATTCAGAGATTAGCAAACTGGAGGGGAGGCAGGCAGAGCCCCGATTATTAGATATCCTTTTCCCAATTAATAGGAATCACATGGGCAGAACAAGCCTTGCGTTATCATCCGCAGTTCCCCTCTGCCGCTGCCTGATTGGCCGGCAGTGGCATTGAGGGTTTGGGTATGCATCAGGGCAGTGGTTGACATGTGATGAAGAGGGTGACAGGGCCCCGTAGTCCTCAAAGGCCCTGGTGCACTGCACCTGCTGCACCAATGGTAATACCGCCTCAGGTGGGGCTATGACGAAGATGTTTTTCTTCCATTGTGAGTCTCTCTTTTTAATTAAACATTTTGGTTTAATGAGAGAACTCGTTTCACTCCATATCCCCCATTGAAGCAGCTGTTACCCTACTGACAACATTTGGTATTGTAGCTCATATAATATAAACTCCCGCCACTTTATGACATCTGTTCTCCTGACAGAGATCAGTAGGGATGTACGGTATTTCCCAAACAGGTGCTGTTGGACTGTGTTCAGAAGAAGACTCACTTGGGACTTGCAGAAGAGTTTTTAATGTGCACTTTCGTGCTAACCAAGAACCTGCAATTCGCCCCAGTTGTGCCGCATGGATGGGACTGTTAATCCGCAATTTATTACACTTGATGTAATTATATCTGTACATGCGTAGCTAAAGCTCAGCAAAAACACCATGTGTTGTATTGTACGTAGCATAATCAGCGCAGAGGAAATAGAGATTCAACATTTAATTCAATTATGTAAGTTTGCAGATGACTTTCATTGATTCGTTCTACATAACCCCGTACAACGTTGGTCCTTCTGGGCTTTTCAGTCATGTCTTTATATGATCAGCCAGATCTCTTGCCCTATGGCACAGGTGGTCAAACTCGGTCATCAGGACCGCACACAGTGCCTGTTTTCCAGGTCTCAAATCAAAATAATTAGTTCCACCTGTGGATATTTTAAAATGTGTCAGTGAGGAATGAATGCACCTGTGCACCTGCCGGGTGACCTGGAAAACGTGAAATGTGTGGGGTCCTGCGGACTGAGTTTGAGAACCACTGCTCTAGGGATACCAGGTATGGTGATAAATGATTGGTTTTATTTATGATCGCAGTAATATGGGTTAGTGTGTACAACTTGTTACTTATCCCTTCCCAATGTACGACAGCCGTCCCCCCTGCATGACACTGTTCATAGTGCACTGACCAAGGTTTCCAGTGGGGACCAATAGCATCACAGCAGTTGGGATTATTCCATGATGGAGATGTACATCTGTACTATGAGGATTATGTGCTGCAGTCACTGGGGACATGTAATTATTGATGTTCAGATGACAAGATTATATCAGATCGATCAAGATCTCTCCACAGTGCATTCACTCTTAGATCTTTCCTGGGCTTCCAAGGTGTGTGTGTGCGTGTGTATGTATGTGTGTGTGTGTGTGTGTAAGGGGGGGGGGGGTTTGGGGGGGATGTGGACGAACTTGAAAATAAAGCACAGAGAGCTACGCCATATTTACAGATCTCGCAGATCGCATTCACGTTGTCATTCCTGAAATGATGAAAAACATTTCATTTTTTTTTATGGTAGTTTTGTTTTAGGAAATGTTTCATCTCCAAAACAAGAACTCTCTTAAAAGCACCTTTTTAAAGTTTAATTGCTCATTATAAATAGGAGCCTTTCAAAGTGAGATGTGAGATTAAATGCTAATTGTGATTTAGGAACCCGTTTAGTTCACAGATCTGGAAGGTGGACATTTTTTTTTAAAGGGGCAATCACGTACAAGACAAAACCATGCCTTGTAAGGGATTGCCCCTTTAAAAAAAAGGTCAGAGTTCAGTCAGAATCCCGCACTGCCGCTGAACTCCACGGCTGGCCAAAACGGTAATCAAGATCTACCATCGGTCCATGTTTTTCAGGCCACATATCGATCTGAAGAATGAATGCAGCGCCCAAAGGTTAGACATTTTTGGCTGAAGGTGTATAAATTCGCTATGGATAATTTAATAAATTATTTACCCTTCACGCCTGAATGCGCTATTTTTGGGATGATACCTCAAGGTCGGAGAATCTCAGTAGGTGGTCACTCCCCCCTTTTCCTGTGCGGGGAGAAGTTATTCCATCTATGCCGGATGGACTGGGTGGAGTCTAGGGTTGCCTCTTTTTTTTTTGAACTCTGGGAGAGTTATATCTTAACCCTTTCTGACCCAACATTACTAAATGCTTCTCAGCAACATCCTGGTACCTAACACGACTGATTTCTAATGACCCAGCACTTTAGTTGACCCACTATTTTAGGGCTTAGAGAGACTTGTCCTTAACACCTTTGTATTGTTCATATCACTGTATACCACATTGTTTGCCTCCTATATCCTGATATCTGTAATTTTTGATTACCTGCTTTTGGAACTATGTACCCTGTACTAATACTTTAGAGTTTTCCAATAAAAACTTTTGGAAAGAAAAAAAAAGAATGAATGCAGCATATTTTAAATGTGACAGTTAGTAATGACTGCACCTGTGCACCAGCTAGGGAATCTAGGAAATGTGACAGTTAGTAGTGACTGCACCTGTGCACCAGCTAGGTGGTCTGGAAAATGTGGACTGGTAGATCTCAAGCACCGGTTTGTCCAGCCCTGCTATATACTATAGCAAGGCAGTATATATTTCCACATGTAAAGTAGACTGTACTGCACAACATTTGAATTAATGACGCTTGGTGTATTTTTAAGGGTACAGTTTCCAGTGAATCTTTTAATACTAATATTAAGAATGTAACATTTAATAGAAGATTACGGGCTCAAGAAATAGATCATAACATTATAAGTAGAGTAAAAAAAATGCCAAGAGACATTAATTCCATCATTACCGCAACTAACATTTTAATATATTTTAAATATAGATTTAATAGGCTGGTTTACGTAATTGCATTTTCCTGTTGTATGTAAATGAAATCCAAATTGAAAGAATTCCATTACGGTTGAGATCTGCTCACATCACGCCTTACTGACCCGGCTCCTTATTGTTCTATTTGTCCGCTTGCCGGCTCAGGAAATGAATTAAATGTCATCAAATAAATTGATTTTGTATAGGGCATGTTAGACAAACAGGATTAAAGCAAACATTAGGTACAGCTGTAACGAGTGATCAAGAAAGCTTATTTACTACTCTGGAAAAAGAAATGTACCATTTCGCTGACATCGGTTAGGCAATCACAGCGGTCTCGGAGGCTCTGTGTAGTACAGAGTACAGGTGGTCAGCCAATTTAGATTTTTTTGTATTATTCTACCAGATTGGTTGATTACGGTACAACGTGAGGCTCATCCACACTGGAAATCTTATCGCACTGCATTTGATTTGGTAAAATTGGAAAGTGACAGAATTTTCCATGGTGACAGACAAATGTCGCTGGATTAAATCACATCTGAATTCTATGAACGAGGTACCAATCGTATGTCCAGCAGGTCATTTCAAATTACCTTTGCTTCCATTGGATATGGGAGCAGAAGACATACAGGGCTGCCCACTAACAATACGACACCAAGTACAGCACCTCATCTGGGCTCGTTACGTTGCGAATTCTATCCTCCGATGAGTCACAGTTGCAGTTCTGGTGGGATGATGGTAGGGTTCAGTTGGGGGGCAGACCATATAAGACCATTGATCAGGCTGGTGGTGGTGGTTCTATAAGGGTGTGAAGTGTGTTCACGTGGCATGGGTTGGGTTCTTTGGTTCACCTGAAGGTATACGTAATTTAACGGTAAACCTCTATGTTGAATTGCCCGATGACCATTTGCAGCCCATCATGGACTTCATGTACCCCCAAAATGATGGGCTATTCCACCAGAATAAAGCATCATATCCTAGTTCCCGTTTGCCCAAAATGAAGTCAATCAATCTTTTATGGAACGTGGTGAAGTGGTCCATTGGTACTGAAAAAGCTGTGGAAAGCGATTCCTCTGGCATGGGTCAATGTCTCTCCTGAGGTCTTATGTCCACTTGTGGAATTGATACCTGGTCCAGTTGCTGCACTCCGCTGAGCTAGAGGGAAACCTACAGTATACTAGGCACCCATCTTTTGGCTTTTGGCACTTCACTTGGGCAAACAGTGATACTACCACTGGTGGGTTGGTGCATTATTAAACCGTCTTCATTTGTAATTAACTGCTTCATAACCAATGTCTTGATAATTTAAGCTAATTACAAACTGCTTTTGTTCATCAATTAAACATCAGTAGTGGGATTGGCCTAGAACACTTTGATCTTCATGCGCCTAATATTGGACCAAAACGTTATTCGATAATTACATAATTGTTCGTAGTTACTTTTATATATGAGAGAACCCCTTTTTAATTAATAGAAAATCAAGATTGTCAGTATTTTCCGCAGCACGGTTCCAAAGGGAACATGAGAGCAATCACAGGCCAGTAGTAAGAGAGTTGGGAATTCTAGGGTAACTGCTGAGCGTGAAATAGTAACCTTTATTTTACATTATTCATAGGTTAATTACATATAACAATATATACTTTTTGTTTGTCCTGGAGCATCTTGGGAGTTGTAGTTCAGCATCAGTAGACATGGCTTATAGCTGCCCCATTGTACATGCATTTCTATAAGCAAGGAGAATGAGGTAATTAATGTATAGCTACAGTCAAAGCCTGTCTTCAGCACCACGGACAGCAGCACATTACTGCTCTGTACCAGGTCATACTACCACGTATGTAGTAACAGAGGAGACTGTACATCTGTCTGTGCTGCAAGTTGATGTAAAAGTGAAGACGTGATAAATGATCTGTGTTTGGCAGTTGATGGTTTTGCAGAGGATTATGGGTAAGGACATGTTATCAGCGGGAAGATATGTGTATTATGTTTCTCCACAGTAGAAAGTTGTTCACTGGGCTCCACAGCATCCAATGCACAGTCATGTTGTGTCCGCGGCAACTGATCTAAAAAGCTCAGCCTGATGCTATATAAGACTGTGTGAAAAGCACAGTATTAAGCTTCAAACTAAAAGCAGTATTTATATAAAGTGTGGCAGTCGGACAGATATATGAGAATAGATTGAAATGAAAGTTATATTAAAGTGTAAATTGTAACTGCAACAGAAAATTAATAATTCCTTATACTGTAAATAGTAATTTAGTAAATCACCAGACAAGAAAGGTATGGTAAGTATCCACAAATGGTCCATCATGTTTACAACAACTGTTACGCCATATGCAGTCAGCTACTGTACCACTGTATTTGAACACTCACATCAGTCATTGCCCCAGTGGAGTTTACAATCTATATTTCCTACCACATGTACACGCACACACAGACATTCTAGGGTTATTTTTTGTTGGGGCCAATTAACCTACCAGTATAGTTTTGGATTGTGGGAGGAAACGGGAGTACCCGGAGGAAACCCACGCAAGCACGGGGAAAATATACAAACTCTGCATAGTTAGGGCCATGGTGGGGATAGAACCCATGACCTCAGTGCTGTGAGGCAGTAATGCTAACCATTACACCATCCGTACTGCCCGAAATTATACAAACTCCACACAGTGACCTTAATAATGCTTACCATAACACAGTCCGTGCTGCTCATGATATTTCCTGATCAGAAGACCTTCTTCAGGTCCGTTCGCAGCAGGGCTGCTTTCGCACGGGGACCGATGTTGCACCCAGGACAGCGGGCGGGAAACAGAAGGGCATGGGGTGGCGGGTGGCCCCATTAGCATATGGGAGCGCCCAGCATTTCATGGCCCCATTAGCATCACGGATGTCAGCTGACCGCCCATTTCCTTCCCAGCATGCATGCCTATGTAAGGTTGCTCAGAGCAACCTTACATAGGCGTGCACCTGCCACATCTTTCGATGGTCGGCGACCATTGAAAGATGTGGGTGGATCCCCCTGCCGTGCTTGCGAATGGGTGGCGGCAGCCAAGCATTCGCAAGGCGGGGTCTGGTGGACCCGAATTCGCAGCATTGCGTATCAACCAGAATAACCCCCAGAGTCCCCATAAGGCTGCAGTTATAACACAACACATCATGAACTGCTCAGCTATGGAGGAAATGCTCTTCTGCTCCCGAATGTGTCCCTTTTATGCAACAAAAGAAAAGAAGCTGTTCTGGGCGCGAAGTCCATGTATAACACTGAATTATTTATTCCATCTTATCTTCTTTACATTTACCACTACCTTTCTGTGTTACCGCTGTGTGTTCTCGGCAGGTACCAGCGACACCGAGAAGCTGCGGCAGCATTAATCAGAGAGAATTCGCAGCACAATTACCCGACACAGATCAGTGCTGCCCGGCAGTGTTATGTAACCAGCCCGGCACAAAGCTTCATCTATGCCAATTAACTTCTTAAAGAACCATCTACTAAACCCAACACTCTGCCTTGTTTCCCCTGTAGCCTCCCCTGAGCCTCTCCGTTATACAACAGCATCTGTATAACTGAGAGCACTCTGCAAAAAAGCGCCGTGGGTTCCGTGGATCAGGTGGCCTTTTCCACATTATTTTAGTGAAAATCTTCCCCTCAGTCTGCGGACAGTGGGCCTAAATCAGAGCCCAGCGATCAGATAAACACTGCCCTACCAAGGTCTCCAGCTCGCCCCTGTGCACGGCTGGGAAAAAAAACATTCCCCCATGTTTGCAGTGCCGCCACTGCTGTTGTCAGTGACCCTCCCTTCTAACGGTTGGGTGCCGTCTGCATTTCCTGGGGCGCTCCCAGAAAACGACGGCGTGCCGTGCCGATTTGTTCGCAGGGGGGTCATTCGATAATCACTCGGGCAGCGAATTCGCAATTGGGTCTAATTCAGGCCCGGTGGGTAGAAAACACCAATAACAAATCATCCATAAAAAGAAACCATACATTAAAGCAGAACACGTACATACACAAGCGGTGAAGGAGGTGCAGTTGGTAGAGGTTAGAGTAGGCCCTGTTCCTGAGAGCTTACAATCTAGAAGTCTGTGCATCTGGACGTGAGCTTGTACTCAGGGCCGGAGCAAGGTTTTTCTGCACCCTAGGCAAAACCTCAGGTGAAAGTATGGAGGTGGCGTCTTAGAAAAACAGCACTTGCCATATGCATTAAGTCCAAAGGGCGCCATCTAGTGGCTACCAACGTGCAAGACAGTTGAATTCACACGATAGAGGTGAGGAGAAGCGTTAGCCTTTTATTGTATAGGATGTCTTTCCATCTCGGATCAAATCACCTTTAAGATTGATGGACCAGTTGGACTTATAGTTAGTAAGGTCATAGGACCTTATTTTGGTCCATTGGCAGCCGGCATTCATTTGCATGGGGACCGATATTTGGCGTATGGGTAGCTGCATTTCTGTACGTGTGCATACACTGTGTGCGTGCGGCCACGGCAAACAGACTGTTAGCTGGGTTTACGCACCCGAGACTGCAGGCCCCCCGCGTAGGGCGGCGGCGGATAGTTGCGCCCATGCAAATACCCATGGAAATCGCTGGGTGATGTGGACGCCGGGGGCGGGTAGCTGACATCACCGGATGTCAGCTGCCCGCCCATCTCCTCCCGAACGTGTACAAATATATAAATTACCTGAAAGTCACTTTATATATGAGTGCACGCACCACATCTTTCCAAGGTCGGTGACCATCGAAAGATGCGGTAGGTTCCCCCTGGCATGCGAATGTATGTTTATGTAAATCATCCTTTCGCAGCCCATGCGAATGTACGCGGCGTGCAAATGGGGGGCGGGTGTACCACCATTCGCAAGGAAAGGTTCTGAGGCATCTGAGTGAATCAACCAGAATAACCAGCTTAGTGTATGAGTAGGCTGCATTTTGATGACACAAAATGGCTGCCAGGCTGCCCTTCTCCATTTTGTTACATGCTATAAACAGTGAATTATATTATTACATAAGTGGAAAGGGAACCTTTTTTTTTAACCAAAGGAACAAGTTCTCCTTCATTCCGTGCCGCAGCCTTTGGCACCTAAGATCTCAGATATTATTTGCTGTATTATCTACTGAGGGGCACCTCGTAGGCTTCCATCCCTGCTATCATTGCCTTCTCATACTGGCGCAGTAATCTGTGAACAGAGGCGCACTCGGATGGAATTTCAGCTTTGGGACAAATTAAAACAGATCCTTATCATCAAGGGGCTTATCAACGGCCGCCTCGCATGGTCCTAAAACTAAATTATTGGGATTAAATGTTTCTTTTTAAAAAAGTTATCTGCTTGAAACGCTTGGACTTTAATTAAATCTATTGAACTTTTGCTCTGTTCCATATTCTAAGCGGCAATTTATACTCTCAGTTTGTACGTCAGCCAGGACAAGTCTGTGAAACACTGATGAAGATTTTGTAATCTCTCTTTGCTGCGTCAGAAATGGACATAAACCAGTTCTGCTAAAGAGCACATGAATGTCAAATCACTTGTGCAAACCTTCCTGACTGTCTGTCAATGGACATTGGGCCTTATTTTGGTTCATTCTTTCTGACAAAATCCTTCTTAGATGGGCAAAACCATGTGCACTGCAGGGGGGGCAGATGTAACATGTGCAGAGAGAATTAGATTTGGGTGGGGTTTTACTTCCATGTGAGATCTATATTGCAGTGTAAAAATAAAGCAGTCAGTATTTTCCCTGCACAGAAACAAAATTACTCACCCAAATCTAATTCTCTCTGCACATGTTAAATCTGCCCCCCCCCCCCCCCCCCCCCTGCAGTGCACATGGTTTTGTCCATCTAAGAAGGATTTTGTCAGAAAGAATGAACCAAAATAAGGCCCATTATTATTAGTGGGGGTTGGGGGGAGGCTTTCCTAATATGGCAACTTATCAATTCGCTTAAATAATAGACATTAATAATACTAATAATAATTGTACTGGCTATCCACCAATCAGAGTGGTAGGAGCTCTCCGCACACTGATTGGCGGAGAGCACGGGCTATTGACCAATCAGACTGCAGGATGGGGTAAGAACAGAGAGATGATAAGGGAATGTTAGAGGGATGAGTAATTAAATGGAACTTCCTCAAAATGCAGAGGCCTGATTTTTAATGGGGGGGAGGGTTGATATATGATGATCAATATATATATGATATATATATATATATATATATGATCATTGCAATGCTCTGTGTATATTCTGGTCAGTAGAATGCTCTCTGTATTGTGCAAATGATGTATTATATTGCTCTTTACATTGTATAGAAGCCACATTCATTATTTATATTGTCTCAGTCGTTACACTGTGTCATGTTTTGTATTTATTTATTAACAGTTTCTTATATAGCGCAGCAGATTCCGTTGCTCTTTATAAAGGAGACAGTGATACAACAAACAGGGTATTAGAGGTATATAGATCCCTAATGATCTTTCTATTGTATATCAGTCACTAGAATGCCTCCTGTATTGTATATTGGTCACTAGAATGGTCTGTGTGTGGTATGTTGGTTTCTTCCATTATACTGTAACATAATTAGAGTGCCTCCTGTATTATTTATTTTGCATTTATTCTTATGATAATATATTTTATTTTATATATCCTCATTAGAATGCCACCTGTACAGAGTATTGGCCATTATAAAGCTCTGTGTATTTTATAGAGTCATTAGAATGTTTTCAGTGCTGTATATTGACCACTAGAATGCTGTCTGATATGTTTATTGGCAAATATAAGACTCCATGATTTTATAGCAGTCACTAAAATGTTTTATACATTATGCATCATCATTAGAATGCAGGTTGTATTGTTCCTTGGGTCGCCTATTGGTCACTAGAATGCTTTGTCTATTGCTGTTTGCTATGCGTAATGTACACAAAACAGTAGTTCTCTCCATATTGACAATTAGAATGCTCCATGTATCGTATAGAGGTAACTGTAATGCCCTTTTTATTGTATAGAGGTCAATTCAGTGTTCTCTGTATTGTATAGAAGTCACTGTAATGCTCTGTGTATTGCATATAGGTAACTGTAATGCCATCTGTATTGTATAGAGGTCACTTCAGTGTTCTCTGTATTGTATAGAAGTCACTGTAATGCTCTGTGTATTGCATAGAGGTAACTGTAATGCTATCTGTATTGTATAGAGGTCACTGTAATGCTCTGTGTATTGCATAGAGGTAACTGTAATGCTTTCTGTATTGTATAGAGGCGACTACAATAATCTCTGCTTTGTCATATGCAGCTGGTAGGAGATATATTTGTTTATAGTTCTTTTACATAATTAACTGGCTGTACAATCTACTCCCACACGTACAGGGTTCCCATCCCTCCCATTGTCACATTGATGCGTGCTGTAAGAAAAGCTAAAGCCACTCGCTTGTGTCCTTCCCCGGGATAAAAGTCTCTTAGACAGCCCACAGCTAAGTCTGGAGCCTACTATTGTAAACTAAATCTGAGAGCTGTACATACATTGCCCGTGTCTGCTCTTCTGTTTCAGCTGCTAAATGACTCTCCAGAATGCAACCTTTTGTGACTTTCCTTCCACAGTTCGCTCTCCTCAGATTAACACTGGATATACCTCTGGCATGTCACAGCCTTTATGAAACACCACAAAGAAACACTTTTGTTACATCTGTAACAGTTTTCTTACATGTTTCTGTGTAGCAGAGGATCAGTGGCCTCTAGCAACCAATGTGATGCTTCAATATATAAATTGTGCAGAGCAATCTTATTGGTTGCTATGGGAAACACTTCAATTTCTGTACAATTACTCAGGGCACATTGTTTGTCAAGGCGCTGTTTTGTGGCAACAACACATCACGGTGCCAGAGTCACACTTTTCTGTTATTATGTATTTGTGTTTTGTCTTTTTGCTTTTTTTAGCGTAATTGTCCTGTGCTTGGTGTTTTCCTTTCTGGTCTTTTTATGTTTTGTTTTGTGCTTAGTGTTTTCTTTTCTGGTCTTTTTTTGTTTTTGTTTTTATCTTTTTGCCAGGAAACTAAATCTACGGCTCCTCTATTATCTATTACTTTAGTCACCCAGTCAAAAAAGTCAATACAGTAAGGTTTGTTTGACATGATCCTAAGTAATTGTCGGTCCAATGAGTAGTGTCTTCTTTTCTGGGCTTTTTCCTGTTTTGTTTTTGTCTACTTTAAGTAATTGTCTGTCCTATTGGTGTTTTCTTTTCTGCCATTTTTGTTGTTGTTGTTGAACCCAATGAGAGCTGCAGATAAATAATGAAAAGTGAGAAATTGACAGACCGAAAAATGCTTGTAAAATGGAGAAAAAGGGAACCAAACAAATAAAGGCAAACGCATATAATAAGGCTTTTGCTTTCAGAATCTGTTACATATTTATACAGTATCTCTACATCTCAGCTTACGGCATCCTATAATCTGTGGAAAGTTGATGTGATTCGTTGACGCTGCAAGCGGGAGGCAAAATATCATGGAGCAGACTCTGCTGTTTAGCTACAACTTACTTTGGCGCTTCGTTCTGCGCTGGTTCCCAAAACCCAGAGACATAAATTGCCAATCAATGCCCCGCTTTTCTTCCAGAAGCATTGCCTGCGCGCTGTGCTGTTCTCGTGCTGTGTTGTCAGATGTGATTAAATCATGCTCACCTCACCGTACCAGCCAGACATGAAGGAGATGGAGAGATGGGAAAGTACATAAGCTGATTAACTCTGCACAACAGGGGAGTCTAGGTCCCTGCGGTGTTGCAGAACTCCTGAATAGGATTTAAGGTTCATCCACTCGCACAGGACCCTCCAGGTGCTGCAAAAGACCTCACTTTACAGTCATTATTTTATTGCTGTTTCTAAAAAGGGGGGAGGGGGGTATCTGCATGTATTAGTATCTGGTATCTGTGTTCTCTGGATACAGAATTCTTCAGGATAAGATTTACAATCATTCAAGTGCCCACCCAGGAGACTTTCCACACTGCCCTAGCACTCCATAGTTTCCCACCCTGCACTCTGTTCCATCTGCGTAATCTATATATACTGTATACATTATATCTCAGTATCTGGATGGCTGATAGACAATTTTTAGGTCGTCAATAGGTTGACGTGGTCGAGTTTTTTCAACATTTACCTGAGACACCCCTACGTGCTCTATTTTTTCACAGTAGTGATGGGTCTGGAAGAGTCTTGAGAAGTCCTGGTTTATACCTTGGCCACATGTCCCGGGAGAGGGGGAAAGTCAGCTGACCCTCCTCTCTGTATGACACGGGGAAGCCATACATCACAAGTCCCCAGGAGGTTCATTAACAGAGGCCTGACAGATTGTAGCATGTATTACTATCACTGGGACTGAACTGTATCAGCGTGGGACATGTGTCCATTCTGCGCTGCTTTCCGTGCACTGGAAACATCATTTCTGCAAAGGTTAATTTATAAATCCCTTAACTCTATAGGTCCTGAATGTACCCTGTACATATAAATAGGATCATTAATGCCCACATGAGTCACAATACTCTTGTAATAACTATATAATAATTATGTTTCGGTAATCCAATACACCCTTCCCTTTAAGTAGCTACCTCGAGCACAGGTGAGATGTTGTCCTGCAGTAGTTTGTATACAGCGTAAGGGCGAGACTGGATTCACATGCCTGGATCTCGCCGCAGTATTGCTGGATAACTCCTGGAGACTGTGCTGCGCTGGGATCTTATTAACTGACTCGTATGATTACTGCGGCTTCTGCTGCTGGGGAAACAGTGATAGAGTTATCTCAGATCTTTAGAGAGACAGATGTTTAAAAATAAGGGAAGAGCACTGGTGCCTTGGGCTTTGTACGCTCCGGTGCTGGATCCATTGCTACAGGTCACAGTTTAGGCTCCCACCCACGGGTGTCGGGTGGTTAACACCTTCTTCCCCGGTAGATCATGCACTGTAGGGGAATTTGACGACGCAGATGTTCGTGCCTAAATACAATCATGCTTCTGGAGTCTTGATGTGTGTGGTCAGTTAGAGGCTGTCCACCCAGAATGGGTTTTAAATACTTCTAAAGTATTTCAACTAAATAATAGCTTTGGAAGTAAGTGCCACTCAGGACTCGTACAGTATACAAATTAAAGACATTGCCATCTTATACCGTTTTTAGACCGCAAGTGCCGGGTCGCACCCGGGATTAGGACACGGGTCCCATCCCCGGAGCGACATAGCATTTGCGGTCTGAAAGCTCCGTGTCCGATCCGGCACGTCACGCGGGGCGGAGCTGAGCAGCGGCGCGTCACTGGGGGCTTGGGAGGAGGCAGCACTTGGAGCTGACAGTGCTTCCTTCTCCATACTGTGGACAGGACCCGGGTCGCTCGACCCAGGCTACCTGTTCACACTGCATTTGACACGAGTCATAGCCGTGTTCAACCCTGGTTATTACCAGGGTTGAACTCCCGTGTTGCTCCACCCGAGGTGGCCCTTTCAGACCACATCTCGACCCGTGTTGGGGTCGCAAGGACATGGCAATAACCCGGGTCTAGAGTGCGGTCTGAAATCGGTATAAGTAGCATTGTAGGCCCTGACAAAGCAATGCACAGGGGCTTCTACTCGCCCACATGGACGCTTTCAGGGGGGGACTGTTGGGACTCCAGTCATGGGCCCAGACAAAAGGGGGCCTGGGACTGGAGTCTATCAAGTATAATTTGCCATAAACAATGTTCACATTTTCCTTGAAGTAATGTAGAGGTTAGTGCTGCAGATACTGGAAGTCCCATCTGAAATGGGGGTTCGAGAGGGGGATAAAGCCCTGCCCATTTTGTCAGTCCCGTGCCCCACAATGCAGTGCAGAGTTGCCATGTACAATATTGACCATCTATATATCCCGTCATAACCCAGTGACTTATTGCAATATGCCAGTTGTACTGTAAGTCAGGTCCTGCTACCCGTCCGCTTTTGTTGATGTCCAAAATATGCCAGAATTGACATCATAAAGACCTGGGATAATTATTCCCATTATGTCCCCTTCAGGCTCCTCCATAGACATATCACGGACTACCTTAGTGCCAATTTAACAGAATAAGTGGATCTGACAGTCAAGAGGTTTTATACAAAACCCAAGTTACTAATTAAAATGAAAAAGGACAATTACTGGCAAGGGTGATTAAGCGGTTCTTGATTTGAGTGCGTATAGTCTAATGGTATATCGGCAATGTCTCTCTTAGGATCAAGTACGGGATTAAAGTCTCTCCGCTGAAGCTGTCGTTGTGCGTTCTAATGTTCTCTCATATCTGAGAGTATAAACATGTAACATATACAGATGATCCTCTTACAGGAGATTCACATACAGTGGGGCAAAAAAAAGTATTTGGACAGCCACCATTTGTGCAAGTTGACCCACTTAAAAGATGAGAGAGGTCTGTAATTTCCATCATAAGAACATTTCAACGGTGAGAGACAGAATGTTGAAACAAAAAACCCCACAGGAAATCACAGTGTATGATTTCTAAACAATTTATTTGTATATTCCTGCGGAAAATAAATATTCGAACAATCAAAAAGTTAAACTCAATACTTTGTAATATAACCTCAGGTGGCAATTACAGAGGTCAAACGTTTCCTGTAGTTCTTGACCAGGTTTGCACTGTAGCAGGTATTTTGGCCCTCTTCCATGCAGATCTTCTCTAGATCGGTCATGTTTTGGGGCTGTCACCGAGCAACACAGACTTTCAACTCCTTCCACAGATTTTCGATTGGGTTGAGGTCTGGAGACTGGTTAGGCCGCTCCAGAACCTTGAAATGCTTCTTACAGAGCCGCTCCTTAGTTGCCCGGGTGGTGTGTTCGGGGTCATTGTCATGCTGGAAGACCCAGCCACGTTCCATCTTCAATGCTCTCACTGAGGGAAGGAGGTTTTGGTTCAAAATCTCACAAAACATGGATCCAATCAGTGGGCATGTTTTTTTTGGGATTCCACTCATTATTCTTCTCCCTCCAAACACGGTAAGTGGAGTTTATACTAAAAAGTTCTATTTTGCTCTCATCTGACCACATGTCATTCTCCCAATCCTCCTCTGGATCATCCAGATGGTCGCTGGCAATCTTTAGACGAGCCTGGACATGTGCTGGCTTAAGCAGGGGGACATTTTCGGGCACTGCAGGATTTGAATCCATGACAACGTAGTTTGTTACTAATGGTAACCTTTGTGACTGTGGTCCCATCTCTTTTGAGGTCATTGACCAGATCCACCAGTGTAGTTCTGGGCTGATTCCTCACTATTCTCAAGATTATTGATAACCCACGAGGTGAGATGTTGCATGGAGTCCCAGGTCAAGGGAGATTGTCAGTGATCTTGTATTTCTTCCATTGTTTTAATAATTGTGCCAACAGTTGATCTCTTCTCACCAAGTTGCTTGCATACTGTCAAGTAGCTCATCCCAGCCTTGTGCAGCTCTACAATTTTGTCCCTGGTGTCCTTAGACAGTTCTCTGGGCTTGGCAATGGTGGAGAGGTTGCGTCTGACTGTTTGAAGGTGTGGACAGGTGTCTTTTATACAGATAACCAGTTCAAACAGGTGCCATTAATACAGGTAACGCATGGAGGACAGAAGAGCTTCTTAAAGAAGAAGTAAATGGTCTGTGAGAGCCAAAAATCTTGCTGGTTGGTAGGTGCCCAAATATTTATTTTCCGCAAGAATATACAAATAAATTGTTTAAAAATCATACTATATGATTTCCTGTTTTTTTTTTTTTTTGCTTTTTCACATTCTGTCTCTCACAGTTGAAATGTACCTATGGTGGAAATTACAGACCTCTCTCGTCTTTTAACCTTGCACAATCGGTGGCTATTCCTGGCATAGAAATTGTGTTTTTTATTTGCCAATTCATCCAGAGAGATGGCATCGCCCGCCATGGACAGTACTGTAACCAGCGCTAATATATTACTGTGCATGGTGGCATGCATGTGACTAAGTGGGTGCGGCCAAGGCTCAGGGGTGCATTCCATGAGTCAGGGGTGTGGCCTGGCATCACTGCCCCATCTCTCTGATTGCTGGGAGACAGAGCTGCTTGGAATGGGTGTCCGGAATGGCCTATCATGCTATTGTCCCTTCTGGCATTTGCCAGAAGAGCCAGATGCTCAATCTGTCCATGTCCCCCACCATTGCTGTTTTTTTTCTTTTACACTTTTTATAATCACAGGGGATATCCCCAGTGGGCTCTAATACCTGGGGGAGGCACTTTCTCCTATGGGGATCAGATTTTAGACTATTCACTTCAATTTTACATTATACATATTACCAAAGGACTGTGGTGTACCAACAGTATTTATATGTGTGTTTGTGTGTGTCAAGTGGGCCAGCCTATGCACTCTCTAATGGTTAGCCAGGCCTCTGTGGTGGCTGGCCACACCCCCTCTGATTGGTCACACCCCTAAACATGGGCCACTACCACTGCATTCACCTGGTGGACCCTTCTTGTCCCAGTGCAACACTGCTTCCTTAGCGACTTCCCACAACCGGTGCTTTATTTATAATGGTTGCAGGGTGCGAGGTGCGCATGGGCCCACGTTTCACACCCTACACCAGAATAAGGTATGGTAAGGCTAAGGCACCTTTTCTTTAAGGAAATATACACCATGCGCAGTAGAAGTAAGCACGTGGCATGGCGTTACATTCATCTCTGTCTTATGCTCACCGGCCCCTGATGATAAAGGGAACCAAAGACATACAAATATGCCACCTTTTGTTTCCACCAATTTTTTTCATTCCAAAAATGTTTTCCATTCATTTCGGCCTGTTGTTCCCTTCTAAATGGCATCTTTCTTTCCAAATTACTTCTGATTTTCTTCTAAAATGACGGTGGGAGTCTTCTAGGAGTTTGGGCTCCTAAACTGGGGCTAAGGCCTTATTATGGGCCAGTGATACTGAAAGGACTATCCTTGTGATGAGATCACCGTAAGGAATGGGACCTATCGCAATCTCCTATCATAATCATGCAGTCCCCCCTACAGCCCCCGCTCCCCCAACTCCAAGTAGATGATGCCATGGCAAATGCACCTCATCAGAAGAAAAACTGTTCTTAAATTTTTTTAAAATCAACAGCAGTTTGGAGATAGAACTCCGTAACATTGTATTTGTATTATTATCTTAATGTCTACAGGGTTCATTCAGATGTGGACACTAATGGCACAGCTGCCGGACTAGGCTCACCCTTTAAAAGGGGTCATCACCCCTGTTTTATGAAATGCTCCCTGTTTCTCATGTCCCGTGCATGCGCAGAACAGAACACATCAATGATTGATGTATATGTGGAATCAGGCCCTCTGTCACGTCTTGGGGAAGAGGTACGAATGTCACTATGTCAAATTATCCTCTGTAGCCTTAAATATTTCATAGGAATAGTTTAGGAAAAGTACGGAGATAATAAGCACAGGGTGTATGCAGCTCCTCTTCCTCCCGACCAGAAAGCTGGTTCAAATATCTTTGAAAGCGGATAAAACAAGCTGCGATGGAGACAGACGGACGGATAAAAGATCGTCGTGACAGATACTTTTTTATACAGCCAGCGTAAGATAAACCAGAAAAAAAAAATATCTTAAAAAGAGAAATGAGGTAAAAGAAACCACATCTAGTCAGCGATAGAAAGAGGTCTGTGCAATGTAATAAAGGCAGATAGAATAATCAGGCCCATGGGTATTTCGGTAGTGAATAATGATGTGGAAACACCCGTTGCTGTCAATGTGCGGCGTAGCAGTCAGCGCGCAGATCGTCAGTCAGATAAGGTGGAAAGAAAGAGCAAGACGCCTTCTGTTTTTAGAGGAATATTAAGATGTTCAATGTATTTTTTTTCACATCAAAGAACCCATTTTGGCATCATCTGCTTTCCATTGCCGTACCAGAGCCAACGTGAAGCAGAGAGAGCCCCAGTTAACTCTCGCTCCCCTACGGCGCAGTAGAGGAACGTTTGGGCATGCGAGTCGGAGATTGCTACTTATTTCTTGGAGATGTTTACTCAGTGACCAGCTGCTGCCACGTTAATGTATACTAGAGACCTCCACGAGGTGGAGGTGCCACTTTGATGTCACAATGATGGGACAGTGTCACCGGCACGAAGTACAGTACTCAGAAGTTTGTGTTCCAAGCCAGCTCTTGGCAGCTCTGTAAGGCTTGCCACCTGGACTAGGCGCGGAGGTGGCGCAGAATCTCTACAGATTTCCTGTGGTCTGGAACCTGCTAAACGGCCCTTCAAAAATGGCCACCACTTTGTAGGAGATAGAAGCTAGAGGTCCTACAGAACCTCTTGTGTCTGTCCGTGAAGCATATAGACCACAGTCCATTCTGTTTGAATCACAACCCTCCTGTTTCTCACGTGACCATGCCTCTTTTTTTGTGGTGGGCCCGGACCTTTTCTGTCTACCAGAAGTTAGCTTTTGGCGCAGGTATGTTGTCTGTTAAGCCTAGATCGGTGACATTAGAGCATACATACCGACTTTTAAAGTTTCCTCTCTGGGAGAAGACCGGAGACGAGGCCCAATGCTGCACGTCGGGAGGCGGAGACAAGTCTGATGTCACAAAGCACTGCCCCCAATGCACACAAACTCCGCCATTTACGATGAACACCCACATCATTCGAAGGTCGCCGACCACCAAAGGATGTGGAGGGCACATGCACATCTAAGGTTACTCAGAGCAACCTTATATCTGTGTGCACATTCTGAAGGAAGTGTGCGGGCAGCTGACATCCGGTGATGCCAGCTACACCCCATCAGGCGATTTCCATGTTAACACTGGGCGTTCCCATGGGCGAGTCCCACGACCCTGAATAAGGTCCATAGTGTAGGACACCACTTTGCAGGCTGCACTCTTGTCTTGTATATGGTCATTGGCAAACGCACTGTAAAGGTATGGGGACCTTTACACTGCATGGTGTGGCGGCCGCTCTAGTATATTATATTCTGTTGCTATTGTCAGAATTTGAGCCACTTGGCAAGAGGAGGGAGTTTATAGGCAAGTGGAACCTATGATGGAACCGGCACGATTAAGTCGTAATATTTAGGAAAAAGTACGCTGTGCTAACCAAACCACATACTGGCATTTAAGTAGACAATTACAAATAAAGTCGCATGATGACGCACCGGGTAAACAATTATTTGGAGCACATAGTTAATAGATGAGATCTGTCTGACTCTGTGCTCCCAATTCTCTAAAAACAACTGTTAAAATGCAAGAACTGTCTCAGGTTTCTCCACAGTGTCACCTCCAGCCCTTCGGACCAACAGGCAGGTCAGGGGGGTATAACTATTCCGCTATCTATACATATGTATGAGCAGGATTTGCATGTATTAGAATGGATTTGCATTTATCCATTACATGTAAATCCTTGTCGTTTTCAACCTTCAAGACTCGGGGTTTTCTAGTGATTTGGAATTGCAGCTGGAAGTGTACAAAAAACAAACAAGAACCAAACAGCGCGGGATAAGTCACTCTGAGCTCCATCATTACAGAGACGAGAAATGTGTCTGGCGGTAACAACCACAATGTAATATCATTTATTTATAAGGCCCAGACAGATTTGCGAACGCTACTGGAGTAATGACTGTGGACACAAATGATGTGTAATACAAATATTGCCGTGAATTAGAGTTGCGGCGGCAAGAAGACACGAGATTGTCTGCACTCAGGTCCACAGTGGCCTCGCTTTGTGCTGCGCCTTAACCTAGTTATAGGACTACCAATGTTCTCGGTAAAATCGTATAAAAGCAATAATAATGCTGGTAGTACATTTTGCTTTCTCTAATTTGACACCGGCATGGAAATTATACTTTCTTTTTTAACAGTCACCTTACCCATAATGCAGTTCCATGCATTGATTTAAAACTACTCTTTTCTGCCTTATATAAGAAAAAAAGTTACTAAGATTGGAAGAAAGATTTTTCTTGTCATATTGCTGGACAGTGGTTTCTTTATTGCTATTGATGCCTGTGTTCTAAAGTAGTTCTGAAGTAGTCAGCGCCGCCTGCCGCTCCACCGAACGACCATTGGGTCTGATCCATTTCCCAGACTGAGTTTTGTTACATTACATTTAGAGAGAGCAGTGTGTAGTGGGTGTTGTAATGGTAAGGGGAACTGTAATGTGGCACAAAATAAACCAGAGGCCACTGTGATGTTTCATAGTATGACCTGATTATTGTAATGTGGATGTAACATATGGATGCACATACAGATGGAGCGGCCCCCATCGTGCCGTCTTCCGTGCGACACCCTGCATCAGAATGAGGTGCGCGCAGGTCGAGACTCGTGCACCCCATTCTCGCCAATGGATGCGCCAGCATGTGAGATGCTTGCGCGTCCATGTCCCGTTCCCGTCCGCCAGATCGCCATCTGCCAGAAACCTTCGGATGGCAGTCTGGCAGCAACGCTGACAGCAGCCCCATTTGTATGGATGTTACATAATAAGAACTATAGTTTGGCATAATATGAACAGTAGGCTCTGTAATGTGGCATAACATGAACTGGGGACACTGTATGTTATAATGTCAATGGGGGGTATTGTTTGGCATAATGTGCACTGGAAACCCTACAATGTGACATCATACAGATGGAGCACCTCTCAGCCAGCGCCGGGTCCCCTGGTGATCCAACCTCCAGAGCGGATCCATCTGTATAAACTAGGAAACTATAACGGTTCATAAATGAACTAGGGCGTTATTATGTTGTGGAATATTAATTATTGCTGCAGAGATCTGTCTATCTATAGCATTGGGACGGGTCTCGATGAAGCTACATTGAGGATGTAGCTACTGACTTGGGAATGCCCAGGAAAGGGGCCAACGCTCCCATGTTCTGGAACGCTCTCAGTCTCTGCACCCAAATCAGTCATGCTGCACTGCGACCATCGCATCATATATGCAAATGTGCAAATCACAAGATTTGTTTGAGCATCAATGTTCCATGTATCTCTGAATCAGACCCATGTGTCCACAGACTCATTCTCCTATTTAGATCAATATGACTATAAAATAATTCAGCCTGGTTTCCAAAGTAATGATCAGAGCCATGAAGCATTTTTCAGGAAATTCAGAATAACGATGGATGTCATCCTGTCTGGGATTCTATTGGTTTGTTAGATACATCACCGTATCCCTTGGAATGTAAAGAGCAGCTCCAGCAGCTGAGCGTCTAAACAGCACATAAAGATCAGAGTCCGGTATTCTCGGAAACGCATTCACATTTTACTGCTTGAAGCAGACTTAGCGGTATGTGTAATAGGGGGGGGGGGGGAGGAGTTACATCTGGCTCGATATCGGTGATCAAGGCCATCTCTGTGATCCATAATCCTGCTGCCGAACTAGCTGTGATACTGCCCCCTGTACATATGGGCAACTACGCATTTGTTACCTTTTGATACATGTATAAGGCTGCAGAGCACACAGTGCGTAGGCGATGCAGGGACCCGCTCAGATCGCTCTTCAAAAGCCTGTACTTCTTTCGATTAGGTTGGAGCTCTGGGAACCAACATCATCTGCAGATGACGTTGGTCCTGCAAGAACTTTGTTTATACTGTTTGCTGAATACAGGTTGAGTATCCTTTATCCACTAATGGTCCAAAGGCATCCCTCGCCGTCCACTGCGGCTTTCAGGATCTTCTTCAGCGGTCCCAGTGGTGCATTGCGCGAGTTTGCAGGCACACCGGTGACGCCACCAGCGCACCCACGCAATGCACTCCTGGGACCGCTGAAGAAGATCCGGAAGGCCAACGTGGACATCGGGGGACTTGGTAAGTATGAAAAAAAGGGCTTTTTGGAATATTTCAGATAAGATATCTCTGGATACAGTAGACTCTACCTGTACCATGTGGCCCAAGAGGGTCACGAATACCAGTCGGGCCTGTTACTACAAATATGCAGCAACAGGCCCACACATGATAATAAATAGGCCCCTTAGACCCTAGGGTCAGCAGCTTTTGTGAGCAGCCAATTCTAATAAATTAAATACAAGAGCAAGGCTATTTTACATTTAATAATAATTGATATTGTTTATTTCATTCTTTCAATTTTGTCTGTCAAACAATTGGTTGTAAAATCATACATATTTCTAATAACATAAGTGCCAATTTTAATTTGTGTGTGTGCGCGTGTGTTGGTTTTTTTTGTGTGTCTTATGTGTATGTTTTCCATGTTGATTGGTGTTAATGTGAACTGCAGACACTACCACGCTGCTTTCTCATAACTTAATTCCACCATGTAGTGATATAACCAGAGCGTATATCTGACACAGCTTTTCCCATATATGATCCTAATAGGATTCTCTGGCTGAGCTGAGTGATTCCATTAGATGGAGGAGTATCTGGGTAACATCATTAGCTGGCTATACGGATCAGGGGCTGGCATTGTGCTTGGTAGGGGACCTGTTCCTGCCAAGTAAGATATCATTTTATTCTTCCAAGTCGCATTTGTTATATTAGGGCTTCTCCTGACAGAAAACTCTTCCTGTTAGATTTCTTTATTCATAATGAAGGATTTCCTCCCTATGCCGTTCTCGATTTCCGGTCCATATGTAGTGGTGCGCAGGGCTCTGCGGACAGCTGCCCACCGGCTCCAGCATCTGGCAAGAAGAGTGCCTGGCACCAGAAGCACCTGTAGCCTGTACCACCATACTTCCTGCAGCTGCTGGCCCTTCCCCCTCGGCTGAACATCATGATGTCATGCATGTGGGGGCGGCACAGAGTGCACCTAAATCAGGGGCGTATCTAGACAGCAATGTTTTTTATTGCTCCCAATAGTTAAAAGACCGTCAAAATGACAGCTTCTGCAATATACTTCCACTTTGAGCTGTGACAATTTTTACTTTCACTTTGAGCTGTGAAAGTTTTTAGCCCACAAACTCTCCACCCGTACCCCAAGTCCCTATCTGCTCCTACCTCCAATCTCAGTCTTCGCAGCTCCCTCTCTCCATATCCAATACGTTTGAATCAGATCAGTGTCCCTGCAAAAATTGCTTTCACTTTCTGTTATGCCATCTTTAAGCACACAAAGGAGACATTTTGGCTCGTCGAGTAGCCTCTAGTGGTCACTGGCGGTACTTCACCTCATAGAGGTGAGGAGTAGTTAGCCTTTTATATATATATTTAGATAGTGGAGCATGTTAGGGAACACGTGACCAGTTTTTGATAGTCTTGGGGAAGAGTGCACCCCTGAGACTGTTATCTCTACTGGTCGGTGGAATATTCACCTTATTTCGCTGTAGAATATTGTTTTTATTTTTAAATGAAAGCAGTGTGATCTGTTATTTGTTCTTATCATAAAGGTTAGTATGTTTTATCGACATGCTGCTAGTGTCGACATACTGTAATTGCCTCCCCACGTAGCCTATTCCTAATCCTCTTCCCACAGCATATCCCTAATGTCGGCATTTTGAAGATTATCAACATATCTCATGTTGAAATTGTAACAGTCAACATTCTGGTGTCTGATGCAAAACACTTACCCACCTTCCTGGGGGGAAAGGAGGGCCATAAGATTTTCGGGAGTGTGCCGGTCATTCCAAAGAGAACTGCCTGAAGCTACACTATAAGGAGTTAAATTACTGAGGTGAAGATTACTACACACATCCTCGACTTTGCCAGCGATGCGATACACAGGTGTGACATGGGAAAGCATTGCTGACCTTCTGCAAAGGGCATGCTGGGTGCTGTTAATCACAGATGTAGCTGTCTCTCAGAGAACCTTTTCTATAGAGATAAACTAATATTTCGTTATCCAAGAGGTGAGGGGACAGGTAACTTACAGCAGGGAGATGGCAACAGATAAAGTGATGCCTAGGAAACAGATCTCTACTTAATATCATCATCATTATCAGTGAGAGAGGTGCGAGGGGGCAGTGTCAGAGAGAGAGAGAGAGATTTTCAGAGAGAGAGAGAAAGTGTCAGGAAGAGAGAGAGAGACAATGTCAGAGATTGAGAGACAGTGTCAGGGAGCTAGAGACATTGTCAGGAACAGAGAAGGCAGCGTCAGAGGTAGAGCACGCCAGTTATAGGGAATAAGGGGGAGGAAGAAGGAGACACACAAGTCAAGGAGAGAGAGGGAGAGACACAGTGTCAAGGAGACAGAGAGAGAGACACACAGTGTCAAGGAGAGAGATAGAGGGAGAGAAAGAGACAGTGTCAGGGGTAGAGAGAGAGAGAGAGAGAGAGACTGTCAGGAAGAGAGTGAGGGAGAGACATTGTCAGGGAGAGAGAGAGTGTTAGGGGGGAGAGAGAGAGCGAACACGAGAGACACTACCTGACTACAGTACTTAACAGGGCTCTGATGGGGGCAGGCACTTCATGGCATTATGCCCTGCCCCCATAATATATCTGTGAATTGCTGCACTGCTCTGCCAGGTAGGGACAGAGTGGGCCGGACTAAGCTGGGACACTGTTTGTTGCAGTGTTCCCCCCTCCCACCCCACTATATCCTCTGCAGCACTGCTATTGGCAACCGGGGATGAAGGGAGCCTCAGAGGCAGCCCGTTACTGGTTGTAGGCGGAGCTGTGAGCCCTGGAAGTAGCCTGGACCCCATAACAGCTGCAATCAAAGTAGTTACACCACTGCAGGTGTGTGGATTATCATTCTGTAATATTGTATTATGTGTGATTGCATTTGTTGCAGAAATCCAAAAACAACAACCGACCAGGATTAGTAAATGAATAAAGTTTCTTTGAGGGTATCTCGCTATGCTGCAGCCTCATTAATTGCAGCCTCGGATCTGTCGCATTTGTTTACCACAGAAAGTCCACGCTGCCAGTCTGCGAATGGCAGATGGGTAAATGTTTTTAACCTTCCCTCCATCTTCCTGATACTTCCCTGTCTTCTCTGAATGGCTGCAGCGTGAGTTGTTTTTATTGCCGCTCGCAGGGTTTGATAATAATTAGTCACTGAAGGTTAGCAGTGCTTATCTGGGTACAACATGTTACGAGGGTTCCCTCGCTGTGTCTGAGCGCATCTTCCGGAAAGTTCCATGGCTGGTGATACTCTGAATGTAGTGCGTGGGCGTTGTGTGGGCCGAAGACCAGCAGTCAGCTCAGTTGTATGAGAAGGAGGATTATGACACTGCTCTGAAGTTTCCCTATATCATCAGCTCTTGTGACAGATGCAGAAAATAAAAACCTCAAAAGGCAGGGTCTTTTGTTTCACCGCTAGCCGCTCAGTGGCATTGTCATGCAAATAGGTCCCTGCATGGTGAAGTGCAAAGTTCATGGACGACACTGTACCGTTAAGAGTTTGCTCCTCGGCGTAACAATAAATCACTACTGTACACACATAAGGGGTTATTTCTTGTTGATTCACAAGGCTGCAAATTCACAGCCTTGGGAGTCCACAAAACCCCGCCTTGCGATTGGTTGTCTGGCGCCATCCATTCGGAAGCACAAAAAACTAATTATTATTGGGCTAATTTTGAGGTGTGTGCATTATTTTTGCATGCAGGGTAAACACTGGCTGCTTTTGCATGTAGCCCACAAATGATAAGCAGCTTTATTTTTACACTGCAATTTAGATTTGCGTTAGGACACGCCACAAATCTAATTCTCCTCCTGCACATTACGGGTGGGATGTACAACGCACCGCATTGCGGACTTATCAGGTACATACCAGCATTACTACCATGGCAGTAAAATGACAGGAGCTGATTGGTTGGTACTGCGCCGCTCTAAAAGCTTTGATACATCTCCCCAATACAGAGTGTACGTTTGGCTTCAGCATCTGTCTGAACTTCCCTTCCTCAGAGTATAAACAAAGTGGCCCGAGATATCCTGAGGCGTTGTTGCGTGCCCAGAGAGCGATCATCACTTGGACTTTTTTGGAAACCAATTAAAATGATAGATTATAAAGGTACGGTGGTGAGACATTCAAGCTTGGGAATAAATTCATCAGGTTGACAGAATTATGTAACCTGCTCTATTCCCTTGCCCAGAAAAGTACAGTTTCTAAAGAATAGAAAAATATATCCAGGTTACAAAACAAGTACGAATGACCTTTTCATCTAAATGTAACTTGTGTGTTACATTCATAGGCATTTCTATAATGTGTGCAATGTATGTGGTGCACACGGGGGCCCACACTGTAAATATCGCACCCATGTTTTAATAGTTACCTTTCCGGAAATGGCCGCCATACAGTACATGCTCAGTCTCCAGAACATGGTGGGCACCATGTTTCCGGAGACCTACACATGCACTGTAGACTCTGACACATTGCCAGAGTCTTCTGAACCTTGAAGAGGAGGGGGGCCCACTGGGTATCGACTTTTGCCCCCCTCCTCTGTTAAAATGTCCCTGCTTACATTTTTAGGAGGTTATTTTTATTGTCACAGGATTTTTTTAGTCATAAAGTGTCTCCATGATGTCATTTCCTTCTATTCACACATTGCTGTGTGCTATCAAAATGGCTGCCTTTGGTATATACAGTATGTATATCACCAATATCCTCTGCTGGACTACAAGCTAAAATTGAGATTTGATTGATATATTATAGTAAATTTTGCATCTTTTGGAGAATCGCAGGTGAGCACCAACTGCTATGTGGTCATGCAGCAGCGCCATCATCTCTGCAATAGCGGCCATCTTGCCTGCTCTGACATACATGTTTACCTCAGGTTATTGCCCTGCAATTACCCACTGCGCATATGACAACTGAAAACGGTTTCTCCCTGAAACCTTCCATTCGGTCAGTAAGGGAATGCATTTTGAGCGCCTTTTGTATATCTGAAATATAAATCATTGTAAATATTTAAAGTTCTTTTTTAAGTTGTTAGAAGGCATGAGACTGACACGTACCAGAGATGCCCTGAACTGGAAGCACAACATGCAATTGTTTTACATAATCGAGTTGAAATCGTTTTTATGGTTCTAAAAAAAGAGCAGGCAACGAGGCGTTTAGGGGAACTGATTCCCAGCAAATAACAGTCATCTATAGAGCCAATCAGAATGGAGCTTTCATTTTCATCTGTGCTAACAAATGGGCAGATTTATTGGATGCTATGAGTTATAGTTCCTCTTTCCTCATACTTGATGGCTTTTTTCGATCAAGGTTGGAGGTAACCCCCTACTCTACAAAGCCGAAATATAATTTGTATTTATTTATTTTTTTACACATATCCTTTGAAAAAGATTGCGTTACATGAAAATAGGAGGATGTATATTTTATTTATTGAATTTGGAATGAAAATAAAATCCCCCGCTACTCCCTTTAACCATAACACATCTGTTTTACGTACATTTTTGGTGATCTCGTGACAGTAGCTGCTATATATAACTAGTAGCGCACTTATCCCTGCAGCGCCGTGTGAGGTGATTTCCATGGGAAAAGAGTTGTCGCTGGTATATATACTGTAGTTTAATAGTTTAGTAACATATCTATCTGTCCTCTGACTGGATTATACTATGGCAGGGGGGCATTTTTTCAAACCACGGCAAGAGACAAAGTACCAACCAATCAGCATCCAACCGTCACTCATTGACATGTTGACTTTTTTAACCGTGTCAACCTTCTCACCATGTTAACCATAGCATGCCAAGCATAATGTCAACCTATTGTCTGTCGACTTATCGACTGGAAGCACTGTAGCGTATACAGTAGTTCATCTAGTAATTGTAAGGATGTTACAGTATATAAAGTCACAGAAGATTTCTTTACTGCAGACCCTGTGGAGGAGAATCAGGATCAGGCGGGTGGGGAGACGTGACAAGGTGTAACAGCAACTCGCCGCCCTTTTGCAGATAATTGAATTACCCCCATATTTGTTACAGAAACAATATGGAAGTGAGTGCGGTGGAAATGATAGGGAGGAATGGTCAGCGTCTGCCGTATACAGATTGGTGCACATGTTTACAAGTCCCTGGTACCTATTGATCTGTCTTTGCTTGATAGGGGATCATCTAAGGGTCTTTGATACTAGCAGAAGCGTCCCCTGACCGGCCGGGTGTGACAGATCCATATGTACGTGAAAGTAGCCACTGGGGAAATATATAACGGCTCGCAGTCCACAGGGATTTCAAAAAATCATTATTATTATTGCTACAACATTATTATAAGATAAACATAGAAAAGCATTACAGCCAGGGACCGCAGCGAAGGACCCCTGGTGTTTGGTACGGACCGGTAGCTGATTCACCCGGACTGTATTATCACACTACGATCCGCAGGAGGGCAGAGACAGGAATAATCATTTATAAGTACCAGTAATGTCCGAATAGCGAGTTTGGGTACTCTCCAATCACTACTGAATTAAGCCCAATATGTTATAATTTGGCCACTGTACTGTATAGCTGGCCATACATCAGAACGATTTCAGGCCCGAATGCACCGTTTTGATTGGTCATGCAATGCATTGTTTTGTTTTTTCATGCGCAACGTGAGATGTTTCTGTACGATGCGCAGTCCTCTGATCTCCTGTGCTGCACATAGGAACTGAAGAGGCTAACAACCAGTACGCTAGGAGTTGCAGATCTGCTGGTGGGGCAGATGTTACTTGTGCAGAGAGAGTTAGATTTGGGTGAGTTATTTTGTTTCTGTGCAGGGTAAATACTGGCTGCTTTATTTTTACACTGCAATATAGATCTCACTTTGAAGTAAAACCCCACCCAAATCTAATTCTCTCTGCACAAGTAACATCTGCCCCACCTGCAGTGCACATGGTTTTGTCCATCTAAGAAGGATTTTGTCAGAAAGAGTGAACTAGAATAAGGCCCTATGTGCTGCACATATTTATCGCATTGTATGTGCAATCGTATATGGCTTTTAACCACATGCGATCGCTCACAATACGATCTGCGGCTGCGGTACTTAGCGAGGTGGGCAACAGGAGGGCTAGCAGTGGGCAGCAGGAAGGTTGGTGGGCATTGGTGTAGTGGATCGGGTGGCAGGAGGGCTGGCAGGTGGAGGTAGTCAGTGGCGGGTGGCAGAATTTGAAAAAAAAAAAAACATTTTAAAAGCGGCCCTCTTTCAGCCAATCAGCGGCCACCTGAAAGTGAGCCCTCTGATTGGCTGAGTGTTCTTTTAGCCAATCAGTGTTTTTAAATGTTTTTTTTTTTTTTTTCAAATTCTTACACTGGCTGCTGACTACCGCTTCTGCCTGCCAGCCCTACTGCCACCCGCTCCACTTCAGCAACGCCCGCCAGCCCTCTTCCACCACCCAGTGTGTCATAGCAGGGGGCATGCGACATCGGATGCTGGAAAAAAAGCACTTAAGATGCGTTTGGATGCGATGAAAAATTGCATTGCATCCGATCGCACAATTGTATGAGCACCATTACAATAAATCTTATGTGCAATTACACACGTAAGGCCTACCGTGTGTCTGGGAAGTTGCCGGGGAAATTGTGACGCGAACCGGATCGAAAGCTGGTCGTATGGCCAGCTTATCAATTGGACATTTGAATTGTGGGTCTGCAGCCAATCTGGTTCCCACAGTTACTGGTTTGGAAGCCGGCCGGCTTATTATACCTGCTGGAGAAAGCTAACGCTGTGTGGGCTCTGCTTTAATGATTTCTGAGGTGATCAGACTTCATTATCCTGGACAGCTCACGCTGCTGGATCACACAGAGTAAATGGAGGCGGCTTTCCACAAGTCCTGTAATCATAAATTATCTATAACCAAAATTACACATCACTGTCAGCTGGTCCGATCTGCTGTGGTACTGCTTCAGGCATACTGTAGGCCTCATATTTCCGTGCCAGTGTGATATGGGTCAATACTCAGACATTTAACCCCAATTTTTGTCCAACCAGGGCGACATTACCCAGAAGACCCCACTCTGTATTTCACCCATCATAATTTCACAGAGGAATCTCCGTAATGTCGAATTAAGGGCAGTTCTAAGGTTTGATTCTTCAACATCTAATGTATATTCATTCGTAAAAGTCACCAGCTGTCATCTCTGCATCAGACACTTAGGGGTAAATTTACTAAAGATTATAAACATGTAGCGAGGATGTTGCCCATAGCAACCAAACATTTTCTAGGGTGCAATAGAGAAATGCTAGACAGAATCTGATTGGTTTGGAGTATAAGGATGCACCAACCCACATTCAGATGCACAGATGTACCGAGGGGAGGGATTTGTAGTGGCATTTACATATCCTTATTTATGCACAAATGAAATATTCCATTATGGCGATGCGGGGGGTAGTTCCTAGTAACTTACAGGTATATTGTCGCAGTGCTAGCCTGAAAGAGAGCAATGTTCGGGAGGCATTCAGCATGCTGGCGTTCGGAATCTTGACCAGCGGCCACAACACTGGCTCTGAAATCCCAACATCACTGGAAATGCCAACGGCAGAATAGGTTTAAGTTAAATTTTGGAACTGGAGGGGGACGTCATTTTGGTTAGGGTGTGTATGGAGGGTTAGGCACAAAAAAGATGTGGTTAGGCGTTAAGGAGGGAGGGTTAAGGTTAGGCTGTGGGGGAGGGGGGAGTGAGGGGCAGTAGGAGGGGTTAGGGTTGGGCGAAAAGATTAAGATTATGCTGCTGTGGGTGGGAGAGCTAGGTACACTGTGAGTGGGAGGTGGGGGCAGGGTTATGTGTCTGGTTGGGAGGATTAAGGTTAGGGGGTAGGGTAAGAGGGTAAATTTACTTACTGAGCGCCCATCAGGATTCTGGTCATCTGGATGCCGCTGTCTGGTTTATATAAACAAACAGCGCAACGCAAACTCATACATCGGTAATCTATTTGCACACCTGTCAGACTGTGTGGAGAGACCTGATCCTCATTTTTTATTTTTTAAATATATAATTCTTATGTAATAATTCTCTATTAAAAGTAATATTTTTTTTCTATATATATCTCCCAAATATTGAACCAAATGTCTTCTAGAGCAGAAAGTGAATTAAACTCCCCCAAATTGGTTCTGAGCATGAAATTTTAATGCATAAGGACATTGCTGCATAATGCAGTGCCTATAAGCATCCTTTATTAAAGGTCGCCCTGGGTCACCTTATTCATATGATACTGGGGAGGCCGCGCCGCCTGTGCAGCCATTAGCGGGATGCTGTAATTCCGGAGACTCTCTTTTTTATAACCTACAGCTCCAGGGGTATTCACCTCTAACCAGTTAATGACCTGTAGGGGATTGAATAATCAATTTGCTGCTTTTAATGGGGATTCAGCAAAAACAATGCATTCGGCGAGGACAGATGTAGACTACAATTGTCTCAAAGATGAACGTTTATAAAGCTAACCCCCCCCTCAAAACAGACATTAGTGCTGATATCACGGGGGGGATGAGTACGGGAGATAATGAGTTAGCAGTAAGAAATTGATGGCACTCTGGAAAATAAAAGACCCCAACAAACTAAAAGGCATATATAGTACAAGTACCATGATGAATAATGAATGTTGCAGATTTGAGATAAACAAAATTTTATGTACTGAATGTTGAGTAAAGCATCACAATTACCTAGTAAAAGGCGATAGTGAATGTGCTTCCAATTGGTGCAATTACATTTTATTAATTGTACTTGATAAATACTGCCTAGAAGCTGATTGATTGCTATAGGCAACTACTCCCATTTGTCACCTCTCCACTTTTTGGAAAGTTTGATACATCCCAACTGTATACTTCTTATGAACCAGAGGGCGGGGCTAGAAGAAGGACCAATCATAAACTGTAATCCCATAAATGGAGTTGCTTCCAAGCTGCAAGGACGTTGCTCCCGCTGATGGGGGTGTGGTGTATACACAATTTATTATGCCTACCTAGATCAGCTTTAATCTGACTATTGTCTCTCTGTATTGTGTATAATGCGTTCTTTGCTGCTTCTGTTACTGTTTTTGTACACAGGGTCTGGTGCATCTGCTTGTTTGTAATTTCATATTACAGTTTAGCAAAGAGATAATAAACTATAAAAGCAAACGGAATAGATTTGAATGCGTTTTTTTGTGTTTTCATAGTAAATGTAGATAAACACTTAGCAATAAAAACTGTTAATTTAGTATTCAATAGTGAGTCTATTCTAGATCATTCCAAATAGTAATACCCAGGGCCGAGTGTGCTGCCCGCTCTCCAAACAGCGCGGCGGTTAATGGACGGCATTGTTGGACTGCAGTAAAACGGGCTGTATCTACACCTCCCAGGATTTTGGATTTTGAGAATGGGGCCCCTTTGTTGGCCTAAAGCATGCCAAAAAGGGGGCGTGGTCTTGATAATGGAGTATCTTGTCACAGGGCGTCAGCGCCCGTCCCCTCTTCGGTGGAAATTAAAAATTCAGTTGAGACTGACTTTCATATCCGAAGGCAGGAGAAATCAGTAGCTGGTCGGAGGCATGCAAGGGGATGTGTTAGCGAGTGCATCCACCCGCATGGTACCGTGCGGGGCGGCTGCTAACCGAGCCTACTTGGGCTGTAGCCCTGACCCTTATGGGCTGCCCTCCTCCCCATGTACCAAGGGTCTCTCTTTTTTAGGGAGAACAGGGAGGCACTTCGGCCAACCCTGGGGAAGATGGGAGAATTGTGACGACCCCGAGCCACAAGGCAAAGGGTAGTCCACCAACTCTAACCCCTTTGGGGGTTCAGGGATGGGGTCTCTCTGACCTTTGGTGAGAAGGACCCACCTACTCTTTCTCCCCTCAGTACGCCTTTTGGCTAGGAGGGGATTAGGGAGTAACGGGTCCTCAAGTTCCTGCGCTCAGAGCATGTTTGGATTCACGCACTGGTTGATGAAACCACGCAGCTTGGGCTTCAGTTAGAGCCTAACCCTCCTCCTACCCCTGCAGCCTTACCCTAACCCTCCCCCTACCCATACAGCCTTACCCTAACCCTCCTCCTACCCCTGCAGCCTTACCCTAACCCTCCTCCTACCCCTGCAGCCTTACCCTAACCCTCCCCCTACCCATACAGCCTTACCCTAACCCTCCTCCTACCCCTGCAGCCTTACCCTAACCCTCCCCCTACCCCTGCAGCCTTACCCTAACCCTCCTCCTACCCATACAGCCTTACCCTAACCCTCCTCCTTCCCCTGCAGCCTTACCCTAACCCTCCCACTACCCATACAGCCTTACCCTAACCCTCTTCCTACCCCTGCAGCCTTACCCTAACCTTCCTCCTACCCCTGCAGCCTTACCCTAACCCTCCCCCTACCCATACAGCCTTACCCTAACCCTCCTCCTACCCCTGCAGCCTTACCCTAACCCTCCCCCTACCCCTGCAGCCTTACCCTAACCCTCCTCCTACCCATACAGCCTTACCCTAACCCTCCTCCTACCCATACATCCTTACCCTTACCCTACCCCTACAGCCTTACCCTAACCCTCCCCCTACCCCTGCAGCCTTACCCTAACCCTCCTCCTACCCCTGCAGCCTTACCCTAACCCTCCCCCTACCCCTGCAGCCTTACCCTAGCCCTCCCCCTACCCATACAGCCTTACCCTAACCCTCCTCCTACCCCTACAGCCTTACCCTAACCCTCCCCCTACCCCTGCAGCCTTACCCTAACCCTCCCCCTACCCCTGCAGCCTTACCCTAACCCTCCTCCTACCCCTGCAGCCTTACCCTAACCCTCCCCCTACCCCTCAGCCTTACCCTAACCCTCCCCCTACCCATACAGCCTTACCCTAACCCTCCTCCTACCCCTACAGCCTTACCCTAACCCTCCCCCTACCCCTACAACCTTACCCTAACCCTCCTCCTACCCCTACAGCCGTACCCTAACCCTCCCCCTACCCATACAGCCTTACCCTAACCCTCCTCCTACCCCTACAGCCTTACCCTAACCCTCCCCCTACCCCTGCAGCCTTACCCTAACCCTCCCCCTACCCATACAGCCTTACCCTAACCCTCCCCCTACCCCTGCAGCCTTACCCTAACCCTACCCCTGCAGCCTTACCCTAACCTTCCCCCGAGTGTCTAACCCTAACCCCCCATACTTATGCCGCTGTCAGCCTGCAGCCATCCTCTTCCGTACAGTATGGCTCTATCACCACAAACATCACACACTTTACTTTTTATTACTCTCCCGTCGGTGTCTACGTTGGCAGAATCCTGTATTACCTCTCAGCAATCTCTGGATTAGATAATGTCTGTCTGATTTCGCACAGTTATTGCCCAGAAATGATTAGAGGCAGCTGGGTGATTCTTGGCATCCCGGCTGGAAGACTCAATTCTTTCATATCATTCTGCAAAGTCAGGTGAAATTCAGTATAACGAGAGAACAAATGGAATGTAAGTGCGGCTGCAATAATATCGTTATGAGTGTGATGTTCTTGGCGCAGTACAGGCAGCGAAATCATTCTGTGTGCTGTACATGCATGTCCTGCACACACACAAAACAAACAAACAAAAAAAATATGGTACTCTTTACCTAGAACGGCGCCCGCGATCAGAATCGCGGGCGTCGGGGGTAAAAAATCGCGGTAATCGCGGGCATCGCGGGTAAATCGCGGGTACATCAAAATCGGGTACCCGCGATTACCGCGATTTTCCCATAGGGAACAATGTTAAAAAGCCTGATTGACCGCGATTTTACTGTAAAATGCCTCAATGCCCGCGATTTTCCCATAGGAATCAATGTTAAATGGGCTACAGAGCCCAAATAGCCCCAATTAACCCTTAAATGTCCCCCCAATTTTTGTACGCCACCCCACGATCCACGCCAACCCGAAGCGTGGCGAGCCCGCGAGGGGCGGCGGTACGCGTCCTCCGACCTTTTCATGCCCTACTATCCACGTCGGCGTGGAGTTGAGAATAGAATAGTGTGGCGAGCGCAGCGAGCCACCGAGCCCGAAGCGTGGCGAGCGCAGCGAGCCCCGCGAGGGGACGCGGATACCTTCACAGGTAAACGCGTCCCTTCGCGGGCTTCACAGGTGTCCGCGTCGCCACGGACACCTGTGAAGCCCGCGAGGGGACGCGTTTACCTGTGAAGGTATCAGCGTCCCCTCGCGGGGCTCGCTGCGCTCGCCACGCTTCGGGCTCGGTGGCTCGCTGCGCTCGCCACACTATTCTATTCTCAACTCCACGCCGACGTGGATAGTAGGGCATGAAAAGGTCGGAGGACGCGTACCGCCGCCCCTCGCGGGCTCGCTGCGCTCGCCACGCTTCGGGTTGGCGTGGATCGTGGGGTGGCGTACAAAAATTGGGGGGACATTTAAGGGTTAATTGGGGCTATTTGGGCTCTGTAGCCCATTTAACATTGATTCCTATGGGAAAATCGCGGGCATTGAGGCATTGAATGCAAAATCGCGGTCAATTAGGCTTTTTAACATTGTTCCCTATGGGAAAATCGCGGTGATCGCGGGCATCGCGTCGCGGCCGTTTATGTGCTGCCCGCGATGTCGCGATCACCGCGATGGGCGCCGTTCTAGGTAAAGAGTACCAAAAATATATATATATATATATATATATATATATATATACACACACAGGTCGAGTATCCCGTATCCGAATATCCGTTATCCAAATTATTCCGAAAACCAGACATTCCAGAAAGTGACATTTTTTTTATTTTTTTTGCTAAAAACTCACTGCGGACATCTGTAACAGCATCACTGGGGACATGATATGTAACTGGCACTATATATGTGCAAGACAATGATTGCTTGGCATTCAAATTCAGTGCTGAGATAGTACACACATTTTGTTTCACATTTTGAAACCTTGTTTTTTTGAACAAATAAAATATATTTGTGTGTATTTTTTGTGGTAATAAAATATATTTGTGTGTATATTATGTGTTTATACAGCATAAATGCAAGATACTTCAAAATACATCATTGAAATATTAAAATATTCCGAAATACGGAATAATCCGTTATCCAAAATTCTCCTGGTCCCGAGCATTTTGGATAAGGGATACTCAACCTTTATATATATATATATAAAACACATACTATGTGTGTACATATATATGTATAAAAAATGCAATATCGGATTTTCAGTAATATCTCCTGCATTGCCGCAATGTTGAACGGGTCCCATAGTTCCACAGAACCTCATGTCATGCACTACATGCAGAGGTTCTCAAACTCCATCCTCAAAACAGGTCATGTTTCCAGGTCACCTGTGTACACACAGTGCACCAGCCGGGGGAACCTGGAAAACATGATCTGTGTAAGCTCCTGATTCTTGAATTACCCCTAAGTGTCTGATGCACTAGACCCGATTCCAACTGTAGCTGCACATATATCTATCCAAATACAAGTCTCCCAATGTCGCGTTCCTTCCCTGCATGTACCTGCATGAGACTGTTGTGTACCAGATATACCTTCACATCAATGAAGCATATACACAGAAATATCTGGGACTGGTGACGTGCGGATGATCCTTTGTACCTGTCATGGAGGGAAAATATATGTTTTTCAATTCAAGGTGAACCAACATGGATAAAAGCCTTTTAAGTGCCAGCGCGATACTGTGCGTCTGCGAGTCTCTAGCTGTTGTCAGTATAAAACTCCCGGCTGAATTATACCCTGCTGCTTCTCACAACAGTCAAACGAGGACGCACAGCAACAGTTCTTGTGTTATTGGAAAATGGACATTTCACGGCACAACAAAGTTATTATCCTGCTTATGTAACTACACTTCACCGAGACAAAACATCCTCGCCCTCGTACAGTATCTGTGACCCCCTTCTCTCTCTCTCTTTTTCCTCTATGAACCCCCTTGAATCTGCTAATTGGTAGGCCAGGGGGTCACCTGAAGCCCCCATGTCTCCAATTGTCGCCCTGGCTGTCTATTTATTTTATTGCAGCCTTAATTCCGCCGCTAGCCCCCTTCCCGTAAGGCCTTGCTGCCACCCGTCACTATACACTGTGTTTATTTCTAATTGCATTCTATTTCTGCAGCGGGCTCTCGTTTGGCCATTCAGTCTCTCGACTTTACAGCCGCCCAACCAAGATACTCGAAAAGGTGTCCTGCGGGCCTAGAAAAGGGTTAACGCCCGTTCGGTGGCATACGACGGTCAATCAATCATGATTTAACAGACGAAGCACAATTTTTTGGGGCTTGTCATTGATAAATGCGCCTCTCTGGGCAAATAGATTGAGGGGTTATTATTGTAATGGTATTCGGCCTCACAAGAGAACAGTTGTATCCACTTTTGAGTGAATTAAGCCAGATTTCCAGGGCCATCCTCTGCTGCAGCCGCGGCTTGGAGATCCCTGAAGCATGGTATCAGAACAGGTTCTACGAAAATGTTATTAAAGTGAGACCCAGGGGGAATATTAAGCTTTGGAAACAATTCGCATGTACAGGCTCAGACAATCTAAATGTGCTTTGCAAAATCGCATCTGTTTTAGTGCAGCGTTAACCTCTTCGGGGGGATAACAAGATGGGGCTAACAAATGATTCTGTCTTGTTATTAGAGGTGGTTACTTGGGATTCCAGGAAACCGATGTATTTTTATTACTAGTGAAATGGTGTCTGGAGTCTGTTAGCTCCTTGAAAATAATCTCTCCGGTGTTAGAATGGTTCAGGACATGATTTAGGAATTTCAGATGCGCGCTTGACTACTTTTCAGGCACATTATGCTTTGGAGCAGATGGATATTAATATACGGGAGTGAGAGCAGGTGCTGAGACTTACATCCAGAGTATGGAGTGGGAGACGTGGCACCTTTTGATGGGCCTGATTTCAGCTTTTTTAGCGAAGCATAAAAGTACACAAATGGGCGCTGCAGGTGGGGCAGATGTAACATGTGAAGAGAGAGTTGGATTTGTGTGGGGTGTGTTTTTAAACTGGAATCTGAATTGCAGGGTAACACTATGATCGGGCTGAGAAATTGTGTGAAATGGGCCCAAATAGCATGTGTGTGACATCCGATCCGATGCATGGTCGCGTACGCATCGGATCAGCGCCGGAGATCATACGTTCTGCGCGTAAGATATCCGGGTCAGACCGCTCCTAACATCGGTGGGCTTATATATAGTGGCATATGCTCAATTAGTTTAGTAATACCCCTCATGTGCATGAAAGGGAGGGTGTAATACTGGGTAAGAGAAAAAAGCATTGCTTCTCTCCAGCACACTGAGGGGCAGATGTATTAAGCTTGGAGAAGAGATAAGCTGGAGATAAAGCGGAGAAAAGGTAAAAGGAGATAAAGCACCAGCCAATCAGCTGTGTTTGAAAAAGACAGTTGGGAGTTGATTATTCAATATTTGTGACTAAATCCCCCAAACACCTGTTTTTTTCGGGGGTTAGCAGCAAATAATAAGTCTCTCCGATCCCTGCTGCGATCCCTCCTGTAATGCCGCCGGCCGCATCCCCCGTAGGTTTCTATGGGAGATGCGAAGCTGCCCGATGTATCAACATCGGGCAGCAGCGCACCAAATCCCCGGGCTACCGCCATTCTGAGATGGCGGTAGCCTATGGGCTACGGATCGCACTGCCGCCGGGGCTGTGCGGTCAGCGGGGTCGGCGCTCAGGCTCAGCATATTGCAGGGATGGGCTCCTTTCGGTTCCCTGTCCCTGAGCACGGGGGTTAATACATCCCACCGGTAATATTCCGCCCAGGTGATCCTTGATAAATGGGCCCCTTAAACACTACATGATAACAGTATTCAGAAATATTGGTTACATATATCTGTGCAAATGTATGATTAAAATTTGTGGGCTGCATGCAAAAGCAGCCAGTATTTACCATGCACAGAAACAATATAAATGTCCCCCCTACTTGCAAGGCAACATGGTTTGTTCCAGACACAAAGTGCCTGATTCAGACCTGTTTGCTAGGCTGCATATGCTGATCAAATTCATGAGCCTTAACTGTGAACCATCAATGGTTTGCACCTATTGATGACCGCCAAGGCAGGTGGGCATGGCAGGCTGTAGGCAAATCAGATTCAGGGGTGGGGCATAGTGAGCCACTGAATCAAGGCTAAGCTTCCTTCACCCAGGCGCCAATGTGAAAATATGGCTGCCATCGATGGCATAAAATCATTGTATATCTGCTACAATGGTTGTTAACCATCACTGGGTCAGAGGCAGAACACTGATGTGACGTTTGCACTTTATGCCCACCTTGGTGTATCTACAGGTAGCGGGGATCAGTGGAAGCCCAAATCTCAAATAGGAGAGCCAAACCCACAGCAAGTGAGCCCCAGAAGGCAATGTGTGCCAATTTTTGCGGTGAGGGTCTCCTATTTGAGTTTTAGAATGTAGACCCCCCCTGGATCCGCCACTGGAGAGGATCAAAGTGTCTGCTGCACCGATCATTCATATACAACACATCAGCTGACTTCCCGTGTGCTTAGGCAGCAGTGGACATTTTGTGTCTACCGAGGCATGAGCCACTTGTATACATGTTCTGCCAGCAGCGGCCATCATTTTTGTGAATTGTAATGATTTCGTATATTGTCAGCCCTGTAATATCCTCCATGATTCAGTTGTGTAATGTGAGGGATAGAATGAGCTGGATCATTAGGCTCTCCCAGTATATTATTCTCCCACCAAGGTCACAGACTAAGCCTCAGGCATGGCTTCCGTCCCCCCCCCCCCCCACCGTCCTCTCAGAGACAAGATGATCATTTGGATGATTGATTTTTAATCTGAGGTGTTAAAACATTAATGTTCCTAATTTTATCCCAGACCACAGTGATATTCATGGTTTTATCATAATTGATTTACACGTTTCCTAGCGCGGCCTAGGAAGTAGGAAGCCGCGCGGCTTCTCGATAGATTCCACAGGACATCATTAATTCTGGGTAAATTAGATATTATCCGGCTCCAGCATGAATGTAGTGCTGAGGCTGGCGTCATCCCATGCAAGAGTTGTGACCTTACGGTTACCCGTCATTAGCCCAAACAATCCCAAGAAACCACCTCTTGTTTCTAATGATTGGCAAATACATCAGGCAAATTAAGATACAGTATTAGTGCCCGCTGATATTATATAGGCACATTACAGCTGTCCGTTTATCTCTTACTGCTGCCACTGAGATGAAAAGTAAGGGGGGTGTTGGAGGCCAAGGGACCCCCGCTGGGTCCCTCCCCCATCTTGGCGACACTGGAGTTATTGGTACAAGGAGTAACAGTACATCTATGCCTAGACTAGTATCCGTTGTATTATAATGTTCTTCGTAAAACACATCTCCAGTTTGTAAACCAGACAAACATTTGCAATTGATTGTGGTTCTAGCATCGCGCAATTTATAACAATACTCATTAACTATTTAGTGGTCTTCTATCCAATGCCAAAATTCCAACTTACAAGTCACTCTACTTGACGTGTGCCCGTATCAACCATTCCGACGTTCGCTCTCCACGGACAATGATCAATAACGATCGATGGATGTTGGTAATTGGAGAGTCTCCTAGACACTGCGGATTACTAGGTATTACTATGTCTAACACCCACAATGTCTGGCGGAGCATTCTGGAGACTGTTTCAGGACTCCAGTAGCTCACCCATTCTTTTCAGAGAGACTTTCTGAGAAATTTGGAAATTAATTCACTAGGAGACAAAAGGCTAAAAATGTTGCAGATTATGCTTTTTGCAAGTATAAAACCACCAGGGGAAAATTGTACGATGCGCTACACTTACACCAGCACATGTAAACTAAACATAAAAGACCATGGAGAATTACCAAGAAAGTACACTTGCACAAGAAGGAGACATTAGAAAGGTATTGCTTTAGACACAGCGCCACCTATTGTCCCTCCTGTATAGTCATTCAAGTATCCCTAGCCTGTAACTGTTGCTATATGCCAACAGATAAAATAACAGGTCAATCAGATGTAACCCTTTCAATACATTATCTTTGTCGATCCACACCAATTTACTGGTATTTCTGATTTATAGTGAAATGATAGGCTGCATTTTTATGCATATTGTTTCGGACCACTAAATGACTACCTATTTAGTGTATATAGGGAGCTGGCCTATCGTTAAGAAAAAATAATTGCAAGCTGTAGACCAGTGCTGTATACATAATGGGAGCAGGTTGTGTTAGCACCTGGGCCTACAGTATGTGTCAAGAAGGCCCCTGTTCCTGGGCTGCCATTGGTGCCATATTTCCATCTGTGCCTTATGAAAGATGTCACCAGCATAGCAAATAGCAAAGGCTCTAAAACCGAGCCAGAACCGGTGCTGTCTTCTACGCCTGCACCATCTTTTCACATACATTGACGGAAAGATGGCACCACTGAGGCCCTGGTAATATGGAGTAACACGGTCTTTAAAACACCTCAGCGCTACCCTGTTATGTAATTCCTTACCTGATGCTTGCCTTTGAGGTCCAAAGTTTCTGTCATGTGACCACATTAAACATGGAAGGGTTTCCTATAAGTTGGCAACAACTTTGTGTATCAAAATGGCCGAACGGTAGCATGCGGAAACAATGAATTTCAATTAGCTGGTGATATACTGAGATCATATCTCCTTTTGACTGCCGTTTTTTTTGTTACCTCTCACATAATGGAGCGATCATCTTCATCTGCTCTGATTAGTGCAATTGTGTCATGTCCGTCTGAGGCAAGGGCCTCGTTCTGTTCGTCAGATAGCTCGTTAGAGGGGACATATGAATGTTGCGGCAAGCGTTTCTTCCCTACAACGAGCAGCGCATCATGTTCTGATTTCAATTCAGGTTGACGAAAAGCTGCTTAGACGTTCTGCAGTACATTTGGCATTAGGAGATTGTGTTTTCATAAGAACTTTAATGATGTAAAATGGCTGACAGACCTCATTCTGGTGGAATAATATAACCACGCTAGTGTTTCATACAGTGAGATGGAGCAAGCACAGAATGCATTAGAGGGGCAATAACGTTGTTATGGTAAAATATCCTATAATATGAGTAAGTAGGAAAAGGAGGAATATATTTATTTGTTATTGAGGATATTACACTGTTCTGTTCTGCGCTGCTGAAGGGAAGGCAAAGTAGCGGATGGGGGGGGGGGGCTCAGTTATATGCGAAACAAATAAAACGTCAAGTAGCGCGCAGGTGTGGATCTGGATGATATATTATATCACACTCATGGAGATGTGAATCAGGCCCACCGCTATGCAATATCTACATTACCAGAATTGCAAAGCAAGGGGTCGGATCTAATCATCCCGCCCACTTTTTATCCACGTGCGGGGGTGCGAGCAGGACGCAGGAGACTTGGGCACCTTTTTCAGGGGGGTCTGGGAGTGCCATAGGATTTTCATGATGGTTGAAGGCATGCATGTGTAAGATCATAAGTAACAAATGGGCCCTATAATATTTTTAACAATCTCAACCTTTATTGACTGGTTAGTAATATTTTATGGGTGCAAAAGAAAAAAGACTGTGTAGGGCATACTGTACTTTAACTTACAGCTCTGGACACTGTGCACTCCATCGGTACTCACTGACAGCTGGATTTTGAAAGAGGAGGGTCCATGTAAAGTAAATACAAGTTAATTGGTTTTTAATTTAGGGGCGGAGCTTTGATTAGAGTTTTAGTTGCAGTTTCCAGAAGCTTCTGCCTCTTTCCAGTCGAGTCGTTGGCCATCCTCCCGCCCTACGTGGTTGGGTTTTAATAGTTGTATGTGTTGGCTTTTGTGGGAGACCATTTTCAGAAAGGTTTTGTGTTGTTTCTTATTTTAGCTTAGAAATTTTCAGTTTGGTCGATTTCTTTTGATTATTTGAAGGTTGACCTGTGAACGTCAGGAGCGAGACGGGTATCACCATTCCAGGTGGATCCGATTGCCGCGCTATTCGGTCAAATTCTTTTGTGTTTGGAGTTTTTGGGGACCTGTGGTCCAATGTTTGGTACTTGTGAGTTATCCGGGCTGCCGATTTCTAAATCGGGTCGGATCGGGCACATCGCATCGCATGCGACCATCGGATGCGACCATCGGATGCGATGCCCCGATTTTTCCATAGGAATCAATGTTAAAATGGACAGAGTCCATTTTAACATGGAATTCAATGGGAAAAAGGGGTCCTTTTCATACCCCTACTATCCAAGTGGGCATGGAGTTGGATATAAACCTGTGGCGAGCGTAGCGAGCCACCGAGCCCGAAGCGTGGCGAGCGTAGCGCGCCCCGCGAGGGGACACAGAATACCGTCCCCTCGCGGGGCTCGCTTCGCTCACCACGCTTCGGGCTCGGTGGCTCGCTACGCTCGCCACAGGTTTATATCCAACTCCATGCCCACTTGGATAGTAGGGGTATGAAAAGGACCCCTTTTTCCCATTGAATTCCATGTTAAAATGGACTCAGTCAATTTTAACATTGATTCCTATGGAAAAATCGGGTCATCGCATCCGATGGTCGCATGCGATGCGATATCGCATCGCATCGCATCTGATTGTATGCCTTAACTTAAGGCATACAATCAAAAAATCGGCAGCCCGGATAACTCACAAGTACCCAATGTTTTTTTTCCCCGTAGGGGTTTGAGTGATGAGCTCAACTCCTACAAGTTGCTACATGGCTGTGGACTCTGACAGCCTGACGAGTCCACCCATGTTGAGATGGGCAGTTGTACATTTTTGGTGTCAAATTTTTGTTTTTATTTAAAGTATGATTTAATTTTTTTAATTTGTCCTTATATACAAACCGTACTTCCCCCCGCCACCTTAGCCTAAGGAAGGGATTTTTTCAGTTTTTAGTTAGTTTTAAATAAGCCTTCCGCTCTAAATAGGCTACAAATAAAAAGCCGTCCCCTTTCATCCATATTTCAGTTGTCGGTGTCTTTCTTTATAGGAGTGTGAATGGTGTGTGGTGTATCTGACTGTGAAACCATGACCAAAGGAGCAAAGATGAAACTTGCTCCTACTGTATGCCTCTGCAGCCCCCGCCGTGGCGTGGAGGCGCAGAGTAACTATGGGCGCCGGGGGGGCTGCGGTGCTATAGTTACCCATTGCGCTGCTGCCCGGCTGCATCTGCGGTCACTGTCCCGTCACTCGCTCCCGGCGCCGGCTCCTGCTGATAATGAAAACTGACACTTAGAAAATGGCTGCCCCCGTATTGCAGACAGTTTTGGCAGCCATTTTCTAAGAGTCACTTTTCATTATCAGCCGGCGCCGGGAGACTGGACGGGACAGTGACCGCAGATGCGGCTCTGTCAGGTATGGGCATGGGGAGGGGCGCCGAGGGAGAGAGAGAGGGGGAGGGGGGCGCCGAAAAAGTTTGGCGGGGGGGGCGCAAAATATATAGTTACGCCACTGCGATAAATGAAAGGATAATGACCTACTCTGATTGTCTAATACCGACAAATGTGTCAAATATAAATACTCAAACCAGGTAAAACAAAAACTTTTACATTGTTGGCTAGTGATTGGAGATTAGGCATGTACTGTACATTCACAGATATATGACATTGTGCAGAGAGACACCTGATAGATTTATTGGTATATTCCGGGGATTTACACCTTAATAAGCGCTGCACATACAACATACAGGTCCTTCTGAAAGTAGCCAACCAGCCATGCAGCGCACTGAGGCCCAGATAGAACACTCTAGCAAATAATCTGTTTAACCCTTTTTGTGATCTTTTTATAAAATATGTGTGAACATTTCCAAGCAAACATTTGTTTCATCATAATGATGTGTAATGTTTGCCTTATACTGGAAATATAATATATATTTTTTTTTTTACACAGCATTTTTGATTTGAATTTATATAACAAATGTGAGCATTTTTAGCGGATATTTTGCACATCTCTCCCAGAGATGTTGGCACCCAAAGGGTTAAATAGATCAAATGACGGAAAAAGTGTGTCAGCGTCCCTGGTGTGTCTGTGTTCTTGCGGCAGTGTCCCTATATAAGCAAAGCAGGAGCCAGGTATACGGACATCGTCCCCTCCCCGTGCGCTTGTCATATTAACACAGCAGCCGCAGCTCACGAAGATTAAAAAAAAAATTGAGAGCTATATCTTCTTTATGTATTCCCCATCCTTAAACCAAAAGACGGCTTATCTTTGTTTTATTCCTGGAAGGCGTCTCAATCCCCTCTGCAATTAACTTGAAAAATGACACGTAAAGTAACAATCTATTTAAGGCTTAAGTAATATTTCACAGAAAACACCCCTAGCGCCGATGATATTAAAGAATTATTAGCAGCGAGCCAACAGATCGCTCTTTTCATGTGTTCTTTAAAAAAAAAGGGAATTTTTATTGTACTTGGTGACAGCCAAAACCGATAACTCCGGGCCCTCATTAGAATCTGGAAGAATTTATAGAGGTAGCACTACTGGAAACTTCAATTAGGCTCAATAATAGTTCTCCCGGCCACCAGGAAATGGCTTTCCTTAAGTTTCAACCAGTGGGAGACTGACACATGTTTCTGTATCAATTAAAATAACATTAAGCAACGCAGTGATGTAATTAATGAAGTGACTCAAGGATTTATAACCACACATGCTATCGCATACTGAGGTTTAATGCCCCATAGCTGGTGGTGCCCTGAACTAATGGGTAGGGAGGATAACCCAGCTGTTTGAGATGTAAGCGCACAGTTATACTCAGTGACCATCTTCGTCTGCATACTCGCCACCATCATTGGCCTCAAGCCTCTAGTTGTATGTTGATTGAGTCCCCACTACTTATATTCATGCTGTAATGTGTATTGAACTGTGGTGCTCTTTATTTGTACTGTATTTTTGTTATTTATTCAATGTTATGCCAAGTTTTGTCTCCCTGTATTGTTCCTTTGTACGGCGCTGCGAAACACTTGTGGCGCCTTATAAATAAAATTATAATAATAATAATACTATTGTGACAAGGAATCACATACTCTGGATAAGATGAAGTCTTGGTCTTTATTTTGTTGCAGGTAACCAGCATAGGCAAGGATAATTACAGCATTGCAGCATACAGATGTCACAGCATAGTACAAACTCCTCATTATGTTCCAGTGGTCCCTACCATAGCCCACACCTGGGCAGCTATTCCACATCAGGAGCAATGACCTCCTTCCCTGGAAACACTGATAACAGGAAAGCACAGGTGCTGCTAATCAGCCAAACCCTGATTACATTAGTTTTACTGCTGCTCTAAAACCTGGACCGGATCCTCCACATTACTTTCATGTGGAAGTATGCTGTTCTTGCCACACTATGCACATTACCATTACAATATATCTAAATCAGCATATATGTTTTAAATGCATGCTGCTAGATTGAATATTGTTCCAAATAAATAATTTTATGTACAGATTGTCAGCTTAGAGACACCCCTCGCCCATTTGGCAAGTGACGCTAGCACCAAGAAGGTGCAAGGTAGCGGGTACTCATTCCCAGGCCTGGACTTGTTGGAGGGACCGGGGTCTGCTGTCCCTCCCTCTAATGCCCCATTATGTATATGTAGCTTGATTCTGTAAGTGGGTCGCCACGCACAATCTCCCTAATAGCACTTGGAAGCCATTGCGGCACAATCCCTCTGATCTGACTGGTTCGCCGCAGCCCCACATTTATTTTTTAAGTAATCTGATTTTTTTTGGTAGGGGACTTGGACACTCCCTTTGAGTAGGCCAGTCCTTGCCAACCTGCGCCTCTCCAGTCCCAGCATGCCTTGCTAAAGTTTTTCTGTACTTGTTTCCTAGAACGGCGCCCACGATATTGATCTTAGGCATCGCAAGGTAAAAAATCGCGTCGGTCGCATCGCATGCGGCCAAAAAAATCGCATGCGATGCGACCGACGCGATTACATAGGAAACAATGTTAAATAGGCCAATTGACCCGATTTTACATAGGGAACAATGTTAAATGGCCCACAGACCCCAAATAGGCACCCTGAAGTGTGAAATGGCCACCACAATTGTTAACGCCACCCCACGATCAACGTCAACCCAAAGCGTGGCGAGCGCAGCGAGCCCGCGAGGGGCGGCGGTACGCGTCCTCCGACCTTTTCATACCCCCACTATCCACGTCGGCGTGGAGTTGAGAATAGAAATGTGGCGAGCGCAGTGAGCCCCGCGAGGGGACGCGGATACCTTCACCGGTATCCGCGTCCCCTCGCGGGCTTTACAGGTATCCGCGTCCCCTCTATTCTCAACTCCACGCCGACGTGGATAGTGGGGGTATGAAAAGGTCGGAGGACGCGTACCGCATGCGATTTTTTTGGCCGCATGCGATGCGACCGACACGATTTACATTTTACCATGCATTTCTATGTAAAATCGCGGGCATCGGTCGCATCGCATGCCATTATAATGGCATGCGATGTACATGTGATGCCCGCGATGGGCGCCGTTCTAGGAAACAAGTAGCAGTTTTTCTGTTATGAAATGTTAAAACTGTGGCAAAGCATGCTGGCATGTGTAGTTTCATAACCGCTGGAATGACACAGGTTGGCTAGGCCTGGTGTAGGCTATGCCCCAAGGCCCAGGACTGTTCTCTATGGACCTGGCAAGTTACCCCTATATGCTGTGGGCAGACATAAGACATGGGGCCCTTCAGAGGTGCAGAACATGTCATTGTCAGACACCATATCAATATTTTGGGGAGGTTTCTGACAATGTTGGTCTCCGCCACCCAAGTCCTCCGCATTACTGTTCTTTGCTTTTGAAATCCTCTGGTATTCCCAAACCTCACTCTCCCAAAACTTCCATACACTTTTCCCATTGAAGAGAGCGAGGTCATCATTCTCTCACCACCGACCATCAGAGAGGAGGCCAAAAAAACACATCAAGTACACCCTGTTGTCTGCATTGAGGAATGGAGTGGAGGCCTTGTGCCTTCATCATAAGAATTTCCATTTACTAAGTATTTGGAGTGACATAAAGTATCAACCAATAAGCATCTGTTATTTTTCATACACAGCCTATAACACGGTAGCTAGGCGTCGGTTGGCCGGCACTTTATCTCTCCTCAATTTATCCTCCCCCTTAGTACATAGACCCCCCCCCCCCCCCCCAAAATTAACATTTCATAATAATGCATCTTTCATGTCAGAGTATTTATCTTCCAAGGCACCGTATCTGGAGCGCTCGGGTTTTACGCCTGCATCTCATTAATGCCTGTTAAATCCCAATTAAAATTAAACATGCACCAACTCCACTTCTTTTATGGTCTATAAAAAAAAAAAAGAAAGAAAGAAAAGGAATCAGAGCAATTGTGACACGCATAACCACTTCCTTCCTTCCAGGACGCTGAGGTTACTTTACAAAGCACAAATAAAATCAAACATTTCATTTGCATTGTTCAGAAAACTTTTGAATTAAGTGGTTTAATTTCACTACCAATTTAGAAGCTCAGCGTGGCGAGACCATTAGAGCAGGCGGGAGCTTGCAAGACTTTTGGAATTTCTTGACTCCCGCCGAGACGCAGGGTTTTGTGTGGTGGAAGTCGGGTGGGCGTTTCGCTTGTTGCGTTTCCTTGTGCTTGTGCTGCTGTGTGTATTTTTGTATTTGTTTGAGGGTCTCCTCATGTGCCTGCCGGCTGTGGTCATTGCCAGGCTTTGTACAGTATGCCGTGCGCTTTTCCTGTGCTCGTCACGATGGCTTCTGTGAGACGGGCAGGAGTATTCTTGGCCTGAAAGGTGGTTTGTGTTTGTTTGAAAAAATTCCGTGATTGGGATTAATTAAGCATATGTACAATCCAATATGGACGACCATCTGACAGGGAAAAAATGTATATTGCTCTGGCAGCCAATCTCAGTTTCTGGAATATGAAGGGTTATAAAAGCTTCTGTCATTGGTTGCTCTGTTTATTAGTTTTATAGGGCGCAGTATACAGAATTAGGCCAATCAAGTCAACTTTTGCATTTGTATACTAGGGTATAATTAGGCCACTCCCCCACTCGTGTCCAGTTACCGTGCAGCTATGAAAGGCACAAGTATAGGCTACCATTATAGCATTGGGGCTGCAGACTGGGCCTCCAATGTCACCCTGGGCCAAGGGACATCTTAACAGCATTGTATGACCTGGGCAAAGCCATACACTAAGGCCCTTACACAAACCCAAACCTGGGAACCAATTGAAAAAATATATAACACTAGTTAAAAGCCTGTCAAAATGACAGTTTCTGCAATGTAATTTAACTTTGTGCTGTGACAGTTTTTAGCCCACATTCTCTTCACCCCACCCCAGTCCCTATCTGCTTGGGAAGAATTGTGCCGGCAGCTGACATCTGGTGATGTAGTACTTCATTGCTGTTTGGTGTAACTCTTCCCTGCTCTCTGCATACTGTAGGGATCCTGCTGGCACTGTTTCTTTTTTTTTTTACAAAATATTTTTATTTAGGATTGAGCATTACAATATTACAGTGAACAAAATGCAGTTGTATGAATCACAATAATACAGTGTAAAATCAGTGTACATTTGAGTAGTAATATTTCTTATCCTGCTTTGCCGAGCAGACGAATGACAAAGATACCGGCGAACACGGCCGGAGGGCCCTCAACACGTGAGACAACTATGTTGCTGGAAGGTCTATCGGGGCATCCCCTAAGAGATTCCTAGTCTCGTACCATTGTGTGGCTCTAAAACATTTGTAAATCTGTACTTTAAGATCATCTGATAAAGAGTCAATAAAGCCTTCCCATATTTGGAAAAGTTTTTCTGTGCGTTCCTCCTTTTGTAAGGATGTCTCCACCCACTCCATATGAAAGACATGGAAAAGTTTCGCCCTAAACAGTTGTACGGTTGGAGGGTCCGCATGAATCCACTGATGTAAGATGCATTTGCGGGCCACTGCCGAGATTATAAGCATTACTTTTTTACTGTCGGGTAGTATTGGTGTATTGGGAGGAAACATACCCAGCAAGGCCCATTCCGCCGTCAAAGGAAGGCTGTTTAATAAATAGGTCCTAGAGAATCCCTGCACCTGTCTCCAAAACCGGGATATGAGAGGGCAGTCCCACATACAGTGCTTGAATGTCGCCCCCGAGCTACCACACTTTGGGCATGTATCGGCTTCAGCTATGCCCATGACATAGCGTCTATGTGGGGAGAGGTAACCATTGTGGTAAATATTATAAAACATTTCCCTATACATAGAGGAAGGCATGGTCTTCCAGGAATACTGGAATGAGCGTCTGCTGGCACTGTTTCATAGAACACTGAATATGTGGTAGCAGCCTGTATCTTGCCCATTACTGAATGTGTACAGTGCATACATATAGCGCTATTAGACAGAACACAGAACACGAGGCTGGGCAGAGTTCCTGGGCTGGAGTTTGCACCGCGCAGCATTAGAAATTTAGATTACATCGAATGCGAGACAGGGAGCCTGTATGGAGACATCTGTGCTGAATTAGTGATTGAGGCACGTCTCCATGGTGCTGCGTGGAATCGACCTGTTTCTCAAATACACATCAGCCGGCGTTATATCCACTTCTGGGTTACCCTAGACACGTATACCAGAAAGAGAAACTTGTTGTGGTACTTTGTGTGCTATAAAGCCATCATAATTTCCCTGCCACTATACTGTATATCCTCCAGCAGATTTTATACAGACATGGGGGTATTACGTTTGGCAATGATGTCTCAAACACCACATTTAGCAAGAGAAGAGGATGCGGTTCCCATCTGCAGGGGTGGGTACTGTGGGAGAGGTGTCCCATGTGACTCCATAGTTGCCCACCCTCCCACATCCTGCAGGAGGCTCCTGTTTTTGCCACAAATCTCCTGCTGCTCTGCATTGTGCTCCTAATCTCCCCCATTTTTCAGATTCTGCCAGGGATGCCTCTAAGGAGTTTCTTTAAGGACACTGATTTGCTGTAGTCACTGTGATTTGCTGTAGCTGGTCAGGAGTCACTAGCGAGGACTCTCATTATGCCCCTCTGTGGAAACCCATGACAGGAGAGGGGTACAGCAGAACAATGATCACACAGGGTCTTCGGTATCTGTGCTGGTGTGCACTGACCCATAGCATGCTGCTTCTGTTGCTGTTAGTGAGCTGTGACTTTGTTATTAATCATTCTTTAGCTAAAAGTAAAACACATTCGTTCAGAGTGATAGTGAATTTGGCCCTTAATTCCATTGTCACTGTGAGGAGCGCTGCATAACACTCAAAAACAGGACGCAGGAATACAGTAATACTCGGATTCTAATGTCATACTGTATACATTGGCGGGTTGGCTGAGGCAACAAAAATATAGCACTTGGTAGATTAACTGCAGGGCCCCAGTACTGGTAGTATAAGGGACTTCTGAAGATGTCTAACTTGGCTCAGCTATCTATGGGATTACACTGTATAAGCTATACTTAATATCTGGCCAAGTGTTCTAATACATTTCTCTAACTATATAAATGTATCCCATTCCTCCTAAACTAGCCAATCTCTCCGGATCAGTGCCAGAGCTTCCCTTTCAGATAAATGCAGCCTGCTTTGTCTTCATCACGGTCGTCCGAGGGAGCCAACATTTCTCAGACGAAACCATGATAGATGAAATTACAGCTGGAAGCAGAGTATTCTGAGGTACAGTACAGGCCACTCCTTTATTACAGAAATAGATATACATAGATAGCAATATGTCCCATCACAGAAAGGTATATTTGCTGCCTTTCAGTATTTAAAGTACAATCACCTACGTGAAAGATATAATTAAGATGTCCGCTCTTCCTAGCTGGAGTCCCAGGCGCTTGTATGAATCTTATAATAGTGCAGTAGTTCACAGCATGTACAGAGGGGAGCTGGGGTGAACCTGTGTATTCCTGACAAGGCCGGATTCTGAGATGTTGGTCTGGATGTAATAGGTTGACAGGGTCAATAGACCGACATAACATCTCTCCGTGAATAATATGGCGCTGAATTTGGGAGTATCTCACTGAAATTAGAGCAGTACGGAGGTGCAAACTATGGCCAGTTGTTGATAATACCGTAAGTGCAGTGATTAATAAGTCACAATGTTAGGTTACAACTAAAGAGGTGATATTTGCCACAGAAAACTCTTAAAATGTACCCATTGTGGACACAATGAAGGCAGCCATTTTGTCGGTAGGAAGATCATTTGTATCCTATCAATTTGCTATCAAATGTGACATCACTAATGTCATACTTTCTAACATACTTTTTTTCCCTCTGGGATCTCTCAAAGGGTGTAGGGCGAGGTGGGTAGCGGCAATAACACCTGTAGACCAAGTAGTGGCTTGGGGGCACCAGCATGTTTTTGCGGTCTGGCTGTCCATATCTGCTGAAACTGTCCCTCCAAAAATGTCTGCCTGGGAGTAGACAGGTGCTAGAAGTCCTATTAGACCTCTAGTGTCTGTCAGGGAAGCACATCTTATATGCTGTTACTCAAAAATGCCAGGATTCCGAGAATACTAGTGCCGCTGGTGAACACAAAACCCCTGGCAATGAGCATGTAACTCTTGGCAACGAACATGTAGGTAAAAATTATGTCAGGGTGGTGGGGTAACGCCACTGGAGGTGGTCTGTGGTCTACATTCTTGGCATTACCATCCCAGTCCCCCCTTACACCATGCTCCATTCTGCAGTAGGGTCCCTAATATTCTAGGACTCAGAGAAGAATATTGTCTACTGTATATTAGGAGTCATAGCTCATTTTGTGCATCATTTCTCAACATTATAACTACCCATAATGCATTGGCATGCAGAATATTGGTAGAGCCTACAAAATGGCTCCCTCCATTGTGTGTTGGTTATAAAATACATTGGTAAATATTTAGTTCTTGTTATGTTACTGGGGCGGTATTGGCATAATAAACGCACTGGTGCTAGCAATGAAGCAGACTTTAGAAATGGTAAATATACTGTAAATGATTTCACACACATTCCCGATTCAATCTTGCAGGACCGGACGTAACTGTTGATATAATTCATGGAAATTGAAGCAGCTTAGTTACCTTCGTTAGGTGATAATGAATTTTCTGTCTTGAAAGACAAATGGAGTGGAACTGGGTTTTTTCTCTTTTTTTTTCCGCTTGCTTTTTGTTGGTTATCTGCAGAGTATTATAGCTGCATGGTGTTAATTGCTTTTTTTTGTGTGTGTTTGAATTGGAAAACTTTCAAGGAAGTTAAATTTGATTCAGTACTGGGTCATGTCCCGCTAGATGTTGATGCTACCATACAGCTATGATTGAAAGGGACGCGTTTCGTTAACATCTCAAGTGCCTTACAGCATGTTTCCTTAGAGATGCATTAAATGCATATAAACATATCGGCCGTCAGGGCAGAAAAGAATGTTATCAGTGGTGGAGCATGGAGCCCTGGAAGAGATTTGTAAGTGTTTCAATTGTAGAGAAGGGGAACTGGGTTATAACTAGGTGTTGGGCCAAATAATTATGTGCAAGGGTGTAGCTACCATTGGTGCAAGGGGATCAGTTGCTGTGGGGCCCAGAGCTGAGAGGGGCCACCTTCCCTGTCACGGTAACATGTATTATATACAGGGGTGTAGCTACCATTGGTGCAAGGGGATCCACTGCTGTGGGTCCCAGAGCTGAGATGGGCCACCTTCCCTGTCACAGTTACTTGTGTTATATACAGGGTGTAGCTACCATAGGTGCATGGAGTGCAGCCGCTATGGGGCCCAGAGCTGAGAGGGGCCACCTTCCCTGTCACAGTGACATGTGTTATATACAGGGGTGTAGCTACCATAGGTGCAGGGAGTGCAGCCGCTATAGGGCCCAAAGTTGAGAGGGGCTACCTTCCCTGTCACAGTTACATGTGTTATATACAGGGGTGTAGCTACCACAGGTGCAGGTGCTATGGGGCCCAGAGCTGAGAGGGGCCATCTTCCCTGTCACAGTTACATGTATTATATACACGGGCGTAGCTACCATAGGTGCAGGGAGTGTAGCTGCTATGGGGCCCAGAGCTGAGAGGGGCCACATTCCCTGTCACAGTTACATGTATTATATACACGGGTGTAGCTACCATAGGTGCAGGGAGTGTAGCTGCTATGGGGCCCAGAGCTGAGAGGGGCCACATTCCCTGTCACAGTTACATGTATTATATACACGGGCGTAGCTACCATAGGTGCAGGGAGTGTAGCTGCTATAGGGCCCAGAGCTGAGAGGGGCCACCTTCCCTGCCACAGTTACATGTGTTATATACAGGGGTGTAGCTACCATCGGTGCAGGGAGTGCAGCTGCTATGGGGCACAGGGCTGAGAGAGTCCACCTTCCCTGTCACAGTTACATGTGTAATATACAGGGTGTAGCTACCATAGGTGCAGGGAGTACAGCCGCTATGGGGCCCAGGGCTGAGAGGGGCCACCTTCCCTGTTACAGTTACTTGTGTTATATACAGGGGTGTAGCTACCATAGGTGCTGGGACTGCAGCTGCTATGGGGCCACCTTCCCTGTCACAGTTACATGTGTTATATACAGGGTGTAGCTACCATAGGTGCAGGGAGTGCATACCCTCCAACATTTGCACTGCAAAAATCGGTACACATGCGGAAAGGGGGCGTGGCCATGGGCAAAGGGGGCGTGGTCACACCCCCTTTCCAAATAATGTCACGATAAATTTCTGTGTATGCCAGCAGCCATTGCCTACTCACTGTGTGCCGCTCACTGCGTCCTGACTCCCGCCAGCCGCTGCAGGTGCTCCACAGTCCTTCTGCTCCTTGTATAATCTGCAGAGTATGCACCCGCGGAGGAGTGCAGGAGGTCCTCCTGCTCCATGGCGCCTCAGCAGAGCATGCGCCGACAGAGGAGTGCGGGAGGGTACGCGCCGGAGCCGTGTGATGTCAGCGCGACTCACGCTGGCCGGGGCCCGCAAAGCACCACTGGGAACGGGTGCTACTGTTTACCACCCGCGGCCGGAGGGGCAGAAAATCGGTACATCGGTACAGTCTGTATTTTGCCGGTACAGACCGTTACTGGTACAAACGGTACTGTACCGGCAAAATCGGTACAGTTGGAGGGTATGGGAGTGCAGCTGCTATGGGGCCCAGAGCGGAGAGGGGCCACCTTCCCTGTCACAGTTACATGTGTTATATACAGGGATGTAGCTACCATAGGTGCAGGGGGATCAGCTGCTGTGGGGCCCAGAGCTGAGCGGGGCCACCTTCCCTGTCACAGTTACATGTGTTATATACAGGGTGTAGCTACCATAGGTGCAGGTAGTGCAGCTGCTATGGGGCCCAGAGCTGAGAGGGGCCACCTTCCCTGTCACAGTTACATGTGTTATATACAGGGTGTAGCTACCATAGGTGCAGGGGGTGCAGCTGCTATGGGGCCCAGAGCTGAGAGGGGCCACATTCCCTGTCACCGTTACATGTGTTATATACAGGGGTGTAACTACCATAGGTACAGGGACTGCAGCTGCTATGGGGCCCAGAGCTGAGAGGAGCCACCTTCCCTGTCACAGTTACATGTGTTATATACATGATGTAACTACCATAGGTGCAGGGGGTGCAGCTGCTATGGGGCCCAGAGCTAAGAGGGGCCACATTCCCTGTCACAGTTACATGTGTTATATACAGGGGTGTAACTACCATAGGTACAGGGACTGCAGCTGCTATGGGGCCCAGAGCTGAGAGGAGCCACCTTCCCTGTCACAGTTACATGTGTTATACAGGGGTGTAGCTACCATAGGTGCAGGGAGCGCAGCTGCTATGGGGCCCAGAACTGAGAGGGGCCACCTTCCCTGTCACAGTAGTCACTGTCGACCATTAGTGGTCGACCTAGTGACTCGACCTAGACATTGTCTATCATCTACCGTAACCATTTGCCCTGTGTCCTTTGCATGAATCTCCCACTGGGCCCACACCTAAATTACAGGGCTGGTTGTTGCTTGTAAATACTGAAAAATAGCCTGTTTCCACAGTTACAGCTATTCCCGGAAACACATTTACTAGTTACAATAATGTAATGTGTAATTTTATGTAAAATAAATAGAATCCAACTTTAATCATTTCTTGTAACTGTATAGTTGAAAGTTTATTTAGAAACATCGTTAACTGTTATTTCCTGCCTTCCTTTATAGTGCTGATACATTGTTTGGATGTGGGATTCACAGTTACTTCATTTTTCAAGAACTGTTTAGTAAAACATAAAGACATAAGTGGTTATTCTGTTATTCCGTTCTCTCTCTCTGCGTATTTGTGTATAATAACATGAATGGGAAGCTGCTCCGCTTGATTACTCTGTCAACAGCAAAATGAAATATCTCTCTGTAGGCTCCTGTGGAACAGCGCCCTCTGCAGTCCAGTTGTCATCAGAGTTCTAGAATGCGTTCTAAAGCATTGCTCTTCGCTTGACTTAAAGAACTCCCTTCATACTGTGGGATCAGCCACTGTTCATGAGAAAGCAGCCTTTCAGCCGAAATTGTGGGGCCCAGGACTAAAGAAAAGGGCAGGGGCCCCCTATGGCGACTCCTGATTGGCCGCCTGTCTGCAAACTTAAAATTGGCTTGCGGCTGAGGTCAATTTGAAGATTCCACCAGCGCTTTCTCCAGGGCCGCCTGCCCATACACCTTACTTGGTTATTTCGGCAATGTCTAACACAGGGCTAAAGAAGAGAAGGATAAACTTTAATTACAGTAATTAACAACACTTAAATTAGTGAATAGTGACTCCCACAAAATGGCTACCTGGACTGTATGTCGGGTATACAGTACTTTTCTACTCTCTCGGCTTGTCCAGGAAACTACTCTGTATACAGTGAAGAGGGCGGAGCTAGATGGCACGAATTGTGCCATACTTACCTACTCTACTGTGAGATGCGGGAGACACTTGAATTAATGGACAGTACCCCGCACCCCGAAAGAGTAGCCTGTCCTCCTGCAACCTGCTCACAAACCTCAGCATGACATCATGACATCACATGTTCGGGTGGGGGCGGGGCCAGCACTTGGTGGAAGAATGCCCTGCTCTTGCGCTGATGACAGGGGCGGATTGGCCATAGCCCTTACAGGGAAGATTCCCGGTAGGCCCACACTGTGAGGCTACCTGTCAGCCAGTGATTACCAGAGTAGTGGCCCAATCCACCTCCTTTCTCCCACACACGCAACCTTTGCCAGATCACAGAGTAACCGATGCTGTAAATGCTTATGTTGGGGGCCCAGCAATATCCATTGTGTGGTCTGTTAAAAGGAGTCGGTGCTATCTATGGGTGTAAGAATTCCTGGGGTGTTACTGTTCTCCACTTGGGGAGGGGTGGAAATATTTGTGATATTCAGTGGATTATGGGAATGAGTTGTCTGCCTGCTTAATGGAAGTTTTGGGGTCTGTGTTCATTCTCAGTTTGAGGTGGTGCAGTATTATTTGAAATATGGAGGTTTGTGGTTTTTCAGGGGGTCACTAGAATGCTAAGCATACTGAAACCAATGGCTTCCACCCAGGTGTAGTGATATATTAATCCCGTTTAATTTGGTGGTTCCACCTACATTTGATTTGGTGCCACCAGTGTGAGGCCACACCTAGAAATTTTCCCAGGGCCATTTTTAGTTCCCAATCCGCCCCTGGCTGATGACATCATTGGTTTCAAGAAAATTGATAGGCTTTAATCTCCTGAACGCTGCTTCAATATGGCTGATCCGTTGTGTGAAGGAAAACAGCACAGTTACCCTGAACCGCTCCCCGTCTGAATCTTAGATTTGTGTATACAGTATGAAACAATATCATTTCTGCCTCCAAATTACACTCTGCTATATAATGCCGTTATTGAGCTGGCAGAGATCTGTGCTGTAATATCACATGGCATTTGAAAAGGCTCATCAGACTTTGGCTGCCAGAGATTGATTTCTGGACCTTACCATAAGTATTGGCAATGGCGAGACACCCAGCGACTTACATTTAATCGCTTTCCGCGGAGAGCAGCTGCACAATGTAGACAGCGAAGCCTGCCTGGCCCATTAGCGGGAGATGGGTTAATAATGCAGAATACCCGGCCATATTTATTATGTAACATGTTTATAACAGCAACGCTTGTAGGCTTCCAGAACAGACTACAGCGGACCAATAATTTGTGTGTTCATAGTAATACTGTGTACTTAATCTTAACAATAAAGTTTAATTATCATGTAATTAAGTTGATGAGCTGTGGCAGCAGGAAGATCTCAAATAATTGCTTTATTGACATTTCAGGCATAAAAACCTTTTATTTTCACCAAACTGGAGCTGGGAAAGCATATATTTACACTTGTTCCGCATGCATTTTTAATAAAGAAATTACGTTATTGTCCGTTAGTAATATGAGTACAGATGCTGTTTATACTCTATGACAGCCCTATTTCAGGGGCATGAAGAGAGATAATGACAATTCCACAACAGCCCTGTAGCAATGTGCAATAACACTCAAACCCAAATGCTTGCACTAGAGATCTGTTACCACTGCATTCCGAGGTATAACTACCTACCTAAAAAACACACCCCTGATACCCAATAGGTGAAACCGATACATGTCATCACCGCATACTTGCGACTTTTTTTTCCCCTCTCTGGGAGCATCGAGATGTTTTTTAACTATCAATTATTTTGTTTTGATGGTAGTACTTTTATCATTTGATGGCAGCATTCCGATGTTTGCTGCCATCGAATTGGTAAACATTTGATGATGATTCGAAGGTCCCGCCCCCTCCGACTAGCCATGCTGCAGTTCTTCTTCACATGCAAAAGGGTTTTTTTTTGCACATGCACAAATCATATTCATTTTATTTATTTAATTCATTTTATCGAATTCTTTTGATGCGAGTCAGTTACCATTGCATTGAAAGATTTGATGGTGGAAACCCAGCCATCATTTGATGGTGGGCTTCCGATGTCCATCCCTACGGAGAAGTCTGGAGACCACGTGTCAGGGGGAGCGGGACAAGGCTGATGTCACCAAGCCCCACCCCCATGGCAGTCAAAATGTGGCAATTTGCGGGTCTGCGGTTTGGGGGAGGGGCTAAGATGTTACAAAATTACGCTATTTGCATCATTTTAACCCCACCTCCTCACCGCAGACCTGCAAAATCTGCCTGGGCGATGCAGGAGACTTGCCCACCTTCCCGGGGGGGGGGGGGGGGGGTCGGGAGGGGGACCTGATTTTTGGGAGCCTTCAGGGAGGGTAGTCAATGGATTACCACTCATTCCAACCTCTCAGCCTCTTAGTTATGGTGCGTCAGGCTCATCTATGGCTTTTGTTATCCAGGGGGAGTTTTATGAAAGCTTGGATAGAGATAAAGTACTAGCCAATCAGCTACTGTCATTTTACCGGCTGTGTTAAAAAAAATTACAGTAATCACACAGAGACTTGAGATTTGGCCTTTCTCTCTGTGATGGGTCTGTCCAGTTCCAAACTGCTGGTCAGTACCTGGGTTATTCCGGAGTCTGACCCTCGTCTGAAGCTGGCCATACATCAGAACGATATAAGGACCGAACGCACGATTTCAATGTTTCGTGCGATCGATTGTGTGCCCATTGTGAGGGGTTTAGGTACGGTGCTCGGTCCCGTGTGCTGAGAGGTCGACCCTTAGATCATATGTGCTGCACGTATGATCAGTCGTGATTGGGTGCAGATGCACATGTGATCGGTCGTTCAATGGATGGTAAGACCCACGTCATTTGACTGGCATTTTCCCGGACATTGTGATGCATACGATGGATCATAAGGCGATCATAATAATGCGGCAGCCGGATCTTACAATGCATCGTGTGTCAAAAAAGTTCAAATCGTGGCACAATCAGGATCATAAGCTGGTCGTTCTAATGTATGGCCAGCTTTAAAGTGGTATTAGGAGCTGATTGGTTAGTTGGTACTCTATGGACCTCATTCTGGTCCGTTCGAAGTCAGCGTTCGTTCACATGGGAACCAATGTTTTGCGTATGCAAACTGTTCGCTGAGTGCACTCACCCAAGACTGCGGATAGTCGCACCCATGGGAACACCCAATGTTTCATGGATGTTCCCATGTAAACGCTGGGTTTTCCCATGGTAATAGGGCCATGACGTTGGGCCAGTTGTCTGCTGCCCGCCCACTTGCTCCCGAGGGTGCACGTTCCACATCCTTCGATGGTCGAGCAAAATCAACCAGAATAACCGCCTATCTCTCTAAGGGGCAGTCAGTTGCTCCAGGAAAATATATGGCTGCAAATGTGATGGTATTTCTTTATTTGGCTATGTAACATTTCAAATATTTTTTAAAAAAAATTCAGTTTCATTTTTTAAATAAAAAATATCACCAGTTAAAGGGTTAAATATAATTTTTTTTATATACTTAAAGTTCCCAGCACCGTCTTCTGCTGTGTTTTTTGCTTTTAACAGCGATAATAACATAGATAATAAGTTCCTATTACCTAGTGTACGGTGCAGGCTGTGTGGGTGGGTAGACACGAGAATAACGTCTCTAACCTCCCTTGTGCCTCGTTAAAATTTGGTCTCAGTTACAGTATGTGACACGTTTACCTTGCAGCATTTTATCCTTAGAAGAGCGTGACATTATGCGTGGTACTGACATGCCCTTATGATACTGCTGAATGACCACAGGGCCGTACCCACATGCACCGACCATGGCTGTGCCTGTACTTGTCTGCTTCATTGGGATTTCTGGGAGACGTACAGTATACATTTATGGGGATAGGTAATGCCAGCTGCACTAGTGAACCATTACGTCATATTTGCCCAGCAGTGTGGTGCCATGTTTTGTAACATTTGTGGCATTCTCAAATCAAACCATCCCCCACCCCCACACCAGATGCCATTGTTGAAAGTAGAGTACGCTACAGTGCAGCACCATGTTGCTACTCCTCCAAGGGAGCTTCATTCCCTGCACCAAGATGGCCACTGAGGTTACTACTGAGCATGTGTGGAGACATCTCGAGATGAGTCAGACTAGATGGAGGTTTTTATCTGCTGTATAATTCTATGTTTCTATGGTGTGAGAGTGTCACAGTGGGAGGCAATAGTCTTCTACTTACCTATAGTGAGGTTTGGTGCCAAAAGAAAGTGGGTACTAAATACCGGGCCTGCAGCTCCCTGCCTTTCCGAGTATACCTATTTTAAGGCCGGCGCCATCTTCCCAGTGATATTTTCATGAGAGGGCATCTGAACATTGAAAGCAAAGACTCAGAGCACATATATCACCTTCCCAATATCAGTAGGAAGATGGCACTGGCCGAGGAGGAGGCATCCACTTCCCACAACCTCCTCTGTCCTCTGGACTAGAATGATACTCCCTGTGGATCATGCAGGACTACATTGTAGCCCCTTACATTTTTGACATTCTATTATTTTTAGGAGACAAGTACACGCCCCCTTTGTAGGTCAGCCCCCCCCCCCCCCCCCCCCGCTCTTTTCCTGTCTTGCAAAATAACCACTGTTCCATTATCCTGGTGAGCTTTATGAACCCCCCGCTCCATTTCCATCTTCCAGTGTGTATAACAGTAAATACGGCTGTAGCTGCTTATAGTCATCAAAACCACCTAGTTGATTCAATAACTGGACTACTAGTAGATATAAAGGCCCCCAAATTCCCCTTGATCTCCCTGGGAGGGCTCACCTACGATTTGGTATTGATGTGCTATTTTTTACCGATGTGCCAGGCCGCGGTGAGCCGCAGGTGCCCGCTGGCAGCAGAATTAAAAAAAAAACACACTGTCTAAAGACTGGCTAGCCATTGATTGGCAGCGAGCTCTCTTATCCAATCCCCGGCCTCTTTTCTGGGCAGCTGCTAATTGGCTGAGAGAACTGAGAACTCGCCCACCATTCTTTTGAAAGTGGTTTTTTTTTTAATTCTGCTGCCCGGCACCCGCCTCTGCCCACCCCGCTGCCCGGCACTCACCACTGACCATCACCTCCACCCAGACCTGCACATAGGTGTGTGCCAGCGATGCTTCAGTGCTGGCACACACCTCACTTTTGGAATCATGAGGTACTCTGACTAAAATGGTAATAAATGGGACACAGGGGAACTCCGAGACTTGAGGCGCGCCCTCATTTAACAATGTAGGGTAACTTTTGCAGATCTACTTCCGCTACATAAAGGCATGAAGTGCTCAGCAAATCTGGTTATGTGACCAGCAGAAAATGCACATCCCCTTATATACAGTAGGGACAACTTCTGCTAATATCATCAAAGCTTTCGCAGTGCAGGAAGAGCCAGATCACGGCAACTGAACTTGAATTGATCCTCGCAGTTACTATGGAAACCGAGGGGTCTGTGCGGGCCGTGAAGCCACCGTCAACAGATGGAGGAAGATGGAAAAGCAGATGATCAATTCGCTGACATTACCTACAGATGTGGGGCTGTGGCGAGGCAGCAACATTACAATGTCTGCATGGAATAGTTCCTGGCAGGGACAATCATTACTGCAAATACAGATCGTATAACCTTGTTAATCTTTATATTATCATGAAGCCGTGCCGCAGCTGTGCAAGGCCGTGGTATTTGCTGATGTGGGACTAAAAGGCCCAGCATTCCCTGCCACAAAGAGGTTAGCATTAAGCATAAGAGGCGAAATGCGCTGGTGCACTGTGCTGTACTCACTGTGCTGTACTGAAATCCTATTTATGTAAGACTTTTTTATTCCAATTTTCATTATATTTTTATTGGCTGAACGTGTTGTGTGCTAATATTTTATTTTAATCAATACTAGGCCATGGGAGCTAATAGCTTTTGTTTCCACCTGGGAGATATGCACTAATGGCATACTTGCCTACTCAGCCCAAAATGGCCGAGAGGCTCCTGAAAATCAGGTGATGTTCCCGGCCTCCTGGCAGAGTGGGTAAGTCTCCCGGATACAGCCTTATGGGCCCCATACATCAGCAATCACAATTAATGGATTTCCAGATCCAGGGATTTTTTGGCCAGATAAATGGATTCTGCAATCTATCTGACTTGCCCACACATTACAGATTTATTTCAGTGATCGGCAGATTTTTCCATCTAAAGATTGCGTCTTCATATCTGGAAATTGCCCAATCGATTGTCATTTCAGCTGTTTATAATGTAAATAGATGAAGAAGACGAATTGGGAATGCCCACACACATAAAAAAGATCCGCAGATAATACCAGATTATTAAGCATGTTTAAAAACCTGATTAAGCAATCGATTGGCGATCCCTATTCATTTTTGATTGGGATTGCCAAAAGGGGGAGCCCACACATCTAAAATGAATTGTGGCAATCTTCTCCAGATCTCAGGATTGTCACAATTAATTGCTGATGTATGGGGCCCATTACTCGTCACCCAGCCGTTAGTGAAGTGGTTGGATTGGGACCCCAATGACGGGCCTCATGCTGAATCATGTCAACGTAGCAACGCACCCCCCCATGTACAATTGCGGTAATCTCAGCATTGTACGGATGGTGTAAGGCAGTACGGATGGTGTAATGGTTAGCACTACTGCCTCACAGCACTGAGGTCGGGTGTGGTATAGCACACAGATAGTCGGGATTCTGATGCTCACTAGCCCGAAGTCGGAATCCCGACTGCCCAGACTCAGACGAGGAAGAATAGCCGGTGGCCGTCGGGATCCCCAGCATTGGGTTTTATTCCAACATTGGTGTAATGACTGTCAGAATCCCGACTGTCTGTCTGTCATCCGGCAACCCTGAGGTCATGGGTTCAATTCCCACCATGGCCCTAACTGTGCGGAGTTTGTATATTCTCCCCGTACTTGCGTGGGTTTCCTCCAGGTACTCCGGTTTCCTCCCACAATCCAAAAATATACTGGTAGGTTAATTGGCTCCCAACTAATTACCCCTAGAATGTCTATGAGTGCGTGTACATGTGGTAGGGAATATAGATTGTGGGCTCCACTGGGGCAGGGACCGATGTGAATGTTCAAATATTCTCTGTACAGCGCTGCGTAATATGTGTGCGCTATATAAGAAATATATAATAAATAATTAAATAATTGTATAGCTGTGTGTGGCCAAGATGATGCAATCCTGCAGCCACACCCTTGGCAAACCTCTATGGCAGTATCACGCCCCCGCCTTCCCTGTATTAAGCCATGCCCCTTACACCACCATCCGCTGCCCTTACCCTAGCTCCCCCCTTGTGGAGGAAAGTCGTCAACTATGACTAATGGACAAGTACCAAGTTTAGAAGAGACTGTAACAGAGATAATGAATACACCATCTCAATCCTGCTAGAACAAGGGGTTCTGTATTAGTATAGCATAGTAAGTCTGGGGGCCGGCCTCACTTTGTATGTGACTCAAAATCCCACTGACAACCTCTTACTTGGTATAAACATACTGCGCTACCCCTGTGCCAAAAAACATGTACGTTTTTAATTTTTTTATTTAGTGCAATACAGAGTTATGAAGCCCCTACTGTTCCGGATCAATAGGAACCCCCACAATGGCTGCTCTGCTTAGAAAGCGGAGTCACTATACACTGGAGGGAGCGAGTACGGAGCTTTGACCCACCAGGCCACCGTCTGCGCTGCCAGACACAACACACCAGACAAACCACATTATTTCATTGTGATCTCCCGGCTTCCTTCCGTTACGCTTTGTAACTCGTGCAGCAGATGGAAAAACGGATGTTGCCGGCAGATTGTGACGGAGCCTTCACATCAAACAGCCCCCCATTTATCTAATAACTGTCCTTGTGTCATACTGTGTGTGTGTGTGGTCTGTACAGCACTGAAGACGCGTGTTTTAAAGCCGCAGGTTCGAGACGTACAAAGCAACTCACTAATGATTACTTTTAATCGTGATGAGAGGAGCAGAGTATCTACATGGATCACTCCAGGGCATTGGTTCTCAAACTCGGTCCTCAGGACCCCACACAGTTCACGTTTTCCGGGTCACCCGGCAGGTGCACTCATTACTCACTGTCACATTTTAAAAGATCCACAGGTGGAGCTAATTATTTCACTTGATTCTGTGAGGAGACCTGCAAAACATGCACAGTTTGGGGTCCTGAGCACTGACTTTGAGAACCTGTGCTCCAGAGATTCCTCCCATGAGAAAGAGCGAGCGACATCTGTGGTTAATTATTTTTTCGTTTTCTGAGCTCCTGCACCAGATTATCACCTGAAAGATGTCACCACCGGCAGATTAGACTCCACCAGCAGAGCAAAAAAGGGGGAACCCAATGCAAGGGCACTGTGGGGTCTATTGTGCTGGCAAGGTGTGGTATCTCCGTTCACCAGGAACCCAGGTCCACCACTTATGAGGTGCGCTCATAATGGATATAGGGCAGTACGGATGGTGTAATGGTTAGCATTACTGCCTCACAGCACTGAGGGCTATTCCCATACCTCCCAACTTTCTTGTCCCCGGACCCGGGACACTGATGATGCACGCCGAAGGCGCGCCGGAAATTTCGGGGGTGTGGCCTATACTCGCGCCTCCCCGAGAGGCCACGCCCCCATTTTGCCGCTATGGGGGCATGACCCAGAGGCTCTGTGAGCCTCTAGCCATGCCCCCAGTCCCCTGGCTGCGAGAATAGACGCTGTGCGCATGCGGACAGCGTTTATTCCCCGCTGCTTAGCAGCCGACAGGGGGGACTCCCAACAGCCCCCCCTCACGGGGGACACTGACGCCCGCGGGTGGGACAGCGGGACAGGCCCTACTAATCGGGACTGTCCCGCTAAAATAGGGACTGTTGGGAGGTATGTATTCCCACCATGGCCCTAACTGTGCGGAGTTTGTATATTCAAAGGAGGAAGGAAGTGGGCAGTCAGCTGACATCCGGTGATGTCAACTACCCGCCCCTTGCCCCCATGTCACCAGGCGATTTCCATGGGGACTCGAAGTGAGTCACACCCACCGGCCGCAATGTTGGTTGTGTGCACGCACCCGGCGCATGTGCATTTCAAAAACATTGTTTGTGTACAGACCTGAATAAGTTCCTATATGTGCGCTATATAAGAAAGTGTTAGTTTATAGATAATTAATAAATATGATAATGGTACTTGTGTATTATAACGGTGCCCGATTTAATCCAAATCGCATCCGATATCGCATCCGATTTATCGGCCAATTTGCGGCCGATTTTCTGCCGATTTTTGGCCGATTTGATCTGCGATGCGATTTTGCGTCCGATTTTCGGCCGATTTTTTGCCGATTTTCGGCCATTTCCTGATGATTTGCATGTTATTCCATCCTTGCACACCCCCAGGTACTATGCGATGGTATGCTATGTGATTTTCGTGAAAATGCCCCTGATTGTACAATTAAATATTGCATAGCAACGCATGCCAGCAAGTGGAATGCAATGCTATGTGATTTGCAATGTTAAATGCACCCCCATTGTTAACGCTATCCCCACTATCAACGCCAACCCGAAGCGTGGCGAGCGCAGCGAGCCCGCGAGGGGCGGCGGTACGCATCCTCCGACCTTTTCGTACCCCCACTATCCACGTTGGCGTGGAGTTGATTTTAGATAGTGTGGCGAGCGCAGCGAGCCCCGCGAGGGGACGCGGATTACTTTACATGTATTCCGCGTCCCCTCGCGGGGCTCGCTGCGCTCGCCGCGCTTCGGGCTCGGTGGCTCGCTGCGCTCGCCACACTATCTAAAATCAACTCCATGCCGACGTGGATAGTGGGGGTATGAAAAGGTCGGAGGACGCGTACCGCCGCCCCTCGCGGGCTCGCTACGCTCGCCACGCTTCGGGTTGGCGTTGATAGTGGGGGTGGCGTTAACAATGGCAGTGCATTTAACATTGTAAGCACCCATCAGGGTGATTGTACAATTACAAATCGAATCGCTTCACATGCATCACATGCCACTATATTGCATGCGATGCACTACGATGGAAATCGGGGGTGTGCAAGGTGTGCAATAATGGAACAGCATGCAAATTGGCCGGAAAAAGTTGAAAAATCGGCCGAAAATCGCCCAAAAATCGGCCGCAAAATCGCATCCGATTTTTCCATGCGATTTTCGGCCGATTTCGTGGGCGCCGTCATAATACACAAGTACCTGATAATGCAGCCTCTGTTGATCAATAGGGCCCTTTAGGCTCCTGGAATGTCCTGGAGTCTCTTGACGCCAAGATTGGACTGACCATGTGACTAGCAAATGGGCCATTCTGACAGCTCTGTTTGGCCCCCCGACATACAGAGAAAATGAGGTGTGCTGTGAGGCCAGGCCACTGTGACTACATCATTACCATGACGACAGCCTCCGGGTCATGTGCGCGCACATTTTACATCCCCAGTCCGGGCAATTTCCTGACCTGTATATTTTTATTTTAGATAAATGTGTGTCCATGATTAGTGTTTTAGCTATACCAGTGGGGCATCATTCCAGACAGGGGCGAAAGTTCATCCCAGTTGCCCGGAGACAAGATAAATATGGTGTCCCCCCCACCACACACACATGCACCAACCTTATATAAATATATGTATGTATGTGTATGGGTACATGCTTAGAATAAGCAGAATGTGAGGTATCTGTGGTCCTGCTAGGAGGAGGAGTCAGCCACAGAAGCTATAGCCACAGCTTTCAATGAACTGTTTTAAACACACAGGGGAGGAGAGGTGCCCCCTTGGGAGCAGGAGTCCGGAGGCAGATTACTCCATTGCCTCCGAGAGTTACGCCTCTGATTCCAGGTTTTATGAACAATTACTGTGACTTTCCCTATATAAATCTAGCTCCCTAGTGTCGTCCCCGGCACAGATCTGTGTTTCTGATCCTGTAAGCCGATAGCTGGAGTAAAGATGAGCGTTCTCAGGTAAACTGTGGCCTGACGCTTAATCCCAGCCTCCGTGTTCAATGAAGTACCTGCATCCGTGACAATAGACACTGATCTGTGCTTCACTTGAGTGACACAAGTAAATTTTGTACAAGTGTTCTGTATGGGCAGGATAGATAGAAACCTGCATATAATCACTGTTTTCTGATTACACTACCCAGTATATGAGAAAGCTTACAGTAATCCAAAATCAATATTCAGGATCACTGCTTATAATGAGGCTAATATCTGAAGACAACTTTTAAGATCTGGCAGTAGATGATTATAGTGGGGTATGAAGAGGACCATGCCTTTCCCATTTACTAGCCCAATGGTGTAAATACATCAATGCAGGAACTGGAATATTGTTCTCGCAAGCGGTAAATTGATCTTCTTAATTAAAGCTGTGCGTTTCTGATGAGCGTGAGGACGCGTCTACTTGTATTCTGAGTGGTGCAGAGAGGAGGGGGAGGGGGTGTCATCATTGCCCGGGCCTGTAGGAGGGGTTTGGATGTGGGCCCAGGTCCCACTGCCCCCTTGCCACTTTGGAGACAGAGGCACTTGGGGTAGCAGCAGCAGCCTCTCTCCCCAGCCCAGCAGTCACTACACTCTTTGTAGCTGTTTAAGATGTAGGGTGAGCAGTCGCACCTGCTCGCCACCTGCCTGCCACTGGTGCCCTTGCACCGTCATCCCCCGACATGTGCAACGTGCTCCAACTTCGGAGTCGCACAATGCATACCCTCCAATGTGAGCCATTCCATTAGGTACAAAATGCTCTGTTCCTGGACTTCCCTGCCAGTGGCAGTTACAGAGGTGGGGCTCCAGCACAGTCCAAAATTCAAAGAGGGGGGGTCAAATCAACTGTCAGTGAGTCCAGGACAGTGATGTTTAGGGTGGCATTAGGTGTGGCTCCCCTTTTTGGATACTGGACTGTGCTGCGGGCTCACCTCTGCAACTGCCACTGGCAGGATACTCCAGAAACAGAGCATTTTGTACCTAATGGAATGGGTCATGTTGGAGGGTATGATAATGGATATACATTTCTTAAGGAAGGCGGCTGGCCACACCTCCCTGCATTGACACGCCCCCATTCCAATACTCTCGGCACCCCTGGTTATTAGTAATTATGAACGTCTTAGTGCGGTATTGTTTTACTGAAGTTTGGTGTTTTCTGCATGCTTCATGTGTATCTTTTAGCTGCTGAATTTCCCAGTGGGGCCCTCTTCCCGGCCTCATGTGCTGTTCACATTTATACCATCATCCCCTAACCAATGCCAACAACAGCACCAAATTCCCTGGGTTCAGCTGCTTATTTGGGTATTATGACTGCTGATGCAGCATTGTTTATAGTGCTTGTCTATGTCCTGCAATGTTTTTTACTGTCCATAGTTTTTTGTGTTCTGCATCCTGTCTGCTGCTTTCTGTTTCTCCTCTCCGGGAGCAGCCCGGAGAGAAGACTTTTTAATGTGCTTCTGGGGACGGGCCCTAATGTAATCAAGCCCCACCCCCATTCTCTAGAACTGTCGCGGGTGTAAGTGGAGGTGGTAGGGATAAAATGAGGGCAATATATTTTAGCCCCGCCCCCTCCGTGTACACCTGCGAATGCCGGTATTTAACCAGCAGGGTAGGAGGTGGCCGGGGGGACTCCGGGGGCTTGTGGGAGGATTGCCCACCCTTCCAGGGGGCTGGGAGGGTGACCCGATTTCCGTGAGCCTCCCGGTCTTTCCCCCTTGTGGCGCCATATAAAGGATGATAATAATAACAATAATAATAATAATAAAATAATACCACTTTCACATCGCCGACACGTTTTAAAAACCGGTATTTAAAACGGTAATTAAAACGGGTCAGAGCCTTAACATTGCCACAGATTACCGTTTTAAATACCGGTTTATACCCCTTTCACATCGCACTTTTAAAACGGTAAATTGCCATTTTTTTTTCCCTTTTTAAAACGTTTAAGCCTGCACTGTGAATGCATAGCATTGTACACATTCACATTGCACAAAAAACGGCAAGGAACCGTGTAGGACTCTGCTTTTTACACGGTTCGAAATGCCAGTTAACTTTAAACGGTAAATCGGCTGTGGTGCATTCACAGTGCAGGCTTAAACGTTTTAAAAAGGGAAAAAAACGGCAATTTACCGTTTTAAAAGTGCGATGTGAAAGGGGTATAATACAGATACCAAATGCGTGTTGTAAAATGCCCCAGAATAGACCATCAATCACCAGCAACCACCTGATGCTGGACTGCATGCTATGTTGCAGGGTAGAAAGGGTCCTGCGCACGCACATTGTACTGACAATCAACACTTTGCAATGCTCAGTGCACCTCCAACATCTGAATGACCCCCATAGAACTCTGCCACCGGGGTATTACGCAGAATGGTTTTACAATTTCCCTTTTCTTTCTAGAGTTGTTTTACTACATTTATTTACAAAGTAGGTCAATGAGGGTGTTAGGGATTTAATGCTAATGGATGCTTGGACACGGGGCATAAACACAGCAACGGAGAGCCTGGTTCTCAGCGATAGATAAAGGATCAGCAGATTTGAGCTTTATCAAAATATGCACCGGAGAAGGTTCTAGAGCACACAATGCATGGGGGGGTAATTCTAATTGACTCCGTAAGCTGCAAAGCTCGCAGTTTACCGAGTCCCTGTGACGCCACCCCGGCAAAGTCAGTATGACCGTGTGAATGTCATGTGACGTCAGTGGACGGCTGATGTCACATGACTGTGTACCTCATGCAACAGCCATGTTGTTATTAGAATGTGTATAGGCTGCATTCCACGTTGCGTGTTGGTGATGGGTAGAGACGCTGGAATAATGTGGTTCAATATTTCATTATATTTGGCTTTGATCTTGTGTAACTGTATACCCAGTTATTAAGGCTGTCAGATGATGTGTGGTTGGGATTCTAAGACCTTGATCCTGTTTGCTGCATTTCAGGCAGTGTTGTGGATTTTGATGAAGAATACACAATGTGCTAATGGGCCTTATTCAAGTTCACTCTTTCTGACAAAATCCTTCTTAGATGGACAAAACCATGTGCACTGCAGGTGGGGCAGATGTTACTTGTGCAGAGAGAATTAGATTTGGGTGGGGTTTTACTTCAAAGTGAGATCTATACTGCAGTGTAAAAATAAAGCAGCCAGTATTTACCCTGCACAGAAACAAAATAACTCACCCAAATCTAATTCTCTCTGCACATTTTACATCTGCCCCACCTGCAGTGCACATGGTTTTGTCCATCTAAGAAGGATTTTGTCAGAAAGAGTGAACTAGAATAAGGCCCAATGTGCTGCCAGTCACTGGAATTCACTCTGATCGAGTTCAACATGTGAAACAAACATACAATTGAGTGTGTAACATGCTGGCACTTTCTGATTAAATGTAGCCTCACTTTCGGAGGGACAGTCCAGCTTTCCTAGGACCGTCCTGCAGTCCCACCTGTGAGCCACAGTATCCCACTATGTGGTGTAATTTGGTAGTTGCACTCGCTATAGGAGAGCAGCAGGTTAATAGATGCTGCCCACAGTCCTGGAAGAGTCTCTGAGGGCAACCAATCACCTGAGTGATGTAGCGGTGGCATGCCTTGAGGTCACAATGCTACCGCAGAGGTCATTCCCAGTGCTAGTAACTAGGTGTGGGCGAGCGCAGAGGTTATGTGGTCGAACAGCACCCTGCAGCCAGTAGCACGGCAGTAGTGCCCCTTCAGTGGCCTGGACTGGGTTCATCATGAGCACAGAAATGGCGTCCTCCATTTTATAGGCTAAGTCAGCGTGCAGCGTTAGTTCAGCCCAGAAAATGGCGTCCGCCACAGCTTAAATGTTCGAACAATAAAACTCCCTCAAGCCACCGGTCTGATCCTCAGTACCCACAGCTTTGTTTTCTGGCTTGTTGTATAAAATGCTGAATCCAGACTGAATCCATCCCTTGGGCCGCCCCCATTCTAGGTGCACATTAATGTGTAGTTCAGTGGGAGATCCAGCTGCCTTGTTTTATTGCAGTAATATAGATTAGATATACTGGGGCAGATATATTAAGCCTGGTGAAGAGATAAAGTGGAGATATAGGGCCAGTATCTCTAAGCTTCAAAAGTGATAAAATGGAGAGTGATAAACAGCCAGCCAATCAGCTCCTGTCTGACATTTTTTCAAACACAGTCTGTGACATGGCAGGTAGGAGCTGATTGGCTGGTTGTTTATCACTCCATTTTATCACTTTTGGAGCTTAGAGAATCTGGGATTTCAGCAGGCAGGTGGCTGGCATACCCACTAAAAAAGCTGGGCGTCTCCAAGCGAATGCAGGTGGGCAGCTGTCTGCAGTGGGCAGGAGGCTGACATCACAGGGCGTCAACTGCCTGCCCCCTTCTCGGACCGGACGCTGCACGTCTAAGTCAGTCTGGGCTGACTTAGATTTGCAAACAGGGTAGAAATCATTCGATAGTGGCAGACCATCAAATGATTTTGACCCCCGTACGCTACCCTACGAATAGATGTTTATGCAAAACATCCATTCACAAACCGGCGGGGATGTGCGGACTGCAGTGATTCGCGGGTATTCGTGCAGGTGGCGTTAGTTGGCAAACAGCGAAAGTATGCTGCTTAGCAAGTCAACCAGAATCACCCCTTTATCTCTTCACCAGGCTTAATACCAGGCCCCAATGTTCCATAATTTTTTTTTCCATTTCATTTCAGGTCTGTTTTCAATATCATTATTCAGCTTGACTTGAAATTGAACTTGTAATTGCTGCTTCATCCCCATGATAAGTCTCTCAGGTGTCCACAAATCTGCTCTGTTATATTTTCTCCCTACACGAATATCTGTATTCTACCTCCCAGCGTGACTTTTACATACAACTAATGAGTTGGGCAATTAAATGGCTTCCCTCATATATTTCTCATGAGCGCTTGGAACTGAAAGGGATGTCAGAATTACTGTACGCCTTCATTTGGCGCAATGATGTGTTTATAGCATTTTGCAACAGGAAGCGGTGACATCACTGAGACACTCTGGGGGAAATTTACTAAGATGTGTATTCTACTTCACATGTGATGATGCTATGGACAGCCAATCAGAATCTACTACTTATTTATTTAGCACCCTCTAGAAGATAGTAGACAGGATCTGATTGGTTGCCCATAGCAGATCCACGTGTGAAGTAGAATACACATCTTAGTAAATTCCCCACACGGCTTCCATGTGATTTGATTGGCCACTGTGTATGAGACAGTGGGGGGGGGGGGGGGGGGTTTGCCGGGTATTGCGACGGCAGGAGGTCGTCCGCTCCACACGCTGGGGTGCCGGGTATTCGGCCTCTGGAGCTCCTTTGATCTTCGACCGTCCCTTAGGTTTATTTGAAGCCAGGCTGCGGTTACAGAATGTGCCGTCTCCTCCGTGTTCCGCTGAAACATCCTGACTACGCTGTTTGATATGTTGTCTTTTTATTACTATACTGTCAGTACAGTATATTAATGGCGAAGTCGGATCAGAGCCCTTTGTGCGCCCAGAGAATGGAGGATATTGGAGTTTCTCTCCTACAGATAACTTTTCTTGAATATTTTTAAGGCTAAAACCATCGTTCCAGGGGAGGGGAGGGGGAACGGGGGATCCGGGGACGACGAAATCGCCACTCACCTCCATCCAGGGGTGGGGGAGGGGCCAGCTCCAAACTACCGCCATCCAGCACCCTAGGCAAATGCCTAGAGCTGCCTAGTGGTGGCGCCGGCCCTGGACATTGGGTAGAGGTGGAGCAGGGGGCGTATCAGAGAATGTAGTAGATGATACAGTACAGCACAGTATTTAGTAACTGATACAGTACAACACAGTATTTAGCAAGTGATACTGTACAGCAGAGTATTTAGTAACTGATACAGTACAGCACAACACAGTATTTAGCAAGTGATAGAGTACAGCAGATTATTTAGTAATTGATACAGTACAGCACAGTATTTAGTAACTGATACAGTACAGCACAGTATTTAGCCAGTGATACTGTACAGCAGAGGATTTAGTGACTGATACTGTACAGCGGATTATTTAGTAACTGATACAGTACAGAACAGTATTTCGCTAGTGATACTGTACAGTGGAGTATTTAGTAACTGATACTGTACAGCGGAGTATTTAGGAGACAGTAAAGCACAGCATGTACAGTAGTAAATGACAGTGTATCAGAAAATGTAGTAACTGATACAGTACAGCGGAGTATTTTAGACAGTACATCACAGAATGTACAGTAGTAACACAGTATAACAAATGATTTAGTAAACCGTGCAGAAGAGTTGGGCAAACTAGTAATTACATTTACTCGTAGGCAGAATACTGCTGGTGGCCTCTGTAATCTGGTGTTATTATATAGTGTGGTAAAGGCACAAGCGATAACTGCCAGCACTTCCAACCTATGCGGAGGAACCGTACGGGACATTATCCTTTACAAATTATGTATTAATAATAGTTTCTGCATTTTTGGGATGGTAAATAACAGGCTCTCTCTGATGTTCTAACATGTGTAATGCCACCCCCAGTAAGTGTTACTGTATGGTGTACTGTATATATAACTGTATTGTGTACTGTATATAACTGTATGGTGTACTGTATATCACTGTATGGTGTACTGTACAGTATATCACTGTATTTTGTACTATATATCACTGTATGGTGTACTGTATATATAACTGTATTGTGTACTGTATATAACTGTATGGTGTACTGTATATTTCTGTGCTTCACTTCTATTGCCCTATGGTACAATTATCCTTAACTCCTTCCTCTCCACGTGGTTCGAGCACTTCAGTATGCTGGTCATCTTGCTGAATTGTGTCACACTGGGAATGTTCCAGCCTTGCGAGGATGTGGACTGTATGTCGGAGAGATGCACAATCTTAGAGGTAAGGCACTAGGTAACTCTGGGGGGGAGCAGTGTAACAGTGGGCGGCAGGTACAGGTATGCACAAACAAGAACCGTGCTCAGGTGTATTCCCACTATATAGCTGCTAGCAGTACAATCCCACAGAATGTCCCTCTCTGCCTCAGGTCTTGTGGGAAATCAGTTTATATTTAAATCCCATTCCAAAATAGAACGTGGCATTATATATCATTAGCAACAAACCATTCCCCAGCGAATAAGCCGCCAGGCCCTTGCACCAGGAGAGTTCAGAGTTCTGACCTTTGGGAAAACGCACTTAACCATTTCTTGCCCAGCCAATGATTTTTTTTTCACTGTTTTATAAATATACCAATTGCGGAGAATGTTTGGATCACCGGATTTAGATTTGTTCTTGACTGTCCCAAACAGGTCCGCCTGGCACTCGTGCAGTCTTATGTCTGTGTATGCTACTACTTGGGACTTATACTGTATGTGGTCTGGGTTCCTAACTATTCTAATCTATAACTCTTCACTCTTCATTTCTGCTCTCTGCAATGTACAATACCTTAAATTGACCCACCGCAGATGCATATGGTCAGTTTGAGTATTTTTGTACCAAATAATCCCATTTGTTACATCATCAGGAGCGATTATCCTATCAGATCATGATGATATATTAACTACAGTAAGGGCCCCCATACACTAGTCCAGTCCACCATATTCCCCTTGGGCTCCCCCAGCAGCTCCCCGGGAGGCAGGCCCAGCGACAGAGGGGTCAAGGGGGACAGCCGTCCTGGGCCCCACCTGATCAGAGGGGCCCAAAGCATCCCCTTCCACCGCTCATTATGTCAACTTCCTCCATCCCCAGCCCTCAGCCGCCCGGCACCACGGGTGGGTGTGGAAGTAGCTCCCCAAGCTGGGAGATGGAGCTACATAGGGGCGTAGCTTTGCGGGAATTGGAGGGGGTGGGGCCAAACAGGTCTCAGGGCAGACAGCAGCAGGTGCTGGGCAGCGGCTCACCACTGCCTGGCACCTAACTCTGTCCGCCTCACCATTGCCTGCTTCCCACCCTGCCGCTCTCCGCCGCCCAGACCTGCACATAGGTGGGTGCCAGCGGTGCTTTACCGCTGGCACACACCTACGGAATCGGACCCAATACATTGTGGGAGCTAAAAAGCACCTGCAATGTGCCTCTAATGCAGGAGTGGGGAACCTTTTTTGTGCCAAGGGCCATTTGTATGGGGAAAAAATCCTTCGGGGGCCATATGTAAAAATGTATCTTACAAATTGTCCTGCTGCAGCCGTCCTACACTCCGGTGGCTGCCGCTGAATAGGACTGACAGTCTCCGGCTGCTGTTGATTAAGAGGAATCTCACAAGAACTACCGTTCTCTTACGAGATTCCCCTGTACTTGACTCCGGCAAAGCCGCAGGGTAAGTGGGAGGGCCACTCAGACCGGCCACGGGGGCCGCATACAGCCCCCGTGCCTGAGGTTCCCCACTCCTGCTCTAATGGGTCCGATCCGATAGATTTTATGTTCAGTCTCCAGGTTACGAGCAGCTGCGCACGGGACCACACATCGAGGCGGATGGGATGTCAAACACATCCGATTTTGTCAGGATCGGATGAAATTGCCCCAAATCGTACTAGTGTATGGGCACCTTACTGGACACATCATTACCTGAAAGAGGGCTGGCGGGCGGTATTATAGCAGAGCTAGCGAAGGATGACAGGAGGGCTGGCTGGCGGAGCTTGAGCCGGGCGGCAGGAGGGCTGGTGGGCGACGGTAGTCAGTGGCAGAATTTAAAAAGAAAAACATTTCAAAAGACTGGACGGTCCACTGATTGACTTAGAGACCTCATCCAATCAGAGGGCCACCCAGTCTTTTTTTTTCAAATTCAACCACCTGCCACCAGCCCTGCTGAATACCACCAACTGCCAGCCCTCCGCTACACTTGAGCCATGCAATCTGTTGTGGCGATTTATCAAAATCGCATGGATTGCATGCCATATCTCACGTGTGTATGGGCACCATAAATCATTATAATTAGCACTGAAATATGTACCAGGCTGTCCCTAACTACCCTTGGCCTGGCAATGGTTCCATCAGATGTATGAGATAGTAGAAGTCTGAGGTGGTTCCCTACTACCGCATTGATCCCTACTAAACTGCACAGCTTTGCAGAAAGCTATACTTTTCTTCCAATCCTATCCTCTGATCTGCAATATGTTACTCCCACCCATAGTGTGACCAAAATTCAGACATATTATTATGTGTTGCTCAAGTCAACCATCCATCACTGACAGGGAAAAAAACATGGTGGGTGAAAGTTCTCCAAAAGCTGCCCCTATACATCCCCCACACTCAGTTGCACTGGAGAGGATGTAAGGCCTTGCGCCCAACCTTTGGATGCTTAGGCCTCATCTGTGGGGGCCACCATGACCACACCAAGGGGTGTGGCTGTGCCTCTATAACAGTCCAGGGCTGGGGTCAGTACACATGCCCCCCCCCCCCAGCATTGGAATATGGCTGAGTGCATAAAATTCACAACACATGGCTGATCATCCACACATTGCTGACTGGAAGTATTAAGGATGAGTAATAAACACCTGAATTTAATCAGCGATACATTTAAAAACAAATGTAAATAAAAAAAGTCATATTTGGAAGGATCGGTCCCCAGCATATTCGTTCCGGGGGCCGATGGGGCGGCCCTGCGCATGCGTATAGGTGAATACACGCAGGGTCGCTGTATGAATGCCTTCGGAGACTATCACAGCCGCCGAGGCGTTCATACCTCGAAAGACCACTGCTTAGCGAACCAAGCTGAATTAGGCCCATAGGGCTTCCGTTGCCGTTAAAATGTAATCCGACCCAGCACATTCCAAAATGTAAAACAAATAGGTGACCCCTAGCGCTCTTAATAACTAATATATTCCAGACTTAACTATAGAGTAGTTTTATTATTATTATTAGTAGTAGTAGTAGTAGTATTATTGTTATCATAAGTGGCATTTAAGTCCTTTAAATCCTTTGAGTCACTTAAATTCTTCTTCAAGGGATAAATATCAGTTTGGAATCTTAAACAAGTTCCGTCAATCAATCCATCAATTAATCCTTTCAGCCGGCGCAGTCCCTGGAAGTAACCAGTAACGGGCAGGGAACGCAGCCTCTCATTGTGTAGTAATTAGGCTGTCGGGGGGCAGCAGAGTGCAGAATCCCACACGGAACGGTTTTATTTGCAACGTGATCATTTAATGTTGCTTAATAAATAAATAATGTGCGCCTGAGTGTACTGCAATGAATCCTAACTAATTAATGTCAATACGTCTCCATCTGATTTAATTGGGCTGCTGTAGATATTCTTAAATCACGTTTAGCCAAGCCTGCCATTAACATATTAGCGAATCTCTGTATCCTTATTGTAAATCTATTAGTCGTTGAATTTGTTTAATGTTCTAGGCGTGGTCTCCCAGCTCCTGATTGTATATGTACTGCTCAATAGGTCCCAGTACTAGAGGGAAAATGTATCAAACATTGGCGAGGGATAAAGTACCAGCCAATCCGCTTCTGTCACTATAAAGGCTTTGAAAAATTACAATTACAAAAATTACAGTTAGGCACTGATTGTTTGGCAGCAGGTGTAGTGCATTGGGGCCCCTGGTGACTAAGGGGCTTACTGGTGCCCCTGGAACCCTCCTCCTGTCACCCACTGTTTTCCCCTGCCTACCTCTGCCTCTCCATTTCACACTTTGCCTCTCCATACCTCCCAACATTGAAGTTTTTCAGATCAAGACACTCATGCAGAGGAGCCACGCGCACGTCCTAAAAGAGGGCGTAACCTCAGTTGAGGGGGCATGGCTTTGCGGGAATGCTGCAGCTGCAAGCCATGCTCCAGGACAGTCCCAAAAAAAGACACTGTCCCGCGAGAATCGGGTGCCTCTCCCTGTTACCCACTGCCAGGGGCCCAAATTATATTTGTGCACCTGGACTCACCACCCACAAGTTCCACCGCTCCCAAAGGGGCACCTCTCCTCCATTGCAAGTTTGAATCAGTTAATTGAAAGCCATTGAGATCACTTCTGTGGCTGACTCCCCCTCCTAGCAGGACATGTATTCTAAAAGGCCGGGAGGGTCCCGAACCCGGAAAGGTGGGCAAACTTCCTGGATTCTGGGTGCCCCCTGCTCCCCCCCTGATCGCGGCAGCCCCCCCCCCCCCCTCCTCTAGATGTGCAAATCGGTCATTTCCAAGCATGGGGGTGGGGTTTAATGACATCACGTTCAAACCCCGCCCCCGAACTCATGCTGGATGTCTTCTCTCCGGGCTTCTCCCGCAGAGGAGATTTCAAAAGTCGGCAACCCTGGAGTAGATGTACTCTGCCTTGGAGAGTGATAAAGTTGAGAGAGTCTGTCTCCCTTCCCTTATTCCCTCCTGTTTGGCTGCTGTGGTTTTTCTCCTCTCTGATAACACACACAGGCTGTGCAGGACAGAGGAGTTAGGGCTTCTGGCAGCAGCCTGGGCAGTTCACATCACTCCCGGAGACTGTTTGCTGGCAATGAGTTCTAGGAGAGATTGAAGTTCACGCGAACAGCAGAAATCATGACAGCCGTCACCGCCAAATATTGTTATCACAATACATATGTCCCTCGCTAGCGCTGTCCTCAGAATCCTTGGCAGGGGCTGAAGTGCTGCGATGTATCACTCAGTGTGTTTGTACAGGAATAATGTAATGGGGGCCAGCTCCGATGCGTCTCTCATCCCCGGCCAGGGCTGCGGTTTGCTGGAAGTTGTTCTCTTGTAAGAGAGGACAATTAATATTAAACTATTACAAGAATGATAATAATGTAGAATACTTCATTTACACATGATATTAATTCCTCATTTGCTATGTCCTGCGGAGCATTAGCCATAGTGGAACAGACTGGGATGGGATACGGTCACTAGGTCAACACCACCAGGTCGACATGCATTAAGGTCAACATAACTGAAGGTCAACGAGCAGGAAGGTCGACATGAGTTAGGTTGACAGGTCGTTTGATCTACACAAGCATTAGGTTACATGGTGAAGGTCGACATGGGGGTTTTTCAGGTTTTTTTTAAGCCGACATGTGCCGACAGGTGGGATTTCATGCCATATCATCCACTAGGGCATGGTGGGAGAATAAAATAGTGTGCCAGGCCCAGCGAGGTACCGTGCCTAAAGCATGGCGAGCGTAGCCAGCCTTCGAGGGGACGCGGTGCTACGTTTCATTGTCCATGTCGACTGTGTCAAAATTCAGGACAAAAAAAAGTGAAAAATCCCATGTCGACCTTTTGACTGTGGACCTAAAGACCTGTCCACCTAACCCATGTCGATCTTCAGTCATTAATGTCACTTCAGACTGGATTCGATGGGACCGGCACTCCAGGCTGAGAGAGTGAGCTGGCGCTGGTGCCTTCACAGCTGATTGTCAGCGAATTGTAGATCCAGGGTAGGTGCGGCACTCAGCTTCTCAAATAAAAAACGACAGTACAGTGTCTTGAAGGTGATCAACGTTTCAGTGCTCTCTTTATTGGCACTATCGTCAGGATGATGATAGTGCCAATAAAGAGAGCACTGAAACGTTGATCACCTTCAAGACACTGTACTGTCGTTTTCTATTTGAGAAGCTGAGTGCCGCACCTACCCTGGGTCTGTCACTTCAGACTGACTTTTATTACTGGGGAGTAAAATCATTCGATGGTCAGAGAGGGGGTCTTTACCCCCCCCCCCTCGCGACTTAAGGGCACGACAGGCAGCCCCCTATATACCAGAATAAAATGGCTTTGTAGAGTGGATAGAATTCCTGGCACGTAACATCCCATGGCGGTATACATGGTTCTTACACTGCACTGCACACAGCGCTCGCGGTTTATATACAACTTCACTGGAGCTTAGAGTCACAATGCAGCTCCGTTGTAATGAGTTTACCACCCGGTGCTGTTTTATAACACAGGGAACGATTATGAAATGTATGTCAAGCAGCGCTGGGGGTGATAAACCCAGGAACACTAAATAAAGATCTTGATTGTACGAGTTTGAACTGCCATAACATAGGAGTTTATAGGAACCTTCCCCGGAATGGCAGCATCACGCTAACGCCAGCCCGTGACACAGTTACCAGCCAGCTACAGAAGCGGGCAGAGTGTGTGCGTTCTGGAAATCATGGCAGAGAGGAGCCTTCTATTGTCAGAGTACCAAACAAATATTGTCATCCATTAAAGTGCCGCAACCTATCCTAGGGTCCGGCTTGTATGATGGATGAGATCAATATTAGATAATATACTGGTGACACCTAAATAAATGCCCATATCAACTGTGAAGCGGCCTGGAATCCAGTTTATTTCACTGGGGGAAATGAGATTTCTGAGGCAGAAGTAGGATTGCATCCAGAGTATAATCACACAGTACAGCTTAGCCGGTTAGTATTGGTTATTCGGGTATGTCTTCCGCGCTGTACTCTACATATCTTGCCCGCAGGCAACTCAGGCACCCCCCCCACACACACACACACACACAAAACTTCAGCTTATCTGCTGAACGTAAGAGCTGACTGAAACCAGTACGGTCAAAAGATGCCGTTTTCACACCACATTCTCTTGTAGATTTAGTAGAAGATGAACTGGGCACCGCTGATAAGCAAGGCTGATTTCAGTTCCAGGACTCCGATTAGTCATCCACGCATACAGATAGAGCCCGCGTCATTCAGCGGGGGTCTGGCGGTCGGATCGCCAACCGTCAGCCCCTGCCAGCCGCCGGAAGGGGACGTGCGCGCACAAGACACTCGCATGTCCCCTTCCAACATTCGTGCGTGCACATGTCCCTTTCCGACGGCTGGTGGGTCCCACCGGTCACCGACGCTTCCGCCCCGCCTCCCTGCAGCCCCTCTAACAGCGCCCATCTCTCTGAAGGGGAGACGGGCAGGTTTTGCGTCCCCCGCCACCGGGAAACTGGGATGCACATGCATGTGAGGCGATCGCGCTTCCCAGTCAGATGGAGCACCTCTCCGCCGGCGATCTCCAGCGGAGGCATTCTGGTGAGCCCCAGCGCTGGCTGAGAGGCACTCCTTCTGTACCTACCAACGGTCCCGATTACACTGCCCTACTGTCCAACCCGCGGGCTGGTTAGGGGGCAGGTTAGGAGAGCCTGCGGTCACTGCTGCTCTGCAATGTAGCCAGTGATCACTGGATAGATGCCATGCACAGGCGATCGTCACCTAGAAGTGCAGGGATGGGAGCCTGAGTCTGCGTAGATGCTCAAGGAGCAGTGGACACGCCCCTGAAATGATAATGGCAGGGGTTGTGCCAGTAGGCCACACCCTACACCTAATGCTCCACCCTCTCAACCCGAGACCACACCCCTTTTCAGCCATGCCTGTGTCAGGTCCCGATTTCAATAGTATCACAAAGTCGACGTTGACATAATGTTGACATGTTTAACAGTTTAACTGTAACCAGAGCCTAACCCTAATGCTCATATGTTTATAATATTTACTTGCATAATGTCAACATTTTAGACCTGCTGACTGGTTGTCAAGTTCACCATCGATGGTACCCGTGATGGATTACCTCAGTAGTGCAAAACTATCTGTAAGGGAACCGTCAATGGTTTCACCCACCGATGCTAGTGGTCAAAGAACTGCAGGCCAATCATAGTCCAGGAAGGTGGTTTCACAGGTATCAGTGGATCATCGATAGTGGAAATCCATCTGGTTTTCCCCCCATCGATGCTACAAGTAGCTTCCATTAGTTATAGACCCTCAATGATTTTATATCATTGCTTGTCGATGGCCATCCATAAAAGGGACTCTATAGTCAGGAACAATTTTTTTATTGTTATTGAAGCAGCAGAAGAAATTGGCGCACCCAAAGGAAACTCACATGAACACCTACTTGCAGGGCAGCGATGCTATCCACTGTGCCACCATACGGGGAATACACATAAAAGTGCTGCCTTTTTTGCCGAATTGTGTGTATTTTCGGTTCAATATGAGATTCTAACCTTTTGTGTATCGCTGCCCATGTTATAATGTTCAAACTATTTAACATTGTTGTGTGTCGCTCTCGACCCCGAGCAGGAAGCAATTGTCCTTTGCACGGCTCACTTCCTGCCCAGCCCCCTGTGTATCCTCATAAATTCATATAGACATTTAGGACACGTTCTGTTACCCATTGTTGATTGCGTTCAAGGTTCACTTCATTCCCCATTCCATTTGAGGAATATAAAAAGTGAATTTATTGTAACAAGCTATGATGTATTGATTTTCTATAATTTGCTTTGAACAAAAAAAAAATGCAGCCTAAATAACATTGTATGCTGAGAGTGGCCGCTGCTGCAGGTCATTAATCGTCTGTTTAAATAGATATGATGGATTTTATACATAGTACAGTGTTTATATCTGTGTAAGTATAAACTCTGGAGGTGTAAAGTTCTTCCCTCTGACACTTATACAGGAAATAATGTAATAGGATTTCTCAGCATAGCACTGGGTGATATGGAGGCTGCACATTATTATTGTGTGTACTGTATCTGTAGCACTGCCTGTGATGTGTTATCCTGGTGAGTGGGAAGCAGGTTGCACAGTCAAAATCTGTACACCGAAACACATATGGGCCCATTTACTATAGGATCGCATATACAATCCGATCTGGGTGGGATGTACGTTGCATAGGGAAAGGAAAGGAGCCCATCCATGTGATGTGCTCAGCTGGGTGGCGGGGGTTTGCACATGCGTAGTTAGCGCTGATCCGTGCTGACGGAGGTATGGGTGGGAGAAGTTGGAAGGTAGGAGGTTGGGAGGTATCGGATGGAAGAAGTCAGGAGGTATGGAGTGGAAGTGGTTGGGAGGTATGGGGTGGAAAATGTTGGGAGGTATGGGGTGGAAGAAGTTGGGAGGTATGTAGTAGAAGAAGTTGGAAGGTATGGGGTGGAAGTAGTTGGGAGTTATTGGGCAGAAGAGGTTGGGAGGTATGGGATGGAGGAGGTTGGGAGGTATTGGATGGAAGAAGTCAGGAGGTATGGAGTGGAAGTAGTTGGGAGGTATGGGATGGAAAAGGTTGGGAGGTATGGGGTAGAAGAAGTTGGCAGGTATGGGGTAGAAGATGTTGGGAGGTATGGGATGGAAGAAGTTGGGAGGTATGGGGTGGAAGAGGTATGGGGTAGGAGAAGTTGGAAAGTATGGGGTAGAAGAAGTTAGGAGGTATGGGATGGAAGATGTTGGGAGGAATGGGATGGAAGATGTTGGGAGGTATGGGGTAGGAGAAGTTAGAGTTATGGGGTGGAAGAAGTTGGGAGGTATGGGGTGGAAGAGGTTCGGAGGAATGGGATGGAAGATGTTGGGAGGTGTGGGGTGGAAGATGTTGGGAGGCATGGGGTGGAATAAGTTGGGAGGTATGGGGTAGGAGAGGTTAGAGATATGGGATGGAAGAAGTTGGAAGGTATGGGGGTTGAAGAAGTTGAGAGGTATGGGGTGGAAGAGGTTCGGAGGAAGGGGGTAGAAGAAGTTGGGAGGTATGGGGGTTGAAGAAGTTGGGAGGCATGGGGTGGCTGGTCAGATGCCAATATATACACTGTTAATACTCCTATTCTTTAAATAGGAACTTTTAAAGAGGTTGAGATTTGCATGTAATATGCAGAGTGTGGGTAATATTATTATGCCATGGTTCCTATATGGACAATTTGAGATATTTGATGAGCGGATATTTAGAATCTCATTCACATGACTGCGGCTACATATACATTTACTGTATCAGTCTCACAGGCAATAGCATGAGGTGTAATGTGGATGTCTCTTTCTGCCCTAGGCATTTGATGGCTTCATCTTCGCTTTCTTTGCGGTGGAAATGGTCATTAAGATGATTGCATTGGGCATCTTTGGGCAGAAGTGCTACCTGGGAGACACGTGGAACAGGCTGGATTTCTTCATTGTCATGGCTGGGTGAGTAGTAACATTGCGTCCCCGGAGTACTGGATATAACCATTGATGAGATGTTTTATGATGTTGTTCTGCCATCAATGTCTACAGAAGTTGGGGAAGACTAGGCCTTGCCCCCAAACTACTTGGTTCATAGGTCCGTAGGATTCGCACGGCGGGGGGGGGGGGTTGGGCGTTCAGTCTGGCGGCGTTTACCTTTTTGTTGGCTGCGAACATATGCCCTTTGGCCCTTTTGTTGAGGGTCAAAGATACATGCTTCTCTTTGCTCCCTAAACTCAGGAACACTCCCATAGTGTTCATACCTGACCCATGGTCAGTAACGCTGCTGGCACAGAACCTGTGAGCGTAAATTCTCACTCCATTACAGCTTTTAGGATCGGCTGGAGTGGCCGCTTACCGGAACAGGTTCGGGGAGAGTAATAAAATAAAGAGTCTTTGAAACTCGTTCCCAAATGGCTGCAACTCATTCCCAAATGGCTGCAAATAGCGACAACAAGGAACGTTAACTTTCAGGTCCAGGTCTAGTCAGGCTCAACAGCCCTAGCGCTAGTAGCAGATCCAATGGTGAAGCCACTTCAAAATAAGAACATTAACATCGTTCAACATTCAGTGTAGACCATTTTTGAATAAAAAAAAAACAAACTACAATTAATTTAAACATTTAAACCCGACTGTTTTAATTGCATAACTAAGTTCGGACTGCAAAGGGTTAGTCATTGAACTCAAACGAAAGACAGAACTTAGCTTTTTGCAAAAAAATACAAAATACTCTTCCAGTATAATTGATGACTTTTAATTTGAGATTATCCTGCTATAAGGAACAGCAGATCTCTGCCCCCCCCCCTCCCTCCCCCCCCACCCCACCTTGTCTTGTTTCTGATCCCATCGTTCTGCCAGGACATTTAGAAGACAGACTCCTGTAGGCTCCGAGCAGTTTTAAATACTTTTCATCTGCGCTCTGACTAGTAAGACGTACAACAATATTTGGCCGTATTATCCGTTTAATATTTTGCCAGGTCTGATGTCTGGCAATGGAGCTCTCCAAACCTCACATATATTACATGTAATAAAACGTCTAATAGAGCACACTAACGTCTCCTTGCGGAATTAGTCATTTTTATTTTGATCTTAAGTTTGTAGCTGGTTAAAGTCTCCTTTTTCAGCCTTCGTGCTTCTGCCTGTAAACTCCAGGGGACGTTGTGATTGTCATAACAGGAGCGTCCGACTGTGCCAGAGAGAGAGGGAACAGGGACGCATAGCAGCAGGGAGGATAGGGAACATCCTGGAGGAGCTGTTTGTTATAAGAGACGTTATCCAGTTATATAAACCAGCACAAAGGACCAAAATTAGAACAAAAATGGCCATTTTATTGGTCTGAGGTTTGGGATTTAATTTTACTGATAGCCATTGTTGAGTGATGAGGCACATAGTAGCCGATAGCTTAAACCTGTGTCAGTGGCGTAACTACTCTAAGGCAGCCCCAGCTGCCGCTTGGGGGAGCAAGCGGCAGCGGGGTCTGTATGGGCGCCGGCACCTGCTCAACGCACTGACATGCTGCTGCCTGCCGCTGCCCACTGACCGAGCACCGTACGTGAGTCAGCCGCAGCGCCAATTCCCCCCACTGATTCAATTGACTGTACACAGAGCCGCTATTGGTTACTGTGTAAGGATGGGCGGGCAGATGGGCATGCTAGGGTGGCCTGGGATGCGTCGGAGCCAAGATAAGCAGCAGTGTCTGCTGGTCTCTTTTCCTCTCTCCTGCTTCAGCTTCTCCGTTATGCGTGTGACGTCATCACGTCACATGCTGGGAAAACACGCTGGAGTGGAGGGGGGGGGAGCCCGCATCACCCATCCCCCATGGAGCAACTTGTGTACAAATCCCCTCATACGCTAGTGAGCTATATCCCTTCATACGATAGTGAGCTGTAATCAGTGGGCATCGTTCTTTACTTTCCTCCTAGCCTAGTGATTGGCTGTCAGCATGCTAATTGGTGGATGGCTTGAGCTAGTCACCAATCAGAATTCTGACAGCCACTCGCTGTATGGAATGGAAGCCTGCGGAGAGACAGTGAAAACTGCAGGAGGGGAATGTTAGAATTTTTTTTATTGGTTCCCGTGAATGATGTTAAAACATCCCTGACTGTTACAGAACTTTTAGGGATTGTCAGGTTTTTTTGTGTGTGTGTGTTTGCAAAGGGTTTTACCAGCGCTGGTTGAGAAATATCTGCACTTCAGCATTTACCGTGCACTTAAACAGCAAAGTAAGTTTCCAATTACCAAGCGACCGGATGATTTGTCCAGTGCATTGTGGGGTAAATGCAGTTTTTAACAGCTTGAACGTCAACATAATAAGTGGCTTGTTTTCTGCAATAAGTGGACTTGGAAATAATGTAGCTATTACCAGGATCCGCTGATAAGCGGCCAGTAGAAGAGGAATGAATACTTCCATTTGGCCTATTCACTTTGCTTTCATGAGTTGATTATACTGAACACAGACATCAGGCAAAAGTCTGCAGAAGACTGAGAAACAAGAACATGCAATTACCTCATTACTGCTGTGCTGCCACTGCCTAGTCTCATACCGGTTTTTGCTGTGCTGTTACTGCCTAGGCCCTAGTCTCATTCCGGTTACTGCTGTGCTGTTACTGCCTAGTCTCATTCCGGTTACTGCTGTGCTCCCACTACCTAGTCTCATACCGGTTACTGCTGTGCTGCCACTACCTAGTCTCATACCGGTTACTGCTGTGCTGCCACTACCTAGTCTCATACTGGTTACTGCTGTGCTGCCACTACCTAGTCTCATACCGGTTACTGCTGTGCTGCCACTACCTAGTCTCATACCGGTTTCTGCTGTGCTGTTACTGCCTAGGTCCTAGTCTCATTCCGGTTACTGCTGTGCTGCCACTACCTAGTCTCATTCCGGTTACTGCTGTGCTGCCACTACCTAGTCTCATAACGGTTACTGCTGTGCTGCCACTACCTAGTCTCATACCGGTTGCTGCTGTGCTGCCACTACCTAGTCTCATACTGGTTACTGCTGTGCTGCCACTTCCTAGTTTCATACCAATTACTGCTGTGCTGTCACTACCTAGTCTCTTCCTGATTACTGCTGTGATGCCACTACCTAGTCTCATTCCAGTTACTGCTGTGCTGTCACTACCTAGTCTCATACCGGTTACTTCTGTGTTGTCACTACCTAGTCTCATACCGGTTACTGCTGTGCTGTTACTATGTAGTCTCGTGCAGGTTACTGCTGTGCTGCCACTGCCTAGTCTCATACCGGTTTTTGCTGTGCTGTTACTGCCTAGGCCCTAGTCTCATTCCGGTTACTGCTGTGCTGTTACTGCCTAGTCTCATTCCGGTTACTGCTGTGCTCCCACTACCTAGTCTCATACCGGTTACTGCTGTGCTGCCACTACCTAGTCTCATACCGGTTACTGCTGTGCTGCCACTACCTAGTCTCATACTGGTTACTGCTGTGCTGCCACTACCTAGTCTCATACCGGTTACTGCTGTGCTGCCACTACCTAGTCTCATACCGGTTTCTGCTGTGCTGTTACTGCCTAGGTCCTAGTCTCATTCCGGTTACTGCTGTGCTGCCACTACCTAGTCTCATTCCGGTTACTGCTGTGCTGCCACTACCTAGTCTCATAACGGTTACTGCTGTGCTGCCACTACCTAGTCTCATACCGGTTACTGCTGTGCTGCCACTACCTAGTCTCATACTGGTTACTGCTGTGCTGCCACTTCCTAGTTTCATACCAATTACTGCTGTGCTGTCACTACCTAGTCTCTTCCTGATTACTGCTGTGATGCCACTACCTAGTCTCATTCCAGTTACTGCTGTGCTGTCACTACCTAGTCTCATACCGGTTACTTCTGTGTTGTCACTACCTAGTCTCATACCGGTTACTGCTGTGCTGTTACTATGTAGTCTCGTGCAGGTTACTGCTGTGCTGCCACTACCTAGTCTCATTCCAGTTACTGCTTTGCTGTCACTACCTAGTCTCTTCCTGATTACTGCTGTGATGCCACTACCTAGTCTCATACCAGTTACTGCTGTGCTGCCACTACCTAGTCTCATTCTGGTTACTGCTGTGCTGCCACTACCTAGTCTCATACCGGTTACTGCTGTGCTGCCACTACCTTGTCTCATACCGGTTACTGCTGTGCTGCCACTACCTAGTCTCATACCAGTTACTGCTGTGCTGTCACTACGTAGTCTCATTCCGGTTACTGCTGTGCTGTCACTACCTAGTCTCATACCAGTTACTGCTGTGCTGTTACTGCCTAGTCTCCTTCCGGTTACTGCTGTGCTGCCACTACCTAGTCTCATTCCGGTAACTGCTTTGCTGTCACTACCTAGTCTCATACCGGTTACTGCTGTGCTGCCACTACCTAGTCTCATACTGGTTACTGCTGTGCTGCCACTTCCTAGTTTCATACCGATTACTGCTGTGCTGTCACTACCTAGTCTCTTCCTGATTACTGCTGTGATGCCACTACCTAGTCTCATTCCAGTTACTGCTGTGCTGTCACTACCTAGTCTCATACCGGTTACTTCTGTGTTGTCACTACCTAGTCTCATACCGGTTACTGCTGTGCTGTTACTATGTAGTCTCGTGCAGGTTACTGCTGTGCTGCCACTACCTAGTCTCATTCCAGTTACTGCTTTGCTGTCACTACCTAGTCTCTTCCTGATTACTGCTGTGATGCCACTACCTAGTCTCATACCAGTTACTGCTGTGCTGCCACTACCTAGTCTCATTCTGGTTACTGCTGTGCTGCCACTACCTAGTCTCATACCGGTTACTGCTGTGCTGCCACTACCTTGTCTCATACCGGTTACTGCTGTGCTGCCACTACCTAGTCTCATACCAGTTACTGCTGTGCTGTCACTACGTAGTCTCATTCCGGTTACTGCTGTGCTGTCACTACCTAGTCTCATACCAGTTACTGCTGTGCTGTAACTGCCTAGTCTCCTTCCGGTTACTGCTGTGCTGCCACTACCTAGTCTCATACCGGTTACTGCTTTGCTGTCACTACCTAGTCTCTTCCTGATAACTGCTGTGATGCCACTACCTAGTCTCTTTCCGGGTACTGCTGTGCTGTCACTACCTAGTCTCATACTGGTTACTGTTGTGCTGTTACTGCCTAGTCTCATTTTGGTTACTGCTGTGCTTCCACTACCTAGTCTGATTCCATTTACTGCTTTGCTGTCACTACCTAGTTTCTTCCCGGTTACTGCTGTGCTGTCACTACCTAGTCTCATCCATGTTACTGCTGTGATACCACTACCTAGTCTCATTCCAGTTACTGCTTTGCTGCCACTACCTAGTCTCTTCCCGATTACTGCTGTGATACCACTACCTAGTCTGATCCAGGTTACTGCTGTGCTGTCACTACCTAGTGTTTTACCAGTTACTGCTGTGCTGTCACTATCTAGTCTCTTCCTGATTACTGTTGTACTGTCACTACCTAGTCTCATCCTGGTTACTGCTGTGCTGTCACTACCTAGTCTCATCCAGGTTACTGCTGTGCTGTCACTGCCTAATCTCATACTGGTTACTGCTGTGCTGTCACTACCTAGTCTCTTCCTGATTACTGCTGTGCTGTCACTGCCTAATCTCATACCGGTTACTGCTGTGCTGTCACTACCTAGTCCCTTCCTGATTACTGCTGTGCTGTCACTGCCTAGTCTCTTACCAGTTACTGCTGTGCTGTCACTACCTAGTCTCATACCAGTTACTGCTGTGATACCATTACCTAGTCTCATTCCGGTTACTGCTTTGCTGCCACTACCTAGTCTCTTCCCGATTACTGCTGTGATGCCACTACCTAGTCTGATCCAGGTTACTGCTGTGCTGTCACTACCTAGTGTTTTACCAGTTACTGCTGTGCTGTCACTATCTAGTCTCTTCCTGATTACTGTTGTACTGTCACTACCTAGTCTCATCCAGGTTACTGCTGTGCTGCCACTGCCTAATCTCATACTGGTTACTGCTGTCCTGTCACTACCTAGTCTCTTCCTGATTACTGCTGTGCTGTCACTACCTAGTCTCATAACAGTTACTGCTGTGCTGTCACTACCTAGTTTCTTCCTGATTACTGCTGTGCTGTCACTGCCTAGTCTCTCACCAGTTACTGCTGTGCTGTCACTACCTAGTCTCATACCAGTTACTGCTGTGCTGTCACTGCCTAGTCTCATCTTGGTTACTGCTGTTCTGTTACTGCCTAGTCTCATCCATGTTACAGCTGTGCTGTCACTGCCTAGTCTCATCTTGGTTACTGCTGTGCCGTCACTGCCTAGTCTCATCCACGTTACTACTGTGCCGTCACTGCCTAGTCTCATCCAGGTTACTGCTGTGCTGTCACTGCCTAGTCTCATCCAGGTTACTGCTGTGCTGTCACTGCCTAGTCCCATCCATGTTACTGCTGTGCTGTCACTGCCTAGTCTCATCCAGGTTACTGCTGTGCTGTCACTACCTAGTCTCATACCGGTTACTGCTGTGCTGTCACTACCTAGTCTCATCCAGGTTACTGCTGTGCTGTCACTACCTAGTCTCATACCGGTTACTGCTGTGCTGTTACTACCTAGTCTCATCCAGGTTACTGCTGTGCTGTCACTACCTAGTCTCATACCGGTTAATGCTGTTCTGTCACCACTTAGTCTCACCCCGGTTACTGCTGTGCTGTCACTACCTAGTCTCATCCATGTTACTGCTGTGCTGTCACTACCTAGTCTCATCCATATTTACTGCTGTGCTGTCACTACCTAGTCTCATCCTGGTTACTGCTGTGATGTCACCACATTTCTATAAGGGAAGGTAGGCTAGACTTAATAGCCCAGACAACTCATGCTATGAAGCCAAAGGGGTTGATCACTTTATAACCACCCCTGTAAACTGTATTTACTGAAGTGATCTGGGCAGATGACCCTCTAATTCTGGAATCTCTCAGACATTCCCTAGAATAGCCTAATCCAGCATGACCAATGGCAACCGGCACTCGCGGTAAATGTACAGTAGCAGCTGCTCCCGGTGCTCAAGCAGGTATACAGAACAATGTAGAAATCCAATATAGAAAAATGGTTAAAAATATTATCCTTACATAATTTTGTATAATTGCTTCATATTTGGCCCCACCCCCTACACATAGACCCGCTAATCACAGCATCACTGTCACAAGGGGGCGGGGCTCCAAACCTAGTAACTCACTCCCCTGAAGTGATGTACAGTTGTCTGAGAAATAACATTTCTGTCCAACAGGATCATGGGTACTTATAACCCCCCCCCCCCCCCCCCCCCCACGTGCGCAAAGACAAAGTTTTCTAGAGTCCTGTAGGAATTTCCTTACCACATCCACAGCAATAAGGACAGACGGATGCCAGGAGGTAAAAGTAGACTGGCAATCAGCTGTGACAGCGCACAACAAGCCGCTGAAGCAGAAAATAACCACAATAGCTTGATTGCAGGCTTGAGAAAAATCAATGCAATACACATTTAGCTATATATTGGGAAATAATACCCCTTGTTCTATGGGCTAAAACGGTAGCGTGAAAAGTCACTATCATTATTCTTAATTGTTAAAGCGTAAACATATTCAGCAACATTGCACAATCATTGTAAAATAAAACAACAATACAAACACTGGATAAAGCGAATCCAGACTAAACCACCAAACTCAATTTTAATCATTCCAAACACCAAAAGCCACATGAGCACCTTAAGACATTCCTCCCAACTGCTGAAGTCCCTGAAGCGGTACTTGACGTACCTGAGGCATGGGCAAAAATGACAATGGGCGGTCTTTCAATGGGGGTGGGGCTTTAGATGTAGGGGTGTGGCCAAGCTCCGCTATTCTCTGGGGAATGCCTGGCCTTGCTGTATAGAGTGCTGCCTTTGGGTACCCTGTGTGCACCCACCTCCTTCGGAAACAGGGGCAATGTGAGAAGCATGAACTCCGTTCCTGTGTACAATCAAACCTCCCCTATAAAGGGTCTGTATGGGTGATCATCCCATCCTGAAAGCTTGCCTAGTTCGACACAACTACTGTATGAGACCACAGCACTAACCCCAATGCATTTTTGTCTCCTAGGATGATGGAGTATTCGTTGGACGGACATAACGTCAGTTTATCAGCCATCCGCACCGTCCGAGTTTTAAGGCCACTAAGAGCCATTAATAGAGTCCCAAGTAAGTATGAATTTTCTATTTCTGATCATATATAATAACCTATACGTTAGTAGGCACCATTCACATAACTCCTGAGTAATGCTGGGTACACTCCAAAACAATTTGGCCTCAATCCCCCCAATTTTGATGCAATCTCGACCGATTGTATGGATATTGGGCATGTTTCGTATGTTTTAGATCTGATTCCGATCCGCAGCGTGTCCCCGCTGGTCGTTTGCTCATTTTGAAGATTCTACCTGTTGCAGTCAGTATTTGAAAACGATCCCTTCAGTTGGGGACAGATCGGGAACGGATCGGGAGCAGATTGTGTGCTCCATCGTATGATCGTCTCGCAATCTGTTTACGATCATGATGGTTCTGGTGTGTGCCCTACATTAGTCCTCGGAACGCCTGCTTCCCGGTTACTGTCTCCTAGTGGATAAATAGGCCGCACCCTCGTGAATATTGGTTCAGCTCAGAAAAATGTCTGCATCCGCCGCTTGTAGGCGATTGATACAGCGCATATTAATGTCCGCCTGCTTAGACAGTAAGGAGTCTTTGTAATCACCTTTCTATTCCTCTCTGTAATGTTATATTCCAGCCGGCTATCCTTCATTTTCATCTGATAGGGCGCCTGCTCAATCTCTCTCCCCCCCCCCCAAGGACATAACTGAACCGTTGCCAGGGAATGTAGAAGAGGTGACAGAAAGCCAATAACAGCATATTCAAATGCAAAAACGATGTACGTAGATGTCGTTTCTCATACTGCGATTCACCTAATGGATGTTTTTGTTTTTACTTTTCACCTACGGCCCCATTCATGTTCATAGCTGGGTGCAAGAGTTGCCCGTAGCAACAAATCAACTTCTGAATATTCTTTGAATATACTAGATAAATTTAGCTAGTGACGTTGCTATGGAGACCATCACAGAAGTCCACATCCGCCCCAGCAGGAGGAGCGGGGTTCCCGTTAGTAGATACAGTAGGATCCTTTCATATGGAGAGTGGTCATCATTGCGGTCACGCCTCACTGGGGTCACATGTTTGTTTCCTGCCGTGGCTCTATCTGTGTTGAGTTTGTGTGTTCTATCCACGATTGTGCGGATTTTCTCCAAGTGCAGCTGCTGAAATGACTCCGGCGACTGAATAACTTCTGATAATAATCCTGGGATGTTAGCGGCAGGAAGAGGGACGACAATGCACGAAGCTGCGTTCTAATCTGGGGAAATAACATTGTGTGTACAGGAAATAAAGCCATACCAGTATTTACCCATACAGTAGATATCAAAGGCCCAAGCCCTGTATGCAGAGGTCATCAGCTGCAGAGTTAATCAATACCATTAACAGTATAATTAAGTTCCACATGATACACAAAGACAAACTCGTCCCACAGGTTAATATTGCTGGGGGACCAGATGTACTTTCCTCAAACCAATTACAGAAGTAAATCAGCTGGAGGGTGCAGTCAGCGAGTCCTGGAGGTTGGTGTGTCACAGCGATATCAGCTGCCTGAGATTACCTCAGGAAGATGACGTTGTTCTGTGTATTCTGCTGTGCTGGAGACATATGATACATAATCATCATAGAGGAGTCCAAACAGGTAGCCGCATTTAAGGCGGTGCAGTTTTTTTTTTATTTTTTTATGTATTTATTACCAGTTAATTATATAGCGCACACATATTCCACAGCGCTGTACAGAGAGAATATTTGAATGCGCACATCAGTCCCTGCCCCAATTGGAGCTTACAATCTAAAGGCCCAATTCAGGAGGGCTCGGTGAGCTCGGAACATCACAGTTTACCAAGCGCCTGAGACGCTGCCCGACGCCTGTTTGAACGTGGGCATGCAAATATCGAAAAGGTGCTGAATTTGCCCCGTTCCGAATGAATCAGAATTAGGCCCTATATTCCCTACCACATTTACACGCACACACAGACATTCTAGGGTTAATTTGTTGGGAGCCAATTAACCTACCAGTATATTTTTGGATTGTGGGAGGAAACCGGAGTACCCGGAGGAAACCCACGCTAATACAGGGAGAGCATACAAACTCCACACAGTTAGGGCCATGGTGGGGTGAACCCATGACCTCAGCAGTGTGAGGCAGTAATGCTAACCATTATTGTGTTGTTGTATAACGTGTGTGCGAATAGCTGGGCGATTGATTTAATCGGGGATGAAGTATGTATTACACGTTCTTCACTTGTGTGTTTCATTGGGCAGGATGTACTAAAGATAAAAATGTGGCAAAAACCCTGTTTTCTGGGATTTTACCACATTTTTAAATGTACAGAAGCCCCTCCTGGTGGGGATCGCATTGACAGAAAAAAGTCCAGACTTGTGGTGTCCGTGTCCAAAGTCTAAGCCCCCTGCCCACCTCCATCACCATTCCCCGAGCCCCCCCCCCCCCCCACTGCAAGCCAGTCACACAAAGTTAGTTTACATGGGCCCCTCCTCTCTCAAACCACCCCTGGCTCTGGCTGTGGCTTGGGGCTATCAAAAAGCTTGTTATAAATAATTCACACTATGAATTTTTCGTATCTCCTTCTATGTTCCCATTAGACACTTACAGTGGAAATATAAAACATACGTCCCCGTTTCTTTAAAGTTCTATTTTTACACGGACTGAGGTGATGTCAGGGAACGTGGCTGTGTACCAGCGCACAGTGGTGATAAGCAGCTGAATTGCTGACACAGAAGCCCAGAAGTGTCACTTGTTCGCCGCCGCGTTCTGTTATATAATTCTCATCCAACAAAGCAGCAGCGATGGGTGACATACCAGACACTTGTAACAAGTGTCACCCAGGCAGCCGTCCGCGGGCCCAGCAAGATCTTTCTGCTGGCATCCATCTCAGAAGTACAAATGTTTCTTCAATGTACTAGGCACCATCCTAATCATCCCTGGCGCAGCGAGGCAGCCATGCCTCCAATGCTAACTGTCTCTGTGCCAGTTACACGCCAACAGTGGCAGGCAACACTGTTCCTCAGCCCCTCACGGAAGTCTTCCAGTTCCCATGCTAAGTACATACATTGAAAAGTGAATTTAGCGTTATTAATGCATTTTTTTATTTATATACAGAACGTTCTGACCACTCGTTCTTCCTGCTGTTGCTGTTCCTGTTATTACATTAGAGTTGGTATTAACGTGGAGCTGAAATGTACCGTTAATGGAACACACTTTGGCTGGTGGATGGCACTAACGCTACTGTTGCAGTACACATGTGTGGGTGTGTGGGCGTGTGGGCTTAGAACAGTTTATGCAGTTTCTTTGTGTTTACTTTATAGATTACTTGTTTCCTGGCATTCCCTGTTCGGTCGCCATGGTGCCAAATCTGGGCAGCATAGTTTTTATTTTTCGATTTTGCTGGGAGGTCTATTTTCCGTCTGTACACAAAAACATTCATTTTTAAGTTAAGATGCATTACAGTGATTTTACTTCTTACTACGCCACCGCAGTAATTGTCCAGTGCGCAGTATTGTAAGGAGATGTTGTGACAGCGAATCCGGGACTGCATGCTGCGCGTCAATGGCGGACATATTTCGGAGCAGAAGCAATATTCACAAATAGCAAATCATTCATTAGTTAAAGAGGAATTCCACCTCCAGGCAATTTTACCTTCCAGGCAGGTCTGTCCTTACGGTGGCCACTCAGCTCCTGATATCAGGCATTTAGCGTGATCCAGAAGTCTGCTTTGTCCAAAAGAGACTAAAGGGCCCAGATGTATCAAGCTTCGAAAAGTGAGAAAGTGGGGAATGATAAACAACCAGCCAATCTGCCCTTAAAGGTCCATACAAACTGGGCGACTATGCCCAACGTGTATGGACAGCAATGATCCCGATCATCGCTGGGGGGAAAGCTGCTCAGTGCATACACACTGAAAGGCTTTCCCCTTGCCCGGCACCTTCAGCGGGGGGAGGACCAGCGGCGTAACTATAGCACCACAGCCCCCGCCACCGCGGGGGGGGGGGGGGCGCTGTACATGTGGGGGGGCCGGGGGATGCGGTGCTATAGTTACGCCCCCCCCAATCCCCCGCAGACTTACCTATCCCGCTGGTCCCGGCGGCTCCGTTCTTCTGCTGAGGACCACCACAAAATGGCCGCCCCCATATAGCACACAGTTCTCTGAAACTGTCTGCTGTATGGGGGCGGCCATTTTTGTGGTGGTCCTCAGCAGAAGAAGAACGGAGCCGCCGGGACCAGCGCGATAGGTAAGGCTGCAGGGGATTGGGGGGGGGGGGTGTTTGCATGGGCGGCTGGGGATTGGGGTGCTTGGCGGGGCGGCGGCAGCGGGGGGGGGGGGGGGGCGCCCAAAACTTAGTTACACCACTGGGGAGGACGGCTATGCAAAGCCGTCTTTAAAGCCGCTCATCTGCTGGTATTACCAGCAGATGAGCGGCTTTCCCGGTGATCATGCGGGAGTGCGCAGCACCGCTCATAGCCGGGCCATACACACTGGGTGGTGTTGAGCGGAAAGCCAACAGGCTGTTTTGAGAGGCTTTCATCTCAAAGTAGCACAGTGTGCATGGGCCTTAACTGTGATTTTTTCAAACCCAGTCTGTAACATGGCAGTTAGGAGTTGACGGGCTTGTTTACCACTCTCTATTTTATCACTTTTTGATGCTTGATACATCTGGTCCTAAGAGGATTATTTTCTAAACCTTGGAAAGAGACAAAGTGGACGACGATAAAGTATCAGCCAATCCGCTCTTAACTGCCAGGCTGTGTTTGAAAAGTTACAGTTAGGAGTTGATTTGTCAGTACTTTATCTCTCTCAGGGGCAGATTTATTAAGCTTGGAGAAGAGATAAACTGGAGATAAAGCGGAGAAAAGGTAAAAGGAGATAAAGCACAGCCAATCAGCTGTGTTTGAAAAAGACAGTTGGGAGCTGATTGGCTGGTGCTTTATCTCCTTTTACCTTTTCTCCTCTTTATCTCCAGTTTATCTCTTCTCCAAGCTTAATAAATCTTCCCCTTAGATGCTTAGTAAATCTGTTCTAATTGATGAGAGATACTGCAACTCTTTGTTACTCTTTTTTGGCTGACAGCAGATTTGCTGTGTTGTCACAGACCTGTATTGTATTGTACTAAGTTCCTCTTCTCCTTTCCTCTGCAGGTATGAGAATACTGGTGACCCTGCTGTTAGATACTCTGCCTATGTTAGGCAATGTCCTTCTCTTGTGTTTCTTTGTGTTTTTCATTTTCGGGATCGTCGGTGTCCAGCTGTGGGCGGGGTTACTCCGAAACAGGTGTTTCATGGACCGGGATTTTGCAATGTAAGTACAGCAAACTATATATATATATATATGTTGGTGCACAGTATGATGTTCGGTTTACGGCCTAGTAAGGAAATGGAACTGTCTGATTTTAGAGGGTTCTTCAGTCCAACTTAGACACAACACAAGTGAGATATTCCTTTGGAGGAGAAGAAATTGTGCAATGGGTACCACCACCCATCACCAATCGAGTCCACCTCCCAGCCCCCCGGAAAGGTGGGCAACCCCCTCCCAGCACCCCCTAAATCTCCCTGGCCACAGCGGTATATTACCGCAATTCGCGGCTTTTCGGGGAGAGGAGGGGCTAAATATTCAAATTGTGTCATATAGCCCTGCCCCCTTCTCGAAGACCCGCAAATCGAGGGATCTGCATTACTAGGGGGGGGGGGGGGTTTCTTGATGATGTCTGCATCAGGCCCCGCCCCTAAAGTGCTGCTGACAGTCTCCTCTCTGGGCTTCTCCCGGAGAGGAGACTGTAACCGTAGGCAACTGATCTATGGGTTTGTATTGTATGTAACTATCAAAAGTAACGTACATGCATGAGATGAGGTATGCAAATTATATTCAAACTAAATGTTTCCATTTACAGTACTCATGGTATACACCTGTATGGAACACAGATCAGGCCATTCGTTAATCAGGCTGAACAATGACATCATAATGCATGCGGCGGTGTCTATTAAGCCACATGTGTTTGCTATTCAACATAGACAAATGGCAGCTTATCATACTATACTCAAGGCACTTATGTCTGTGCTTCTGGTTCACAAGAGGGTTAAACCACTAGAAGGTCGTATCCAGCCCAAATGCACAGCTCCCAGCGCTCATGTCAGCCCAGCACTTAAGATAACACATAAATAGCACACTCTCACCTTCAGCTGCTGCTGCCATAGAAAAGGAACTGTCTGTTAAAGATTAATCATTACCATTAATCCACTTACACTAAAGTGATGGAGAGAAGCTAATCCATCCTCAACTAGGATTGCTACAAAGGGCCATTAAGGAAATTATTTCAAGAGTGCATGCACGTTATCAGCCCCCGGTACCAGGCAGCCCTGTCACTGATGAGAGAGTCAGGGATAAGGAGAGGACAGTGGGGCACAAGAGGGTCCAAGGGTCAGAGATATCCCAAAGTCTCCTACCCTATATGGGTTTCCTGCAGAAGGCAAGAGGGGCCAAGTCTGGCACAGCAAAGTAAAATGTGAGGACCTTGCAGGCACCATTTCCCAATAAAGGACAAACATATCAGGTGTTATTGATAGAGGCCAATCCGCTCCTACCTGTCATGTGACAGGCTGGGTTTGAAAAATGACAGGTAAGAGCTGATTGGCTGGTGGTTTATCACTCTTATCCACTTTATCACTTTTTGAAGCTTGGTACATCTGGTCCTTAGTGTAATCTGGTGCAATGCACACAGAAGCCTGGGAACATCAATAGCATCTTCTCTCTAGACTCTGAAAGTGCATCCGGACTTTCCAACGTCTCAATGGACGAGTCTGTGCAGCCAATAACTTCTGTACCATGGCAGTTAATGAGCTGGAAGCCTAATATTGGAAATAGGCCCCTTAACTATTATATTATTCCTTATTCACTCATATCACTGCTTTGTACTAGAACCTAAATGTCATTTATATAAAATCGGACTAGAGTAATACTTAGTACTTGAGTTTAAATGAAGTTATATATTTACTACCTGGGCTTTGGCTATATTTATACTTATTCGTTGAACGAAGGTTAAGTCTTATGGTACGTACACACTGCCGATATATCGGCCATTCGACGTACTATCGGCCAGTGCGTACCATCGGTATATCTGTGAACGGCATAGTTCACAGAGATATTGCAGCCCGATATGCTGTATCTAAAGATGTATCAGTGCATCATTCTGTGTGTACGGGCGATCCACTAACCGCCCATACAGCTGTGGTAGGAGCCGCCAATGATTGACAGCTTTGATGTCAATCACGACGGATCAGGCATTGTGTATGGAGAACACACTACTTGTCTGTAGATATCTCTACTAGTGTATACCCCCACTGATTGGCCTGACTATTGGTGTGTGTGTGCAGATGATTGGGCTGACTATTGGTGTGTGTACAGCTGATTGGTCTGACTATTGGCATGTGTGCAGCTGATTGGCCTGGCTATTGGCGTATGTACAGCTGATTGGCCTGACTATTGGTGCGTGTACAGCTGATTGGCCTGGCTATTGGTGTGTGTACAGCTGATTGGCCTGACGATTGGCATGTGTGCAGCTGATTGGCCTGACTATTAGCATATATGCAGCTGATTGGCCTGACTATTGGTATCTGTACAGCTGATTGACCTGACTATTGGCATGTGTGCAGCTGATTGGCCTGACTATTGGTGTGTGTACAGCTGATTGGCCTGACTATTGGCGTGTGTACAGCTGATTGGCCTGACTATTGGTGTGTGTACAGTTGATTGGCCTGGCTATTGGCATGTGTACAGCTGATTGGCCAGACTATTGGTGTGTGTACTGTTGATTAGCCTGGCTATTGGCATGTGTACAGCTGATTGGCCAGACTATTGGTGTGTGTACAGCTGATTGGCCTGACTATTGGCGTGTGTACAGCTGATTGGCCTAACTATTGGCGTGTGTACAGCTGGTTGGCCTGGCTATTGGTGTGTGTACAGCTGATTGGCCAGACTATTGGTGTGTGTACAGCTGATTGGCCAGACTATTGGCGTGTGTACAGCTGGTTGGCCTGGCTATTGGTGTGTGTACAGCTGATTGGCCAGACTATTGGTGTGTGTACAGCTGATTGGCCAGACTATTGGCGTGTGTACAGCTGGTTGGCCTGGCTATTGGTGTGTGTACAGCTGATTGGCCTGGCTATTGGTGTGTGTACAGCTGATTGGCCAGACTATTGGCGTGTGTACAGCTGATTGGCCAGACTATTGGTGTGTGTACAGCTGATTGGCCAGACTATTGGCGTGTGTACAGCTGGTTGGCCTGGCTATTGGTGTGTGTACAGCTGATTGGCCTGGCTATTGGTGTGTGTACAGCTGATTGGCCAGACTATTGGCGTGTGTACAGAGCCATATTTCCACAACCTTCTAAAAATGCCGTTTGCAGAGGTTTACCCACTTACCGCATCACTGACCTAGTTGCCAAGTTGTCATTAATGCCTGGCACTCCAGTAACGGAATGCGTCCTCCTGGCTGCTGTATTTACCAGCCAAAGTTTCACCTGCTCTTCCCTTATGCTAAGTGAGCAATCGTCAGGCTGCTGACAGCGGAGACCTTGCAAACTTTCTCAGTAAAGAAGTCATTTACATTCTGCCTTTCCCCTGACACTGCTCAGGAGAACACATTGTGGAGAGGTCAGGGCTACGAGCAGCCATATGCCATGTAAATGTGGGAATAGAAACGTCACTATAAGGAGAGCAGCGTGTATGATATAGAGCTCACATCACTGAGATAGAGAGTCTGGCGGATACAGGACAGATAAACGAGCTGCTTCTCCGGCCTTCATTACCGCCAGGAGCCAATCTGTCCAGGATGGGTATTTTGGGCATTGGCGGATCTATGGCGAGTTACTTTATCATAAATAAACTCTGTTGTGTGCTAAATATTTCTCATCCTATCAGGTCGACAGTAATTAGGTCAACAGGCAAAAGGTCGACATACAAAGGTCGATGTGGTTTTTGTCAAGATTGACAACCTGTCTACATGAAATGGGTCAACACATAAAACAGTCGACATGAGGTTTTGATCGAGAATGTCGACTGTCAACCGGATCCCATCTGGCTGTATTATTACAGTCATTGCTTAACAATACCTCAATCTATTACTGTTCTGGCCGTGGCGCTCCGTAGTCAAAACTCATGTTGACATTTTTATTGGCAGAGTGTCTATAAGTACGTGCAGTGTGGTTGTCAGACCTCACACTTAGAAGATATAACCAAATGAAGGCTTTATTCAAGTGGCAGGCTTGTAGGTTACAACAGTACTTTAGTAGTTAACTTCAAGCGGTAATACAAACTGGTACATTGGGAACGACAGTCTCTGGTTGTTACTTAGCTGTAGCGTCTTGGCGCGTGCAGGGTCAATGACAGTTTGCTGGTTTACGCTGCGGTATCTCTCCCAGTCTTGCTGCTGCCAATGATGACTGATCTCCCTGTGCTAAGGTCACGCTGGTAACGGGATTACAGCGGGGACTTGCTCCTATGCGCTCCGGTGCACGTGGAGCTACAAACAGCATGGACGGAGTCACATACGCTCTGAGGCACACACTACGCGGGGACTTCCTCACAGGAAAGGGAACGCTGCCAGCAGGGTCAGGGGTCTCTGCCCTGCTATTCGCTTAAGCGAGCTGTCACTCAGGGTGACGTCTACCTGCGTTAGCTGCAAGGGGACAAGGCAGACTGTGAGCCTTACACTAGACAGTGTATGGAGACAGGCGCTGAGCGCTATAATCTAACACTCCCCCTCGCTCAAGGCTGTCTTCGGCTACATAAAAGAACTTAACACAATGCTTTGTCCTTTTGTGATACCTGTAACCGAAAATATGGTTAGAGAGAAGAGACATTTAGAACATCAAAACTTCAAATCAACATTTTGAACTTAGACAAGTCCACAGTCCTTCACGAACTTAATAAGCAAGTTTGTCGACAGTCCTTTTGTAAGCATGTCAGCGACATTCTGTTCACTTGCAATGTATTCAACATCGATGGACTTGTTCTCCACTAGTTCTCTGATGAAGTGGTGCCTTGTCGCGATGTGCTTCGACCTTCCATGGTGCTTGGTAGTACAGGAAAGATCTATTGCTCCCCTGTTGTCACATGCGATACTGATAGTCTCTTCTTCATAAAGTAGACCTAACTCACACAAAGTCTCTTTGATCCAGAGTGCTTCTTTTGATGTCTCTGTAAGAGCCATGTATTCGGCCTCAGTTGTTGAGAGGGCAACCGTTGGTTGTTTTCTACTCGCCCAACTAACTGCTGCTCCGGCCAGTGTGAACAGGTAACCGGTGTGGGAACGACGATCATCTTCATCTGCTCCCCAGTCGGCATCGCAGAAGACTTTCAAATTTGAATTGCTTGTCTTGGCGAATTTTAATTTCAAGGAACTTGTACCTTTTAGGTATCTCAGAATCCTCTTCACTGCAATCCAGTGTTGTCTTCCAGGATTTATTGCAAATTGGCTCACCCGACTGACTGCATGAGTGATGTCTGGACGGGTTCCAATACTTGCATACATAAGACTTCCAACCACGTTCTTGTAAGGAACATCTTGCATTTCCTCTGCTTCTTCTTGTGTGGTTGGTGACATACCTTTTGTAATCTTGACGCTTTTGTCAATTGGTGTATTCACCGACTTGGAGTCTGCCATCCCATACTTCAAGATTGTTGCCTCGATGTACATTTGTTGGTCGACTGTGACTGTTCCTTCTTTCAGGTTTTGAACAATTCTCATGCCCAACAGATGATTGGCTGGACCTAAGTCTTTCAACTTGAATCTCTGTTTCAGTTGATCTCTCACACTTGTAATGTGATCTTCGTGACCTGCTATAAGTATATCATCCACATAGACTGCTATGATGAACAACTTTTCTCCCAGAGTTTTGTGATAAAGGCAGTGGTCAGTCTCTGATCTAATAAAATTCATTTCAAGTAGTACTGTGTCCAATTTTATGTACCAGCAACGACCACTCTGCTTTAGGCCATATATGGATTTCTTCAGAAGACACACTTTCTCTGTCTGAAGAACATTCTCATCATAATGATCTGGTGATTCCATATAGATTTCTTCAAGTAGCTCTCCATTTAAGAATGCTGAGTCGAAATCTAGTTGGTATAGCAGTAAGTCTTGTAAGGTGGCGACTGCAATTACTAACCTGAGAGTGTTATACCTCGCAACAGGTGAGTATATCTCCCCATAGTCAATTCCGGATCTCTGTGTGTATCCCTTAGCAACAAGACGGGCTTTGTAACGGGCAACTTCTCCGTCTGAATTTAACTTCTTGCAGAAGACCCACTTGTTCTTGACTGTCTTGCGGTTGCTTGGCCTATCTACTATGGTCCAAGTATCGTTCTCTCTCAGTGCTGATAGCTCTGTGTCTATTGCAGATTTCCATTTCGCCCAATCACTGCACGCTTTCGCTTCTTGAATACTCTGAGGTTCACTGAAAGCTATATTCGCATATTCTTCCTCATATCTCCTGGCTGGTATGCCCTTGTTTCTTCTTACAGAAGCTCTATTAGTTGGCTCGCTTCCTTCTTCAGTATTTTCTGTTGCAGGTATGCTCTCTATTTCACATACCTCTACTAGTGCTTGCTTTTCTTGCTCTTTTGCTTTTGTGGGTGAGGCTGTCTCTTGAAATATCACATCTCTTGATTTTAGAAGACGTCTGTTCTCTGCATCCCAGAGCCTGTACCCTTTGCTCTCCTCACAATAGCCTAGCAATATGCACTGTCTTGATTTTGGGTCAAGTTTCTTCCTTTTCTCCTTTGGTATATGCGCATAAGCTCTGCTCCCAAAGACACGGAGGTGACTGATGTCTGGCTTCTTCCCAGACCAGGCCTCTAAGGGGGTTTTTCCCTTCACGGCCACTGTAGGTGTTCTGTTTTTCAGGTATACTGCAGTAGATACAGCTTCTGCCCAAAAACTCTTCTCCAGGCCAGCATCGTTCACCATCGCTCGTGCTCTTTCAACGATTGTTCGGTTCGCCCTTTCACTTACGCCATTCTGTTCAGGCGTATAGGCCATCGTCAGCTGATGCTTTATGCCATGTTTTCTGAGAAAGTCGGTTAGAACTTCATTTTCGTACTCTCCCCCATTGTCGGACCTCAGGACCTTTAGTTTTAGGCCCGTCTGAGTTTCCACTAGGTTCTTGTACTCCACAATTTTCTTGACCACCTCACTTTTCTTCCTTATGAAGTATACATGTGTCATTCTTGTGGCGTCATCGATGAGAGTCATGAAGTATTTGTAACCACTGGTTGACTCCTCTTCCATTGGTCCGCACACATCTGTGTGCACCAGAGCTAACTGTGTTTCTGCTCTGCCTGCTGACTTGGGAAATGGGTTGCGGGTCTGCTTGCCTTTTATGCAACTCTCGCACACAGGTCTTCCGGTGTCCTTCACTGTGATTCCTGTTGCCATCCCATCAGCTAGTTTCTGGACATTATCATATCCTAAGTGTCCCAAACGTCTGTGCCAGAGTTCCATCGACTCATTTTCAGCAGAGGCTGCCAAAGCTACACATTTCTCTGTGTCTAGGACGTATAGTTGGTTGCATCGGGTTGCTGAAGCAATTACAGTCCCTCTTTCATTATGCACCATACACTTGCCCTTTGCAAACTGGACTCTGTAGCCTTTTGCCTCGAGTACGCTGATAGCGATGAGGTTACTTCCCAATTCTGGTACATACAGGACGTCTTGGATATCTGTGACTACTGTCTGTCCCTCAATTCTTAGTCTCACTGTGATTGTCCCAACATTTGAAGCAGTAAGGACCTTTTCACCAATCCCGGTAACTGTTGTGGGGTTACACTGTGTTAAAGAATTGAACCACTCCTTGTTGCAGCTGAAGTGTCTAGAGGCTCCCGAGTCCATGTACCAGAGATCCCTCCTTGGCTTGTCTGTTACATTCAGTGCTGACTCGTTCTTCTTATCATGCCGCTTGTGCATGCCACTAGTGTTCTTCAGCCTGCATTCTGAAGCCTTGTGCCCTACTTTGTGGCACACATAACATTTGAATGTGCATTTCTTGGGTTTCGCACCCTTTGCTACTAAGGCAGAACCCTCAGCTATGGCATCCTTGTGGATTCTCTCTTGGAACTGTAGTAGCTTGGCTCTCACAACTTCAGTTGTAAGCTTGGTTTCATTTGACTCCAGTGCGACAACCAGAAAGTCAAATTCTTCTGTCAAGTTCTGCAGCATTACCATCGCCACTTCTTCCTCATCCACTTTTGCTCCCACACATGCCAATTGCTGAGCTATCGATAGTATCCCATCAATATAATCGTTCATGTCCTTGCATGCATTCAGCTTTGTTCCATATAGCGTGCGTCTCAGACTTATCCTTCTCATTAAGCCTTTATTCTCATAAGCACCTTGTAGAGTTGTCCACATGTCCTTAGCGGACTCCTTCCCACAGATAGTAGAATAAACATGCTGCTCCACAGCCAGGCCTATTGTGCCAATGGCCTTGTCTACCTCTTCTGGGTTTGGACTATCTCCTGGGGCTATTGTGACTTTCCATAGCTTCTCCCTCTTAAGCTGCATTTCCATAGCGAACTTCCATGTAGTATAATTCTCTGAGCCTTTGAGCTTTGGAAAGTTCATGCTATGCCCTGTACTGTGCATTCTCGTTAACTCTTCCACAAATGGCAATTCAGAAATAATTCCTTTGTGTTCTTTTATGTACTGCGCTAGCACTTTGTCTTCAGGGGGTTAATCTTCGCGCACGTGACGTGCTGGGCCCATAACCTATTGGCAGAGTGTCTATAAGTACGTGCAGTGTGGTTGTCAGACCTCACACTTAGAAGATATAACCAAATGAAGGCTTTATTCAAGTGGCAGGCTTGTAGGTTACAACAGTACTTTAGTAGTTAACTTCAAGCGGTAATACAAACTGGTACATTGGGAACGACAGTCTCTGGTTGTTACTTAGCTGTAGCGTCTTGGCGCGTGCAGGGTCAATGACAGTTTGCTGGTTTACGCTGCGGTATCTCTCCCAGTCTTGCTGCTGCCAATGATGACTGATCTCCCTGTGCTAAGGTCACGCTGGTAACGGGATTACAGCGGGGACTTGCTCCTATGCGCTCCGGTGCACGTGGAGCTACAAACAGCATGGACGGAGTCACATACGCTCTGAGGCACACACTACGCGGGGACTTCCTCACAGGAAAGGGAACGCTGCCAGCAGGGTCAGGGGTCTCTGCCCTGCTATTCGCTTAAGCGAGCTGTCACTCAGGGTGACGTCTACCTGCGTTAGCTGCAAGGGGACAAGGCAGACTGTGAGCCTTACACTAGACAGTGTATGGAGACAGGCGCTGAGCGCTATAATCTAACAATTTTGACTGTCAACCTAGCCATTGTCAACCTAATGCTTCTGTTGACCTTCCAACCGTGTTGACCTTAGCCATGTCGACCTATTGCATGTGTCGACCTAACCCATGTCGACCCAATGTCCCGTGACACCCCATCCTGTGACTCCCGCGTGGGGACCATGTGAGCAAATGACGCGATTCACACCATTGTAGCCCCACCCCGGCTGTGCAATGCCTGAAATACCGGCATTGCACGGTGGGGGCGTGGCTGCAAAGACATGATCCCATTGGCCATGCCCCCACACTGACCATCCACCGGCCGCCCGCCCTCATCCCACCTTGTCAGTGGCCCCGCCTCCCGTGCCTCACTGAACTAGGGATGCCCATCAATGCCTTTGTCATCGATGGCAAAAGTGCATCTAGCCATCGATATTGTATTAGTATGCAATGGATGACCATCGATGTTTTTACATATCGATGGTCATCCATTTTATTTGATTGATTGGCCTGTGGACCAATCAACACACAGGGGCTTTACTGGTGTCAGGGGCAGCGCTATGCTCATTGTCCCTGCCCCTTAGGGAAAAAATCCAAACAAAACTATTTGTTTAAGCTTGACATCGATAATGGGAAACCAACTGGTTCTCCCGCATTGATGGCAATACTATTCGACATTGGCCATAAACTGTTGATGTCCATCCCTACAGTGAACTGACTGCCCTCTCCCAGAGAGGGCAGCCAAGATGGAAGTATGCAACCCATACCGTCATAAGCACGGTTGTTCCGTTTGGAACTGCATGTGTTAAATCGCTATCACGTATCACCTTTCATCGTCTAGCGTGCCTGTTGTTCTCAGAGCCTGTGAATCAGGCCCCCTGCGCGGCAACACTTTTTTCTTGGTTGCACCTTGCGCTAAAGCTGTTCTGTCTAAATTATTTTGTTTCCTCTTTTATAAAAGAAAAACATTTGTTCATGTCCGTACTTTTCTGGCGTGGTAGGTACACAATCAGCCTGATATGCAGTAGGACATTCTTCTGTCAGTCCCCAGCGCTGAGGCCTCGGACCTCTCTCCTGCAATTCCTCTCTATAGCACAAAGATCCGCTGTTCTTTCTCTATTAAGCCCCAGGGATTGTTTAACCCTCTCAGGGCAGGTAAAAGGGATTCAGTATGAAATCCCGGCATTCGGGATCCCGGCGTTCAAAATCCAGACGCCGGAATCCCGACCACCGAAATCCCGACAAGAGGGGGATGTGGATCGCCCCCCCTTGCGGGCTTGCTGCGCTCGCCACGCAGCGGGCCCGGTGCCTCACTACGCTTGGCACGCTAATTTATTCTCCCTCCAGGGGTGTCGTGGACACCCACGGAGGGAGAAAGTGTCGGGATTTCGGCGGTCGGGATTCTGAACGCCGGGATCCCGATCGCTGGGATTTTAACTGCATCCCAGTATAAGCTGCAGTGCTGTACACAATTGTAAAGAAGACTGTCGTTGGATTTGTTATTGCTAAAAAAATGTTTTTTTTCTTTTTTTTTTTTATGTTGTTACACAGCCAGACGAATATAACATATTATTTACTCCAGAACAGTTTTTTGGCTGACAAATGGCTCTTTGTCTGCTAAGCCCAGTGTTATTTGTAGTGTCTCCTATTTTAAGTATAGGGCGAAGCTTGTCTTACAGCCACCTTTTTGTGCAGCAGAGAGAAAAATGCTGTATGTCCACCTGTCATTCAAGCAACAGTTCTCCTCTGCAAACCAGACCCTTACCGTTCCCCTCCAATCTGCTCACCAGACCCTCACACTTCCTCCAATCTGCTCACCAGACCGTCAACCCAGTCTGCAAATCAGACCCTCACCCCCCCCCCCCCCTATGCTCACCAGACCCTCACCCTCCCCCTCTGCTCTCCAGACCCTCACCCTCCCCCTTGCTCATTAATCCCTTCCCCACCTTTGCTTACCAGACCCTTGCCTATTCTCCCTTTGTTTCACCAGACTCTCACTTTCCTCCTCATTGCTCACCAGACAGTTTCCTTCTCACTGCTCACCAGACCCTCACCCTTCAATATCTCTGCTCTACAGACCCTCTCCCTTTCTCCCCTCTGCTCACCAGACCCACACCCTTTAGCCTTTCTGTTCATCAAACTCTCACCCTTCCTCCCCACTGCTCACAAGACACACCCTTACTCCCCATAGCTTACCCGTCCTCACCACTGCTCACAAGACACTCACCCTTACTCCACTTAGGTCACCAGAAGTTCACCCTTCATCCCCCTTGTTTACTAGACCCCCTCCTTCCGTTTTCTCACCACACCCTCACTTTTTGCCTCACTGCTCACCCTTCCCCTTCTCTTCTCACCAGACACTCATTCTTTCTCCCCTTCTGCTCACCAGACCCTCAACCTTCCTCTCCTTTGCTCACAAGACCCTCACCCTTCCTCCTATCTGCTTACCAGATTCCCACCCTTCCTTCTCTCTGTTTACCAGATGCCTGCCCTTCCTCCTCTCTGCTTACCAGATGCTCACCCTTCTTCCACGCTGCTCACAATATCCTTACCATTCCTCTTCTCTGCTCACCAGACACCCACCCTTCCTCCACTCTGATGACCAGATGCCTGCTCACAATATCCCTACCATTCCTCTTATCTGATCACCAGACCCTCACTTCTCTGCTCACCAGACACCCATCCTCAGGGCCGCCAAGAGAAATCCTGGGCCCCAGTACAACAACTTCCTGGGGCCCCCATGGACGGAGCTCCCGCACACTCTGCGGACCCGTTGTTACGCCACTGCTTCCAAGGTGGATACACGTACAAAAATTTACACTGTAATGCCTATTACACGTCACACACCCATTACATATTATACCACATGCCATAATGCTCATTACACGCTATGCCACACACCGTAATGCTCATTGCATATTAAGGGGTTAACATGCTCTGCCAGGGGTTAACATTCTCTGACAGGGATTAACCTGTCTGCCCTGATTTACATGCTCTGCCAGGGGTTAACATGCTCTGCCAGGGGTTACATGCTCTTTGCAAAGGATTTACACATACCCTCCAACATGGCCCATTCCATTAGTTACAAAATTCTCTGTTCCTGGACTTCCCTGCAGTGGCAGTTACAGATGTGAGCCTGCAGCACAGTCCAATATTCAAAAAGGGGGGGTCATACAGTATATACTGCCACCCCAAGCATCACTGTCCTGGACTCACTGGCAGTTGATGTGACTGCCCCTCTTTGAATTTTGGACTGTGCTGGAGTCCAACCTCTGTAACTACCACTGGCAGGGAAGTCCAGGAACAGAGTATTTTGTACCTAATGAAATGGGTCATGTTGGGGGTACTTGCCACCAAATAAAAAAAAAACCTGTGTGTCCAGACCAGGGCCCCCCTGATAGGCCCGGGCCCGGGTAAATTGTACCTGCTCCCCCCCTCTCTCGGCACCCCTGCCCATCCTTCCTCCACTCTGAAGACCAGATGCTGGCCCTTCCTCCTCTCTGCTCACCAGACCCTCACCCTTTCTCCTCTCTGCTTACCAGATGCTAGCCCTTCCTCCTCTCTACTCACCAGACCAACACGCCTCCTCTCTGTATACCAGACTCTCACTTTTCACAGTAGAACAGGACAAGACCTCAGAATAACGATCTCTGGTTTCAAAAAGTTGAAGTCAAAATAGCTGAGCAGAGAGTAAGGAGATGACCTAGGAGAGACAGCAAGATGGCATTAAGCTGAGCGCCTGGATCTCCAGCTAACGTAGAAGGGCAAAATGACCTATGTAGAACACTGCTGTGGAAGATGCAGAGACTTGGGAAACACTGGACCGAGACTGAGTTCACCTCAGATCTCCCAACCTTCTGCAAAGTATTAGAAATCAAAGAGTAGAAGCTTGAAAGGAAAAAGAAGACCGATGTAGCCGAGCCACCAAAACCCGAAAAGGAGAGTAAAGCTGGAGGGAAATCGAGCCAGAACAAAAAGAAGATACGTTACATAGAACATAGAATTTGACGGCAGATGAGAAGCACTTGGCCCATCAACCTTGACACAATTTCATCTTTACAGCTTGTGTAGTGCAATTATTTTACCAGTTGGTTGTTTTATTTTTTTGTGTGCTTTGTTCATATTAATACTTTGTGCTATTATATCACAAAGAACTTCTATTTTTATACATAATAGTCCACATCGCTGCCTTTATGTTGTTGTTTTTTTCTGCTTAAATAACATTTTCCTAGAAAATAGATAATGGGGTATTAACAAGAAAGGGTAGATTTTCTTGTTACATGTCCATTCATCTCCCAGAAATTTGAGTACGGTACTGGACAGATAAATGGAGCACCATCGGTGCCCCATTACTAGAAATTCCGATGAACCGCACTCTGTAGCCTAGAGAGCATCCAAAGAGTTACTCGGCTTTAGTGATAGCCATTAAAGACTGTACCATTGACCATCAAAGGTTTAAAACCATCTGCAGATGCAGTCCTTGGCCATCGGACATGCACCGTTTACATTTTCTCAACAATGGACGATGCCATTGATGGGGCAGCACCGGTGCCATGAAAATGATGGCGAACCCACTTACCATCCACCATAGTCAATTAACAGTTGCAATAACCATTGATTGCTGATAGCCATCCCTGGCCATGAGGCCATCCCTGGCTTCCTCCAGGCCCCAGCAGCCCCATCCTATCAATGTGACTTCATGATGTCACATGTGCAGGGGTGGAGCTATCTATGAGAACCGGGCACACTTGTTCCAAAGAGACCATTTAAATCACAAAAGAGCATTTGCACCATCGATTGGCACTTATTGCTTGATCTTGAAGGACCTTTTATGGTAGCATGCGGCTTGTCTCTGTACTGTTACCATTGAGTAAAGACTCACACCAAGTTTCCTGGACACTTGCAGGATCTTCTGAAGGCCAGAGCAGGTGGGCAGCCCGTGTCGTCTCCTCTATAAAACTGCAAATGGACAAGTAATTACCGCTGGTGAGGCGTAGGATAGCTCTTGGCTACATTTCCTGGATGGCAGCATTTTGGGCTGGTTGCCCCCTTCACCTCCATCCCACAGTGTACATCATCCCACAGTGTACATCATCCGCCGGTGCCTCAGTGCTGCTCACACATTTCCGACACATGTTTTCTTCTGACAAGATGTTTCCTGTGGATTAACAAAGGACCACACAGAGGGAGCTGACTGGTGCAAACTGGAGAGACAATCCCAAAAAACTCATGTCAACCTTTTCAGTTGCTGATCTTTTTCATGTCGGCATTCGATTTCAGGGGATTATCATTAAAAACTATTGGGATTGGCAGAGCTGGATTGTTAGGTGCCAAGTCATCTGTACCGAGGGGCGGCTGTTCGGGGGGGGGCAACCTGAATCACCCCCTAAGTGCACATTACTTCTGCAGTATGTCCTCCTTCTGTTACGCTCGGCATCCCGTAACTACTGTAGGTTCTCGATAAGTAATAGAGAGAAGAATATAAGCATGGGTTATGGAAGTGTCGCCTTATGACATTCCTTAGGTTGTCAGTATTGAAAAACAGGGACAATTCCTAAAACAGGGACGAGGGACTTATTCGGGGACTTAAAGGCCCATACTCTAATTCCGTTGAACCGCCTGGGAGCTTCCCGGGTGGCAGGATTGCATGTGATATATATCACAGGTGCTGCCGGACGCTTATCCTACGTGCAGCACAGGGGCTCCGATGCGCACAGGACCGCTGAAACGCCGGGCGTTTCCATGGCAATGCGGGCGCGCCGGGGGCTGGCGCCCACCCTGTCTTTGGCCGGAAGCCCACAAATATAAGTCAGTCTCCTCTGACTGATATTTGCGAGCCCTGCACTGGCCGCGGGCACATGCAGATCAGAACGAGGGCCAGAGTGCACGACACATCGACGGCGAACTGAATCCGCCCCTAAATATTGGCTTTTAAAACAGGATGTTTTCATACACGGAGACATTTTTTCTGTGAATTAACGATACTGCGATGTGTCATTTTGCAAAACAACTGTTATAAACACCGGCTGTTACTACGTGTTGTAGTTATATAAACATGGCTGATATCCCCTAATGTGGAGAAATCCTTCCTAACGGTGACAGATGCTTTATAAGAACTGTCTATATTTTTCATCTATGGAAATCGACTTGTAAACACATTGGGTATTTTCACATAAAGAGACATACAGATGGAGCCGGCCTCTTTCTTGCAGATGGAGCCGGCCGCTTTCGCCAGCGGCCGGCTCTCGCCAGGGGCGAACACGCACGAGACGCTCGCGCGCACCCCGAGGCTACGGTGCATTCACACCCTTCCCCCCCCCCCCCGCCGCCTCCCCCTATCCATGCCTGTCTCCCTGAAGTAGAGACAGGCAGGAACCCGCAGCGGCGCCGTCCGGAAACTGGGATGCGGGGATCCCAGTCAGATGGAGCGCCTCTGCACCGGCGATCACCAGCGCAAGCATGCTGGCGATCCAAGGGCAAGAGCCAGGGGCGCTCCATCTGTGGGGCCTAATTCTGGTTCACTCGCAAAAGCAAATTCACGGTCTAATGGACACAGGGGGTTATTCTGGTTCACTCGCAAAGGCAAATTCACTCTCAGGTGGACAGAACCATGTGCACTGCAGGTGGGGCAGATGTAACATGTGCAGAGAGTGTGGGTGATTGATTTTGTTTCTGTGCAGGGTAAATACTGACTGCTTTATTTTTACACTGCATTATACAGTAGAAATCAGTTTGGACACACCCCACCAAAATTTAACTCTCTCTGCACAAGTTACATCAGCCCCGGCATGGTTTTGTCCATCTGAGAGTGAATTTGCCTTTGCAAGTGAACAGAATAACCCCCAAACCATGCTGCACTGCAGGTGGGGTAGATGTAACATGTGCAGAGAGAGCTAGCTTTGGGTGGGGTTTGTACTTCAAACTGATCTCTACAGTATATTGCAGTGTAAAAATAAAGTAGACAGTATTTACAGTACTCTGCACAGAACAAAATAACTCACATATATAACTCTGCACATGTAAATATCTGACCCACCTGCGATGCACATGGTTTTGTCCATTAGAGAGTGAATTTGCTTTTGCAAGTGAACTAGAATCAGGCCCATAGATCCTAAAGCTGCCCATACATGGTTCAATGTACTCCTTGCTTTTGTAGTAGATCACATCACATCTCATTCAGAAGGCTACAACAGTGTGCGTTTTGATCTAGATGTGACGCAATCTAGTACATGAAGTACAGACTGCACTTTGTGATGTGCACAGGAGAGCGCATCGCATCACAAGGCAAAAACGCACCGTGTATGGGCACGACCGCCAACTATCTGCTGACAGCGCGCAGGCAGCTATGGCACCGCACATGTGTCTAGGAGGTCATGGGTAGCACGCTCCAGTCCTCGAGAGCTACTGGATTCGGCATGAAAAGCCGGCGGTCGGGATCCCGGCATTCAAAATCCCGACGCCGGAATCCCGAACGCCGAAATCCCGACAAGGGGGGGGATGTGGATCGCCCCCCCTTGCGGGCTCGCTGCGCTCGCCACGCAGCGGGCCCGTGCCTCGCTACGCTCGGTACACTAATTTATTCTCCCTCCGAGGGTGTCGTGGACACCCACGGGGGGGTGAAAGTGTCGGGATTTCCGCGTTCGGGATCCCGACTGCCGGGATTTAAACTGCAACACGAGCTACTAACAGGCCACGTTTTCCAGGTCTCCTCACAGCGTGAGTGAAGTAATAAGCTCCACCTGTGAATCTGCGAGGTGAGCTGGAAAACAAGAACTGTTGGTAGCTCTCGAGGACTGGAGTTGGCTACCACTGGTCTAGGTCCTCTTGTGCTGACTCTGAGGGGCAGATGTATTAAGTTTGGTTAAGTGATCAAGTGGAAGGTCATAATGCAGCATCCAGTCTGCGCCTGTCATTTTCAAAACTCCATGGTGTGTAACATGACAATTAGGTGCTTATTGGCTGCTACGTTATCACCTTTCACTTGATCACTTCACCAGGCCTAGTACATCTGCCCCTGGGATTCTTATTGCAGAGTGATTGACAGGAAGGGACCATTCAGGGGAGAGGTAATGGGGAGCGGGAGGAAAAGCGCAGGCATGTCACAGCCATTTTCAAGATGTGCTTCTGCCGGCAACTGTGCTCATGGCCATAGAGAACCATGGCACTAGTGTCATATATCTCTTTAGTTATCTTAAAATATCTCCCAACTTGACCTCCAAATTTTCAAGCGTTCCCTGAAAACTCACCTCTTCAGGGAAGCCTATCATATATAAGTACCATACACATAACCCTCTGAGGCACTTATGTATTATACAGCTTCCCTTCTGGACCTACAAGCTATGCTATTACTGGTGCCTGTCCTTGTGTTTCCCTCCTCTATCCCTATAGATTGTAAGCTTGCAGCAGAGCCCTCCTACCTCCAAGTCTGTCTGTTGTTACCCAGTTTGTTTCATTAATGTCTACAATTATGCAACGGAATCTGCTGCACTATATATATTAGAAACTGTAAATAAATAAATAAATGGTAGAAATTCTGTGATTCGTGGGTCTGTAGTCAATGGAATTTGCATAATTTAGCTCCGCCTTCTCTTGTGATTACATTGCTTTTCTGTGCATCATGTGCACATCACTAGGAAGCGGGAGGGATGCCTACACTTCCAGGGGTGCAGGAGGCTACACATAAAATCAGGAGTCTATCCCAACATACAGGAAAATATGTATGCGGTAAAAATCTGCAAATGCTTCATTGTAGCACTTATGTTCAGATTCAGAGACTCAGCCACACACAGATCATATACAAGTGTTGCAAATTAAACTATGAGGGTGACATAAAGTGTACATAGAGATGTCAGAATGGTCTATCTGGGTGCATTTCCCTTTAAACATCCACACTGTTTGCTTTCTCCCTCCGCTGAGCAGACCCATATTGCGTGATTATCTGTACAACATGTAAGCACAGGGATCTGTAATCAGAAGCTGCGGGAGGTTATTTCTGCAATAATAACTCTGTATATTGCTATATTTTGTAGACACAGTTTCGGCGGATGAGATTTGGGTGTAATTTAGGTACATATGCATGAAGTGACTTGTCCGCTTGGCAGGGAAGTATATAAGTAGGATAGAGAGTAGGAATTGTTTTATTACTTTTGTCCCCTCCAGACAACGTGCAAAGAAGACAATCAGACACTGCTAACTGCATTCACCATACCGGACCAGTGTGGTGTATTGTGACCTTATTTATGTATACATAATAACATCAGGCATCAGAATTGGGTCTGGTGCCCAGGCGATGAGCAGTGCTACTGTGCATCTTTCCCCATTGCACAGGACACAGCTGTGAACTGTTAGCAGCCCGTCAAAATGAAAGAACAACCGCGTCATTTTAACCCCGCCCCCTCTGCGGACCTGCGATTTGCGGTAATTGAACCAGTGGGGATGAAGTATGCGGGGGCTCTGGCAAGCAAGCGGGAGACTGGCCCACCTTGAGACTGGAGGATAGGCAAGCCTGCTGTTCCCAAAACTACTAATATAAAATATGAAAATATGAGTGACAGTTCCATTGACATGCGATAATGGAAGATGTTTGGTATATCCGCTTGTGACCTTGTTCACTACATGTATTATGGTGGTGTTCTTTTGTCAATTATATATATATATATTTCAGAAAAAATGGGCACTCATGGCTCAGCAGTGAAGCAAGACCAAACTTTATTGCATCATTGGTCTATCCGGTCAACGTTTCGGGGGCCGGACCTCTGTCGCCAGGACAAGTGTATACCACCGCTTTTCACTTGTCCTGACGACGGGGGTCCGGCCTCCGAAACGTTGACCGGATAGACCAAGGATGCAATAAAGTTTGGTCTTGCTTCACTGCTGATGGAGTCCCTGAGTGCCCGTTTTTTCTTAAATATATGCTGTGGGTTGTGTCGCGACGCTGCCCCCATTGGACGGCACCAGGGCAAGATACCTATTACTGCAGCTAAAATAAGCCCTGGGTGACGGTACTCTCTCTATGCTCTTTATATATGTGTGTGTGTATGTGTGTGTAGAACTGAAATGTCTGTGTGTATTTGTGTGTTATGTACAAATGCAGACTTTTTATTTGCTGGTACCCACAAAAACAGGGGCCAGTGCCACTCACGCCAGCTCCCAAGGCAATACAGCCTGATACAACGGCTGTATTACAATCTGGCGCAGGTCACCAGGAGATTTGCCCCCTTAGTCCTGTATAGGGATGCCAATCCCAGGGCATTTTTCAATCCCGGGATCCGGGATTGAAAAATGCTCAATCCCGGGATTCCCGGGATCCCGGGATTCGCATCCAAACCAAAAAGCCCAATATTAGCATTGGACCCACCCCGGCCGACCCGCACATCTACTTACATAAGGGAGCGGGCGGGCGGCCGGGAGTGGGTTTGGAGGTGCACGGTGCCTCCCGGCAAGTGCACCTCCATCGAAGACAGCAGGCAGGTGGGCGGAGGCAGGCTGGCGTGCAGGTGGGCGGCAGAGAAGAGGCGGGCAGGCGGAGGCAGGCCGGCGGGTAGGCGGGCGGTCAGTGGTGACGTGTGGCCTGCGCAGCGTGACCTCCACTGTCACACTACGCAGGCCGCACGCCGGGTCAGCTTACGGGAACAGCCGGGCAGCGTCTGAGCGAGTGCTCAGACGCTGCCCGGCATTAGACTGCGCATGCGCAGTCTAATCCCGAAATCCCGGGATTTGATTCTCCAATCCCGGGATTGAAATCCCGGACTTTTTTAGGCCAAATCCCGGGATCCCGCCGATCCCGGGATTGGCCACACTAGTCCTGTACCCATCACTGAGCTCAGGCCGCTGATAAGAACTAGCACTTGTCTGTGTAATCTGTTCTCCTGGCCATCGCAGCCTGACGTTAGATGATCTCCTATCTCCAAAGTCCACACTGTGAAACGAAAGCTGACAAATCAGAGGTGTCGCCCCATAGTGCGTGGAGAAGGCAGACTAATGGCCCGATTCAGACCTACTCGCTAGGCGATTCCAATGCATGCTCCCGTGCATGTGAGCGCGGGCGTGTGTGAGCAGATGTGTACATGCTCCCGCGGTTACTCACCATCAAATGATTTTTCCTCTCGCCTCAGATAAAAGTAAGCCTGGACTTCCCTTTATTCTGGCTGTTCTTCTGTAAGTTGGGGGCAGCCAGGCACGCCCCAACATTTCTATGGGCAGGTGGGAGTTTCGATGGTGAGACCGATGGTGCACCAGGCGGTACTTCAGTAACTACAGATGCCGGCAGTGGGCATCAAGTCTGAATACGCCTCTAAGGTGTAAATTTACTAAGATGGGAGTTCTATTGAAGATGTGATATTGCCCATAGCAACCAATCAGACTCTATGTATTATGTTCTAGAACAGGGATGGGGGATGAAATTTGCCTTAAAACAGAAGTACCCCCCGCTGCTGTTGAATTACATATCCCGGCATGCTGGGATGTGTATCAAGACAATGGCCATTGATATATATCAATGTGAAACATAGCGGATTGACTTGCTCTTTAAGACAAGGGCCTGCTGGTAACCATTACTGTGGGCCTATCCTGAATGACGGCCTCTCCGATGTTATTAATTACAGATATGTCTTCCCCGAAATGGATGAAATAACTTTTTCGTTGAGCAAATGAAGAATTAAATTAACAGCAATGAATAATTATTTCCATCCCGAGCGGTAAATATATTGGTGCTCATGAATTCAGGGTATTGTTTTCCCCCGCAGCACAGTTCAAATTCAAATAGGGGTGAAACACCAATAGTTTGGAACGGCAGTTGGTGGCAGTAGGTGTGGCTTAGGGATGGCCATCAAACCATCGATGATTTGAAATCATCAATGGTTTATGGCCGATGTAGATTAGTTTTGCAAGATGGTTTTCCCCCATCGATCTCAAAGCTTAAACAAATAGTTTCGTATTTCTTTTTTCCCCCCCCCCAAGGGCCGGGACACGGAGCATAACAGCCCTGCCCCCGTGTTTTGATTGGGCTATCAGTCAAAGAAATTGGATGACCGTCAATATGTAAAAACATTGATTGTCATCAGTGGCATGGTATGACACTATCGGCGGCCACTTTCACTATTGCCATCGATGGCAAAGGCAACGATGGCCATCCAGCCCCTCGCCGCCGCCCCGCCAAGCACCCCTGCCCTGCCGCCTATGCAAACACTCCCCCCCCCCCAAAGCCTTACCTATCGCGCTGGTCCCGGCGGCTCCGTTCTTCTGCTGAGGACCACCACAAAATGGCCGCCCCCATACAGCAGACCGTTTGAGAGAACTGTGTGCTATATGGGGGCGGCCATTTTGTGGTGGTCCTCAGCAGAAGAACGGAGCCGCCGGGACCAGCGCGATAGGTAAGTGACAGTCTGCGGGGGATTGGGGGGGGGGGGTTTAACTATAGCACCGCAGCCCCCGGCCCCCCCACATGCACAGCGCCCCCCCCCCGCGCGGTGGCGGGGGCTGCGGTGCTATAGTTACGCCGCTGTGGCCATCCCTAGTGTGGCTCCCCTATTTGAAATTTGAACTGTGCTGCAGCTTCCCCTCTGGACTGGAAAGTTTCTACGAGACGGCACGGAAAGAGTTTGGAGGCAGGGCAGCATGGGTGGGCTGCATTAATGTCTGTTGTCCTTTCCTATGTAGTGTTCCCCGGGCGCAGATCCATCATTTCTAAAAAAAACAAAAAAAAAGTAACAGCTAAAACAAAAAAATGATAGTTTCCTTCCAAAGACCCAAGTGTCCTTCACAGCGTGTTTTCCAAAGAAAAATGAGAGTGTTTCTTCCTTATTAGGGCACACCTCTAGAACGCGGCCTCACCTCTGGCTGCAATCTGCCAGAAAATGACTATATTGTACATTAAATGGGAACATCGCTGACGGATTAGGATAGACTGAAGCCTATTTGGCAGAGAACGGCGCGCATGGTGGATTCCTCTGTCTGAAGGCTTTATCGATGCATCTGATGCCCTTATCTGCATCACCTCCCCGTGATACATGCGCTGCGCCGTGTTCTCCTGATATACTGAACAGATGGAGAAAAGTGTTTTCTGTAACTCTAGACCCAGACGAAGAGAGAAAAACTCAGGAGTGATATCCACTGGCGATTGTGTTCTGCTACATCGGCTACCTCTGAGCGATCGCTCGCATGGGATTACACCGGCTACCTCTGAGCGATCGCTCACATGGGATTACATCGGCTACCTCTGAGCGATCGCTCACATGGGATTACATCGGCTACCTCTGAGCGATCGCTCGCATGGGATTACATCGGCTACCTCTGAGCGATCGCTCACATGGGATTACATCGGCTACCTCTGAGCGATCGCTCGCATGGGATTACATTGGCTACCTCTGAGCGATCGCTCACATGGGATTACATCGGCTACCTCTGAGCGATCGCTCACATGGGATTACATCGGCTACCTCTGAGCGATCGCTCACATGGGATTACATCGGCTACCTCTGAGCGATCGCTCGCATGGGATTACATCGGCTACCTCTGAGCGATCGTTCGCATGGGATTACACCGGCTACCTCTGAGCGATCCCTCACATGGGATTATACCGGCTACCTCTGAGCGATCGCTCGCATGGGATTACATCGGCTACCTCTGAGCGATCGCTCGCATGGGATTACACCGGCTACCTCTGAGCGATCGCTCGCATGGGATTACATCGGCTACCTCTGAGCGATCGCTCGCATGGGATTACACCGGCTACCTCTGAGCGATCGCTCGCATGGGATTACATCGGCTACCTCTGAGCGATCGCTCGCATGGGATTACACCGGCTACCTCTGAGCGATCGCTCACATGGGATTACATCGGCTACCTCTGAGCGATCGCTCACATGGGATTACATCGGCTACCTCTGAGCGATCGCTCACATGGGATTACATCGGCTACCTCTGAGCGATCGCTCACATGGGATTACATCGGCTACCTCTGAGCGATCGCTCACATGGGATTACATCGGCTACCTCTGAGCGATCGCTCACATGTGATTACATCGGCTACCTCTGAGCGATCGCTCACATGGGATTACATCGGCTACCTCTGAGCGATCGCTCGCATGGGATTACATCGGCTACCTCTGAGCGATCGCTCACATGGGATTACACCGGCTACCTCTGAGCGATCGCTCACATGGGATTACATCGGCTACATCTGAGCGATCGCTCACATGGGATTACACCGGCTACCTCTGAGCGATCGCTCACATGGGATTACATCGGCTACCTCTGAGCGATCGCTCGCATGGGATTACATCGGCTACCTCTGAGCGATCGTTCGCATGGGATTACACCGGCTACCTGTGAGCGATCCCTCACATGGGATTATACCGGCTACCTCTGAGCGATCGCTCGCATGGGATTACATCGGCTACCTCTGAGCGATCGCTCGCATGGGATTACACCGGCTACCTCTGAGCGATCGCTCGCATGGGATTACATCGGCTACCTCTGAGCGATCGCTCGCATGGGATTACACCGGCTACCTCTGAGCGATCGCTCGCATGGGATTACATCGGCTACCTCTGAGCGATCGCTCGCATGGGATTACACCGGCTACCTCTGAGCGATCGCTCACATGGGATTACATCGGCTACCTCTGAGCGATCGCTCACATGGGATTACATCGGCTACCTCTGAGCGATCGCTCACATGGGATTACATCGGCTACCTCTGAGCGATCGCTCACATGGGATTACATCGGCTACCTCTGAGCGATCGCTCACATGGGATTACACCGGCTACCTCTGAGCGATCGCTCACATGGGATTACATCGGCTACCTCTGAGCGATCGCTCACATGGGATTACACCGGCTACCTCTGAGCGATCGCTCGCATGGGATTACATTGGCTACCTCTGAGCGATCGCTCACATGGGATTACATCGGCTACCTCTGAGCGATCGCTCGCATGGGATTACATCGGCTACCTCTGAGCGATCGTTCGCATGGGATTACACCGGCTACCTCTGAGCGATCACTCACATGGGATTATACCGGCTACCTCTGAGCGATCGCTCGCATGGGATTACATCGGCTACCTCTGAGCGATCGCTCGCATGGGATTACACCGGCTACCTCTGAGCGATCGCTCGCATGGGATTACATCGGCTACCTCTGAGCGATCGCTCGCATGGGATTACACCGGCTACCTCTGAGCGATCGCTCGCATGGGATTACATCGGCTACCTCTGAGCGATCGCTCGCATGGGATTACACCGGCTACCTCTGAGCGATCGCTCACATGGGATTACATCGGCTACCTCTGAGCGATCGCTCACATGGGATTACATCGGCTACCTCTGAGCGATCGCTCACATGGGATTACATCGGCTACCTCTGAGCGATCGCTCACATGGGATTACATCGGCTACCTCTGAACGATCGCTCGCATGGGATTACATCGGCTACCTCTGAGCGATCGCTCACATGGGATTACATCGGCTACCTCTGAACGATCGCTCGCATGGGATTACATCGGCTACCTCTGAGCGATCGCTCACATGGGATTACACCGGCTACCTCTGAGCGATCGCTCGCATGGGATTACATCGGCTGCCTCTGAGCGATCGCTCGCATGGGATTACATCGGCTACCTCTGAGCGATCGCTCGCATGGGATTACACCGGCTACCTCTGAGCGATCGCTCACATGGGATTACATCGGCTACCTCTGAGCGATCGCTCACATGGGATTACACCGGCTACCTCTGAGCGATCGCTCGCATGGGATTACACCGGCTACCTCTGAGCGATCGCTCGCATGGGATTACACCGGCTACCTCTGAGCGATCGCTCGCATGGGATTACACCGGCTACCTCTGAGCGATCGCTCACATGGGATTACATCGGCTACCTCTGAGCGATCGCTCACATGGGATTACATCGGCTACCTCTGAGCGATCGCTCGCATGGGATTACATCGGCTACCTCTGAGCGATCGCTCGCATGGGATTACATCGGCTACCTCTGAGCGATCGCTCGCATGGGATTACATCGGCTACCTCTGAGCGATCGCTCGCATGGGATTACATCGGCTACCTCTGAGCGATCGCTCGCATGGGATTACATCGGCTACCTCTGAGCGATCGCTCACATGGGATTACATCGGCTACCTCTGAGCGATCGCTCACATGGGATTACATCGGCTACCTCTGAGCGATCGCTCGCATGGGATTACACCGGTTACCTCTGAGCGATCGCTCGCATAGGATTACACCGGCTACCTCTGAGCGATCGCTCACATGGGATTACATTGGCTACCTCTGAGCGATCGCTCGCATGGGATTACATCGGCTACCTCTGAGCGATCGCTCACATGGGTGATACAATAGTGCGCTTTGTGCTGCCAGTGGTTGCCGCGGTGACAATGATGCAATCACTGGGCCTGATTCATATGGGGAAAGCAATATCCATTCCTCTGCAACAGCTGATATTTTCCATACGGTGTCTGCATATATAACTTGACAGCGTCTGTGTCGACAACCAGTAGGTCGACCATGATCAACAGGCACAAGACAAGGCCTATATGGACAAAAGGTTGATGTGCCCTAGGTCGAAAATGACAATATGTCGACACAAGCAATAGGCCGGTGTGGCAATGGTCAACACCTGCAACTGTCGACATAAATGTTTGACTTTTTTTTTTATTTCTTTGGACTTTTTCATGCTTTACGTGGACTACGAGCGCAGCGGGAGTGGAGCGAAGCTCCGTGCCACACTATGGCAAGCAAAGCGAGCTATGTGCGAGCACATGTTACACTGACTGAGGACGCCTGTCGACAGATGTTGACATTGCCAATTTTTTTTTCTATCGTGTTCACCCTTTCATGGGTCAACGTAGTGAATGTTGAGCCTTTGCCCATGTGGTAGGGTATAAAATACTGCCTGTCAGCTAAAGAAAAACATAAAAAAACACATGTCGACCTTTTCACTATTGATCTTTCCATTGTCGACATGATGCTTGTGTCGACCATCCCTAGCATGTCGACCAGTATCGAACTGGGGACCATATCCTGGTAAATATACCCCATACATTTAAGTTTATGTGATATGTAAACAGGTAAGAGGTATAAAGACTGGACTTCTGGTGAACGCTTGTTGGAATACAGATGTAGTACTTGGGATGTGGGATGGACGGTCTAAGAAATATGGCACCAAGCAAATAATAAATCATTTTCTTAGTGTAAGCAGATGTTGAGGTCTTCTAGGAAAGGCAAAGACGATACAGTTCACTACAGTTCATGCTGCAGCTACATACCCACATATTGTTTTCACAAGCTTTATTCTCCTATTTATACAAAATTGCCACCTACATGTATGTTCAATGTCTTTACATAATGTGGGGGTTTGTGTATTTATAGTCCTAACCGTGCCCCTAAAGCTACAGTAACACGACTCCGCCGGTCCCTCGGAATATAGTGCACTGGTCTTCTCTAGTCTATCTCTATATGGATTTAATGGACTATCATGTAACGCTGCAGAATACGCTTATGTGACACTGGCGTTACCATGGCGGAGGGATATTTACTCAGAGTACCAAGCTCTGAGCAAAATATCCCTCCGCCATAGTAACGCTATTGTTTTATTCAGTGGTAAAATCTAGAAATATACAAAACATATTTTGTCGTCAAAACAAATTATTTTTTTCAGTGCGTTGGTGACGGTCACCGTGCCCTCGCCTCGTTTCCAGCCAAGAAAAACATGTGGGGTTGTTTTGCAGTGACTGGAAATAACACATCTTTATAATTGACTGCATACTCTGGTGCGGAATTTGTACGAACAACAATTTGGGGAGGGATACAAACGTCTCAATAATTTTCTGCCTAGTGTCACTGTCGTTGGATCTGGTTTATATAGCGGGCAACTCCCCTCATGCTGTGGCTAGAACATCAAGTCCCAGGGTGGATTGCCACCAGCCTTTGGGCCTTGGGCCTGTGCTTGAGGGCAAGGCATGCTGGGAAATGTGGTTCACACGAAAGCTGGAGACCCGCAGATTCTTCTGCTCAGAGTTTGCCTGATTAACCCATGTATTCTCTCTCTCTCTCTCTCCCCCTATAGCAGCTACAACCTCACCTCCCTGAGGCTGTATTATCAGGTGGATGACACTGAGGACAACCCTTACATCTGCTCGTCTCACCGAGACAACGGGATGCTGAAATGCCAAGACATCCCCCCCAAAATTGACTGCTCCAATTTCAATTTTCCAGAATTCAGCAGCAGGAACAACTGTGACCTGAATCAGTACTATAATGTATGCAAACCTGGAGATGTGAATCCACACAAGGGGGCCATTAATTTTGATAACATTGGCTATGCTTGGATAGCCATTTTTCAGGTGAGCAAATCTCTATGTACTGTATAACTGAAGTCATAGATTTCTATAAGCAGCCTGGAGTTCAGCCACTGCCCCGGATCTCTGAGCCTCTGACTGGCTTGCCATCCCAATCACGTGCCGGGTACTAACAATGGAACAGATGTATTAAGCCTGGCGAAGAGATAAAGTGGAGAAAAAGTGGAAGGAGATAATGCACCAGCCAATCAGCAGTATTTGAAATATGACAGTTGGAAGTTGATTGGCTGCTGCGTTATCTCCTTCCACTTTTTCTCCACTTTATCTCCAGTTTATCTCTTCGCCAGGCTTAATACATCTGGGTGTGGATGGAAAAGTCAACATTAGCAAAAAGTCGACTTGACAAAAGGTAGTTGCAAGCAAAATGTCGAAATTGAAAGGGCAGACACATGAAAATGAGTTTTCAACATAGACCCACAATCCCAAAAATGTAAAAAAATAAAATAAATTGAAACAAAAACGTTTTCACGTGTAGACCTTTTTCATGTCGACATTTCGCCCATTGCACGTCGACAGTTTGTCAGTGTCGGCTGATTGCATCTCATCTTAGACACTGAAGACCAGGGATGTGGTTCGTTTTATCGAATGACATTAGGTCGAATGTCATTTGGTCGACCCCACTAGGTCGAATGGTGTAAAAAGGTCGACATGGGTTTATGTCGAACTTCCGACTATGTCGACTGCCATTAGGTCGACTGGGGTTAGGTCGAATTGCTCTTTTTGGGGTTTTTTTGGCCGAAATGTCAACAGTGTCGACATGGACACTGTTGACATAGTGAATCGGACCCTCGCTTCGCTCGCAATGCTTCGGGCACCACCAAAAAGAGCAATTCGACCTAACCCCAGTCGACCTAATGGCAGTCGACATAGTCGGAAGTTCGACATAAACCCATGTCGACCTTTTTACACATTCGACCTAGTGGGGTCGACCAAATGACATTCGACCTAATGTCATTCGATAAAACGACCGTATCCCAAGACCAGATACCCTTGCAACTAATGGTTGATGAGCCAATCAGTGTTCAGGGATGTTGCTGCTAGCATTAGTCAATAGAATGTCTTCTAACCACTAGAAAGCTTTGATGTAAAAATAGGGCTACAGGTATTATAAAGCTACAGGTAGTATTATATTTGCACCAGTCAGAGTGACAATACATCACAGGTGATCTATCCTTCTGCTCCAAAGTTAGATAAAGGGCCAGATGTATTAAGCTTCAAAAAGTGGTAAAGTAAAAAGTGATGAACAACCAGCCAATCAGCTCCTAGCTGTTATTTTTCATACCTAGCCTGTAACTTGACAGATAGCTGGAGCTGATTGGCTGGCTGGTTTAGCTTGATACGTCTGGACCTGGTGGGTTCTCCGACTATCTCTATCCTCGGTGGTTTTCTCAAGTGTGACCTCGGGGAATGCTGGGAGGAGCGTCACAGTCTCTTCCAGAAGTATTTTATGGATGAGCAACTATGGGAAGCGGATCCTAGTGGCGGTATGTCCCCATAACAGCGGCACCTTCTTTACCCAGTGTGGGAATGCATTGGACTTAACTGTGTGAAGTTTGCATGTTCTCCCTGTGTTTTTCTGTGGTGCCACTGCGCTTTCTCCACACACTCCAAAAACATACTGGTAGGTAAATTAGCTCCCCTAGGGTGGGATGTACTAAAGGGAAAATGCGGTAAAACAGGGGTTTTACCGCATTTTCCTATGTACCAATACCCGTTCGCCCCGTCTCCGCCTGGCAGTGGCGATACCCTATAGAAGCCTATGGGCTTCTATCGCCGTCCGCGCGACCCCCCCTCCCGTCCTCCATCGATCTCCTGGACATCCGGCTGCAGGGGGGGAGGAGGAGACGCAGGGGGACGCTGGCAGCCGCCGGGATGTGACGGAGACCCCCGCAGACCACTTCACAGGCATCTCCCGGGTCTCCGTCACCGCAACCCTAAGCTAGCCGCATATGTTAGTACATATGCGGCAGCATCGCGGCGGCTGTCAGGTGAAGAGCGGCGATGTATATTAATACATCCCGCCCCTAGTGTGTATGTGCGTGTACATGTGGTAGAGTATTAAATCATAAGCTCCACCAGGGCAGGGACTCATGTCAATGGCCAAATATTCTCTGTAAAGCGCTGCGGAATATGTGTGCGCTATATAAATAACTGGTAATAAATAATAATGAATAATAATACTTTTAATTTGGAGCCAATCTATGCCGGCATGTTCTGCGGTGAGGCGCTTTCTAGGTGATCTGGGTAAAGTCATTAAAAGATTCACATGCACGGAAAACAGCCCCAATATCCCTTCAACGTACAGTAAATAATTACATTGAATTTGTACCAAATGTGACGCGTTTAACTTTTTAGGAGTTTTCATTTTTAGAGGAAATGGAACTTGACTGTGACATTTACCCATTTCAAAAAAAAAGAAAAAGTGGTACTTGTTTCCTAGTAGGGCGCCCACGATTTTGATCGTAGGCATCGCAAGCAAAAAAATCGCGTCGGTCGCGTCGCGTGCTGACAAAAAAACGCATGCGATGCGACCGACGCGATTACCGCGATTTTACATAGGGAACAATGTTAAATGGCCCACAGACCCCAAATACCCACCCTGAAGTGTGAAATGCCCCCCCCCCCCAATTGTTAACGCCACCCCACGATCAACGTCAACCTGAAGCGTGCCCACGAGGGGCAGCGGTACGCGTCCTCCGACCTTTTCATACCCCTACTATCCACTAGGGCGTGGAGTGAGAATAGAATAGTGTGTCGAGCGCAGCGAGCCACCGAGCCCGAAGCGTGGCGAGCGGACGCGGACACCTGTGAAGCCCGCAAGGGGATGTGGATACCTGTGAAGGTATCCGCGTCCCCTCGCGGGGCACGCTGCGCTCGCCACGCTTCGGGCTCGGTGGCTCGCTGCGCTCGCCACACTATTCTATTCTCACTCCACGCCCTAGTGGATAGTAGGGGTATGAAAAGGTCGGAGGACGCGTACCGCCGCCCCTCGCGGGCTCGCTGCGCTCGCCACGCTTCGGGTTGACGTTGATCGTGGAGTGGCGTTAACAATTGGGGGGGGGCCATTTAACATTGTTCCCTATGTGAAATCGGGTCAATTGGGACATTTAACATTGTTCCCTATGTGAAATCGGGTCAATTGGGACATTTAACATTGTTCCCTATGTAAAATCGCGGTAATCGCGTCGGTCGCATCGCATGTCATTATAATGGCATGCGATGTACACGCGATGCCCGCGATGGGCGCCCAGATAGGAAACAAGTACCGAAAAAGTTTTATATTGTGTTGTCTAAAGTGAAAATTCACTAAGATGGGATTTCTATTGACAATGGGATGTTACGCATTCCAACCAATCAGATTCTACTTATTTATTTAGTATTTTATAGAAGATACCAACCCAGGTTATTACCTGGGTAGGACCCGGGATGTTCCATTTAATGACCGCCGACCATTGAATAATTTTGAAAGTGCTCGCAGATCTAAGACACCTCTATGGTGTCTCAGATCTGCGGGTTCCCTGTACAAGAAGAGGTCGGGCAGCTGACATCCGCTGCTCGCCCACGGCACCCGCATCACCTGCGCATTTACATGGGATCGCCCAGCGTCTTCAGGGGGATTCCCATGAAACGCTGGGCGTTCCCATGAGCGCAGCCCCACGCTGCCACCCCACGCCTACACTGCTAGGTGCAAACGGGACGGGGGAATAAGCAATTTGCCAGGCCCACCAAGCGGCTGCGCGAATGCGCAAGGGAGCGAATAGACCAGAATAAGGTCCAATATCTCAGGTGCGACCCAGGTTGTCTAGTGGGAAAGGAGTATAAGAGAGGGGGGGGTAGGTGCATACTGCAATGTGTTATCTAGCTGCGTCATTCTGACCTTCCATGCCAAAGCTGGCATCGGCATTCCACCAATGAGACCCTAAATGCATTTACTGTGAATAATAATAATTAGTAATAAGAGTAATTACCCAATAATACTAAAATGAGAGCAGTCTTGGAGATGACATAGTTACTGGGCCCATAGAACTTTGGTGCCCCACATTGTAGCTGCTAGACTGATGATCCCAGGATAACACTGCTCTCTCTGTTCCGACGTGTCGTCACATGGCCCGGTGCGCTTCTCCACCTCTCATGCCTCCTTATTTTCCCAGCAGGACCTCCTAATCCTATCTCACGCATCCCTAGCACATTTTACATTCATTGTCCTCTCTCAATTTCAGGGTCTCTTATCGTATTACCGTGTGATGTAACCTCATTGTGATTGTCTCTCCTCTCCTGTAACTCAGTTACCAGCAGTTACCAGCAGGATGACACATTCTCCTTCCACATGGAGAATTCATACCCATCCACGGCTCTCAGACTGCTGATGTTCAGCTATGGGAGCCTCTGAATTTGCGCTCGACTCTCAATCAATCAGCTCCTTAGGGGCATAGTTATCAGATGCGTCGCTGACTGCTACCTCCAATGACGCCCCCCCAATTACAAATACTGTTGATCAGTGATTCAGCAGGGCAGCCATTCCTCAGATAATGTGATTCGCTGTGACTTGCCGGTAACTTTTCTTTTTTTTTTACACAGCGGTCAGCTTGTGCGTCTATCAGACACACCCGGCTGATTACAGTGGCCAGATCTGAGCTCAGCCTTTACTGCCAACAGGCAGGTTAGGCTGTGTATGACTAGTGGAACCAGAGGGAAGCCTGGATAATGCTATCTGAAGATTGCGTTTTTATCACAGGGATCCTTCCAATAGCTTTTTGTTATATTCTTTTTAAGTATATTTGGGCTGATTGCATTTCCTATGCTTGTAATCCGGTTACTAAAAAATAATGCAATATGAAGGACTTGGAGGAGAAGTTGGGGATTTCTCCTCCAATTGCCTTTTAGTACATTTAACTGATACTAAAATAATATGGCTTTAACATACACAGTAGAGATAATTTACTAACACACATTCTGGTGTAAAATCTACACTGGCAATCAGCAAGCTGCTTCTGTCTATGTATAAGTTACAGAATGAAAGCGAGCATCTGATTGGCTTACCAGGGGGTTCCCATGAAAAAAAGACGGGTAAACAGGTGCTAATAGATTGTTGCATTTCACGTGGCTCTATGGCTTTCCAATCCTGTTTGGCGGTGTTTTGCTGCACATTGCTTTACTGCTTGCTTCTCTATCAGTGTAACTGTGAATAAAGACAAATGTTACAGCTTTGAATGTAAAACGTAGATAATTCCGCTTGCCAAGCGAGAGATTGACATCGGTGATGAAACCACGAGGAAACTGACTGCTGGGTATTATGGAAAAACACGTTTCGTCTCGGAGCTGCTGCTTACTGAGATGAAATTTATAGTTGTGCAAATTCAGAGGGACCAAGATGCATTTATTACAGTTAATGAACGCTGAACCATCCCACAGACATGGCACATTGTATTACCACTCCGCAACCGCTGCCATGACTCCGGTTTATAGAGTACACGGAATAGACTGTCCTACTTCCTATAATTAGTGTCTGTGCCTGGCCGAGCACAAATGCAGTCAATGCAGTCCACTAACCTAGGGGAGTATAACGCCACGTATGTCAGAATAGAATCAGATTTTTTGTTCTCGTTATTTTTTGAATTGTAAAAGTCGTGATAGTTTTGCTGTTATAATAATGTACTCTGGGCTTACTGGTCCCACTGTTAATAAGCTTGTAAAAATTATTTTTAGCTGTCAAAGAGAGGGTACATCCGATCTCTTGTCTGGGGTCCCAGCATGCACTCAGAGGTTCCAGGTTACCTCAATTCATTTTTAGGTTTTTTTTTTCTCTGTGGGGTCTTGATTACTGAACTTTTTTTCATGTGTGGTGGTTTAAAAAAAAAACAGAAAAGGGAGAAGGGACCAACATGGTCTTCATTGTGCGTATCGCCTCTGACAGGCCTACCTTTATAGCAACCATCCCCTTTTTATGGGGATACCAGTGTAGAAGTCTATAGTCAGAACAGTGAGGGTAATATGGGTTTGTAGGTTCAAGGGAAACCCCAACAAACATGTATAATATGGTAATTGCCTAATCAGGATTAGTTGCTTGATTCATTAATTAAAAAAATGTGGCTCCAACTCTATGGAACTTGCTTTCCTGTACAGTTCTAGAGGTCCTCACTTTAGAATCCTTCAAAAACTGAAGACTTGTTTACTTTGCATTTCCTTAATTATTCCTATAGTATCATCATGCTCTCTGTGTTTTATGAAAAACCTTATTTAGCTTTGTTAGCAAGGCAAAAGGAACGCAAAATGGAAAGACCGTGTTGTACGGCAAGTCTTGGCAGATGTAATTGGTAATATGTGCAGAGACAGTTAGATTTGGGTGGGTTGTGTTCGAACTAGAAATCTAAATTTCAGTGTAAAAAAAAAGTTGTGTAAAATCTGTAGGCTCCATGCAAAGCAGCCTGTATTTACCATGCACAGAAACAATATAAATTTATTTGGGTACTTGTTTCCTAGCACGGTGCCCGCTATGGACGTGACCAACGCGATTTTAGGGCTATTTTTAGCCTTTTCCCCGACAATTAAAAAATCGCGTTAAGTTAAGGCATGCGATGCGACCGACGTGACCAACGCAATTTAACATTGAATGCATTGTTTTTAATGTTAAATTCCTATGTAAAATCGGGTCCATTGTATGCCATTATAATGGCATACAATGCGACCGATGCGATGGACCCGATTTTACATAGGGAACAATGTTAAATGGGCCAATGGACCCGATTTTTAATTGTATACCCACCCTGATGGGTAATTTACATGACAAATGCCCCCCCATTGTCAACGTCACCCCACGATGAACGCCAACCCGAAGAGTGGCAAGCGCAGCAAGCCCGCGAGGGGCGGCGGTACGCGTCCTCCAACCTTTTCATACCCCCACTATCCACGTCAGCGTGGAGTTGATTTTATATAGTGTGGCGAGCGCAGCGAGCCACCGAGCCCGAAGTGTGGCGAGCGAAGTGTGGCGAGCGTAGCGAGCCCCGCGTGGGGACGCGTAATACCTGTAATACCCGAAGCACTATATAAAATAGTGGGGGTATGAAAAGGTCGGACTGCCGCCCCTCGTGGGCTCGCTGCGTTCGCCATGCTTCGGGTTGGTGTTTATCGTGGGGTGGTGTTAACAATGGGGGGCCATTAGACCCATCAGGGTGGGGAAACAATGAAAATTGGGGTCTGGGGTGCATTTAACATTGGGGGCAATGTAAAATCGGGTCTCAGGGACCATTTTACATTGGTTCCAATGTAAAAATTGCGTCGATCGCATCGCATGCGATTTGTTGCATGCGATGCGATCAACGCGATTTTTTGGGACCCGATGGATTCAAATTCCATCGCTGGCGCCGTGCTAGGAAACAAGTACCTTTATTTGTTCCTCTGCATAGCAACATGGTTTATTCCTATTGGAGAAAGAGCCCTATATAAATCTAATTATTATTATTATTATTATTATGCAGGCTCTGATAAGGTGTCTCTGCATTAGGGCTGGGCATTTGCGGCCCTCCAGATGTTGATGAACTACACATCCCAGCATGCCTTGCATCAGTTTCAGCATGGCTACATAGCAAAACTAATGCAAAGCATCCTGGGATGTGTAGTTCATCAACATCTGGAGGGCCGCAATTGCCCAGCCCTGCTCTGCATCCATGCTGTATGTGTGATACGCGTTAGACCATCATCTATGAGATCAGTCAGAGTTATCATGGAGGCCATTTTGGTTTTACACTGTATACCCCCAGATACTTCCTATGTGAGAACAGAAATCTTTTTCATACTTTTCTCCTTTGCGTTTGCTTTTCTAGCCATAATATTATTCACAGAGAACCTCTTAGAATCTAATTAATAACTGAAAATGAAAATGGCAGCTTAATGTGTGCCATTTCCCAGGCCTCAAAACCTCGTGAGGTAGAATTAAGCTGGAACGTTCTCAGGATTTTGCTGATAATTATGCACATTATCTTCCAATGCGACTTTAATGAGTCATCCGGCATTAGATCTTACTGTTGGCTGTGCTGGATGAAGAGGCAGTGTTATCACTTGCAAATGTTCTTCCCGATAAGATATACCATTTGCTTGCAAAAAGACCTAAAAGAACACGAAGCGGCAGCCATCTCTGGAGATTCTCCTGAGATAACTGCCTCCTGCAAAGTATTGGGATTTACCAAGGACCCTTGGCCAAAGCAGAGGGCACTATAGGAAAAATAGGGGACTGAAGACCAAATCCAGACTCCTAGTGCATAACTCCCAACTTCTGGAAACAGCAATGATGGACAGCCGTGCGCAGCCCGAAAATAAGGGGCATGGCTTACCAACAAGGGGGCGTGGCCTGAGAAATTGTGTCATCCACACAAGGTTATGCCCTTCGTTTTCGCAGCACTGGGGCCCTGACCAGCGGCTCTGTAAGCTGCTGCCCATCCACCAGCCTCTCTGCTGCGGGAATAGACGCTGTGCGCATGCAGGGGGGACTCCCAACTGCCCCCCCCCACCACGGGACAATGCCAGCCCACTGGAGGGACGCTGGAACGTTCCCAAAGACCGCGATGTTCTAGTGGTATGCGGGACAGTTGGTACACACCACACCAGCCAAGCTTCCAAATTACAAGGCAGCCCAATGTGTATCCAGTGTGGTGATTAATACACCATTTGGACCCCGGTCAGCATTGGTGTAAAAGGGTAGCTGGAAATCCTAACCAGGGTGGAACACGGGGAGGACCAGGGTGAGAGGCAGTGTGAACGGGTATGCCGGGTCATCAGACCCGGCTCCCGTTTACAGCAATGGGGGAGCCCAATCTCCTGACCGCAGCATCCTGCGGTCAGTATGGAGGATGCACATAGCCTCTGCTGCTGTCTGCTGTACTGTGGAGGCAGGGAGGAGGTGAATGTATGCCTGTGTGCGGCATCCGTTCACCTCCCGGACGGGGACTGGGGGGGTGCACAGAGGCTCGGGCTCACAGAGCTAGGATCCTTCATCCTCCTCCAGGGTCCCCCCCTGCCCCATGATGCTGCCGGAGGGGGGGGGGGGGGCGTCACGCTGCCTGCCTCCGGCTGTCCAACGCCATGGGCTCCCAGCACTCGCTGCTGTGATGCCGGGGGCGCAGCACTGCCTGCCTCTGGCATAGTGACGCTGCGTCCTGCTCCAGGGGCTCTCGGCGCTCGCTTAGCCAGCCTTGCAGCCTCCGCTCTCCCCAGCCTTGCCTCCTCCGCTCTCCTTCACCGCCGCCATGCTGCCCTGGATGCCGGGGGATGGTGGAGCTCCATGGATGGAAGGTCAGAGCGCCACGTGTGTGCAACCATCCCCGGCCTCCACCGGATGCAGGCCCCAAGTGATACATGAATTCATGTATCACTTAGGGACGGCCATCGTTGCCATTGCTATTGATGGTTGCCATCGATGTCAATTGTGCAACTGACCATCTATAGTGCTAAACTATGCAATGGATGACCATCGATAATTTTAGATAGCAATGGTAACTCATTGTGTTTGATTGATTGGCCTGTGGGCCAATCGAAACACAGGGGGCCGGGCTTCGTGGTTATCGGGGGCGAAGCTATGCTCTGTGTCCCGACGCTTTAAAAATCCTACTGTCGTGCTCTAACACAGTGACAACATTGTGACATCATCTTGTCCTAGGCATTTCTATAATGGTGCAAGATGTACCGCCCACATGGGTTCAGTGGGGGCCTGCACTGCACACTCTGGGCTCATATATTATATTTACCCCTCCAGAGTCCCACAATGGTGTCCCTGCACCGCAGACAGAAATCACTTGGAAAATGGCTGTTTCCAAGTGATTTGCACATCTGCACTGGAGATGTCCCCGGGTGCCCTGTTCCGCTTCCATAAGGAGGGGGCCCACAATTGAGGCTGTATATGGGCCCTCAACTCTCTTGAAATGCCCCTGCATCGTGCCATTGTGTCACAAAAGTCCGAACTGGGGCCATCTTTGTAAAGGAATTGATGCCTTTCCTCAGACCAACCAGTATCACAGCTGACCCGCCTTAGCAAAACTTTTTGAGGTAAATTAACCCCCAAATTATCACTATAGTAAGCTGCTGTAAAAAAGTCTTACTTTTTACCCAGTATTGCTAAAAGTATATTTACCTGTTTGAGGGCGAGATTCTCTATTACAGAAATGCGGTAAAAACCCCGTTATCTGGGTTTTTACCGCATTTCTGTATTCTCTAACCCCCCTCCGCAGTGTCACCGCTGCGGAGGGAATCGGCAGCAAAAGCTGGCGGTTCCCTGCAGAAGCTTATGGGCTTCTTACCGCAGCGGTGTGTGAGGGATCCGTCACGGATCCCTCCCAGCATGCCCTGCGGCCGGCGCGTCAGTCTGCGCATGCGCAGACGGACTCCCGGGTCATAGACCCGGAAGTCCAGCAACGGCGCCGCATCGCAAGGGACAGCTCTTACCGCAAGAGCTGTCCCTTGCGTTAATGACCGCATATTTTAGACAATATGCGGTCATTAGAAATGCGGTGGCCGGCGAAGAGGGCTGCGGATTTTAGCGAATCCCGCCCTGAGTCTTGCAAACATTGTAATCCATTAAGCAATGTTTTCCTGAGGTGACTCTGAGCAGAGCTTATTTGAGAAATATATATTTTCTAGGGCCAGATAACCTGTTGAAAATTTGTTTTCACGTTGCAAGTTTATAGGCACGCGGGAAGATTTAGGATTTCTTTGGCTCACCGAAAAGCTAAGCTGCACCCCCTCCCTCCCTCGCAAATCATCCAGATGGGCAATGATGTGACAGACACTGAGCGAGACGAAATGAAAAAGGGAGATCTTTCATTTAACGCTGGTGACAGCGCTGCTAATCAGATAAGACTTGTCATGCATGAGGTGTGTGACAGAGTGTTCTGCCGTGTAACTCTTCCAGCAAAGGGAAGGCACCAGATCTGCCTGGCTTCTTTCATAGGCTTAAAGGGAGCCCTCCAGCTACACATACCGGAGGCAGCCATTTTGTTGGCTATACTGATATTCCACCCATCAGTGCTTTGGAAACTGGTGACAACACTGAGGTAATAAAGCTCCACAAATGTCTCACAGTTTTCTATTTTTAACAAAAAATGGCATTTATGTGTTAAAAGAGCAACTGAAACAGAACAAACTATTACAACACAGTATTGAAGAGGCCTCGTACAGTAATACAGGATGGAAGAGGACCCGTACAGTCACACAGGATGGAAGAGGACTCGTACAGTCACACAGGATGGAAGAGGACTCGTACAGTCACACAGGATGGAAGAGGACTCGTACAGTCACACAGGATGGAAGAGGACTCGTACAGTCACACAGGATGGAAGTGGACTCGTACAGTCACACAGGATGGAAGAGGACTCGTACAGTCACACAGGATGGAAGAGGCCTCGTACAGTAACACAGGACGAAGGTGGCCTCGTACAGTCACACAGAATGGAAGAGGCCTCCTACAGTCACACAGGATGAAAGTGGCCTCATACAGTCAAACAGGATGGAATAGGCCCTGTACAATTACACAGGATGGAAGTCGCCCTGTACACTTACACAGGATGGAAGTGGGCCCATGCAGTCACACAGTGACAGGAGGGAAGTGGTCCCGTACAGTCACACAGGATGGAAGAGGCCTCATACAGTAACACAGGACGAAAGTGGCCTTGTACAGTCACACAGGATGGAATAGGCCCTGTACAGTTACACAGGATGGAAGTCGCCCTGTACACTTACACAGGATGGAAGTGGGCCCATGCAGTCACACAGTGACAGGAGGGAAGTGGTCCCGTACAGTAACACAGGACGAAAGTGGCCTTGTACAGTCACACAGGATGGAATAGGCCCTGTACAGTTACACAGGATAGAATAGACCCCGTACAGTTACACAGGATGGAAGTCGCCCTGTACACTTACACAGGAAGTTAGTGGTCTCGGACAGTCACACAGAATGACCCAGTACAGTCACACAGGATATAAGTGACCTCGTTCAGTCACACAGGATGGAAGTGGCCCTATACAGTCACACAGGATAGAAGCGGCCACATACAGTCACACAGGATAAAAGCGGCCCTGTACAGTCACACAGGACGGAAGTGACTCCGTACTCTCACACAGGTCACTGCTACCCCTGGTTCAGTCCCCATGCCATACGAAGATTTTTGGACATGGGTGCTTTGCATAAGTATATACTTCCTAATACTATCAGGACTCTGCGTCATCTTACTACTAATGTCATACTCCCCTGGGTATCGCCATAAACGTATCTAGTATAAATATACTCTGGAGACTGAATAATCAGATACAGTAGTAGATTTCTGGGACTACAACATTTGGCTACAAATAACTATGGGAAAATCATGGATAAATAAATTTAAAAGTATTAAAGTATTTTTATCTTTTATGTCCCTTATGTTTGGCCTAGAAAAACTATATTTATTTTAATTGGTTACCAAATGAAAGCCGTATCTGTCTGCAAAGAATACAGAAACAACATAAACTCCACAAAGAACAATAAAACCTTTACTGCATTTTAATTATACTTTGTTCTTGTGTCACCAAACAATAAAACGATTTGAATCAATTCTCACAGATACTATTGGGTGAGAGTTGTGGTTTATGCTGTGAGACGGCCGGAGGAAACGCGCTCATCTCCCGGCAAGAATATGACCGCGTAAACAAAGCGGTCTGAGGCGGAAAGGTCAGATTCCGCACTTTAATACAAATAAGCGGCCTCTGCACCCAGCATATCACACTCAGCTTTAAAATGAGACACACACTTATAAGTGTATTTGTGCACCTCAAACATTGGATGCAAATTGATGCTGTGGATTTTGTCTCACCTCTCCCTCCTGCAGACCGCCTGCCGCTGCCACCATTGCCAACAGCTGCTGCTTCCAAGTGCCGAGAGCCCTTTAGCGCTGATGAGACGCCGGGCACTCAGAAGCAGCAGCAGTCTGCAGCCCACTATAAAAACTTGGCCTGTCAGGGGGAGTTCTGGGCAACCCCCCCCCCCCCCCCCTGCGTGCGCCACTGCGCTTTAAAAAAAAAAAACTTGCGATTCCTTACCAAATCTCTCACATTGATTCTCTCACCCTATTACATTTCACCCCCAATGTATGCTTTCAGACTGTGGGGTTTATTTGCTAAGATGGGAGTCTACTGGAAATGGAATGTTGCCCATAGCAACTAATCAGATTATATCTATTATCTTCTAGAAGGTGCTCAATATACAAGAAGTAGATTCTGAGTATTGTTTGATATACTGTTTGTGAATCTGGCACTTGATGCTTCAATATAAACATAAAAAAAAAAAAGTTGATTCCGATTGGTTGCTGCCGGCAACATCATATCTCCAATAGAAAGAACATCTAAGAAAATAAACCTTTTTAAGCTCCAAAACTAAAGGCCCCCATACACTAGACTGATTTGGGCCGATTTGACCCTATTCTGACGAATCGGCCCACATCGGATGTGTTTGATATCAGTTCCGATCCGATGCGCGGTCTCGTGTGCATCGGTTGGGATGCAAGCAGGTCCGACCACCGACTCAGACCTTGTTCCCTCCCGGCGGCGGGAAATGGGGTCACATGCGATAGAACACACGTGAAAGGACCGCATGTGATCCTGCCACCCGCGACCTTCACGGTGGGTCGGATGTAGGGTGACCACCTCATCCCTTTAATTCCGGACACATATTAATTACACAGGTTCTGTGGCAGTTTAAAACCAGGAGAAATGGAGTCTTGAAGTCAGCCAGCCACAGAACCTGTGTAATTAATATGTGTCTGGAATTAAAGGGATTAGGTGGTAACCATAGTCAGATGGCCATACCCTCGCAGTAGGGTATGGCCAGTTTAAGGGTACACAAGTACAGGTTGCGTAGTGTTGTACGCACTTCAGTCTCATATACACTTGTGACTGAAGGGGCATAACTGGGCTGCAGTAGGGCGGTCTCACATACGCAGTGTTGGCATGTCCGGATTACATGGGCAGACTAGATGGGCCAAGTGGTTCTCATCTGACGTCACATTCTATGTTTCTAAGGTGAGTGGAAGAGATGCAGGCAACTAAAGACATCTACCTGCACATCTAATCCTCCTCATACCTTCATTAAGTACAGCTCAGGAGCGGCAGTGGCAGGACCACATACACGGAGGGATACAAGCGCTGATTACTGAACGGAGAGAACAATCTGCCCTGGCTTGTCTCTCATGAAATAGATGTGCCCCACTTCACTGAGCCCAGTAATGGAAACAGAAATTGCTGGCAAATTGTTGTTGGCACATTGAAAATCCACATCATATTTCTCACAGTTCCACGTTGTAATTATTTAATCTATTATTCCCTAACCTCGTTATGGCTGCAGCGGGGGAGATACAGGTGTGCCGCCATTTGTAAGCTGTCTGCGGCAGGCCCTGTGATTTATGGCAGATGCTGTGTGTGACCTGCGTCATGTTTGGGACGCGGCGGCGGTGGTGTCAGGTGCAGGGCGCAATGTTTCTATGGCACAAGCAGATAACACAGTACATATTTGGAGGCACTGTTTCAGAGGGTATGGGTCACTGGGTCGACCAAGTGGACATGCATTGAGTTGACCACTGAAGGCCGACAGGGCATAAGTCGACACCTGAAATAGATCTACATGGCTAAGGTCAACAGGTTTGGAAGGCCGACACAATTATTAGGTCGACAGACAAAAGGTTGACATGAGGTTTTCATACTTTTTGTCCCGAATGTCCACACAGTCGACATGGACACCAACAAAGTGCTTCCGGCACGGGGCCTTGCTGCGCTCGGCACACTATTATGTTCTCCTACCATGCCATAGTGGATGGTAGGGTATGAAATACCACCTGTCGGCTCATGTCGACTAAAAAAAAAAGTAAAACTTATGTCGACCTTTTGACTGTCGACATTCCCATTGACACTCTAATGCTGGTGTTGACCTTTCAACCCTGTTGACCTAATTCAGGTGTCGATCTAGCCATGTCAACCTTCAGTGGTAGACCCAATACATGTCGACCTAAATGGGGTTGGCCTAGTGACTGTATCCCGTTTCCAGACATGTAAGAGACATTCCCGCATACCTCCCAGCATGGCCCTCTCCAGGGGAATCTGCGCTATCCTTGTGCGTTATTGCAGGGGATAGCGCTTCCCCTGATCTATGACACCCACCGAGCGGGTGTCTTTCGTGCGGCGGTGCGGGGCAGGAGGCATAGCGCAGCTACGATATTTTGCACTGCGCGCCTGCCTCCTGCCTGATTTATGAACGGTCAGCATCGCGGACCGTTCCGCCACCTGCAGCTATCGACTTTGACAGCTGCAGGCGGCGATGCCCTATACCTACAGCAGGGACAGCACTGTCCCTGCTGCTGGCTCTGAGCTGCGCTGGGATCTCGCGTGAGTAGCGAGATCCCACGCATGCGCAGTCCAGCCGGCCGGGGGTAAGGAGACAGCGCGTCAGTGTTAACTGGCGCGCTGTCAGCTTGAGGGGACATCGCCGGAGGGGGGAGTTAGCGCTCCCCCGCTTCGGTGGCAAGATCTTAGTAGATCTTGTCAGTGTCCCCTCCTGCTTCGCCTCGCTACTGAGGCGAAGCAGGGAGTGTTATAGCGGCGCTCTTAGCGCCGCTATAATAAATCTACCCCACAATGCTCTGTTTCTGGACTTCTCTCCTAATTTACGATTACCATCACCTGTGCTGAAACACCTTTCTTCACAATAAACCTGTTTAAACAGGCGATGGCAATCATAAATTAAGGGAAAGGCCAGAAATGGAGCATTCTGTCCCTCCTGGAGGGGGTCATGTTGGGAGGTATATTCTTGGTTGGTAACTTACACACATGACGTATCTGCGGCAAAGGACTCGGGGTCCTGGAGGGGGGGTAACTTGATTGTTTTTAAATGAACGTTGTGCTATATTACGCCATTTTTGACGTTTTTGTGCTCTTTCCAAGAAGTTATACTCGCATCTCTATTTTTGTTCCCAATAAGGAAGCACAGGCGACAGCAGAACCCCCGAGCCTATTGATAAAACCCACGCCGAATAGATAGCAGTTTATTTTATTATTTCATTACGTGCTTATTGATGCAAGACGCATAATGGACAAATGCTAATTAAAAGTATTCCCATGGTGCAGCGCACGGAAGTTTAATGCGTGATCCTTATCAGCCGGTTCGTTCCATGTTAGATACTTGCGCACATTAAGCTTATGAGGACGCATTAGGAAGGCATAAAAACTGCCAGCAATGTGTTTTTAACAATCTCAGAACCCTTATCATGTTTCTGTGTGATCTGGGTGAAAACCTCCAATAGTTTTTACTTTGTTCTAATCTCCATCCAAGGGAGACCGAGATTACGCTGTTCAGTGCAACCTTCTGCAGTTAATTTTTCTTAACGAGTTCAGTTTGACAATGTTGTCATTTCCAAAACACTGGATACCATGCAGTACTGTGATCCACATGCGCTATCATGCGATAACATACCTCCCAACATGTCCCTCTCCAGGAGATACACAATCCTCTGTTTCTGGACTTCCCTCCTTATGTATGATTGTCATCACCTTTATTAAACTGGTTAACTGATAAGAAACTTATTATAGCACAGGTGATGGTAATCATAAATGAAGAGGGAAGTCCAGGAATAGAGCATTGTGTCCCTCCTGGAGAGGGTCATGTTGGGAGGTATGCGATAATCGATCAATGTTGGAATTCGCACAACAGAAATCAGCTATGAATAACCCATCCAAGTGTTTGCTCAGATCTTGGCCCTTATTCAGATCTGATCGAAGTACAAATTTGTTCTCAAAATGGGCAAAACCATGTGCACTGCAGGTGGGGCAGATGTAACATGTTCAGAGAGAGTTAGATTTGGGTGGGGTGTGTTGAAACTGAAATCTAAATTGCAGTGTAAAAATAATGCAGCCAGTATTTACCCTGCACAGAAACAAAATAACTCACACAAATGTAACTCTCGCTATACATGTTACATCTGCCCCACCTGCAGTGCACATGGTTTTGCCCCCAAAATTTTCAGAATAAGGGCCCTTGTTACAAGTAGCCCATAGCAACCAAACAGCATTTAACATCCATTGTATATACGGTGGGCCTGATTCAGGTTTGGTTGCAATGCAAAAATGCGCACAAATGGGCAAAACCACGCTGCACTGCAGGTGGGGCAGATAGAAACATAGAATTTGACGGCAGATAAGAACCACATGGCCCATCTAGTCTGCCCCTTTTTTAAACATATGTAACACGTGCAGAGATATTTAGATTTGATTGGGTTATATTTTTTCCGTGCAGGGTAAATACTGTCTACTTGATTTTTACACTGCAGTTTAGAGTTTAGTTTGAATACACCCCACCCAATCTAATGGTGCCCATACACTTGTCCAATTTGGGCCCGATTTAACCTGATTCCAAATCGCATGTTCCTGACATCCGATCCGATCTGTTTCCGATGCCTGGTCCAGTGAGAATCGAATTGGAGTCGGAGGTTGGATCGTATGTGCAGCCGTCAGCAGCACGGGAAGTGCCATGCAAACGTGGTGTTCTACCACTCTGCAGTGGGCAGCAGTAGAATTAAAAAAAAAAATCAAAGGAATGGCCGGCCGCTGATTGGCTGGGAGAGGTCTCTCACCCAATCAGCGGCCATCCATTCTTTTGAATGTTTTTTTTTTTCTCCTGCCTCCCACCTTCTGTTCCCCGGGAGTATTACATGTGAGAAATCGCATGTGATTTCTCCCATGTAAAAATGGCACATCAGATCGTATGTGAGCCTCCCGGGGAGCTGCCGGGGGAGCTCAGGGGAATTTGGGTCTGATTTGTCCTTAGGACAAGTCGGACTAGTTTATTAATACTGGGTACACACCTACAGAGTTATCTGTCCAATCTAGTGGGAACAAAAACTTGGTAATGTATAAGAGCAAGTGAGAATCAAACATTTGTTCGCTAATAATCATTCAGGCAAATTAGTTAAAGCCATTTGGTTTTACAAACTAATCCGAACAATGGTTTTGGTCAATGTTCTAGCGTTTGGGAGCGAAAGGTTGAAGGAGAGTCTTTGTAGGTGGACTAGATGGGGAAGCTTATATGATCTCTGGATCTCTCATCTTTGGATGATCTCTCGCGCAGCAGACTGTTCACAGTGGTTCTATTTATACGAGAGGTCTGGGAAAGGCCACATTGTCCAGAAAAGAAGACAGTTTTCATGGCTTCATTCTCAGAGCTTCATCCACTGTCACAGGCTCGGGGCAGCCAGGACGTGTCTGTTACCATTTTCCCATGCAGCGACCGAGCAGACAGCCTGCAGGTCTCACTAAGGTGCAGCCAGAGTCACGGTCCCTGTCTGTGCCTGCGTAAACGGATGACTGACACAGACTGGAGGAAATGATGGGTTAAAGGAGAAGTCGCAATCTGCATAAACTCCTGCAGCGCCTTGGCCGGGATCACGGTTCACACAGTCCTGATTCTGAATATAAACTAGACGAAGGATCACATTCACCATTCGATGTTTTGCACACATCTCCGATGTCTTGAGATCTGTCAAAGCCCAGAATCTGTGGTGCACATATGGGGATCTGGGTCTGTAAAGCCCCGTACACACAGGGGAGATATATTGCTCAGCCATATATTGCTGAGCAATATATGGCTAAGCAATATATCGCTCAGAGTCTCCTGTTCATCAGCGACCAGAGATGGTCGCTGATGAAAAAGAAACTGCCGGGGGAGCCGCAGAGGTAATCAGCTGGTCGCAGGAGCATGTTCCTGCGACCAGCGATCACTACGGGGTAAAAACACATACCTCCCAACAGTCCCGATTTCAGTGGGACAGTCCCGATTATCTGGGCCTGTCCCGCTGTCCCTCCCGCGGAAGGCAGTGTCCCGCGGTGAGGGGGGGCTGTTGGGAGTCCCCCCTGTCGGCTGCTAAGCAGCGGGGAATAAACGCTGTGCACATGTGCACAGCGTCTATTCCCGCAGCCAGGGGGCTGGGGGCATGGCTAGAGGCTCACATAGCCTCTGGGTCATGCCCCCATAGTGGCAAAATTAGGCCACACCCCCGAAAATTCAGACACGCCTTTGGCGCGCATCAGCGTTGTCCCGCCTACTCCTCCATCAAAGTTGGGAGGTATGAAAACGGGAGCGCGCACCCGGCAATATATCGCCAGTGCACACTCCCATCGTGGAACAAAGGCCCTTATTCTGGTTGGTGCAGTAATATCCGCGTTCGTTCGTGCCGCCGATGTTTTGTGTCTGCGCATGTGCAGAGGCGTCTCTGCGCATGTGCGAGCGGGGCGTACGGCCAAATCCCGCATGAAATGTGAACACTCAGAACAGGGGGTGGAGAGGGGCGTGAAGGGCTATTTGGGCTCATTACCATATGCATACGCCCCGCGTTTCATGGGCGTTCCCTTGCAAACGCTGGGCGTACGTATGGTAATGCGGCCGTGACGCACGTGTAGGGGGCGGACATATGACATCGCCGGATGTCAGCTGCCCGCCCAGATCCCTGCTTTTGCACGGAAAAATGTCTGTGTGGTCTGAGGTTGCGGGAGCTGGTGGACCACTCGGTCCTGCATTCGATGGTCTGCGACCATCGAATGATGGGGGAGGTTCCCTGAGATGGAGGAGGCATATTCCATGAAAAATACACGTGCGGTCCGTTCGGCCAGCTTCTTACCGCGTACGGACGGAGTTGGCGATCCGTATGGAAGGCGGGGTTTCGCACGCACGGTCCTGGCCGCATATTCGGATCCGGCCGCACCGATCAGAATAAGGCCCAATATGGTCGCCCCCGTGTGTGCGCACCTTAACAGAGATCACGGTGCCTGCTAAGCCGCAGTATGATTGACAGGCTGCGGCAGTATAGGGACGGGCAGTATTCCCAAAAAATCTGCACCACATTTTCTGGGTGTGCTGATATTCAGTCCAGGGACCGATTGTGCGGCTCTGCGCAAGCGTATATGTGGCTATCATAGTCTTTCATAGTCGCCAAGGTTTTCGTACTGGGGGGGGGGGGGGGGCGCATGGGGATGCTCAGCACTTCCTGTGCGCACCCAGGAAAATGCTGGGCAGCCCCATGCGAACGCAGGCATGCCGAAGCTGCATTGGACGGGCGTTCGCTCGCTTGGTGGGCGGCGATAAAGCGCTCAGTAATCAGCGAACTTACGCTGCATACTAAGCCAACCTGAATCATCCCCATTGGCTGGTTTTGCAAGAAAACACAGTGAATGACGGGTTACTCAGATGGCCGATGTTCATGCAGAGTGATCCGATGGTGCATCTTCAGACACATCAGCGGATCACAGAAGTATTTTGTTCTAATGAGGACAGTTGCGTTGTAAATATTGAATACCCTTAATAGTTTCCTTTTTACACACAATGGGGAAGGTGTGGAATTTCCCTGCAATACAGGGGCGCACAGAGTGGGGGGGGGGGGTCTAACGCTAAGCAAAATGGCAATTTCCTTTTCTTCTGGGAAGAATCACAGACCATGATTCTATTGTTGGTGTAGTGCAGACCAGTGATCTGATGTTCCGCTGTTACGTCTTATACGGCTGTATACTGCGTGATTAATCGCCTCTTTTATTGGGTTTTAATTATTAGAAAGAAATCGAAAACACAGGAAAATGCACAAGTAGACTAAAAGTCTTTCAACCCTAATAAACATTTTGTTGCCAATGTTCTACAATAAAATATTCTAGTTTTCGAAAGAAATGATATTAACTTTATGAATATTTTATGAATACACTTTGCACGTGCCGAGCGTTGCGGTAATTCTGTAACAGTCCAGGAGTGGATACACTTTGTAGTGAGCGGTGTAAGTGGCACTTTGTGGAGATTTTTTGCCTGATTCTGGTTGACTCTAATCCATCTAACATCGCCAGTCGGGCGAGCAAATGCCCACCCCCCACCTCTGTGCGAACATCCCCACCACATTATGAATGGATGTTTAGCAGGGGAGCAGCCTCCCCTGTTCGCAAATATAAGTCAGCCTTGACTGGCCTACAGGTGGAGCCTTCATCAACTAGCCATCTCTGGATAGCCATAGTGGGCCACCATGGCTATCCAAGGCCTATTGTTCTCAGCTGCAATACAATAGAACAATACAGAAGGGGATTAGCAGAGGATTAAGTCAGACAGTTCTGGCTCACTTAATCCTATGTAAGGGCTAGATGAGGATGGCTCTATCTGTATATTTGCGGCATCCAGAGCGGGAGGCTGACATCCTGTGTCATCAGCCGGCCGCATGCGTTCGCATGGGGACGCCCAGCTTTTCCTAATCGCACCCACCGTTTTTGTGGGAACGCACAGGTAATGCGAATGCCCCCTACCCACATCGATCCCGCCCTGTGCTCGACTGTGCAAGTTGCCGAACGCGTGCGCACAGCGGCTCTACATGTGCGCATATGGTAATATACGCAAGCGCGGAGACTAAACATCAGTCCAGGGTGTGAGTATACCAGGGATAATTGAATGAACCAGAATCAGGTCCAAAGTGGAAAGTGTGTTGTGTTACTGTATCACCGGGACCAGCCCTGTCTGCTCCCTCATCATATCTGAAATACTGTAACCTTCTACGTGGTCTCTGTCCCCCCCCCCCCCATTACCTCCATTGTCCCTTCAGCCCCCTCCAGTGACCAATGTGTCTCTGTACCACTGATTATTACCTTTTGCCTCCAAGACTTCTCCTGCGTTGCCCCTAATCCATGGAGCTCTCTCCCTCCCTCTATCAGAATCTCTATTGCTTCAAACGCTCCATCAAAACTCGCCTGTTTAGCATTGACTACCAAATAAATTCCTTACCCCCCCCCCATCTATGTCCCCAATTCTCCCACTTCGTCCCCTTCCATTTTAGACTAAACTTACACAAAGCAGGGCCTTCCCTCCTCTTGTTCCATCCCTTATACCGCCTTCACGTTGCAATTCCGGCTCCACATTAAACCCGGGTCGCTCATTATACCTCGGGTGGATTGCTGGGTTGATCGACTCGGGTTTCGGTTCTTTGCACCCCCAACCCAGGTCGACGCGGCAACAAACCGGCAATAACTTATTGAATGTGATGTGAAAGAAGTATCAGACCCTTTTCCAGATCACAAAGTCATGTCAGAAATGGGGCTTTCACATTAAACCCGGGTCACCCTGGGACAGAGGACGACCTGAGATTAACCCTTATTAACCCAGGTCAAATTGTCGGGTTGGTGGACCTGAGTTATAACCTTTGGTGCTTTCACACCACACCTTGTGCCGGGTCTACACGGCAGCAAACCGGCAATTACCCGGTGCAGTGGTGTGAAATGAGTTACTATTCTGTAACAATGTCTGTGTCTCCCCTTAGCGTATTACAAAGTGTTTCATTGTAGTATTGTACCATAAGCTGCATATTTTCTATCCAGTCGCAAAGTAGCTGCCTTCTATTGTAATATTATCTTAATTATGAATTTCCCTTCTCTCCTAGGTTATAACCCTGGAAGGGTGGGTGGACATCATGTACTATGTCATGGATGCACATTCTTTTTACAATTTTATATATTTTATACTACTTATAATAGTAAGTATCAGCTTTTGTTACATTAATTTACAGTTATTGTGAGTTCTTCCCTATTTGTACCCTCCGAACTTGCACTGGTCTAGGAATGGCATTGTCACTTTCTGTGTATTTTCTGTTACGTTGTTTTTTGCACATGATATAAATCAGGACTTGTCAACCTTTGATTCTCTGGGTGTAATAAAGCAGCAACTCCCAGAATGACTTGGAAGCAGAGGTGGATTTTTTTGGGTTTGGTTGGTAGGCTCTTAACAAACATATACCCCTTTCACACTCGCAGAGCCGGGTCATACCCGGGAATGTGTTCCCGGGACTCTACCCGGGAATGTTCCCTTTCGCACTGCACTCAGACCTGAGATCGACCAGCTCCATTCACACTGATCCCGGGAAATCCCTGCAAATACATATGCATGTCATTAGAAATGGACTCCAGGGCTCTGAAAGATGACATCAGCATTTGTGAGCCCAAGAAAGCTCCAATTACGGGTACGGGACCATTCACACTGACCGCATCCTGGACCGATTCCGGAATCTACCCAGGTCAGGACCTGGGTAGAAATCCCGGGATGTTCATCCTGGGATATTCTTTCAAGGCCCTTTCACACTGAGCTAAATCCTGGGTTGATGCACGGTCATGTGCAAAAACCCGGGATATTTTTGTAAGTGTGAAAGGGGTATACAGTAAGTGACATAGTAGTTGAGGTTGAAAAAAACGTATGCCCATCAAGTTCACCCTTTGACCTAGATTTGTCATTCCTAATGTAGTTTGAAATATATATTTTGTTTTAGCACTGACTAAATAGCTGACTACAAGTTGTACCCCTGAATGTTTTTTTTTCCAATAAATGTTTGTCCAACCTTATTTTGAATGTGCTCAATGTGTCTGCCTTCACCCCCTCTTCTGGAAGAGAGTTCCATAGCTTTACTGCCCTGACCGAAAAAAAAACCCTTTCCTTTAAATGGTGAAGAATCTTCTCTCTAGTCTGAGCAGATGCCCACGTGTCCTGGTCTACAACCTCAAGCAAAAAGGTTGCCCGATAGTTCAGTGTATTGCCCTCTGATATATTCATACATGTTAAGCATGTCTCCTCTAAAGGCCCCCATACATTAGGCCAACTTGTCCTAAGGACAAGTCGGACCCATTTCTCCTGCAAGCTGCCCAGCAGCTCCCTGTGAGGCTCACATACGATTTGGCACTAGATTTTTTTAAATGTGATAAATTGCATGCGATTTATCACATGTACCCGGGAAGCTGCCACGGGCAGTGTGGAGGAGTGGGGCAGGCGGCGGCTGCTGAGCTGCAGCGGGCGGTGGGTGCTGAGCAGCGGGCGGTGATCAGTGGGACAGGCACGCCGGGCTGTGGTGGGTATTACAATTTAAGAAGAAAAAACTTTTTTTTAAATATAATACCCGCTGATCCCAGCCGCTACCACTCAGCACCTGCTGCCTGGACGTAGGACACACAGGAATGTGTGTGCCAGCAGTGCGGTACCGCTGGCACACACCTCGGAATCGGACCGGATACAAAGCACCCGTGATGTGTCGCTGATGGGTTCGATCCAACAGATTAACCCTGCTGCAGGTTCAATCTGTAGCATCGGGTCGGTGAGGTGTCAAGCACATCCGATTTGGGCCGATATCTTGGCCCGATTCGTTGGAATCGGGCACAATCGGCCCAAATCAGATAAGTGTATGGGGACCTTTAGTCGTCTTTTCTTCAGTATAAACATTCCTAATTCGGCTAATGTATCCTCATAGTTTAAATGCTACATACCTTTTATTAACCTGGTTGCCCTTCTCTTCATTTTTTCCAGTTCTACCATGTCCTTTTTGTATTGTGGAGCCCTTATTTGCACTCCAAAAACCAAATGCGGTCTAACCAGTGCCTTGCAGACTGGTATGATCACCTGTCCGTTCCGAGTTTCCATACCCCTTTTTATACATGCTAGTATTCTGTTGGCCTTCTGTTGTCTACAAATGTCTATATTTCAATGCATGATTAAATCAAAAAGTTGACGTACCTCACAACAGTTGTCCGAAATGTTTCTGTCTGAAGAGAATGATATTGTGTTACCAGTATTGTGCTTTGCGGCTTAAGACCTCCTTTCAAACCATGTTTGTTCACAATTATCTATTCCCCTAGGTGGGTTCTTTCTTCATGATAAACTTGTGCCTGGTTGTGATAGCAACACAGTTTTCTGAGACAAAACAACGAGAGAATCAGTTAATGGAGGAGCAGCGGGCTCGTTACCTCTCCAACGACAGCACAATCGCCAGCTTCTCCGAGCCGGGCAGCTGCTACGAGGAGTTACTTAAGTACATCTGCCACATTTTCAGGAAGGTCAAACGAAGGACGCTACGACTTTATAATAACTGGCAAAACAAGCGGAGGAAAAAGGTCAACCCCAACAGTGCCGCCATGAACGGGCAGGGCCGCGGCCGCAAGTGCAAGCGGCGGATCACTTCTATCCATCATTTGATCCATCACCATCATCACCACCACCACCATCACTATCACATAAGTAATGGAAGCCCCCGTGGACCCAGGTCAAGTCCGGAGATCTGTGATGTAGAGATGAAGATCATGCAGCCCAGGAACCAGCTGAGGCTTCTCCCCCCGTCCCCCAGCCACCAGAACTCACTACCCAATAGCGAGTCCGTCCACAGCATCTACCATGCGGACTGCCACTTTGAGGGGCCCCAACTGAAAACATGTAAGTCTTCCAATGCCTCCTCTAACACCAAAGTGGATGCTGTGCTCAACCATACCAACATGAACTATCCTACCATCCTGCCTTCCCTGACCAGCAAAACCAGCCCCGCCACCTTGCCGAAAGGAAAGAGGAGCGAAAGTACCCCGGCCAGTTTGGTCAACAGCCCGGTCAGTTTGAATGCCGATTCCTATGGGAAGATCCACCACCTAGTGGGAGAACATGGTAAGGGAGACACAACTATATTACTCAAGTTTTCATTGTATTATATAAAAATAACTTTAAGGGGAACCCCACCATGAATTTTCAAATATGGTGTCTAGTGCCCACTTACATGTAACCACCGGTGAGTAGAACACAATACATGCCCACTACTTGTGTTTACATGAACAAGCCCTAAAATGTATCACTGTGGTTTTTGTCAACAAGTAAATCGTACCGAGCAACAATGTAACGATGCTTAGGCGTTAATAACGCCGTTCTTGTAGGTGTTCGCAATCTCCCAGAATAGGCTTTTCAAATGTAGGAAAATATGCATCCAGGAGGACATCTGCTTATTCTTTGCAATTCTGCATATCCCCCAGTTATTTCATAATTCTCAATTAGTAACACAATCTATAATATTCAGTATCACCTCTGTATCTTCGAGAGATGTTTTTTTTATTTTTTTTTTAAGAGCCACAATATTGTTTCATCAAAGCAAACACAACTTATAGACAAATATGTTGTAATGCAGTAAATATTGATACGTATTTCCACTGCAGTTAGAACGTAATATGCTTCATAGTAACAATTGCAGTGTCACCCTTGCAGTGTACATCCTGTAACAGCACTGGCAGGTACGCAGTGTCTGCAGGCAGGTACAGACATTCACAGGGTTGCCTACTTTTAAAGGCTCCTCTCCGGGAGTAGCCTGGAGAGGAGAGTGTCAGTGGCACTTTGGGGGGCGGGGCCTGATGTAGACGTCATCAAGGCCCGCCCCTCCAGTACTGAAAATCCTGCAATTTGTAGTGGGCGGGGCTAAATGACACAATTTGCCTCTTTAGCCCTACACCTCCCCTGAAAACCCGCAAATTACTGCCACGGGGGAAGGGGGGGGGGGGGGGGGGCGCCAATATCAGAGAGGGTTGCCCACCTTTCCTGGGTGCTGTGAAGACCCGATTTAGGCAACCCTGACGCTTTATGGATACTTGAGCAAGTGGCTTTTACAAGGGGCTGCAACCATAGGCGTCAGAAGGTTATTAGTAGGTTGGGGGGGGAGATATAATTTAATTTTGGCACCCCTTAATCACTAAATATTGCCCCCACGGGAGTAGCTGAAGTAACTCGGCACCACCACCTACCTGTTGTCAGAGATCACTAAGGCCCTCCTTCCCCAAACCAGCTATGTACCCCTTCCAAACACACATTGACCCAGACTGGAATTTGGCACAGCGCCCCATTATTATGTCACACAGCACCCCATTATTATGTCACACAGCACCCCATTATTATGTCACACAGCACCCCATTATTATGTCACACAGCACCCCATTATTATGTCACACAGTACCCCATTATTATGTCACACTGTACCCCATTATTATGTCACACAGTGCCCCATTATTATGTCACACAGCACCCCCTTATTATGTCACACTGCACCCCATTATTATGTCACACAGCACCCAATTATTATGTCACACAGTACCCCATTATTATGTCACACAGTGCCCCATTATTATGTCACACAGCACCCCCTTATTATGTCACACTGCACCCCATTATTATGTCACACAGCACCCAATTATTATGTCACACAGTACCCCATTATTATGTCACACAGTACCCCATTATTATGTCACACAGCACCCCATTATTATGTCACACAACACCCCATTATTATGTCACACAGCACCCAATTATTATGTCACACAGTACCCCATTATTATGTCACCCAGTACCCCATTATTATGTCACACAGCACCCCATTATGTCACACAGCACCCCATTATTATGTCACACAGTACCCCATTATTATGTCACAAAGTACCCCATCATTATGTCACACAGCGCCCCATTATTATGTCACACAGCACCCCATTATTATGTCACACAGCACCCCATCATTATGTCACACAGTACCCCATTATTATGTCACACAGTACCCCATTATTATGTCACACTCAGGGCGATTTTTCAGTAGGCTCCAGCAGGAACTGAGGCCTTTATTCTAGTTCACTCTTTTTTTCTTTTTCTGACAAAATATTTCTTAGCTGGACAAAACCATTTGCACTGCAGGTGAGGCAGGTGTAAAACCCCACCCAAATCTAATTATCTCTGCACAAGTAACACCTGCTTCACCTGCATTGCACATGGTTTTGTCCATCTAAGAAATATTTTGTCAGAAAGAGTGAACTAGAATAAGGGCCTCAGTTCCTGCTGGAGCCTGCTGAAAAATAGCCCTGGTCACACTGTACCTCATTATTATCTCACACAGCGCCCATAGGCGAATCTAGGGGGTGGTCCGGGGGTGCACAGGACCACCCATTAGCCCATTTTGTAGCTGAGAGATGGGGCTTTCCAACGAGCCCAGCCCCGTGTCTCTAGCCCCCTGGGAACCGGAGATACTGCCAGGCAAAGCTGGAACGTTTTCCCTATAGGATAACATGGGACCCGCTAATTCTGACCCCCCACCCAGTTCAACGGCTGCCAGTTCCCCCTACATCATCAAAGAAACTCGAGGTTGATCTCAGTCGAACCCAAATCGCTGGGCCTTCAATCTGATACCAGGCTGGATCCATATGGGTTAATTGGTTCCAGGGATATTGAGGTTAAACCATTTTTTTAATTTCTTAAATGTAATTTCATGACTGTTTATGTTCTTTGAGGGCAAATTTCTCTGGAACCAAACGGCCCAGTTTCACGGGACCAAAATCATTTGAAGCCTACTCAAACGTTCTTCAATATGATACTGGTCTCATGTAAATAGGTCAGCTGGTTCCAAAGATATAGCTGGTTGGTTAAAGGGGGGTAGGGAGAGGGGAGTGGTTGTCTCTCCCCCTCACACCAGAAAATGCAGGGACTAGGCTGGTGTATAAGGGGTCAGCCTGGGAATGTCACTGCATGATCCTGGGACCATATTCCCGGGTAAATCCCTGCATTTTCTGTTGTGAAAGGGGTATTATTTCAAACAACCGTGACCTGCAGTGCTCTGAATACAGCCGGGCAGCCCCCTGCTCTCTGCCCAGCTGTCAATGACTGTCACCCCTGCAGCTTCCGCTCCAATTCTCCCCGCTTTCACCTCAGCACACCCCCCCTTTAATCATGTGGTGCCGGCGCCCGGCATGCTCCCCCGACATCACGCACAACAACAGCGCGCACAATATTTCAAATGTCCACTCGGCTAGAGGGGACACCAGGAGGGGAGTGGGAGCGTGCTCTGTGCTGCGCTCTGCTCCTCTCCCCATAGAAGCAGCTGCGCCGCTCTCCATCTCTCCCTGCAGCGGCAGTGAAGGCTCATATAAAAATTTACAGTAAGTGGCACTTTTGGGGGCATTGATTAAGGGACGCTACAAGTGGCGGTATGTGGAGGCATTACGCATAATGTGTGGCTTAATGTGTAAGGGGCATTACGGTGTGCAGCATCATGTGTAAGCGGCAATATGTGTGCAGCATCATGTGTAAGAGGCATTATGTGTGCAGCATCATGTGTAATGGGTACTATGGTGTGCGGCATCATGTGTAATGGGTACTATGGTGCGCGGCATCATGTGTAATGGGTACTATGGTGTGCGGCATCATGTGTAATGGGTACTATGGTGCGCGGCATCATGTGTAATGGATACTTTGGTGTGCGGCATCATGTGTAATGGGTACTATGGTGTGCGGCATCATGTGTAATGGGTACTATGGTGCGCGGCATCATGTGTAATGGATACTTTGGTGTGCGGCATCATGTGTAATGGGTACTATGGTGTGCACATCATGTGTAATGGGTACTATGGTGTGCGGCACCATGTGTAATGGGTACTATGGTGTGCGGCATCATGTGTAATGGGTACTATGGTGTGCGGCATCATGTGTAATGGTTACTTTGGTGCCATCAAGCAAGAACCCCCTAGCAATGAGCATGTAGGTAAGCAGCACTTATGTGGCAAATATGTAATGGGCATTACGGTTTGTTATATAGTATGTAATGGGCATCATGATGTGTGGCACAATGTGTAATGGGCATTATGGTGTGTGGCCTTATGTGTAATTGGCATTACAGTGTGTGGCTTTATGTGTAATCGGTATTACGGAGTTTGCTAAAATGTGTAATGGGCATTACTGCGTATGGTCTAAAGTGTAATACCACACCCCTTTTTGTGATGCCACGCCTCCTTCCCATGAGACCACGCTCCCTTTTTGACGCGCGGCTACGCCGCGCAAAGGTCCCACTACTGTTATGTCTAGATCTGGGACCACCCATTACCATAATTCTAGATTCGCCTATGACAGCGCCCCATTATTATGTCACACAGTACCCCATTATTATGTCACACTGTACCTCATCATTTTTTTTATATAGCACCCCATTTGTATGCCACACTGTGCCCCATTTGTATGCCATACAAGCCACTCGGGCCTCCCCACATACTGCTCAGACCTTCACACAAGTTTCCACGGGCCCCTCAGACTTCCTCACAGGCCTCTCAGAATGAATCATATGCCACTTAGGCCTTTCCACATGTCCCTACAGGCCACTTAGGCCTCCCCACATGGGAATGGGTCATAGGGCTGACACTATGGGGATGCGGTCAAAATCCCGGCGGTCGGTATCCCGACGGTCGAAATAACCACCGCTGGAATCCCGACCGCCGCAATGCCGGCACTTTGTCCCTCTATGAGTGTCCACGACACCCAGAGAGGGAGAATAAAATAGTGTGCCGGGCATAGCGAGGCACCGGGCCTGCTGCGTGGCGAGCGCAGCGAGCACGCAAGTGGGAGGGTGATCCACCCACCCCCCTTGTCGGTATTGCGGTGGTCGTGATTCCGGCGTTGGTATTTCGACCGCCGGGATTGCGACCGCCGGGATTTCATACTGATCCCACACTATGAAGGTCAGCAGACATTAGCTCGACCACTAAAGGTCGACAGAACGTATGTCGATACATGAAATAGTTCTACATGGCTAAGGTCGACAGTGTCGGAAGGTTGACAAGCATTAGACCGACAATGGTAAGGTCGACAGTCAAAATGTCGACATGAGATTTTCACCCTTTTTTGTCCCGAAGTCGTCATGAAAACTGTATAAGACCTCACCGCCTGACACTCAGACCTCCCTATATGCCACTCAGGCCTCACCACATCCCACTCAGACCTCCCTATATGCCACTCAGGCCTCACTACATCCCACTCAGACCTCCCTATATGCCACTCAGACCTCACAACATGCCACTTAGACCTCCCTATATGCCACTCAGGCCTCACTACATCCCACTCAGACCTCCCTATATGCCACTCAGACCTCACAACATGCCACTCAGACCTCCCTATATGCCACTCAGACCTCCCTATATGCCACTCAGACCTCACCACATGCCACTGAGACCTTACCACATCTTACTCAGACCTCTCTATATGCCACTCAGACCTCACCACATCCCACTCAGACCTCCCTATATGCCACTCAGACCATCATATATGCCACTCTGACATATCCACATGCCACTCTGAACTCTCCACATCCCACTCAGACCGCACCACATCCCACTCAGACCTCCATTATGCCACTCAGACCTCACCACCTGACACTCAGACCTCCCTATATTCCACTCTGACCTCTCCACATCCCACTCAGATCAGTATGGCTGGCTGCTCTCTACAGATCAGTGCACCAGCGGCCGCAGTGGAAGGGCAGCGGGCAGGGTGGAAGTGGGAGAGCCAGGCTCAGACTCAGCACTCCTGCAGAAAGATCTAAGAACTTCTAAGTTCTAAGAGCTTTCTGCACAAAATCGGCCCACAAGGCTATCGGCCCTTCTGGCATTTGCCAGAAGTGCCAGATGGCCAGTCCGGCCTTGTTCCCTACCACATGTACACGCACACATAGACATTCTAGGGTTAATATGATGGGAGTCAATTAAACTACCAGTATATTTTTGGATTGTGGGAGGAAACCAGAGTACCCGGAGGAAACCCACGCAAGTACGGGGAGAATATACAAACTGCACACAGTTAGGACCATGGTGGGAATGGAACCCATGACCTCAGTGCTGTGAGGCAGTAATGCTAACCATCACACCATCCGTACTGCCCTGTATATATAACACATGGTGAGGATAGAACCCATGACCTCTGTGCTGTGAGGCAGTAATACTAACCATTACACCATCTGTACTGCCCAATAGTGGCTGACCTTTTGACTGTAGACCTAGACATTGTAGATCTAATAGACCGTAACCCTCAGACCTCACCACAGGCCACTCAGACCTCACCACAGGCCACTCAGACCTCACCACAGGCCACTCATACCTCACCACATGCCAGTCAGACCTCCCTGTATGCCACTCAGGCCTCACTACAGGCCCTCGCAAGCCACTCAGATCGCAACACATGCCACATAAACGTCTCTGTAAAACGCTGCAGAATATGTGTGCTCTATATAAGAAAACTGGTAATAATAATACTAATAATACTTCAGGCCTTCCCGATAAGTGCCAGAAATATGTTACCTTCCTGTTCCTGCTTGATTCTAAATATGAAACTGTGGTGTGCTGATTGCCAGATTGTTTGGCTCGACGGAATATATTAATATATTTTTATATTGCATGTGTCATAGACAGCAAATACTATAATCCTAAATTGTCCTGCAATAATAGAGCAGTAAGTAACAGCTCAAGAAATAGCCGCAAACAGCTCCTCTTTATATTTCGATTGCCATTAATTCCCCCCCCCCCCTGTGTTTGCCTCTTTATTTCCACACAATTCCATAGAACTAATTACCTGCCTCAGACAATACAAATCTATCCATGTTCCTTTTACACCTGTGCCTCTCAGTGTCCAGTTTATACAAACCCATATGTCGGGTTAATTCCCAGGTTAATAAGCATTAAGCTGAATTCCGCTTCTTGACTTGGCTTGGACTGACGTGGCTTATATAATCATGACTGAAAGTAATAATCGCCGTCGTGAATCACTCATTACTCTTCCCTGCAGCCGAGTGGAATCAAATCACGAGCAATGGTTTCATAGCACTGGAATATAAACACTTAAGTATAATTGCATATATTTGCGCTACATAAATAGCTGCGTCGTGGTGATCTGAAGGCAAACTGCTCGAATAAAGAGAGACTGATGTGTAATATTCCCTTTCTGTAAGAGAGGCCGCACATCCCTTCCCCGCTTTTCGGATTTAGCTGCAATACAGTAGGTGCATGGTCCTCATTGCTTGTCGCTCCGACTGTGTTGTCACCGGGCGCCATCGTCAAACCCCTGTCAACATTACAGAACATATATAAATGCTCACTCCCCGCGTATAAAGGACACCGTCCTGGCTCCAGAATAAAGGGAAGGATGGCAGTATCACACTTAAACACCTCAGCCGTCGAGTGGCATTGTCACAGCAAACCGGCCATGAGGTTTGTCCATGCAGTGATCTCTTCCAAGCGGACAGCTGTCTAGCTAATGTTATGTCAGTGGTGTACATGAGGTGGGCCTACATAGACACAGTTGTCTAGGTGACAGCGTATCAGCCTAATATTTAGAAAGCTTGGTGCACAGGTGTGTATTAATAACCGCTATCTGAGCTGGTGGCATGTCTTCCATCACAGGATGTCTAGGCACATGCAGTGAGTGTGACCAGCGGCATTTCCTAGCTTTGGTTTATAGGGGTACTGATGCCAATAAGGCGCCTATTGAATTATCATGATTGACATTTACCTTAACTTAAATCTAAATTACCCCTAGAAATGAATCATACGGACTAATAATAATCACATGGACAACAACTGCATAAGTTAAAAGGTCAACGATATTTATAAAGTGGTATGACCCTATTGAAAGGGATGGCCAGGAAAGCGCTTGGAGACCAGCTCAGTCAAAAAATGTTAGTAATGGCGGCGACTACAACACCCCAACTTATAAGCAGGGCGATGAACCGCCCCCATTGAATTTAAGGCACAGCCCGCACTGTGACGGCCTTACCGCCCCTCCTATGGCATGGTGAGGACACTTCCAGGAAGTGGCCATCGTCCCCCACTCACCAGCCGTCCTGGCAGGGGGGGCAATACCGCACAGTGACCATCTGTACCTCAAAATTGACAGCTGGTCGAGAGTGCCTTCCCGCCAATTAGTAATTAATTGTAGAGAAGCCAAATTAGGTGAAAGCCGAAAGGCCAGGTAGCAATTGAAAAAAGCAAGGAAGGGAGGGTGGGAATCCAGACTCAAAAAGGAAGCAGCATCATCTGACCCCCCTTTATATACCCCTGCAATAAGCTACCACCCCTATACACCTAATTGGCTACTCTAACCATCAGTCACCTGACTTCTATGAGTAATGAACTATTCACACAACTTTATTAGGACAATCACTTAAATGCCCTCATGCCTATGCAGCCCTCGCTTAATCAAAGCGCAGATTTGTGCAGCAAATTGGATGCTGAGGTATTCTCACCAGCTTGTCTGGTATATGGTTCATCCTCATCCATGATCTAGCAATGGGATCCAAAAATGGATATGTGTGGTCATTTTGAAAAGCCACAAATATCAATGTATGAGCCCACAATGGTCTTGAGGATCTTTATAAATTTTAAATGCGATGTATCCCTGCAACATGATATAATGCTTCAGTTTATTTCCAAGTGTCAGCTTTATAAAGTTGAAGGGATAATAATCATTATTATTTTATGTATATAGCTCTTTTCTCTAAAAGGACGAAAGGCCCTTAACAGAAATCTAACTCTCTTTGGACATGTTACATCTGCCCCGCCTGCAGTGCAGCATGGTTTAGTCCATTTGAGAAAAAATTGCTTTGCAATCTAGTCAGAATTTAGGTTTAGGTTTACAATACACACAGAAACCATGAACATAAAACAGAAAGATTTGCAGAAAATACAGAACATAACATAATACAGGGTTGATGCATCCATTCCCTAAATTTTAAAGGATTATTTATTCTGTCCATGAAATACCAAGTGAGGCAGCCATCTTGGGTCAACTACATGGCGTACTACATAGGCTACAGTGGGGTTACTAAAGTGACATGCTGGATCCATACAAAATCATCAGAACTACGGATCCAAGCTGTATGTATATGGTGGATATTGCATCATTGCCATCCACATGACACAGGAAGTATTTGTTATACAGGAAGTGCCCCTGAGCCATAGCTCACCTTAAATGCAGCAGTTAAAGACACACTTCTGCAGCTCTTCAAACTCAGAGTATCTACTGTAAATGTTGTCAGTAGTAACATTGAGGAATCACTTTATCCAATCAAATCAATTATTCCCTAAATTGACAGATTTAAATATTGAAAAAAAATATACTACACATATCATGTTTTAAAATTGTTATACCTAATTTGGCAGATGTTCTCTGATAGTTAAACTTTTGAGACGCTATCACCTTTTGCCATCCAACTTTTTTTAATTATACAGATGAAAAGGTTCTTCACTGTCAAATGTGCGGGAAAACTGGTTTCAGGTGCTCTAGAAAAAAAGTACATTAATATTAAACTTTTAAAAACCAATGAAAAATGTATAAGGAGCCATCAATTATGTCCCTGCAGGCAGCTTGGACTAAGCAGTATGGGGTCACAAAGCCTGGTACCGAGATGGACTCGGAACACACAAGATGGCCGTCGCCTCATCTGTCATCTGAAGCTCTGCGCCAGTTGTTCTTTAAATAACCTGAATCAGTCTTATCTTCTGTAATCGCTTTGGAAAACCATTATGCCCACGTAAAACGTAGTGCATCTTTATTGTGACCAGAGGGACACCATTTCTGTCACATTCATATCTATATGGTGTGCCCAAATGAAAATGAAAAGGAGATTTTGCTGTAGTGGCGTTGTATCTAATTGCAGTGGGTTAATGTGTTTGCCAATAGACGGCGTGGCATTTTTCCCAGTTGCGTATGTGTCGTGAGCGTGTCGTGTCCATGCATGATAACTATATTGTTAACAATATCATGCATATCATTTATTTTCTATTCACTGTATACTGTATTTAACGATGCACGCTCCCACAGATCGATAACGACCCCCCTCTTGTATGAAAATGCAGTCAAATCTGACTATATCAGCATTGTCTCTATGGGCCTTATTCTGGTTGAGTCACATTTGGACAAAGTGTGCGATCCGTACGGTAGGCGGGGCTAAGAACACTCGGTTCCAGTCCGCAAATACGCATCCGTCCGATTCAACCAGAATAAGGCCCCATGTTCGGTGGTGGTAGGGTGGCGTCACTGAATGGTATCAAGCTTGTGTCGCGCCAGGCATCCTGGTCCCATAGTGCAGGGAAAAGATAGATACTTTACACGGAGCGGACCGTGACACAAACAAGTACCATACAATGATAAGTAACATGAGGAAAAAATGGTCCTGGACAACTAGGCTTATAATCTAATCTAATAAAGAGACACAAGGAACATGAGGTATAAAGTGATGATACATTTGGGCAGAAACCCAGAAACAATATTATCCTAGAAACTGAAATATTCTACATTTATTATTGTTGTTGTTACTAGAAATGGTTTATACTGTGTAACAGATGAATAATGTTCCTATATAAGGGATATACGATAATAAAGCAAGCTGTGTAAATATAATGGGCACCCTCTTGTATTATACACTATGACAGGGGTGCAGTTTATTTATGAAAAAACTCAAACAATTAAAAGTCAATAAGTTTCAAAGCACTTTTCTGCTTTTCCAATGTTTCTCCTTTCCTCAGGGGTGGTGCCTATAAGCTCCTTTCCCCAGAGGTGGCACCTATAAGCTCCTTTCCTCAGGGGTGGAACCTATAATCTCCTTTTGTCAGGGGTGGCACCTGTAAGCTTCTTTACTCAGGGGTGGCACATATAAGCTCCTTTCCTCAGGGGAGGTGCCTATAAGCTCCTTCCCTCGGGGATGGCACCTATAAGCTCCTTTCCCCAGGAGTGGTGCCTATAAGCCCCTATCTCAGGCGTGGAACCTATAAGCTCCTTTCCTCATTGGTGTCACCTATAAGCCTCTTCCCTCATGGATGTCACCTATAAGCTCCTTTCCTTAGGGGTGGTGCCTATAAGCTCTTTCCCTCAGGGGTGGAACCTATAAGCTCTTGTCCTCAGGGATGGAACCTATAAGCTCTTACCCTCAGGGGTGGAACCTATAAGCTCTTGTCCTCAGGGATGGAACCTATAAGCTCTTATCCTCAGGTGTGGAACCTATAAGCTCCTTTCCTTAGGGGTGGTGCCTACAGTATAAGCTCTTATCTTCAGGGAAGGAACCTATAAACTCTTACCCTCAGGGATACAGTATAAGCTCTTACCCTCAGGTGTGGAACCTATAAGCTCTTACCCTCAGGGATGGAACCTATAATCTCTTACCCTCAGGGATGGAATCTATAAGCTCTTACCCTCAGGGGTGGAATCTATAAGCTCTTACCCTCAGGGGTGGAACCAATAAGCTCTTATCCTCAGGTGTGGAACCTATAAGCTCCTTTCCTCATTGGTGTCACCTATAAGCCTCTTCCCTCATGGATGTCACCTATATGCTCCTTTCCTTATGGGTGGTGCCTATAAGCTCTTTCCCTCAGGTTGGAACCTATAAGCTCTTTCCCTCAGGTGTGGGACCTAAAAGCTCTTACCCTCAGGGGTGGAACCTATAAGTTCTTACCCTCAGGGTTGGTACATTTAAGCTCTTACCCTCAGGGGTGGAACCTACAGTATAAGCTCTTATCCTCAGGGGTGGAACCAATAAGCTCTTATCCTATGGGGTGGAACCTATAAGCTCCTTTCCTCAGGGGTGAATCCTATAAACTCCTTCCCTCAAGGGTGCCGTTTATTTATGCAGAAACTCACAAAATTAAAAGTCAACAAATTTCAATGCACTTTTCTGCTTTTCCAATGTTTCTCCTTCCCTCAGGGGTGATGCCTATAAGCTCCTTATATTACACATACTGTACAGTGTGATTTTTAGCATTGTGTTTTAGGCCATAGGAGTACTGATAATATAATGTTACTAGTATGCTGTTTCCGGCACTACCAAGGTAAGGAAATATATACTTACAGCTCCTCATATCACTCTTTCTCCCAAATACTCCTCCATATAACTCACTGTCCTCTTTACACAGCCCCCAACATATCTCAGTCTTCCCAATATAATTCCCCCATATCACTCCCTGTCCCCTAGACACAGCCCTCGATATAACTCACTCTCCAAAATATGCTACCTCCATATTTCTTACTGTCCCAAATATGATTCCTCCTATCTAAGTCACTGACTCCAATACATAGCCCACATATTACTCACTCACTAGTACCCTACCCCAATATACATAACTCAGTATCACCAATACACAGACCCCCATATCACTCAATCTTCCAAATATGCTACCCCCATATAACTCACTGTCCCCAATACACAGACCCCCATATCACTCACTGTCCCCAATACATAGCTCACATATTACTCACTCTCCCAAATACACTACCCCATATCACTCTACGAAATACGCTACTCCCCACATAACCCGCTGTCCCCTATTATTATTATTTATTTATTTATTAACAGTTTCTTATACAGCGCACACAGATTCCGCAGCGCTTTACAGAGTATAGTTGAACATTCACATCAATCCCTGCCCCAGTGGAGCTTACAATCTATATTCCCTACCACATCTACACGCACACACAGACATTCTAGGGTTAATTTTTTTATTGGGAGCCAATTAGCCTACCAGTATATTTTTGGATTGTGGGAGGAAACCAGAGTACCCGGAGGAAACCCACACAAGTACGGGGAGAATATACAAACTCCACACAGTTAGGGCCATGGTGGGAATCGAACCCGTGACCTCAGTGCTGTGAGGCAGTAATGATTTCCATTACGCCATCCGTACAAAGACCCCCTATCACTTACTCTACTAAATACGTTACCCCCATATAACACACTGTTTCAGAGGCACAGACCCCCATAGAACTTATTTACCAAAAACACTACCACTATATAACTCACTGTCTGCAATACACAGCCCCATATCTTCACTCACTTCCCCACCACACTGATGGAGCTTGCAAAGGCTTTCTCTTGAACAAACTACAGCCTGCGAAACCATATATATACAGTACATGTCAGTGGACAGAAAGCAGAGACCACCTCCAATGAGGACACACACTGGGCATGTTACCACTGACATACGTGCATGCACTTATGACCACTGAAAATATTTTGTCCCCCAACAAACATATATATATATATATATATAATATTTATTATTATTTATTAACAGTTTCTTATATAGCGCAGCATATTCCGTTGCGCTTTACAAAGGAGACAGTTATACAACAAATAGGGTATTTACAGACAGTCAAAAGGTAGGAGGGCCCTGCTCGCAAGCTTACAATCTATAGGGAAATAGGCATTGATACATAAGGATTGATACTGTATTCTTTATTGCATCGATTCCACCAGAATGCAAGGTTCTGTGACTGGTTCTGGAATTTGATAATCTTGCCTGAAGAGATGAGTTTTTAGGGAACGCTTATAGGTTTGGGGACTGGAGGAGAGTCTTATTGTGCTTGGGAGGGCATTCCACAGAGTGGGTGCAGCCCGAAGAAAATCCTGAAGTTGGGAATGGGAGCGAGTAATGAGTGTGGATGAGAGACGCAGATCTTGGGAGGAGCGGAGAGGTCGGGTTGGAAGATATTTTGAGATAAGAGAAGAAATGTATGTTACATAGTTACATAGTAGGTAAGGCTGAAAAAAGACTTGCGTCCATCTAGTTCAACCTGGTATAGATATCCATTGCTGATTTGTTAGGTTCTGGTATTTTACAGACAAATTATATTTCTTATTTGTACCCATGGATGTTTTTCTCCAGTAAATGTCTGTCCAACTTTGCCTTGAGCGCATTTAATGAGCCAGCCGTTACCACCTCTCTGGGAAGAGAGTTCCAGAGTTTGACTGTTCTGACCGTAAAGAAATTCTTTCTACTAGCTGAATGAAATCTTTTTTCTTCTAATCTATACTCATGCCCTCGCGTCCTAGATTCCTTTCTAGTAGAAAATAGGGTGTGTGACCGTTCCTTATATTGGCCCTTGATATACTTGTACATGTTGAGCATGTCCCCCCTTAAACGTCTCTTTACTAATGTAAATAGTCCCAAATTGCTTAATCTCTCCCCGTAGCTTAAATTCTCCATTCCCCTAATGTTGGTGTAATTTGGTTTATGGCTTTGTGTCTAAGTAAAAGAATGTTGTATTGAGTACGGTAGAATACAGGTAACCAATGAAGTGACTGACAGAGTAGCTTTGCAGACGATGAACGTCTGGCTAGGAAGATTAGCCTCGCAGCTGTATTCATGATGGACTGTAGTGGTGAGAGTCTGTATTAGGGAAGGCCAATAAGGAGACTATTGCAATAATAGCTAAAAATCCCCGAAGATGCTTCATCCACGATCTTAATCTCAGAAATGTTATGTTTGAATAATTATGTGAGTACACAACTTATCATTTGAAATTCTTGAGTCCTGTTGGAGAAAGAGCGCTATCGAAATAAAATTATTATTATTTATCATTTCTAGTTAGCTAAATGCAAGCCATTTCCTACTGTAATCCTCAATAATAGGCTTATATACTGTAGGTTTCCTCTAGTTTTGTTAATTTTCCAGTTGGACTTCCCGTTCCTGTTATGTTGTACATAGTGGATTAACACAGCCACTAAAATAGACAGGTTCCTGAAACTTTATTATAATTATTTATAGGTTTCCAGTAGCGTTTCATCATTTAAGCAGCTTTTCCGTTTTCAAACTCTTATTCTGCGGGGCTTATGCATTAATATGTCTTATCCATCCACTGTTGGGAACAAATCTTTTCATCTTTTGTCCGCTCTTCTCATCGCCGTTGGGGCTTGGGTGGTGAAACGCGTGCTTGTGTGTTATAGACTTGTGTTTCTTGTTTTTCACTTGTTATGTTTTCTACATCTAGGCCTCTGTAGAAGTTCCAGCAAATTATCCAGCCTAAGTGTCCCCTGTTCCTTGCCGAGCCCCCAGCCCAGCCAGATAATCTGCGAAATCCAAAAGTGCTCTTACTGCGCCAATATCCTGGAGAACCCAGAGCTGGAGCTCAGCGACTCTGAGAGCTGCGAGTCTGATGCCAACGGAGTTTATGAGTTCACAGAAGACCTAAGGCATGGAGACCTAAGGGACCAGATGCAGAGACGTTCCAAGCTCAAGAAGAAAGGGGGGAATAAGATCTACAAAATCTGGGAGGAGTTCACCAACCGTTTGAAGAGGATCGTAGACAGCAAGTACTTCAACCGTGGGATCATGATTGCCATCTTGATAAACACTCTGAGTATGGGCATTGAGTACCATGAGCAGGTGGGTGATGTTCTCTACACTGGGTACATGTGAAAATAAGTCTGTAACAGTGGGTTACCATTGTTTTGTGTGCACTGTCAGCGATAGGTTATCAAGTGACACCCCAATTAAAGTCATTATAATCCCCCCCCGCCTCTTTGATAGTACTTTGTTGTTTGGCATACCGTAGGTTGCATTTGTTTTTGGATAGGGTTGTGATGTCAGGATATTGTGGATGTGGTCTTTGATGACCTGACACTAACAATGATAGGTAGATAGATAGATAGATAGATGTACTGTATTTACCGCACAGCTAAGGGAAATTTTGCGTTTGAGGAATGTTTTTTTAAGCATTAAGGGACATTAAAAGAGTATTTCATTTTAAAGAAGAAAATAATGTATGGTTCCCTCACAGGATGCTGCAATGTGCATGGAATTGCAGCTCTCTATTAACCTCTGCCTCCCTAATATTGGTCATGGTGTCAATCAGGTACGGCACTTATTTCTAGGTCGCATTCTCTTAAGCATTGATAATGGTGTGCCTCAGGTATGGCACTTATTCCCAGTAAGCTTTATTCTCATAATTATTGGTTATTGTGGTCCTCATGTTTGGGACTTACTCCTAGTAGGTGGCATGTCATGAATATTGATCATAGAGTTCCTCGGTTATGGCACCAACTTGTAGTAGACAACATTCAAATGAATATTGGTCATGGTGATCTTCAAGTATAGTACTTACTTCTAGCAGACCACATTGTTATGAATATTAATCATGGTGGTCCTCAGGTATAGCACTTCTAGTAGACCACATTCTCATGAATATTGGTTATGGTGGATCTCAGGTAAGCACATTTATCCTTAGTGGACAACATTCTCATGAATATTGGTTATGGTAGTCCTCAGGTATAGCAGTTACTCCTAGTAGAACACATTCTCATGAATATTGGTTATGGTGGCCCTCAGGTATAACACTTCTAGTAGATCACATTCTCATGAATATTGGTCATAGTGGTCTTCAGTTATTGTACTTATGTCTATTAGACCACATTCTCATGAATATTGGTCACGGTAGCCCTCAGTTATAGCACGTACTCCTAGTAGACCACATTCTCATGTATATTCCTCATGGCAGCCCTCAGGTATAGGAATTACACCTAGTAGACCACATTATCATCAACATTTTTCATGGTGGTCCCCCAGTATAGCATGTACTAGTAGTAGACCATATTCTACTGAATTTTGGTCATGATGGTCTTCAGTTATAGCACTTATGTCTAGAAGATGACATTCTCAGAAATATTGGTCATGGTTTTCCTAAGTTATAGCACTTACTCCTAGTAGACCACATTCCCAAGAATATTGGTCATGGAAGTCCTCAGATATAGCAAGTACTCCTAGTATACCACATTTTCATGAATATTGGACATGATGGTCCCCCAGTATAGCACTTACTCCTAGTAGACGACATTCACATGAATATTGGTCATAGTGGGCCTCAGGTGTTGTACATGCTCCTAGTAGGTTGCCTACTCATGAATATCGTGTTCCACTGTGATGTCACATGTTCCTAGTAATCGTCATTCTCTTACTATTACCAATAATGTGCCTCAGTATTGTCTTTTATTTTTAGTTGGCCGCATTCTCACGGATCTGATTTTAGTCTACAAAATGGCTGCCTCCACTGTTTTCGTGATAATATGTAGGTTACTGTGGTGTTTTCAACCTTAATGCCAGCCTGGGTGTTTAGCACGAATGGGACTTTGTCCTAGAATACATGCACGCACACATCTCTTTATGCTGTGACTCACAGAGAGTCACAGAGTCACAGCAGAGCTATTTAATTGATGCTGAATTTCTAAGTTACATTGTGCTTATATCTCCACATCTTCTGCGTCCCCCCCCCCCCCATCCAACGGTCTGAGCGAGCTCTGTGCAGGATTCCTCCAGTAGTGCTAATCAGTATATTGCAGGGCTGGTTAATAGGAGAACCGCTGATATCTCGGAGGTTAATTGGCTTTCCTTTATGCGGACACCAGTAAAGGAAGATGATCAGGCTTCCATAAAGGAATCCGAGTCTGCAGTAGACTAGTCGCCTTTCACAGTGGCTTCAAGCATACTCCAGAAACTTGCTGAGGAGGTGTTCTTTATATCTTGTCTATGATAAGTACTTTACACAGAATAGAGTTTATTGCATATTATCCTTTTGTCTGGATAATGTATTAGGTAGCTGCAGTATGATAAGCTTGTGTTAGCAGTAAGTGCTTTTGTATTCTATATCCACTGCGCTTCATTCTGTCCAAACTCTCCCATTTGTTCTAAGTGATAGGACGCCTCTCCCATGTCTAAAGGTTTCAGCCCAAAAATGTGTAGATGGGCGGTATCTTTATGAAGTATGGAGAGATTTATCAAATCATGGAAAGACATACAGTGGAGAGTGAAAAAGTACCAGTCAATCAGCTACTAACTGCCATGTTACAGGTTGTGTTTGAAAAATGCAAGTTAGCGATTGGTTGGTAGTTTATCTCTCTCCACTTTTTCACTCTCCATGCGTTGAGAAGTTTCCCACCTACGCCTTTTATGCTTTTAATTTGTGATATGCATGCTGGGAAAGAGAGAGTGGCACAAAGTTTTGAAGGCACCTTCGGGAGTGTGACCATTATGCCCTGGAGATGGGTATAGGTGGATAGGTCGACAGGCAAAAGGTGGACAGTCAATAAGACGACTACTCATGGTCGGCAGGCAAAATTTCGGCGCATGAAAAAGGTTGACTTAAAAAGGTTGACATGGACAAAATGTCAACATGGGAAAGGTCGAAATGACAAAAAAAGGGTCGACGTAGATTTTGCATAACAAAATTTGGTCATTACTAATGGACAGGGCCGTAATTAGGGTGGTGCAGGCGGTGCTCAGCACACAGCACATATCCCCTGTGGGCGGAGAGCCTGCCATATCCACCCTTGATTGCCTATATACTGTATATAGCAGTGGGCTTAATGTATAAGGTGTATTGCTGTCTAAGCACAATATCTAAGGGGCATTGCTGTTTGGGTGAAATGTGTAAGGGGCATTGTTGTGTGGTTTAATGTGAATAAGGGACACTACTGTGCAGCCTATTTTGAGTTGGGGGTACTATTGTGTGGCCACAACCATTCTCCACAAGACCACTCCCATTATCTATAGTTACTGCACTGCTATTGGATCTGCCACATATGGGGAAATGTGCCTGAAAAGCGCCACTGTCCCACCAAAAATGTGACTGTTGGGAGGTATGTCTTCTGTACTGTTCACATTCACAGCAGTGGTGGCCTAGCACAGCGTGAATCCTGTTCCTCTGTAGTATGCATGCTACACTTTCAGCAGCGGAATTCATGCATTTAGTATATACTACAAATACCCCATGTGCGATACGGCAGGAAGATGAGCACAGCTAATGGGCCAGCCGCCTTCTAAAGCTCTGCATTGTTCAGAGAGCGGCTTTCGCACACAGCTTGGCTTCTGCTGAAAAAAGACATATTTTATTTAAATGCTAATGAAAGACCTGGCTTTTAAGTGGAAATAAAATGCAGCGTTTCTCCAGGCTTTTCCCTGTGCTCGGATTCCGTTTCCATTTTGATGCGCAAATCTTTTGATTGGGTCTCCTTTCTAAAGACATCCAGGCAAGGAATCTAAATGACCGCATTGTTTGTGGAGGTGCCCATTTCTTTCCTTTCATGTGCAACGAAAATTTGCAGAGGGCTTCTGAGCAATGTTTCCGCATTACAATGTCATATTTTACTTTATATGCCAGGTTCCGGGGCTGACTGTGCGCGCTTAACCCTTGCAGTACCCGCAGACATTGATTGATTAATCAACAAGAGTGACAGGAGACAGTAATAGGGCTCTGACAGGGGTGTGACGCAGAGTGATTGGGAGATAGGTGGAGTGTTGGAAAAAATGCAGGCGTCTCCTGTCGGTCACAGAGAATTGTGGATCCCCCGTCGCTAATACCATGGGCAGTTCGCTTAGCCAAAGGGCAACCTGCAACCTGCACAGTTTCACCCGCTTCACGCGCTAACATTGGCCCTGATTCAGGTTGGCTCAGTAAGCTTACCGAGCGCCTGAGATTCTGCCTGACCAAACACATCCCCTTGTATGCCTCCGCTACCAGGATAAATTATTTGATGGTTGACGAATTTTATTTACGAGCGCTACAATGAAGATGTGGTCGGTGGCTAACGTCTTGTGACGTCCTGCCCCTCCCCCGGCAGGCATCGGCCCGGCCAAGAACGCAAGGGAACACCCTGCGCTTTTAAGGGGACGCCCATAAAACACTGGCCCTCCCTCCCCGTCACCACCCTCATCCATCCCTGGCCGTCCCTCCCCACAACGAACGGACCGGTGAGTGTTCGTTGCCGGGGTCTGCACATGCTCAAACCCGCACTTGCACATATGCAGATACCAAACATCTTCTTATCTCCAAAGACACCTCCGCTCGGTCTTTCCTTTTGAGCGGAGACGATTCCTGTTGAACTTGGAAAATAATTCATGTTGGGAAACAGAGACGAACAGACAAAACAAACACATATAGTAAAGGCTCTTACACAGATGTGGTTCTCATTATGCTGCAGCGCGCCAAGCTGGAGGGATTGATTTAAACGTTGGCTGATATTGATTCTTGAAGGTTGAGTGGGAGTTGTCAGACTATCATCTTGTGCCATAAAACTCTTACAAGTTGTATGTTTATAGCTGGGTAAACATGGCATTTTCATCTGCCGTTTTATGGCATCAAATACCTGTTCCCCATCTGTCATTGTATGAGGCGCTCTATATGCCATGAGCCGTAAATAAGGGCGGGGGACATCCTGACAGCATGTTCTACAAGTGAGCAGTCTGCCCATCTGGTACTGCATTCATTTGTGATGTACAGAGTCCATGGGTGCCCTTTGTGAGTAATACCACGGCAACAGGGCACTAACACAGGAGGCTCATAGGGGGACAGCAGAATTTACTCACATTCTAATGGGGATCTACCCCAAATACAGGGCAACCTGTTGTTACACCTGCAGCCTGTGTTTTTTTAGACTTGCCCAACTGTAGCCCTATGCTATGTTGCATCAAGCATGGAAGGGGGAGGTGGGTTCCAGTCAGGGAGGGATTAAGGTTTGTGGGGGCCCAGTAAAATTGTTAAAATGATATGCTGGTGATTAAAACATTTTCTGTGCAAATACGGCCAGCACTGCAAATGTGTTGAACACAGTGTAGTGCCCCAGTTCACATTATGCCACGCAGAACTCCCATACACATCATTCCACACAGAACCTCATACACATTATGCCCCACAAAACCCCCATACACATCATTCCACACAGAACCCCCATATACATTATTCCATACAGAGCCCCAGACACATTGGGGGAAATTTACTAAAGGAAATTTGAAAAAAAAAAATAGGTGTATTTGTATTTAGAAATACACTTATTTTTGACATTTACTCTCCCGAAAATACGGCAATTCGTATTTGTATTGATGTGCTATCAATACGAATTGCCGTATTTTCGGGATAGTAAATGTCAAAAATAAGTGTATTTCTAAATACAAATACACCTATTTTTTTACAAATTTCCTTTAGTAAATTTCCCCCAATGTGTCACACATAATCCCCATACACATCATGCCACACACATAAAAACCATACACATCATGCCACACAGAACCCCCATATACATAAAGCCACACAGAAACCCTACACATTATGCCACACACAACCTGAACCTCCATACACATTATGCAAGCAGAACTTCATACACATTATGCCACGATCGATCCCTGATAGATTTCTATGATGATGCCGGTCTGTTTAAATTTATTAAGCACAAGTACTGTAGCTAATACCATCTCAGTATATTAGCGTCACCTGGCAATGGGGACCGGCCACACTGGTCACACCCACTTCCCAATGGTGAAATCACTATGCACCCGTATTGCCTTGCAACATTATGGACATTCAGAATACAGAATACAGGCCACAACATATCTCACCCACCCTGTATCATGGAAAGCCAAGAAAAGGAATATTATAGATGAGTTGGTTGGTCAAGACAACACCATGAGTCAAATGAAGAACAAATATGAACAGAATAATCCCTTATGCAACTATAAGATTACCCAAGTTTTAAACCTGTACCGATATAATAACTGAGATCTGCCAACGCATTCTAGCAAACCATCATGTATCTGTCCGTTCTGAAGTACAAGAATTTATGCCTCCACTCAGCAACAAGAGAAATGTCTGGCATCATTGGTACAAGTGGTCAGGCACATCAGGGATAATCCCCCAGCAATAGCCAGTCCATCATGCTTCATTAGTCAATGGCGGATATAGACAGAAATGATGCAACACTTTTGCGTTGCAGAAACAAAGTCGCCTTGGCTGGCCAGAATTACAAGAGGAAACAGATTGCGCTCATCCCCATCACTGATGCCAAGGGCCTCCGTGTCATGCAAAAATAAGGATTAATAAGTCTCGCCTACAACTGTCGGCTAGATATGAGTCACCATCATGGCGGCAGACTATATCTTCTGTATGCCGCTGGAGGAAAAGACATGGGGCGGGCTTATGTTCAGTCCCGGAATGGGGAACTAACAGCTGTTTTGGAAATGCAATAGGGGGGGCTTTTTCATACTCTGTTTTTAATAACTATATAAAATGATGACATGTAGAAATGCAGAAACGTTTAAGACTTAGGTGCCAATCAGCTCGAATAGAGAACATCTGTGGACATCTCACTTTTCCGGCTTTAGGGAATCTAAAAAATCCCTAATTAATCAGTTCTTCGCCAGCCTGTGATAAGCTCCTCTTGCAGACATGGCTAAGCCCCCACCATCCCCTTCCATTTCATACTCAAATCTGCGGCGAATGTGTACAGTCACAATAGACCGCGACGTGCAATCTAGAGAGACTTTGTGTTCTTATCATCCAGATGGATTTAGTTTTATATGAATCTTAACCCCTTCCTGACAGAGCCTGTTTTTGCCTTCCTGACAGAGCCCTTTTTTTCAATTCTGACATGTCTCACTTAAGTGGGGATAACTTTTTTTTGCTTTTACTTATCCCAGTGATTTTGAGATTGTTTTTTCGTGACACATTGTACTTCAAGTTAGTGGTAAATTTTCGTCGATACAGTCTGTGTTTTTTTGTGAAAAATACCAAAATATCGTGAAAAAATTGAAAATTTAGCGATTTGCAAAATGTTAAATTTTCTGCTTGTGAGACAAATAATCTTACCACTCAAAATAGTGAATAACTAACATAGACCATATGTCTACTTTATGTTGACATCATTATTTCAACTTCCTTTTAATTTTTTGGGACACTAGGAGGCTTACAATATGAATAGCAAATTCTCAAATTTTCAAGAAAATTTCAAACACTGATTTTTTTAGGGACCAGTTCAGTTCTGATGTGACTTTGAGGGACTTGTATGTGAGACACCCCCATAAATGATGCCATTTCAAAAACTGCACCCCTCACAGTATTCAAAACAGCATTTTGGAAGTTTGTTAACCCTTTAGGTGTTTCACAGGAATTAAAACAAAGTGTAGGTGAAATTTCAAAATTTCTTTTTTTTTGCAGATTTGCAATTTTAATACATTTTTCTAAGGAACACAGTACATTTTACTAGAGAAATGTGACTAAAAATTGATTCCCCCAATTCTTTTGTTTTCATAAATATCCTATATGTGGCCCTAGTGTGCACGGTGACCAAACCACAGGCTTCATAATAGAAGGAGCACCTACTTGATTTTGGAGCCTCCTTTTTATGAGATTATTTTTTAGGCACCATGTAGGTTTCTAGGCACCATAACATGCTAAAAGTTAGGAACCCCCCCACAAGTGACCCCATTTTGCAAACTACACCCCTCAGGGAATTCAGCTAGGGGTATAGTGTACATTTCAAACCCGCAGGGGTTTCACCAATTGTGGTACAACTGGGCAGTGAAAATGAAAAATTATTTTTTTTACACAAAAATGCAGTTCTGGCTCCAAATTTGTCATTTTCAGAAGGTATGAAGGAGAAAAAGCACCCCAAAATCTGTGCCCCAATTTCTCCCGAGTACGGCAATGCCTCACATGTGACCAAAAAATACCAGTTGGGTGCATGGCAGGACTCAGAAGGGAAGGAGTGATTTTTGGATTTTGCAGCACAGATTCTGGTGGAATGAATGGTGGGTGCTATGTTGCACCAATACAGTGGAACCCCCCCACAAGTCACCCCATTTTGCAAAGTACACCCCTCAGGGAATTCATCTAGGGGTATAGTGTACATTTCAAACCCCCAGGGGTTTCACCAATTTTGATACAAGTGGGCAGTGAAAATGAAAAATTACATTTTTTTACACAAAAATGCAGTTCTGGCTCACAATTTTTCATTTTCAGAAGGTATGAAGGAGAAAAAGCACCCCAAAATATGTGCCCCAATTTCTTCCGAGTACGGCAATGCCTCACATGTGACCAAAAAATACCAGTTGGGTGCATGGCAGGACTCAGAACGGAAGGAGTGATTTTTGGATTTTGCGGCTCAGATTCTGGTGGAATTTTGGTGGGTGCTATGTCGCATTAGCAAGACCCCCCAAGCACCAATACAGTGGAACCCCCCCACAAGTCACCCCATTTTGAAAACTACACCCCTCAGGGAATTCATCTAGGGGTATAGTGTACATTTAAAACCCCCAGGGGTTTCACCAATTTTGATACAAGTGGGCAGTGAAAAAGAAAAATTACATTTTTTACACAAAAATGCAGTTCTGGCTCAAAATTTTTCATTTTCAGAAGGTATGAAGGAGAAAAAGCACCCCAAAATCTGTGCCCCAATTTCTCCCGAGTACGGCAATGCCTCACATGTGACCAAAAAATACCAGTTGGGTGCATGGCAGGACTCAGAAGGGAAGGAGTGATTTTTGGATTTTGCAGCTCAGATTCTGGTGGAATTTTGGTGGGTGCTATGTCGCATTAGCAAGACCCCCCAAGCACCAATACAGTGGAACCCCCCCACAAGTCACCCCATTTTGAAAACTACACCCCTCAGGGAATTCATCTAGGGGTATAGTGTACATTTCAAACCCCCAGGGGTTTCACCAATTTTGATACAAGTGGGCAGTGAAAATGAAAAATTACATTTTTTTACACAAAAATGCAGTTCTGGCTCAAAATTTTTCATTTTCAGAAGGTATGAAGGAGAAAAAGCACCCCAAAATCTGTGCCCCAATATCTCCCGAGTACGGCAATGCCTCACATGTGACCAAAAAATACCAGTTGGGTGCATGGCAGGACTCAGAACGGAAGGAGTGATTTTTGGATTTTGCAGCACACATTCTGGTGGAATGAATGGTGGGTGCTATGTTGCACCAATACAGTGGAACCCCCCCACAAGTCACCCCATTTTGCAAAGTACACCCCTCAGGGAATTCATCTAGGGGTATAGTGTACATTTCAAACCCCCAGGGGTTTCACCAATTTTGATACAAGTGGGCAGTGAAAATGAAAAATTACATTTTTTTACACAAAAATGCAGTTCTGGCTCACAATTTTTCATTTTCAGAAGGTATGAAGGAGAAAAAGCACCCCAAAATATGTGCCCCAATTTCTTCCGAGTACGGCAATGCCTCACATGTGACCAAAAAATACCAGTTGGGTGCATGGCAGGACTCAGAACGGAAGGAGTGATTTTTGGATTTTGTGGCTCAGATTCTGGTGGAATTTTGGTGGGTGCTATGTCGCATTAGCAAGACCCCCCAAGCACCAATACAGTGGAACCCCCCCACAAGTCACCCCATTTTGCAAACTACACCCCTCAGGGAATTCATCTAGGGGTATAGTGTACATTTCAAACCCCCAGGGGTTTCACCAATTTTGATACAAGTGGGCAGTGAACATGAAAAATTACATTTTTTACACAAAAATGCAGTTCTGGCTCAAAATTTTTCATTTTCAGAAGATATGAAGGAGAAAAAGCACCCCAAAATCTGTGCCCCAATCTCTCCCGAGTACGGCAATGCCTCACATGTGACCAAAAAATACCAGTTGGGTGCATGGCAGGACTCAAAAGGGAAGGAGTGATTTTTGGATTTTGCAGCTCAGATTCTGGTGGAATTTTGGTGGGTGCTATGTCGCATTAGCAAGACCCCCCAAGCACCAATACAGTAGAACCCCCCCACAAGTGACCCCATTTTGCAAACTACACCCCTCAGGGAATTCATCTAGGGGTATAGTGTACATTTAAAACCCCCAGGGGTTTCACCAATTTTGATACAAGTGGGCAGTGAAAAAGAAAAATTACATTTTTTACACAAAAATGCAGTTCTGGCTCAAAATTTTTCATTTTCAGAAGGTATGAAGGAGAAAAAGCACCCCAAAATCTGTGCCCCAATTTCTCCCGAGTACGGCAATGCCTCACATGTGACCAAAAAATACCAGTTGGGTGCATGGCAGGACTCAAAAGGGAAGGAGTGATTTTTGGATTTTGCAGCTCAGATTCTGGTGGAATTTTGGTGGGTGCTATGTCGCATTAGCAAGACCCCCCAAGCACCAATACAGTAGAACCCCCCCACAAGTGACCCCATTTTGCAAACTACACCCCTCAGGGAATTCATCTAGGGGTATAGTGTACATTTAAAACCCCCAGGGGTTTCACCAATTTTGATACAAGTGGGCAGTGAAAAAGAAAAATTACATTTTTTACACAAAAATGCAGTTCTGGCTCAAAATTTTTCATTTTCAGAAGGTATGAAGGAGAAAAAGCACCCCAAAATCTGTGCCCCAATTTCTCCCGAGTACGGCAATGCCTCACATGTGACCAAAAAATACCAGTTGGGTGCATGGCAGGACTCAGAAGGGAAGGAGTGATTTTTGGATTTTGCAGCACAGATTCTGGTGGAATGAATGGTGGGTGCTATGTTGCACCAATACAGTGGAACCCCCCCACAAGTCACCCCATTTTGCAAACTACACCCCTCAGGGAATTCATCTAGGGGTATAGTGTACATTTCAAACCCCCAGGGGTTTCACCAATTTTGATACAAGTGGGCAGTGAAAATGAAAAATTACATTTTTTTACACAAAAATGCAGTTCTGGCTCAAAATATTTCATTTTCACAAGGAATGAAGGAGACAAAGCACCCCAAAATCTGTGCCCCAATTTCTCCCGAGTACGGCAATGCCTCATGTGTGACCAAAAAGTGGCAGGACTCAGAAGGGAAGGAGTGATATTTGGAGTTTGCAGCACAAATTCTGGTGGAATTTTGGTGGGTGCTATGTCGCATTAGCAAGACCCCCCAAGCACCAATACAGTGGAACCCCCCCACAAGTCACCCCATTTTGAAAACTACACCCCTCAGGGAATTCATCTAGGGGTATAGTGTACATTTAAAACCCCCAGGGGTTTCACCAATTTTGATACAAGTGGGCAGTGAAAAAGAAAAATTACATTTTTTACACAAAAATGCAGTTCTGGCTCAAAATTTTTCATTTTCAGAAGGTATGAAGGAGAAAAAGCACCCCAAAATCTGTGCCCCAATATCTCCCGAGTACGGCAATGCCTCACATGTGACCAAAAAATACCAGTTGGGTGCATGGCAGGACTCAGAAGGGAAGGAGTGATTTTTGGATTTTGCGGCTCAGATTCTGGTGGAATGAATGGTGGGTGCTATGTGGCATTAGCAAGACCCCCGAAGCACGGTGAAATTATGAACCTAATATTCCATAGATGTGTGGTATAATTTAAAACACTCCTTTATACATAGGCCGGGTTTGTCGGGGCAAGTGTCACACTGGAAAATAGTTTGCTTTCTTATTCCCTTTTTATAGCAAACTTTGCACCTTTTTTGTGTCCTGCCCTTTTTTCCAGTGGAGGGGATTTCATCAGGAAAATGCTGCCCTGGTACAATACGGGGGCCAGTACTAGAAGTACTGGGGCCCTCTGCCTGCTGGTTCCCAAATATTAGGCCCTTTATGACTTCCTCTTGAAAGTGCATAAATGTCCCCCTCTGGCCGGTAGAACGGAATAGCACGTAAGCGTTATACAGTGCCATCTGGATGATATACACGGCCACCTTCTTGTACCAGATTTTTGTTTTCCGCAGGGCACTGTACGGCTTCAGTACCTGATCTGAAAGATCCACTCCGCCCATGTACCTATTGTAATCCAGGATACAATTAGGTTTTGAGGTGTGGGTACTGGTACCTCGTACAGGGACGGAGGTGGTACTGTCTCCGTGAATTGTTGTCAGTATAAGGACATCCCTCTTGTCCTTATATTTGACCAACAACATATTTTCGGTGCATATTCCCCTGCTTTCACCCCTTCTCATTACTTGGGCAATGTGCGTTTTTGGGAGGCCTCTTTGGTTCTTGCGCACAGTACCGCAAGCTGCTGTACCTCTTGAACCAAGGGCCTTAAACAGGGGGATGCTAGTGTAAAAGTTATCCACATAGAGGTGATAACCTTTATCCAGGAAGGGGTGCACTAAATCCCAGACAATTTTCCCACTAACACCTACGAGGGAGGGGGGGCATTCTGGCGGTTGAATTCTTGAATCCTTCCCTTCATAAACCCTAAACCTGTGGGTGTACCCTGAGGTGCTTTCACACAGCTTATACATTTTTATGCCATACCTTGCCCTCTTACTGGGAAGGTACTGGCGGAATTTAACCCTTCCTTTAAAATGTATAAGGGACTCGTCGATACAAATAAATTTTTCAGGGATGTACACCTCTTCAAATTTGGCACTGAAATGATCAATGACCGGCCTGACTTTGAATAGCCGGTCAAAGGTGGGATCATCTCTGGGTGGGCACTGTGCATTATCGGTGTAATGTATGAATTTAAGAATTGTCTCAAATCGAGTCCGGGGCATGGCCATACGGTAAAATGGAGTACTGTACAGAACATCTGTACTCCAATATTGCCTAATTTCTGGCTTTTTTACTATGCCCATATGAAACACCAGACCCCAAAACGTCATCATCTCTACTGCATCTACAGGGGTCCACCTAGCAAATGATGACGTGGGGTTTTGAGCAATAAACTGCTGGGCATATAAATTAGTTTGGTCCACCATTAAATTTATAAAATCATCAGAGAAAAATAATTTGAAAAAGTCAATTTCTCTGAGACCTGTGGAATCAAATTGGATTCCTGGCATGCCCAAAAACTCAGGAACCTGGGGCTCAAAATTGTCTGGTGGTGGGGTCCATACTAGATCAATTATTGGGGGGGGAATCTCAGCTGATCTACGGGGGCGTCTTTGAGGGGGTCCCTCATCAGCAGAGGAGGAAGAGGAGCTTAAGGCAAATCCTTCAAATTCCCCGCTTGCATCACTGCCTGTGTCAGAGTCAGAAGCAAGCATGGCATATGCCTCCTCCACTGAATACATTCTCCTGGATGATTGGGAGGACATTTGGGAGGACATTTGGGATGCCATTTTTATTTTTGTGTTACCGGTAGTGAAATGTTTCAACACGTGTATAGTGTAGGGGGGGGCACAAACTTTATTTCAATCCGGGGGGTATGTAGTGTGTAGTGTGTATGTGGTGCAGAAAAAAAAAAAAATGCTTTATACCAATAAAAAAAAAAAAAATGAAGGGGTTAAAAAAAAAAAAAAATGAAGGGGTTAAAAAAAAAAAAAAGGAAGGGGTTAAAAAAAAAAAAGGTCCTGCGCCAAAAATTGAGCACAGATGTTGGTCAGTAACGTCTGTCACTGAACAGCGCTCAAAGGCAACAGGAATTTGATCAAAAAAAAAAAAAAAATAGATCAACCCTGTGCCAAAAAAGATGATCAGTGATGTACGTCACTGATCAGCGCACAGCGGCCACAGGACACCCACAAAATCACAGTGTGTGTAAAAAAAAAAATTAAAAAAATACCCCACAGCACACACACAAAAAAAAAAGGTGATCAGTGATGCGACACTGATTACCAGTGAGGTGCAGCAGGTGCACAACCTTTGGTGCAACTGACAGGTATATATAAAAAAAAAAAAACCTCTGTACCCCCAAAAAAGTTGCTGATCACCTCAGATATAGTGATCAGCACAAAAGGCGGGGACAGCAGACACAAAATTTAGCACTCTCTATCACTATCTCTCTCTGGCCCTTATTCTGATCTGTGCGGATATTCCCGCATTCTTACGGAGCGGTCCGCACGCCACGGTGTTTTGCCGCATGCGGCCATCGTCCGTAGAAACGCCCACGTGTCCTCCGCATTCGGACGGACTCACTCTTTAAGAACAGGGCGTGTTTACGGACGACATACAAACCATGCGTGTGCGGGAGAAACACTCCGATTCGGCACGGTATTACAGAGTATTACAGAGTATGCTCGGGAATACCGCATCCGAACGGGAGCCAAGCGGTGCTACCGCACGTAAGCGGAGGATTTACGCCAAACAACCCACTATGAAGTATCTTCTGCAAGACATCACATGACCCACTTATTCAATTACCTATCCTCATAAAAAACTGCTTATTTGGAATTGGAATCAATTAGATTCCAATATATCCTTACAAGCATGCCTAACACATGCATAGCACACATTAACCCTTACAGCAATTGAAGTGCAATGGTTTCAATTAAAGCACTGACAAGCGTCCTATTAGTGAGTAATGAGTAAAGGAGTAGATTGTTATTGGGTTCAGGTGTTAATGGTTGTAGTCATTAGGCGTACGTTCGCCTACCGCATGAACGAGTGGTGTCCGCAAAGCAATAGTACACTTGTGGACACCGCACATTTCAGCCCTTTTTGCTCGCGTGCATTCGGAGTGGTTTCCGAATGTACGCCCCCCAACATAAGTGTACTCCCCCGTGTCCGCCCATGTTTCCGCCCCGTTTTGCCCACTTTGAAACTACGCCCATGTGTCATTCCGCATGACGCCCATAATACGCCCCTATTTCCCGACTGATTGCGGTGACCAGTTTTGGACGGGCTTTGTCCGAACTGGTACCGAGTCAAGGCGTGGCACATGCGCGTAGCGTTCTCCACGCATGCGCAGACGCCGTAAAGACGCGATCCGTAAGAACGCGGTAAAGTCCGCATCAATCAGAATAAGGGCCTCTATCTCTCTATCTCTCACTATCTAACACTATCTAACACTCTATGACACTGCAGCAGCAGCACTCACAGGTATATCTATATATAAAAAAAAACCTGCGCCCCCAAAAAGTTACTGATCAGTTAATTTATACTGATCAGCACAAAAGGAGGGGGCAGCAGTCAGTTATATAAAAAATATATAGCACAATCTGTCACTATCTCTCTCTATCTCTCTCTCTCTATCTCTCTCTATCTCTCTATAACTATCACACTGCAGCAGCACAAAATATAGCACTCTGTCAGTAGGCCTCTCTCTCTATCTCTCTCTCTCTATCTCTCTCTCTCTATCTATAACTATATCACACTGCAGCAGCACAAAATATAGCACTCTCTGACACTATCTCTCTCTCTATCTCTCTCTATCTCTCTCTATCTCTCTCTCTCTATCTCTCTCTATCTCTCTCTATCTATCTCTATCTATCTCTCTCTATCTATCTCTATCTATCTCTCTATCTATCTAGCTAATACTAATACAGTGCAGCAGCACAATATCACAGTATGGCACAATTATTGCACAGGATCCAGGAAGCAATCAGCAGCGATCAGGTAAGTATTGCAGCAAGTATTTCTGGTCAGTATGGCGGCAGGGGGGTACGGTGACCGCACTGCACGCTTTCCAGACCGGAATGGCGTCTGCAGTGCAGTCACCGTTAGTTTAAATCTCCCTCCTTGGCTGTGATTGGTCCGTCGGTCCGACGGACCAATCACGGCCTTTGGGGGCGGGCGGGGTGAGGTGGGGTGACACCAGTGTCACCCTTACACCCCGCGGTGATTGGTGCTGTACTTTACAGCACCAATCACCTCTGATCCCGTGTCACCGGCGAACGTTATTCGCCGGTGACACAGGAAAACGCTGTGAATGGCTGTTCACACTGAACAGCCAATCACAGCGATCGCCGACGGGGGGGCGGCATCGCAGCCCCCCCGGGGCATGCACGGACATGTCTGCTGTCAGGGACAGCAGACATGTTGAAACTGTCACCGCGTCTATAGACGCGGTGACAGTTTAAATCCATGACGTACATTTACGCCATGTGTCGGGAAGTGCTTCCCGACCATGACGTAAATGTACGTCAAATGTCGGGAAGGGGTTAATGTCCCATTCTTGTACTATATCCAAAGCTACAGCACATTAACCCCTTCTGGGGCAAACGCTGGATTTGCAGGAGAGGGTTTCCAGAGAGAGAGGGGGTGGAGCTAAGCACAGGGGGGGGGGGGACATTGGGGTGACTCAGTATATGCCAGGTCCATTAGTGTACATGAGGGGTGTGGATCAGTTGGTCGACATGCATTTAGGTCGACATGCAGGAAGGTCGACATGAGTCTAGGTGGACCATCAGAGGTGATAGAGGCAAATACAGTAGAACAAGTTAAACATGCTTGGGATAGGCATATTGATATCCTTACAAAAAAATAAGGATCAAATATGGTTTGAGGGAACGTTTAAAAAAGGGGCAGACTAGATGGGCCAAGTGGTTCTTATCTGCCGTCAAATTGTATGTTTCTATGGGTCATAAGGTTGACAGGGTCATTAGGTCGACATGGGGTTTTTAGCTTTTTTTTTTACCCGAATGTCGACAGTCAACATGGACTCGCTGCGCTCGGCACACTATTTTATTCTCCCACCACGCCCTAGCGGATGGTAGGGCATGAAATACCGCCTGTCGGCACATGCTGGCTCAAAAAACAGTGAAAAACCCCATGTCGACCTTTTGACTGTTGACCTAACCCATGTCGAACTAATTACCCTGTCGACCTAATGACCCTGTCAACCTAACTTATGTCGACCTAGAATCATGTCGACCGTCCTGCATTTCAACCTAGACACATGTCGACCTAAATGCATGTTGACCTAAAAATTTGCTGGTGACCCAATGACCGTATCCCTACATGATATGAAGATACAGTAGTTAGATAGATCAAATGTATTTGATAATAGTCATAGCCTTTCAACAACACCCATAAATTTTGCCTCCACTTCCCCTGAAGCAAATAACCCAAAATATGGTGGATGCGCCATTTTTTTTTTTCGAAGACACTTGCAGAGTCATTTTGATAGGCTGTGCATGTCTGGGTGCCATTTTTTTTTTAACCAGTGGCTTGGGTGACATATAATATATCCAGCCTTAGCCAGCCGGACACAATGCACAGTAGCCATGGGCCTAAACATGTCATTAGAAGTTAATCATGACTCAGGCAATCCGCTGTGGACTGAGCCTCATTTCTAGGCTTCTTCATTAACGCCGAGGAGCTTTGCGCTGGGATGAACGCGTCTGTCATTATACCCGGTACTCGCTCTGCTGAGTGCTCAGGAAAAGTCTAATCCTGTTAAATGAGAAACTTTTTTTCTTTCTTCTGGTGTCAGGAGACGTAGAACTAGTAGGGTCATTTCACCGGAGTCACTCACTCATTATTTTAACCCGTATTCGCCGGTCAGCGCTAACATAATGATCACCATAAGCCACTTTTAATTGGAACGGCTGAGTTAACTGTGGTGTCTGATGTTAATGCTCCACTTATGTCAGAAACACAAAGACTGCCTTCTATGTCTCCCCGCTAAATGACTTTCCCAGATAAACAGATAGTTTACATTTATATATGTTGATATATGGAAATGAATATTGTGCCTCACAGGAGACTTTTAGAGCCGAACACGGATTTAGCAGTGACTGATTTTGGGAATGGTTTGGTTTATACACCCACGCCAAGTTTTTTCATGTCTCCCTCCGACAGCGGTACGTTGAGGTGATTGGCATTATGCAGTCAGGTAGGATTGGAGGCTTGTTTGAGAGTCCGAGGGTCATGACAAAGACATTAGTGACGGAAGTTCTAGAACAATCTCTGAGGTAAAAAAATAAAATAAGAGGAGTTTATTCCGGAAGGACGACCATTGCTGCAGGCAGATTTGAGGTAAAATGACTTATTAATGAACTCAAGAGACAAAGTTTTTCTTTTTTAAGGTTAGGCGGAAGCCACACACAAAAACATAGTAACAACAACCTCATTTACACGCTACAAAGGTTTTGTCCATTTTGTGTTTACGTCAGTGTTGGTAATGATATGATATAATTGCATATGAAAAAAACCCCATCCACGTGTGGTGGTCGATTTACTAAATTATATCTTCCAAATGTCCCCATTTTGGCGGGATAGAGACAATATTTAGATTTCAAAAGTGTATCGCTTAAACGGGGATGTTTATGGGATAACCTGAGTGGCCATAGTTTGGATTATTAAAATGCTTTAAGTAGTACAGGTTGAGTATCCCCTATCCGTGCATCCCCTATCCGAATTATTCCAAAAACCGTGGTTTTTGGAATCATTGGAATTTTTTTTTTTTTTTTAACCCCCCCTAACCCTCTTTTCATACTTACCAAGTCCCAGGGCGTCCACAGCAGGCCTCCGGCATCTTCTCCAGTGACGTCACCGGTGCGCGCGCACACTCGCGCAATGCATTCCTGGGACCGCTGGAGACCAGGAGAAGATGCCGGAGGCCTGCTGTGGACGCCCGGGGACTGCGCGGACACCGAGGGACCACCGGACACCTTCAGGGGACAGGTAAGTATGGCTACACAAATTTATTCCAAAAACCGGAAAATTCCCCTATCCGGAATGCTCGTGGTCCCAAACATTTCGGATAGGGGATACTCAACCTGTATTAACCAATGTTTGGATCCCCGAAGAGGGCATTGTCACCTACACCTACTCACTGTGGACATAGGGGGGTATTTAAACCCTGGCGCTACTTCCAACAGGGGAAATAGCACCCACCTACTCAATGCTGTCATTACAGAATTGAAGGCAGATCGTGAAAACACAGATCCGATTTTAAAACCGTATCTGTTTTGTTTGAAACGGCCATAGATTGTCTAATTCACAGCCGTTTCTCAACAATCCATGGCTGTTTTCACCGGCACGCCCGCTTTTCGCCACTCGACAGGCGGAACATTTAATTCAGTCTGACGAGAAACTGTCAAGCTGGGCAAAAATGGGCCAGGATTCTGACTTGAAACGTTCTGATAGTTGGAATCCAAGATTGAATACCCCCCATAGTGCATGTCGACTTCTTGTACCCAACCCACTGGCAGAACACAGACCAAGCTGGTATAGTTGTCAAATGTGGAGTTGTTTGTGCAGCCTAACCCTCCTCCCTTATCGGTGAACCTTAACCTTCTTACCTCTACAGCCTACCCCTAACCCCTTCCTTCTTAGTGCCTAACCCCTCCCCCTCCCCGCAGCCTAACCCTATCTTCCAATCCAATCACACACCCACACTGGATAATTATGCGTGAATTATTCTGTGTGTATAACTGAATAAAGTTGTGTGGATACCCAAGAGCCACAAACTTTGCAATACTGTACACTAAAAGCAACTAAGTAAAAAAAAAACAAAAAAAAACATGTTATTCTGTATAGCTCCTGAGTCAGCATTACAGCAACTCCCAGAGGCCTTTAGGGCATGATGGGAGTGTTTTACCCCTCAGCAACCATAGTACCAGCTGCAGAATAGAAATGTATACAAACTACGGTTTCTACTAGCTTGTCATTTCATAGTCAGATTTTGAAAACAGCACGAAAATTCAGCCATATATTTCTCCAGGCGGGCGTGCAAGCGATATATTTCCTGGTATTTATGCCTTACTGCCTGAACGTATTGGATTGTCAATAAAAGCCGTTTTGCTAAAACCAACAGCGGTTACATTGCGTGAAAACACAAGATTACACAGAGACGGCTCCTGCTCTCGCCTCGCGTCCTACTTCTCCAGGCGCTTTCCAATTTATACCGTTTCTGCATCCTTCTTCCAAATGACTTTCTTGTCACATTGAAGGCAGGTGGAAAGTTACTTTGCAGAATTCTGGACAGATTATTAAACGCCTGAATCAAACACGGGAAGAGGAGAAAAAAAAAAAAAGGTTATCAGGTCTTTCAAATGAAAGCGTTATCGCCCGCTCTTGAAAAGATGCCTTTAATTAAAAGTGAAGCTAAGCAGAGCAGCTGATTTTGGAGGATTTAATTGCTAAAGTGTGGCCCGATCTTGTGTATATTTTGCTTTTATTGAGTCGTTTTTCTTCTCTAAATGAAGCAGCCGAAGTTTTCCAACAGGGAAACAGAGAGCAATAAACGGAGACATCAAATAAGATTACTTCCAGCAGAAACGCACTATCCAGATGAGGACAGAGTGGGTGTTTAGAAGGACACCAAAATCCTAGAGGAAAAGGCACAGGCAACCGTTAAGGGCTATAATATTGACCTTTAAATAAAATAAAAATATTTTATTATACTTGGTGGTGAATTCTGCCATCCGGGGGGAGGCACTGGTGCAAGGTGCTTCGTGGCCCGGTCCCCCCTCCCCTCCCTCCCCGCTGCATGGTGTCAGTCAACTCAAGACAGGGAATCCCCAAAAGGCAACACTGGATATAGGAGACTTTGTTGTCTTAAATTAATTTTGTGTGCCTACAATAAGGATGCCAAACCCAGGAAATTTTTTCACTCCTGGCAGGAATAAAAGGTGCGGTGGGCAGGAGTGGAAAGGTGGACGGGCTGTGCAGTGTGACCTCTGACATCACTTCCGGTTGGACATAGCTGGGGGCAGGAGCAGCTGAGCCGTATACTGAAGGTGCTCAGCAATGCCCTTGCATCTTCCAATCAGCGAGGCAGTGATATAACATTAAATGGACAAAGTATTTTCTGATGTCTCATCAAAATATAATGAAGATATAAGAAATGAATATTCTGTAGTGTATATCACTCTTCTATAGCTAGTTACATATTCTGCGATTTTTGCCAGCATTGTGCACAATAATGACATCACTAAAGATATTATCGTGCATACCATCCCTCCCATCACGGTCACTGGCATCTGCACCCCAATCGTGATCGTCATCACCGCAACCCCACCACTGTGCAGAGCATGAGGTCACATAATCCATTTATTCACATAAGAGGGGAGTGACCACACCCACCCATTTTGGCCACACCCCCTCTGCCACTCCAATGTGTCCGCATCTGGAATAAAAACCATCCGGCTTAGGCAGACCGGCATTTCTCCTACATCTAAGGGCTTATGGTGCCCATACACTGGGGCGATATTGCATACAATCCTTCGATTTTGACCGCATCATTGCAATTAATCGAAGGATTGTATGCACATCGAATGTGTCAACTGAAACGATGCGTGGGCTCACTTTTCGAATGTATAATGTAATATTGTATGTACACTGCTCAATAAAGTAAAGGGAACACTAACATAACACATCCTAGGTCTGAATGAATGAAATATTCTTATTAAATACTTAAATGAGGCTCAGTAGTGTGTGGCCTCCATGTGCCTGTATGACCTCCCTACAATGCCTGGGCATGCTCCTGATGAGGTGGCGCATGGTCTCCTGAGAGATCTCCTCCCGGACCTGGACTAAAGCATCCGCCAACTCCTGGACAGTCTGTGGTGCAATGTGGCGTTGGTGGATGGAGCGAGACATGATGTCCCAGATGTACTCAATTGGATTCAGGTCTAGGCAGGGCCGGATTAACAATGGGCCTGATGGAGCTACAGCTCCAGGCCCACTCTCCAAATAGGCCCATTTTGTAGCTTAGGGTCGGGGCTTTCCAACAAGCCCAGCCCCGTGTCGCTAGCCCCCCGGGAACCAGAGATACCGCCAGGCAAACCTGCAACGTTGTCCCCATAGGATAACATGGGACCCGCTAATTCCGACCTCCACCCGGTTCCAACGGCTGTCAGTTCCCACTCCGGCATTACAGAAGCTCAAGGTTGATCTCAGTCGAACCCAAATCGCTGGGCCTTCAATCTGATACCTGGTCCATATGGGTTCATTGGTTCTAGAGATATTGTGGGTAAACCAATTTTTTTTTTCATTTCTAAAATGTAATTTCATGGCTGTTCATGTTGTTTGAGGTCAGAATTCTCTGGAACCAAACGGCCCAGTTTCACGGGACCAAAAGCATTTGAAGCCTACATTTAAATGGGTCAGTTGGTTCCGAAGATATAACTGTTTGTTTAAAGGGGGCGGCGGTAGTTTTCTCTCCCCCTCACACCAGAAAATGCAAGGATTAGGCTGGTGTAAAAGGGGCCAGTCCGAGAATGTCCTTGCATGATCCTGGGATCATATTCCCGGGTAAGTCACTGCATTTTCTGGTGTGAAAGGGGTATTATTTCAAATAGCCGGGACATGCAGTGCTCTGAATACAGCCGGGCAGCCCCCTGCTCTCTGCCCGGCTGTCAATCAGTGCCAGATTAAGCCTTCGGGGGGCCCGGGGCACTTTAGACAGGGGGACCCCCTTGCACATGTCATTACTGGCCACAAATTGCATTAGAGAATATTATACTGTCAAAACACAGAGTAAAGGCAGTATAAACTTGGTCAATGGGTAACTGCTTACTCTGTAGGACTGTAGGAGACCTCACAGTGTCAGTGCCTCTGATTAAAAACCCTCCCATGACTAGGCTGCTACTGCTGTCCTCCATAGGCCTGAGAAGCATGTAATGAGCTCCACCATTAAGAGCTCAGCATAAACCTCTCAGCCTCTGCCTTCTTGTGCAAAGTGTCATGGGACTTAGTCAACTCCCAGTAATGCACTGCACACTTGTGCAGTCAGTGTGCCTTGGCTCCCGATGCTAAGCACCATTAATCAATGTCACATTGGCAGATAGGTGAAGCTGCAGCACTACCCCACTCCCATGCACAAAACCTTTAGCTAAAAAAAATAATAATAATGTTTTTGTTAAAAATACATACCAACCACAGGGGGCCCCTAGCTAGAGGGGGCCCATGGGTAATGACCCCTTTTGCCCCTGCTTTAATCTGGCCCTGCTGTCAATGGCTGTCATTTCTGCCCCGCGGCGGCTGTCCCACAGTTACCGCGAGCATGTATTCCCCTTTGGCAATGAGCATGTAATCCCACATGGCAACGAGCATGGAACCCCTGGCAATGAGAATCGAACCCCTGGCAATGAACATGTAGGTAAGCAACACTTATGTAGCATCATTTTTAATAGGCATTATGGTGTTTGGCATAATACCTAATGGACATTATGGTGTGTGGCTTAACATGTAATGGGCATTATGGTGTCAATTTTTAATGCGCGCCAAATGCCCCGGTTTATGGAGCATATTGTGCATTTTTGCTCAATCTGTTTGGTTTAGTGCAGGCATGTCCAAACTATGGCCCTCCAGCTGTTGTGAAACTACAAGTCCCACCATGCATTTCCACAGTTTTGCTATCAGGGAATGCTAAAACTATGTCAAGGCATGCTGGGACGTGTAGTTTCACAACAGCAGGAGGGCCACTGTTTGGACATGCCTGGTATAGTGTGCATTTTGGCTCAATCCATGTGGCAAAATGTGAATTTTGCCTTAATCTGTGTGGCATAACGTGAATTTTGCCTTAATCTGTTTGCCATAGTGTGAATTTTGGCTCAATCGGTGTGAATTTTGGCTCATTCCATATGTCATAATATGTAAGAGGCAAGTACAGTATAAGGGGGTTACTATTGTGTTACATGATTTGTATAAGGGGTATACGGTGTGGTAACTTTAGGTGACCACATAAAAGGTGCTGAAATGTTGTCTACCAAGTTTCGGCTTTCAGTATTTTTTTTATGACTGGAGTGCCCCCTCACCCCGCAAGTATCTGAGGACATCGGCATCCTGCGGGTGTACCTTTGGAGGGCACCTGCCAATATATCTCCATGCATTTTTCTTATGCCAGCCCCCTGCCTTTTCCAGGCATATATAATTAGTTGAAAGCATTTACACAAATAAAGACACACCCATGAGCAGACCACCCAACCAGAACACTGGTCACGCCCCATAATTATTGCGCATAATAGGCCCTTGATCATTTTCAGCTCCAGGCCCATTTAGACCTTAATCTGGCTCTGGGTCTAGGGAACGGCGGCCAGTCCATAGCATCAATGTCTTCGTCTTGCAGGAACTGCTGACACACTCCAGCCACATAAGGTCTAGCATTGTCTTGCATTAGGAGGAACCCAGGGCCAACCGCACCAGCATATGGTCTCACAAGGGGTCTGAGACAGTCAGGCTACCTCTGGCGAGCACATGGAGGGCTGTGCGACCCCCAAAGAAATGCCATCCCACACCATTACTGACCCACTGCCAAACCAGACATGCTGGAGGATGTTGCAGGCAGCAGAACGTTCTCCTTGGTGTCTCCAGACTATGTCACATCTGTCACATGCTCAGTGTGAACTTGCTTTCATCTGTGAAGAGCACAGGGCACCAGTGGCGAATTTGCCAATCTTGGTGTTCTCTGGCAAATGCCAAACGTCCTGCACGGTGTTGGGCTGTAAGTACAGCCCCCACCTGTGGATGTCGGCCCTCATACCACCCTCATGGAGTCTGTTTCTGACCGTTTGAGTAGACACTTGCACATTTGTGCAAAGAAAAAGGACCAATGGGCGCCTTCTGTACACTAAAATAATTTAATAAACAATACACAAATCACAAAAGCATAAAACAATAACTTTGCATGCATGCAAAAAAACTGAATTTTAAAAGACCATTTCAGTGCAATTGCATATTGGTAAAAATGTAACTTATAGTTACCAAGTCCTGATTGGACGATGTGGTTACTGGAATTAGACCAGTGTTACAGTTCCGCAATTTATGGGGATTTTTCCAAAGCACAATTGTAGTGTGGGCAGTATTGAATAAGTCCTCACAGGTTGAGTTGAAAGTGGGCAAATAAATCCCTTTCTTACTGCCCAGTGCGAGGTAACCACTAGTGATTGGTGGCGTTGGTCATTTGTTGCTGAACAGCACTGTCTCCCACGAGCTTGGTAGGTATGTCAGGCAGGTCACCTTGCGGTGTCAGGTGCTGTGCTGCTCCGGCCAGCAAGCCGACTGCAGGCTAGAGTGCACCGGCTCCAGTGCTTGTAAATCCTTGTTGGAGTGTGCGTGTACTCAGCTCTTGTGTATGATGGTATTTGTACACAGTGCTCCGTAGGTGCGGCGGCTGCGGGGAGATGCTGCGTGCCGGCTGTGAATGTCTGCAGCAGGAACCGAGCTGCCAGGGGGAAGATACAGCCGATTGGCCGGTTGATGTTGCCGGTCAGATGCCGTTGATATGCCCCTCAGGTCCTCAGCTACAACTGCTCATAAAGAACTCCTCACAAAGACGCGTTTCGTCGCGCTCAGGCGGCTTTGTCAATTCAGGAAATCATGCACATTTGTTGCCTGCTGGAGGTCATTTTGCAGGGCTCTGGCAGTGCTCCTCCTGTTCCTCCTTGCACAAAGACGGAGGTAGCGGTCCTGCTGCTGGGTTGTTGCCCTCCTACGGTCTCCTCCACGTCTCCTGATGTACTGGCCTGTCTCCTGGTAGCGCCTCCATGCTCTGGACACTACGCTGACAGACACAGCAAACCTTCTTGCCACAGCTTGCATTGATGTGCCATCCTGGATGAGCTGCACTACCTGAGCCACTTGTGTGGGTTGTAGACTCCGTCTCATGCTACCACTAGGGTGAAAACACCAAAACATCAGCCAGAAAGCATAGGAGCTGAGAAGTGGTCTGTGGTCACCACCTGCAGACCATCTCCTTTATTGGGGGGTGTCTTGCTAATTGCCTATAATTTCCACCTGTTGTCTATTCCATTTGCACAACAGCATGTGAAATTGATTGTCAATCAGTGTTGCTTCCTAAGTGGACAGTTTGTGTGATTGACTTGGAGTTACATTGTGTTGTTTAAGGGTTCCCTTTATTTTTTTGAGCAGTGTATAATGTATGATCATTTTTATCTAATTGCATTAGCGATCGCATGTGGTTTTTGACCACATGCTATTGCTTGCAATATTATCGGTGAGCGGCACGAGCCCCGGCGGCAGGTGATGGTGAAGTGGAGCGGGTGGCAGGAGGGCGGGCGTGCAGCAGAATTTGAATTTTTTTTTTTCAAAAGACTGGACAGCCCTCAGATCTCTCTCAGCCAGTCAGCGGTCGCCTGAATGTGAGCCCTCTGATCAGAGATTTGAAATGTCTTTTCAACTTCCGCCGCACACTGCTGACTACCGCTGCACGCCAGCCCTCCTGCCGCCTGCTCCACTACACCGCCACCCACCCTCTTCCAGCACCCGATGTGGCATCGCAGGTGGCATGCGACAATGGGTGCTGGAAAAAAACACTTGAGCACCATAAGATGCGATCAGTTGCGATCACTTCAGATCGCACAAGTGTGCGGGCCCCTTATGTGTGCGGGCCCCGGGGCCACTGCCCCGGTTAACCCTGTGCTTAATCCGCCTCTGAAGAAATGTACAATAATAATAAAAAAATATATATGTAAAATAGAAAAATCCTAGCAGTTAGTAATATGAATATATTATTATGATAAAAATATAAATGAGATACTCACGCGTACTGTGAGTAAATGAAATGCATACGTTTACTGCCTATATTCATTTTACTCCTAAATGATCAGTAAAATTGTCTGCAAGGAGCCCATAAATGGGCGGTAGAATATGATTTAGATCTTTATCGCCACCTGTTGGCTGTAAGCAGAACATCAGCTTATTAAAAAGATTGAGAGGCAGCTTCTTTTCCCTGAAACATGGCAGTTATGAGCTCATTGACTTTATCTCTGTACCCTTTATCTCTCTCCAAGGAAAGTACATAGACCTCTAATCGTGCCAGCTGTACGTTTCAGGTTTGTCATTACATTTTCTGGTGCTTCTGCGTCTCGTGGCGCAATGCTGCTCCCTATAACCGTACAGTGCGAGACCCCAATGTCCGCCTGTTTGGGGCTGCTGCAAAACTATGACACCAACCCTTACTTTGCATAAGGAAATGCCACTTTTGCAATGCTCTGCCAAACCTCAGTGCTCCCCACTATGCTTACACTGTGTGGTTGGCGCAGTGGTTGTCACCCGCTTCATGGCCTATTGGTCCAGGTCCTTATTTATAGAGGATGCAGGAGAACTCAGAGACAGTCTGTCGCTAACTAGTTACAGAGGAAAATCTTCTCTTGTGTAATAAATGTTCCTAGAAAGCCAGAATCACCGCCAGATCCAAGGCTGGTAAATGTCCATCGAAATGATCTGGAAATTTATCTCGGTGACTCGGTCTCTCCTATCTGGTAAATGAGCGCCCCATTACCTTCATTAAAGGGGAATAATCATTAACATGCAAATACTGACCATTTTGCATCATATAACAGAATGTTGCAATTCTTTGATCCTATTGTTTCGATGCTTGTCCTTTATACTATGTAACCTGTATGTGTAAAAGCTTTGCACACTGGGGGTTATTCTGGTAACTTTGTGCTTCCATGTGTTCGCACGGGGGAGCGATGTTTTGCTTCTGCTTATGCGCAGATGTGTTTCTGCGCATGTGCAGACGCAGGGTGCATGCAGCCATGGCAAACAGGGTGTTTGCTGGGCGCACGCACCCAAGTGTACGGGCTGGGGGGCGGCGGGCCAGGCCATTTACATATGAGAATGCTCTTGGGCGTTCTCATGCTAATGAGGCCATGGCGCGGATGCGGAGGGTGGGCAGCATATTTGCCTACATACGGGGCATGGCTGGTGGCAAGGTTGGCTGTCTGGTGACATGACTTCACGATGATGTCATCATGGCTCCACCCCTGCTATAATGTGCAGAGAAAGCAGGCACTGTATAGTGGGAATAGGGCCACGATGATGTGATTTACGGGGGCTGGCGAGGAAAGCAGAATACCTTGTCGGGGGGGCCGGGATCGCCACCTGATTTTCATAAGCCTCCGGCCGACCCGGGAGGGTGGGCAACTATGCAGGTGGGGCAGATGTAACGTGCAGAGAGATTTACATTAGGTTTTGGTGGGTTTTATTTTTTCATGTGCAGGGTAAATCCTGGCTGCTTTTGCATGCAGCCCACAGACAGCGATTTAGATTACGAACTCTCTGCACATGTTACATCAGCGATGTGGACGATTGGTTGGTCTATGAACTAGCGTATACTCGTACATCAGTAAGGAGAGTCCCCAGCGGAGATCTGTGCGGCCCTCGGATAATGCCGCACATTTACAGCCCGCCGTCAGATATGCAAATATACTTTGAAACATTCTTTGTCTACAGGACGATAAAACGTTTTGTGATGTTATATTATTGAATGATGAATGTGTTGCTGCAATTCTGCTTCACATGTGTTTGACTAATCAATGACTGATAAAACAAAAAATTATAAATCCCTTAATTAGGGCGCTTTCATTAAGGCTTGTCAAATTGAGAAAAAAAAAAAGCGTTGTTTTATCTTCGTTAGAAGCCCCAATTATAGATAGTAAGCGACGTAGCGTTTGCAGGGAGCCGGATGATCCCCCGAGACACGTCGCTATTTTATGTCATTTTCTTTCTGGTCTGCGTTCTGGGGCCGGATTCACAGCACCGTGACCTTTTTTTTTTACAGTATAGAGATTATTGTGCTGTTAAACAGCTCAGTCTGCAACACACAGGACAACCAGGTCATGCTGAGCATTATGGGAAATCCACTGAGCACTAACACTGTGACATATGAACCATGGTTAGGGCGTAGATTGTTCAGGGTAGATGCTGGATCCAAGTGGGCTAAAGGACCTCTGATGTCATAATCATGTGACCCACGGTGGCAGAGGGAGGAGCAAGGTCAGTGGGCTAGTGCAGTTGGATTTGCTACCACTGCTGCTTCCTTGGATGGTTCAGCTGGGGAGGTGGGGGTGGTGGTATGTTAAAGGAGAGTGGTACAGGGACACTATGGGGGTGTGGTTGCCGTGACATGTCATCGTAGGCACTCTCCCCGCTATAAAAAGCATTGATTACCTGCTCTATATACCCCTGGGGGATGGGGGGGGGGGGAGGGCTAGGATGAGAATCTCATCTTCATCTGCCAGGACTGCCCCAATCAGTCGCAGCTGGGTCTGGGGCTTTAGGTTTGCCAGCTTTCCTAACCTGCCCAGGGGTCAGGGGTAGCGGCTAGTTCCCCTTCGCCGTAAGTACCTGGGTAAGAGAGAGGGCGGGGAGAGGAGGAGCAAGGCCGGAACAAGGGACCCAAATGGACCCTTGCGGGCTTGCCACGCTTCGGACATGAAGGGCTTGTTCCTTCACTATCCACGCCACCACTGGTTGCCCTTAGTAACCAGGCAGCAAGTAAAGCGGAGTGGAGTGAGCCACCGTGCCCGAAGTGTGGCGAGCATCCGTTTGGGTCCCTTGTTCTGACCTTGCTCCTCCTCTCCCCACCCCCTCCCCTCCCCAGGTCCTTATGTCGAAAGGGAACTAGTCACAATCTTTGTGCATGATATCTCAGGTGCAACTGCACCTGAATGACCCCCACTGTTTTATAAATATATGTTGTGATTGAGCTCTACAAGATGAAATATCCATCACAGTATTAGATGGCGCTCCTGTATTTGTACAATTAGCTCCGCTCAGCAGCAATAACAGACATCCACAAATCGCGGGGCTTTCTCCTATACTCTCATGTATAGAGAGGCCGAGGGTTCTATGAATGACTTTACAGAGGGACTCATGACTGTCACAGTAACACGTTCTGCTGCCAGATACTCTGAATCCAATCCATACCCGGAGTATTGGTCCTAGCTAGGGGAAGTGAGAACCTAAATCACTGGGCGCATTCAGACGCCCTCCTCTCCTGTGTAATCCATTGTGTTCTGCATCCGTCAAGATGGAACATCAAGCCAGCTGAGAGATCATTGATCCCCATGCTATACTCCGTCTGATCAAGGAGCTCACAGGGAGAAACATTGCACATGCCTGATTATATAGACGTGGTCAATATCTACATACACGCACCAGGGCTCAGTGATTTCCCTGTATGTTGTATTGTGCCTGGTCCATGTGCGCTCTGCTGCACAGAGATACACGTGGTCAGGTGTACACCTGTATGGATCAGGCATACACCTGTGTGACTCCGGAGCCTAGGTATAGGTGACTAATTTGGTAAAACACTGGTTAAATGTTCTGATTGCATGTATAATATTGCAGTAGCAGCATATTGCAGCGATAATGCATTACATGTTATCCCAGTGCAATCCTCAGCAAGGGTTTTTTCCCCGTCACTGGCATTGTAAGCCTCTGAGCAGAGAGACAGATGTACTAAACCTGGTGAAGTGATAAAGTTGTCAGTTATAATGAAGCAGCCAATTGCCTGGTGAAGTGATAAAAGTGGCCAGTAATAATGCAGCAGCCAGTCAACACGTAACGGTCAATTTACAGCTGGGTTTTCAAAATAACAAAGGAGCTGACTGGCTGCTGCGTTATTATGACCTTCTACTTTATCACTTCACCAGGCTTAATAAGTCTGCCCCAGTGACTCTCCGGCTGTTCTGGGGATCTCTTGCGACTGATGCAAATGAGTTTGATGTTTTATTCTAGCGCAGATTACCTGGTTAGCACATGCGCTCTAGGAAGCCGCAACCAGGCTTGAGATTAAACAGCTGAATACGGCTGTGATTCTTATGTATAATGGGTTAGCCATCACTGTCACATCATTGGTTGGAGACTAATGTGATCACTTTACAGCTGGTTTCAGGACTTGGCCGCGCTACTGCTATAATATATATTTATATATATATATATATATATATATATATATATGCTTGAAAGTGCATCAATAGAGTAAGTGGGCTGGCTGGTGGACCAGCAGTCATGTGACCTTCGCTTCTGTAATAGACCCCCGGTGTATGGTGTATGTCTGCAAAACGCTAACCCCCCTATTGGCTGTCTAACCCTAATGTCAACATTCTGACAGTGAAGACATACTGACTGTTGACATTTTAACAATGTGGACATTATAACTGTCAACATTGTGACTACATATGAAAAATAGGGACTAGCCAGGGACTAGAACAGTATGTCTCTCACATATAACAAACAAAGGGGAGAGATGTGCCCCATACACTTGTCAGACCCTATTTATCTTGAGCTCCCCCGGCAGCCCCCCAGAGGGGCTCACATCAGACTTGGCACTCGGAATCGGTTAATATTGGGACAAAATCGCTCTAATGTATGGGGGCCTTTAGAGAGATACAGTAGAGACATGTCCCAAAGCAACCAATCAGCTTCGATCTCTTGAAGTAACAGTTGTTGATTGGTTGCTTTGGACCATTTCCCCCAAATGATAGCTCTACAACGCTTGATACATCTCCCTCCATAGGCGCACGTGCTTGTAAAAGTCGCCTCTTCCTGAATTCCCACTAAGATTCTGGCCCTATACATAGTGTAGCGGGCTGACATTCAGCCAAACCACTGGGCATCTAATTAGCTCATTCACACTCCGACAGACTTCATTACCCGACAGAGGACATGTCGCAGGCTGAAAACCAGTTGTATAATCAGATCATGGGAAAACTCTGCTCAGTGCCAGAACCAAAGGGAAAGCGTCAGCGTTATGTAAGATGTGAGTCTTGTGATAGCGGTGTTCCTACTGTATACAGTATATCTGTAATGTACGCAGGGACTCGGTTATATATATGAAGCAGTTCTGCTGCTCATCAGAATGTCGTACTGTATGTATCATTCCGTCAGTTCATTTACCCAGCGTCCCGCTTTTTGAATTATTCTTGTCATACGTCTCCGCACAGGGGGTGTAAAAGGTTGTGTTCTATGTCCACGATCCCAGCAGCTTCCAATAACTCTCCCCCCTGCAACTGCCAATAGTCACTTCTGCTGGGCTAACACCTACCCAAAATTCTACCTGTTCTGCTTGTATCAAATAAAGGGCCTCATTCATGTTTGTGCGCAATTGCAATTCTCTAGGCTAAGGAGCTGCTATTGACCACAATTGGGGCTGCCACCTCGCACTGATAAGAGATGCCTGTGGGAGCCATTGCACACTCATTTGCAGTTGAGTACACATTCCCAGCCTATACGCCAAAACAAGAAACATGGGAGCTAAGGGTTGGGGTATGGATAAGCAGACAGTACACGGTAGTAGCGGCGCAGTTACCATGTTTTGTATGTACAGCTGACGCCAGATACACACCTACGTTTCTCCAACAACTGCTTGTAAACTCCTCATTACCACCTCCTGTCAATCACTTAGGCCGTGATTCAGGTTGGCTCTTTAAGCTGCAAACATCGCAGCTTACCGAGTGCCTGAGACGTGGTCCGGCCGAATAAGCCCAAATTGGATTGACCCATGATCCTATTGTCCCATTTCTGCCCCCGTTATATCTGTACGAGGGTGGTGACTGATTATCCATGTCTGAAGCCACCCGGTAATATGTGACTGTGTCATTACCTGCTATTATACCATTTCACTGTTTACTGATGACATTAGAACTAACGTGTCTTTATTCTCCAGCCAGACGAACTGACGAACGCCCTGGAGATCAGCAACATCGTCTTTACCAGCATGTTTGCTCTGGAGATGCTTCTGAAGCTCCTAGCCTTCGGGATGTTTGGGTACATCAAGAATCCATATAACATCTTCGATGGGATCATTGTCGTCATCAGGTGACTACTGTCTAATTACGCTTCTCCTAGGAGAGATGTTGGCATTTTGTGGCTCATACGCTTCTGTGGGACTACATGTGCAAGCATACCCTGCCAGTCTTAGTTTTATTGCTCCATAAACAGGGCCTGATTAAAGGTTCTAGGTGCCCTAGGTAATGCACATGTAGCTCCCTATGTAATGCTGCTAACACACCTGTAGAGGGGGGCTCAGGGACTCGCCAGTCATACTGCCAATGTCAATGTAGCGGGACCCTGGGACCGTCCCGGGCGGCAGGATCGCGTGAGGCCCTTCTGCATGCAATGTATCACATGTGATCCCTGCTACCTGGCACCGGGAGGGGGTCCGACACGGAGATCTTACCTCCAACACGTATGATCTCCTGGTTCGATCCAATGCGCACAGGACTGCGCATCCTACCGGATGTCACACATATGTTATTTGGGCCAATTTCACCTGACTTCTCATCCCGATCCGCCGCAATCGGGGGTAATCAGGCCTATATCGCATAGCGTAGGCCTTTACCCTCCATAGTCCCGCAACAGCAGCACCAGACCTGCAGAAATCACCAGGAAAATGGTGCAGTGGCCTATTGGTTGCTGGCGGATCCCGACAGTCATTTACCCGACGTCGGGATCCCGACTGTCAAAACGCCGACAGCCGGGTGCCCGAAGACCACCCGCTATTTTCCCACGTGGGGGTCCACGACGCCCATAGAGGGAGAATAGAATAGGTGGCGTGGCGAGCGCAGCGAGTCCGCAAGGTTATTTTTTGCGCTCACCATGCTGTCTGAGTACAGGCAGTCGGGATCCTGACGTCGGGCTAATGACTGTCGGGATCCCGACTGTCGGAGTCCCATACAACACCCGGCCTTTTTGTGCATGCACAGTAAGAAAATCTGTGGAAAAATGGACACCATAACATCTTCGCGACCTGCTCATGCACAGTAGTCTCTGTGACCGCGTGTCATTCATCCCGCTGTTATAGGGGCTTATGGACAACGTCCAGCCTGGAGGGGGAACCTTAGACTGCACACTCGGTTGGACAGTGCCAGAAAGTAACACCGTTCTGCTGAAATCTGTACAGTTGGGATGTATGATTTCACCAGCCCAGTTCACCTTTTGTCCTCACCAGTGATGACATCACAGTATTTACCTGCCCTGTTGTTAGGTTGCACTGTAATGCCTTTTGCTAGAGGTCCCCAGTACTCTGCTATCCATATACGTCTATTTATAAACGAGATACCCTGCCCTTATACCCTATCACTCCCTAACAAAAATAGTTTTGCGCACCCTTTAACATCCTCATGAGTAACCAAGTCTAAGAACCGCTACTCCAGGCCAATCAGTGGCCACCATAATGGACTTAACAGTAGTTTCCGTAATCATGTAATCTCCGTCGACAGAGGCAGGAATACTGCCATGATTTACCATGACGAAGACAGTACGTGACGGTAGCAGTCGTCACCATGAGTGATATTTTCCTAACCCTTCCCCGTATCTGTTACTGCCACATTGCCCCCTCAACTCCTAACTAGATGGACTCCTGAGGAAACCGTACGGAAAGTCAATACTTATTTTCTGTATCTGAACCAGATGGCTATTCAAAGATTATTTAATTAAGTAGAACTTTGGAAGAAATTGGCTTTTGAAATTGATTTGCTTGCAGTTTAAAGTAAAATCCAGGGAGTTCCGTAGAGAAGAAAATGATTTTCGGTTGATCGATGTGTCTCTCTTAGAGGACCTGTCACAGACTCGTCCATGCATGACCAAACTGTGGGCGCGCGTTAGAGCGATTGCTGCTTTTCAAATCCCTGGCACCCAGAGTCCATGCTGCTTGGTATCTTTCAGTGCCTTGCACAGCCAATCCCTGGCTTTCTGGCTGGTGGGGAAATACAAGTTTCAGCAACCTAAATATAAGCCAGGGGAGAACATTTTCTAATTAGATCAATCTCACCTGGTGTTACATCATGAATATATATAACAAGTGATTTATATGTGTGTTAGTGCACGTGCTCAGATGTCTACATTACCCAGAAAAAAAACACGTAAAACCACATGTCGACCTTTTCGTGTGTCGACCTTTTGCTTGTTTCAACATTTATGGTTGTGTTGACCCTATAATCCAAACCTATAATGGTCACCCCAGAATTTCCCTAAGCAGTGCTTCTTGACATTTGCCCACACAGGTCCTGTGGTAACTGAGCTCAGCAACTGGGATCAAGGGCATAGCTACTATAGGTTCAGGGACTGCAGCAGCTATGGGGCCCAGAGCTGAGAGGGGCCACCTTCCCTGTCACAGTTACATGTGTTATATACAGGGTGTAGCTACCATAGGTGCAGGGAGTGCAGCTGCTATGGGGCCCAGAGCGGAGAGGGGCCACCTTCCCTGTCACAGTTACATGTGATATATACAGGGATGTAGCTACCATAGGTGCAGGGGGTGCAGCTGCTATGGGGCCCAGAGCTGAGCGGGGCACCTTCCCTGTCACAGTTACATGTGTTATATACAGGGATGTAGCTACCATAGGTGCAGGGGGTGCAGCTGCTATGGGGCCCAGAGCTGAGAGGGGCCACCTTCCCTGTCGCAGTTACATGTGATATATACAGGGATGTAGCTACCATAGGTGCAGGGGGTGCAGCTGCTATGGGGTCCAGAGCTGAGAGGGGCCACCTTCCCTGTCACAGTTACATGTGTTATATACAAGGGTGTAGCTACCATTGGTGCAAGGGGATCCACTGCTGTGGGTCCCAGAGCTGAGAGGGGCCACCTTCCCTGTCACCGTTACATGTGTTATATACAGGGGTGTAGCTACCATAGGTGCAGGGGGTGCAGCTGCTATGGGGCCAGAGCTAAGAGGGGCCACCTTCCCTGTCACAGTTACATGTGTTATATACAGGGGTGTAGCTACCATAGGTGCAGGGAGTGCAGCTGCTATGGGCCCAGAGCTGAGAGGGGCCACCTTCCCTGTCACAGTTACGTGTGTTATATACAGGGTGTAGCTACCATAGGTGCAGGGGGTGCAGCTGCTATGGGGCCCAGAGCTGAGAGGGGCCACCTTCCCTGTCACAGTTACATGTGTTATATACAGGGTGTAGCTACCATAGGTGCAGGGACTGCAGCTGCCCTGGGGCCCAGTGCTGAGAGGGGCCACCTTCCCTGTCACCAGTACATGTCTTATATACAGGGGTGTAGCTACCATAGGTGCAGGGAGTGCAGCTGCTATGGGGCCCAGAGCGGAGAGGGGCCACCTTCCCTGTCACAGTTACATGTGATATATACAGGGATGTAGCTACCATAGGTGCAGGGGGTGCAGCTGCTATGGGGCCCAGAGCTGAGCGGGGCACCTTCCCTGTCACAGTTACATGTGTTATATACAGGGATGTAGCTACCATAGGTGCAGGGGGTGCAGCTGCTATGGGGCCCAGAGCTGAGAGGGGCCACCTTCCCTGTCGCAGTTACATGTGATATATACAGGGATGTAGCTACCATAGGTGCAGGGGGTGCAGCTGCTATGGGGTCCAGAGCTGAGAGGGGCCACCTTCCCTGTCACAGTTACATGTGTTATATACAAGGGTGTAGCTACCATTGGTGCAAGGGGATCCACTGCTGTGGGTCCCAGAGCTGAGAGGGGCCACCTTCCCTGTCACCGTTACATGTGTTATATACAGGGGTGTAGCTACCATAGGTGCAGGGGGTGCAGCTGCTATGGGGCCAGAGCTAAGAGGGGCCACCTTCCCTGTCACAGTTACATGTGTTATATACAGGGGTGTAGCTACCATAGGTGCAGGGAGTGCAGCTGCTATGGGCCCAGAGCTGAGAGGGGCCACCTTCCCTGTCACAGTTACGTGTGTTATATACAGGGTGTAGCTACCATAGGTGCAGGGGGTGCAGCTGCTATGGGGCCAGAGCTGAGAGGGGCCACCTTCCCTGTCACCATTACATGTCTTATATACAGGGGTGTAGCTACTATAGGTGCAGGGGGTGCAGCTGCTATGGGGCCCAGAACTGAGAGGGGCCACCTTCCCTGTCGCAGTTACATGTGTTATATACAGGGGTGTAGCTACCATAGGTGCAGGGGGTGCAGCTGCTATGGGGCCCAGAGCTGGGAGGGGCCACCTTCCCTGTCACAGTTACATGTGTTATATACAGGGGTGTAGCTACCATAGGTGCAGGGGGTGCAGCTGCTATGGGGCCAGAGCTGAGAGGGGCCACCTTCCCTGTCACAGTTACATGTGTTATATACAGGGTGTAGCTACCATAGGTGCAGGGAGTGCAGCTGCTATGGGGCCCAGAGCTGAGAGAGGCCACATTCTGCTCTAAGTTATGCGTGTTTTCAAACAAGCAAGTTGAGGTGCAGCCAGTCAGATCCTAACTGTCATTTACCTAGTGCAGTTTATAATATGACAGCTAGACTCTGATTGGTTGATAACACTCCCCCTTGTCTCTGAGAGATGATGTCAGGTCTGTCAGTCCATGACTTGCCCCCACACAGGCCATTCCATGCGACTTACCTACATGTAGACAGCTCATCATGCTCAGCAGTCACTGTGAGTGAGTACGGGCTTGATACATAGGTAAGGGATGCAGTTCTTGACATAAGTGGCTTCCGCTTTCCAATCCCTTCACGCCGCCCGCTGTGTCCTCCTTGCTCTCAGTGTTACGTTGTGATGTGAACTGCCTGTAGGTGGCCATCAATGGAGACACTCACCGCTCTCTACTGCTTTCCTGTCATTCAGTGTCTGGGAGATCATCGGACAGTCAGATGGGGGTTTGTCTGTGCTCAGAACATTCCGACTACTTCGCGTGCTGAAACTGGTCCGCTTCATGCCAGCTCTGCGCCGCCAGCTGGTGGTCCTGATGAAGACCATGGACAATGTGGCCACCTTCTGCATGCTTCTCATGCTCTTCATCTTTATCTTCAGGTAATGGTCCATATCTGCTCTTACATCAGTGTTGCCCGTCTGGTCATCCCCGCTTCCGTACCATAACTGCTTTAGCATCGCCAACCATAGCAAGAAGTAACGTTCTATATTAGCAGAAGACAATTGCTGTTGGTAACCCAATCAAACTGAGATCTCTCGTATAGTTTCCTCCGACTCCTTGTTTCGCCAGCACGCGCACACTCAAACACACAACTACTGTACCTTATGGTCTTGTGCAGTGGTGGGATCCTAATATTGTGTCATTTGTGTCCTACAGCATTCTCGGCATGCATCTGTTTGGCTGTAAGTTTACTGTACGGACTGACACCGGAGACACTATTACCGACCGGAAGAACTTTGATTCCCTTCTCTGGGCCATTGTGACGGTTTTCCAGGTAAGGTGGTCTTTAATGTTTCACTAGGAACTTCAGCAAATTTGGTCTGATAAGTATTCGCTAAACAGGATGGGAATAAGGTTACTGAGGTGTGAGAGCTAGTGGTAGCGGCCTCGATTCCGAGGGCACCGCTGAGATAGTTCTCTCTCTCTCATCCAACCAGGTTGGATGAGAGAGAGCTATCTCAGATGCACCTATGGAAGCGAGACTGAGACTGCACACTGCCATCACCAGAAGTCGGTTGGATGAGAACAGAAAATGTGGAACGGAACAGATCATGTCGAAAGTTTTAAAAATCCACTAAACTGTTTTTGTTCCCTGACCAGTCTCTCTCTCATATATATATATATATATATATATATACAGATTTATATATCAGAAGAGTATCGTTATTATTTTTGGTAGCAGAAACAGATTCCAGAATCAATAGGGTTTAGCAGGGTTTTTGTGTAAGTGCCATGAAGCCAGTTGGGCCTCCAGCAGACATGCGAACCAAGAATAATTCTCAATACTTTTCATTTCCTACTGTGCTGAACCAATGCTGAGACTGACAGCAGCTCGTTGCTATGCACAGTGTGAGTGCGGCCACTTCCTTGCTGGATTTAAGACATTTGTTAATCTCAAACAGAATGAAGGTCACACCGGAACTTCCCAAGCAGGGCTCCCTGACATTTGTCCACACAGGTCCTGTGGTAACTGAGCTCAGCAACTGTGAGCAAGGGCATAGCTACTATAGGTGCTGTGGGGCCCAGACCTGAGAGAGGCCACCTTCCCTGTCACAGTTACATGTGTTATATACAGGGGTGTAACTACCATAGGTGCAGGAAGTGCAGCTGCTATGGGGACCAGAGCTGAGAGGGCCACCTTCCCTGTCACAGTTACATGTGTTATATACAGGGGTGTATCTACCATAGGTGCAGGGAGTGCAGCTGCTATGGGGACCAGAGCTGAGAGGGCCACCTTCCCTGTCACAGTTACATGTGTTATATACAGGGGTGTAACTACCATAGGTGCAGGAAGTGCAGCTGCTATGGGGACCAGAGCTGAGAGGGCCACCTTCCCTGTCACAGTTACATGTGTTATATACAGGGGTGTATCTACCATAGGTGCAGGGAGTGCAGCTGCTATGGGGACCAGAGCTGAGAGGGAATTCTCCCATTTATTAAAACTTGCAACAAATTTTACAATATTTACAATATATCACAATAAATAAATAAATAAATAAATAGTATTTTACAAATGAAATCTTAATACATAACATAAATGAATGCAAACCGCAATATCAAAGGATACATCTGCCTAATAAGCAAAATATCAATAGAGAAATATATACACATGAATATTAACTTTATAACTACTTCATCCCAATATTGCAAAGGAAAACTGAGCAAGGCTTTTTAGATCTATGCAAAACCTGTTCCATTAAAAAAAACCTTATTACCAAAATCTACAGGATGTGAAAAGATAGAAAGTTCCAGCTAAACCTGGAAAAGGATATCTGCCACCCACTCAAGGGGGTTTCAGGCGGCCCCACCAATTGGACCACCTAACAGCATCTACCCTTTTCCGGTCTAGATCCATCATCCTCTCCACCTCGTGCAGAATCAAATCCACCACCACTTCACAAGGAAGGATTTTATCTTTTAGGGAAACCTGACACCGTGCCATCCATGTGTGGTATCTAACTACTAAACTGACTAAATAAATTGTGGTCAAATTAAATACACCATATCTTCTGAATGCTCCATAAGCCCACTCTGGGTAACTAAGCCCCGAAAGGCACGGGATACCCAAAGCTCCTGAAACTCTCTTGTAAACATTTACATTAAAGGGGCACTTGATCAAGAAATGGTCCATCGTCTCCACCTCCCCTAGACACTCCTCCCGTGGACAACCACGATCATTGGCATTTCTCCACATCATGTTCCCCTTCACGTAAAGCTTCCCATGGAAAGAAAGCCAAGCAATGTCTCTAAACTTCGGCGGTATTCTCTCTGAATTTATGAGAGCCAATCCAGCTGAAGCGACATCACTCGGGCAATCCCTTAGTGACAACGGAACATGAAAGTGGGTTCGCAAAATCCTGTCCCCCAACTCCTTCCTGGAAAGGTTTTGTACTTCCCCCACTTCCAGACCCCAACGCTTTGTCACCTTCAAGCTCTGGATAACGTAGATCGGAAGATACCCTCTCCGAATTTGAAGATTCTTCACTTGGCCACCACCTAACCAAAGTTTGAGGAAGGGGGACACCCAGACTTCAAATCCACTTACCCATCGAGGAGGAGTGTCTAACAATAAACTCCCAAGATTAAGTTTTAAAAAGGTTGTAACAAAAAAGACGACAGGGTTGATCATGCCAGCCCCTCCGTCTTTCCTCGACTTGTAAGTAATACCTCTCTTGATTAGGTTCATCCTGTTTCCCCAAAATAAAAGGAAAAACAAGGAGTTCAACCTGGCCCATAAAGATTGAGGCAAAAAACACACATAGCTGACATATAGAAATAACGGGATCAGGTAAGTTTTGCACAAGTCCACCCTTTCCCTGAAAGAGAATTTACACCTCTTCCAGCACTCCACTTTCTTGGCAGCATTCTCCAGACACTTCACCCAATTTAGAGTGGCATAATCACCATGGTCAAAACAAATACCTAGAATCTTTATCTGAGGACTGGGCCGGGGGAGGCTGTCCGGAAGGGAAAATTCTTCTCCTTCCTCCCCCATCCAGAAAGCTTCACACTTCTCTTGGTTTACCCTAGAGCATGAGGCTATAGAGTATTCACAGATGAGCTCTTCCATATCACGTGCCTCTGCCACTGATGACAGAACCACTGTGACATCATCTGCGTAAGCCACCACTTTAAAAGGGAACTCTGGGCCCAGCTGCACCCCTCCCACCGTACCGTTTTCTACCCTTCGTATGAAGGGGTCAATCGCGAATACATACAGGAGAGGGCTCAGGGGACATCCCTGACGAACTCCAGAGCTCACCTCAAAAGCAGGGCCCACCCAACCGTTTACAAGTGGGAAGCTCTCGGCCTGACTGTATAATGTTCTGAGCCAATAGACCACCCTGACTGGAAAACCATACCTTTCAAGTAGGGCCCATAGGTACTCATGATTTACTCGGTCAAAAGCCTTAGACTGATCCAACGCCAGCAAGTATTTTCCCCATTTCTCAGCACGGCACCGTTCTATGGCCTCCCGGACACCAAGGACAGCACTAAATGTGCTTCGACCCTTCACAGTACAGTGCTGGGATGGGGAAAGCAGGTGTTCTGAAAATTCTGACAACCTGTTGAAAAGTATTTTTGCCAAAATCTTTCTATCTGTATTGAGAAGTGCGATGGGGCGCCAGTTCTCAATACGAGATGGGTCCTTCCCCTTGGACAGTAATATGAGGGCAGATATCCTCATAGAAGGAGGGAGGATTCCCCCACCCAGGCACTCATTATATACTTCTACAAGGCGAGGAATCAAGAGGTCAGCAAATACTTTATAAAACTCAGATGTTAAACCATCTGGGCCTGGGGATTTTTTACAACTCAACTTATCAATCGCCATCTTAACTTCCTCTGCTGTCACACTCCTACCCAAGGTTTCAATCGAGGCATCTGGATTACAAAGTCCAGGTGTCTCCCTCAGAAATGTTTCCATCCTCTCTCTGATAAGTGGCTGCTCAGACAAAAGATCGGAGTAATAAGATCTAATGACTCCCAAGATGCCTTCCTTATCCTCACGAAGAACACCCTGTTTGTCAAAAAGACCCCTCACCTCCTTCATCTCGACTGATCTTCCGCAATTTTGGTAAGGATCAGGCGAGTGGTATTTGCCAAAATCCCTTTCCAAAATCAAAGAATCCAGACGGTTATACTGATATTCCCTCATCTGAGCCTTCACTCGGGAGATTTCCCCACTATCTCCACCCTCAGAAATCAAGAAATCTAATTTCCTTCTCAAACTCTGGTAGATATTTCTCTTTATCAAGTTCTTTTTAGCTACCAACCTCTTGAAGAATCTCCGAATTCTCTTTTTAATCTCTTCCCACCACTCAGATCTACTCCATCCAGCCTCCAAAAGTGTTTCCTGAGATTGAAAGAAGTCTCTAAGGGATTGTCTAACCTTTTCCTCTTTTAGGAGCTCAGAATTCAATCGCCATAGGCCCCGCCCCTTTTGAGTAGCTTCTGAAGCATTCAAAATGACAGAGAGAAAAACGTGATCAGAGAACTCTACTGGCTTTACCTCTGGAGGCAAAGTTTTCGAAGTCTCCTTAACAAAAAACCTATCTATTCTAGACCTACGACTACCACTAAAGAAAGTGTAACCCGTGAGGTCTGGAGAATGGCGAACGTGCACATCTACCAGACCTGCCTGTCTAACCATGCTAACTAAAAAATTAGAATCATAGCCCAGGGCTGTCTTTGAACCTCCCCTGTCTTTTGGCCTAATAACGGTGTTGAAATCACCACCAAAGACAATCTGCTGAGCCGTAAAAAGGAACGGTTTTATCTCACTGAAGAGACATTTCCTGTCCCATTTTGACTGTGGTCCATAGATATTAATGAGCCTCAGGTCATGTCCCCTCAGATTGACATCTAAAATCATACACCTACCTGCCTGTAATTCTATAACCCTGTGCACGGTTACCATACCAGTAAAAAGCACTGCCACCCCACTGTACGGCTCGGCCGCAAGAGACCAGTAAGAAGGCCCGCGCTTCCACTCCCTCTTTGCCTTGTGGAGGATGTTCAACTTACTAATTCTGGTCTCTTGCAAAAACAAAAAATCAATCTCAACCGTATTGAAAAAATCAAAGGCCATAAAACGAGCACGTTCAGAGACTACGGAAGCCACATTAATGGTGGCACATCGTATGGGTTGGGGATCCATGTTTCATTGGGTTATAAAAGCAGGACCTTGCTCACTTTTCATTTACATTCTTCCCAGACACCCTATTTGAAGACCTAGATCTTCTAGAACCTTTCCCTTTGAGAGAGGTTTCCCCCTCCCCAATGGCACCCAGCATGCCATCACTGCCTGACTTCTGGGTCAGACCACCCTTACTTTGTGAGGGTCCAGGATCTGGTGGTTTACTCTCTGACCTAGGAGGTAAACCTGGAACTCTCAATAGGTCTTTTGCAGCTACCCCACTCGGTGCAATTACTGAATTTGACGAATCCATTTCAATTTTTTCCTCATCTTCCTCTACCTGTTGTGTCTCCTCTATTACCATCTCTTGAGTAGGGCAGCCTGTACCATCTATCTCAGAATTTCCAGCTACCTCCTCAACCCCTAATTCTGTGCCTACCGGATCCCACTCTAATCCCTCTTCTCCACTACTCTCCTCATTCTCCACTGGTTTCCTTCTCTTACCCTGCTTTGCTTTCTTCTTACTAACCTTGGGGACAAAAACTAACTCTTTACCCTTTTTTAGAACCTCCCCCTCCTGTTCTTCATCAGTAGAAAAGACATCAAATCTATTAGAGAGGACTAATTTTTCACTGTCATCCTTTTTCCTCTTCCCTTTATTTTCTTTTTGGAATTTATCTTTCTTTTCCCCAACATTAGCCGCCCTGGTTTTCACACCTACAAAGACAATTTCTTTGACTGGACCCTCCTTCTCTTTCCTGACAGCTTCCTCCCTCTGTTCTCGCTCACTCTCCATATTATGGCTTGCCCATGGACATCGACTGTAAGGGTGGCCGTCCTCCCCACAAAGGTTACATTTAACATCATTACAGTCTCTTGAGATGTGCCCAATTTTCCCACAGAGTGTGCATTTGGTGACATTACAATCACTACTCAAGTGGCGGAAGTCTCCACATCTAAAGCAGGTGCGTGGCTGCCCAGCATAAAAGCACTGGACGCGGTCTCTGCCAATATAGGCCGCAGATGGTATATGCAAGAAACCTTTATCCGTACTTTTTAACTGAACCATAGCCGACCACGCACCTCCCCAGACTCCCATTGTGAAACCAACCTTTATTAAATTAGATTGCACTGTGCAGAATCTGGACAACCAAAACAAAATATCCTGGGCAGGAATGGACTCATTTCTGACTAATATTGTTATTTTAACCTTATCCTGCTTTGTAACCAAATTAGTTCTATAGTTACTATATGGTGCCTGGGATCTGCATGCCTGCCACTTTGTCCAAAAAGCCTGTAAGCCCTGATAGGAAAGGAAACTTACATCAAAGTCAGGTGTTTTGACTGGATGGATACAGGCATACAGATCTGAAGCATGGAAGCCCAGGCTGAAAATCATCTCTAAAAACACTTCTTTAGTTGGGACTTCACCTGTCCCTGCCCATTTAAATTGCAAAAGATTTCTCCTCTTAGTCATTTGGCCAGAAGTAACTGCTGTTGGGGGTACATTCATATTTACCAAACTAGCATAAGACCTTGTGCCTGGGACAATTTTCTTATTTACTTCATCAGTCTTATTATTTGCAGCATTAGACACATTTACTACATTTCTGGCTTCAAGTCTCTTTTTCTCACTGCTGATTAATTCAGCTGCAGCTTTTAACCTGGCTGGAGCATCCAACTGGCCATACACAGCCTGAATCACTTCCCTACCCCCCTCAGATAAAATGTTTCTGTCCAAGATAGGCATCCCTTGTGCAGTGTTACAAGGCTGCACTAAGTCACTGTGAGAAGCAGAAGTCTGTACAATGTTAGAAACAGTCTTCACAGCCTTGTCTGTTAACCCATCCCATACAGATAATGTACAAAAGTCACTACCATGCTGAGCTACTGCAGAGCCCACATTACCAGCTGCTGTAGGAATATCATTATTAGCAGAGACACCCTGATCCATACTACACAATGTTACCTTTCTGGCATCCTCTGCTGCTGCCAGGACTGACACACTCTCAGTTGATGCTTTACTTTCGAGTTCAGCAGAAAGGGACACAGGTGTGCTACCTGCAGCTTCTGCCATTTCCACAGGCCTCGTTAACAGCTGAGCTCCATCACAATCAGGTAACCCCTTCACTGCTGCCTGCTTCTCCAGTCGCTTCTCCTTTAATTTGGCTTTAACCCTTTCCAGGGTGGTAGAAAGGGATTCAATTGACTCTTTCAGTACAGACCTTTCCCACTTGCGGCAGGTACTTCTTTTTTTCTTTTTATCTGCAATTCTGGACTGTATGCGCTTGGCTTCTTTTTGCAGGTCCTCTATAGAGAAATTGTTAAAGGACTCTTCCTCCTCCTCCTCCTCACCACACTCTTCTTCATCCTCTGTATTACCTGGGGATGTAGGTACATTTTCCAATGCATCTAGAGGCTTCACCTCCCCCCCCGCTTCACTCCCCCCTGGACAAGCAATGGCTGCTGCTACTCGACCCTGCATTACTTCATGCAGGGGAGCATCCAGGGAGAGTTTGGGGTTATCCGACTGAGGCTCCAGTTGACCCACTGGAGCCTTGCCAACAGAGCAGGTCACTTCCATTTCTGCTCCATCCTGTGTTCCATCACACAGGAGAGCACCCTGTGGCATAGGGAGGGCTTGCTGCGGCTCTACCTGTACCGAAGCCATGCTGAGGGAACTGCCGTCATTGCCTCTCGAGCTGCTCATGTTGCTACCTGATGCACCAGACTGGCCAACCGCACTAGTTGTCTGGGCACCAGGAATTTTCACTTTGGATTCTGTAGTACCACAACCACGTGAGGACTTCCGGGAGACATGTCCCCCAGGAGGATCCATCCCCCTGGGGGAAAATCGCAGGGAATCCCCCTGCAAACACTGGATGCAGCTGCTGGAGCTCACCAAACACCTTACTCACAGCTGACTCAGCACAGACTGCTGAGACTCCACCCACAAGCCTGTCTGGATTACAGGTGTGCAGAGCCCAGAGCTGAGAGGGGCCACCTTACCTGTCACAGTTACATGTGTTATATACAGGGGTGTAACTACCATAGGTGCAGGAAGTGCAGCTGCTATGGGGACCAGAGCTGAGAGGGCCACCTTCCCTGTCACAGTTACATGTGTTATATACAGGGGTGTATCTACCATAGGTGCAGGGAGTGCAGCTGCTATGGGGCCCAGAGCTGAGAGGGGCCACGTTCCCTGTCACAGTTACATGTGTTATATACAGGGTGTAGCTACCATAGGTGCAGGGAGTGCAGCTGCTATGGGGACCAGAGCTGAGAGGGCCACCTTCCCTGTCACAGTTACATGTGTTATATACAGGGGTGTATCTACCATAGGTGCAGGGAGTGCAGCTGCTATGGGGCCCAGAGCTGAGAGGGGCCACCTTCCCTGTCACAGTTACATGTGTTATATACAGGGTGTAGCTACCATAGGTGCAGGGAGTGCAGCTGCTATGGGGCCAGAGCTGAGAGGGGCCACCTTCCCTGTCACAGTTAAATGTGTTATATACAGGGGTGTAGCTACTATAGGTGCAGGGAGTACAGCTGCTATGGGGCCCAGAGCTGAGATGGGCCACCTTCCCTGTCACAGTTATATGTGTTATACACAGTGGTGTAGCTACCATAGGTGCAGGGAGTGCAGCTGCTATGGGGCCCAGAGCTGAGAGGGGCCACCTTTCCTGTCACAGTTACATGTGTTATGCACAAGGGTGCAGCTACCATAGGTGCAGAGGGTGCAGCTGCTATGGGGTCCAAAACTGAGATGGGGCCACATTCCCTTTTACAGTTACATATGTTATATACATTTTTTCATCATTTGGTGGTTATGGGGGTTCTTACAAACTTTATCTTTCCCATATCTATCCCCATAGGAAGCGCGGGTCCAAATCTGTGTTCAAAATAAGATTATTTTCTTGGGTGAACCATCCAGACAGGAAGCGGTTAATGTTCCTTACTCTATGACATTGTGCAAACACCAGAAATGTCCTGGTACCTCAGACGTAACACTCAGTCCTACCAAACATAACAGAGGCGATAAGAAACTCGGGCTAATTAACTCCAGCTCCGGGATCACTAATCCCGCATTAGAATTTGCCCATTGATTTTGGCCACAAAGTATCTGAATATTCCGTGAGAGTGTTATCAGGGCTTGCTGCATTCCGTGTCTTTTTGAAGAGGATTTAGAACAATCTGCTGTGAGAACTGTGCCCATAAATTTCCACAGTGGGTGCTCGCAGCCTAATTAACATCATTATGGAAGCGCTTTGATGCTGTCCGAGTGGAGGCACAACGCCTGGCTTCTGTCACTAACTTTTAATGTGAGCAATGATAACACAACCCGAGCGCTCGCTGGATTTTACATTTAACCTGTTGCTGCATTTAGCGGCTGGCGGCTGTACTAGCCAGCATCCATCACCTGTTGGCAGGGTTGCCATCAAAAATGGGGGGCCCGGAACTGACTAAGGGCCAGATGCACTAAGCTTCAAAAGTGATAAAATGGAGCGTGATAAACAACCAGCCAATCAGCTCCTACCTGCCATGTCACAGACTCTGTTTGAAAAATGTCAGACAGGAGCTGATTGGTTGGTTGTTTATCACTCTCCATTTTATCACTTTCGAAGCTTAGAGAATCTGGCCCTAAATACTTTACCTCTACATTGCTTCTAGGGAAATGTGAACTTTGTTTATGACAAATTATACTATATAAACTCCAGTCCAGGGCCCCCTTTCTGTCTGGGCCCCAGTCCCAGCAATCTCCCCCCTGCCTGTTGGGTCATATTTAATACAATCTACTGTTCCAGGTTTAATAAGAGGAATGCCTGTTCTCAGTGCTTTAATGTTTGCTCTGCTCGTACACTGGGTGCAGTGGCGTAACTCTGGGAGACAATGGAGTCATCCACCACCGGGCTCCTGCTCCCAAGGGGGCGCCTCTCCTCCGCTGCAAGATTAAATCAGTTAATTGAAAGTTTTTTTCTTGTGGGGGGCAGCGAATTTGCACGGCGGCTGATTATTGGTAGACTGCGCATGCATAAGGGTCACAGTTCGCACGCGCAAGGCCGTCCTACGATGAAATCCTGCTACTATTTCTATTTGCACATTGTTACCAAGGGGATTGACAGGAAGTGGGCGTCTGGGAATGGAAACGGGCATTACTGGGAGTGCTAAGAAATACAGGGCAGTGTCTAGGAAACACCGGTAGTGTCGGGGAAAACGCCCAAGCGGTTTAGAGGAGGGTGTTTGACGTCCGCTCCAGGCCGGATACGCCTTGTTCCATATCCGAGTAAGTCTCTGGCTAATCTTATCCTGCGATGAATGGCGCCCATTGTAACAATCATTAGATGGTGACTGACCGCTGCAAATTCCTGGGTGTGCGATCAGCTCGGAATTAGCCCCACTGCATGGAAGGAGATCTGAGCAAGTAAATATAACCTATTTTACAGCATATACTATATAATATAATCTCATATTTGTATAAATGACAGAGCGCCAACCCCAATCCCCTGCCACAGGCACAAGGTCGCGGCGCTAATGGAAAGCCGTCTCTCTCATAACGACAGACTGCAGCAGCTTCAGTTAATTAAAAATAATCTTTTTTCTTTTTTTTTCTAACTCAGATTCTCACCCAGGAAGACTGGAACGTGGTCTTGTACAATGGAATGGCATCCACCTCATCCTGGGCGGCTCTTTACTTCGTGGCTCTGATGACATTTGGGAACTATGTCCTGTTTAACCTCTTGGTGGCCATTCTGGTGGAGGGCTTCCAGGCAGAGGTAACTTTCTCCACACAGATAACTGCGACCTCTAAGATGAGCGATCGAATCTGAATCAGGGTAAATGTATTTTTCCAACACAGTGGGCCAGATGTACTAAGCCTTGAAAAGTAATACAATGGAAAGCGATAAACAACCAGCCAATCAGCTCCTACCTGACGTTTTTCAAACCCAGCCTGTGACATGGCAGGTAGGAGCTGATTGGCTGGCTGTTTATTACTCTCCATTTTATCACTTTTTGAAGCGTGATACATCTGGCCCACAGTGCGTTCTGGGTTATAGGCCTCTTTATAGCGTACAATAAGGTACCAATTAAGCGACACTGGATGAAAGTACGAGGATAAAGGAAACGGCACACAGCGGGAAGCCGGGTTGGGTGATTATTAGACACACTCCTTGGCAGGACTTTGTCTGAGCAGCAGTAACGAGATGGAGTCGGGGACATTAGGCGGACATGATATATCCATGTCACTTTATTGCAGTAATCTACATTCACATGATAAGCGTGTCTGGCACAGTAATGCATGACTACTCGTTGAATTATGGTATTGAAATGGAGCTTGAAATGGCTAATAAAAATTACAACGCTTCCTGGAAATGGAACCCCCCCCCTCTTGAGACCCCCTCCCACATTGCTGACTATCCCCATTTTTCTGCTAACGGGGACAATTTGCCAAGCGATGATCTCAGTCTCCGAATAACCTTGGAGCCTTGGAAATGAGTGGGGGGTTTTTACTGTCTTTAGCACCTCGTTAAGATCACCCGAGTCCTCAGCTAATTAAAAATAAAAAATCATTTAGTCATCAAAGTGTTCCTCGGCTTTCTAGAGTTTTTTTTATTTTATTTCAAGAAGAGCGGCCATTAATCTGAGAAATGTCCCTCGGACCCCTTTTTCTGCAGACACTTCTAGTGGGCATGGGGCATCAATTAGCGGAAATGTCCACAAAGATAAAGTTAGTCTGTAGCTGTAATAATGGTCTATGGGAAGTCTGACATTATAGATTTCAGGTCATTAGGTGATTACATTCAAAATGGGACTGTGGTTCTGGTTAACACAGCGTGTTCCGTATTGTCTCTTGTGACTTGTATGTAACCATGTGTCACCAGTAGCAGTCTTCAGCAGAACAAAGGAAGGTGTATAGTAAAATGCCCAGCATGACTTTGAAAGCAACGCGACCGGACATATACGCTAGGGAGGCCAATCGCGCGATCAGGATTGGGGCAATCCTGTGTTTTAGCCCCCCCCCCCCCCCCCGTGGGACCAAATGACACAGTGGGGGCGTGGCTACAAAGACTCGATCATACTGGCCCCCAAACACGTCCTTTCTAGCACCGCCCCCCTGCCCCTTTCCTACACCTTCAGCTGCCCCGGCCCCCTGCCTCAAAATAACTGGCTCTCCCAGAGTCGGCAGCCCAAATTTAGGCAACCCTGAATTAATGGGATTTTAATCCCGGGATCGGAACCTCCAACTCCGGGATTTCTGTATCAATTCACGCATGCACTTTTGACTTATTTATGCCGGGCAGCACTGAGCACCAGCGGGGTTGGGCTCAGACGCTGAAAGGCGACCAGGTTGTGTGGCTATGATGTTAGAGGTCGTGCTGTGCAGCCACGCTCCTCCCCGCACTATCAGCTGTGCCAGCTTGCCCGCTGGAGAACTATTGCACAGCGGTTCCCAGCGTGATGTGGCATCTGCAGGCCAATCTCGGGCAATAAACCTGCCCACATGTTCTAAGGGGATACAGTCGCCAGTTCAACACTACTGTATGAAGGCCAACATACATTAGGTCGAGCAGGATGCAACAGAGAAATCATAGACGGAATCTGATTGGTTGCTATCGGCAACATCAACCTCTTTTCATGATGAGCTTTAGAAAATGTACTCCTAGAAGTCCCCCTAATTTTGCCTCCTAATAATGAACGGGCCCATTACTAAAAAAAATCAGCCCATTCGTGATAGTAAATAGGCCCCCAGCGGAGAATTACCGAGGTTTATATTATACAAAGGTTAGCATCACTTTTGTATTATGTAGCTGGAGACACATTATCTAAAGGTCTTTAAACCCAATTTAATTTTATCGGCATTGTGTCCTATTAGTCAGCGGCAATGAGAAGCCGTCTTATGCAGACACAGATCGCTGTAATTGGCACGGAGGCTTCCCCATAAAGGCTGAGCATTTGCTATATGTGTCATTAAGTGTATACGGAGGATCGGTGGATGGTCCTGTGTTACTGCCGCTGTAAATGGCTTCATGCAGACTCTGACGATCTCAGCCTTATAATGAACCATTTACAGGATGCACAGCAAAAAATCTGTAGTTGCGGATAAGCGATGAGTGGGCTTTACGGATGACACACTACACAGGTAATCCAGGTAGTGGTAGCGCTGTGGGGAACAGATTAGTGATGTTTCATCTGTCAGACACAGATAAAACTGCAGAACACAGCTACCTGATGCCTTTGTCAGATGTCAGAAGGCCCATCTAAAATATCCTCACATCACTCTGTATTATATCTGCCCTCCAGGGGGACGCTACAAGGTCAGACACTGACGAAGACAAAGTCTCCACCAACTTTGATGAAGACCTGGAAAAGCTGAAAGATCTCCGTGCCGCAGGTAGTTTTTTTATGTGACCTACTTTTTGTCCTTTTGCAGTAATGGGCTTTTTTCACATCCATATGTATTTAATTTATTGGATTTTTTTTATTTTACATTCTTTTACGGAAAAAAAAAACGGGGAAAAAAAACAACTCAAGTTTTTCTGTCCTTTTTCTGTGCTTTAGAGTATTGTCTTTATAGGCAAAGGTGATTATTTTCACAGCCATTGAATAAAATATAATGTTGTTAAGGTAGATTTTTATCCAACACAGAGAGTAAAAATAAGCTGCACCCGGGTGCTACTGGTGGTCTGCCACTGGAATCCAGAAAAAGAATACATGCACAGATGTGTCCAAGTACTAGAGCAAATAGCTTGCACAAGCAGCTTCTGCTGATTAAAATGATATGTAGCGTGCCTACATGCAGTGTGGGACTGCCACCATATGCATATGAAATGCCACTTAACACGATTTTCCAGGAAAACACTGTAACATCTCATTTCTTGTGCATATACAGCCATAGCAATATTGAAATGTGGCAAATCATTGTACTCAGCTGAAGCTGCTTGTGCATCCTGTTCATTCCATTTTGCAAATAACATCTCTGACCTTCTTGGAAATCAGCTGTTAATCTTGAACAAATATTTTATTGTCTTTCCTACAGAGCTTAAGATGTACTCACTTGCAGTGACCCCCAACGGACACCTCGACCCTCGCTGTGCAATGCCCCCTCCCATAATTATGCGCACCGCTGCCACCCCCATGCCCACTCCAAAGAGCTCTCCATGCCTGGACTCCGTGCACACCTTTGCGGATTCCAGAAGGGAAAGCAATGCCTCGCTAGATCCTTCAACCTGCGACCAGAAGTCTCTGGTGGGTCTCAGATGATCTGATTCTTATTGTATTTTATACAGATAAAGTCTATAGTAGAGCAATAAAAGTAATCAGTGGTCATTCCATATTGTTTTCCTATTCACTATTAGTTATACCATGACATCAATGTTATATCTGTTCTGCAGGCATTAGGTGACTGTGCAGGAAGGACAGGGGTTGGTGACCTAATGGACAATATTGTTCGTCGATTGTTTGCTAAGACGAATTACCTCTCTTTATATCTGCTCCCAGGCCAGTATCCGGAGCTCCCCATGTGCACCTTGGGGCACCTACAGCAACTGGGGTAGCCGCCGCTCCAGCTGGAACAGCCTGGGCCGGGCCCCAAGCATCAAGAAGAAGAACCAGTGTGGGGAAAGGGAATCTCTTCTCTCCGGTGAGGGTAAGGGCAGTACAGACGACGACTCCGATGACTGCAAGCCAACCGCTGTGGGCAGGATAGCTCTTCATCGCCGGGCAGGCTCTCTGGACACTCGCGGTTCCTTGGACATCCCAGAACTCCTGCAGGTCCCTACCCTACGGCACTCACTCAGCGTCAGCCCCCTGGCTATGGTGCCTGCCGACTTTCAGGACTGCAACGGCAAATTGGTTGCAGTGCCTAGCGATCTGTTTGTGAGAGTGGACAAGCACAAGGACGAGCCGTTGGACTATGAGGATGATCCGGAAGATGTGAGTACTGGTGGGTGCCTGGGATCCAGGTTCTGCGACTCCATGAATGCAGAACCTCGCGCTCAGAGGCACACACTGTAGTTCCATTGCCTCGAGAAAGCTCAGAGTTTTTAATTACTGCTTTCTTAATGATTCGTCTGGGAAGAAGAATATGTAGAGTAATATACATTCATTGTCTTAATCCTCCCATAGTGTACTTACAGCTGCAGTATCCCAGCAACTAATTAATACTCATTGATTTTTCTGTTACAGGAAATACAGCGCAATTACGTTTTTTTTTATCTCAGTTGGATTACATTCTGCTAATTAATCACAATGTTATAATAACAAGAATGAGAGTTTTATGCCATCCACCCTGTCGCTTCGTACAGTCTTTTCACTGGCTCTTTGTTATTACATCTCCTATAGGCGTTTTACACTGTGTTCATGTAAGAATGGCTGGATGCACATCCTTGTTTAAGACCAGTTTCATTGTATTTGCAAGAATGCTACTAATAATAATGATGATATAACAGATAATAACATTTTAGTCTTTATGTGTGATGGTCTCACTGTCTCCTCTCATGTGGTTTCCAGAGTTACTGCTTCCGTCTCCGCAAGATTCTGGAGCCTTACAAGCCCAAGTGGTGCAAGACCCATGAAGATTGGTCTCTTTACATGTTTTCACCTCAGAACAAGTGAGAGTATATTATATGATATATAATCCATCTCTATAGAGACTAAGAACCTAGGGAGCGGTGTATCAGCTTTGTCCACCTGTTGTATCCCCCACTATGTATATCCAGCTGCTCCTACCATGTATAACACCAGCTGTTCACCCACCATTTATAACACCAGCTGTCCCCACTACCATGTATAACACCAGCTGTCTACACCACCATGTATAACACCAGCTGTCCACCCACCATGTATAACACCAGCTGTCCACCCACCATGTATAACACTAGCTATTCCCACCACCATGTATAACACCAGCTGTCCACCCACCATGTATAACACCAGCTGTCCACCCACCATGTATAACACCAGCTGTCCCTCCACCATGTATAACACCAGCTATCCCCACCACCATGTATAACACCAGCTGTCCACCCACCATGTATAACACCAGCTGTCCCCACCACCATGTATAACACCAGCTGTCTACACCACCATGTATAACACCAGCTGTCTACACCACCATGTATAACACCAGCTGTCCACCCACCATGTATAACACCAGCTCTTCCCTCCACCATGTATAACACCAGCTGTCTACACCACCATGTATAACACCAGCTGTCTACACCACCATGTATTACACCAGCTGTCCACCCACCATGTATAACACCAGCTGTCTACACCACCATGTATTACACCAGATGTCCACCCACCATGTATAACACCAGCTGTCCACCCACCATGTATAACACCAGCTGTCCCTCCACCATGTATAACACCAGCTGTCCCCACCACCATTTATAACACCAGCTGTCCCCACCACCATGTATAACACCAGCTGTCCACCCACCATGTATAACACCATCTGTCTACACCACCATGTATAACACCAGCTGTCCAACCACCATGTATAACACCAGCTGTCCAACCACCATGTATAACACCAGCTGTCCACCCACCATGTATAACACCAGCTGTCCACCCACCATGTATAACACCAGCTGTCCACCCACCATGTATAACACCAGCTGTCCACCCACCATGTATAACACCAGCTGTCCAACCACCAAGTATAACACTAGCTGTCTACACAAGCATATATAACACTAGCTCCCCCCACACACCATGTAGAACACCAGCTGTCCCCACCACCATGTATAACACCAGCTGTTCACTCACCATGTATAACACCAGCTATCCCCACCACCATGTATAACACCAGCTATCCCCACCACCATGTATAACACCAGCTGTCCACCCACCATGTATAACACCAGCTGTCCCCACCACCATGTAGAACACCAGCTGTCCTTGCCACCATGTAGAACACCAGCTGTTCCTGCCACCATGTAGGACACCAGCTGTTCCCACCACCATGTAGAACACCAGCTGTCGCTACTACCATGTAGAACACCGGCTGTCCCCACCACCATGTAGAACACCAGCTGTCCCCACCACCATGTACTGTATAACACCCACTGTCCCCACCACCATGTAGAACACCAGCTGTCCACAGCATCATAATCAGCTCCACCTATCTGGACTCTTACTTCACTATGATGTACAACCCAGCTATGTATAGTACATGCTTATCCTCATCACCATGTACAACATGCAGCTAACATTCACGTCTTCTGTCTTGGGTCAGGTTCCGCATGATGTTCCAAAAGGTTATTGCCCACAAGATGTTTGACCATGTGGTTCTTGTCTTCATCTTCTTGAACTGCATTACAATCGCTTTGGAGAGGCCAGACATAGATCCAAATAGCATGGTGAGATAATGGTCTGATACGCAGCCAGAGCCTAGGTTCTGCTATGGGTCTGAGCTTTGGGATCTGCTATGGTTCTGAGCTTTGGGATCTGCTATGGTTCTGAGCTTTGGGATCTGCCATGGTTCTGAGTTTGGGATCTACTATGGTTCTGAGTTTTGGGATCTGCTATGGTTCTGAGCTTTGGGATCTGCCATGGTTCTGAGCTTTGGGATCTGCCATGGTTCTGAGTTTGGGATCTGTTATGGTTCTGGGTTTTGGGATATTGTATGGTTCTGAGGTTTGGGATCTGCCATGGTTCTTAGCTTTGGGATCTGCTATGGTTCTGAGTTTTGGGATATTGTATGGTTCTGAGGTTTGGGATCTGCCATGGTTCTGAGCTTTGGGATCCGCTTAGAAATGCACAAAACCATGTACAAGAAAGAGTGAGAACTGATAGATGTCTTTTGCTTACAGTGACTGTTACTCGTCTGGTCATGGAGCACTTTCTAAATGAATTAATTTATAATTAGTAGTGTCATCTAGCATGTAGGATCTAAATGAGTTTATTTCAGTGTTCACAATAGATAATTATTTTGGACAGATATGTCACAATGATTTTTATTGATGTTCAGCATTTTCATAAAGTGAAAACATAGTTAAAGCAGTCACCAGGTTGTCATTTAAAATGCTGACAAAATGTCAACACCACATTTTCGACAGTTATGATGTCGACATTGCTCAATTGTCAACATGGGACATGTTGTGTGCAGAGTATTGGCATGTTCACAGTGTCGTCATGTGTAATGTTGACCTTCTGCAGTAGGGTTACGTCCAGGCTTCAGGAGGAGTGAGTTAGTGTTAGGCTGCAGGGGAGTGATTTGGTTAGGCTGCTTTAGGGCTAAGCTGCATGAAAGGAGGTGTAGGGCTAAGCTGCAGAAGAGGAGGGGTAGGGCTAAGCTACAGGAGAGGAGGGGTAGGGCTAAACTGCAGTAGAGGAGGGGTACTGCTAGGTGCGAGCAGTTTAGGGTTAGGCTGTAGGACAGAATGGTTAGGACTACGCTGCAGGAGTGGAAGGTTAGGGTTAGGCTGCAGGAGGGGAGGGTTAGGGCTAGGCTGCAGGAGGGGAGGGTTATGGCAAGGCTACAGGAGAGGAGGGTTAGGCTACAGGTGAGGAGGGTTAGGGCTAGGCTTCAGAAGGGGTAATGGCAAGTCTACAGGAGAGGAGGGTTAAAAGCTAGGCTGCAAGAGGGGAAAGTTAGGCTGTGGAAGGGGAGCATTATGGCTAGGCAGTAGGGGGGCTAGGCAGTAGGGGGAGTGTTAGATATAGCGACTAGGAGACGGGTTAATGCTCTGCTGCGGGAGGGTAGGGTTAGGCTGAGGGAGGTTTAGGGTTAGGCTGTGAGAGGGGAGGGATAGGGTTAAGTACTAAGAAAGATTTATGGTTAGGCTATGGAAGGGGAGAGTTAGGGTTAGGCTGTGGGAGCAGAGGATTGGGGCATGGTACTTATGGGAGGGTTAAGGTTAGGATGTGGAAGTAGAAGGTTAGGTCTAGGCATTTGGGGAAGGGTTATGGTGCAGGTTGGGAGGATTAGGCTATGGAAGAGGAGCATTAAGGTTAAGCACTATTGGGTGGATTATAGCGGAGGCTAGGGTTAGGCTGTGGCACTAGAGGGTTAGGGTTTAGCAGGGTTCCTCACAAGAGGCCAGTCAATTCCTGGCCTCTACCTTCCCCCTTAATCGGCAGTGACACGTCTCCATTTTCACAAATGGATTCCACCATCATCTCCACCCGACCACCAATCACTGACAGTCAGCGTCTGTATTGCGTCTTGCGCTGCTGGACCCATTTGCACACAAGCAGAACGGGTTATGCGCATGCGCAAATTACTGACCATAATGACTTTGCGCATCGGAAAGTAGATCATTTGGGATCTAATTTAACCCCCAGATGTGTACAGTAATATGTTCAACATAATAGTATTCCCACCTGCTCAGGTGTTTTCTTTATTTACCCAGGAACGGATATTTCTGAGCGTCTCCAACCACATCTTTACAGCAATCTTTGTTGTGGAAATGACCATAAAGGTAATGTAGTGTAGCTCTACATTATAGTCCTCATGTCTCCTGAGAAGATCAATGTCCTCATCTCTTGTCTTCCATCTTCCTCCTGGCCTGGCAGGTGATCGCACTGGGTTTCTTCTCTGGGGACAATGCTTATCTGCAGAGCAGCTGGAACGTGCTGGATGGAGTCTTGGTGTTTGTCTCAATCATTGATATCGTTGTGTCTTTAGCATCTGCCGGAGGGGCCAAGATCCTAGGCATCTTGCGGGTGTTAAGGCTGCTGAGGACTCTCCGCCCGCTGAGGTAAGGATATTTATGTCGGCAGCTCTCACCTAAATTATTGCTATCACCCATTGACCCATTTCCTATATGAAGACACTAGGGGGCTGATTCATAGCACAACAGATGTTGAATTTGCCTGTCCGTGCACTGAGAATGCACCGTATAAGGTCGCCTATCACTGATTTAGTACATCCTATGAAATGATATCTAGAATGTGTCATGTTCCAGCTCTACCCGGTTGAAGGTTTAAACCATTCCCTTACAAATCTTAAATCACGTATTACAGTCATGTGACTAGTTCCTAGTGATCTTATAGGATGGCCATTGGTTCAGCCTAAACTGTAATTAATACTGGGTAGTGGCTAAAGAGCCCCTTCAGGAAATATAACATCTGATGTCATCAGACCATGTGAACTGTGGGCCATACCAAGTGACCCACGATGGCAGGGGGAAAGCAGTTTTACTATTCACATCAACATTTACTCTCTTTAGTAATCTGGCCTTACCTAATGATCCATATAATATATTCCTGTCACTGATTCTTTTAGACCTATGCATGCAACATTTTATATAAATATTTAACAGTAATTTGTGCCTAAGCTGACAGATGTTATGCGGTTTACCAGGGACCACCGTGAATATCGTTTATCTTCGGCATCTATTACCATACCTGCCCTCATGAAGTGGCCAGGGGATAGCATTAGATTTGGTGACCCTTCTAGTTCTCTGTTCACTTGATGGCACTGATGTGCTGGCGGTACGCGCTGTTCCGTCTCTGCATTCGGAACGATACACACCCTAATCAGATGTTGTACACACTCCTCACATCCTTGGCACAGGCGGTGCACCTCTAATGGGATCGCTCAGGCCTGTGCTGCATTTTGACATAATTATATATGATTACAATTTTATTGTCAGGGGCAAGAAGTGTCTGCCAGCCAGAATCTCCCGGTATCACACTAATGTCATTTGTAAGGAGCAATGGCAGTATTTATTTATACAGACGTTCACATACGCAGCCACCGGGAAGGCCTGCCATAAAATCAGAGAAGAAATATGCCTCTACTATTTCCAGGAAAGGAATGAATTGCATCTAACAGGGGCCAGGACGGGGCACGTGGCACCGCACACTTAACTGGCGAAACGTCCTCAGATGCCAGGGCTCAATTAGCAAAGGGGCTGATGAATCTCACACCCAGCTGTCTCTCACCAAATGGACCCGCTGGAACTTAAGTGATTTTCATTTTCCTGGAAGTAAGACTCGACTCACCTAATATTGTCTGTTGTAAAACAAAGGTCACCGGGCTCCTAGGGAAATATCGTTAGTGGATGAGAATGCATTTATTGAATGGAAATCCGGCCAAAATTGTGTTTGGGTTCGGGTTTTTTTTTAACCTTCATTTTGCTCTTTCTGCCTAATTATTTTTTAATGCTGTTTTGAAGCTTTTTGGGTCAATATTGCATTTTATCCGACCGGCAAATGTCACCTTGGCTGGTGAGGTCAGCGAGTTATACAGTGGCAATATAATTGTTGAGATGCATCTGCAGGGAAACAGGCATATGGTATTAGCAAAGACAAAAATTATAGACTTTAGTATTTCTGTGTGTGTGTGTGTGTGTGTGTGTGTGTACACATATATAGATGGTCATCACACACGTGTCACGTCGTGCTGCAAGTGCGACTTAATACACATTACTGCGACTAGCACGCAGCCCATTCTTTCATATGGCAGTTCGTGCATGTGTGTGTCTGCAGGCACACTTGGCATGCCAGCTTTTGTGTATTTGTGTGTGTGTGTGTATATATTTTAGGGGTGAGCAACGATTAAAAATTGTAATCGCAATGAATCGCATGAAATTTTAGCGATTAACTGCGATTAATCACATTGTTAGGCACATAAGTGGCGCTTACCTACAATCTCATTGCCAGTGGTTCCATGCTCATTGCCACGGGGATGACATGCTTGTTGCCAAGTGAGATTGCATGCTCGTTGCCATAGGGGGTTCCATGGTCATTGCCCAGGGGGGAATACATGCTGCCATAGGGGTTAAATGCTCGCTGCCAGGGGGGAATACATGCTTGCTGCCATAGGGTTTAAATGCTCATTGCACAGGGGGTGAGGGGGTGCGGGGGGGGGGAGGGGGGTTGGCACCGCGGAGGCGCAGAGTCTCTTACAGTATGAGAGACCCAGCGCCTCTCCAAAGATCATACCTCCCAACTGTCCCTCTTCCCACTGGAACATCCCTCTTTTTTGGGGACGTTCCAGCATCCTGCCCAGAGCCGGCAGTCCCCCCTGTCACTCGGTGAATAGACGCTGTGCGCATGCGCTCAAGGTCTATTCCCGCAAGCAGAGGGGCTGGCCAGCAGCTTACAGAGCTGTTAGCCATGCCCCCACAGCGGCGGGAAATGGGGGCGTGGCCTTGTCGCTAGGCTGCGCCCCCCATTTCCTCAGCGCACTTTCGGTGTCCCTCCCTGGCTGGATCCAAAGTTGGGAGGTATGCCAAAGATGGCTTCTGCAGCAGAGGAGACAGCAGCTAGAGGTACAGGAGTACTGTGTCAGGCGGCAGTGTAACACTGTCAGAGACTCTGCGCCTCTGCAACACCACTTCCCTGCCGCCGCACCCCCCCCTCCCCCAGCATTAACAGCGATAATTATTTTGATCACCTTTAATGTTTTCGGAAGGTAAGAGACAGCTTAGGGCACAGTGAACATATTGGAGATGGGGGCAGCAGAAAATGGGGAAGGTGGGGGGTGGGGGAGAGAGATGTCAGTGCTGATATGTGTAAAAATGTTTTAAATGGGGATGTACAAAATGGGGTTGGCTTTTATTTTTCACTGAATGGGTTTGTCTGCCATGGATTAGAAGTTTGCAGGTATGGGATGCTGGGGGCTCATATTTGCAGGTATGGGATGCTGGGGGCCCATATACAGTATGCTTGCATCTGGGCCAACGAATCGCTAGTTCCGCCACTGCCCACTTTAATTTACAATATTTTTTTCTTCAATTGTTTTGTGTCCTACTTTTCATTGTAAAAAAGTTGGTTACCTTAATATATATATATATATATTTAAAGTTTGCCTTTTGTAGCTTGGGGCCTGATTCATGTTTGTAAGTATTGCAAAAAAAAGCTAGCAATTGGATAAAACCATTCTGCACTGCTGGAGGGGCAGGTGTAACGTGCAGCATAGCTGCCTACCCTCCTGCATTCTGCAGGAGACTCCCTGAAAAAGCAGCAATCTCCCTCGATAGTCTAGCAATCTCCCTCATGTCACCTAGCCCACATTACACTGTTACATCATAGTTACCTCCCCTCCTGCATTCTGCAGGAGACTCCCTGACATAGCAGCAATCTCCCTCTCTCCCTCATTAGTCTAGCAATCTCCCTCATGTCACCTAGCCCACATGACACTGTTACATCATAGTTACCTCCCCTCCTGCATTCTGCAGGAGACTCCCTGACATAGCGGCAATCTCCCTCTCTCCCTCATTAGGCTAGCAATCTCCCTCGTGTCACCTAGCCCACATTACACTGTTACATCATAGTTACCTCCCCTCCTGCATTCTGCAGGAGACTCCCTGAAATAGCCGCAATCTCCCTCATTAGTCTAGCAATCTCCCTCATGTCACCTAGCCCACATTACACTGTTACATTTTTAGGGAAAAAAGGTATAAGAGATAGATACATTTACATTGTATCATCAGCAACATTTCCCAGCACTTTACCAAGTATAGTAGCTCTTACTAACTGCTTTGGGGCTCATCTACATTTGGATCTAAGTCATTTTAAAAGATTCCTCTCAGATGTAGCAGTGCACACCCACGCTTCTAGGTGCCATGTTTACAATCTCTATTTCACAATCTCTCCATATATGGAACTAGACACGCCCTTTGGGTGGAGCATGACACGCTCCCTCAATGGGGTGCTTTGCAAAACTCTATTACCAACTATAATCTCCCTGAAACTGGTTTTCAAAAGTAGGCAAGTATGACGTGCAGAGAGAGTTAGATTTTGCTGATATGTTAATTGCAGTGTAAAAAGAAAGCATTAAGTAAACCAAATTATTGCTATAAGAATTTAGGTCATTAAAACCTCTAGGATGGCAGCTGGCATTAACCCTTTGCAGCCCAAATTTTTTTTGCAATTCAAACAGTCGGTTTTAAATGTTTAAATTAATTGTAATTTTATTTTTAATTCAAAAATGGTCTACATTAAAAAAAAGAACATTAACATTGTTCAACATTCAAAGTGGCTCGCCATTGTATTGGTGTGGCTGGACATCATGTGACTTAAGGCCCAGACACCCTGGGGCAAAAACACCAAGTTTGAGCAGCTTTCAGCTCAAAGCCGCCCAGTGTGTATGCCCCGGCGATGAGCGGTGAACGCTGCTGCGCGCTCCCGCTGGTTATACCAGCAGATGAGCGGCTTTGAGGACGGCTTTGCATAGCGCTGCGCTATGCAATGCCATACGCCCCCCCCCCCCCCCCCCCCACTGACCGATCTGCGCAGGGGAAAGCTGGACAGTGTGTATGCCCCAGCATGAGCGGCTATGAGGACGACTTTGCATAGCTCTGCACTATGCAAACCTGTCTCAGTGTGTATGCACGGAGCGACTTTCCCCCCCAGTGATGATAGGGATCATCGCTGTCCATATACGCTGGGCATAGTTGCCCAGTGTGTATGGACCTTTAGCCTGTCTGCAGTGGCGGATTCAGGGGGGGGGGGCACCCAGGCACGTCATTCTTTTTGTAGATGAGGACCAGAGCTTTCCAACGAGCCCAGCCCCATGTCTCTAGCCCCCCGGGAACCGGAGATATCGCCTGGCAAAGCTGTAACATTTTTTTTCCCATAGGATAATATGGGACCCGTCAATTCCGACCCCCACCCAGTTCCGATGGCTGCCAGTTCCTCCCCTGGCATCGCAGAAGCTTGTGGTTGATGTCACTCAATTCCAAATCGCTGGGCCTTTAATATGATACCAGGATGGTCCATATCGGTCAATCGGTTCCAGAGATATTACGTGTAAATCGATTTTTTTTTTAAATGTAATTTCATGGCAGTTCATGTTCTTTGAGGGCAGATTACTCTGGAACCAAACGTTCCAGTTTCACTGGACCAAAATCATTCAAAGCCCACTCAAAAGTTCTTCAATATGATACTTGTCTCATGTAAATGGGTCAGTTATGCTGTGTACACACGGGGGCGATAGGGGCTATAATCGCTGGAAATATGGTCGCAGGCGACCATATTGCCAGTGATTGGAGTGCGCACCAGCGATAAATCGCCGGGTGCGCGCTCCCGTTTTCTGCCCCATTGTAATTGCTGGTCGCAGGAGCTTGCTCCTGCGACCAGCTAATTACCTCTGCAGCTCCCCCAGCAGAGGTCCTTTTCATCAGCGACCATCTCTGGTCGCTGATGCAAAGTAGACACTGGGCAATATATTGCTCAGGAATATATTGCTAGCAATATATTGCTGGGCAATAAATCTCCCCTCTGTGTGTACGGGGCTTTAGTTCCGAAGATATAGCCGGTTAAATGAGGTAACTGGTTAAAGGGGGGGAGGGGTGGTTTTCTCTCTCCCTCACACCAGAAAATGCAGGGACTAGGCTGGTGTAAAAGGGGCCAACCTGGGAACACATTTTCTGGTGTGAAATGGGTATTATTTCAAATAGCCGGGACCTGCAGTGCTCGGAATACAGCCAGGCTCTGCCACTGTCAGTGGCTATCACTTCTGCCTGGCGGCGGCTGTCCCCCATTTACCACGAGCATGTATTCCCCGTTGGCAATGAGCATGTAATCCCACATGGCAACGAGCATGGAACCTCTGGCAATGAGCATGGAACCCTTGGCAATGAGCATGTAGATAAGCAGCACTTACTGTATGTAGCATAATTTTTAATAGGCATTATGGTGTTTGGCATAATACATAATGGACATAATAGCGTGTAGCTTAACGTGTAATGGACATTATGGTGTAAATGTTTAATGCGTGCCTTTGGTGGACAATGTCCCTGTTTATGAAGTGTATTGTGATATTTGTCTTAATCCGTGTGGCATTATGTGAATTTTGGCTCAATCCATATGGCATTTTATGAATTTAGCTCAATCCATTTGGCATTATGTGAATTTTGGCTCAATCCGTGTGTTATTATGTAAATTTTGGCTCAATCCGTGTGGCATTATGTGAATTTTGGCTCATTCCATTTGGCATCATGTGTAAGGGGCAAGTATAATGGGTCTAGTATTTTGTTGCATAATGTGTAGAAGTTAGAAGTTGTATATGGTGTTGTACACGACACTCAAGGACATGCCCCCTGTTGAGTGGCCACACCCCCTTTTCCAGAGCGCGCCTTCGGCGCGCGCACAACTGCATCCTTCCCTTTTGTCGCCATGGTCGGCCTGCGTACTTTAAATGCCAGGGTCTATTTTTAATCCCATTGCCACCCTCTCTCTGCCGCTCTCTTAGTATGTACACTGGCACCACTAACACCGCCCCTCCCCCACCTAAACCCTCTTTTATCATGGTGCCCCCCCTGTCATTTTATCCTGGATCCGCCCCTGCCTGTCTGTGGTGTGACAGGGAGATATTCTGTGCTGGACCTTATTTAAGGACATGCTGTCTGAAATAGGTCTGCCCCAGTGACGTGGGACCGTCCCAAAACAATGGATGGTCTCACGAAAATCGGGACAGTTGGGAAGTGTCTTTCCTTTGCTAAATAAATAATTAATAGCTAAAAGTTTTTTTTCTGCCAAATGTATGGGGGTAATTCGGACCTGATGGCACGGCCACAAATTTGCACGTATTGAAGAGCAGGAAGTATTTTCCCTATGCAGAAAAAAAAGTCGCCAATCCAAATCTAAATATCTGCGCGCATGTTATATCTGCCCCCCTGCAGCGCAGCATGGTTTTGCCCAGTTGATTGCTCTTTTGCTTTTCTTCCAAAACATGAATCAGGCCCTTGGTGCATTACTGAAATCCCCTGTTCCATTAGCACATTACAGAGCGCTAGTTATATTAAATAGCCCCAATGCTAATGTCTGCCTTAAAAGGACAGAACCGGCCTTTCCACATGATGTGAGACACACACATACTTGATAAATAGCTACTAATTTAGCAGGAACGACGCTCACTCCTCCCAGTGAGAGGTAGGGTTTGCATGGATTCGCAGGGACAGACAAGAGCTGGTTAATACGAGCCGTGTTTCATCTCCTGATGAAGTTAGGGCTTACATCTTCTCTGACTGCGGTGCTATTAGAGATGTGAGCAGCGAGTGGGAATAAGCTGGAGAAAATAAAGAGCTCTAGAATTGTTCGGTGACCTCTCAGCTCCCGAGAGAGCCGGTGACTCAGGGACTCCTTACAGTGTTTGTTCACAAACAGATTGCTGAACGCCGCAGAGAGGCGCAGGGGGAGGCAGACACACACTTTGCTGTGGAAGAGAACTACGGGCAGAACATTACTGATATGCATGAGCAGCCCAGCCACAAGCCAGCGACGGGAAGCGAGCACTGGGGTGATGGAAAAATTGTACATTTGCCCTGTGAAATTCATATGCAGAATTAAAAAGGTGGGGGGTGCTTTGCTCTGAGATTTATTAATGGCCAAGTGCAGTGGCACAAACCTGCTATACTGTACACAGTAGGCGATGAGCATAATTACTCCCAATGTCCTAGAGATCGGCCTAAATTCTCTGTGGTAGCACTGTGTCTTCAGATGGGGTACATCCATGTGTTGTCTTATACTGTTCAGGCCTTCCCAAGAACCCTACAGGTACCTTACTTGTGGTGGCAAGATGTATTGTGATGATCTTGGTCCGCTATGGTGTGGGTATGGGCTTCAAGGAATACATGTGGGTAATCGCACTATCCATGCGCGTCACTTAACAGCCCACTGGTGCACTCTGCCCTCAGAGTGACTGCTGGAGGAGGTTGGCATGATGTCCCTGTATCAATTCCTCATGTAGTTACATGTCACTCGGTATTGTTTACAAACAGCCCTGGACATAGGAGCAGCCATGACACCTGTGATCAGCTGACTACTTCTCACCTATCCAGCAACCCCAGTGAGCTCAGGTCTGATCACATGACACAGATAGAACCAGGTAAACTCTCTTCCTGGATCTGCTCTAATTGTTGCTGCAGCCAATCATCAATCATTCAGGGGGATATAAGCAGACCTCACAGAGTCCTCCAGTGTCTACTTCCTGAGTTTGATCTCCTGAGATTGCCCCCAAGGCTCCAGGCTTCTCCAGTGTTACCAGTTAAGCAGATTCTGCTGTTGCTTGTTCCTGGTTATTCTCCTGTTGCCAGATTGACTCCTGCTATACCATCTCTGGCTTCCATCTGCAAGTCTCTGTGTCCAGTCCAGGATACCTCAGCAGAGACAAGCCTGTACCATCAGTTCCAGACCGACCATCAGTAACCAGTTTGATACTCTCCTCTACCATCGGTTCACCGGTTCCACACCGACCATCAGTAACCAGTCCGATATTTTCCTGTACCATCGGTTCTAGACCAACCATCGGTAACCAGTTCGATACTCTCCTCTACCATTGGTTCACCGGTTCCACACCGACCATCAGTAACCAGTCTGATATTTACCTGAACCATCTGTTTCCAGAACGACCATCAGTATCCAGTCCGATACTTACCTGCACCATCGGTTTCCAGACTGACCATTGATAACCAGTCCAATACCAAGCCTGTATCATCGCTTCCCTGACTGACCATCGGTAACCAGACCAATTCTCCAGTATCATCAGTAACCTGCTGAAAACCAGGTTTAGACTCTGCCTGCTCGCCTGTGCCCTCTGTGTTCCTGTACTCATCTCTGCATTTGCACCAGTATATCAAGTCTCCACATTTCCGTTATCCATCAACATCTACAGACTCACTTCCGTTACTGCTGGAAACACAATGCCCGAAGACCTGACATACGCATGCACATGGTCCTTGTGAACGAAGCCAGCGATAGATAGCCATCGCTGATGGTTCACAAGGTGAGTGACAGCCGGAGGGCGTTTGTAGACGGTTTCTCGGCAGACAAACCCGGCCGTGGGGAGGGAGGGATATCTCACGACCAGCACAGCACTGAGTAAGTGTAGACTTACTTGGCGCTACGAACAGGGTGAAAACCATTTTTGGTGAGTGATTGTGAATGGTTTTCCCGCTGTGTGCATGTCTGTGCAATGTGCTCAGGCGCGGTGGGAGAACCTGGCGGTGGCGCAGAGTCTACCTGATCTATGCGCTCTGAAGATTTGCAGCCCAGCAGTCAAGTCTGAATCAGGCCCATAGTACCTAGTGAAGTGGTAACATGTGGATAACAGGTGCAGTACCTGGGGACCAGACCAGATATATCATCTCTTTATACCACCTGCACAATACTCATAACGAATAATATAAAATTTGTCTCATTCCCCCGTCTTACCATGTCACCGGGTGCAGTAGTTCCACAACATAAGATGTCTCTGTACATACTGTACATGCATGTGTACAGGGGACTCCAGATTGGAAGTTCCCCATCAGCCTGAATGTATGTGCAATCAGATTCACGTGGCAGAGGAGTTGCTGCTAATCTCTGCAAACACCAGCTGATACAATGTAATGATGTGTTGTACAGAAATATTAGCATCATATGTATGAAGGCATTGCTGCGGCATTGTGCTGTCCAAATACTACACATTATGCTGCTTTTATAAATGCTGTGCCAGTATCTATGGATTATAGTGTATGATCTCCGGGGTTTTCTTGTTCAGGGTCATCAGCCGGGCACCGGGGCTCAAGCTAGTGGTAGAGACCTTGATATCCTCCCTCCGACCAATCGGGAACATCGTCCTCATCTGCTGCGCTTTCTTCATCATCTTCGGGATCTTGGGAGTACAGGTACAGATAAGTCACGGAGGAAACCTCACCTTTATAATGTTGGGTGTGGTGGTGGTGGTGGTGGTGGTGGGGGGGTGATAAAAGATGGCTGCTTGTTCATGATATGAGCCCTTATCTTCCTGCTAATGCAATTCCTAGTCTCAACAATGTCTGCTCTGTATTTATTTCTAAGGCGCAACAAGGGTTCCACAGCGCCGTGCCAAGGGATAAAACTGACAACAGGATAAATAAAGTACAGACTTATACAGACAGTATATAAATCCACATAGATACATAATTACAGTGAGAAGTTAGCATCATTATGCAGAGTATTTAAGCATGTGGGCGTAGCGTAGCAGTAGGCAGACCTACAGTACCTGACCAATGTCAGAGCTGCAGACCCTCCACATGACTCCATTAGGTACAGAATGTTCTGCTGTGAGGCTACGTTATTCATTTATTTTTACCCTTACCTGAAGACCGAAGAGTGGACAGAGTCTTTAGTGGATAAGGGGGGGGGGGCACTTTGCTGCTTCCCCCCCTTTATCATCATTCTGGTTGTGTGCCGAGAGTTCCTTCAGCAGCTTGGCAGCTTTGTGATAGTATAAGGGTGGTGGATGTTCATACCCGGGTAACACCATCCACGTATCGGTCAGCAAGCACATCAAATATCCAGGTTCCAACACAGTAATAAAAACAGACTCCTGTACAACCAATGCGTTTCGTCTACCTCAGAGCCTTTCTCAGGGAAGATGGTTATTTGCAACGCTGCGAAATTCGCAGCGTTGCGTGTGGACCAGGATAAGGTCCAAAGTCTCAGACCTCACTCAGTGTCCTTATTTTTAAAAACAAACCACAGCGGTCTTTGGGGGCAATTGACCTAATGCACAACTTGGCAGGCAATCCCCCTATCCTGTCTCTATAAATGTATATACAGTGTCGTTGTCACCACTGACATATCCCTGCTGTACAGCCCTCTGCCGTTCCTGTAGCCAGTAGGGTCGGCATAGAGGAGGGGCGTATGGTTTGGCCTTACAGACATCATGTAATATCTGTGTATCTCTCTTCCAGCTTTTCAAAGGAAAGTTCTATTCCTGCGAGGGCCCGGATGTCCGTAACGTCACCAACAGGTCTGAATGCGTAGGGCCGCGGAACAAGTGGGTGAGACGAAAGTATAACTTCGACAACCTCGGCCAGGTGGGTGATACTCTAGAACTGTTTTCTCTCTCATCAGTTTGACGGTAATGAGATTAAACCAATCAAGAGTTGTAATAAACTACCAATTGATTTTTGCAGTCTGTAGAAGAAGTTTTTTTTTTTTATTCCTTTTATTATTGAATCGTAAATTGGGAATTTAGTGCCAACATAAAACACTTTCACTTGTTTTTGCAGATTTCTGTTATTAATGACACAAGCTATAAAATAAACAATTTTTTTAAAAAATTGGTCACGTTTCAATGTTAAAGGTCATCTTAGTCCCCCACTGATACTCTCATCTACATTCTGCACCTTTGTATATATGAGCATATTTATCAAAGGGTGGAAAAGCTCTATTGAGGGCAAAAACTCTTTCCCTTGCATCAAAGGGTTAACTACCCCAACGGTGGGATTCCACATTGCCTTTGCACCGTTTAAACCAGGCATGGCCAAACTGTGGCCCTCCAGCTGTTGTGCAACTACACATCCCAGCATGCCTTGCCACAGTTTTAGCATTCCCTAATAGTAAAACTGTGGCAAGGCATGATGGGACTTGTAGTTTCACAACAGCTTGAGAGCCATAGACTGCTATTCCTGGTTTAGGTGCTCTATGGGTATATGACTGAATATACTGGAGGCAAGATCATTCTGGAAATTGCATATAGAGGCACATCTAGCAGCTGCCTCCACAGAAAGGGGGTGTCTCAGTTAGCAGTGTAAATTCGCTGCTTACCAAGTGGGGAAATGCCGCCTGCCGGGCAAGTGAACTTTTATCTGGGACTGGTGGACGAATAGGGGGCTGGCTCTGACGTCATGTGATGGTTCTCAGTCATTTCCCAGCTTGTGCATTAGCTGGTTGTCCAAATAGCTAGCAGGATAGCAGGAACATAAAAGGGGGCAATTACAATGTTCAGGGATCTCAACCCTAAATATTTACACTGTCAGCCCCTATCATGTATTTAACAGAGCACAGTGGTACCTGGCTTATACCCAGCTGTACGTTTGTGTGAGAGCGCCAATGATTGGTCTACATAAACATGATATGATAAACATCTGTTTATGCTGTTCCCTGGTTACTGCCCGGTACCATCTGTCAATGACTGCACTGTATTCTCAAGCTTTGAACTGCTATAGCTCTATGTGTACCTGCTAACATTGCTGCCTGTGTTTCTGTCTCTCTCAAGGCCCTTATGTCGCTCTTTGTTCTGTCGTCCAAAGATGGCTGGGTGAACATCATGTACGACGGACTCGACGCGGTGGGCACCGACATACAGGTACACAAATGAAGACAGATTCAGATGCCTTGTCCTATCTAAATGATTGCGTAGAAGTCTCATTTGAATGTGTTACAGTCACCTGGGACTGTTCTCATCTCCACAATCCGTCACATGGGGCGTTGTCCATTGACGCGTGAGATGGGATAAGAGTGTTTGACATCGGTTGATTGATTGGTTATGCCTTTCAGAGCAAGTGATTCGTAATTCAAATGCATTGAGATGTGCTGAGCATTGATGTCATGGCTCCTGTGTTCACTAGGAAATAATAACTTTAGCCGCCCAGTCAGTACTAGATCACCTACTAGATGTATGATAGCTGTAACCTGATTTGTTCTTTCCCATAGCGTTATTGGCTTTGGGTATGGACCAGTAGGTCGACCACTATTGGTCAAAAGACAGAAGGTCGATGCGTGAAAAAGGTTGACATGGTCAACAAGCAAAACATGATGGAAAACTCGTTTTGACCAACTTTTTGTTTGTGTCGACCTTTTCGCTTTTTGACGGAAACCGAGGTGATCAAAGATCAGCCGTTTGCCCGATGGTCTTATTTACGGGTTTCCCCACAATCGCAGTGTACACATTACTAGCTGCGTCGGCAATAGTATCCATCTCTGAATCAGGCCCTATGTTGTTAGATAAGCCAACTTTTCACATCTGTGCCTTTTTCACTGTATTGCAGCCAGTCCGGAACCACAACCCCTGGATGCTTCTGTTTTTCATCTCCTTCCTCCTTATCGTCAGCTTCTTTGTGCTCAACATGTTCGTGGGCGTGGTGGTGGAGAACTTCCACAAGTGCCGTCAGCACCAGGAGGCCGAAGAGGCTCGGCGTCGGGAGGAGAAACGGCTGCGCCGCTTGGAGAAAAAGCGCAGGAGTAAGGCGTTGTATATGTCTGGTCGGTAGACTGTTTACCAAAGAATCTTTCTGAGCCCTGCCTGCCACCGTAGCATAGCTAGCTTCTAGCTACCTGATCGTAGAACGACTCGTTACCGCAGCCGACCGAAACATTTTTGAGATGGAAACAGGATGCAACCGAGCCGTCAGTTATTGAGGACTATCTGGCGACACAAAGGATTTCTTTCTTTCAGATATATTTTTATAAGGAGAAAAATAATATAATAATTAGATTTGCAGGGAAAATGTACTTTTGAAATAGAAGCTGCTCTGGCGCTAAGGAAAATGGTGGCGTTGCCATAGCAACATTTGCACTAAACCTGACTTGTTGATGTATCAAGAAGCGAGAAGGGTGAACCAATGGAAAAGATGCTCACACAGTATTAACCAATCAGCATTTTATACAAGTGACTTGATAAATGTTTCCTCAAAGCTGATTGGTTACTAGGGGAAACCGGTCCACATCTCCACTCTTTTCCCTTCTTGATGCATCAACACTTAGGATTGGTTTCTTCAGACACAACCTCCTTTTTCCTTTGCATCAGTGTCAGTGTTAGTCCCTATATTATTTAACGTTAAGTTCGTCCAAGATTTTCCCTGACCAAGGACCATACATTGTTTGAGCCCAGGTCTATTGCTTTGTAGAATATATATGCATACCCTCCAACTGTACATTTTTGGCCGGTATTTTTTTTTTTTTTGGACTGAACCTGGGTCTTTTATTCTCCATTGAAAAGTATAGAAAAGGGGGGTGGCCCCTTTACCAGTGGCCATGCCCCTTCACCAGTGGCCACTCCCCTTTGCCAGTGGCCCTGCCCTTCACCAGTGACCACGCCCCTTTCTAAGTTTTTGAACCGCTTTTAGCCCTTCAGATGTTGGAGGATATGTATATATGTTCAGTCGGACTATTATGAAAGTTTAAAAGTTAGGTTCTATGTAATGCTTAATTCCATTTGCTTAAACCCCAAAAGCTTTTATATTAGTAAAACCCCTGCCTTCCCCGTCTCGCCTTCCCCGTCCCGCCTTAATTCTCCTCCTTCCTGCTTCACGAAACCCAAATTTGTCCACAGCAGCAGAGTTGTTAATGTTCCCGGCATAACGACACTGCATGCATCAGTAACTCCTACTCAGCAACACCTCTGGCTGAATATACCTCCGGAAAATGCATAATTACACAAGTTATGCATTAATGGCCCCTGAAGCACCGCCAGGTAGAGCAAACTGCGCAATGTAACACAATGCGGCTTTGATGACTGACATTCTGTTGCCTTTTCCTCTCAAACCTCCTAATACGCAATTAGAATATACTGTAGAATGTAAGTGCATGTCGCTGCATGCAAAAACCAGGCTGCACGTGGAACACAGGCTGAGCAGAGGCATACTGTATATATCCTTATCGCATAGCCAAATTATCCAATAGGAAACCTAGGCTGTTGCTCAGGACTCAGTTTCTGCTATACTTACCTACTTTTGAAAACTAGTTTAAGGGAGATTATAGTTGGTAGTAGAATTTTGCACAGTGCCCCATTGAGGGGGCATGTCATGATCCACCCAGAGGGCGTGTCTAGTTTCATATATGGAGAGATTGTGAAAATAGATTGTGAACGTGGCACCTAGAAACGTGGGTTTGTACTGCTACATCTGAGAGGAATCTTTTAAAATTACTTAGATCCAACTGTAGAGGAGGGTAGGAAACTATGGTTTGTGCTGAACCCCCAGATTACTCAAACCTGCTATTTTTATGTCTTGGTGTTTTTGTGACAAATTGAGGATGGCGGGAAGGCGGGATGAGGGCCCAAACAAAAATATTTATGGGTGTTTACTACTTAATCTAATGTAGGATTCCCTTGTGAAATGATGTTGGCTGTTTTACATATATTTACAAAAAATACCTCATTGATAGGCTTTTGAAGTTGATTTCAGTCAGTTTATCTGCCATCGATAAATGTCAGGGATTTTTCACATCTCGGGATGTTTGTTTATGTACCGTCACATCTGACCAATAGGGAAGGATCTCTGATTTTATATTAATGTATAATCACATCTGGCCAATGGAAGAATCTCTGGCTGTATATTGTATTATGGTCACCTCTGACCAATGGGAAGATCCCTGGCTGTATGTTTATATACACTAACATCTGACTAACGAATCATAGCGGGGTCAGATGCAGTCACTCAGCCCTGTGCCAACTTGCTCCCTATCCTGTGATGTCATAATGTAAGACGTAGGGGGCAGGCTCTCCGGGCAGCTCCACAGGCTGAGCCACTGGCTGCAGGATGCAAACCACAAGCAGGTACCATGGGGCAGTGATGATACTGCCCCCAGGGACCTGCACCATGGACCACCCACATCATCGACCCATTAGCATGAGAACACCCAGCCTTCTCATGGGAACGCCCATAAAAGGCTGGGAGTTTCCATATGCTAATTTCATGACCCCGCCCTCCGTTCCCAAGGATGTTCGCCATGTACGCATGCATGTCCACAGTGAGAAAACAGCCCCATGCGAACAGACCGGATTAAGGTCCCATGTGGATTCGCACTGCCCTCACTCTCCTTGTTACTGCCCTGCGGTCATCTCAATTCTCAAATCCATCCAGATTTCCCATAGATTAAATGTATCTACCATATATTTTTCACCCCATACTTACTGTATGTCTAAAATAACTTAACTGCTTGCACAGTTGCTGAACGCATAGCATCATTACACCGGGGGTTGCAGGCAAGGCTCGGCAGTAACTAAATATAATGCTAGTTTTATATGTCATTTATTCTCGTTGCTGGCCAGTGTCCCAGTGCGATGCTATCTGTGTGACTGTCCTTAATGTATGGGGTAGATGGAGGTTATTGCAAAGATGGTTCAGACTTAATGGGACCGGTGCACAGGACAAAGCCTCAGGACATAAAAGAGCTTATTTCATTCCATGTAGCCGAATATACAATTGTGAGAAATTATTCTAAACATTTGAAGGGTTCCCCAGCCAAAAAGCAGCATAACTCTACAAGCGCTGCCTCTAACAGGAAGGAGCCAGGAGCTTTCCGATACATTAACCGTATGCATCTCCTTCTACTACAGCATGACGACTCGTGTTCAATCTTTAACCCCGCAAGCCAGGCATGTCCGACTCCAAACTATGGCCATCCAGCTATTGTGAGACTACAAGTCCCATCATGCCTCGCCACAGTTTTGCTATTAGGGAATGCTAAACTATGGCAAGGCATGCTGGGATGTGTAGTTTCACAATAGCTGGAGGGCCACAGTTTGGACATGCCTGCCTTAAGCCCTTTGGTCTGACAAGTATGTATAGAGGAGGATGGTCGGAGCCTCCCGGAGACACCACGGAGCCTTAGGACACAAAGAGCACACAAATATGAATAATCCAGGCCCCTCCGTGCACTTTGGGACCTTGGCAGGAGACTATGCTGCCTAACGTATGATCCGGATAGGATTATGGAGCTGACATAGAGATGAATGGGATGATTATGGTATTTGGGAAAGAAGCCCGGGGCAGCAGAAAAGCTTTTTGTTCCCTGCTGGCTGCTGTATGTATTATATTCCTGGCGTATCGGTTCCAGCTTTTTCTGAATGATAGCGCAAATTAAATTTGATTGTCTAGTTTGAATAGTTCAAGTTCTCCGCAGTGTATAATGGATATATCGCGTTATGTTCCTCCCCTTCCTGCTCTGAGCCAGGTCTGGGTCCACCATTCCCAGTGCCGGAGCCTAGTTAGGAGAGCTGCTTCTTTCTCAGCCTCTGGTGTTCTAGACCTAGGTGTAGGAGTGACCCCAGAGGTTTCTTCTTCTTCCAATAAGTTCCATGACCAGCTTTGTGCTGTCAAAACAACTCTTTGTTTGCCTGGCAGAGTGATGGCCAAGAAACAAAGCTCATTATGTTATTTTATAATTGGCAGCACCCGGTGCCTACTTAGCCTGCCAACTCCACCACAACTCCTCTCAGTGACTATGAGTACACATAGGGCAACGGTGAGTCAGCAGTTAGCTGCGAGACTAATTACCATGTTAGCTATCCTCATTAGCTTGTTAATCGTACAACACATCAATACTCACTGGGGTCTCCAATAAGGCTAGGGATAACATGTAGGTAGAGAGGGGACCTGTCTCAGGTTTACAGGGCCTCCGACAGGGGGGTGCCCTGGGTACAGCTGTCCCGGGCCCTGGGCTCTGGAGGGGCCCGGGCAGCTGCCCACAGCCCCCCCTCCTTTGATCTTGAATCATGATCATTTTAAAGTTGTAACCAGGGCTACTTTTCTAGAAAAATAGGGACAGCAACGCAGCAGCATTTTTTTCTTTTGTCAAAAGGGTTGGCCCACTGCATTGATGACCTTATTCAGGTCCGTTCACCGGATGTCAACTGCCTGCTCATTTCCTTCCCAGCATGCACGCGTATGTATGGTTGCTCAGAGCAACCTTACCTATGCGTGCATCTTTCGATGGTCTGCGACCATTGACAGATGTGAAAGGTTCCCCCTGCTTTGTGAATGGATGTTACTGTGTACAATCCATTCGCAGGCCCCCGCGAGCGAGTCGCCCTTGCGAATGGATGGCGGCAGCCAACCATTCGCAAGGCGGGGTTTGGTTGACTCACAAAGGTGCGAATTCGCATCCGAGCGAATCAACCAGAATAACCCCCTGAAACTGCTCTATGGGGGTTATTCAGACCTGATCGCATAACTGCAATTTTGCAGGCTGTGCGATAATCAAATGATTGCGTATGCATATGGATTGAATTATGCATGCACAAGGCCGTCCTGCGATAAAATCCTGCTACTTTTTTTATTGCTGGCCGTACATAAGTTGATTGACAGATAGTCTGCACATTTTCTAGGAGTGTCAGAGAAATGCAGGCGGAGGGGAAGTCATGTGACATCAGCTCTGGCCCCAATCAGCCTGTTTCTATCGCAGCCGCCAAGTAAGTCCTGGGCTACGCACAGACTGCACACAACGGAAAACAAGCCGTTCCCTGGTTAGAGGCTTGCACAAGGCGGGATTTTACTCTGGCTGGGTAGCAATTACCTGATCGCTGTTAATATCCACTTCTTCCAATTTATTGCCTATCAGTTTTTTCCATGTTAGAAAGTAATATAAAAACATTTACATTACCTGCATTGTATAAAGTGACATTCCTGAATAGGTCCCACATCTCCACCGGTACAGAACCTTTCAGCATCCGAAGATGGTGATGAACTGGGGTCTCGGAGGAACCCTCTAACTCCAATTTCACTCCTATTGTTGTACCGCCGGCAGTTCTAAAGGTGTAGTGACAGTCGTGTCAGTGATGCGGAACGGAATTTGCAGATGGCTTGTCTAACACAGATCTCTTTCTTTATATAAACTGACAGTGGCATCAAGCTTAATCAGTGAGTAATATAGCCAGGCCGTAGGCATCATATGAGGTGACCCTAAAGTTCTCACTGATTCTGATGCCGCCGTAAACTGGTCTTTAAATACATGTTGGCTGGCGAGGTGATAAATCGGCTACCAACATTCAGGAGCTTATCAGAACCATAGGTAGACAAGATAAGGAAGATTCTGTGTCTCGTACAAACCGTGACTGACTAGAAGCTCGCACTGACGAAACGGCCAATAGCCTTAGACACTCAGATAAGTAACAAGTGCACGTTCCAAATTGGAGTGAGATTAGGTACTAGGGCTGACAAGTAACCCCTGCTGCTAGGTCTTCTTACATAATGGGATAAGTTTGTGAACCGGACATACTGTATATAATTCGTGCATAGAACAGAGCAGAGGCTGATTACAAATGGTAGCCATTTATATTCTGTTATTTATTTGTATAGCACAACTTACAATACCCCAGTTTCTGAAGCGTCCTTGGTTCCGTCTTATCTAACATACACTTAACTCAGCGGACAGGATGGGGAAAGAGCCGTCTATTTTTCCAGGGCTGTGGGGGAATACCCCAAAACTCCTGAGCTTCCTGCAGCTTCCAGGAGGGTAGACAAACTATAGAAACTGTGGCCACCTCTGAATCAGGCCCTTAGACTCATAATGGTTAACAGACATGGCCTTAAAGCCCCCATACAATTGTTTGATATAGCCTCTTTTCACCCGGTTCCAATGGATGGGCTGAGATATTGGGTGAAAAGTGGCCAAATCGGAGGTGTCGGAGATCCGATCCAATGAGCTGGAGTCAGAAGTGGGACCTGCCCGTGTATCTGACCTCCGTCTTGGCCCCCCTTGCGGCAGCAGGGAACGGAATCGCATGCGATATATCGCATGCAGAAGGACCGCCTACGATATATCGTATGCATCCCTCCCGCCTGGGAACGTCCCAGGCAGTTCAAGAGGCATCGTATCCTCTCTGAGAAGTTACATAGTGTACGAAGGCCTTTAGCTTAGACACCCTAATCTCCTACATTTGACATAGATATCTGTAAATATTACAATACCCTATAAAGCAAGACGTAAGTGAGCCCTACTTACAATTCATCTCGCTTTTGTCTGCCGAGCATCCTAGATACATCCACGAATAACCCCCCCACCCCCACTGCAGTCTAATATCCACGTTCTGGTTGTCATTCTGTGCATTGCTAAATTTAAACTGGAAAAACTGGAAAAGACTTAAGAAAACACCCTGCAAAATATTCCACAATCAAAGGATTATTCATCCTCTCAATGCTGCCCGTAACCAGCAAAGTATATTTGCCCCCATCACAGTGGAACGAAGAAGTTGGAAACACAAGTTTTACCGCCAGCAGTACAATAGTTTGTTAAAAATAAAACCTCAATGATTTGTTTTTAATTCCAGTTCCGTGAGCTGCATTGTATTGTGGATGACGCCCTACTTATGTCTTGTGGCTGGGAGGCTTGTGAGAACTCCGCCGTCGCATTTTAATCTATAAAAAGATTATTTAGATACGGCTCACAATTGTCATTTAGTAAATAGGCTGGCAAGAAGTAAAGTGATTATCCCTTCTCATCCGACATGTGAATGAAAGAATCTCCTTTATTCTCCTCTTCTGGCTCATCTCCATCTCTCGGAAAAGTGGAAATGTTTTCCCAGTTGCAAACTCCATAGCGGCTTGTCGCAATGGGTCAGGAGACGTGAGAGCCTTAGCTGAACAGCTTCCAATCAGATTCACCAATGGGATTAGCGCCAGCTCCCCGTGCTAGGTGCGGAATCTCCATCAGAGTATGACCTCCAGTGTGAGATTACGCATGAGAGTCCGCCTACTCTTGCCACATGTCCGCCACACTCCCGTAAAACACTAATCTGGTGGTCTGTCTATTCACCTCCCAGTCCCTGACCCGGAACACCACTACATTCCAGAGTAAGTGCAGATCAATCGGTCCTAAACTAAAAATTACTATGTGAGCATCGGCGTTATGAATCAGCCCCTACCAGCCCCTACGAGCGATGACCAGTCTTCAGCCACTTGCTTGGTGGGTATGGTGGTTGCATTGTTCGCAACTACACGAGGCTGTGCGCTCTCTGACCTTGTCACAAACAATACGACCAGTCAGAAATGCAGAGGATGGCTACAGGAAAATAATGCTCTAGCAGATGACACTCATTGAGACACTCACTCACGGGCCCTCTGCACCCTCCCCCGGTGTCTACTGGGCTGCTGATCACTGCTGATTGGTTGGTAGAGCAGGACGACAACCCCACCCCCGCCCTCTGGGAGAGCAGAGATTGGTTGGTATAGCGGGCACTCTGGAAATGTAAATCAGACCCTCTCCCGCACACACACACAGCCCGCCCATTGTGTACCTGGTGGCTGCTCACACGACACACATGCTCTTGCCTTACTAAAATACGTATGCTTAACACTATGTTGACTCTCCTACAGTACTGTTCCAAGTCATGTGTGTAACAGGCCTATAAAGCAAATGCTCCTGTTTTGGGCTTACAGTGGTCCCAGAGAGGTGGGGGCACTGCTACTGGGAACTCATTTCTCTATGCCTCCGAATTATGCCCCCTCCCGTCCCCCCATAAGGCAGACTCAGGGCCAGTGGTGGGGCTTTTAATACCCCTCTGCAAACTATAACGCTTTTCTATTAGAATTAACATTATAGGTGGCAGAACTCCATTCCCCCAACTTCAAACCATATTCCTACCATGATGTACCCGGTCTCCCATAGACCAACATAATGTATGCATTGCACGCAGCATAGATACTGTAGCAGACAATACAGAAGGTGATAATAGCAAATTGTTACCCTACCAAAAAGGGCACAATACATTGATTTCAGAATCATGGCAAAATCTACCATTTCAGTTTTGATAATCCTTATATTGGTGTGCTGCTGGTTTTACGTCACCGCTGAATTTAGCATCATTGCTTTTATTGATCTTCAGCCATATATTCACTTTGTGATCCTTCAGATGACATTATGTGCCCATCCTGTGTCCACCTCTACACAGCGTGGCGAACGCAGCGAGCCCGCAAGGGGCTTCATTGCGCTCCCCCCGCTGTGCAGTCGCGACGTCTGAGTAATGTCTGTTGGAATTCCGACTGTCGGTGAAATATACCACACCCCAGTAATCCACATCACATGACTGCACGTCTTCCCCCAGATTCCATCTATAGTCAGCCACGTTCCGAGGGTAGATTTGTAACTGTACATCAAAGAATCAGGAAGACAATAGATAGTATCTCAGTGGGGCCCTTATCACCATGTACGCTGCAGATTGGAACAGTCTGTTAACTCATTTCCACTTGTTTCCAATCACAAACATGGAATCATTTGGGACTAGTCAGAAGGGCATTGGGGAGGGGACCTTGGACTTTCTAATGACCTCTCACCAATGTAACTGTCCTAACACACAGCTTCTGTTGCTTACTCACAGATGCAGCTGACCACATCTTTGCAAGGGCTGGCGATTCTATCGCCTGCCCCCCGCCAGCGGCCGGCTACAACGGAGCCTGCCACCGGTCCCCGCCGCCGCCGCAGGTTCCCCTCGCGGCCCCCCACCCCCCCCCCCCCCCCCCCGAACTGGGCAGCGTCTCCCTGAACCGGAGAAGGGCAGGGAGATGCTGCCCAGCCGCCGTGATACTGATCCCAGTCCCTATCGCCGGCGCTCACCAGTGAAAGGGATCTGGCGGGCGCCGGGCAAGGATGAGCCCTGCTACATCTGTATGTACTTATGTATCACTTAGTAACACTTAAACCTCTCACTAGTGTGATGCCTTGGAGTGGTTGGCCTGTACAGATTTGGGAGGTCCTTCACCCTGGACTTGAGCCTTAAGGTAGCCATACACCTGCCATACATTTAGAGGCACTGAGCAATCTGTACATTTGCGTTATGTGTGATCTTAGATCGTGCGCTGAAACGTTTTCATCATGATAAGAACCGATACCTCCTACTTTTATATGCTGGATTTCTGCAGATTGATAAAGACTGGGCAAGTGCCAGAGAACACGGAATCTTTCCCTAGAGAGCCCGGCATTAAAATGCAAATAAAACGCCCTTTACCGATACTACTACAATACAGTTTATAGAAATGTTCTAGGTGGTAAATGTGAACGCGGCACCTGTCTGGCTTGGAAATCTTTTAATGAAGGCAGGAGATTGACGGGTGGATTATTATAGATTTTCCTGCGGAAGAAAGAGAACCATTTTCTCCCAGTTAATGATCCTGTCATAGATGTGTCAAATATTTTTGGAAAGAATTACTCCCTACGATTGGATTTTCTTTTAGGAAAGGAGAAACACTTGAGATATGAAAGGAGAAATACTGGAGCATTTATTGTACAAACTAAGCTGTTGCTATTGCTGAGAAAATCAAACGTTTTTGTGTCATAATAGAGTTTTACGGTACAAAGCCCCTGTTTGATTGGAGGCAAACTGTACAAAGGGCCTCATTCAGGTCTGCTTGCTAAGCAGCGTACATTCACTGTTTAGCGAGCGGTAAATGCCACTTGCCAGGTGAGCAACCGCCCAGCCCACGCCCTGCTTACACAACCATTCGCATATGGCCGTACGGCTGAAAATCCGTTCGATGCTCGCTGACCATCAAGTTATCTTTTTAACCATTCGCACATAATAGTCAGTGTAGACTGACCTTTATATTAGGGATGGCCATCGACCATCGATGATTAGAAATCATCGATGGTTTATGGCCGATGTCGAATAGTTTTGCCATCGATGGGGGAGAACCAGATGGTTTCCCGCCATCGATGTAAAGCTTAAACGAATAGTTTCGTTTTTGCTTTTTCCCTACAGTGCCGGGACACGGAGCATAGCTCCGCCCCGGACACCCGCGAAGCCCCGCCCCCGCATTTTGATTGGCCCACAGGCCACTCAATCAGAGAAAATGGATGACCATCGATATGCAAAAATATTGATGGTTATCCATAGAATGGTTATACACTATCGATGGGCTGTTGCACTTTTGCCATCGATGGCAACCATCGATGGCAAAGGCAATGATGGCCATCCCTACTTTATATGTATCAGAGATGTCTGAATATGGGGCGAGAGCCGACGTCATGTGATATCAGGCTCCCACCCTGAGCAGGTTTTGATGCGCCGGGATGCCCAGCATTTTTCTGGCCACGCCCACTGTCCCCATGCGCAGACCCAAAACATTGGTCCTCGTAGCGAATTTGCAGAGGACGAGCCAACATGAATAATGCATATATATCTATATATATTTATAGAGTTAAATGTACAGTTTGGTCCCGGATATGCATACATGGAATGTGTCTTGCCACGGGAGTAAGTTCTTACCAGGCGCCCAGAGTTGAAACAGTCGGTGGTGCCACCCAGTGGTGGCTCCGTCTGGCGCATGTGCTGTAGCACAGCTGTGGGGGCAAAGTGATGTCATTGCAGTGTCATCACATTACATCTCACTGATTGCTGGGACAACAAGCTCCTATTGGTGCCCCTTTCAGGACGTCTCACCAATCATAGTACATCTGAGTGAATCAAGATTCCTTATTGGGCGATAAAGATTATTTATTTTCATGGGTGTGGACACAAATGATATTCAGTAGCGCTCTAAAAGTATTATTCTATTAATGATTGCACTACCATAAAACAACTCCTGCTCGCTTTTCTTTCATTATTTACAGTATAAGACACAACAGCAGACTCAGTAATACCGCTTTCGGACCAAAAGGCAGAGTCGCACCCAGGATTTTGGACCCGGCTCCAAGACGGGTGCGACCTGGCTTGTGACCCCTTTAGACTCACCTCCAGACCATAATGCCATGGTGTGATGTCACCGGAGGCGGGTCCTGGTACGGTGCTGGACGAAGAGATCATCTCCCAGCACTGCTTTTCCAGTGCAGCGAACGGGTCCCGGGTCCCACCCGGGTTTTTTTAGTACCCCTTTTACACCAATACTGACCCGAGTCCACGAGTCAAAAACCTGTATTTTTTACTCAGCGTAAAAGGGGTATAATAGTACTGTATTCTCTCAGTAGAGATAAGACACTGTGGTTTGCACTCCTCCGCTGCTTTTACACATTCCAGGACTCTTTAGCTGTAGGCCCTGCTGGGGGGACACCAAGGGGTACTGCTGAGCAAGGACATCAGTGCCTGAGGCACATCACTTATGTAATGTGTGGAGACTGGTCACTGGAGACTTGTTGTTGCTCAGCAGCCTCCTTGAAGGTCAACTGTTGCTTAATCCTAACTTTCTGGTACTGCCATGACAGCCGGTTCCGATGCTTCCACTGTCTTTGGGAGATACTGTACACCACGGTCTCCTTCTATGTTGAAACATACATTTAATTACATAGGGATTGATAGAGAGGTGACTGCAATGTCAAATGCAGACCCAGCGGATTGATGTTTTGTGTACATAGCCACTGCAAATTTGTACGCAGCTGGAAAGGCCCAGGTATCTTAGGTGAGTGTCTCATGTACATTTTGTTTGGGAGATGGAGGAATCTACCTACGGTGTCAGCCTACACCACTTCTTTGTGGGAATTCTGTAACATGGGTAGATGTACGAAGCAGTGATAAGGGAGAAGTGAGCCCGAGGAGACTTGGCCCATGGCAACCAATCAGCACTGAAGTAACATCTATAATTTTCATAATATAAAATTATACAGAGCAGCTGATTGGTTGCCATGGGTCACTTCTCCTCCCTTATCACTGCTTCATTCATCTACCCCATTGTTCCACTGCTCTTACCGTAAAGACCCCTTTTGATAGATTGGAATGAATTCTCTCTTTCATCTGTAAAGGGGGGGCCTCCGTGACTTCTGTGGAATTCTGCGCCAAGCAGTGTTTCTCTACCAGGCTACGATTCTTCTGATATGAAGTGATCATATTGCCTCCTAATTGTCCTTTAATGTAAATAGATGTAACCGAGACAAACTTCCCTCACAAATGAGATCTTTCATACCCCTTAATAATTAAATGACACTTCCATATACCCGCTCCAGTGCCTGTCCTGCTGTAACGACACTCAAACAGCAACTGTACAGTATAAATAAGGGGGAATCTCACGTGTACCTTATACAGGGACGTATTGTTAATCCGTTGAGTCTTCCATACTAGGTGGAGACAAATGCTTGGGGCAGTATTAGCGTGGGGCATGACTAAAGAGATGTCACCAATAGGTGACTTTTGATGGTGTCCTAGGGTTCCAGAGGAGGCAATTAATGTTTTTGGTATTGCCTCTGCTCCAGATGATGATATAGAGGATTATCATCCAGCAGTTATGTACTAGGAATAATCTGTCGCGTTCAAAGGAACAATATAAGTATAAAGAGAAGGGTTTGATGCTAGACAATATCTATGTACTTTTGTTTGTTGCATTTGCATTGTTGGGTTTTGTTGGGTTTTGGCCAAGGTCAACAAGATGTACTGTATGTTGTTGTTGGATGTGGTTTCTTGTGTCGTCTTGTGTTTTGTTTGATGGCATCTGTGTATTTTGGACCTATTTATATATCCTGTGCTTAATCCACGGCTGTGCCACTGTGGGATGTGACCACAATTTCCTACATACTGTAGAGGGGGGTCATTATTTTGTCATGTTGGAAATGGCTTTAGCAGCAGCAAGCTCTAGATCCTAGCACACATCTTAGCACAGCGGAGGCGGCCATTTTGTGACCTGAACAAATATTCCTGAGGATGTATTTATTCCTTTATATTTTCTAGTAACTAGTGACATGGCGAGGCAGCATCAGTGATATTGAGCATCGTTGCTTAGTGACATCTCTAATACGTGGTAGTTAAGAGCGCACATTGTCAAATAGTTTTAGACCACAAAATGGCTGCCAATATTGTGTTTGCGAGGTGGGTACACATTAAGGGCTATAAGCTTTAGCCTTACAGAGTGAACCTTTTTGTTACCCAAAATGCACCAGTAACCACTATAATGCAGTATTAAATTACAACAAAAGAGGTTTAGAGAATTGTTCCACCCCGCCTTCCTCTGTAACGTCTCCCGCAGAGCGCGCGGCCTGTGATAAGCTTTGCATGATGTGCCTACAGTATGTGCTGTGCATGATGGGTGATGCATGTTTTCTGTGAGATAATCATGTGATCTAGTGTAACCGGAGGGGCAAGGCTCTCTGGGTCCTGTCTTTACCTCAGGCAAAGAGAGGGCTCAACGACTAATACCAGGGGACGGACAGCATTTTCTAAACTGTCCAATCAAAGTTGAGATTTCGACGAACCTGTCTGGAATTTCTTTTGCATGCCCACAAGATATCTATCCGATAAACTACTTGTACACAGTAGGATGCTAAGGGGTACATTTACTAAGATGGGAGTTTGATCTAAGATGGGATGTTGCCCATAGCAACCATATAGATTCTATCTCATATCTTCTAGAAGGTGCTAAATCAATAAGAAGTAGAATCTGATTGGTTGCTATGGGGCAACACCCCATTGTCAATAGAACTGCCATCTTGGTAAATTTGCCCCTAAGTGTAGCACAATAGCCTTGCCCCAATAGTACAATAGATCAAGTGATTATTGTTGTTAAATTGTAATGTTACCTTGTGTACTAACCAAATGTGTTCCATCCCTAGTCAAGATTCTATGTTAGGGATGTAAGGAAGTTATATAGTATATATATATAAATCTACAAACATGGATTTTAAATATCAGATTAATATGTGCGTCTGGCATCAGGTAAGGAGAGAGGAGGATGGATAAAAGTGCTGTAGGAAATCAGATTCAGGGACATTGTGGTTTCTTCAGAGGAGATCTCTAAAAGACATATATCGTACATTTACATATATGACAATAAGATGATTTACATATCGGTGTTGTTATCGTTTTAATGCCAAAGGTGCATAACGCCAAGTCCATAAAGTACCTATATAACGTATGCAGGAACTTAGGGGTTATTCGGACCTGATTGCACGGCTGCAAATTCGCAGGACGGGCAATAATCAAAAGAGTGCGCATTCGTACTGCTCGTGGTACACATGTGCAATGCCATCCTGTGCTAACATCCTGCTACATTCTTATCACTGGCCGGATGCAAGTTGAAAGCCGGTGTTTGTGGGTGGTAACCGCCTGTTTTCAGGGAGTGTCAGTGAAAACGTGGACGTGCTCAAGTGTTTAAAGGGAAGTCATGTGACCTCAGCTCAGGCCCCGATCTGACTGTTTCTATCGCACCGGCTGCGTAAGACTGCACACACACAGCATGCACACAGCGTCTATTCCGTTCAGGCTGGGGGGACTTCCTACTGCCCCCCTGGCGGTCCCGCGAAAAACGGGACAGTATGGGATTTCACTCTGGCAGAGCGGCGAAGCACTCTGCAAATTAGCAGCCCCAGCGATCAGGTCTGGATAACCCCCTTAATTGCAATAAGGTATAAACCTATACCTGATAGGCCTAAGATTTCTCTATTGCAACCTAGAAAATGAAAGACAGAATGTGATTGGTTGCTCTTGGCCCACCCCTTTTTATTTTTAGAAGCTTTAGTAAATTTACCTCATAAATCCTCTTTTTATCAGTTTCATAAATATAAAATGTTCCTTGTAGCATCTGCAGATGTGCAGGAAATAGTAGGTCAGAGTAATTCCGTTGTATGTACTATCAGTGCGTTGAAATTATAGACATCTCTGGATGTTCCTCTAGATTATTTCAGTGACCAAATACCACGGTACATTAAAGTATAGAATTAACTATACACAAAATAAACAAAGGAGGATTTAAGATAAATGTATTTCTAGATTCTGCATTAAAAAAAGATCTTTTGTTATCTAATTAGTGAAAGAGCAGTCACCTCTTAAGTGGATCCTATATGAAACCTCATCAATTCATTTATATAACATTTAGAACTTCCTACATATTTGGGTGAGCGTGCCGGTGGCCTCCTCACTGGTCTGCTGCCTGGCAGTAACGATAATATTCATCATCATCCAGGGATATGGTCTAGCACATTAATATAAGTGCACCAACAAAATGGCCGCCTCCTGTCTTTCTCCCGCAACTAAGATGGAAATGAGGTGACATCGCAAATAGTAGTTAAAAAAATAACAGCCGTCATACAGAAACAATGTTCTGCAGACACTGATGTTTCTGTCACGGAGCCACAAACCCGCAGATGTCATACACAGCGCCGTTGCCCTTTAGGATGGAGAATGTTGTGTACGCAGACATGAGTAGGCTCAGCGCCTCTTCTTTGTTCCCCCTGAGTAAATGGCCAGACAGTACAGTAAGGACGGCCCTCAGCAGTTCTGTCTGCCAGCTGCTCTCCCATTCATTCTTTTGAATGCACCATGCTTTCCCAGATGCGACATCCGGGCCAGGCTTCCATAGCGATACAGTACAATCACCCGTACTGCAGCTATGCACGCGCCTCCCCTCCCCATCATATGCCCTTATGTCTGGAGAGACACTTCAGTTGTTTACAGATGCAGGATGGGGGCAATGTTCCTCTGCCAAAACGTAGCTTGGGCTTGACATTTCCTATCCTGCTTCTCAATTGTCTGGGCGCATGAACCGCTTCACTGCCAAGTTACTAGGCATCCACTGCACTCCATACAGGCACACTGGGCAGCTACACAGCGCCTTCTGGAGGATATTCAGACTGCAGCCAGACAGTGTGTGGTTTTCAGCATGCTGATTGGTAAAGGGCTGGAGCTGTCCAGCGATCAAAGTGCTGACAGGAAGTCACTGTATGTAATCATGTTGAAAGATGGCACCGAGCCAAAGGAGCGCAGGGTTATGGTTTTATTCAATAGTTCCTGTAAATTGCAGAGTAGGGGCCCCATTTATTTTGCTGTGCCCAGGGCTGGCAATGCTGTCAACTTGGCCCTGAGTGTGTAGGATTCTGTCTGTCCTGATCCTTCTCTCGCTCATTCACCAACATTTAGGTGCCCAATATGCATTAAATCCTAACAATAAATAAGCAGTTAGCTTTGTCTGTCTAGAGCTGGTTACACAATAAGCAGAGCGTCAGGCTGGTCGCTATGGTTCAGTGCTCGTTCTGCACCCAGACGCAGTTTTAGCGAACTTCCACCTTTGTGTTATCGCCGTGACCGTTGATGGTTTTTTCTTCTCGCTGATATTTCTCCTTACGACTCTTTTTTTAAATTTATTTTACGCAGAAGCCCAAAGAAGACCATACTACGCGGACTACTCCCCGACGCGGCGCTACATCCACACGTTGTGCACCAGCCACTACCTGGACCTGTTTATCACCTTTATCATTGGCATCAATGTTATCACCATGTCGATGGAACACTACAACCAGCCCAAGGTACTTGTGAAACCCTAAAAGTAGCCCTCTAGTTGCTGGTATGGCACTGAGCAATAAATGAGTCATACAGTATAAATAAACGTATAAAGCGTGGCACTTGCCCTGGCAACCAAGCATCTGTGATATGACAGAAGCTGATTAGTTGCTATGGGCAACTTCTCCCCCCCCCCCTCCCCAGGACTGGTAGATCATTACTAGCCAGTGCTGTCACTGACAAACACTTCTGCTGATAAAAATGATATGCAGCATGCCTATATTCTGTGTGTCAAGAATGTAGGCATGCCACATATCATTTTAATCAGCAGAATCTGCTTGTTCACAGTTAGAAGTTTAATGCAAAATGAATCTGGATGTATGTGAGCACATCTATAATTCAGATTGAATTGCATAAACACCTATCTGGAAATGGCACATGCACAGGACCTGTTCTGCACATGTGACTAGTGATGACTGGGTGCAGGCTGCTATCCTGGCATGCACATAACCAATTTACCTATTTTACACAATACAAAATGTTGTCAAATCCAGCGCCGCATGAGCCTTTAAAATGAGGATGTCCTGGAGCTAAGCAGCACCAGTCCCAGACAACAACGTTCCTCATGTATAATTCCTACAGCAACATCATGCCGGATTACATAACTACTAAAACTGGTCCATCTGCTTCTCATAATATATTGGCCTCATTTATTGTTTGAAGTATTTGGCCAGACAAGAACAAACAAGGAAGAGAACAGAATAAATAGTCCTGGTGTGATTACAGATATCCTTTCTAGAAGTGAGGTCAGGGGGTTCGAAGAAAGGGTTTCATCTCAATAAAAGCAGACAGGGTGGTGTTTATGTGAAAGTGCCTAATCCGCGCATGTTCTCTTCTCTCCTAGTCCCTGGAGGAGGCTCTGAAATACTGTAACTACGTCTTCACCATCGTCTTTGTCTTTGAGGCTCTTCTCAAGCTGGTTGCATTTGGATTTCGAAGATTTTTTAAAGACAGGTATAGTGCAGCTTTTACATTGCGTAGTATGTCCTCTCCTAGGGCTGCCATAAGAGGACCAGGCCAGGGGTTCTAGAAGGCATGCTAACAGCTCTTAATGTAAAGTAACATTTCAGTCAATGGTCTTGCTTGGACTTGTAGTGCCACTGAGTAAACTACTGTTTATAAAATATACCTGTAGCTCTCATTTTAAAACCCACCTGGGAGGTTGGAAGAAGTTGAGTCAAGGACGTAGAGTGTGCGATCAGTGCAGCCACTCAGTGTCATAGAGTGTGCGATCAGTGCAGCCACTCAGTGTCATAGAGTGTGCGATCAGTGCAGCCACTCAGTGTCATAAAGTGTGCGATCAGTGCAGCCACTCAGTGTCATAGAGTGTGCGATCAGTGCAGCCACTTAGTGTCATAGAGTGTGCAATTAGTGCAGCCACTCAGTGTCATAGAGTGTGCGATCAGTGCAGCCACTCAGTGTCATATAGTGTGTACCTGTAGCTCTCATTTTAAAACCCACCTGGGAGGTTAGAAGAAGTTGAGTCAAGGACATAGAGTGTGCGATCAGTGCAGCCACTCAGTGTCATAGTGTATACAATCAGTTCGGCCACTCAGTGTCATAGAGTGTGCAATCAGTGCAGCCACTCAGTGTCATAGAGTGTGCAATCAGTGCAGCCACTCAGTGTCATAGAGTGTGCAATCAGTGCAGCCACTTAGTGTCATAGAGTGTGCAATCAGTGCAGCCACTCAGAGTCATAGTGTATACAATCAGTGCAGCCACTCAGTGTCATAGAGTGTGCAATCAGTGCAGCCACTCAGTGTCATAGAGTGTGCAATCAGTGCAGCCACTCAGTGTCATAGAGTGTGCAATCAGTGCAGCCACTCAGTGTCATAGAGTGTGCAATCAGTGCAGCCACTCAGTGTCATAGTGTACAATCAGTGCAGCCACTCAGTGTCATAGTGTATACAATCAGTGCAGCCACTCAGTGTCATAGAGTGTACAATCAGTGCAGCCACTCAGTGTCATAGAGTGTGCAATCAGTGCAGCCACTCAGTGTCATAGAGTGTACAATCAGTGCAGCCACTCAGTGTCATAGAGTGTGCAATCAGTGCAGCCACTCAGTGTCATAGTGTATACAATCAGTGCAGCCACTCAGTGTCCTAGAGTGTACAATCAGTGCAGCCACTCAGTGTCATAGAGTGTGCAATCAGTGCAGCCACTCAGTGTCATAGAGTGTGCAATCAGTGCAGCCACTCAGTGTCATAGAGTGTGCGATCATTGCAGCCACTCAGTGTCATAGAGTGTACAATCAGTGCAGCCACTCAGTGTCATAGAGTGTACAATCAGTGCAGCCACTCAGTGTCATAGAGTGTACAATCAGTGCAGCCACTCAGTGTCATAGTGTATACAATCAGTGCAGCCACTCAGTGTCATAGAGTGTACAATCAGTGCAGCCACTCAGTGTCATAGTGTATACAATCAGTGCAGCCACTCAGTGTCATAGAGTGTGCAATCAGTGCAGCCACAGTGTGCGATCAGTGCAGCCACCCAGCGACATGCGTTGTTGTATGTTGCCTGTAAGGAATCACCTGACTCATAGATTCCTGCACCCTCCCGTGTTTAGAAGTGCGCTGCTATTGATCTGAGTCCAGGAGATATCAAAGCTTGAATACACGACCACTGCCTGCCCCCATCCCCCTGAAAGACTAGAAGACCCATGCATTCCCCCATCCCATTGAGAGACTACAAGACCCATGCTCCCCGATCTCACTGAGAGACTTCAAGCCCGCACACCTTTCCTACCCTGCCGAGAGACCAAAAGACACATAATCCACCGCCCCTCATGAACACCCTGCTGAGAGACCACCAGAAGACCCATGTCCCCCCCCCCCCCCCCCCCAAGCCTAGCTATATTGCTGGATGGTTATTCCCCTGTAAAGGTGGCACTTAGCAGCTATATAACATTGTGTTCTGCGGGTAGAACAGGTAAGATGTCACTTATCACAGTCTCCGCGGCTTGTGTCAGAGCTGCTTATAGCGCAAACACTGTAATCTTAGCTATAAAGGTTCCTGTAATTTCCCTGTGTCATAAACCGCTTGTGTTATCTTCCTTACCAAGAGATTATGATGCATCCAGCACCTGCGCCCTATGTTACTGCCGCTTGTCTGTAACGTCCTGACACCTTTATGTTCCTCTTACTGGAGCATTAAATTCTCAGGGAACCGCGTCTATTGTCAGGCCTTTGTGAGGCTGAGAAAGAAATATCATTAGCGCGGCCTGTGCCAGGGCAAGAGGCCAGGAGTCAGTCACCTCTTTATTAGCCAGATCAGCCCTGAATGGATTCGCAGTGGAGCGGCAGTCACACTGCGGTGCTGAGCCAAGGCTGATCACTCCTGCTGTAAAAGGCACCTTGAGATGTTAAATGTTGGGAATAAATACTTGAGGTTTTTACAGCGGGACTGGTTATTGCGTAATCGTCGCCTCTAAGCACAAGACGGAGCCATGTGCTAATGTCTTATGAGGAACAGGAAGGGAATCTGCCAGTCCCTGTACCTCTGTCCCTATACCATCCTAGTTCTGCCTTATACAGAGGTATTTATGGACACACCAGTACCTGTATCTCTCCACATTAGGGGCCCGGTTCTGGTTTGCTCGGTCCCCTGCGTATTCGCACCGGGGATATTCACATATGTGCACGTGCAGGGCCACTGTTAGGAATCACAGACGTTCACACAAAGGGGTGGAGGTGGGATGGAAGCGGGCAGGGGGTTCTTGCATGGGGGCCCCCAGCGTTACCTGGGCGTACAGAAAAAAATGTGGCTACTAGTTAAAAAGCTTTGAGCTGTGACCGTTTTTACTTTCACTTTGAGCTGTGACAGTTTTTAGCCCACAAACTCTCCACCCGATCCCCATTCCCTATCTGCTCCTATCTAAAATCTCTGTCTTCACCGCTCCCCCTCTCCATATCCAGCAAGTTTGAAACAGTTCATTGTCCCTGCAAATATTGCTTTCCCTTTTTTGTTATGACATCTTTTAGCGCACATTTGGTCTGTTGAGTGGCCTCTAGTGGTCAGTGGCAGTACTTCACCTCATAGGTATTTATTAGCAGTTACTTTTGTAGCACACATATTATGCAGCTCTTTCTGTTCCGTTTAGTATATTTTGACTGTTTTTGAATTTTGGACATTTTTTTATTTTATTTTATTTTTTATGAAGTGCTAGCGGAAATCCAAGTCTGGAAACGTATATGAAGCAGCAAACCACAATCACTCATTGACAGAGAGGAGACCGTAGTAATAAGAGTTCTCCTTACCGCTGGTACCCAGTATAGCGAGGGAGCTGGGCATCACTCCCCTGGTGATCGCCCGGTTGTGATGAATAGTTTTCCGAGAGTTTCCATAGCTCTGATGCTGTGGGCAACACTTGGCACGTAACACTGCACAGGAAGAGGCTGGAGCTCTGGGCCCAGCAGGACCCATCTGCCCCAGTGTTATAGCCTGGCAATGTCCTCGCAGCCAGAAAGTGACACTCTACAGTAGGTGTGAGGAGCCTTTAGGACTCTGTGTGATATCGCAGACACATCTTCCCCAGCAGTTCTCCCCGCCAGGACAGTGCACAACTGATGCGCTAATTAGAATTCCTCGCAGCATGGGCCCAGAGGCTGATATCAAGCTCATTTACATGTGCGTCTGCTAATCCCAGAGCCTCTGATGGGACGGGATCCCCAGCTGACCTTCTCTTTTATCACTTGTAGCCCTAAAGACATCATTGTACCAAGCCCTGGTCTGAGGTGTCAAACTGACGCTTATTAGGATTCATTTAGTAAGAACCAAAGTCCTCGGTGTGCCCTGGTAGTAACGGACAGGCTGCCGATTTTCTGCAGTGACTTATTTTCAGCCAGGTATTGATTTCCCATCTGTAACATCCAATTATTGGCACCATCCATATACCTGTAAGTAATTATCTTGCTAATTAACAGAGAAAAGGAGCCATTTACTTACACTATTTAAAGGGCCACAAAATTGAACATGCAAGTGGCCTTATGTACAGTATATAATTATATATAATGACACCCAGACACTGACACATTTACATTGTTATGCTGTTGTTGCGCTTGTCCGGCCCAAATCGGACAGGTCTGACATCTGATCCGTTGCGCAGTCCAATGCGCACCGATTCAGGGTCGGAGGTCGGACGGGCTGCACATTAGGTAGAAAATAGCAGCTGCGATGTGCAGTGTAGAAGAAGTGCTTTCCTCTCAGTGGCGGACTGTACCTTTTTCTGGGGAGGGGGGCTGCCTCTGGCCGCGATGCAGGCACCTCACCCCCCCCCCCCCATCGTTCCTACAGAGTGCCCGGCGCCTGTGCTATGATGACAGGCGCCAGGACTGGCGCATGCGCTGTTCAAACATCCATACTGCGCATGCGGCCAGCTTCTATGGGCTGCTTCGGCAACAGCCCATAGAAGGAATCATGGTCCTGGCACCTGTGCAATACAAATGACAGGCACCGGGACCAGCACGTGCGCAGTACCGATATATGGAACTGCGCATGCCAATCGCCGTTTTTGCATGGCAGCCTGCAGAAAGGCATCCTGGAGGGAGGGAACACCTTGGTGACTGGCAGGTCGGACTTCCAATAGGAAGTCACTGCCAGTCACAGTGAAGCCAGTGCAGTCTCACAGACTGCATCTGGCTTCACTACAGTGGTGGATTTTACCTGGGGGGGCTGCAGCCCTGCAGCCCATAGGTAAAAACCGCCACTGGTTGGCAGTATAATTAAATCAAAAGCATTCAAAAGAATGGGCGTCCGCTGATTGGCTGAGAGAAAGAACATTAGGTGGGGTACCTGCAGCTATGGATCCTTTTCCCCACGCACAAGCATAGCTCAAGCCTTATTGGCAGCAGTGCAGGCAGGATGCTCGGTCCCGCTGCCACCACATGATGCTGCGATGAGCAGTACTGGAAGAGGATGCAGCAGCAAGCAGGACTCTGCATTGACCCAACATTTCCTGCACCTTACCCCTGACTTGCGTGCATCACTGTGCGTGTATAGTAATCCTAGTGTCATTTGCAGGTGGAACCAGCTGGACCTGGCGATCGTGCTTCTCTCCATCATGGGAATCACACTGGAGGAGATTGAAATCAACGCCTCTCTCCCCATTAACCCTACTATTATACGCATAATGAGGGTGCTGCGGATCGCCAGAGGTAAGGACCCCGGCAGTACATCCTGCCTCATGTCACATGGGTAACGGGGGGAAGTAACACGTTGATTATCATTATCGCTGCTGTTCGCTGTTCATGTGACTCACCCCGGCTTGTCCTTGCAGTGTTGAAGCTGTTAAAGATGGCCACTGGGATGCGTGCTCTGCTGGATACGGTCGTTCAAGCTCTGCCACAGGTAACCAGCTGCCTGCACAACATCCTGTGATTAGGGCGAGAGACGCCATTGGGTCCAGGAAAATGCAAATGGAATGTATAAACCCAGGGACAGGATAGGCCACTGCTATACCTCTCGACCACTCCCCCTGTCAGATTAGCCATGCCCACATCTGCCAGGCCCCGCCCCCATTATACGCTCGGGGTGGGGATGAGACTGTTGGGCGGTGGAGGGGTATTGTGGTTTTGGCCATGGAATTAATAAACTTCGAAATTGTATTTTGTTCTTGTAGTTTATTACGAGCTATCTGATTAGCGACAGCAGATGCTAAGGGGTATATTTATTACTAAAACTTCCAAAAAATGGAAGTTAGTAGCGTTGCCATTGACTGCCAATCAGATTCTGTCTATCATTTTCTAGGATGCAAGATATCTCGCTGTCATGGATAAACGTTATTTTATAATAAGGTTGATATATAATTAATAAAAAAAAAAGATAATTTTTACATTTAAAAAGAAAGTATCCAGAAGTAAAAAAAAATATACTGTAGGCATAAAGATTGATAAACCTAAAATAAATAGCATAAAATAAAAGTAAAATAGTCTTGCCGAGTTGTTGCAAAGTATTTCACGGTGCCTTGACGATCCTTGGGCCTGTGCAAACACTGCCATCTTAACGTATAAGGCACGCTGGACAGATGCCCAGGGACCACTAATTCAGCTACCTTTGGCTGTCCACCAAGTGGCTGTCTGCTTACTGACTTGTGGATGAATGGTGCTATCCAACAATCAGTGGGCAGCATTCTCTACGTGCCTCCAGTCTGCAGCCAGACAGTGAATAATTGTTGGCTTGCTCATCGGTGGATGAACCAATCAGAGTGCTGAAAGCCAGTGACAGTATGGAAGCATGTGGAGACATGGTTGGTGACTGCATTGCTTTGCCCAGGGCCTTCAATGCTGTTGAGATGGCCCTGAGTGGGAAGTGGATTGTTTACATCCTTGCCTTATTTTATAGGAGTCATGAGATTGCAGCCTATCAGGTTGCTTGGAAGCAGTGAGGTCACTCTTTAGTCACAAGCCTAGCTTACTGATTGGACAGAACATCAGCTTTGGATCCAGCCAGTGCAGCAGCCATGTGGCCGCTGAGAGTATTATCGCTCCTGACGGGCTTTCATGCTGTTTGTTTAGGCCGCCGCTGTAACCAGGGAATCGCAACGGATTGCTGTGGATTTCCACAAAATGCATGCTTGTGCCACGCTCCGCCAGGCTTATTTTTAGATTGGTGGATGACTTGTTTCAATTAGGATAAGATGTGTTTGTGTAAACTAGCGCACTAGATCCTCTGTAAGGTCTGAGTCAGGGGGCGTGCAGGAGAGCACCAGCCAGAGTTCATCTTTATAAGGAATAAACACGTCTTTGGGGATGCTGGGAGATCGGATAAACATCTGCTCCTTAACCCTTTCACGTGCCTAAGTAACACACTGCATGCACACGTTCCCAGGGAGCTCGCAGTCACCACAATCTCACGGTGTGCAGCCGGAGTTCACCACCCGGTACCAAGGTGATACCTAGATCTTCGTGGGGACATTTCAAATGTGTCTCTTTTAAGTTGTTCACTGCACAGGCTTCTATTCTTAAAGAATGTCTACAAAACAATGTAGATGGCAGGAAAATGTTGACATGATGAGAATGTCAGTATATAAAGTGTCAATGTGAGGGTAAGAGTAGCCCAAGAAGCAGTGTCGGCACTCTGTCAATGTCAACATTCTCACCGGGGCCGATGGTGCCCATTCACTTATACGATTTGGGCCCTTTTCACCCAATTTTGACAGATTGGGCTGAGAAATCGGGTGAAAAGGGCCCAAATCGTATGTGCCTAACCTCCGATTCCGATCCGATGTGTTGTCCAGTGCGCATTGGAACGAATTAGGAGATCACAAGTTTCACGGCTTAAAGTGGTCCAGGAGAGGCCACCTAATTACCCCCCATCCCTCCCCTCCCTTCAAACTATAACTATACTTTCTGTTGGAAGTACTGTGCAGGGCCAAGGTGGAGGTTCCACCCCGTTCCTCTGGCAAATGCTGCACTTAAGATTTATCAGATCCAGCATCACTTGCTCGAGATCACAAATGATACTTCATATGCTAACGGCCCTCATACGATGTATCGTATGCGGTCCAGCCGCTGGCGGCTTCCAGTTGGACAGTTGCTGGGGTATCGCATGCAAGGCTGCATGTGATACCTCGGATAAGTGTATGTGGGCATTAAAGCTTCTCGGCACCCTAGACAAAACTTCAACCTACTGCCCCCCCAGCCCCACACTGCCACCAATACCCACTTTCCAGCGTTACGTTTAAGGTGGAGCTGGAATGTTAGAATTCCCAGAACCACCACCTGCATTAAGTACAACGACGATGTCCTCCTCATAGACAGCCTTCATTTGTGATTGGCAGCCTTGGTGGCGCCCCCCAGATCTCAGCACCCTATTCAGCTGCCTAACGGTAGGTCAGGGCCTAATTCTGACCATTTTGACATGTCATGCCAATATTATGAATGTTGTCCTTTTATACCGATCCTTGTCAGACATTTATTCATGACTTTATATCAATTTGATAATGACTAACACTATCAGTATAAGACCTGCCTCATACCTCACTTGTCAACTAGTTTCTAGCGGAGGCATAGTTCCAATAGTGATTGAGCCCGCACCACTGTGTAGGTGTAAGATGCACTTAATGGTGTCACATGACAAGGCTGCAGGGGGGAAGGACCGGTTATCCAATCCCAGCATGCACAGTGTCACCACACAGGCAGTCCCCATTATCTAGTAGCACACAGTAACCTGGATATAGAGGCCCTGCAGAAGCAGAGGTATGAAGGTAACAGAGAGAAAACCAATATAAATATATCATGGGGAACGCAGGGCCGGCATCCCCTTACCGGGAGGACTGACACTTGCAGCCCCCCCTTCTCTTGCAGTCCTGTTAGGCAGGAACATCCCAGGAAGGACATTTCTCACATGACAGATATACAGAGCGGTGTGTCTCCACTTGGCTGGAGGCCAGACCCTGCATGGGAACCAGAGCTAGTAGACTATAACCCATTCAGTGCTGCCTGTGCTGCGCTGCCTGTGTGGGTCTGTCTGATTGCCATAGTTTCACATAAATGCACACTCTCAGGGGTTTACTCAGACTGGATCACATGGCCGAGAATCGACATGCCTAGCGATTATCGATCGATGCAGTACGCATTAACGAGGCTATCCTGCGATAATGTCCAGCGTTTAAGTTCTGCCGCAAGACATTATTTACCCTGTTTTCCACATTGACACATTTTATAATGATGTTCCGCTTATCTTACACACCGGATGTAATTCCGCTCAGTGTGCCGTCTTTCCCATTGGGCTTAGTGGGCAGTTGCCCACGGGTCCGAGGATTCTAGGGGCTGGAGATGGAGTAACGCGCCTGAATGCTTGTGCAGCCTCCACGCCAGGGCCGGCTCCAGGCCTACTAGCGCCCCATGTGAAATTTCGAAGACACCCCCCCCCCCCCCCCGTGCATTATGGGTGCAGTTTCACAGCAGGCAGTCCGGGACATACAGTGGGAGCCACTGCCATCTATCTCTATAATAGGATTAAGTGAGTAATTGGATTACTCTGCTAATCCCCTACTCTATTGTTCTATGTATTGTATTGCAGCTGAGAACAATAGGATAGCCATGGTGAGCCACGGTGAGCCATGGCCTAAAGGGGTGTACACACGGAGCAAATTTGTGCTATTTTCTAAGCAATCTGACTAGATTGCTTAGAAAGTAAGCAGAGATCTCTCTGTGTATATGCTCCGAGAGATTAAATATCTCTTGCTAACTAAGTCAGTGCATGCAGTCACAATCTAGTCAAATTGCTTAGAAAATCACTGCAAATCTGTCTGTGTGTACAGAATGAGAGATACTGATCGCAATCTCTCATTCTGAACCACTACCCTGCCTTTTTTTGCTTAAGCAAAATAGCTTAGCAAAATTGCTTAGCACAAATCTCTGTGTGTGTGTATGTGCTCTCCATGGGAGATCTTGACACCAGAAAAATTGCTTAGCAAAATTGCTTAGCAAAATTGCTTAGCACAGATCTCTACGTGTGTATGCCCCTTAAGGAAGATAGATGAAATGGGCTCCTACTGTATACAGGGGGAGGCAGGTGGCACCTGGACAGCGTGAAGTGCCCGGGGGCTGTGGGTGCAGCGGCGGAGCGGGCAGTCTGCAGTGTCCGCAAAGCGCTGAGTGAGCAGACACAGCGGCGCCAGAATTATAAAATTCGAAAGATAGGCCAGCCGCAGATTGGCTGAGAGAGAGAGACAGCGGACGGCCCTGGGGGGGCCATGAATTGTTTTGCCCAGGTGTTAAGGCGGCCATGCTTCAGCTACCTATAGTTCGCTGCGGTTAATTTCGAGTGAGGGGACGTATGCAGAATGTAAGTAGGCTATAGCTGGCTGCATACGCTGTGATACCCGCAGCCATGTTGTTCCGATACACCACATGATATACAGAGCCGCTGTCTTATCTTCCAAGCCACAGTACTAACGGTTGCACCCAAGTGTGTTTTCCCGGTCCCAGCACAGTTCCGTCTTTTGCACATTGTGGCCCAGTTTGTGTCGCTCTGAGCTGGATCGAGTCTGGGTCGTACTAAGCAGCCGACAAGACCGTGAGGCCTTTCGTTCAAGACACCTGCGATTTTAGCAGCCATTTTCCTTTAAATCATTCAGCAAAAGAAAACACGTCAGGTCATGTAAAGTCACCCACACATGATAGCGGCACATTACCTGACTGACTGGCAGGTAACACCGTCATTTGCTTTACCACAAGGCACTGTCCAGAATGTGATCTGGACTGGCATGTTCTGTTTACCATTGGCCAGCGGTATGACTGTGTCACAAGCAGCTGGAGAGCTAGACTGGCATTCCTGCCCTGGCAGCAGCTTGGCACTTATACGGCTTCCTGAAAAATCCTTCCTGACAGGCCTCCCTGGGTATTATGTGCTGGACTGACTGAAATGCCATGGTGTGGGCTGATGGTGCAGAGATAATGGATTGGAGGAAAATGAGAAGAGAGAGATGTGAGGAAGGAGGGAGGCATGGGCTGCCCCCAGCACTTCTCTCTCCCAGCGAGGAACATTATGTCTGTGGCAGCTCAGCGCTTGCCAACCAGAGCGTGGGCCCTCCACGTGCGCCCAGCGAGGGTACATGCGCGGCTGTATTTATACTTTGTCCTGGGCTCTGCCATATAAAAGCCCATACTCAAGCAATGGTGCGTCTTGTATTGTTACTCCCCGTTTATCGGTGGGCGATTACTGCTAAGCAGTAATAGTACACTAAACACATAACCAGACTGAAACATTGCCATAGACGTGGATCTAGCTTGGGGCACCGTTCCTCAAAACCGCTGCATTTCCCCCCATTTTGTAGGCATGCTGGGCTGTCTGATGCAAACTTCCAGTACCCGGCTGTCTGGATCCCATCTTCAGCTCAGGCAGACTGACTGGCTGCGGCCATCTTGAGTCAGGACTGATGGTGATCCGATGGTGCATCCTCAGCACCAGGGTCTCGCAGATGCAGACAGGGGGCATCTATCTCCTACAGATGGCTCCTGATGGATTTGGGGTTTATTTGTACAGAACTGCACAGCCGTTTCTCTGCGCTTCCCTGGGTTTCCCTGCCGCTGTGCAATACCATACAAATAGGAGCCAGGCCCTCTGTGCGGCAACCACACCTCCTGTACATCCCTCCCATAATGCACTTGGAGACATCACATAGTAAGTACACACATCCTGTCCAGGTGATTTCCTCAGATGATGTGGAACACGTATGTAGATGTGTGAACCATGTGGGATACATATGTCAGTGATGTGAGACATATATGTAGAGGTGTAAATGATGTAGGACACATATCTAGAAGTGAAAATGATGTGTGACATGTATGTAGAGGTGTAAATGATGTGGGTCATGTATGTAGAAGTGTAAATGATATGGGACACATGTCTAGATGTATAAATGATTTGGGACAAGTATGTCGATGTGGAAATGATGTGATACACGTATGTAGAGGTGTAAATGATGTAGGGGACATATGTAGAGGTTTAAATGATGTGTGACATGTATGTAGAGGTGTAAATGATGTGGGACACATATGTAGAGGTTTAAATGATGTGGGGCACGTAGGTAGAGGTGTAAATGATGTGTAACACGTATGTAGAGGTGTAAATGATGTGTGACACGTATGTAGAGGTGTAAATAATGTGTTACACGTATGTAGAGGTGTAAATGATGTGTGACATGTAGGTAGAGGTGTAAATGATGTGTGACCTGTATGTAGAGGTGTAAATGATGTGTGACACGTATGTAGAGGTGTAAATGATGTGTGACATGTATGTAGAGGTGTAAATAATGTGTGACCTGTATGTAGAGGTGTAAATGATGTGGGGCACGTAGGTAGAGGTGTAAATGATGTGTGACACATATGTAGAGGTGTAAATAATGTGTTACACGTATGTAGAGGTGTAAATGATGTGTGACATGTAGGTAGAGGTGTAAATGATGTGTGACCTGTATGTAGAGGTGTAAATGATGTGTGACACGTATGTAGAGGTGTAAATGATGTGTGACATGTATGTAGAGGTGTAAATGATGTGTGACATGTAGGTAGAGGTGTTGCATTGATGGGGAAGGGTTTTTGAACTTCCAAACAAGAGTTGCAAGGCCTCATTGTCTAGTTATACACCATTAGAGACATCTCTATGTACGTGAAGCTGTTAGTGGCCATTAGCAAAGTAATGAGGCTTTTAAGGTGTCATGCGGTTGATTTTTTTATTATTTTTATTAATGATAGAACAGTGATAGCCAGTAAGTGTACTGCAGCAAAGAAACGGCTCACTGATATTTCCAGGTACATAAAACTCTAATGGTATTTTTGGGGGGATTGGGTACAAAATGTTGGCATTCATCATATAGATAGTGATGACATGTTGGCATGTTTGAATGTTGACATTTCATCCTGGTGGCCCATCTTGGTGACTTCTCTACTCCTGGTGGATGCCGCAGTTCCAGTGAAATCCTGTGGGTCCCAGTGATGTCATCAAGTGACATCACTACCAGGTCAGATGTGCTGTCCTCCAGCTTTCCGGTAACCCTTGTGGATGTCAGCATCGGTATTGTCCACAGGCAATATGTGTCAACACTGACTTCATCTTCCTCCTGATGGAGTTGACCACACAAAAACCTAGTAGCAAAAAGGCAGAAGTTTATAATCTACTTGTTAACCCTTTGTCCCATTTCAGGTTTAATCAACGTACCGTAGCTGAGCATAACATGGCGCAATGTCATTAACCTTGCGCAAGTTCCACCCATGCCTCAGCCAGTCCTGACAGTGACGCCAATACTTCTATATACATATAGATTATATCCTGACCCGACCGACACCTCCTGGGGGCTGCATCGGTGCACGCTCCTTAGATTGAGTTCATCCTTACTGCTTTATATGCTGTATGGATGAGATAAACCGGCGCCGTCATCTTCTGTCAGCGTCCTTGAGCCGACCCGCTAGTTTGTACCATACAACTAAATTAGCTGTGGTAATAGGACATCTCTTTGTTGCCTCCCGCAATGCATATCAAGTGGCTTCAGGCGGACGGCGGCTGCTTCCCTCGGCAATCATCTTATTAAGCTTGTGTGGGTAGAATATATGACAGCTGTCCTTCACTCTCCAGGGCTTAGCTCTGCATTTCATCCAAAGATGAGGCTTTGACTATTGGCAAAAAGTAGATTTTGCTACGAGCACTTATAGTCCTGTGACTCTCCTCTCATCTTCCTCGTCACCCACCGCACTCCGGTCATTGCTGATCTTATCCCATTCTGCCAAGGTGACCCCAGAAGCTGACCAGAAGTTATGGACAGAGTGACTTTCAGAAATTACCTCAGTAACCTGATAATATTGTCACAAGACACTGCAGAGAATACTGTTAGATATAGGTGTATTTTGGGGAATATCCCGGTATCCTGAAAATGTGTTCCAGTTTCCTTGTGTTTCTGAATAAAGTGTCTCACCTTGGGGTTTCCTGTGTCCCTGAGTGAAGTGAGTGGCCCAGAAGGCATTTCCTAGGGATGACCTACAGTACCAGTGCATTTCCTAAAGGTGACCTACTAGTACATCTTCTAAAAGTCACCTACCAGTGCAGTCCCCAAGTGTGACTTTTCAAGGGTCAACTACCAATGCATTCCCAGGGGTTACCTCACAAGTGGCCTCGTAGGGCATATTCCACAGATCTCCTTCGAGAGCATACTCCACAAGTCCCCTACTAGAAATTTCCCACAAGTGGCCTACCAGAGCATATCCTGCAAGTGGCTTACTAGAACATCTCCCACAAGTGGCCTACTAGGGCATATCACGCAATTGACCTATTAGAGCATATCCCACGGGTCACCTACCAGAGCATATCCCGCAAGTGGCCTACTAGAACATATCCCACAAGTGGCCTACCAGGGCATATCCCGCAAGGGACCTATTAGAGCATATCCCACAGGTCACCTACCAGAGCATATACCAACAGTAAAAGAAAGAACATTTCACTAGGCAATATATGTAAGAGCATGGCCATTCTTTAGGACTGTACTGTATTTGCCTCAGTCTTGTCTTCTGTCTCTCTGGCAGGTAGGAAACCTCGGGCTCCTCTTCATGCTCCTGTTCTTCATCTACGCTGCCCTGGGAGTGGAGCTCTTTGGGAAGCTGGGTAAGTAAGCCCCGTCATTCCAGGATCTTGGTTCCGTATTGTTGTGGCAACATTGAATAAAAGTTTATATAAAGTAGTTTGGCCTGGCCGGGGTTCAGCTGTATCAGGAAACATTCTGTAAATCTTAGAAGATTAGAATCCACATCTGCTCATTATCAGCAGATTCCCAGTGACTTCGAACGTGTCCGATCGCTTGCAGCTGTTTCTGTAAGGGCCGTTATATGCGCTTGTCAATAAATTTCTTTAATGAGGACCTGTCACCATAAAATCACATTGTCTAATTAAATGTGACCTTTTAAACTAGATTTAAATATTTACCTATGCTACTGTTGTCTATGCAGGCCACATGTGTTACTATAACACCAACACTGTGTATTGTAACATACATTCTAAAATTCAGTCTATGGAAGTTGTTAGAGGCAGACGTGGGGGACCACCAGAATGCTTGTAGGACTCCTGGCACTTGGGCCACTTACTGGAAAGCCAGGCCTGCTGTCACTGCTTCCCGGTATGAGGATCAGCACATAGCGCAGTATCGCGCGTGTCGAATCAGAGTTGGAGGTCGGACCTGCTTGCACGTCAAACCTCCTACTCAGCTGGCCCTGCTTGCACGTCCAACCTCCTACATGGCCGGGCCTGCTGGCACGTCCAACCTCCTACATGGCCGGGCCTGCTTGCACGTCAGACCTCCTACTCAGCCAGCTCTGCTTGCACGTCCCACCTCCTACTCAGCCGGCCCTGCTTGCATGTCAGACCTCCTACTCAGCCGGCCCTGCTTGCACATCAGACCTCCTACTCAGCCGGCCCTGCTTTCACATCAGACCTCCTACTCAGCCGGCCCTGCTTGCAAGTCCAACCTCCTACTCAGCCGGCTCTGCTTTCACGTCCAACCTCCTACTCAGCCGGCCCTGCTTGCACGACCCACCTCCTACATGGCCGGGCCTGCTTGGTCGTCCCACCTCCTACTTGGGCATCCCTGCTTGGATGTCCCACCTCCTACTTTGTCATCCCTGCTTGCACGTCCAACCTCCTACTCGGCCGTCCCTGCTTGCATGTCCAACCTCCTACTCGGCCGTCCCTGCTTGCACGTCCAACCTCCTACTCGGCCGTCCCTGCTTGCACATCCGACCACCTACTCGGCTGGCCCTGCTTGTATGTCTGACCTCCTACTTGGCTGGCCCTGCTTGGTTGTCCCACCTCCTACTTGGGCATCCCTGCTTGGATGTCCCACCTCCTACTTTGTCATCCCTGCTTGCACGTCCAACCTCCTTCTCGGCTGTCCCTGCTTGCACGTCCAACCTCCTACTCGGCCGTCCCTGCTTGCACATGTCACCTCCTACTTTGTCATTCCAGCTTGCACGTCCCACTTCCTACTTGGCCGTCCCTGCTTGCACGTCCGACCACCTACTCGGCTGGCCCTGCTTGTACATCTGACCTCCTACTTGGCTGGCCCTGCTCGCACGTCCGACCTCCTACTTCGCCGGCCCTGCTTGCACGTCCCACCTTCTACTTGGCCATCCCTGCTTGTACGTCTGACCTCCTACTTCGCCAGCCCTGCTTGTACATCTGACCTCCTACTCAGCTGGCCCTGCTGTACATCTGACCTCCTACTCAGCTGGCCCTGCTTGCACGTCCGACCTCCTACTTCGCCGGCCCTGCTTGCACGTCCCACCTCTTACTCAGCCCTCCCTGCTTGCACATCTGACCTCCTACTCGGCCGCCCCTGCTTGCACGTCTCACCTCCTACTCGTCCGGCCCTGCTTGCACGTCCCACCTCCTACTCGTCCGGCCCTGCTTGCAAGTCCCACCTCCTACTCGTCCGGCCCTACTTGCACTTCTCACCTCCTACTCAGCTGGCCCTGCTTGCACGTCTTACCTCCTACTCGTCCGGCCCTGCTTGCACGTCCCACCTCCTACTCGTCCGGCCCTGCTTGCACGTCCCACCTCCTACTCGGCCAGCCCTGCTTGCACGTCCCACCTCCTACTCGGCCAGACCTGCTTGCACGTCCCTCCTCCTACTTCGCCGGCCCTGCTTGCACGTCCCACCTCTTACTCAGCCCTCCCTGCTTGCACATCTGACCTCCTACTCGGCCGTCCCTGCTTGCACGTCTCACCTCCTACTCGTCCGGCCCTGCTTGCACGTCCCACCTCCTACTTGTCCGGCCCTGCTTGCACGTCTCACCTCCTACTCGGCCGGCCCTGCTTGCACGTCCCACCTCCTACTCGGCCGGCCCTGCTTGCACGTCTCACCTCCTACTCGTCCGGCCCTGCTTGCACGTCCCACCTCCTACTTGTCCGGCCCTGCTTGCACGTCTCACCTCCTACTCGGCCGGCCCTGCTTGCACGTCCCACCTCCTACTCGGCCGGCCCTGCTTGCACGTCTCACCTCCTACTCAGCTGGCCCTGCTTGCATGTCACTCCCACCTCCTACTCGGCCGGCCCTGCTTGCACGTCCCACCTCCTACTTGTCCGGCCCTGCTTGCATGTCCCACCTCCTACTCGTCCGGCCCTGCTTGCACGTCCCACCTCCTACTCAGCTGGCCCTGCTTGCACATCCCACCTCCTACTCAGCTGGCCCTGCTTGCTCGTCCAGCCTCCTACTTGGCCGGCCCTGCTTGCACGTCCCACCTCCTACTCGGCCGGCCCTGCTTGCACTTCCAGCCTCCTTTTTTTTATTTTTGCTTTATTTACAAACATGAATCAGGCTCAATGAGCAGGCACTTTATTAGGTCTCAGTGGCTGGCATCTGATTGGTGGTGCTGATTGCTATTGATGAGCAGGCACTTCCCAGGTCTCAGTGGCTGGCATCTGATTGGTGGAGCTGATTGCTATTGATGAGCAGGCACTTTCCCAGGTCTCAGTGGCTGGCATCTGATTGGTGGAGCTGATTGCTATTGATGAGCAGGCACTTTCCCCAGTCTCAGTGGCTGGCATCTGATTGGTGGAGCTGATTGCTATTGATGAGCAGGCACTTTCCCCGGTCTCAGTGGCTGGCATCTGATTGGTGGAGCTGATTGCTATTAATGAGCAGGCACTTTCCCCGGTCTCAGTGGCTGGCATCTGATTGGTGGAGCTGATTGCTATTGATGAGCAGGCACTTTCCCAGGTCTCAGTGGCTGGCATCTGATTGGTGGAGCTGATTGCTATTGATGAGCAGGCACTTTCCCAGGTCTCAGTGGCTGGCATCTGATTGGTGGAGCTGATTGCTATCACTGCTCACCTGACATATAGAGGTTTAAATGAACAGCTTGTTACTTATACATCACTGTAACCAGAGACATAATTGATTAAAGGCTTGGATGCAGTAGATAAAGAACAGACTATAATAAAGCTCAGGCACAGATATTATAGAAAACAGCAGATACCTGTAACGCTTCATCTAATCTGTTTTATTCCTCCGTCCTGCCTGATGCTACCTTCAGTGTCCTTAATTATTGACAGGCCCGTCTCTGGGGTTCCCTAATGCACATTTGCAAGCCTGGCACATAAATAGCCGCTTGAGGAGCGACGATGCCTGCCTGTCCCTAATAAAAACTTAATGCGCCCCCATTTTATTAAAGAGGCGCATCTCACCATGTAGATTGCATTTATGAGGCCCTATACATTTTGGGCAGGAGGTGCGAGGCTGCCTATATACTGTATATATGCCTATATACTGACTGCTCCGCGCGGAATCCTGCTAATGGGAACATAGGACGGTTCAGGCAAACCCCACATATTTATTACACTGCAGATTTATGTTATTGAACCATAAGCCATCTGCTTGCATTACGACGAATCCCCCAACCGCCAGGAGAACCGGACATGCATTAGCAGAGCATAAAAGTTATATATGTCTGCGTCTGTGGAGGAACTGAAGCTGGCTGCAGATTGAGATGAAGTAACCCTTTCAGAGCTATGGCGGGGGTACAACTGACATCAATGGTGACTCAGACCTCGTAGAGGCTTGTTCCAGCACACTGTTTGGGGGACAATTGCAGTAGTGGGCTCATGGGAAGCTAAGTGACACATCATAGGGTTCAGGAAACTGTGCATGCCAGTCATTCACTATTTCTCATCTTGCCTACAGTGTGTAATGAAGAAAACCCATGCGAGGGACTCAGCAGGCATGCCACATTCGAGAACTTCGGCATGGCTTTCCTGACGCTCTTCCGCGTCTCCACGGGTGACAACTGGAACGGAATCATGAAGGTGAGAAGCAGCCAGTTGCCTCCACAGGACCTCGGGACTGGGGCATGAAAGGGGATGCAGTGGAGGGGCCATGCTTAGGGGTGTGGCTGGGGCCATGCATAGGGGTGTGGCCATTTGCCACAGAGGCTCAGCTAATCATTTGAGAGTAGATACTGCCAGTGCATGTATGATAATGTACCAGACGCCTCATACAAGGTACTCCAGCTATACTTCATTATGCTTCATCTGAGACTTTCTGACAATTCCCAATTTGTCATTCAATTAACTTTTTTAATCACTTTATTGATAGCCAGAGCTATACATACTACCTGTATTATAAACATATTTTAACAAGCGTGACACCCGGTATTAGAACCGCTGTCCTATTGCACTAGAAGCCGTCACCTTACTGATGGAGCTATTTGCGCCTGCATAAGAGGCGTGAGAATTCTAACTAGTCCAACTTCCAGCTGTGAGTAGCTTCAGATCGTTATCTGCAGGCTTAGTATGCAGTAGCAAATAAACCAGTAAGGTGTCGGCCTCCAGTGTGGCAGGTCCTGGGTTCTAATCCTGGGTGTGAATGCTAATAAATTTGTAATTTAAAATTAATGGTAATGTACATAAATGTGATGTACAGTAATGGAAGAAAGGTGTCAAGAAGTTTGTTTTGGAATATATTTATATATATAAGGGTGGGGGTGAGGTGGAGGGGCGCCAATATTTATCTGGACTCCGGGCAACTGGGACAAACTTACGCCACTGTTTGCAAGGCAAAACCTCTGGCAAACTCAGGCCCTATTATATATACAAAACTTTAAGTTCTGCTTCCAAAACCCAAATCTTTTCATAATCAAGGAGCCTCCGTTCAGTTGGGGGATACTTTGGGCACGACGTCTCGCAGCAGTGTTCGGACACCCGATACCCTGCAAGCCGCCGGGACCTTCCCGGTGGCAGGGACGCATGCGATCCGTTGTGATGGATCGCATGCGTCTCTGCTTCCCGCCCACCTCGCCGCCTGGAGGGAGGTCCCAGAGCGGTCCGACCACCTGGTCGGGTTCGAAGCGCACGGGACCGCGCATCGGACCCGACTGCATGTCAGGGAGAGACCAAATCGCCTCAGTGTATGGGCACCTTAAGTGTGCGCCGGTATCTCAGCAGCTAACATTTCCACTTGTAGTGATGCAATGAATCAGCCCCCAGTGTTTGTACAGAGCTTCCAGTTTCTGCAGTACAATATGTGACCCGCAGATCCACTATGAGAGGTTATATAGCCGCTGCCGGATGTCACGGGACTCTATGAGAGGTTACGTAGCCGCTGCCGGATGTCACGGGACTCTATGAGAGGTTACGTAGCCGCTGCCGGATGTCACGGGACTCTATGAGAGGTTACGTAGCCGCTGCCGGATGTCACGGGACTCTATGAGAGGTTACCTAGCCGCTGCCGGATGTCACGGGACTCTATGAGAGGTTACGTAACCGCTGCCGGATGTCACAGGACTCTATGAGAGGTTACGTAGCCGCTGCCGGATGTCACGGGACTCTATGAGAGGTTACGTAGCCGCTGCCGGATGTCACGGGACTCTATGAGAGGTTACGTAGCCGCTGCCGGATGTCACGGGACTCTATGAGAGGTTACGTAGCCGCTGCCGGATGTCACGGGACTCTATGAGAGGTTACGTAGCCGCTGCCGGATGTCACGGGACTCTATAAGAGGTTAAGTAGCCGCTGCCGGATGTCACGGGACTCTATGAGAGGTTACGTAGCCGCTGCCGGATGTCACGGGACTCTATGAGAGGTTACGTAGCCGCTGCCGGATGTCACGGGACTCTATGAGAGGTTACGTAGCCGCTGCCGGATGTCACGGGACTCTATGAGAGGTTACGTAGCCGCTGCCGGATGTCACGGGACTCTATGAGAGGTTACGTAGCCGCTGCCGGATGTCACGGGACTCTATGAGAGGTTACGTAGCCGCTGCCGGATGTCACGGGACTCTATGAGAGGTTAGGTAGCCGCTGCCGGATGTCACGGGACTCTATGAGAGGTTACGTAGCCGCTGCCGGATGTCACGGGACTCTATGAGAGGTTACGTAGCCGCTGCCGGATGTCACGGGACTCTATGAGAGGTTACGTAGCCGCTGCCGGATGTCACGGGACTCTATGAGAGGTTAATTAGCCGCTGCCGGATGTCACGGGACTCTATGAGAGGTCACGTAGCCGCTGCCGGATGTCACGGGACTCTATGAGAGGTTACGTAGCCGCTGCCGGATGTCACGGGACTCTATGAGAGGTTACGTAGCCGCTGCCGGATGTCACGGGACTCTATGAGAGGTTACGTAGCCGCTGCCGGATGTCACGGGACTCTATGAGAGGTTACGTAGCCGCTGCCGGATGTCACGGGACTCTATGAGAGGTTACGTAGCCGCTGCCGGATGTCACGGGACTCTATGAGAGGTTACGTAGCCGCTGCCGGATGTCACGGGACTCTATGAGAGGTTACGTAGCCGCTGCCGGATGTCACGGGACTCTGAGCCTTGTTATCACTTATCAGCAGAGATGTTTTCTCTAGCACCCTGGCAGGGATGAATAGGATACAACAGGCTGATGAGAACATACTGACATAATTAATATTTACCTCATGACACCTCCACATTAGGCTGTTCGCGGTGAGTCAGCCAGTGCTCATCCATAGAGTGTTATCAGTGATAAAAATACACAGGATAAGGAGAGGACCCCTGCCTACTATTCCATGTGGCCCGCATGCGGATTATAGGGGTGATTCAGGTTGGTTTGCAAAAGCAAACTCCTTCCTTCATGGACAAAACCATGCAGGTGGGGCTGATGTAACATGTGCAGAGAGATTTTCCTACTCAGAGCTACCCTGCATTTGTCCTACTCATACTTGTGTTACATGATTGGCTGCTGCATACAATGGGGCAGATGTATTAAGCTTGGCAAAGAGATAAACTGGAGTTAACGTGGAAGGAGATAAAGCACCAGCCAATCAGCTGTGTTTGAAATATGACAGTTGGGATCTGATTGGCTGGTGCGTTATCTCCTTCCACTTTATCTAGAGTTTATCTCTTCACCAGGCTTAATACATCTGCCCCATTGGCCCTTATTCTGGTCCGTTTGCACAGACCAGAATATTAGCAAGGGCATCGATGGTGGGCATATGCGCATGCGCAGGGTCATTTCTGTGCATATGCCAGGTGCGTGTATCCACGAAAATGGGGCCGAGAGGGGCAGCGGGCCGGCTCATTTGCATATGGGAACGCCCAGCGGGTGCGGGATGTCAGCTGCCCGCCTATTTCCCTCAGAGTGCACACGCCCATCTAAGGTTGCTATGAGCAACCTTAGATGGGCGTGTGCCTTCCACATCATTCGATGGTCGGCAACATAAAACATCCATTCGCAGCCAGTGCATGCAAACACACGCTGCGAATAGGTGGTGGCCAGGCCACCATTCGCAAGGCGGGGTTTGGTGGACTTGCAAGGCTGGGAATTGGCAGACTTGCAATTTAACCAGAATAACCCCCAATATAATAAAGGGGCTGATGGTGTACAGGCCCACACGGCACTGTCCACACCTCCATGCGTTTATTATAGGAGCCCCTATAGCATTTTCAACTCCAGGTCCCTTGCGGCCGTTAATTCGACCCTGGGGGACAATGTGATATCTAGTCACCATAATTATGTGATGTAAGGTCATGTGACATCATTATGCGTCTTTCTTCCCTGCCAGGACACACTCCGTGAGTGCCAAAGCGATGACAAGAACTGCCTCAGCTACCTGCCCCTCATCTCCCCGGTCTATTTTGTCACCTTTGTCCTCATTGCCCAGTTTGTCCTGGTGAATGTGGTGGTGGCTGTGCTGATGAAGCACCTCGAGGAGAGCAATAAAGAGGCCAAAGAAGATGCTGAAATGGACGCTGAGATCGAAATGGAGATGTCCAGGGCAATTACCCCGGCAATTACCCCAGCTGCTGGTGGATGCAGCCCAGATGGCAAGGGAATAGGCGGTGCTCAGGTGCCATTGAAGAAAGAGCTACCAATCCTGTTGGCACAAGCCAGGGTAAATTGAATACATTGATGAGTTATTGTTGGTAGAGGGTGCCAATAACTTGGTTCAGGGTCAGTAAAACAGCAGGAAAATCAGATGGAAACATTATGCTTCCCTACAAGTTCTAAATAAATGGCTCCAGTACACTGTTAGGAAGTTGTTATAACAGCCATAAATCAATACGGTTTCATTCCTGGGATCACTTTGGCCATACTGTGACACCATTTACAGATGGAAGCAGCCATTTTGTGAACTGAAATGATATTCATGACCGTGTTACCTCACACCTCGGTGATCTCAATGCACATTGCCTTATCACGAATGTCACTACAGTAGAACCATGTCGACCTTTTCCCATATTGACCTAATGGTGTCATAGTTACATAGTACAAAGTAGGTGAGGCGGAATAAAGACTTGCGTCCATCTAGTTCGACCTATGTTTATAGTAGCTTTTCCCTTGTTGTATAGTATGTTCTGATTAGTATGTGTCGACCATCATGCTGTAACCGCATCCCTTCATAGTGTGTAGGTGACACGTATGCTTTAAGGGCTTAGTATGTAGAACACCCTTGCTGGATAAAGTATACATTAGTATTTCTGAGGTAAATGTGAGCATTCCTTCCAATTTCTTGGATTCATAAGTTGTGTCTTATCAGAAGAGTACATGATAAATCTAGTCCAGGGGTAGCCAACTCCAGTCCTCGAGAGCTACCAACAGTTAACGTTTTCCATGTCTCCACACAGAATCGCAAGTGAAATAATTAGCTCCACCTGTGGATCTTTTAAAATGTGTCAGCCAGTAATGAGTGCACCTGTGTATTTGTGAGGTGAGCTGGAAACCGTGGACTGGAGTTGGCTACCCCTGATCTAGTCCTATTGCTTCTAACGGGCCATAAAGTCTAGGCTGAGCTAGTCAGAGGAACCAGCAGACCATTTTTATTCCAGAATCAATCGTAGTATGTGCTTAATTGTTGTTTGCTTCCTCAATCTTGCACTGAAGGGGTCATTGAGCCAGGACAGTGTGACCTTATTGATCCCAGAATCATTGGAGGGTTCTGTTCTGCTGAAGGAGAAGCGACCAGCCTCCCCCATACCCTTCCAGCAGGTTTTCGCACTTCCCCTCCAGCCCTGCGTCTACGGGCCTGAGGTGATTCCGTGCACCCTGTCTCTGCGTGTTGTGTGGCAACTGCACTGTGCTTTCCGTGGCTTCCCTGCCTCTGTTACTAAGCTCTTCTGTCTCCCTGCTCTGTCCTATCAGCAGGGCTCATGTTGGTCTTCTGCTTAACTATATAATACCAATCTAGAAGCAGCATTTATAACAAAGAGTAACATGGAAGCATCCATTTTACTAGCCAAATGTCTGTAATTGTGCAGCCAATCAATTCACTTGGAGCCAGTAGCATAACTGAGGTTCCATTATTGTGGAAAACAAAAAGTTGCAGCGCTGAAAAAATATGTCTCTAAACGAGTGATTCAGTTAAAAGGGAAATATATAAAAACATACAATATATAAAACTGAATAAAATAGCAAAAATATAATGCCAAGATAAAGATCATGTGCGTATAAGTATAGATGACCCTTTTTTGGGTAATTGTATAACCTGCACTGAGCCGAGACAATAGTCCCAAAAGATGGAATCTCTGGATTCTGGATGCCGCTGGAGGTACAGTCCTGATGGTGTTGTAGATGGTAAGTTGCAATGGTACACTTGGACCTGTGCTCCTTTGGACTGAGACCCTTTACACCTGCTACTTCTTCTGACCATCACCTTCTGGATATCTTGGACATACATTTCCTGGCCAATTGGTCGCAACATAGTTGAGGTCCCTGGCATTGGTAACTTACCATCTACAACACCATCAGGACTATTCCTCCAGCGGCATCCAGGACCAGAGATTCATTTGGATTCCATCTTTTGGTACTATTGACTCAGCTCAGTGCAGGTTATACAATTACCCAAAAAGGGTCATCTTTACTTATACGCACATGGGGCTGACTACTCCCTTTTCAGCAGCTGTTTTGAGTTAGCAGCACATAATGAGCGCTCTACTTTTTGACCTTTCAGTAGGTTTTTCTCCCATTTTGTTCCATTATTGTGGATCATGAATTTGCACACAAAATGGCTACATAGGTGAGATAATAATTTCAAGTTGGCTCTAGTTCAAATTGAGTGAATACACCCGTTAGTCATTGTGCACCATTCTTGCCGACTTCTTAAAACTCCTCTCCGGGAGAAGCCCGGAGAGGAGTGAGAGGGGGGCAGGAAGAGGCTACGTTTTGGGGGCAGGGCTAGGCTGCCGTCACAATTTGCAGGTCCGTGGATGGTGGGAGGGGCTAAAATGAGGCGAAATGATGCAAATTGCATCATTTTAGCCACACCCCCTCCAAGCGGACCCGCAAAATTCGAGGGGTTATAACCCGGGGAAAGGGGGAACCGGGGCTGTAGCGAAAATGCGGGAGACTTGCCCACCTTCCCGGGGGGCCGGAAGGGGGACCCTATTTGCGGGACCCTCCCGGCCATTCCAGGAGGGTAGGAAAGTATGTTGTGCACCCCACCATATTTGTTTACTTTATTTATTGGGTATCCGGACTGATCATAGACTGACAGTCATATAGTCGGCCACTAATGGTCGACAGAGTCTAAAGGTAGACAGTCAAAAGGTCGACAGGGTTTAAAGGTCAACACACAATAGGTTGGGAATTGGTTGGTTGGGAATTGAGAATAGATTTGGGGTTCTCGTCATACATTCATCTAAATTGCCAGTGGGGACCAGCAAAACGTGCATGCTACATGATTATAAGAAGTGTTTCCAGTAGGCTGGATTACCTCCCTGTCCTGTTGCTGGTCAGTGATGTGAACGGGGCATGGCAGGAGCGCCTGGCATCCGTTCACCACTGTTCTGCTGGCCTGACCAGTGAACAGGTCATGATACCTCCCCAACTTCCAGGCCAACCTGCCCCAAAAAGGATGGAGGGACAGAGAGACACTAAATGGATAGATCGGGGCAGTTGGGAGGTCTAGGTTTAGTAGCGGAACAGAGAACCCCATGTATTCTGTATTTCATGTATTCTGCTCACAAGATGTAGCAACAGAGCCCAGTTATAGGCAAACTGCAGGTACACAAGTGATGTGCGCTTTGCTAACATGTGTCTGATATTGCTGTCCGAGGGGTGTTCTGTATGGGTTGGCGGCCACTTAACACTTTGGCTTGTTTAGTTTCTTACTTACAGTATGATGCATAGGTCTCTTTAGTGACTATGGCTCCTATCATTTGTAAATGATTGACAGCTGTCCTAGGACACCAAAGTCACCTTTCACCCTTTACTTGCTGTTAGAACCATAGTCACAATAAGCCATGTGCGGTTGGCTGTCCCAGAAGCCCCCAAGACGAGAGCCCCCCTTTCTTTATTACTCTTCTGGGTAGTTAGTCATTACAGCGTAGAGCTGAGCTCTTCTCATCCTCGGGCCACAATTAGGAAAGTAACCTCTCATTATCGCCCAGCTACCAGACTGACCTGTGTTCTTTCCGCAGGACGACGATGTCTACATGAGGGACGGCACCGGATCCCAAAACCTTCTGACCGTCAGAAAAGTCTCTGTGTCCAGGATGCACTCGTTACCTAATGACAGCTACATGTTCCGTCCTGTTCTGCCAGCAAAGTCTTCTTACCCACTGTGTGAGGTGGAACCGTATGAAGATAGCTCTCTCAAAGGTATCCTGAAGCCTGGGCGTTACTGGATTGGTCAATGCAATGATGCTCTTTGCCATATAATTGTACCTGTAACGGGTGCAATATAACCATGAAACTAACACAGTTTATGTCTTTTGCTCAATCCTATTGCGTGCCCTCATCCCCTAAACATCTGTTGATGTAGGAAGACATGTACAGGTGATGCGGGATCCACGTAGGAAGACAAACTGGAATTAAGGGGAAATTTATCAAAGCTCAGAGAAAGTACCAATCAATCAGGTCATTACTGCCATGTTACAGGATTTGACAGGCACTGCTTGACCAGTACATTCTCTTGCCAAGCGTTGATACATCTCACCCTTTGTGAGTAAAGGCAGCACGCTTTCAACTCTACCGGTGCGATAAGAAACGGTTATACTGCTGGGTCATTTAGAAATGGGTGGGCATAAGTTCGGATCTGAAATATGTCTTGTCCATTGTTTAACTGTGGGGTGCGTCCCTGTTCTAACTCAATATATTTACAGGGCTTGCACCAAGGTACTTACTTGGTATAGTATCTTACCATCTTGTCTCAACAATGCTGTGAAACGGAAAGAGCAACAGGACTTGAATACAATGGGAATAAGATTATTTATACCCATACCAGCAGGTGACATTTCCACCACCGGTTCATAAATTGACCATGTGGGCTAAACAACAACTCAGGGAGGTGAATAAAAGGGCAGATGTATTTGCAGTTCCTGTAGAGTGTTGGCATTTGAGGGCCATGGATGTATCCTAACCACCACATGCCTCACAGTGATACGTTGTCTGCTTCTGGAGACAGAGTTGCCACCACTTAGGACAGAATCCCTGACTGTACATCATGATGCACTGTACTGTACCGTGAGAGCTGACGTCACTTTGTGTCTCTGTTCTGTAGGATCCCTTCTATCAGTCCATTCCCCACCAAGTGAACCTGGCATCTCGCTTAAAGTACCGGTGGACTGCCAACCATTACCTTCTGCAAGCTGCCATATGGATCCTGAGGAGATGCCGAAAATCCCACCTCCATGTTCGGCCTCGAGATCGCCCAGCCTAAACAGATTCCTGCGTAGGCAGGTAATGGTGCTATATCCTGGATCATAATAAAACAACTCTACTCAATATTTGAATATACAGTGTGTAGAAAGAGGGATTGGTCCTTTTAATGGTTGATAGTGGTAATACTATGTGGTACTAATATAAGCTCAATACGTTTTTTCCTGTTTTCATTCATTTAATGTCAACACAGCTTTTGAGTTTCTTACTTTTTCTTTTTTCTTGTGCTTGCTCCGCAGGAGGCTGTCTACATGGACCCTGTTGACTGTCAGAACGGCGATTCCAAGGATAGCCTTCAAGTTGAGTCAATGGAGAGCTTAACACTGAGGATGCCTTCACTAAACACCCTAGTTCCAAACCTGATCTGCCCCACACCTCTTTCTCTGCAGGGAACCCCTCAAACTTCTCCCAAGCTTTCTTCCCACCACAGACATTCCAGCGTCCGTACACGCAAGCATGTGTACAGCCAACATAGTATTCCCAGCCGTCCTTCAAGTGTAGGCAGTGAGATCACCAACCATGATGAGTCCTTATTAGAGTCTTCAGATCTAGCTGATGAAGAGGTCAGCCACATAAACAGCTCGGCAAAGGGCTGGCGAGGACAATCCAACGATAGGAGTCACTCTGTCTCTCCATTCATCTCCCAAGCTTCATCTCCTCCACCTCTATTAAAGAACTGCAATAGCACAGCCAGCCTGGCAGGGACCAGCAAAGACTTGAAGAAGTTCTACAGTGTTGATACTCAAGGATTTTTAGCTAAGCCCATGTGGGCAGAAGACCAAAGGAGGCACTCAATTGAAATCTGCCCTTCCATCGATGATGATGGAGATTCCTGTTTTGATATTTCCATTGAAGATAGGCATGACTCTTCTGCTCTCATAAAGTCTGACCCAGAGTATATCAATGGAGTTCGCAGGAAGAAGAAGATGAGCCCACCTTGCATTTCTATAGATCCTCCTATGGAGGATGAGAGTGGCACAGCTTCACGTACCAAAGCATCGGAAAACAGCATGATGTTACGTAGGAGGACACCATCATGTGAATCCACGGCATACAGGGACTCTTTAGACCTTGGTGATAACCAAGTTGGAGAACCGCCTAAGAGCGAAAGGCGGAACCAAACACCTTGTCGCAATGAACACTTGGTAATTCCTGGCTACTCCTTTGACCAGTTGGAGGCAAACAGCTTCTCAGAACTATTAACAGAGAGTGGATGTCCCACTACTCCATCTGTAGTCACCATGGACTCCAGGCCTGACGTGGGTGCTTTAGAAATTAAACAAGTAGACCGTTTAAATAGCAACAATACAGAAAAAAACAGAGACTTCACTGAAATAGTTAAGAGTTCTTTAAAAAATTCTGCACTAGTCAATGCTTCTAACACAACAGAGGAAGTAACCGACAAACCGTTATAGCTTTTAAGGATACAAGGGCTTGTGACATTGACGAACCACTGGATAGACGGGTTTAAGGTGCCCCTTTGGGTGTTAGTGTTTTCAATAAAAGTTGGGGTTTCACATGGAATATAGAGAAATGTGGATGGTTTGAATAAAATGTTTTGATTTGTTTGATTTTATAAACGAAATACGGAGACAACTTCCCATATAGCCTCAATCACATTGATTCGAGTTTTTATTTTAATTTTAAGTTTTCTGTTTGTTTGTTTTTCTATTTTTAAATTGGCACTTTTTTATTGTGCAGAGACACAGTATGCAGAAGTGCTGACTAATGAAGACTTGTACAATATCTGTATATCAGCAGTATAAATAAAATAGAAATAATGTATTTGTGAAAAGATTAATTTATTCTTCAGGTTCATTCATACTGAAATTATGATTTAATTCCCGAACCTAGGGTTCTTATATGGGGAACAACTCTTTTTTTGGGTGCTGACAGAATGAATTTTAGCCCCTTGAGTGGTGGGTTTTGCTGGGACTATTTGTCTGTTGTTTGTTTGTTTAAGTCTATTATACATAGTGTTACTCTTGTTTAGCAGGTTTTGCTTGATTTTTGAAGCCCAAAATGCACCCTGCACCTTTAGCAGCGTTCTGCTAAAACAGTCTGCCGTGCCGGCGCCACATAAATATATTCCATTGGAGGTCCCCCTGTCTTAAATGCCCCAGGCACCCCCAAAGCTTAACCTGGCCCTGGACTGGATTATGAATTTAGAGTCGAAGTTACCAGAACCAAATACCAGATTGGGGCTTTGGAATATGGTGTTAGCATTAGTGCAAGACACCAGTTTAAGGAATTACAGTTTGGGAATCTGAGTTAGACTATTAGGATCAGTCTTTGGAATTGGGTTTGAGATTTGGTGGCTGGAAACAATAGGTTGAAAACTAAGATTAAGGATTTCAGGATAGTTATCATAGTTAGAGGTTTGTGACTAGGGTTGGGATTAGAGGTAAAAGAATACGACTGGTTATAAAGTTGAGTAATTGTGTTTATAATGGCATTCTAGATTGAGAATTGGGATTAGGGAATGGGTTAGCGGTGGTTGATTAAGTAGGAGGACATCATGATTGACTCTACAGAATACAGGAACTCTAGATGTAGACCTAATTATGGCAACATCTTGAAAGCCATGATGATGTCCTTTGATGGTCCATTGTTTCAATAACAGTTTGGTAGGCCTTGAATCCATGTTTTGGATTGTCCATGATAATTATAGACCTTTAAGGTATTCCGGGAACAAGCCATACAAATAGCCTGATAGGAATATAGTTTACGGAGGGTAAACAAAACAATTATAACAATATGAAACCTTTTTATAACTATAAATTAGAGACAACATCGAAGCTCTTACTGAGCAATATTCATGAGGTTCCTTTTAAAGTTGCCTAGTGTACATTTTCACAAATATAGTTTCACCCCACAAAATGGCCGCCTCCAATCCGCTGTCCCTTTCAACAGGGTACGGTATGATTTGCACAACTACTTAATCACTTATATAATTTGAAATCCACAGACAGAATTTATATTTGGTCTATGGATCTGGCTTCTGCCAACCCTGCCTGGGCACCTCCCGGTTCAGCTCCATCAATGACATCCTGACAGACATGTCTGTGTGCGGTGCACATCCTCCTGACACGTAGTCACCAGGGAGACATTCAGCCCTTTATGGAACGTCTGCATAAACAGAAAAAACAACTCTTTTTTGTCTTAGCGAAACAACCGTCCTCCGCACTCATGCGTTTAATGTTTGATGGGTCTTGCACCTGACACTTATGTGTTATAAGAACTTCTGCTTACTTAGCCGGAAGGTCTGATGGTGTTCCAGTGCTGTACCTGAAGCACACAACGTGACAGATTCACTTTATTTCCTGATGAAGATTGTATGTGGTGGTATTTTGTTGTCATTTGAGTATATTTGGTATTTATTGTATATGACAGGATGCTGCAGTCCGATGTCCATCTTGATTAGGATTTCTCCATATCGCCCACATTACATGTTTGTAACACCCATCTTAGCCATGGCCTGTGTTACAATCAATCAATGCAGCCCTGGGGCTGGGGTTTGTGCGCATGCTCCAGTTATGGCACCTGCCAGAATCACTGTACAAGTGCAAGAGTCCAACAAGACTGCAGACAAGGACAGTGGGTAAGTGCACTCTCCTCCCTTAGCTCTACTGATTGATTAAAGCTTATCCTGGAACAGCGAAGAGAATATGAAAGCACATTCTCCTCCATGTGCTCTTCTGATTGGCCCACGTGCTCTACCAATTGACCAATGCTTATCCTGGAATAGCCAGGAGAGCAGGAAAGCACATTCTCCTCCACATTCTCTTCTGATTGGCCTACAGGACCCAGCTTCCTTTATTGAATGTTTTAATGACCCCAATGTCATTGTGCATGACGTACCAGAGACTAACTCATGACACTCTAAGGGGTCCCAACACACAGAATTAGGAGATAATAACATCACTGAGGCACAAGGTGCCTCCTGCCTCAGTGATAACAGGGAACAGCGGTATAAGGTACCCCAGCCCACTTCCAATGTGATACAGAGAAGTGTAACATGAAATATCGTCTATGTTCTGAGCCCACTATAAAGCAGAGAAACTATGTAGAGTATAATGTAAAGATGTGGAAAAGACTGTAACGTGTCGCTCCGCTGGATTAATGAGAACCAGGATGATGCGTCAGATCGAATAATTCTAAAAATATATTTTTTTCCATAGGTAAACTCCTTGCTAAATTAGATCTAATTAGGCAATTAATATAATTGAATGTCATTTTCTGTGAAATTAGGAAACTAAATCAGAAACAGGTTATTTGCAGTTCCAAACAAGGTAGGAAGGGGTGGAGGTGCGCAGAGCCCTAAAAGGGGGTATTGCTATAGGAGGGGGGCACACTAAGGGACAATGTGCGTCTCCCATATAATGCTCGGAGGGTCAGGTTCTCAACTGTTTCTTGGAAATTCAAAGGTTTCAGCCAGAAGGACATGGAGTGTGGAAGACCACCAACGAAGGGTCTTTGGGGGGGTGTATGTACTTAGCATTGTAGAAAGTGGTGGGAGATAAAGGTCCTGATTCAGACCTTTTCCCTAGGTTGGGTACAGGTTGCCGCGTATCAATTTCCAGTCAATTCACATCCGATTTTGCTTTTATAATCAAAATCGAATAGAAAATAGAATAGAATAGAATAGAATTCCTTTATTCGTCTCACAATGGAGAAATTTACAATTGTTACAGCAAGGTTCAAGTACAGATAAGGGTGAAAATAGCAAATAAGATAAGAAGTCCAAACAATATAAATCTAAAATCTAAGAACATGTAGAACCATGACAATTGTACATTCTGATTGCAGCAGGTAGAAAAGACCTGCGGTACCTCTCCGTTGAGCATCGAGGGTGAAGCAACCTATCACTGAAAGTGCTACACAGATCCGTCAAAATATTTTTGAGAGGGTGTGAAGCATTATCCAATAATGATGTTATCTTGCTGATCATTCTCCTCTCACCCACAATCTCTACAGAATCCAAAGGCATTCCTAGGACAGAACTGGCCTTCCTTACCAGCCTGTTAAGTCTCTTATTGTCGGCTGTTGAAACACTGCTGCCCCAGCAGACCACTCCGTAGAATATGGCTGATGCCACTACACAGTCAAAGAAGGTCTTCAGGAGCGCTCCCTGCACTCCAAAGGACCTCAGTCTCCTCAACAGATAAAGTCTACTCTGCCCTTTCCTATACAAAGCAGCAGAATTATCAGTCCAGTCCAATTTATTGTTCAGATGAAAACCCAGATACTTGTAAGTTCTTACGATCTCAATATCCATTCCCTGAATACTCACAGGAGTTGGGGGGGTATGCTGACGTTTCCTGAAATCAACTACCAACTCCCTAGTCTTCCTCGTATTGAGTTGAAGATGGTTCCCCTGACACCAAGTAGCAAAGTTCTGCACAAGTTCTTTGTACTCCCTATCTTCGTCATCTACAATAAGGCCCACAATAGCAGAGTCATCAGAGAACTTTTGTAGATGACAGGTTGATTAATTATATGTGAAATCTGCAGTGTAGAGGGTAAAGAGAAATGGTGCCAAAACCGTTCCTTGAAAATAGATGGAGTTGAACAGTGTGTACACCACATAGGAATATAGCATGTTAGTAAAGGCGTCTGTAGGAGAGCACTACCTCCCTGTGTAGCCAGCACCCAAAAACAAGCACCAGATGGTTGAATCTGTTCCAGGTTTGCTCCATCTTCTCCTAGGTACACGTCTGCAAAGTTCCATACAGAAAGTACCATCTATACATCACATCGCGCCCTACCATATAACTCATGTGCCCAAACAGAAATCCATGGGTCATTTCCAGTACCCTTATACAACGTTAAGTGGCCACTCGCAAGTGATCACCTTCTGTTATCATGATAGCTTAATTAAATGCTTAATCAGCATGCCTCTCACTGACGCCTGCTGCTGGCCAAGTACAGCACTTACAACCAATTAGGCGGCCTGGCACCGAGAGCAGATCCTGATTACAGTTTCATTCATCCCTCAGTGCTACGTCTGATGCATGAGAGACTTGTATCAAGCATACAAGTGCTGACACCGTCGGCTGCAGACGTAGCTTGGCAGGAAGGAATGGGAGCATCGGAGGTAGAGAAAAGTCTGCGTGTAATGTACTAACATGGCCCAAACTGGTAACCCAGCATTAAACTTAAACTCTTAAGAGGCTTAGGGGGCCACGATCCAGGTTAAAAAGGTTCATACCAATTCCCCAGATTTGCCTGCTAAGCAATTGGGTCTGGATTGCCCAGCCTGAGTTGTGTGACATTCCATGTATAGTAAAAAGAGTGTATAGTGGATGTTATATTTGGAGCACTGTAAATACCATAATATAAAATGGAGGCATCATTTAATCTAGAGAGCACTCTAATGCGGCTCAGTGTGAACAAGGTACAGTAAATAGGTATACTATGAATTGGGAAAATGGTCAGTTCATATTATGCCACACTATACTGCTCCTTGTGCACATTGTGCCACATTAGTATTCTAGGTTATTTTTATGTAACATTGCAGTGCCCTCCACATTACAATAAGCAGATCAGATAATGCCACATTCCAGTGGCTCCTTATCATTATAACATCCCCTACACACAATTGGTATGATGTGTATAACCTGGTTCCTGCCGTCCTGCAATGGCTCCTCTTGCACCCACTATAGTTACTGCCATGCCTATGGTGATAGTATGCAAACTGCTTGTTTAATCACCTATGTGCTCAGCAAGACTGGCGGACAATTCATGTCTCCATCAGTGTTGGCGTCAGTTCCTGGAGGGTTACAGGAGTATCTTGTGGTGAGTGGATAAATCTCATCCTTTGCGGCCCTTCCAGGCTCCACTAAGATGGAATTGGAATTTTAGTGGCCATGAACCTAATCTTGACCCGATCAAGCTACCTCACGTTGATTTGGTCCAAATGAGTCCAACAGTGTCCGAATGCATACCGGAAAACAGACAAATAACAGATGACAAATATGTAGGAGATGTTTATTGTAGCTTCAATACCATAAACGGTTGGAAACGACAAATCAGACATTTTTTATATGAAAAATGTCCCCAATTCCTCGATGGTTGGCGGTTCTGGTCAGATCGAGGAAATGGGCATTAGATGCATGTGCAGGGGTGGATTGGCAATAGCCCCATCAGTGAAGGTTTTTAGCTTGGCCTGCGTGTGTATGGGGTAGAGGGTGGCATGCTGGTGTGGGTGTGTATGGGGATAGAAGGTGGCAGGCTGGCGATATGGGTACATAAGGGGACATAAACCCGCTAAGCAGTGAACAACCGCTGCTTAGCAAGTGGTTTTGAATCACCCCATATATTTTTTGGCAGCATGTCCACGAACAGTCATATGTTAATATTCATATTGACAGGTCCTCAGACGTTCAGAGCGTTACATGTACAACTTGTTTCTTCTCGTTATCCACTGAAGTTACATATACAGGGCGACAGGCGGCTTGTAGGGTGTGGGATCCCATTACAAAGCTCTCTCCGGGATCAAACATGGAGCGCGCAGAAGTCATAAATAACGCAGCGACTGCTCGGGCCGCACCGCAATCCCCATATCACCACGTGACGTTGTGTTTTCTCAGAGATGTGAAATCCCCTCTGCAGCGTAGAATCCCCCCAGCGCCTATGTTATCATTAGATCACACATTTACAGTAAACTAATGTGCATGCACCACATCTCTACAAGCATCTCGCTGAATCATTTAGAGGATGCAGCCCACGAAGGCGGCGAGGAATAACTTATTCTTCTCAGACACTACAGGCTGAGTAGCACGGGCCAGGGTGAAGGGGCAGTAAGGGGAACCCTGTGTCCCCGGGTTTTACCATTTAGATTTTAGATGAATGATTATTCTTCCACTCACTATATAGTGTATTGTAGGTTGGCAGAACTGGATGATATGTATCTGTTTAGTTCAGTAATCCTGTTATTGCAGGGGGGGAATGACCACACACATCTGTCCCTCGGCGGGGGGTCCTCAGCAACCAGACGATGCGATTCATGCCAAATTGTGTCATTGTGCCCGGCCCCCACTGTGCAATGCCTGTAATAATGCGGCACCAATCACCCTGTACAGCCTCCTCATGTGAGCCCCGCCCTCTCTTTGCATCACACCCGCCAACCCCGCCCCCTGCTTTGCCGATCTGGCTGGCTGCTCTTTTCTAGAGAGGGCAGTCAGACAGCTGGAAACCCTGGTAGACGGTGGCTATATCCAGATAACATTGGCAATAGCCTTTGCCTGTTACCTCCACTGATCAGGGCCAAGAAAGCGGTAGTTACTGTAGCTGCTAAGGGGTCATTGTCACCCCAGGAGATGAGTGATGCTTCAGTCAGGAGAGGGCTGCATATGGCAGGGGCAGTGACATGATGTGAGGAGGGGAATGAAGGCAGCAGGAAGCCATAGACTGAGAGATACTGTATAGTGGAAGGAACAGGGTCCTCGGCAGCACATTTCAGGAGATGAGTGATCTGAGGACAAGGCTACATGTGACGGTTAGGGTCATGTGTGTAGGGGACTGCTGGAAGGAGAATGCAACAGTGAATGAACATGGTTAGGGAAGAATTCCCCATGCCACCATGGTACACCACAATGTGATCTGGCTACTCCATGGCCCTTATTCTGGTTCACTCGCAAAGGCAAATTACTTCTCAAAGGGACAAAACCATGTGCACTGCAGGTGGGGCAGATGTAACATGTGCAGAGAGAATTAGATTTGGGTGGGGTTTTACTTCAAAGTGAGATCTATATTGCAGTGTAATAATAAAGCAGCCAGTATTTACCCTGCACAGAAACAAAATAATTCACCCAAATCTAATTTTCTCTGCACCTGTTACATCTGCCCCCCTGCAGTGCACATGGTTTTGTCCATTTGAGAAGGAATTTGTGAACCAGAATAAGGGCCCATTTGTAGCATGGCAAACATAGAAACATAGAATTTGATGGCAGATAAGAACCACTTGGCCCATCTAGTCTGCCCCTTTTTTAAACATGTTACCTCAAACCATATTTGATCCTTATTTTTTTGTAAGGATATCAATATGCTTATCCCAAGCATGTTTAAATTGTACTACTGTATTTGCGTCTACCACCTCTGATGGTAGGCTATTCCACTTATCTACTACTCTTTCTGTGAAGTAATTCTTCCTCACATTTCCCCTTAACCCCTTCCCGACATTTGACGTACATTTACGTCATGGTCGGGAAGTACTTCCCGACACATGGCGTAAATGTACGTCATGGCATTTAACTGTCACCGCGTCTATAGACGCGGTGACAGTTTCAACATGTCTGCTGTCCCTGACAGCAGACATGTCCGTGCATGCCCAGGGGGGGCTGCGATGCCGCCCCCCCCGTCGGCGATCGCTGTGATTGGCTGTTCAGTGTGAACAGCCAATTACAGCGTTTTCCTGTGTCACCGGCGAATAACGTTCGCCGGTGACACGGGATCAGAGGTGATTGGTGCTGTAAAGTACAGCACCAATCACCGCGGGGTGTAAGGGTGACACTGGTGTCACCCCACCGCACCCCGCCCGCCCCCAAAGGCCGTGATTGGTTCGTCGGACCGACGGACCAATCACAGCCAAGGAGGGGGATTTAAACTAACGGTGACTGCACTGCAGACGCCATTCCGGTCTGGAATAGCGTGCAGTGCGGTCACCGTACCTCCCTGCCGCCATACTGACCAGAACCTTGCTCCATAGCTTGCTCCATACTTACCTGATCGCTGCTTCATCACTGCTTCCTGGATCCTGTTACTACTTGTGCCTTCCTGTGAAATTGTGCTGCTGCAGTGTACTAGCTAGATAGAGAGAGATAGATAGAGAGAGATAGATAGAGAGATAGAGAGAGATAGAGAGAGATAGAGAGAGATAGAGAGAGATAGAGAGAGAGATAGTGTCATAGAGTGCTATATTTTGTGCTGCTGCAGTGTGATCTAGTTATAGATAGAGAGAGAGAGATAGAGAGAGAGAGATAGATAGAGAGGCCTAGTGACAGAGTGCTATATTTTGTGCTGCTGCAGTGTGATAGTTATAGAGAGATAGAGAGAGATAGAGAGAGAGATAGTGTCAGAGAGTGCTATATTTTGTGCTGCTGCAGTGTGATATAGTTATAGATAGAGAGAGATAGAGAGAGAGAGATAGATAGAGAGGCCTAGTGACAGAGTGCTATATTTTGTGCTGCTGCAGTGTTATAGTTATAGAGAGATAGAGAGAGATAGAGAGAGAGAGATAGAGAGAGATAGTGACAGATTGTGCTATATATTTTTGATATAACTGACTGCTGCCCCCTCCTTTTGTGCTGATCAGTATAAATTAACTGATCAGCAACTTTTTGGGGGCGCAGTTTTTTTTTTATATATAGATATACCTGTCAGTGCTGCTGCTGCAGTGTCATAGAGTGATAGATAGTGAGAGATAGAGAGATAGAGAGAGATAGTGACAGAGAGTGATAGAGAGTGCTAAATTTTTTGTCTGCTGCCCCCGCCTTTTGTGCTGATCACTATATCTGAGGTGATCAGCAACTTTTTTGGGGGTACAGAGGTTTTTTTTTTTTTATATATACCTGTCAGTTGCACCAAAGGTTGTGCACCTGCTGCACCTCACTGGTAATCAGTGTCGCATCACTGATCACCTTTTTTTTTTGTGTGTGTGCTGTGGGGTCTTTTTTTAATTTTTTTTTTACACACACTGTGATTTTGTGGGTGTCCTGTGGCCGCTGTGCGCTGATCAGTGACGTACATCACTGATCATCTTTTTCGGCACAGGGTTGATCTATATTTTTTTTTTTTTTGATCAAATTCCTGTTGCCTTTGAGCGCTGTTCAGTGACAGACGTTACTGACCAACATCTGTGCTCAATTTTTGGCGCAGGACCTTTTTTTTTTTTTTAACCCCTTAAATTTTTTATTTTTAACCCCTTCATTTTTTTTTTTTTTTATTGGTATAAAGTATTTTTTTTTTTCTGCACCACATACACACTACACACTACATACCCCCCGGATTGAAATAAAGTTTGTACCCCCCCCCTACACTATACACGTGTTGAAACATTTCACTACCAGTAACACAAAAATAAAAATGGCATCCCAAATGTCCTCCCAAATGTCCTCCCAAATGTCCTCCCAGTCATCCAGGAGAATGTATTCAGCGGAGGAGGCACATGCCCTGCTTGCTTCTGACTCTGACACAGCCAGTGATGCAAGCGGGGAATTTGAAGGATTCGCCTTAAGCTCCTCTTCCTCCTCTGGTGATGAGGGACCCCCTCAAAGACGCCCCCGTAGAGCAGCTGAGACCCCCCCCCCAATAATTGATCTCGTATGGACCCCACCACCAGACAATTTTGAGCCCCAGGTTCCTGAGTTTTTGGCCATGCCAGGAATCCAATTTGATTCCACAGGTCTCAGAGAAATTGACTTTTTCAAATTATTTTTCTCTGATGATTTTATAAATTTAATGGTGGACCAAACTAATTTATATGCCCAGCAGTTTATTGCTCAAAACCCCACGTCATCATTTGCTAGGTGGACCCCTGTAGATGCAGTAGAGATGATGACGTTTTGGGGTCTGGTGTTTCATATGGGCATAGTAAAAAAGCCAGAAATTAGGCAATATTGGAGTACAGATGTTCTGTACAGTACTCCATTTTACCGTATGGCCATGACCCGGACTCGATTTGAGACAATTCTTAAATTTATACATTACACCGATAATGCACAGTGCCCACCCAGAGATGATCCCACCTTTGACCGGCTATTCAAAGTCAGGCCGGTCATTGATCATTTCAGTGCCAAATTTGAAGAGGTGTACATCCCTGAAAAATTTATTTGTATCGACGAGTCCCTTATACATTTTAAAGGAAGGGTTAAATTCCGCCAGTACCTTCCCAGTAAGAGGGCAAGGTATGGCATAAAAATGTACAAACTGTGTGAAAGCACCTCAGGGTACACCCACAGGTTTAGGGTTTATGAAGGGAAGGATTCAAGAATTGAACCGCCAGAATGCCCCCCCTCCCTCGTAGGTGTTAGTGGGAAAATTGTCTGGGATTTAGTGCACCCCTTCCTGGATAAAGGTTATCACCTCTATGTGGATAACTTTTACACCAGCATCCCCCTGTTTAAGGCCCTTGGTTCAAGAGGTACAGCAGCTTGCGGTACTGTGCGCAAGAACCAAAGAGGCCTCCCAAAAACGCACATTGCCCAAGTAATGAGAAGGGGTGAAAGCAGGGGAATATGCACCGAAAATATGTTGTTGGTCAAATATAAGGACAAGAGGGATGTCCTTATACTGACAACAATTCACGGAGACAGTACCACCTCCGTCCCTGTACGAGGTACCAGTACCCACACCTCAAAACCTAATTGTATCCTGGATTACAATAGGTACATGGGCGGAGTGGATCTTTCAGATCAGGTACTGAAGCCGTACAGTGCCCTGCGGAAAACAAAAATCTGGTACAAGAAGGTGGCCGTGTATATCATCCAGATGGCACTGTATAACGCTTACGTGCTATTCCGTTCTACCGGCCAGAGGGGGACATTTATGCACTTTCAAGAGGAAGTCATAAAGGGCCTAATATTTGGGAACCAGCAGGCAGAGGGCCCCAGTACTTCTAGTACTGGCCCCCGTATTGTACCAGGGCAGCATTTTCCTGATGAAATCCCCTCCACTGGAAAAAAGGGCAGGACACAAAAAAGGTGCAAAGTTTGCTATAAAAAGGGAATAAGAAAGCAAACTATTTTCCAGTGTGACACTTGCCCCGACAAACCCGGCCTATGTATAAAGGAGTGTTTTAAAATATACCACACATCTATGGAATATTAGGTTCATAATTTCACCGTGCTTCGGGGGTCTTGCTAATGCCACATAGCACCCACCATTCATTCCACCAGAATCTGAGCCGCAAAATCCAAAAATCACTCCTTCCCTTCTGAGTCCTGCCATGCACCCAACTGGTATTTTTTGGTCACATGTGAGGCATTGCCGTACTCGGGAGAAATTGGGGCACATATTTTGGGGTGCTTTGTCTCCTTCATTCCTTGTGAAAATGAAAAATTTTGAGCCAGAACTGCATTTTTGTGTAAAAAAATGTAATTTTTCATGTTCACTGCCCACTTGTATCAAAATTGGTGAAACCCCTGGGGGTTTGAAATGTACACTATACCCCTAGATGAATTCCCTGAGGGGTGTAGTTTGCAAAATGGGGTCACTTGTGGGGGGGTTCCACTGTATTGGTGCTTTGGGGGTCTTGCTAATGCGACATAGCACCCACCATCATTCCACCAGAATTTGTGCTGCAAAATCCAAATATCACTCCTTCCCTTCTGAGTCCTGCCACTTTTTGGTCACACATGAGGCATTGCCGTACTCGGGAGAAATTGGGGCACAGATTTTGGGGTGCTTTGTCTCCTTCATTCCTTCTGAAAATTAAAAATTTTGAGCCAGAACTGCATTTTTGTGTAAAAAAATGTAATTTTTCATTTTCACTGCCCACTTGTATCAAAATTGGTGAAACCCCTGGGGGTTTTAAATGTACACTATACCCCTAGATGAATTCCCTGAGGGGTGTAGTTTGCAAAATGGGGTGACTTGTGGGGGGGTTCCACTGTATTGGTGCAACATAGCACCCACCATTCATTCCACCAGAATCTGTGCTGCAAAATCCAAAAATCACTCCTTCCCTTCTGAGTCCTGCCATGCACCCAACTGGTATTTTTTGGTCACATGTGAGGCATTGCCGTACTCGGGAGAAATTGGGGCACAGATTTTGGGGTGCTTTTTCTCCTTCATACCTTCTGAAAATGAAAAATTTTGAGCCAGAACTGCATTTTTGTGTAAAAAATGTAATTTTTCATTTTCACTGCCCACTTGTATCAAAATTGGTGAAACCCCTGGGGGTTTGAAATGTACACTATACCCCTAGATGAATTCCCTGAGGGGTGTAGTTTGCAAAATGGGGTCACTTGTGGGGGGGTTCCACTGTATTGGTGCTTGGGGGGTCTTGCTAATGCGACATAGCACCCACCAAAATTCCACCAGAATCTGAGCTGCAAAATCCAAAAATCACTCCTTCCCTTTTGAGTCCTGCCATGCACCCAACTGGTATTTTTTGGTCACATGTGAGGCATTGCCGTACTCGGGAGAAATTGGGGCACAGATTTTGGGGTGCTTTTTCTCCTTCATACCTTCTGAAAATGAAAAATTTTGAGCCAGAACTGCATTTTTGTGTAAAAAATGTAATTTTTCATGTTCACTGCCCACTTGTATCAAAATTGGTGAAACCCCTGGGGGTTTGAAATGTACACTATACCCCTAGATGAATTCCCTGAGGGGTGTAGTTTGCAAAATGGGGTCACTTGTGGGGGGGTTCCACTGTATTGGTGCTTGGGGGGTCTTGCTAATGCAACATAGCACCCACCAAAATTCCACCAGAATCTGAGCTGCAAAATCCAAAAATCACTCCTTCCCTTCTGAGTCCTGCCATGCACCCAACTGGTATTTTTTGGTCACATGTGAGGCATTGCCGTACTCGGGAGAAATTGGGGCACATATTTTGGGGTGCTTTGTCTCCTTCATACCTTCTGAAAATGAAAAATTTGGAGCCAGAACTGCATTTTTGTGTAAAAAAATGTAATTTTTCATTTTCACTGCCCACTTGTATCAAAATTGGTGAAACCCCTGGGGGTTTGAAATGTACACTATACCCCTAGATGAATTCCCTGAGGGGTGTAGTTTGCAAAATGGGGTGACTTGTGGGGGGTTCCACTGTATTGGTGCAACATAGCACCCACCATTCATTCCACCAGAATCTGTGCTGCAAAATCCAAAAATCACTCCTTCCGTTCTGAGTCCTGCCATGCACCCAACTGGTATTTTTTGGTCACATGTGAGGCATTGCCGTACTCGGGAGAAATTGGGGCACAGATTTTGGGGTGCTTTTTCTCCTTCATACCTTCTGAAAATGAAAAATTTTGAGCCAGAACTGCATTTTTGTGTAAAAAAATGTAATTTTTCATTTTCACTGCCCACTTGTATCAAAATTGGTGAAACCCCTGGGGGTTTGAAATGTACACTATACCCCTAGATGAATTCCCTGAGGGGTGTAGTTTTCAAAATGGGGTGACTTGTGGGGGGGTTCCACTGTATTGGTGCTTGGGGGGTCTTGCTAATGCGACATAGCACCCACCAAAATTCCACCAGAATCTGAGCTGCAAAATCCAAAAATCACTCCTTCCGTTCTGAGTCCTGCCATGCACCCAACTGGTATTTTTTGGTCACATGTGAGGCATTGCCGTACTCGGGAGAAATTGGGGCACAGATTTTGGGGTGCTTTTTCTCCTTCATACCTTCTGAAAATGAAAAATTTCGAGCCAGAACTGCATTTTTGTGTAAAAAATGTAATTTTTCAATTTCACTGCCCACTTGTATCAAAATTGGTGAAACCCCTGGGGGTTTGAAATGTACACTATACCCCTAGATGAATTCCCTGAGGGGTGTAGTTTTCAAAATGGGGTGACTTGTGGGGGGGTTCCACTGTATTGGTGCTTGGGGGGTCTTGCTAATGCGACATAGCACCCACCAAAATTCCACCAGAATCTGAGCCGCAAAATCCAAAAATCACTCCTTCCGTTCTGAGTCCTGCCATGCACCCAACTGGTATTTTTTGGTCACATGTGAGGCATTTCCGTACTCGGGAGAAATTGGGGCACATATTTTGGGGTGCTTTTTCTCCTTCATACCTTCTGAAAATGAAAAATTTTGAGCCAGAACTGCATTTTTGTGTAAAAAAATGTAATTTTTCATTTTCACTGCCCACTTGTATCAAAATTGGTGAAACCCCTGGGGGTTTGAAATGTACACTATACCCCTAGATGAATTCCCTGAGGGGTGTACTTTGCAAAATGGGGTGACTTGTGGGGGGGTTCCACTGTATTGGTGCAACATAGCACCCACCATTCATTCCACCAGAATCTGTGCTGCAAAATCCAAAAATCACTCCTTCCCTTCTGAGTCCTGCCATGCACCCAACTGGTATTTTTTGGTCACATGTGAGGCATTGCCGTACTCGGGAGAAATTGGGGCACAGATTTTGGGGTGCTTTTTCTCCTTCATACCTTCTGAAAATGAAAAATTTTGAGCCAGAACTGCATTTTTGTGTAAAAAAATGTAATTTTTCATTTTCACTGCCCACTTGTATCAAAATTGGTGAAACCCCTGGGGGTTTGAAATGTACACTATACCCCTAGATGAATTCCCTGAGGGGTGTAGTTTGCAAAATGGGGTGACTTGTGGGGGGGTTCCACTGTATTGGTGCTTGGGGGGTCTTGCTAATGCGACATAGCACCCACCAAAATTCCACCAGAATCTGAGCTGCAAAATCCAAAAATCACTCCTTCCCTTCTGAGTCCTGCCATGCACCCAACTGGTATTTTTTGGTCACATGTGAGGCATTGCCGTACTCGGGAGAAATTGGGGCACAGATTTTGGGGTGCTTTGTCTCCTTCATACCTTCTGAAAATGACAAATTTGGAGCCAGAACTGCATTTTTGTGTAAAAAAAATAATTTTTCATTTTCACTGCCCAGTTGTACCACAATTGGTGAAACCCCTGGGGGTTTGAAATGTACACTATACCCCTAGATGAATTCCCTGAGGGGTGTAGTTTGCAAAATGGGGTCACTTGTGGGGGGGTTCCTAACTTTTAGCATCTTATGGTGCCTTGAAACCTACATGGTGCCTAAAAAATAATCTCATAAAAAGGAGGCTCCAAAATCAAGTAGGTGCTCCTTCTATTATGAAGCCTGTGGTTTGGTCACCGTGCACACTAGGGCCACATATAGGATATTTATGAAAACAAAAGAATTGGGGGAATCAATTTTTAGTCACATTTCTCTAGTAAAATGTACTGTGTTCCTTATAAAAATGTATTAAAATTGCAAATCTGCAAAAAAAAAGAAATTTTGAAATTTCACCTACACTTTGTTTTAATTCCTGTGAAACACCTAAAGGGTTAACAAACTTCCAAAATGCTGTTTTGAATACTGTGAGGGGTGCAGTTTTTGAAATGGCATCATTTATGGGGGTGTCTCACATACAAGTCCCTCAAAGTTACATCAGAACTGAACTGGTCCCTAAAAAAATCAGTGTTTGAAATTTTCTTGAAAATTTGAGAATTTGCTATTCATATTGTAAGCCTCCTAGTGTCCCAAAAAATTAAAAGGAAGTTGAAATAATGATGTCAACATAAAGTAGACATATGGTCTATGTTAGTTATTCACTATTTTGAGTGGTAAGATTATTTGTCTCACAAGCAGAAAATTTAACATTTTGCAAATCGCTAAATTTTCCATTTTTTCACGATATTTTGGTATTTTTCACAAAAAAACACAGACTGTATCGACCCAAATTTACCACTAATTTGAAGTACAATGTGTCACGAAAAAACAATCTCAAAATCACTGGGATAAGTAAAAGCAAAAAAAAGTTATCCCCACTTAAGTGAGACATGTCAGATTTGAAAAAAAGGGCTCTGTCAGGAACGCAAAAACTGGCTCTGTCAGGAAGGGGTTAATCTTCCTCCCTCTAGTTTCAGTGCATGTCCCCGTGTTCTGTTGCTCCTCTTCCTGTGAAGAATGTCTCCCACCTATACCTTGTTAAAACCCTTGATATATTTGAAAGTTTCTATCATGTACCCCCTTTCCCTTCTCTGCTCTAAAGTATACATATTAAGATCTTTTAGTCTTTCCTGGTACGTTTTGTGATGTAGGCCATGCACCATTTTAGTTGCCCTTCTTTGTACAGTCTCTAATGTATTTATATCCTTCTGGAGATATGGCCTCCAGAACTGAACACAATACTCTAGGTGAGGTCGTACCAATGACCTATACAGTGGCATTATTACTTCTTTCTTTCTACTGCTGATACCTCTTCCTATGCAACCAAGCATCTGACTTGCCTTCTTCATTGCATTGTTACATTGCCTACCTGCTTTTAAGTCCCCTGAAATAGTGACACCTAGATCCCTCTCTTCCTCAGTAGTTTCCATTATAGCGCCATTTATACTATATTGAGTCTTTAGATTTCTGAGACCCAAGTGCATGATTTTGCATTTTTTGGCATTAAACTGTAGTTTCCATGCTCTTGCCCATTCCTCTAATCTACCTAGATCATCAATCATTTGTTTTACCCCTCCTGGTGTGTCTACCCTGTTGCATACCTTTGTGTCATCTGCAAAAAGGCACATTTTACCCTCAATTCCATTTGCAATATCACCAATAAAGATATGAAAAAGCACCGGTCCAAGTACAGATCCCTGGGGTACTCCACTTGTAACCTTTCCCTCCTTTGACTATACTCCGTTTACTACAACTCTCTGTTTTCTGTCCTGCAACCACGCTCTTATCCATTAAACTATCTTAGAATCAAATCCCAAGCTTTCAAGTTTATTTAACAGTCTGCGATGTGGGACAGTGTCAAAAGCTTTACTAAAGTCTAGATAAGCTACATCTACAGCCCAACCTTGATCTATTACTTTAGTCACCCAGTCAAAAAAGTCAATGAGATTTGTTTGACATGATCTTCCCCCAGTAAACCCATGCTGTTTTGGATCCTGTAAATTGCTGGTTTTGAGAAATTCTACAACTCTTTGTTTTAAGAGTGTTTCCATCAATTTCCCTACTACTGATGTAAGGCTCACTGGTCGATAGTTGCTTACCTCTTCCTTTCTTCCACTTTTGTGCAGTGGCACTACATTCACTGTTTTCCAGTCCTCTGGGATTACTCCAGTAGCTAGTGACTGGTTGAATAATTCTGTTATTGGTTTTACCAGCTCCCCTTTAAGCTCTTTTAGTATATTTGGATGTATCCCATCTGTCCCCATTGATTTATCCACTTTCAGTTTTGAGAGTTCTGTGTGGACTTTCTCCTCTGTAAATGGACTTGTTTCTCCCTCAGTTTTCTGACTATACTTGCAACTTAACTGTGGCCCCTTCCCCTCTCTTTCAGCAGTGAATACTGAGCAGAAATAATTATGAATATTATCTGCTATTACATTGTCCCCCTCAAGAAAACTTCAACTCTCTGTCTTCAGTCTAATTATTCCACTTTTTGTTTTTCTCCTTTCACTTATATACCTTTAAAAAGTGTTGCCACCTTTACCCACTGACTGTGCCATTTTCTCTTCAGCCTGTGCTTTTGCACATCTGATTACCTTCTTAGCCTCCTTCTGTCTAACAACTTTTTTGCTTTCACAATACTTGCTACTTCTTTTGCAAACCACAATGGCTTTCTTTTTCTTGTGTTTTTCCTAACTCTTTTGACACAAAGTTCTGTTGCTTTTAGAATTGCACATTTTAATTTTTCCCACTTATCCTGCACTCCTTCCAAGTTCCTCCACTCTGCCAAAGAAACCCTTACAGCAGGGGTCTTCAACCTTTAAGACAGTGTGGGCCACATTAAAAAATTCAACGAAGCCCGAGGGCCACTAAGCTCTACTGTGGTATTTAGCACAGCTCTTAATAGATAGACAGCACAGCCCCCGCATATATAGTCTGCACCAGGGCTATTTGTAAACAATTAGGGTCCCAGTACGAAAAGAAAAATGCAGCCCCCCCATACATAATTTGGTATTTAAGAAATTGCGCGCGCCTATGGCGCGCACTCCCAAAATGGGGTGTGGTCTAATTATAAGAGTGTGAACTAGCAGGAAAAAAAATTACCTGACATCTCACTTTTGCAACCTGCATGACCAGACATTGGTTACCGCAGGAATGGTTGTTGTCCTTCCACGCTTAAGTTGGCTGTCCAAAGGCCGCACAGTGACATATAAACATGAAGGCCCATTACACCATGATGCCCATTACACATTATGCCACTCACCATGATGCCCATTACACAATATGCCACACACTGTGATGCCCATTGAACATTATGCCACACACCGGGATGCCCATTGCACATTATGCCACACACCGTGACACCCATTGCACATTATGCCTCACATCATGATGCCCATTGCACCTTGCACTAGAAGGCCCCCAATACTCCTGCTTATGCATATGATTCCCCCAGCAGTGCCTCTCACAAAATGCCACCAGTAGTGTCCCTCATAAAATGCCACCAGTAGTGTCCCTCACAAAATGCCCTAGTATTGCCCTCCATAGTCAGCACTGCATTGCGCAGCATGCCAGCCCTCCCTTAGTCAGCACCACATTGCACTGCCAGCCCCCCTCCCCCATAGTCAGCACCCTCCCCATACACAGGGCCACATTGCACTGCCAGCCCCCCCTCCCCCCTAGTCAGCATCGCAGTAGCTAGCCAGCATCACCCTCTCATGAGACACTTGCCTTAGTGTCCCTTGCAGAGGTCTCCTTCAGAGGTCTGCTGCTGCTGCTGGCGGCGTCGGCTGTCTTAACAGCCAAGGAGCAGGCAGGGACAGGTGCGCGGCTGCCGGCGGTTGTCACACTCACTCAGTCTCCCAGCTGTCTGAAAGGGCACGGGCGGGACGGGTGCGCGGCGTCAGGAAGTACACAATGCGCATGTTCGCGCACAGTCCCGCCCGCCCCAGCCAGCACATCCACCTCCGCCGCATCCCACTGCTAAGGGGACAGCTCGCAGAAGGATTTTAAGGGGACAGCGCGTGGAAGGATTTTTTTTTTTTAATCAGCACGGCATTTAATAAAAAAAACGCAATTCACTGGCGGGCCACCTAAAACAACTCGGCGGGCCACTCGTGGCCCGCGGGCCATGGGTTGAAGTCCCCTGCCTTACAGAGTTTCCCATCTCTACAAAATCAGCCTTCCTAAAATCTAACACCTTTGTTTTTGTGTGCGATGAGTCAGTCTCTGTCTTTATTTTGAACTGCTTGATGGTCACTGGATCCCAGATTTTCACCCACATTTACATCAGATATTCTGTCACCATTTGTAAGTAATAAGTCTAATATTGCGTCCTTAAGAGTGGGCTCCCTCACCAATTGCTGGAGGGATGCTCCTTGCAAGTGTGACACCCACGCTTAGGAGCTCAGTCGTCCAGCGGGTTGGTAGACAATAAACGAAAGCAGGCTTGAGAGTGCAGATGCAATTGAACAGGAGTGATTTTATTCTTCACTTTATAACAATAAGAAATATTACGGCCTCTGGTGAACCAATCTCTGTACCCACCAGGTCAATGGTACAAGATACTGGAATAAACAGTAAAAACAATAAATTCTCAACATACCATACATAATATACTAACAGTACTTTGGCCTACGTTAACTTGAGTCTAACTGGTACCGGTACCCCATTTTTATCCAAGATCCGAGTTTAGGATTCGGCCTGTGTACAGGAACCAATGTATAGTTCCCGGGGGCGGTGTCCCTATGGGGCAACCCGGCCTTCCTACGGATAAGTAGCCGGAGGGTGACTCTTGATCTCTGGCCTTCCTACGGATAAGTAGCCAGAAGGTCACTCTTGAACTCTGGCCGAGGTAATGGTGAAATAATCCTTGTCGTGTAATACTGTGGAAGGCAAATGAACTGTCCTTGTAGCTCAACAAGAAAGGATTAACTGTACTCCAATGGTTTACAGGACTAAAAGCAATGAGAGCTATATTTCCATGTCCATGCACTAGATGGGGCTATTCCCAGGCACTGTAATACAGACACTGTCCTGTAGACGGGGCTACCTGGGTCTTGTACTGCAGCCAGGCGGCCTACTGTAATTAGGGTCCTCCTTTGCATAGGCCCTGTTAACATGTGGGATGGGGACCAGTTACTCTCTTTCCCCACATGGCCTATTACATTAACTTGGTGTAGCTGAAATGTTACTGAGTCACAGGGATCAGCACATCCCTAGGATACCTATTAATATAAGGCTCCTTTCTGCTCTCTTCTTGTTTAGAGTGTTACCCTTAAGGCAAATGTTCTGTGTATAATAGAAAGTCTGGAGTAGTGTTCAATGTGAGTGTACAGGGCAACACATACTCACAATGTCCAGGGTTAAAAGGCACCCGAATGCTGAGCCCTTCTCACTGATATCTGTACAGCAGGGATTCCACTGCAGCTGCTGCTCCCACTCTTCTCTGTACTTCACACAATCTGTGCTGGTATGATGCCTACCACTGCTCCTCATGGTCTGTCCTGCATCACTGTGCACACTGCTTCGCATGGTCTGTCCTGCATCACTGTGCACACTGCTGCTCCCAGCTGTAACACACCTGCTCTGTATCTCAGCACACTGCTGCTCATGGCTGTAACATGTTCTCTCACTTTCTCAGCACACTGCTGACTCTCCCTTTAGAGCTCGCCCAGCTCCTAGCTCTCACAGCATGCTTCAAGTGCAGTCTACTTTTTACTTCCACTTCCTGTCCCAGCAGCCTGCTCACATGTGTTCTTCCCCTGCAGTCATCTCTGGGTCCTAAAGTCCTCCTCATTTAACAGCTCATTGCAGACTCCTGCTATTCACAGTACAGTAAAAGGGAGTTAACCCCTGCAGTCTCTTGGGAAGATTTACTATACTTTTTGGGTGTCAAACAAGAGAGGGGCATCAGGCTGTGGGCTGCATGCCTCAGCAACTGGCAATGCAGAGACAGGCTGGCACTTGTAGTTCCACAGCAGTCCAGGGGTACTACATTCGCCCACACTTTTTCATGTGCGTGTCCTCACGCATCAACAGCTAATTGCAACGGGAACAATCAATATTCGTAACTGGCGGGCAAGACATTCCTTATGCTTCTAGCTGCTAGAAATTCCTTTTGGATCTTTTTCCTTGCCTTCTTGATGCCTGCTGTAACCACAAGGTGACTTCCTCCTTACTTATCGTGTGGTACTCAACATCAAGTCCATGCAATTCTGGGAAGAGCCAGGTCACCTTTTCCTTAGCTGCACTAGGGTCTTCTTCCGGGGCCTTACACTCAGACTTTGCTACATCTGACTCTTTACTATAGGATTCCAAGGCTCTAGATCTCTCTGCCACAACCAGTTGCCCCACAGCTTCAATGGCTCTTTCTTGGTCAGTCGCACTGGAATCTGTTGGTCTGGGGTTGGCTGTGCTGGAACCATTGTGTTCTACCACTTTACTGCCCTCCATTTCTCTTGGTTCTGGGGGAAATTGCCGCCTGACCACATCATGCAGCTTTGGTTGCATTTTGTTAAATCCCCGGGGTCTTTTCTCAACAGGCAAATCTTTGCTGGGTTCCTCTCTACCTTTACTGTAATGGTAATCTTGCTGGCAGTAGCGTGGAGGCTCTCTGAAACGTGGACAGTGCCCATGCTGGCTGCCCTCTGCGGCATGTCTGTTGCCTTGTACTGGAGCCCCATTCGGACCGGTCACATGTACAGCCTTGATGCCTTTCCTCCCGTTTGCTAACTCAAATTCCACCATTTCGCCACTTCTCAGGCTCCGGAACCAGTTTCCTGGATTTGTTCTCTGAATTGCTGTAAAATGTACATACACGCGTTGTCTGTTATCTGTTCTCTTGATGAACCCATACCCACGTGGTACACTGAACCACATGACATGACCGGAGATCCTTCTTGGGTTGGTTCGCTCACTATGCACAGCATTTTGTACCCCAGACACTCTCATTTGGCTCTGGAATACTTCAGACGGGCCTGCATTCCTGGGTTGTCCTTTCCAGGGTGGTTCTCCTTGTGATGGTCTACTTGAGGGTTGTTGACAATTCCTCTCAAAGCGACCACTTTGTCTACATCGCCAACATATTGGTCTCCCTCGAGCATGAAACTGATTAGTCACCCATCTTCCCGTCTCCTGGGTAACGTCCCATCTGGATTGTTGCTTCACTCTGCGTTCTGAACGCCATTCCCCGTTTCTGTATACAGTCTGTTCTATTATCTGGTTGGCTAGGGTCTTTCTCATCTCTGCAGTCATTTTGAGGAGTCCATCCAATGCTACAGACAATTCCTTAAAGGCTTTGTCATCTGCAGTGGGGTTGCCTTTATGCACTTCCATGTCCGATCCTGTTCGGTATGACGCCAAATGTGACACCCACGCTTAGGAGCTCAGTCGTCCAGCGGGTTGGTAGACAATAAACGAAAGCAGGCTTGAGAGTGCAGATGCAATTGAACAGGAGTGATTTTATTCTTCACTTTATAACAATAAGAAATATTACGGCCTCTGGTGAACCAATCTCTGTACCCACCAGGTCAATGGTACAAGATACTGGAATAAACAGTAAAAACAATAAATTCTCAACATACCATACATAATATACTAACAGTACTTTGGCCTACGTTAACTTGAGTCTAACTGGTACCGGTACCCCATTTTTATCCAAGATCCGAGTTTAGGATTCGGCCTGTGTACAGGAACCAATGTATAGTTCCCGGGGGCGGTGTCCCTATGGGGCAACCCGGCCTTCCTACGGATAAGTAGCCGGAGGGTGACTCTTGATCTCTGGCCTTCCTACGGATAAGTAGCCAGAAGGTCACTCTTGAACTCTGGCCGAGGTAATGGTGAAATAATCCTTGTCGTGTAATACTGTGGAAGGCAAATGAACTGTCCTTGTAGCTCAACAAGAAAGGATTAACTGTACTCCAATGGTTTACAGGACTAAAAGCAATGAGAGCTATATTTCCATGTCCATGCACTAGATGGGGCTATTCCCAGGCACTGTAATACAGACACTGTCCTGTAGACGGGGCTACCTGGGTCTTGTACTGCAGCCAGGCGGCCTACTGTAATTAGGGTCCTCCTTTGCATAGGCCCTGTTAACATGTGGGATGGGGACCAGTTACTCTCTTTCCCCACATGGCCTATTACATTAACTTGGTGTAGCTGAAATGTTACTGAGTCACAGGGATCAGCACATCCCTAGGATACCTATTAATATAAGGCTCCTTTCTGCTCTCTTCTTGTTTAGAGTGTTACCCTTAAGGCAAATGTTCTGTGTATAATAGAAAGTCTGGAGTAGTGTTCAATGTGAGTGTACAGGGCAACACATACTCACAATGTCCAGGGTTAAAAGGCACCCGAATGCTGAGCCCTTCTCACTGATATCTGTACAGCAGGGATTCCACTGCAGCTGCTGCTCCCACTCTTCTCTGTACTTCACACAATCTGTGCTGGTATGATGCCTACCACTGCTCCTCATGGTCTGTCCTGCATCACTGTGCACACTGCTTCGCATGGTCTGTCCTGCATCACTGTGCACACTGCTGCTCCCAGCTGTAACACACCTGCTCTGTATCTCAGCACACTGCTGCTCATGGCTGTAACATGTTCTCTCACTTTCTCAGCACACTGCTGACTCTCCCTTTAGAGCTCGCCCAGCTCCTAGCTCTCACAGCATGCTTCAAGTGCAGTCTACTTTTTACTTCCACTTCCTGTCCCAGCAGCCTGCTCACATGTGTTCTTCCCCTGCAGTCATCTCTGGGTCCTAAAGTCCTCCTCATTTAACAGCTCATTGCAGACTCCTGCTATTCACAGTACAGTAAAAGGGAGTTAACCCCTGCAGTCTCTTGGGAAGATTTACTATACTTTTTGGGTGTCAAACAAGAGAGGGGCATCAGGCTGTGGGCTGCATGCCTCAGCAACTGGCAATGCAGAGACAGGCTGGCACTTGTAGTTCCACAGCAGTCCAGGGGTACTACACAAGGAATTCAGCATGTCCCTACTTCTGGTGGAACTTGCAACAGGCAGCTCCCAGTTTACATCAGGTAGATTAAAGTCTCCCATGATTATCACCTCTCCTTTTAATGCCATTTTATTGATGTCCTGCAATAGTGCTTCCCCTGTGCTCTCAGGCCCAATTTGGGACAACCAATAGTTGGAATGTGTGGTCAAAGCAATGTAGGACAATTATGATGTCACACACAAAACAAACGCCATTCTTCAAACTTGTTCTTGTGCATTTAGAAAGTGGAGAACTATCATCTGCTTTGGTTGCTCCTAGGTACATAACCTGCTCCTAGGAGCAGACTTTATAAATATCCCTGACAGTATTAATACTATTAAGCCAGGGAGCAGAGACTGCAGAGTAATTGTGTGGAGGAGCACTGTCTGCTTTTCAGCCCTGGGTAAATTAGCACTTGCTTATGAAGGTCTGCATCTAAGCAATAGGCTGACGGGAACTAATGTCGGGATAATGACGGGAACTAAGACCTACATTGACCTGTGTTGGCTGATAACTATATTATTGCTCTGAGTCCTGGAGACATCCAGTCCATACCAATCAGCTGTGTAACCACAGAATACTCAGGGGTTGTGGTCACATCTGGCCTGGCGCAGACGGTAACCCTTGGTTACCCACCTTTCAGACCTTTGATTATGTCACATGCACTCTACTACAAACAAATATCGGTATAAACATAGGTGGTTGGAGCAACACTACCATCGATGGTTGGAACATCACAACCATTGACACTTCAGTTTCCCGACACCTGATCCTCTCCACAGCCTCCTGGGGGCCGCTCTATTTTACAGTTTCCGGCTGGTTAATGTATGGCATCACAGTGGCGTCACTAGTGGGGTGCAGGGATTGTGGCCTGCACCCGAGTGCCACCCTTCAGTGGGGTGACACCATGCCCACATCCCCACAGCTCTTGCGCTTCTATATTGCAGCGTAAAAATAAAGCAGTCTCAGTGGCCATCAGCAGAGGCCGCAGCGGAGAGTGAGTCCTACAGGGGACATTATGAAGTGGCGCTACAGAGGATATTGGGAAGTGGTGCTACAGGGGGCATTATGTATAAGCAGCACTTCAGGGGTCATTGTACTGTATGTAAGTGGTACTACAAGGCCCATTATGTGTAAAGGGCACTAGTGGGCCCATTATGTGTAAGTGGCACTACAGAGGGCACTACATGTAAGCTGCATTACAGGGGGCAATAGGTGTGTAAGCAGCACTACATTGGGCACTACATGCAATCAGCACTACGGGGGAGCATTAGGTGTGTAAGCAACACTATATGGGGCACTACATGTAAGCGGCACTACAAGGGGCACTATGTGTAAGCAGCACTACATTGGGCACTACATGCAATCAGCACTACGGGGGAGCATTAGGTGTGTAAGCAACACTATATGGGGCACTACATGTAAGCGGCACTACAAGGGGCACTATGTGTAAGCAGCGCTACAGGGGACACTACATGTATGTGGCACTACATGGGGCACTACATGCAATCAGCACTACAGGGGAAGCATTAGATGTGTAAGCAACCCTATATGGGGCACTACATGTAAGCGGCACTACAAGGGGCACTATGTGTAAGCAGCACTACAGGGGACACTACATGCAAACGGCACTACAAGGGGCACTATGTGTAAGCGGCACTACATGTAAGCGGCACTACAGGGGGCACTATGTGTAAGCGGCACTACATGTAAGCGGCACTACAGGGGGCACTACATGCAATCAGCACTATGGGGGGGGGCATTAGGTGTGTAAGTGGCACTACAAGGTTAACCATTTATTAGGATAGCCCCAATAACCCGTAATGAGCTGAAGCTTATTGAGGATTTTCTTTGCCTGCCCCAGCGAAAACGGGGCTGCGACTTTGCAAAGACTCAGGGGTTTCCCTGGGGGTCACTGACCAGCGATAAAATCCTGCTACTTTTTTCCTTCGCTAGCCGTTCGAAAGGCGATTTGGGGGTGGTAACCAGCCATTTAGCAGGAGTGGCAAGAAAAAGGCTGGTGTGATAGAAAAAATGCAGGTGTGCCCAAGTGTTTTAGGGGAGGGCGTGTCTGATTTAATCGCAGCCGCCGAGTAAGTCCCTGGCTACTCTCACAGCCGCTGAGTAAGTCCACGGCCAGTGGTGCCCAGTGGGGAAATGATTCGATGGTGAGCATCTTATGAATAGATTTTTACATATTTGGGATGCAAAGCCTTCGCTAGTCGTACACATCTATTCGCACGGTGAGCAGAATAATTCACAAGGCGGGATTTCACTATCGAGCGGCAGCATCTTCCTGATTGCTGGATGCTGCAAATTGCAAAATCAGGCCTGAATCGGACCCAATATTGCTTATTCTGCACTGAAGGGAAATTGTCAGCAAAGTCGGAGCGATTGCTGATCGCTGCAGTGTGTACACACCTGTAGACTCTCTGCAGTGCCGAAGCACGCTCTAATTACCAGTAACGGAGGGATCCGGCTGCTAGGAAGATGCTGGTTGCCCCGGAGGGACCAGTGGAGTTACAGAGCAGAATCAGTCCGCACCGCTGTTCCAGAGGAGAGTATCAGAGCTCTGCAGGACTGTTACAGTCCGTGTTGGTTCCATGCTATTCATCATAGGCAGGAATATAAAGGGCTGAACACTGCATTCATCACACCTGTCACCCAGGGGATGAGATTCTCCACACCGCAGTGTCCTCATTTCCTTCTCCCATAATGAAATCATCACACATTGTACCCACTTAAAATGTCTTGTTTTTCCCTCTGCCACCTTCCAATAACTATGGGTTTATTCAGAACTGAGCGCTGCATTGTGATCAGTTTAAGGTGAGCGGGTTGAGAATGGATTTGCAGATCAGTGATCTATTAGCAAGCCCTTAGCAGACTTGCATGGGGTGGGATTTCACTCTGTCTGGGTGGCGGCTATCTGGGCTCTGCAAATTCACACAGCAGTGATCAGGTCTGACTATCCCCCTATGTATGTATGTGCACAGCTCCACCGCGCACAGTCATTGGCTGCACCGGTGCTATACGGAATCAGATCATTCATGGCCAGTTAAGGTCACTGTAAGGGCAGCTCTACAGACCGCAAAAGCAGAGGCAGCGCCCACTCAGGAAGAAGACCATAGGTGTTGCTATAATGAGTGTCATGTGTGCTGTTCACACGGGCCCCTGGATCCAGGGGGCCCCAAACCACACACTGCACCCTATACTTACCCCTCCCGAGTCCCACAGAGGTGTCTCTGCATTGCAGTCACAAATGACACGGAACCTGGGCGCCACGGAGATGTTCCCGGGGACCTGCACATAAGCAGTAACTCTGGCATACCGCCAGATGCATAATGTCGGGGTCTCCTCACTATCAGATAGGAGGGGCCCATAGCAGAGGCTGCACAGGGGTCCTCTACTCTCTTGAGACCCCCCTGAAGATGTTTTAAAGCCCCCCCATACACTACAGCGATTTGGGCCGATTTCACCCGTTCCCAAAGGATTGGGCCGAGAAATTGCCCCAAATAGGATACGTTCGATGCTCAGTCCCATGTGCATTGTACCTGAGTCGGAGGTTGGTCCGACCTCCGGCTCAGACCCGCCTCCCGGTGGCGGGGAACAGGGGTGGCATGCAATACATCACATGTGAAAGGACTGCATGCCACGCATGGCATGCCATCCTGCCACCCACTAAGGTCCCAGGTGGCTTGCAGAGGGATCGGCTGGCCGTACACTGCTGCAATACATTGACTGGCGATGGGCAGGAGGCACCTCAGAGTGGGCTGGGGAGTGTGCTTATCATTAGCCTGACCTGGTCCTGTCAGGGGGGCCTCGGTCAGCCAGGAAGGCAGAGAGAAGCCCCACCCTCTTCAGCGTGCACATTCACAACAGCTGACATAGCGAGCAGAACATAACCATGACCCCAAAATGAGCCATGGCCAGATCAAGATAGGGGAATGACAGTGTGCATGTAGCTTCATACAGTTAGAAATTCCATAGTTTGTATGCAGGATAAAATAGCTGAATAAGTAGGGTGTTTAACTGCAATGTAACAAGTTATATGTTCGAATCCTGGGTATGGCAGTGTATTGAAATATGTTTTTCAATAAAAGATATTGTAACTGAATAACAAAGAGCACTGACGTAAAATGCATGAATGTATTATAAAGAGGATTTGTGTCCAAATTAACTTTCTTACAGTGTTCTGTATGTTCAAAATCAGGCAAAAACTTGGCCCTTATATTAGCAAAAGTTGTATTTATTGAGTTTGTAAACTCCTCTGATCACTCCCATGCAGTCAGCCTGCAGAGGATGTTCATATCGTGTTCCCGTTTAGCTCCCCGCTGCTGTTTATCCTTATTCATTTGTCTCTCTCTGTTTCCCACCGATGAGCTGGCGCAGACTATTCCATGTTCTAATAAGGACAGCGGGTTGTAGTGAGATTACCGGGTGATATATGTTCCTCAATATGCAGACTCATGGAACTACTATAGCTGTATCTTCTAGTGCAGCTCAAGGGGTTAAACGGAAACAAAAGTAGCTGGCATTGTATATTATCGTCTCCTCTGCTATAGCTACTACGGTAACGTGCTACATTTTTCTTTTTAACCTACTAGAATGCCTGCTGAGTCTGACACCATTCGCTGGCACCTCGCTCAGAACTCTCAGCGAATTGCTATGTGTTTAGGACCCTTTAGAGCAGGGTCCTCAAACTACGGCCCGCAGGCCACATGCAGCCCGCTGAGGACATTTATATGGCCCGCCGGACTTCCTGCGCCTTTAAATACAAACACAGGCGCTGCCCGTTTTTAGTCCACTAAAAGATGGCCACGGGAGGGCTGCGCGCATGCCCGACTGCACGCAGCTCCTCCTATGGACCTTTTTCTCCCGTCCAACGGCGGTCCTGACCTATGTGCGGTGTGTCAGGCTGCAGCAGGAGGCAGGGAAACAGCTCCTGCTTCGGTTCCTGCCATACACCAGGCTCCGTGGCCAAGTAGCCCCGACGCTGGGCTGTATGTCTGGCGGGCTGCAGCAGGAGGTAGGAAGGGAGAAAGCTCCCTGACACACCCCCCCCCCCCCCCCCAACATGAAGATGCGCTGATATATGGAAGTCGAGGAATGGTGCGCGGCCACATAAAAAAAACGCACACCACTTGCATCTGCGCAACCCCTCCCTCACGTTTTCCGGTGGCCACTGGCTGCTGCTGGCCTGGGTAGCCTTGGCAGAACAGCTCCGGGCTGGTAGTATGTGTTGGCATGTATTCCTCCGTGCTGTGGGCAGGTGAAGCAGAAAGGTCTGCTGCTGCGGCGGGGAGCTGTGGAAATAACTAGAGATGGGACGCGCAGCTCCCGGCCACCACTTGTGATCCTAGACATGAGCAAGCTCTGGGGTGGGAGACTGAAGGAGGCAGCAGTGCTGTTTCTGCTGGGAAGGCAATGAGCATTTAACCCTTGGGGTACAAGCATGTAAACACCCTGTAGGCAACAATCATGTAACCCTCCCGGGTGCAAAAAGCATATAATACCCCATGTCCATGACAACAAACATTTAACCCCTGGGCAACAAGCATGTAATCTGGCACAGCAACAAGCATGAAACCACTGGCATGGTGCACGTAACCCCTATCATTGAGCAAGAAACCTCTGGCAATGAGCATGCAACCCCTGGAACGAGCATGTAGGTAAGCTGTGGATGGGGTGTCAGCGCTACGGTGGTCCCAGCTCCCGTCCTGGCTTCATTCTGATGATATGAAGAACTTCATTTTAAATATTGTGTTTGTTACCGTTTTGTTTCTTCACTTAAAAATAAGATATATGCAGTGTGCATAGGAATTTGTTCATAGTTTTTGTTTTTACTATAGTCCGGCCCTCCAACGGTCTGAGGGACAGTGAACTTGCCCCCTGTTTAAAAAGTTTGAGGACCCCTGCTTTAGAGTATACTGTAATAATCACACACAGGGGCATATTTATCAATTGTTTCTGAGAGGCGAAGTGACATCAGTGGTTTATCTCTCTCACAGTTTGATACAATTCTGTCATATCCAGGACATACCCGTCCCATCCCCCAGGCGCTGTTTGAAGTTGCCTGGTCCCTGGCAGATTCCATAGAAATGCATGGCCAATGTTCAGAAAATCACTGTTACCTCAATAGTTGAAATCTGAGTTTCTAGTAAGGGTCACTAGAGGGCGCTGTGTTACAGGGCCTCTTACTAATATTATCTTTCAAACTCCCAGGGCTGCATCATTAGAACTCTCTGGATGGACACCCTGGTGCAGCTTATTAAAAGGGGAATTAACATGTTCACTTTATTTAACAAAATGTGAAAACTGTCCCCATCGTGCATACCTCCCAACAGTCCCGATTACAGCGGGACAGTCCCGATTATCAGGGCCTGTCCCGCTGTCCCTCCCGCGGCCGGCAGTGTCCCGCGGTGAGGGGGGGCTGTTGGGAATCCCCCCTGTCAGCTGCAAAGCAGCGGGAATAAACGCTGTGCGCATGCGCACAGCGTCTATTCCCGCAGCCAGGGGGCTGGGGGCATGGCTAGAGGCTCATAGAGCCTCTGGGTCATGCCCCCATAGCGGCAAAATGGGGGCGTGGCCTCGCGGGGAAACCGCGAGTATAGGCCACGCCCCCGGAATTTCCGACACGCAGCAGCTATGTCCCGACTCATAAACGTCAGATGTTGGGAGGTATGATCGTGTCCTGTGCAATACTCACCACTAGGCATCATGCCGCTCTGAAGACTTTGTCCTAGACAGCCTGCTGCAGCATACCTCCCAATCGTCCCGACAGTCTTGATTTTTTTTTTACTTTCCCATAAGCGGGCAACAGTGTCCGGTGGTGGTGGTGGGGTATTGGGGGGTGACCCAGATTTGCCTTCTAAATGATTGCCACTGTAACAATGCAGCCATTCGCAGATAGCACAACATGTGTTGGGATTTAACTCATTGGGATAAATGTACTAAGATTGAATCGGTACGAATGCACCCATTCGCACCCATTCGTACCCATTTGATGTAAAATATGGCTGTTAAATGGTGTATGGCTGATTTACTATCAGCCAAATTCGGGTGTATGAATGCGTACACCATAGATAAAACTCTCTTGGCCCGGTCCTGGTTCCCAAAATATGGGGGACAAAAAGAGTAGGGGTCCCCCATATTTTGTAAACCAACACCCGGCTCAAACAGCCAGCAGGGTAATGCCACAGCCGAAGGACACTTATTATATAAGGTCCTGCAGCCAAAGCATTACCTCTGTGGCTGGTCAGCCCTGGCTGGGTCCCTGGGGAGTGGTGACCCCCCTCAATAAAGGGGTCCCCCCCCCCTCCAGAACACTCCTGACCTGGGCTGAAGCCGAAGGCTTTCCCCGGCACCCCAGGACGATGGGCGCAGGGCTGATGGTGTAAAAATAAATGGTTAAAAAAAAGTATTGGGTTTTGAAGTATAACTACAAGACCCAGCAAGCCTCCCCCGCATGCAGGGACTTGGAGAACCATAAGTCACAGGTCTGACCTCATCTGTATTTGGCCACCGGGAACATCAGCAACCAAATACAGATCACTTCACCATAGAAAAATACGAATCCTGAGAATATGGCAGCTTAGCGATCACAGCCGATCCCAGTTGTACACGTTTGTACCACAAATCGGCTGTGATCGACATGCTTATTAAATTCCCCCCTCAGACTTGTTCATACATGTTCCCCAGGAGGTCTATTCTAGTACCTCTCCACTGCCCTCCGATCACTATGACCATCTCAGGATGCTGACAGTAGTGGAAAAAATAAGTCACTTTAAATGTAAAAATACTGTTTTTTAAATGGAAGTAGAGTTTCCGCGTGGGCCCTTTCCAACTAGTAAACCCTCAGTCACAGCAGTTTGGAGAGCTTCTGTTGGTGATCTTTACCCCAGTACAAATGTTTCCAACAAGTGCAGAAACACAGCCTACACCACGTATGAACGGCCCATTGTATTCCCTTTTCTGATTAAAGAATTAATGTGTGTCGTAGTGACGGAGAGGTGGGCACCGGCAGAGGTGGCCACAGCTCATGGTATTGAAAAATACTCCAATTTGGCTGCGGGCTGGCATTGCAGGGACAGAGCTTTCTCACAAGCTTTGTGCCTAAAATGTGATAATTGATACATCCGTGGTATGGGATTGGGCCATTATTATCACAGCACATCCGCATCCTCAAATGCGGATGGTGATAAATCGTCCCCAAAGACTTTTTTTTAAATAGGAATAAAGACAACAGAATTTTAATAGATGAAGGTAGACACACATGTATTCCAAAGCAATGGTGACATCTAGTGGTTATATAATATTATTACATGACAGTGTTGGTGAATTGCAGTGTACCACAAAAATACAAATGTGACTGTTTCTGATGTGATTGGTATTATACAGCCACAGGGCTGCCATCAAAAATTGGGGTCAGGGACTGACAAAATAGACAGGGCCCCCCTTTTCTTTCTTGAACACCTGGAATGCCCGGTGAGACGTGTCGGCAGCACCAGATGCTTCAACGGAAATGTGAACTTATTATTATTATTATTACCAGTTATATATCGCAGACATATTCCGCAGCGCTTTACAGAGAATATTTGAACATTCACATCAGTCCCTGGGCCAGTGGAGCTTACAATCTATATTCCCTATCACATGTACACGCGCACACAGACATTCTAGGGTTAATTTTGTTGGAAGCCAATTAACCTACCAGTATATTTTGTATTGTGGGAGGAAACCGGAATACCTGTAGGAAACCCACGCAAGTACGGGGAGAATATACAAACTCCACACAGTTGGGGTCAAGGTGAGTATTGAACCCATGACCTCAGCGCTGTGAGGCAGTAATGCTAACCATTACGCTGTCCGTGCTGCAACTTATGACAAGTTATACTTCATAAACTACAGTCCTGGGCCCCCTTTCTGTCTGGGCCCGAGACTGGTGTCTCCACAGTCCCCTTTGCAAATTCTAAGCTTCAAATTCAACAGGAGACATCTGTAGGAAACTGAAGCCCTACATAGACGCACTGAATGCTGGGACCGTAGACCATATCGACCATCAAGTTATACACAGAAATTGATTGCATAACTTTTCAGGCACTTGTGGTTCAAAAGTGATGATTACTCCCTCTCACAGTATTGAATTGTTGTACCCATAGACAAACACAGGGGGGTTTCTGGTTGCCCAGAAACCCCCATCCTCTTGGCAAGTGGTTCAAATTATGACATTAATAGTGGTATACGATTACTAGCGCTGCCGCCACATCATGCAGTGTTAGGGACAGAATGGAACTGCTGCACATTCCCAGCAGTAACAGCCTAGACACATGTCAACCTAATGGTGTCGATCTAATGACTGTCTAACAACTTGCTGGTGACCAACTGATCCACACCCCCGACCAATAGTGGCCGGCATTGATTCTGCAACGGCTAATTATTGATTATTACCTACAGCCGTTGGTCGGCTCAAATATCTCACATTTAAAAGACACAAGAGATCTTATCCCATACCTAAAAGAAATGGAATGATTGTCCGATCAGTAACTACAGATGTACGTTCATTGTACACCATTATTGACCACCAGGAGGGACTTAAAGAAATTACCACCTTCCTTAGAGGAAGCAGTTTGACTAGAGGCCACGCCGTTGGGCAGTACGGATGGTGTAATGGTTAGCATTACTGCCTCACAGCACTGAGGTCATGGGTTCATTTCCCACCATGGCCCTAATTGTGCGGAGTTTGTATATTCTCCCCATACTTGCGTGGGTTTCCTTTGGGCACTCTGGTTTCCTCCCATAATAAAAAATATACTGGTAGTTTAATTGGCTCCCAACAAATTAACCATAAAATGTCTGTGTGTGTGTGTGTGTGTGTGCATGTACTGTAGTAGGGAATATAGATTGTAAGCTCTACTGGGGCAGGTACTGATATTAATGTTCAAATATGCTCTGCAAAGCGCTGTGGAATATGTGTCTGCTATATAAGAAACTGTTAATAAAATTAAATTAAATAAATAGGAGAGAAGTTGAATTTACATAATAACTATTTTATGTACAATGATTAAACTTTACCTACAAAAAACAAGGACAGCCATGGGCACCAAGTTCGCACCGAGCTATGCAAACATTTTTATGGGTAAGTGGAAAAGCGATAACATCTCTCCCATAACCCATTTGGAGCGAATCTGGTGTCATGGTGTAGGTATATAGATGATATATTTTTTTTTTATCTGGAGAGGCGAGGAAATTGTTTTAAAGGAATTTTACGCTTTTTTAAATCAGAATTTTTTAAACATAGAGCTCACATTTGTAAGCAGTATGGAGGAGAAAAATTTCCTGGACCTAAAGGTGTGTATCAATAATAACACTATCCAAACGAAAAACTATACAAAGTCGACTGATTCTGGCTCATTTATACCTGCCACGAGTTGTCATCACCTGAACTGGCTGAGATCTATTCCAGGATGACAATTTAGATGGGTAAAGAGAAATTGCTCTGAACAAACAACTTTTGAAATTCAGGCAAAAAACCTACAGAAAAAGTTTGTACACTCAAAGTATTTGGAAACCCAAGTGGAGAAAACAAGAAATGAAGTGGCCTTAATATCTCAGGGAGAAATATTAAGACCCAAAAATGAACCAAAGAATAACACCACCTTCGACTGGGTGTTCATTACATCCTTTAACAACCAAAATAAATTGATTGAACAAACCCTAAATAAATATTGGGGTACTATCAAAAAAGACCCCATCATAGGGGAACTATTGCCACCAAAACCCAAATGTATTTCCCGAAAGGCTATTATCACATGTAATTTAAAAAAAAACGACGTTTACGGTATTCAATGCACATATGGGTTATGGTATATAGGTTGCACTTCAAGGCCCCTAAAAATAAGATGAAGCAAACGGTACTCTTTACCTAGAAGGGCGCCCATCGCGGGCATCGCATGTACTAAAAAATCGCATGCGATGCGACCGACGCGATGACCGCGGTTTCCCATAGGGAATAATGTTAAATGTCCCAATTGACCCGATTTTCCATAGGGAACAATGTTAAATGTCCCAATTGACCCTATTTTTCATAGGGAACAATGTTAAATGGCCCACAGAGGCCAAATAGGCACCCTGAAATGTGAAATGGCCCCCCCAATTGTTAACGCCACCCCACGATCAACGTCAACCCGAAGCGTGGCGAGCGCAGAGAGCCCGCGAGGGGCGGCGGTACGCGTCCTACGACCTTTTCATACCCCCACTATCCACGTCGGTGTGGAGTTGAGAATAGAAAGTGTGGCGAGCCACCGAGCCCGAAGCGTGGTGAGCGCAGCGAGCCCCGCGAGGGGACGCGGACAACTTCACAGGTATACGCGTCCCCTCGCGGGCTTCACAGCTGTCCGCGTGCGCTCGCCACGCTTCGGGCTCGGTGGCTCGCTGCGCTCGCCACACTTTCTATTCTCAACTCCATGCCGACGTGGATAGTGGGGGTATGAAAAGGTCGCAGGACGTGTACCGCCGCCCCTCGCGGCCTCGCTGCGCTCGCCACGCTTTGGGTTGACGTTGATCGTGGGGTGGCGTTAACAATTGGGGGGGCCATTTCACACTTCAGGGTGCCTATTTGGCCTCTGTGGGCCATTTAACATTGTTCCCTATGGAAAATCGGGTCAATTGGGACATTTAACATTGTTCCCTATGAGAAATCGCGGTCATCGCGTCGGTCGCATCGCATGCGATTTTTTGGTCGCATGCGATGCGACCGACGCAATTTTTTTTTCCTTACGATGCCCACGATCAAAATCGTGGGCGCCCTTCTAGGTAAAGAGTACCAAGCGAACATATAAAGAAGGGGCTTTCAATACATGCATTATCAGACCATTTAAAAAAAAGTCATCAAAGTAATACCTCTGGTACAGTATCACAAGATTCTGCGGTCTGAGATGGGTAAAAGGCCACTGGAGACAAAGAAATCTAATGATCCAGTTAGCCAAAGTAGACATGAGGCTAATTTACCAACTAGGCACTTTACAGCCAAAAGGGTTACATTTAGAGTATGACATTAAATGGTTCCTTTAAGTTAATTATTTATGAATTTAATACATCATGGTTATATTGTTTTTATATAGGATATATGATAGAGTGTTTTTATATACAGTATATACTGTGGGTGAGATTTAATAGGATGAGAGATTCAGAAAGTGAGATATTTGGTAAGAAATCTCCCGTTTTTTTTAAAGCGGCAATCATTTATACTGCAAAAGTGTGATTTTGCAGTGTAAATGATTGCCGCTTTAAAAAAAACTGGAGATTTCTTACCAAATCTCTCACTTTCTGAATCTCTCATCCTATTAAATCTCACCCATTATCTCTAATTGAGAGTAATGTATACATATATATTGAGGTACTGGCACTTTCCTGTCCAAATAGATATTCTCATACGTTTTTTCTAAAACTTTCAGCGGCACAGAACAAGTACAGATAGAGAATTAAGTATGGGGCCGACAGTCCGTGTGAATCTATCAGTTACCAGACTGTGATGCCAAGACCGGAAGTGATGTGATGCTACTGACAATCTGCGATCTGCGACTTCCGGTAAAGAGCATCCTGGGAATTGTAGTACAGAAGTCATACACACCACCAGTTAGGAGAAATGGCATCCTCCAGCCCAGGGAGCGCCGGTTGTTATAGGGCTCAACCTGGTTTGCTGATGATCTAATGTCCCAATTCTCACGGCTGCTGGGATTGCTCAGGAAGCTGGTCCGGTCACAATAAGGGGACTGAATGAGGGGTCCAAAGGTGGGTGTCCTGGCTCGAAACGCGTTGGTGCAGCGGAGCCAGGCAACCCACCTTTGGACCCCTCATTCAGTCCCCTTATTGTGACCGGACCAGCTTCCTGAGCAATCCCAGCAGCCGTGAGAATTGGGACATTAGATCATCAGCACACCAGGTTGAGCCCTATAACAACCGGTGCTCCCTGGGCTGGAGGATGCCATTTCTCCTAACAAGTCCTTTCCACATCATCGTCCTCAATCTATTGGGACACTAAATAGGAAGCGTATCTAGGAACGGACACAGGACATTGCTCCATTGGAAAATTGGTTGACTATCCTTGCTCCATTCAAAATACCAATATCAGCATTTTACTTATGTAATGGTCTTATCATTACCAATTTTATATGTAATATTTTATTAAAATTGCTTTTTAATTAAAATTTTCACCTGTTGCATGTTATTAGATAAAGCGCGGTTTCACATCCCTTTCCTTATTGTATTTCTGTTTGTTTAGGCTTGACCCCTAAACCCACGAAACCGTAGCTTAAGCAAAGCTACTCATTTTCAGGCGCCTTCTTAGGACACCTAGGGGGAAATGTAATAGGATGAGAGATTCAGAAAGTGAGAGATTTGGTAAGAAATCTCCAGGTTTTTTAAAGCGGCAATCATTTACACTGCAAAATCAAACTGGTTTTGTAGTGTAAATGATTGCCGCCATCTTGCCCCAGTGGACAGAGGAGGGTCAGCAGAGGTGGAAGGTTGGGAAGCAGCTTGGGGTGGGCCAGCAGATGGGGGATTGTCCCTTAGGGACCTGGCGGTGGTGAGCAGCTCCGCCAGAATGTCATTCTGGCGGCTGAGTTGTTGGGAAATGCTTTGCATGCCAGCCGCCAGAATGTCATTCTGGCGTTGCAAGGCCTCAAACTGCTGGGTGTTGCTCTCCTTCCAAACCCCAATGAACTCAACCAACTGATGCTGACGTTCTCCAGCCTCCATCCCATGCTGCTCGATTTTCTCCAGCATCTCCAACAACCTCATATCGTATGAGGCCAGTGAATGGGGGTGGCGTATTGGTGGAGGCTGGACCACTTGCTCCACCTGTGGCTCTGAAGAGGAAGATGCTGCTGGTTCATCATGTGTTTCTGCTTCTTCTAGGATAATAATTGTAAACAATGTCACCATCACATACACAAAAAACTCTCTTACCAAATACAATGCATTACTGTGACTTACCATCAAAAGCACCAGCAAATACCTCCACCGGGAGCTCACTATCCATATTGGATATCACCCTGACCTCGGCCACATCAATGACATCCAAGGCCTCCTGCTCCAGGGGGGTATATTCCAAGCTCTCTGGCATAGGCCCCCTCCCGGTGGACATGCTGTGGTTGTAACGGTCAGTCATCTTCCTCTTCAGTACAGTTTTGAAGTCTGACCACCTACAAATTCAAAAATACAAATATCAACATGAGATATGTGCACCACTGTGCTAGTGAACATCATGACTACGTTACATTTCCTAGTGTGGGTGAACTTATGTTTTTTATGCATATGTTTCCCACACACACATTAATGTCTCCATTATGAGGCATTTCAGTGTCTCATCTCATTCATTAGGCCACTAAATGCACATACATATATCACTATGCAGAAGTGACATCATCCATGGCCAAATTATGCACCTCCACCTGCTGTGAAACTACACATCCCACCATAGCTTGACAGTGTTGATAATATGGAGTTATTTAACTATGGGAAGACATGCTGGGATGTGTAGTTTCACACCAGCTACATATGCACAGTTTTGACATCCTTGTTTCAGTAGCATCATCTGGAACTTGTTACTACAACTCTTTTTCAATGACACACTTTCTGTTGTCCCATCACATACTTCGCATGAGCAGAACTGTGCCCATAACCTCACATCACACCAATGGTGCATGTTTCAGATATAAATGTGGGTTATTAGACATGGTTGTGTTCACATGTGTCATTGAAGTGTAGCACTATCTACAAACACACCTTTCTATTATTCTCCAAACATACATGTAACATATGTACACACATATGACATTATCAGGGGGAGAAACACACTTGCCTTTTCTTCACTTATGCCAAATCTCTGACCACTGTTGACACCTGGTTCACTTCCTCTGTGATCTTCTCCCAAAGGTTTCTCCTTGCACTGGCACCCGGCTTCCTGGTAGGTAATTCTATCCATTCTCGTGCCCTGGGAACTAAAATTCTCAATTCTGCCTCTAGAAATGCAGGGTTTCTCTTTTTGGTGGTGGTATCCTGCTCAGTACTTGGCCTAGATGGTGCAGGTCATTTTCTGGTGGCCCCAGTTCTCTCACTATGCAGCTGCTGGGTCTCACATGTTTGGAAAGATTGTTCTGGCTGGTTGCTTGGCCCTTGTGGAGCTGGTGGCATTGTTAGTGAGGGGCCCCCTTGCTCTTGGGCCCTCCTTCTCCGCTCCTGCTCCCTCTGCCTCAAACTTTCAAGCAGGGATTCTGCTTGTGCTCTTCGTAGGGCGTCCTCAGCTGCGGAATCATCTGAGCTAGACATGTTTGCAGCAATTATGGCCAGCATCTGACTGGATATTTATATGTTAATCTCCCGCCTTGAACAAGGGGGCGTATATTTTTTACCGCAATGTAGTAGCTAATTTTTGCCGATATTTCCCGCCGATATTTCCCGCCGATAATTTCCGCCGTTAATTACCGCGGAAATTACGCATGTCTCAACGCACCTGAGCATTCACCTGTACATGCACATACACAGGTTGTTGACCATTGTGTGCTACATGGTGAAATGTGTGCACATGTTATTCCAATGATGAGTGTTTTCAGGTGGTCCCTGTTGGGAGTACATGTATGCTTTTTTAAACAAATGTATAAACATACCAACATTACAATGGCCCTTATTCTGATTGATGCGTACTTTCCCGAATACTTTCGGATAGCGTTTTTCCGGCGTCTGCGCATGCATGGGGAACGCAAGGCGCATGTGCCAAGCATTGACTCCATACCTGTTCGTGCTAATCCCGTACAAAACTGTGCACCGCAATCACCTGGGAAATATGGGCGTATTATGGGCGTCATGCGGAATGACACATGGGCGTAGTTTCAAAGTGGGCAAAACTGGGTGTAAACATGGGCGGACACGGGGGAGTACACTTATGTTGGGGGGCGTGCATTCGGATAGCACTCCGAATGCACGCGAACAAGACCGATAGAAATGTGCGGTGTCCATAAGCCAAGTATTGCTTTGCGGAAACCACTCGGTCCTGCGGTAGGCGAACGGAACGCCTAATGACTACAAGCATTAACAGCTGAACACAATACAATCGACTCCTTTACTCATTACTCACTAATGGCACGCTAATGTAAATTTTTTTTTTAGTATTTTTTTATATTTAAATGTTTACAAGTTCTCATAATAAATGTTTTATGCAAGTTCGAAGTTGTCGGTTTTCTTTTCACATTAAACAGTATATGTGTAGATTGTTTATAATATTTTACACAGGGACAAATACAAACCATTGCACTTGAATTGATGTAAGGGTTAATGTGTGCAATGGATGTGTTAGGCATGGGTTTAAGTATATATTGGCATTTAATTGATTCCAATTACAAATAAACATTTTTTTATGAGGATAGGTAATTGAATAAGTGGGTCATGTGATGTATTGCAGAATAGACATAATAGTGGGTAGTTTTGCGTAAATACACCGCTTCCGTGCGGACGCCCCGCTTGCCATCCATTCGGATGCGGTATCACAGTGCATACTCTGTAATACCGTGCAGAATCTGAGTGTGTCCACCGCACACGCATGGTTTGTATGTCGTCCGTAAACACGCCCTGTTCTTAAAGAGTGAGTCCGACCGAATGCGGAGGACACGTGGGCGTTTCTACGGACGATGGCCGCACGCTGCCGCACAGCGTGGCGTGCGGACCGCACCGTAACAATTCGGGAATATCCGCACCGATCAGAATAAGGGCCAATGCTTTCCTTACCTTTGTTATGAGGATAAATTTGTCATACACCAACATGTTGTATGTGCCTTGTTATCAGCGTATGTATTAGTAGATGGTTGCGTGTATAATTTTTCGCACACTGTATATGTACGTCTCTCTCTACATTGAAAGCATAATGTATGTTATGGTGTGCATATCGGAACGGTCCGCGAAAGTTTTTATTCACATACATATTGTTAATGTAAGATGGATTAATAAAGTTAATAATAAAAAAACTCGGTTTTAGACCAATCAGCAACCACCAAAAGTTATATATGTACCTGCAATTAATAACTGCGCCATTGCCAATATGTCTTCCTCAAGGGCTAACCCCTTCACAAATGAGGAGCTGCTGGCGTTGGTCCAAGTAATGGACCAGCGCCTGGGGCCCAGGGGCCCATATGTTTCGAATCAAGATAAGCAGCGGGTGTATAACGATGCCCGCCGCTTAATCCACGCCCGGACCGGCGTCCGCAGAAGCCTGGGGCAGATTCAGCGGCGCTGGTCTGACCTGCGGCGGAGGCAGCCACAGCTGCTATGCTCCATTCGGCGCCATATTGCCCGATGTAAGTATATAATTTTCAAATATGTATGCGTTTTGTAGCAATGAGTTCTGTAGTTTTAAAACATGTGCATGAGTATGTGGGTGTATATGGGGGGTATATGGGGTGTATGTGGGGGGTATATGGGGTGTATATTGGGTGTACTGTATATGGGGTGTATATGGGGGTATATGGGGGGTATATGGGGGTATATGGGGTGTATATGGGGGGTATATAGGGTGTATATGGGGTGTATATGGGGGGGTATATGGGGTGTATATGTATACCCCCTGATTTTGTGTGTAGCATAATTTGTTAGCATGAAAAATGTATTAAATATATCTGAAATGATCATTTGTAATGTTATGAGCATGTCTAATGTGAATTTTTATTTCACCCATTTTCATGAAACCCAACCTTCTATTTCTATACCATTAACATGAACATTTCAGCACGAGCCAGGGCACGCATGGAAGCCCGGGAGGAGGCAGCCCGGGAGGAGGCAGCCCGGGAGGAGGAAGAGGAGGAAGAGGAGGAGGAGGCAGCCCGGGAGGAGGAAGAGGAGGAGGAGGCAGCCCGGGGAGGAGGAAGAGGAGGAGGAGGCAGCCCGGGAGGAGGAAGAGGAGGAGGAGGAGGAGACATTGGGGCCTGCTGGTGCCCACCCCATATCAACCTCCCCTTCCACCAGCCACTCCCCTACCCCCACCCACACACCCTCCCCACCCCATTTCCAACCCCCCTACAACTCCCCACCACCCACCCCCAAACCTTTCCAATCCCCACTCCAACCCACTACCTCTATCCCAACTCCAATCCCATCCCCCTTGCTCCTGACCCCCCCAACCACCAACACAGGACACCCAACCAGCGGCGAGCAGGATACCTCAACTAGCCGTAAGTAAATAATGTGCCTAATGTTTACCTACACATTTCTACACATAAACAATCACAACAACCACATATGTGTATCCAACATCATCATTAGTTGCAACATATCACTGCAGGTCGACCCTGAGGTGTGGCCTGTCCTTCTCCAGGAACAAGGGTCCCCTTGGTGGAGTTTTTGAGTGTGGCCATCCCTCACCCCTTGAATAATTGACATAACAGTACATCCAATTGAAGTTATGTGGGTCCAGGTGTTGTGTAACTACACTTCCCAGCATGATGTGCAACGTTAATTTATAGATTGGTTTGTTAATAGTGTGTGAGGCCATGCGGATGCATGCTTTACAAACATAGTTGTAGGCCTATAATTTGTACAGCAATGTCCTACATATTAAATAGTAAGGAGTGCTTAAGCCGCAACAATGTCATTACCCTTAAATAGCACAGCCTAATTGTGAGGTTAGAGGTGAGTCCCCCAACACAAACCTACCAATTGGGATACAGCATACATTCATCCAAGAAGGAGGAATTTATTTAATGTTATGTAATATGTACAGTATGTGTGTGTAAACATATTAGTTTTTAGTACTGTGTTTACAGCAGACCTTCATATATGTGAAGGGTATGCCAGCGTGCACGGACGTACGCTCACTCTCACGATTGGTGACATATGCTGAGTTTCCCATTGAAAACAATAGAGACCCGTCCGTGCACGGTGGCGTACGCTCAGATAGCCGCAAGATGTCGGTGGGAAGACGGACGAGAGAAGGACGGAAACGGTGGCGTACGCTCTGTTGTATGCCAGTTGTCGGAGTCTAAGTGGTGATCCGTCCGTGTACGGCAGCTTACGCTCAAGTGTACGCCACTCCCCTTTGTCGGTGTTTGTGACCGTCCGTATGCGGCTGTTTTGTGGGTGGACTTTCGCTCAAAGGCCGCGTACGGGAAACATAAGCTGATACGGAACGTACGTACGTTTGGCCGCCGCAACCAGAATAAGGTCCTCAGAAAGAGTTGAAATGTGTTGGTCAGCAGAGTGGAGCCCCGGAACAGTTGGTATGGAGAGGACCGAATTATAGGGAGTCAGGGTGATTTGCCCCAGGACAAACCACATGCGCTATTAGAACTGCCACGCCAGTTCCACATGCTCCGGTAATTCTTAAAGTACAAACTCACAGGATTACTCCTGGAAACTTTTTCGTATGCATGTACAATACATGATATAGTTATTTAAATGCTCCATATGTTTTTTTAATGTAATTTGATGGGCTGGGTAATTGGATTCCATCCATGAACAGCCATCATATACTTTTATGTGAAATTGTGTGTACAGTAGGTTATTAAACTGAACTTCACTATATACAGTACATTTCTTCTCCATTTTCCAATATGGTAAAATTCAATACTGTGAGAGGGAGGAATCATCACTTTTGAACCACAAGTGCCTCAAAAGTTATGTATTCAATTTCTGAGTATAATTTGTTTTGGTGAAGGGTGAAGAGATTACACTTAGAATACAGGGGTTACCCTTAAAATACACTACTTTAAGGCAGCACTGATTAGATTCACTGTCTACTGTTTGTATTTTCCATATCGACCATCAGCTTACTCAGTCTGTCTGTCAAACTATCTGCCAGGTCCAGGTAGTCTGTATCCGATGCAGATCCTAGGTTTGACATGCCACAGAACTGGGGCAACCACTCCCTAGCAAGGTCTTGGTAACGGGCCCCAGCCCCTCAAACACCACAGCATGTTGATCATCCTGGGGATAAAGGGGGACTATGAGCGACCATGCAGGACTGGTTCTGCACAATCACAGACCATTGTCTTTGTACATAACCCAAACCTCCCAACTTTTGTGTGGGCTAAATTGGGACCGCTGCGCTGTGAAGGGGACTGAACCACGAGAAAAGTGGGCACGGTCCATGTTAAAGGCACGAGGCCTAGCGCAGCAATTCCCATTTTCATCCCTTTGGGGATGTGCCCAGCTATCCCCAAGCAGCTGGGCAGCCCCTGCTCCCTCGCTGCACTGGAGACGCTGTGTACATGTGCACTGCATATCTTCAGCGATCACACAACACGCACAGGCAACACACATACAGTGCCCAGTCATGGGCAACACACAACAAACCTGCACTGTTACACCTACAACGCACCCTGGCCTACTCTGTTTTCCCTGCGACACACCCTCGTCTGCGTTGTTACACCTGCGACGCACCCTCGTCTGCACTGTTATACATGCGACGCACCCTCACTGGCCCTGTTTCCCCTGCAATGCACCCTTGCCTGTGCTGTTACCCCTGCGACACACCCTCACCTGCACTGTTACACCTGCAACGCACCCTCCTCTGCAATGCTACCCTTGCTACACACCCTCCCATGTGCTGTTACCCCTGTGACACCCTCCTCTGCGATGCTACCCTTGCTACACACCCTCACCTGCGCGGTTACATCTGCGACAAACCCTCATCTGCACTGTTACACCTGCGACGCCCCCTCCTCTGTGCTGCTACCCCTGCAACGCACCCTTGCCTGTGCTGTTACCCCTGCGACACACCCTTGTCTGTGTGGTTACCCCTGTGACGCAACCTCACCTGTGCTGTTACACCTGTGATGCACCCTCGTCTATACTATTACACCTGCGACGCACCCTCGTCTATACTATTACACCTGCGACACACCCTTGTCTATACTATTACACCTGCGACGCACCCTTGTCTATACTATTACACCTGCGACACACCCTTTTCTATACTATTACACCTGCGACGCACCCTCGTCTATACTATTACACCTGCGACGCACCCTTGTCTATACTATTTCACCTGCGACACACCCTTGTCTATACTATTTCACCTGCGACACACCATCCTCTGTGCTGCTACCCCTGCGACGCACCCTCGCATGTGATGTTACAACTGTGATGCACCCTCGTCTATACTTTTACACCTGCGACGCACCCTCGTCTATACTGTTACACCTGCGACGCACCCTCGTCTATACTATTACACCTGCGACGCACCCTTGCCTATACTATTACACCTGCGACGCACCCTTGTCTATACTATTACACCTGCGACACACCCTTTTCTATACTATTACACCTGCGACGCACCCTCGTCTATACTATTACACCTGCGACGCACCCTTGTCTATACTATTTCACCTGCGACACACCCTTGTCTATACTATTTCACCTGCGACACACCATCCTCTGTGCTGCTACCCCTGCGACGCACCCTCGCATGTGATGTTACACCTGTGATGCACCCTCGTCTATACTCAGGGCTATTTTTGTGCAGGCTCTAGCAGGAACTGTGGCCCTTATTCTAGCTCACTCTTTCTGACAAAATGTTTCTTAGATGGACAAAACCATGTGCACTGCAGGTGAGGCAGAAGTAAAACTCCACCCAAATCTAATTATCTCTGCACAAGTAACACCTGCCTCACCTGCAGTGCTCATGGTTTTGTCCATCTAAGAAATATTTTGTCAGAAAGAGTGAGCTAGAATAAGGGCCACAGTTCCTGCTGGAGCCTGCACAAAAATAGCCCTGTCTATACTATTACACCTGCGATGCACCCCCGTCTATACTGTTACACCTGCGACGCACCCTTGTCTATACTGTTACACCTGCGACGCACCCTTGTCTATACTATTACACCTGCGACGCACCCTTGTCTGTACTATTTCACCTGCGACACACCGTCCTCTGTGCTGCTACCCCTGCGATGCACCCTCGCATGCGATGTTACACCTGTGATGCACCCTCGTCTATACTATTACACCTGCGACGCACCCTTGTCTATACTATTACACCTGCGACGCACCCTCGTCTATACTGTTACACCTGCAACGCACCCTTGTCTATACTATTACACCTGCGACACACCCTCCTCTGTGCTGCTACCCCTGCAACGCACCCTCACCTGCGATGTTACATCTGTGACGCACCCTCGTCTATACTATTACACCTGCAACGCACCCTTGTCTGTACTATTTCACCTGCGACACACCCTCCTCTGTGCTGCTACCCCTGCGACGCACCCTCACCTGCACTGTTAAACTGGCCAATTAATTCTCATTTAATGCCAGACTGACCGCGTGGGTAAGTGGTGAGTCTCACTGGAGCCGGGGGGATCTGTAGTAGCTCTATACTCCCTTATGACATGGACCATTGCATGTCTCACTGACACCTACTATATGTTACTACCAGATTATCATACACTAAATGGATTAATGAGCCCCTGGTCTTCCCATCAGTGACCCCCGAAAAATATAAGATTCACTACAGTTCACGGTATTCTCCGCACCCTTAAGATGCGACATATCGATGACAGAAACTAGGAAAAGTGGACACGCCGAGATTTATAAAAAGCAGACTGCTGCTACTGTATGCCATCGGGTTCACCTGAAGGGAAAGTAGAGACAATTTGTGTCAAAGTCAAACAAATACAATCGGGACCAGAAGTCTGGAGCAAGGCCAGACCAGGAATCACACAGCTACGAGGTACATATGGAGCAGCTCCATTGGAGCTGCTCCTGGTGATAGAATCATGTCATACCTCCTAACTGTCATGATTACAGCTGGACAGTCCCGATTTCCGGGTCCTGTCCCGCTGTCCCACCCGCAGCAGGCATTGTCCCGCTGCGGGGGGTGGCAGTTGGGAGACCCCCCAATCTAATAGAATAGATGCTGTGCGCATCTATTCTCGTATGAAAATGAGGTCGCGGCTAATTAGCATAAGCTGTGTCCCCTCATTTCATACACCCCGCCCCCTTTTCGGGCGCTATTTCGTCAACACAGAAGTTGGGAGGTATGGCCATGTGACAGAAGGGAGCATCAGAGCCTGTTCCATCAGAGCCCTCAGCAGCTCCCCCGCAGCCACCGCCAGGTGGATGGCAGGGAAACCACTCCCTGCTGTCGTGCTGATGGGGACGCGGATAACTTTACATGTATTCCGCGTCCCCTGGCCACACTTCGGGCTCGGTGGCTCGCTGCGCTCGCCACACTATCTAAAATCAACTCCACGGCGACGTGGATAGTGGGGGTATGAAAAGGTCAGAGGACACGTACCGCCGCCCCTTGCGGGCTTACTGCGCTCGCCACGCTTTGGGTTGGCGTTGATAGTGGGGGTGGCGTTGACAATGGGGGGCCATTTAACATTGTAAGCACCCATCGGGGTGCTTGTACAATTAAAAATCGCATCGCATCACATGCCATTTGATGGCATGCGATGCAATGCGATATTTCATTGTACAAGCACTCCTGTTAATTTAACGTTAATATCGCATCACATCGCATACCACTATATACGGTATGCGATGGGCGCCGTGCTAGGAAACAAGTACCAAAGATAATAATAAATATAATAATGATGATGATAATAACAATAAATATAATGATTATAATAATAAATATAACAATAACATTTATGATGATAATAAAAATAATTTAACAATAAAACAATAATAAACCAAAAATGACCTATAAAACATAACTACACATATAAAATTGCATTATGCTTTATGAATATGTTACTTGCAGGCTGCCTATAGCAAATCCTTCTTTTCATTACCAGTCACAACACTAGTGTAGAAGGCTTCGCGCTTAGGACCCGCAGAAGCTTGGTCCTGGCCGCTCCCTGTAGCTGCCGGTTGCTATGACCGGCGCGTCCCTTAGCAACCGGCAGAGATCAGCGTCTCCGCCGCCTCCGGACTGCATCCAGCCATCGCTATCTGTGCTGTCCGCTCCCGGAGCTGCCCATGGCCTCCGCCGCCAGCGTCTTCCTCCTCAGCGTGAACGGACAGATAGAGAGCGCCGAGGTGAGGCCTGGATCCTGCGCCGGGGCCTAGTGGGAGTTATGGGGGTCTTACAGATGGGGGATGGGGGGACAGGCTGCTTGTGTGGGGATTGCACGATATAGTGTTGTAAGCTTCATACTCCCACGTTCCCCATAGGGTGTCAGTTACAGTTCTGCACAGCCCTGTTTATGGCATATACACATTAATATTATTATGATATTGCGCCAGAATCTGCGTCATTCAGCCCTGACTCATTCAGGTATAGTTAGTAAAACAATGCAATTGGAATATCCCGCTGCCAGCCTGTGCCTGCGTCATCCTGGCGGTCTGCAGGATGCACTACTCCCATCCGATTTAACCACTGACTTGGCCATGAGGAAAGGCAGCAGGATTGATCCATGGGCCTAGTTCAGCATAAATTGCTAGAACTAGCGTCTGGGTTCCGGTCAGCTCTGAATAACCCCCTATGTCATTCTCAAAAACACTGCGTTAGCTGTGCAGCACAGCCAAAATAATTTCCTATCCATAGCCAGGTTAAGGTGGGGACAGGGCATACTGTACCCTAGGAACCCTTTCTCAGGGAAGAAATAAGCGGTATGTGGCCTTCCAGCTAGAGGGCATGGCCCATGTATGCGACAAGACCCATTTTCACCATTGAGGGAAATGCCTAGAACTCTATCAGCTGCTAGCATGTCCTCTGTTCCTTTCTCCCGATGCACATAGCATCTATACACCATTGCTCTGCAGAGCAGCGAGTGAGAGAAGGGCTTACAAGTACCCCACCCACCACGTCGTCCCATGGGGGGGGTGTCTCCCCAAAATTGTGACAATTGGGACCCATCTATTGCATATCTCCCAACATAACCCTCTCCAGGAGGGACACAATGCTCTGCTGCTGGACTTCCCTCTTAATGTATGATTTCCATCACCTGTGGTGACCTTTCTTAACAATTAACCTGTTCAACACAGGTGATGGCAATCCTACATTACCAGATAAGTCCAGGAGCAGAGCATTGTGTCCCTCCTGGAATTGGTCATGTTGGGAGGTATGCAATCGCTGCTGGCTGAGAGGGGCAATCCATCTCCTGGCAAATGTTGGGGTTGGTTGCCTACAGTGGCTAGTGCCAGATAAAGATGGCGTTAGCTGCTTGGGCTGAATCATTCCAGAGCTTGGCATATCAGACAGAGTAGCCCCTAAAGAAACCTGTAGGGACTGTGTGCGATTGATATCTGCAGCGGGGTCCCCCTAGATACAGTACATCTCGAGGGTCAGATATCACACAAACACGGGGTTTCCAGATCAGTTTAATAATACTTCGATGCCCAGACGGATAGGAAATCCACCGCTTGCATCACACGTAGCTTTCCATTTGCAGATCTGTTTACAAAAACGAAACTATCAAACAGTATTTTCCATCAGCACCAGTCTGGCGCTTTCACTAATCTGCTAAGGATTCCTCTGAAGTGGTCATCGTGGACGTCAGAGACCCACCCGAAAAACGCATGGGCACGTCTGCACACCCAGAAAACGTAAATTTTACAGGGAACCCACTACAGCAAAAGTGCTGTTGGGGCATTGAGCACAAGGGGCATGATTCAGACCTTTCCGCTAGACAGCGTATACTTGCAGCTGAGCGAACAGGTCTGCGCCGCTGAATCTCACCCCTTGTGGTACATAAAAAAACTCAGGGTAGTTGCGCTAGACAAGTGTTTTTCAACCACTGTGCCGTGGTACACTAGTGTGCCTTGAGCTGTTCTCAAGTGTGCCTCCAGGTCTAGAGATGCCTAAACTAGTTTACAGTCACCACCCGTTCAAGTGTTATTTACTGGTCTCTTCTATTCATGTAAAGGGCCAATGTATTTTATTTGTGTTACCTGTGGGGACCAGTGTGATTGTTTTTTATATGGGGGGCAATAGGTTTGTTTTTTTCCTGTGGGGGCCAATGTGTTTTCCCCTGTGGGGATCTCATGGTGTGCCTTGGCAATTTTAAAATCTTATTTAGTGTGCCGCAAGGTAAAAAGGTTGAAAATCACTGCGCTAGACTCGAGTGTGCAATTGAATTAAGAATAACATTTATTTAATATAGACATTATTAAAAAGGACAATTCATGGCTTAAAAAACATGTACAATATGTATACTAATAAACAGAAAAATTGATTGCTGCGGTAATTTGTGCACTTATTAATGAATTTAGTAGTCCCCTTACAGAGTGTGTCCAAATCTTTTTTGGGGCCCAAAAAGATGTATAAAGTCCTTTAGTGGGTGGATGTTGGGAGTATAATTGTAGCCCTCCAATGTACTTGCTCCAACCTGGGTGGGAAAGATGGCGTTTCCTCCACAGGGTTAAGTATTGCTGGTACTGGAGACTTTTGGATTTTTGTGCTGTCAGTAAAACGCAGACGTGCCCAGATGTTTTAAGGGAGGGTGTGTGACGTCAGCTCCAGCCTTGATCAGCCTGTTTCTATTGCAGAGCTGTGGAAGGGTCCGACTTATGGTTCCCATACACATGTAAGATATTGGATGCGATTTCGATATTTGGAATCGCTGTGACAAATCGCATGTGCCACCCGACGCGATATGCGGGTCCGCTAGTTCAATCTCGCGTCTCCAGATATTATGTGCTGCACATTAATATCTATCGCATCGCATGTGCGATCACATACAGTTTTTAAACATATACGATGTGCGATCTATCACTGAATGACGGCGTCACCCAGCATCACCATCGGGCGAACCCTGGGTCACCTCCGCCGGGCGCCTTACTGCACCCCACTGTGCACCCCAATGCTGCATTTCAAAAGATTATGCTGCCCTCTGAGTGGCTGAGAGAGCTCTCTCAGCCACTCAGAGGTCAGAGAGCTCTCTCAGCCAATCAGAGGTCAGAGAGCTCTCTCAGCCAATCAGAGGTCAGAGAGCTCTCTCAGCCAATCAGACGGCCACCCAGTCTTTTGAATTTTTTTCAAATTCTGCCACCTGCCGCCAGCTCTGCTGACTAACACGACCACCTGGTTAACCACTGCCCGCTGCCCCCCCCCCCCCACGCCTGGTTCCAGCACTTGATGAGTGACATCGCACATCGGGTGCTGGGGAAAAAGCACTTCAGATACGATCACATCTGACCACACTAGTGTATGGGCAACATTACTCACATTTGCACACTGGGGAAAAATGCGGGAATTAGGATAGCGGATTGTGAAATATTTCCAATTCACTTACAGATCTGCATGGCAACTAACTACAAATTTTCTGATCTTAGCGCCACTACACAGTATGGAGCATACTTCAGTCTGCGTGTCATGTAATGTGTTTCATGTCTTCTCTCGTCCATAAGTTTCCGGAGTTCGATGACCTGTACTGCAAGTACTGCTTCGTCTATGGCCACGACTGGGCTCCGACCTCTGTAAGTTCTTCTGCAGTCTTGAATTTGATATTTTTTTTTTATTCTGTGCAAAATTAATTTTCAGAAGTGACTTGTAATAAAGATATTTACAGATTACTGGGACAGCACAAAGTAAATTTCAGCTTGGTATTCAAAATCCTACCACTAGATGGCGCCTAACTCTAAGTTTTCTCCAAGTAGCCATGAATGTAATGTATTCTTTCATCAGATTTATCTTATGATAATACTGGAATATTTGCTGTAATGTCAGATGTCCCTTATTACGTGTCTCTACAGGGGGTGGAAGAAGGAATATCTCAGATTGCTTCTAGGAACAGAAGTATAAAGAAAAGTGTTGTATGGAACTTTCCTATTGAGATCACGTTTAAAAGCACCAACCCGTTTGGCTGTAAGTATATACGTCGCTATAGTGGTTGCGCAGAGTATATTCTGCGAAATACTAATCTACCCGGCTGATTATAGGTCGCACCCAAGGTGCTTGTGAGTATATAAGTCCATATAATGGTTCTGGCTGCGCAGGGTATTACATCTATGTATTACTGTATAAACTACAGTCTAATCTGTGGGGAGTCACACACTGGGGGTTATTCTAGTTCACTCGCAAAGGCACAATCACTCTCTAATGGACAAAACCATGTGCACTGCAGGTGGGGCTGATGTAACATGTGCAGAGAGAGTTACATCTGGGTGTGTTATTGTTTCTGTGCAGGGTAAATACTGACTGCTTTATTTTTACACTGCAATATAGATATCGAACCCCACCCAAATCTAACTCTCTCTGCACATGTTACATCTGCCCCACCTGCAGTGCATATGGGTTTTGTCCATTAGAGAGTGATTGTGCCTTTGCGAGTGAAACAGAATAACCCCCACAATGTAGCTGAATTTGGGGACTGTTGCGGAAGCTTGATTCACTGCTGGGGTTCATGCATGTGCAACCGGAAACGCTTACCACCCATCGATTTTATACCGCCACACCATTATTATCTGCACTTGCCCAAACGCGATGCTATGTGCTAGAGTCAGACCCAGGCCTCCGCGTATGCATAGCCCAGACACAAACGCGATGCTATGTGCTAGAGTCAGACCCAGGCCTCCGCGTATGCATAGCCCAGACACAAACGCGGTGCTATGTGCTAGAGATCAGTCAGACCCAGGCCTCCGCGTATGCATAGCACAGACACAAACGCGATGCTATGTGCTAGAGTCAGACCCAGGCCTCCGCGTATGCATAGCCCAGACACAAACGCGGTGCTATGTACTAGAGTCAGACCCAGGCCTCCGCGTATGCATAGCCCAGACACAAACGCAATGCTATGTGCTAGAGTCAGACCCAGGCCTCCGCGTATGCATAGCCCAGACACAAACGCGGTGCTATGTGCTAGAGTCAGACCCAGGCCTCCGCGTATGCATAGCCCAGACACAAACGCGATGCTATGTGCTAGAGTCAGACCCAGGCCTCCGCGTATGCATAGCCCAGACACAAACGCGGTGCTATGTACTAGAGTCAGACCCAGGCCTCCGCGTATGCATAGCCCAGACACAAACGCGATGCTATGTGCTAGAGTCAGACCCAGGCCTCCGCGTATGCATAGCCCAGACACAAACGGGGTGCTATGTGCTAGAGTCAGACCCAGGCCTCCGCGTATGCATAGCCCAGACACAAACGCGATGCTATGTGCTAGAGTCAGACCCAGGCCTCCGCGTATGCATAGCCCAGACACAAACGCGATGCTATGTGCTAGAGTCAGACCCAGGCCTCCGCGTATGCATAGCCCAGACACAAACGCGATGCTATGTGCTAGAGATCAGTCAGACCCAGGCCTCCGCGTATGCATAGCCCAGACACAAACGCGATGCTATGTGCTAGAGTCAGACCCAGGCCTCCGCGTATGCATAGCCCAGGCACAAACGCGATGCTATGTGCTAGAGTCAGACCCAGGCCTCCGCGTATGCATAGCCCAGACACAAACGCGATGCTATGTGCTAGAGTCAGACCCAGGCCTCCACGTATGCATAGCCCAGACACAAACGCGGTGCTATGTGCTAGAGTCAGACCCAGGCCTCCGCGTATGCATAGCCCAGACACAAACGCGATGCTATGTGCTAGAGATCAGTCAGACCCAGGCCTCCGCGTATGCATAGCCCAGACACAAACGGGGTGCTATGTGCTAGAGATCAGTCAGACCCAGGCCTCCGCGTATGCATAGCCCAGACACAAACGCGGTGCTATGTGCTAGAGTCAGACCCAGGCCTCCGCGTATGCATAACCCAGACACAAACGCGGTGCTATGTGCTAGAGTCAGACCCAGGCCTCCGCGTATGCATAGCCCAGACACAAACGCGATGCTATGTGCTAGAGATCAGTCAGACCCAGGCCTCCGCGTATGCATAGCCCAGACACAAACGGGGTGCTATGTGCTAGAGATCAGTCAGACCCAGGCCTCCGCGTATGCATAGCCCAGACACAAACGCGATGCTATGTACTAGAGTCAGACCCAGGCCTCCGCGTATGCATAACCCAGACACAAACGCGATGCTATGTGCTAGAGTCAGACCCAGGCCTCCGCGTATGCATAGCCCAGACACAAACGCGGTGCTATGTGCTAGAGTCAGACCCAGGCCTCCGCGTATGCATAGCCCAGACACAAGCGCGATGCTATGTGCTAGAGTCAGACCCAATCCTCCGCGTATGCATAGCCCAGACACAAACGCGGTGCTATGTGCTAGAGTCAGACCCAGGCCTCTGCGTATGCATAACCCAGACACAAACGCGATGCTATGTGCTAGAGTCAGACCCAGGCCTCCGCGTATGCATAGCCCAGACACAAACGCGGTGCTATGTGCTAGAGTCAGACCCAGGCCTCCGCGTCTGCATAACCCAGACACAAACGCGATGCTATGTGCTAGAGTCAGACCCAGGCCTCTGCGTATGCATAGCCCAGACACAAACGGGGTGCTATGTGCTAGAGTCAGACCCAGGCCTCCGCGTATGCATAGCCCAGACACAAACGCGATGCTATGTGCTAGAGTCAGACCCAGGCCTCCGCGTATGCATAGCCCAGACACAAACGGGGTGCTATGTGCTAGAGTCAGACCCAGGCCTCCGCGTATGCATAGCCCAGACACAAACGCGATGCTATGTGCTAGAGTCAGACCCAGGCCTCCGCGTATGCATAGCCCAGACACAAACGCGATGCTATGTGCTAGAGTCAGACCCAGGCCTCCGCGTATGCATAGCCCAGACACAAACGCGGTGCTATGTGCTAGAGTCAGACCCAGGCCTCCGCGTATGCATAGTCCAGACACAAACGCGGTGCTATGTGCTAGAGTCAGACCCAGGCCTCCGCGTATGCATAGTCCAGACACAAACGCGATGCTATGTGCTAGAGTCAGACCCAGGCCTCCGCGTATGCATAGCCCAGACACAAACGCAATGCTATGTGCTAGAGTCAGACCCAGGCCTCCGCGTATGCATAGCCCAGACACAAACGCGATGCTATGTGCTAGAGTCAGACCCAGGCCTCCGCGTATGCATAGCCCAGACACAAACGCGATGCTATGTACTAGAGTCAGACCCAGGCCTCCGCGTATGCATAGCCCAGACACAAACGCGATGCTATGTGCTAGAGATCAGTCAGACCCAGGCCTCCGCGTATGCATAGCCCAGACACAAACGCGGTGCTATGTGCTAGAGTCAGACCCAGGCCTCCGCGTATGCATAGCCCAGACACAAACGTGGTGCTATGTGCTAGAGATCAGTCAGACCCAGGCCTCCGCGTATGCATAACCCAGACACAAACGCGATGCTATGTGCTAGAGTCAGACCCAGGCCTCCGCGTATGCATAGCCCAGACACAAACGCGGTGCTATGTGCTAGTCAGACCCAGGCCTCCGCGTATGCATAGCCCAGACACAAACACGATGCTATGTGCTAGAGTCAGACCCAGGCCTCCGCGTATGCATAGCCCAGACACAAACGGGGTGCTATGTGCTAGAGTCAGACCCAGGCCTCTGCGTATGCATAGCCCAGACACAAACGCGGTACTATGTGCTAGAGTCAGACCCAGGCCTCCGTGTATGCATAGCCCAGACACAAACGGGGTGCTATGTGCTAGAGTCAGACCCAGGCCTCCGCGTATGCATAGCCCAGACACAAACGGGGTGCTATGTGCTAGAGTCAGACCCAGGCCTCCGCGTATGCATAGCCCAGACACAAACGGGGTGCTATGTGCTAGAGTCAGACCCAGGCCTCCGCGTATGCATAGCCCAGACACAAACGCGGTACTATGTGCTAGAGTCAGACCCAGGCCTCCGTGTATGCATAGCCCAGACACAAACGCGATGCTATGTGCTAGAGATCAGTCAGACCCAGGCCTCCGCGTATGCATAGCCCAGACACAAACGCGATGCTATGTGCTAGAGTCAGACCCAGGCCTCCGCGTATGCATAGCCCAGACACAAACGCGATGCTATGTGCTAGAGTCAGACCCAGGCCTCCGCGTATGCATAACCCAGACACAAACGCGATGCTATGTGCTAGTCAGACCCAGGCCTCCGCGTATGCATAGCCCAGACACAAACGCGATGCTATGTGCTAGAGTCAGACCCAGGCCTCCGCGTATGCATAGCCCAGACACAAACGCGATGCTATGTGCTAGAGTCAGACCCAGGCCTCCGCGTATGCATAGCCCAGACACAAACGCGATGCTATGTGCTAGAGTCAGACCCAGGCCTCCGCGTATGCATAGCCCAGACACAAACGCGATGCTATGTGCTAGAGTCAGACCCAGGCCTCCGCGTATGCATAGCCCAGACACAAACGCGATGCTATGTGCTAGAGTCAGACCCAGGCCTCCGCGTATGCATAACCCAGACACAAACGCGATGCTATGTGCTAGAGTCAGACCCAGGCCTCCGCGTATGCATAGCCCAGACACAAACGCGATGCTATGTGCTAGAGTCAGACCCAGGCCTCCGCGTATGCATAGCCCAGACACAAACGCGGTGCTATGTGCTAGTCAGACCCAGGCCTCCGCGTATGCATAGCCCAGACACAAACGCGGTGCTATGTGCTAGAGTCAGACCCAGGCCTCCGCGTATGCATAACCCAGACACAAACGCGATGCTATGTGCTAGTCAGACCCAGGCCTCCGCGTATGCATAGCCCAGACACAAACGCGATGCTATGTGCTAGAGTCAGACCCAGGCCTCCGCGTATGCATAGCCCTTTCTTCTCCTAAATACTCAATTTACTCTCTAGGGTGCACCTCCACACATCTTAATTATTACAGGGAACCGCCGCCTTTTCCCTTTAAATTTAAAAACATTTGTGGACACATCATAATCAGCTATTTTTATATATCTGATACAAACCTGTGCACTGTTCCATTCCCCCGTTCCCCCTTTTCCCCAAAAGAACGCCCCCTACTTTTGTCTGATGAATATGTTACTGTTGAGCTTGTGGATGGGTCTGGTGGGGGGTGGGGGTGGGGGGGGGGATGATGGTAATGTGTCTGCGGGGTAATGTGAGGATCCCGGCTAATCTGGGGCATTGCTGCAGGTCAAAGTGTCTGCTTCCCCACAGTCATAAATAGCATATATCTGGAGCACCCTGCCTGGGCATAGTGCGGAGGTAGCAGAGATTTGGGGTCACCCCTTACATTAAATAGTACACATTTTGGGCCTAATTCAGACCTTTTCGCAAGACTGTGTATGTTCGCAACCTAGCGAATCCATCCCCTCTCAAACATTCCCTTGCATGTGGCCGAATGCATATTAATTTAGGTAAGTGGATTCAGAGCCTATGGATTGCTGTATGCATGATTTTATGGCATGTTCTAGTTATCTTGCTCTAGATCACAGGTTCTCAAACTCGGTCCTCAGGATCCCACACAGTGCATGTTTTGCAGGTCTCCTCACAGAACCACAAGTGAAATAATTAGCTCCATCTGTGGGTCTTTTAAAATGTGTAAGTGAGTGATGAGTGCACCTGTGCACCTGCCGGGTGACCTGGGAAATGTGACAGTGAGTAACGAGTGCACCTGTGCACCTGCCGGGTGACCTGGGAAATGTGTCAGCGAGTAATGAGTGCACCTGTGCACCGGCCGGGTGACCTGGGAAATGTGTCAGTGTGTAATGAGTGCACCTGCTGTGTGACCTGGGAAATGTCAGTGAGTAATGCGTACACCTGTGCACCTGCCGGGTGATCAGGGAAATGTGTCAGTGTGTAATGAGTGCACCTGTGCACCTGCTGTGTGACCTGGGAAATGTCAGTGAGTAATGCGTGCACCTGTGCACCTGCCGGGTGACCTGGAGAGTAAGAACCCCTGCTGTAGATGTGTATTTATATCAGTATTTTATAATGCACTTACTGCTGTTGTTATTAACTGTCAAAAATATGCTGTACACAATGCCGGGCTCTGCTGCTAGCAGCTGTATCGTCCCCAAACTGCCCTTCATGTCCCCGGAGCAGGGGCCCCTGCTGCCTGTCCACCTCTAGGAGGTGAAAAGAGGGACAGAGACAAAAGGGGGTGGGGTCAGTGGCAGCTTTCCCATTCGGCACATGAGGCATGTGCCTAGGGGTGACACTTATTGGGGTGGGGGCGCACAGCATACTCACTTGCAGGAGAACCCGCTCCGATCTGCCTGATCGGGTGACATAGCGCTCAGCGTGCACCCAGCTTATGTATTATGTACACGTGAAGTACGCTGCGGTGTCTGGGTTCCAATCTTCAATTTATAAAGTGATCAATGAGTTGGATGTAACGCAACATTTAAAAAATATTTATCAGCTTTGCCGCTCTTCCGACACGCCCATGAGGTGGCTGCACAGTGTCTTTTTTTGTGGGGTGTCGCCAGTAGCCCTAATCTCCAGTTCACAGTTCAGAGAAGGACACTACACGTTACCTCTTAGAGTCGGTTAGCAGAGCTGTATTGGACGGGTCGCGCTCAGTACATCCAGAGATGTGGTCTGTAGCGGCAGCAGATACAGGATTTGCCTATATTGTGTCATGCAGGGCACCGTCAACTGATAATACAGTATCTAGCTCCAACGCCACGTTAGGATATGTTTCACCCCATTTAGGGCAAACAGATTGAATGCCATTGAGTTTGGTCCATGGCATGAATTATCTTTTTGATATCTTCACTGTAGGCCACGGGAAGTTGTCCTGTGCGGTTTGAGTATAGACGCTGCTTTCCCAGATAACCGGGGAGAAGAAGCGGTGTTCTCCCACATTGCTGTTTACCCCAAGTCAGAGTCTGGTCCTTGTACAGGAGATGGGATATAATGGGGGGAAATGTAATAGGACGAGAGATTTAGGAAGAAATCTCCAGGTTTTTTAAAGCGGCAATCATTTACACTGCAAAACCAGTTTGATTGAAGTGTAAATGATTGCCGCTTTAAAAAAAACTGGCGATTCACATTTATTCAAGCTATCTGCCACGGGGAAGGGAACGGACCAGCAAGGAGAGGTATTTTTTGAGCACTGTGGATTTTCAGACATTTCACCTCATTAATCCACCAATTGCTAAGCAAGGGGCTATTTTATGCAGGAATTCACATTTATTCCCAGGGTTCTACTTCATTAGTGTCTCGCACAATTCTGCCAATAAAGAAATATTCACCCCCGACCTCAGTGATGTCACTTCCATGCTTCATATAGAAACACTCTGTGCTGTGAGAGGCTGATGATCAGGGCATTTGCTCAGTGTCACAGGGAATATTTAAACTGTTCATCCATTTATGTGATATTTGCCCGATTTCACCCGATCTCAACGCATCAGACTTCAAAATTGGGCCAATCGCACGTGTGTTCGATCCAGTCCACGGTCCCGTGCACATCACAAGTGCTGCACGTAGGATATGTCGGACCGGACAGCCTCTACCAGCACTTGCCGGGATCGTATGATTGGTGTTTTTTTTTTTTCTTTGTTTGTTTTTTGTTTCGTTTGACGGAACCAAGTTGGTTTTGTCTTGAATCAAATTGCTGCTTTAAATCTATCTTGCCGGCTAATTGGTTTCATGGTAATGTCAGGACTAGTTACATATTTTAAGTTTATCAATGCCTTGGTGTATGCTTATGAGTCTCTTCTTCCTATCCGCCTGTCCTCCGTAAGCAGGGCCGCCCCCGCAGCACCACGCTGTGTGATTAAGTAGTGCATAAACCCAACACTGGAAGCAGGAATACTACCGAGAAGAATAATGTACCATCCGCGCGGCTGCTTGTCTGCCGACGGCCAGCACGCTGTATGGAAAATACAACGCTCTGGCACTAAATCGTCTCTTCAAAAATGACTTGCTGCTGGCGTGGGGGCATTTGCCGCGACCTCGATAATAATTCTACGGTAAAAAGAAATACACAGCGCTTGTTGCACATCTGTAAATGAATAGTATTTGTTTCTCCATCAAGGGCCTGGCTCAGAGATGTGCTGGGATCCCATATTAAGCAACCAAGTACAAATAGGCAAATGTCACAGCCGCCTGGATTTATATTGAGATGCCCACGGGTGGCGACTACACATCTGCCACGTGTGTACTCTGCCGGCACGAGAACACAAATTGTAAATTGCATTTTACTGTGCCGCTTTAAATCCCATCACAAAATTGCTGAAGAAATCTGTTCTTACGGTGGGAACGAAGCCAGCCTTGGCTAGGACAGGAAGAATTGACTGTAGATCCAGATTGAATTGTAACTTCTACTATACTGTACATACTGGGCATAGGCTTGTACCTTTTGCCCGTTCGCATCTATGACGCCTTTCTTGTGCCCGTGCTGACATTTTGTAGGAAGCAGTCCAGCAACAGCGGGGTCCCAACCGGAGACCTCTCCAAACCCTAATGCTCTGAATAGGGTCTGTTCCATAGACCCCTTATGTATACATACTTCCCTTTTAGGGCCAGATGTATCAAGCTTCAAAAAGTGATAAATTAGAGAGTGATAAACAACCAACCAATCAGCTCCTACCTGTCATTTTTCAAACCCAGCCTGTAACATGACAGGTAGGAGCTGATTGGCTGGCTGTTTATCGCTCTCCGTTTTATCACTTTTTGAAGCTTGATACATCTGTCCCTAAGGTGTCGGTTTCCTTTCACATGTACAAGACAAATCACGTCATAAGCGAGTGTGGAATGGATAAGCTTTTTGGGGAGGGGCATATTTTATATATCTTTAGCTCTGTGACCACCATTAAACAGGAACGTCTACCCTCTCGGGCTCGCTACGCTCACCACACTTACCGTTATCAATACCAATGTGGATAGTAAATCAAGCAAATGTTAGGAAACCATGACGACATTTGGTACCTGGTGGCCTTAAGCACCGACGAGCTGTCATCTGTTTACCTTTTCTTCCTGTCGACGTAATGTATGTTGACCATACACTTCAATCTATGATCCGGACACCACTCATTAGGGTAGTGAAGGCCCCATGTCAGAGCGTTTGGTGACGTACAGCAGCGTCACGGTGACTTGTTACTGCAGATTCTGAGCTGTAAGCCTCACACTATTCCAGTCCTAGTACTGCTCCTCCTTCCAGGCATCGCTGTAAAGCTTTAACATGTGCGTCTTGGGAATCCGCAGTCATTTCATGTTCTGCCAGGGAATCCATCTGTCCCAGATTGATTGATTTATTAACAGTTATTTATATGGCGCCTCCATATATTCCGCAGCTCTTTACAGAGAATATTTCATCATTGGCATCAATGCCTTGCCCCAGTCTACATTCCCCACAAACCTATATATACATTAGGGATGAGTTTGTCGGAGGCCAGTCTGCCTACAATTATGTCTTTGGAGTGGGATGGGGGGGGGGGGGGGGTGGACCCATCCAAGCACAGAGAGAACCTATAGAAACTTCACAAGGATGGCGACCTGGTTGGAATTGAATCTGCGACCCCAGCCCCTTGTGGCAGCAATGCTAATCACTCTGCCACACTGCTGCTCGGATAAAGGTTAGAGACTCCTTGTAGTGCATTGTTCGCCACTTACTGCAGCTGCTGATAAGATCTGGAACATCGCTTCCGTACTCCAATAGCAATTTTCTTTTTGCAAATCTTAATCTGCATTAGTCTACAGACTGATACGAATCTTTGTTCCTATTTCACGCTCTATTGTACCGTGTATTTCACATCCTACCTAGGCTTCCCCAGGCTCGCTGGCCTCTCCGCAAGCTGAATTATCAATGGTGGAACATGCTTCCTACGGGTGTGGATCGTTTGGTCTACAGCAACTAGGTCGACAAGTATTGGGTCGACAACACTAGGTTGACATGGGTCTAGGTCGACATGACATTAGGTTGTCAGTCAAAAGGTTGACATTGGGTTTTTCACTGTTTTGTTTTTTTACCCGAATGTCGACATGGGCAGAGTTTGAAGTGCACCGCATCGCTCGCTTCAGTTGCGAAGCTTCGGGTACACTATTTTATTCTCCCATCACGCCCTAGTGGATGGTAGGGCATGAAATACCGCCTGCTGGCACATTTCGGCTCAAAAAACAGTGAAAACCCCCATATGGACCTAGCCCGTGTCGACCTAATGCTTGTGTCGACCTAATGCCATGTCGACATAGACCCATGTGGACCTTGACCCATGTCGACCTAGTGGTGTCGACCCAATGCTTGTCGACCTAGTTGTTGTAGATCTAATGACCGTATCCCCTTCCTACTGGGTATAAGTCTACACACGACATATTGAACCAGGCTGTCACTTGAGTTTTTCCATTTCTTCCACATGTACCGCTACATACAGATGGGTCTCCATACCCTGTGGCTTAAGGCCGACCCAATAGCTCCTCTAGGCGTACCAAGTTCCATGTGACCCAGCTGCTCTGGCATCTCTTTTACCAACAGTGTGCGTGTTGTTAGAGAAGCTACAATACTGTATTGCTAGTGTACATTGAGCACTAGGGATTGCGGCACTTCTGTGCGACCTCGTCTCAAATCTGGGTTAAAAAATGGTTTCCGATCCGAGCCTCCGCAGCTGCTCCTCCTGCCCCATTGCATTATGTTTCATCAGCGACATAGTACTTGTGTTATACCAATGCTGTGCCAGAAAAGCCGCGACTTACCCTCTGGTCTACACCACGAGAGGCTTTGTCTTTGACGCAACATATTTAAATCGATTTGATACACTACATGTATTTTCGTTGCTTTTTACAACTCCGTGTACTCTTGTTTTTCCAGGGCCTCAGATTGTGGTCAGTGTCTACGGACCCGATGCCTTCGGAAATGATGTGGTTAGGGGTTACGGAGCTGTCCACCTCCCTTTCACACCAGGACGGTAAGTTGTCCTCTTTCTACATCTCTCTGCCCAAGAGCTTACACACAGGATGTATGAAGTCAATGTTATTTGTAGTAATACCAGCGCACATGCAGGCGCGCACATCGTCAATGTACCCAGACTGTGGCAAAGGCCGCTACTACCATAAAATCAAGCATGAATCCTTGGATTGCCATACAGGGCCCAGTAGATTAGTACCTTGCCTCTTTAGGGTTAAAACCACCTTATAAATCTGCGAGGAGGATAAAGAATAGGGCGTCCCAGAAGTTCAGTATTAAGTCTTCTGATACTTTGCATTAATAGACGGGATTACTTCCCAGAGCTCCTAGACACATCTGTAATACAGCCCATATATCATGCTTGACACAGGTAGACAGACTAAATACATCTGCTTTACGCCAGAGAGACCTGCTGCTTTCCCTGATCACTATCTGGACATGAGACGAGATATTATGATTGATGCCGAAACTTGATGGAGTATGTTCAGGAATACAGATTATACAGTTAATAAATGATTATCCTGCAGTTCCAGCATTTATGTACTGCACCGTTGCGTTATCATTTCAATTTTGTTTCAAGGTTTCTTACTGAAAAGTTTCCTTTCCCTCTGTATCTGTCAGAGATGGAAAGTTCCTCGTATTTTACTTGTCACATCTGTACCCAGAGCCGTATTTAGACCTCATGGGGCCCTAGTCGAGATACCAATTTACGGCCCACTACCGCAAACAATCCCTAGCACCACTGTATATTTTCGTTCCTGATTAATGACCCTTGTATTAATTGTCGTTTTTCGTCCTTATAGTAATGTCCTTTACACATTACACCACAAACCGCAATGCCCCGTACATATTACACACCACCCTGTAATCCCCCTTACATATTATGCGGCATACCGTAATTCCCCTTACACATTTTGCACCACACCTTAATACCCATTACACGTTATACCACACGCGCTGTAATGCCCCTTACACATTATACACCATGCTGTAATGCACCTTGTACATTATGTACCCTTGCATTCTGCCCTTGCACGTCATCCCATACATAGTAATGCCCTGTACATATTACGCACCACCTTGTAATCCCCCTTACATACTATGCCGCATACCGTAATATCCCTTACACATTTTGCACCACAACGTAATACCCCTTACCTGTTATGCCACACTGCGCTGTAATGCCCCTTGCATGTTATCTTATACATAGTAATGCCCCTGACATGATGATTCAAACCATAATGCCCTTTATATATTACACAGACCCCCTTTGGTCCCCACATTGTGTGGCTGCTATAGATGTGTGGTCTGCATTAAATGGCTGCTATAGATTTAAGTTCTGCACCGTTTCGCCACCATAGATGTGGGGTTTGCATTGCGTAGTCACGTTGGTCTGCATTATATGGTTACAATTGATTTAGGGACATCTTTTGAAATGAGTGACAGCATGGCCAAGAGCCAATCTTTATGTTTTCTGGCCACTTCACTGGAACCCAAGCTTGTCACATGATCAAACATCCGCTCAGCCCACCCAGCTTCAGTGTCCACGTACAGCCTTCTGGAACGTTCTCCTTACCGTGTGACCTCTGTCCGGCTCTTGATGCTTAGGGTCGTGCAGGCCTGATCTTACTAATGACTCTCACTAACTCCTCATCTCAGCTGCTGCTCGCTCTGTAATTAGACTGATGATGTGACAAATACATCGTTATAATGTATCGATTGCTTGTGACAAACACATAACAGGTATGAAGGCGGCAGATTGGATTTCCTAAAGATGAATAAGTTACTGGCGCCACACACCGCGCTGATGTCTCTATACCCCCATGGTGCCCAAGATCATTTTGAAGTCATTACGCTCATTATCTGGCATGTTAGTAAGCTGATCGCCCTGGCCTGTCATCTGAGTGCGCTAACTAGCTGTCAGCCTGTTCTTCCCCATCATGAACACTCATCATAATATCACATAGAAATTATAATGAGCAGTGCATTATACAGAGTTATTAGCATATGTAGAAATACGTAGACCGCCAGGACCCCAGTGCAGATCCATCTCTGTACTGTTCCACACACAACGCCCATGATGGCCAGTTTATGGGCTGTACCCTGGATCCATCTCTTTACTAGGGACTTCGGAGGCACCGCTGAGGCACGAGACACATTGTGCTGGTCTGTGATTCCTGTGTTGTTCTCATCATGGGGGGTGATTCAGTTTGGTTTGCCAAGGACATTTGGTTTGCTAATGGACAAAACCATGCTGCACTGCAGGTGGGGCAGATGTTACATGTGCAGAGAGAGTTAGATTTGGGTGGGGTGTGTACTTCAAACTGAAATCTATATTGCAGTGTCAAAATAAAGCAGCCAGTATTTACCCTGCACAGAAACCAAATAACCCAAATCTAACTCGCTCTGCACGTGTTACTTCTGCCCCACCTGCAGTGCAGCATGGTTTTGCCCATTAGCAAACCAAATGTGCTTTGTGAGCCAACCTGAATCACCCCACAAATGTGCTTTGAAAACCAACCTGAATCATCCCCCATATCCAATGCCTTAAGCTTACCGGCGGTCAGTAGCAGGCTCATGAATAATCATGCATCTCCTTATTTGTAGGGAGATTAAAAGAAATGATCTGTTTTAACATTATCAATACTTTGTGTTGGCAAAATCAGGGCGACTCCCGTGTGTAACTGCCTCATTGCTTGTGTATTCCTCTTTTGAATGCCATGTAGATGATATGCAAATGAGACACTCCATATTCATGAGGAATCCCTTCTGAGACATTCCTGCACAGAGCAGCCCTTTGCCATGTAAATGACATTTACCTGAAGTGGTCTCTTCAATAGAAACAGCTTCTGTTAGCCATTTGTTAATTAACATTATTGCTATTGTGTCTGATCGATGGCAATTCTGCAACTGGCCATCGATAGTGCTTAACTATGCAATGGATGACCATCGATATTTTTACATATCGATGGTCATCCGTTGTCAATGATTGATTGGCCTGTGGGCCAATCAAAACACAGGGAGTGGGGCTTCGTGGGTGTCAGGGGCGGAGCTATGCTCAGTGTCCAGGCACTTTAAAAAAAAAAAAACATCTGGTTCTCCCCCATTGATGGCAAAAGACATCGGACATGAACCATCGATGATTTAGAATTGTTGATGGCCATCAATATGTTTACCTAACCATTTTGGTTGACTGATTTCACCTGTGGGCCAATTAAAACACGGGGGCGGGGTTTTGTGGGTGCCCAGGGGAGGGCGTGGCTAGAGATGGGCTTTGTGGGTATCAGGGTTGGAGTTATGCTCTGTGTCCCGGTACTTTGAGTAAAAAAAAAGAAAAACATCGGTTTTGCTGTGCCATCGATGGAGGAAAACATCTGGTTCTCCTCCATCAGAGGCAAAAGTATTAGACATCGGCCATAAACCATCGATGATTTTAAATCATCGATGGTCGAACCATCAGATGGGAAACCATCTGATTCTCTCCCATTGATTTCAGAAGTATTCAACATTGGTCATAGACCATCGATGTTTTTGAGACATCGATGGTCAAAGACCATACCTATCTTGGTATCATCCTGTTTTTTCCTGGTCAGAATTTCACGTATCCCTGTAAACTTAGCTGTGGCGCAAACATAACATCACATCGCAGCTGGAAATGTAATTTAATATTCTACTTTTACTATTTGTCATTCTTCTCCAGACATAAGAAAACCATCCCGATGTTTGTTCCAGAATCATCCTCCAGACTTCAGAAGTTCACCAGGTAAAATGCTGGCAGCACGCCCCCCCCCCCCCCAGCCCCCTCCCCACATTCACAGCACCTGCCAGCTCCACTGTACCAGCCACAGCCTCCTCAGCCTCCCCACATCTGACCCTGGTGTACAGTAATGTTTGAGAGGCCGCTAATTGATGTTGTATTACTTCCTGGAAAATGTCATTCTCCCCCTTACCTGTCCTCCGTTCTCTCATTAGTAACCCATTGCAATGCCCCCTGAGGTGCCTTACACATTCCACCATAATTCAGCTGCTTTGTACCTATTTATAATTGCCTTTTACACTATTATAAGCCATGTGCGCACTGAGACCATTTGTGTATTACGCTAGAACTTATCATTGTAATTAAGACTCCAAAATAACATGAGGTTTATTAAGACAAAGGCGATCAATGTACATGTGTATATATATAGTGGCAGCCCCGAGCTACAGCCCGTACTATAGAACATAAAGCAGTGAGTTCGGCGGGGCGACGTTATACTACTCGGTATGCTCCGAATATGTAGGTCTGAATTACCCCATAATGTAGTATGTCACCTTTCATTCCTTTGCTATAACCAATTTCCGTTCTATCTCCTCACTGTACAGTTCTGCAGAATATGTGATGACTTACAATAAAATAATACAACTTATTATATACAGTAATGATAAGAACTCTGACATATCTGTGCATCATTACTGTCTTAAGGCCTCACACACTAGAACGATTTCCGGACAGATCATCCGATATATCGGCCGATTTTTAACGATAAACGGGCTATTATTGCCAATTATCGTTAAAAAAAAATTGGTCGATATATCGGTCGGAAATCGGCCAAAAAATCGTGGTACTTGTGTAGTTTCACGGCGACGCCGCACGCACAGTCTGTCTCAGAAACTTGGCAGCTTGCCAGAAGCTCTGTTTTACTGTGTGCGTGCCGCTCTAGCTCTGTTTAACTGTGCGCGTGCCGCTCTAGCTGTAAGCTACGTATTGTAAGCTACGTTATCAACGTAGCGCCGTGCAGCAGCAGCGCGCTGCCCAGGCGCTGACAGGTCACTGTGATACTTGTAGTTCCACAGTGAAATAGGCAGTCCTGCGCACCGCTGACAACGGGGACATGTAAAAGTGGACACCCCGGCACACCGCTGACGTGCTGGGGCTTCTAAACCGTCCCCCATGTAGATGCAAAAATTTAGGCGCAAAACCGTCTGAATCCAGACGCCCTGCAAGCCGCTAAGATGCGGGGTTTCTGGATTTAGATGCTTAAGCGTCTGAATCTAGGCTCCCTGCAAGCCGCTAAGGTGGTGGGGCATCTAAATTTAGACGCTAAAGCATCTAAATTTAGTTGGGTCTAGGGGTACACTATTAAACCTGTTCACAATGACATTAGTCGACGCAACAGCTGTCGACCTTGTAAATTCCACTATCCATGTCAACCCGAAGCGTGGCGAGGTCCGACCGACCTTTCCATACCCCCACTATCCACGTCGGCGTGGAGTTGATTTTATAAAGTGTGGCGAGCCACCGAGCCGTAAGCGTGGCGAGCGCAGCAAGGGGACGCGGATACCTGTGAAGCCTGCGAGGGGACGCGTATACCTGCGCTCGCCACGCTTCGGGCTCGCTGCGCTTGCTACACTTTATAAAGTCAACTCCACGCCGACGTGGATAGTGGGGGTATGAAAAGGTCATAGCGCTAAATCCAGATACCCCCCTTCTTGATAGCGGTGTGTCGGGGTGTCGCAGGGAGTCTGAGTTTAGACGGATTTAGACGCTACGCTGATAACGTAGCGCTGCGATGAGAACAGCTACAGCGGTATGCGCACAGAGTCTGGCAAGCTGCCAAGTTTCAAACGCGGTGGCGCCGTGAAACTACACAAGTACCAAAATCTTTCTAGTGTGTGGGGGCCTTTATAATCAAGGGCGACATCTGCCACTGCTACTTATTTGGTCTTTGGGATCGTATCATCCGAACCCCCTTCAGTTTATTAACTTGGTGAGATGACCTATATCTGTCATAACCAGTGTCCTGTACACCAGAAACCAGGGTAATGTACAGAGATACCGTCCGCTGGTCTGTCCCGCGCAGATTCACAAGGCTTTTACATAACAGCCAAACAGGAGAAACAACACCCCCTGCTACAGTCTAGGCTCCCATGACCTTTCCAACGCACTTATCTCCAACATGACCCTGTACAGTGTGGTATCAGCATCCGTAGACCCCACTGAGTGACAGTGATTTCCAGAGGCCTCGTGTATACCTGAAAGTACGCTGTGTATTATTCATGATCACATTCTTAGATTGCTGTATGTAACAGTGGGGCAGATGTATTAAGCCTGCTAAAGTGTAAAGCGATTATTTCCTTGTCTTTTAACGACGACACTGGTGATTCGTGGAGAATTAATAATGCCTCAGTGATGTCACTGGTAATTCCTAGTGAATTGATAGCACCTCAGTGATGTCACTTGTTCATGATAAGTCTAGTTACTGGTCATTCCTCATACATTTATAGTGACTCAGTGATGTCACTGGTAGTTCCTGGTGAATTGATAGCACCTCAGTGATGTCACTTGTTCATGATAAGTCGTGTTACTGGTCATTCCTCATACATTTATAGTGCCTCAGTGATGTCACTGGTAGTTCCTGGTGAATCAATAATACCTTAGTGTTGTCACTAGTAATTTGGTGCACTGCGCCTGAGCAGGACCCAGTGAGCGCATTCTACGCCGTCAAACGCAGTGCCCCTTAAGCTTTTTTAAGGGGGGCACCAAATTTCAACTTGCCTCTGGGCATCTTACGCCTCTGATGAAATCCCAGCTGCCAGTGGATTACTGTAAAGGTCCCATATTTATACCAGGGACTCCCTGTTCCTAGGGCTCCCTTCTCTATAAGTCATGTGGTCAGGATTTCTTTACTCCTTCACCTGTGATTGGCCCCCTGTGTTTATGTGTAACATCCACTCGCATGCCCTGTGTGCGAATTGCACTTGTGATAGGCTGGCAGCAGCCAACCATTCGCAAGGCAGGGTTTGGTTGATTCGCAAGGGTGCAAATTCGCACCCGAGCGAAACAACCAGAATAACCCCCTTATGTGTTCTAGTCAGATTAGTCGTATGCATGAGATTTATCTGGAATGCAGTGGTGGTGTTACAGTGGTTGGTGAGGGTTCCGAGCCACAGGAAACCCACCCTAAGTGCACACCTGTTTTATCTCCAGTCTATACCACAATCTTGATATCAATACCTACATAAGAGTACTCTGTCATGTATGTACATATGCAGTACTGTATTGTTATGCATATGTGCAGTACTGTATATTATGTATGTATATACGTAGTCCTGTATGTTATCTATTACCCCTTTCACGTCACAAACCTGGACCAGGCTCAGATCCTTATTTAGCGCTTTTTAGACCCAGGTTATTCCCCGGTTGGTGCGTTATTGGGGAATGCTCTGCGAATTCGGTGCAGGCACCGATGTTGTCTGCGCATACCTTTAGACGAATATACGCATGTGCGGACATCTTTGGCAAGTTTGACAGCCGCTGAGTCGTTCGCACAGAGGGGGGCGGGCAGGGGGCGGGCAGGTGGCTGTTGCATGGGAGCGCCCAGCGTTTCCTGGGCGTTCCCGCAAAAACGGTGCGTGTCCTCATGTGAATGTAGGCGTGTCCAAACCTGCTCAGGGCGGGTGGCTGATGTCACATGACGTCAGCGTCCACCTCGAATTCGGCCAGGTCCTGACTGACTTTTATTTGCAAACGGGTAAAAAAATCATTCACCGGTCGGCGACCATTAATAGATTTTTTGCCCATACGGCTGCATGTGAGGGATGTGTAAGCATGCACATCCATTCACATGAAACCGCGACCATTCGTATGGTGAAGGGGCGGGCATTCGCTCGCCCCGCAGGTGCCGTTTACCTGTGAACTAGTCTGAACTAGGACCACAGTTTGTGATTCTTCCTTAGCCCTGATCCACATCATCTTTGAGCAGGAAGTGCACATGTGCTTAGGCTAGTGACATGGAAACAGGAACAGCCAATCACCTTCCTTTTTCACAGACCCAGGTCGAATAACCCAGGTTGGTCGACGTGGGTTATTGACTAGTGGCGCTTTCATACTGCATGTAGACCCAGCAATGACCCAGGTTATTTATGTGATATGGAAGGGGTATAAGTAAGTGTCCTGATATGCAGTGGGATGGGAGAAGTCATCAAAAACACAGCACGGAGCCAGATTGATGCTTTTGCTGTGACATTCATGTATTCTTCCTAACAACAGATAATCCATCAGGCAAACTAGGAGGGTTCTGTGGGGCACAGTCGCGGCCTGGAGGGTTCTGTGGGGCACAGTCGCGGCCTGGAGGGTTCTGTGGGGCACAGTGGCGGCCCAGAGGGTTCTGTGGGGCACAGTCGCGGCCTGGAGGGTTCTGCGGGGCACAGTGGCGGCCTGGAGAGCACAGTGGTGGCCGGGAGGGTTCTGCGGGGCACAGTGGCCACCTCGAGGGTTCTGCGGGGCACAGTGGCGGCCTGGAGGGTTCTGCGGGGCACAGTGGCGGCCCGGATGGTTTTGTGGGGCACAGTGGTGGCCCGGAGGGTTCTGCGGGGCACAGTGGCGGCCCGGAGGGTTCTGCGGGGCACAGTGGCGGCCCGGAGGGTTCTGTGGGGCACAGTGGCGGCCCGGAGGGTTCTGTGGGGCACAGTGGTGGCCCGGAGGGTTCTGTGGGGCACAGTGGTGGCCCGGAGGGTTCTGTGGGGCACAGTGGCGGCCCGGAGGTTTCTGTGGGGCACAGTGGCGGCCCGGAGGTTTCTGTGGGGCACAGTGGCGGCCCGGAGGTTTCTGTGGGGCACAGTGGCGGCCCGAAGGTTTCTGTGGGGCACAGTGGCGGCACCGGAGGATTCTGTGGGGCACAGTGGCGGCCCGGAGGGTTCTGTGGGGCACAGTGGCGGCCCGGAGGGTTCTGTGGGGCATAGCAGTGGCAGATATCATAGCCTAGCCTTTTCTAATGTAGAGCCTCTCCATGCATCTCCTCACCATTCCTAGGGGCATCATTGTTAATAATTTCACCTATAGAAAGCGGTTTCCTGTACTCTGTGGAATACTTGGCGTTCTGTCACGTTTTACCCCTGAAAACATGTTTGTCTGTGTATTTGTGCATTTCAATTTATTGTCTTCCATCAAGGGAACATTCGGCCCCATAGAAAAGAGCCACTTGGCTATTCTAGTCTACCAATGTGTAAGAATGGATGGCCTCCGGCATAGATTCAATAGTCAGCCGCAAGCTCTTATACACGAGTGGCTGTAGCATTGTCTTGTTGCTGGTCCTAATCATTGTCAATCGAGTGTTTACTGCTTACCGCCAGAGGTTACGCGGCATCTTCTCGTTCCATAATGCCACCACTCATACAGAGCCTTTTGTATCTCACCCACTGTGTGCGGCATTAGTCACTGCATTAGACGGAGTTTATCATTAGCTATATACAGATTATACATGTTTCGGGTTTAACAATAACTTCAAGATAACCCTACCTATTCTTACATTAATATAATAATATACGTCAGAAGATAATGGTAATGACCACCGTCATCCCTGTGCTGCGTCCATTACTGGAGCACCTACTTCAAGACCCCGGCTGTCCAGTTATAGTATTTATAATTTGTATTGATTGATTGTTTATGGTATTGATCATGTTGATATTCATATAGTTTACATGCTGATCATGTAGACATTGTGAATATATGCGTGACCACGTATAGGATTAGCGCCAGGGTTAGAGCCGTAACACTGGGAAACCGCTGCGTCGGCATGGCCACTATCAACATTATGACCATGTGAACATATCTTGCGTCTGCATTTTGAATGATGACGTGTACATACAGTCAGGGGCGGATCCAGGATAAAATGACAGGGGGGGCACCATGATAAAAGAGGGTTTAGGTGGGGGAGGGGCGATGATATTGGTGGTGCCAGTGTACATGCTAAGAGAGCGGCAGAGAGAGGGTGGGAATGGGATTAAAAATAGGCCCTGGCATTTAAAGTATGCAGGCCCACCATGGCGACAAAAGTGAAGGATGCAGTTGTGCGCGCTCCGGAAAAGGGGGTGTGGCCTCTCAACAAGGGGCATGTCCTTGAGTGTAGTGTACAACACTATATACAACTTCTACACATTATGCAACAAAATACTAGACCCCACTATACTTGCCCCTTACACATGATGCCAAATGGAATGAGCCAAAATTCACATAATGCCACATGGTTTTTGTCAAAATTCACATAATGCCACATGGATTGAGCCAAAATTCACATAATGCCACACGGATTGAGCCAAAATTCACATAATGCCACACAGATTGATCCAAATTCAAAAAATGCCACACGATTTGAGCCAAAATTCACATAATGCCACACAGATTGAGCCAAAATTCACATAATGCCACACAGATTGATCCAAATTCAAAAAATGCCACACGATTTGAGCCAAAATTCACATAATGCCACTAGGATTGAGCCAAAATTCACATAATGCCACACACATTGAGCCAGAATTCACATAATGCCACACAGATTAAGCCAAAATTCACAATACGCTTCATAAACAGGGACATTGTCCACCAAAGGCGCGCATTAAACATTTACACCATAATGTCCATTGTACGTTAAGTTACACGCCATTATATCCATTATGTATTATGCCAAACACCATAATGCCTATTAAAAATTATGCTACATAAGTGCTGCTTATCTACATGCTCATTGCCAAGGGTTCCATGCTCATTGCCAGAGGTTCCATGCTCGTTGCCATGTGGGATTACATGCTCATTGCCAAGGGAGAATACATGCTCGCGGTAAATGGGGGACAGCCGCCGCCAGGCAGAAGTGATAGCCACTGATAGTGGCAGAGCCTGGCTGTATTCAGAGCACTGCAGGTCCCGGCTAGTTGAAATAATACCCCATTCACACCAGAAAATGCATTCCCAGGTTGGCCCCCTTTACACCAGCCTAGTCCGTGCATTTTCTGGTGTGAGGGGGAGAGAAACCCCCCCCCCTCCCCCTCTTTAACCAGTTATCTCATTTAACCGGCTATATCTTCGGCACCAACTGACCCATTTACATGAGACAAGTATCATATTGATTTGAGTGGGCTTTGAATGATATTGGTCCAGTGAAACTGAAACGTTTGGTTCCAGAGTAATCTGCCATCAAAGAACATGAACAGCCATGAAATTACATTTAAAAAAAAAAAAATTGGTTTACACGCAATATCTCTTGAACCGATTGACCGATATGGACCAGCCTGGTATCATATTGAAGGCCCAGCGATTTGGAATTGAATGAGATCAACCACAAGCTGTGATGCCAGGGAGGGAACTGGCAGCCGTCGGAACTAGGTGGGGGTCGGAATTGCCGGGTCCCATATTATCCTATGGGGAAAAAACGTTACAGCTTTGCCAGGCGATATCTTTGGTTCCCGGGGGGCTAGAGACAAGGGGCTGGGCTCGTTGGAAAGCCCTGGTCCTCAGCTACAAAATGAAATGACAGGGGGGGGCACGTGCCCAGGTGCCCCCCCCCCCTGAATCCGCCACTGCATACAGTGCATCGGCAAAGTATTCACAGCGCTTCACTTTTTCCACATGTTGTTATGTTACAGCCTTATTCCAAAATGGAATGAATTCTTTTTTTTTTTTTTTCTGAAAAATGACAACGTGAAAAAAAGTCTGGGGGAGATTTTTGTAAATTGATTAAAAACCAGTAAGCCCGCTCAAAGCAAATGCTTCGAAAGCTAGTCTGCTACCTTGTGATTGCCTCTGTGTTTGTGCATGTGTGAGAGAGAAAGAGATGTAGTTTCACTTGCTGACAACAGATGGCAGTGCTTCGGAGACACACCGACACTAGGCATATATATAGAGAGAGATGATCAGAAACTAAGAAATCACATGTACATAAGTATTCACAACCTTTGCTCCATAATTTGTGGATGCACCTTTGGCAGCAAGTACAGATTCAAGTCTTTATTAATATGGGCCCTTATTCTGGTTCACTCGCAAAGGCAAATTCCTTCTCAAATGGACAGAACCAGGTCCACTGCAGTGAGTGAGATCTATATTGCAGTGTAAAAATAAAGCAGTCAACATTTTTCCTGCACAGAAACAAAATAACTCCCCCAAATCGAATTCTCTCTCTGCACAAGTTACATCTGCCCCCCTGCAGTGCAGCATGGTTTTGTCCATTTGAGAAGGAATTGCCTTTGCGAGTGAACCAGAATAAGAGTCTTGATGCCACAAGCTTGGCACATCTATCTGGCCTCACACCTGGACTCTGTCTGGGCCACTCAAGGACATTCACTGAGTTGTCCTGAAGCCACTCCTTTGATATCTTGAAACAAACTAACAAAATGTGAAAAAGTGGAGCGCTGTGAATACTTTCCGGATGCATTGTACCATACCCGGTACTTTATGTCCATTGGAAGGGGATATTTACATACCAGGGCAAGGATATTAAAATGTTAATTAATCAATAAAGAGTATTTTGACCCTTGCATATTCCGTTAGGTGATATCTTGTGAGATTAAGACTGTAGTCTTATTTACCAACACCTACCCTTAAGACAACAAACTATTTGTTTACACCAGTGTATAAAATATTTAAGATATAGAATATAAAATATTTATCTGCTCACCGATTTTGCAACTCACAGCTAGTGCTGGTCATTACAACTCATTGTCATTCACCACCTCAGCCACTAGGGTGTACCAGCTGTTAGCATCACAAAGCGGCCAAAGAAATGGTCACTTTGCAGCATAAGTCACTAGATTTATCTAAGAGGATATTATTATAAACATTAATTGCGACATACTCTTATCGGGAATATAACAATAGTGTATTTATGCTTTTTAAGGCTCTGACCTTTTACTGAGATAAGAATCTGTTCCATCTACAAAACATGGTGACTCAGACCGGCTTCGGAGCACGTTGTCTGTGGTTGTGATAAGATTTATAATGGAGAAAGGGGGTTTGCCAGCGCTCAGTTACCTGTTGAGCGAAGGGGCTGCACAGTAATGAGTTGTCAAGACCCACAGAGAAATAGTAGCAAATAAATTATACTATGCGCTCTCCTTCTGACAGAATTCTGCCTGTGTGCAGAAGTCTGTCCTGTGGTATAAAGGTGTAACAATATGTGCTGACAACTGTCGGCTTAATGTAATGGAGGGTAGTGACCGAGTAATGATGGGTCAGGAGGCAGTGTTTGAGAAAGCACCGTTGCTTTATTGATTGATGAAAATAATAATAGAGATAATAAAGTGTGAGTGCAAGTCCTGATCCCACTGGTGTGGGGATAAGTCACTGAGGGGGAAGGGGGATGAGGGAGGGGGTGATGGCAGCACGGGTGTCTGTGCTGTTGACCGGTCATGCTTGGTAAGTACGTCCGCAAGTGCAGACAGGGGGAGAAAAGAGTTAGTGGATAAGTGAAGCACAGGGGGTGGTGCAGGGGGCTGGCGTCCCGTCCCCCCGCAGTGCACCTCTCACCTGTGGAAGACAAAAACACATATCAGGTATTACCACATGACCCCACATCCAAATTCAACAAAGAACTCCATGATTTACTCAACACAGGCCATAGGACTGGAATCCTCAATAAAGCAGAACACAACTTCATCAGACAAACACATCCAAAAATTCCCATTTTTTTATTACCTACCTAAAATACACAAAAACCTACAAAAACCACCTGGACGACCAATAATCTCAGGCATTGACTCCATTAGCTCCAACTTAGCACAGTACACTGACACCTTCCTTCAAGATATTGTAAAAAACCTACCATCGTACATAAGAGACACCACGGACATCATCACCACCCTCCAAACAATAGAATGGCAAGAAGACTACTGGCTGGTCATCAGTGACGTCACATCACTTTACACTGTTATCAATAGAGACAGGATTATATGCATTTGCATATTTGCATATGCATTTGCATATTTTGCCCATTCTCACTGGTTATTGCATATTTTACCTAAAATCTGGTGATGGTGCATATTTCAGGCCCTGCCCCCTTTCCACCCGCGAGTCACAGCACTGCTTTGCCCTGCTGCTGCTGGCCAGGTAGTGGTAGAGTGTGCAATCTGGGGCAATATGTGCGCAGTGTTTGGAACCTTGGATGTACGCTATGTCTGACACTGCTCTAGGCTGCCAATCCATGTTGATAAAAGTCAGTCGGGGCGGATGCCATTACATAGTGCCTGAACCTTTGCCTGCCTCTGGCCTGGGACTTTACACCAAGAGACAGACTTCTGCAGCAGAGGAGGCAGGCAGAAGGGTTGTGACATCACGCGGCACTGAGGAAATGTCGTGTCACAGTGAATATGCGGCGCAGGGAGGAAGCCTTCCACTGCGCCGCCCTCACATGCTATGCTGACATTTGATCCATTGGCGCTGGAGATGAGGGTCTGTGTAGTTGATGCAAGAAGAGCTTTGGATGCTGCAGTCTGCTGTAGCAGCCAGGAAGAAAAAAAATCCTGTGTATAGCGCTAGACATCTGCAGATGCTGTGGGCCTATTTTTGAGGTTTATTTGCAACTAATTTTATGATGATTTTTAAATAAATAAGTAAAAAATTACTTTTTTTATTGTTTAATGTAGCATATTTTAACACTTTACATGCATATTTAAAGTATTTTTCATGCATATTTGCATGCATATTTCAAGCTTTTTATGTTGCATATAATCCTGTCTCTAGTTATCAAACATCACCAAGGTCTTGACAGTACCAGACACTTCCTCCAGAAAACACAAAAATTACAACAGGACCAAATACAGTTCATCATTGACTCCATTGAATACATATTACACCACAATTATACATGGTTCAACGGCACTTTCTACCTACAGACAACAGGGACCGCCATGGGATCAAAAGTGGCGCCCAGTTACGCTAACCTTTTTATGGGCAAGTGGGAGGAGGACTACATATGGGGTGAGCGTGACTGGAGCGCCAATTTGATCCTATGGCGGCGGTATATAGATGACTGCATTTTCATTTGGAAGGGCACTTACAACTCATTACAACAATTCATGCAATATCTCAACGACAATGACAGAAATCTGCAATTCACTTCAATAGCTAGCCAAACCACAGTACAATTCCTTGACTTAGAAGTTTTCATAGAATCCAACAAAATACACACAAAAACATACAGGAAACAGGTGGACGTGAACAGTTACATTCTCTACAATAGCGGGCACTACAAACCATGGCTTAAAAATATCCCCAGAGGACAGTTCCGCCGCATTAAACGGAACTGTTCTAAAAATGATGATTTTCACACACAATCCATACAACTCAGGGAACAGCTCCTAGATAAACAATATGACCAGGACATAGTTGACAAAGCATACAAAGACATAGATGCCATGGACAGATCCGCCACCCTGATTAACAAAAACCCTACTGACACACAGACGACACAGGAAATCAATTTCATAACACAGTTCAACCAATCCTCCGACCAACTTAGGAACATATTGAGCAAACATTGGCACATACTCAGACAGGACCACCAACTCAAGGACATTCTACCAGACAGGCCCAGACTTATATTCCGCAAAACACCCGACCTCAGACAGAAACTCGTCAAAAACCACATCAAACCCAAAGAAAACAGACAAACCACACTTACCGACAAGAAAGGTTTCTTCCACTGTGGTCGTTGTGCTTGATATAAAAACCTGACCAATCTTTCCACAAAAATCTCACCGACATGGACCTCCACTACCACCAATCTATCATTTAAACACAGACACCAACTGTCATGTGAGACTAAAGGGGTCATATATCTCCTAAGGTGTCCCTGTGGATTGGAATATGTCGGCAGAACCACGAGGCCCCTTAAAGTGAGACTTTACGAGCACATCCGAAACATAAAAATGGGTTACACTAAACACAGCGTGTCAATGCACTTCAAAGAGACACACAGCTCTAACCCCAAGGGACTAGCTTTTACCGCAATAGAAGCCCCCGACATTAATTGGAGAGGGGGGGACCACACAGACATCCTAAATAAAAGAGAACTATTTTGGATGTTCACCCTAAAAACACTGCATCCCATGGGCCTTAACATTGAATTCAATAATGGTACATTGGGCTAACAAAAAGAGCCCCTTGCATGCCCTATTCATCACAGGCCATCCTTGATGCACTTAGTGTGCTAAAACCCATGCACCATTTAAAAACTTGCCAAACAGTAACTTATTGCATAATCCCAAATGAAGGGAGGCTACACACCAGGCAATTAAGGACTGCAATCTCCATGACAGGCTGCTGCAATCACGCAACCTCATCATGAACACTCCCACAAGTGACTGTAGCCTATCAGAGACACAGAGGGCGGGATCACCTTTTGCAATAAATTAACTGACATTTACCATGGCTCACTATCCTTGAAGAAGACCGCACAGCGGTTGAAACGCGTTGGACACAGCATAACATCCACCACCTTCACACCAAAGCCTCCTCCCGGCTGGGAGTAGAGCCTGCAGTACAGACGCCACTGAACGCGGCTAGGGTCGCCCTGGCAACCAGGCGCCGGGACCCGGAAATCGCGCTCGACCGCGTCACTGCAGAGCCGAGCACACAGCGTCGTCCACACGCTGTCAGTGCTGCGGCTGAGGATTACTACAAGAACGCCACGGGACCTCCGTGCTTCAGAACACAGGTGAGAGGTGCACTGCGCAGGGACGGGACGCCAGCCCCCTGCACCACCCCCTGTGCTTCACTTATCCACTAACTCTTTTTTCCCCCTGTCTGCACTTGCGGACGTACTTACCAAGCATCACCGGTCAACAGCACAGACACCCGTGCTGCCATCACCCCCTCCCTCATCCCCCTTCCCCCTCAGTGACTTATCCCCACACCAGTGGGATCAGGACTTGCACTCACACTTTATTATCTCTATTATTATTTTTATCAATCAATAAAGCAACGGTGCTTTCTCAAACACTGCTTCCTGACCCATCATTACTCGGTCACTACCCTCCATTACATTAAGCCGACAGTTGTCAGCACATATTGTTACACCTTTATACCACAGGACAGACTTCTGCACACAGGCAGAATTCTGTCAGAAGGAAAGCGCATAGTATACTTTATTTGCTAAGATTTATAATGCCTTATGCACACACAGATTGGCTTGGTCTGGGTGTATTGACATTAAAGCGCACATTAGATACCAATTGTAAAGCACAACCAAATGCTCTGGCGCTATAGATGTAACTGCTAAATAAATACATTTACTAACATACATATTTGTTAGGAGTTTATTATAAACCTCATACTGGGGTACATGTAATGGGGATCATATACTCTGATCTACTTAATACTCCGGCTTCCTCCCACAATCCAAAAATATACTGGTAGGTTACTTGGCTCCTAACAAAATTACCTCTAGAATGTCTGTGTGTGCTTGTACATGTGGTAGAGAATATAGATTGTAAGCTCCACTGGGGCAGGGACTGATGTGAATGTTCAACTATACTCTGTACAGCGCTGCAGAATATGTGTGCGCTATATAAGAAACTGGTAATAAATAAATAAATAGGCATGTCTCAATGGTTATGGAGGAGGAGGGGTGGGGGGGAGGGGGTGTGTATCGTACCAGCACATAAATGTCGGGACACAGCGCTTCTTACGTCGACTCTTTACCAGTGTGAAGCAGGAAGCAATAGCTTTGAGATTTATAAACATCTCCAATTCCGAAATAAGGAAAGTTCCCCCTGCGGCAATCCCTGCTAGAGCCTACAGCACATCAGCCTAATCGAATCGCTGTGTCCCAGGACCCCCCCCCCCCCTCTCCCCGGTGAGCTTCACTGGGCATGTGCGAGATCTCACTATTATTGCGTGAAGCCCGGAGCCGTCAGCCGCACTGCTGCCATGTATGCGCAACATCACCTGCAGCGGTCGGTAACTGTAGGTGTCAGAATGGTCAGCTCTAGCACCTTTCTTACATTGCTCTGTGTACAGTGTGCTATCTTGTACATAGACAAAGTTGTATAGAACACACTTCTCCGAGGCGCAATCCACACATATAACGTGCGCTGATACCACTTCTCTGCCATAATGCAAGATAACACATGTACATACTAGATATTACAAGGGTGCATGTATGGCCTTCCTATAGCCGATGTAGTATACATACTCATTGTCTGGTGCCTTTTTCCAATGAGATGCATATATGATTAATGTGTTGATCTTGTAGATGTTTATGTGTGTGTGTGTGTGTAATTCCCTAATAAATCCCTCAGAGTATTGCTGATATTGCAGACGGAGCAGCGTAGAATGATATTCTGTGGGTATTAGAGTCTGCAGCGCTGAAGCCTTCCTTGGTATTTAGATTGTGTGGGCGGACTTGGTAAAGGGCACTACAGTAATCCCGCAGTGAGAGCTCTTGTTCTCAGACGGAACCACACACCAGTAAATGTGACTGCTTTTATGTACAGAGTTCTGACTGCGCTAGGATCCTGGTATGGGCCTGATTCACATTTGTAAGTAAAATAAGCAACTGGGCAAAACCATGCGGCATTGCAGGGGGCAAATGTAACCTGTACAGAGAGATAGTTAGATTTAGGTGGGGTGTGTCCAAACCAAAATCATGTACAAATACAGCTATCTAACTTTAGTGGGCTACATGCTAAAACGGTCAGTATTTACTCTGCACATTAAATATAATCCTTCCAAATCTAACTCTCTCTGCGCATGTTGCATCTGCCCCACCAGCATGGTTTGGCCCAGTTGCATCTGCCCCACCAGCATGGTTTGGCCCAGTTGCTTGCTTTTGCCGCTTTACTTACAAATAGCAATAGGATCCACTGTACACAGCAAGTGTTGGCTGGTGGGTGCCCTTTACTGGAGATGCTCCTGATTCGGAGGTGGAGGCAATGTTGTATGTACCAATGTCTAGCCGCTGCGCCTTTGTCACTTTGCACTGCGCGTGTGCTGCAATCGTCTTATGATGGCGATCACAGTCTGGATTTATTTTTGAAGTGACAACCATGCTGAGGGTTACTCAGTAGGCCAATGTTAGACCAGTGGTTGCGTCTGTCTACACCAGGCATGTCCAAACTATGGCCCTCCAGCTGTTGAGCAACTAAAAGTCCCATCATGCCTTGCCACAGTTTTGCTATTAGGGAATGCTAAAACTGTGGCAAGGCATGCTGGGATGTGTAGTTTCACAACAGCTGACGGGCCATAGTTTGGACATGCCCGGTCTACACAATAGGAAAGGGCATTGATGCTATTGCCATCGATGGCGTTAGTACAAACAGTCATGGATGGCAGCATAATATCTAATGGATGACCATTGACATTTTTGACTATCGATGGTCATCTGTTTTCTTTGACTAGCCCATGGGCCAATCAGAATCTAGGGGTGGGGCTTTACGGGTGCCGAGGGTGGAGATCTGCTCTGTGTCCCTGCACCTTAAAAAAAAACTATTTGGTTATGATGTTCCATCGATGGAGGAGAAGCATTTGGTTCTCCTCCAATCGATGGCAAAACTATTCTACATTGGTCTTAAACCATCAATGATTTTGAATCATTAATGGCCGATGGCCATCCGTACTACACAAGCAGCGGATCAGAGATGCTTCCTGACTAATCCCAGCCCACGTAACTCCTTACAGCCTCCTGCAATGTCCAAAGTTCCTGCATGACAAGGAGCGTATACAATTGGTTTTCTGGGCAGCAGAAAACCCCCCAAGGGTGCCCCTGATAGCAGTGTGTGGCTTGAGGCTCCCGCATCATCGCCGACCCCCGCCGCTCATCTGCTGGTATTATTCCTGCTATGGAAAGCCGTCCATCCCCGGGAAAATCGCTTAGATGGGCGACAATCGTTCATTGTGTACGCACTGAGCGATTTTCAGCCCAGCAATTTTCCACATCATCGCTGCCCTCCTGTCCATACACACTGGGCGCCTTTACCTGCTCCCGATGATTGCAGTGGCTCCCAGCTTCTGGCAGTAATGTGATGCTCCGAACAGACCCTTCCAGTCTGTGACTTCTCACTTAGCTTCTGTCCCCGGCTCATCTAGGGCCTGATTCCAAGGTGCAGGCATTTCAGCCGCATCAACAGCTCCTGTACAAAACTAGATATGAGCGCATATTGCACTGAATTGCTCAATGCTGAGTATGCAGACCCCAACGCATGCATAATTCCTAAACGTCACAAGTTCCATCCGCCCGGCATACTGGTGTGCAGCACTGAATGAGGCCCGTAGTGTCGCTTTTATATACGCCCTGACCAATAGCTTCACTGCCTCCCAGAAGATCAGTGCAATCCTCCCCCTCTGGCTCGTTCTTCCCGATGAACTGATTGGGTGCGAGTTGGATCTGTGCGCTAACCTCCAGCTGATCATGGCCCAGATGTGCTACAGATGGCGATTGAAGACAGTATTGCTCAGACCTCCCAATGCATCTGGCTGGTGATTCAAAAAGATTCATGTATATGCGGCATTTGTATGCATGTTGTACGGTAATAACCGTGTGTATACAGCATCCTCGTGTCTTCAGGTGCAATCAGAGGGAAGCGGTCATCTATTAAAATGAACTTAGGTCTACAGTCATTAGGTCGACCCGACTAGGTCGACTGGCAGGAAGGTCGACCTGACTTAAGGTCGACATGGGCCAAGGTCGACATGACTTAAGGTCGAATTTGCATAAAGGTCGACATGAGGAAGGTGGACTGGTCATAAGGTCGACATGGGTTTTTCACTGTTTTTTGAGCCGACATGTGCCGACAGGTGGTATTTCATGCCCTACCATCCACTAGGGCGTGGAGGAGGTTATTAAAGCTGCGAGGGTCCGATTCTCATTGCCAACTGTGTCCATGTCGACTGTGTCGACATTCGGGTAAAAAAACAGTGAAAAACCCATGTCGACCTTATGACCAGTCGACCTTCCTCATGTCGACCTTTATGCAAATTCAACCTTAAGTCATGTCGACCTTGGCCCATGTCTACCTAAGTCAGGTCGACCTTCCTGCCAGTCGACCTAGTGGGGTCGACCTAATGACTGTAGACCTAAGTGTGGTCTGACAGATGTCCCGATTCCCAATCAGAGACATAGCAATAGATACGTTTGTGCATGAAATTGTCTTGGAATAGAAATGATTGTAATCTAGCGGGTTGGGATCATTTGGTCTACAGCATGATGGTTGACAGTCATTAGGTCGACACCATTAGGTCGATATGGGAAAAGGTTGACATGGTTCTAGGTCGACCTGGGAAAAGGTTGACATGGTTCTAGGTCGAAAGGTCGTTAGTTCGACAATGTCTATGTCGACAGTCAAAAGGTCGACATGGGGTTTTCACTGGTTTTTTACCTGAATGTCAACACAGTCGACATGGACAAAGTTTCAAGTGCACCGCATCACTCGCTATGCATCGGGCACACTATTTTATTCTCCCACCCTAGTGGATGGTAGGGCATGAAATACCCCCTGTCGGCACATGTCGGCTCAAAAAATAGTGAAAAACCCCATGTCGACCTTTTGAATGTCGACCTAGACATTATCGAACTAATGACCCGTCGAACTAACGACCTGTCGAACTAATGACCTTTTGACCTAGAACCTTGTCGACCTTTTGCTATGTCGACCTTTTCCCATGTCGACCTAATGACTGTCGACCATCATGCTGTAGACCAAATGACCACATCCCAATCTAGCTGGGGGGGGGGTTGAAGGTCGTTGTGTTTTCTGGGAACTTTTACAATACTGGCAGAAAAATGCCTCAACCCATTGAGTACCAACGTTGCGGTGAGAGATGTGCGGAATATCCGGTACATGCCTCCTTCTAGCACTAACACTCCGTCTGTCAGGAACTCAACAGTCGGGAATTCAATGTCGGAAAAGTCGGAGGATCGACGTGAACGTCACGGATTGTGAATTCGACAATCTGCGTATGTTTCCGAAAAAACGGATCCGTCTTGTTTCAAAGTCTGAACTGTTTAGTCAGAAACTGCCTTCAATGCTTTCGGAAATGGCAGCATTGAACATGCGGTGCCCATTTCCCCCCGGCAGAAATAGCGTCCGAGATTAAATACTCCCCCCCCCAATAGTTTTCTAATGGTGTCCTAATAGCAGGTTTCACTGAAACATCTGTCGTTACTTCTGTTCCCACATATGCACCTCCATAGTACATGGATTTGCGGTTGTGTATGATATCATTGGGGGGTGAGATTTGTGAGGTTGTGTATGATCTCATTGGGGGATGAGATAAGTGAGGTTGTGTATGATATCATTGGGGGGTGAGATTTGTGAGGTTGTGTATGATATCATTGGGGGGGAGAGAGTTTTGTGAGGTTGTGTATGATATCATTGGGGGTGAGATTTGTGAGGTTGTGTATGATATCATTGGGGGATGAGATAAGTGAGGTTGTGTATGATATCATTGGGGGGGGGGAGAGTTTTGTGAGGTTGTGTATGATATCATTGGGGGGGGTGAGATTTGTGAGGTTGTGTATGATATCATTGGGGGGTGAGATTTGTGAGGTTGTGTATGATATCATTGGGGGGGGGGAGAGTTTTGTGAGGTTGTGTATGATATCATTGGGGGTGAGATTTGTGTGGTTGTGTATGATATCATTGGGGGTGAGATTTGTGAGGTTGTGTATGATATCATTGGGGGATGAGATTTGTGAGGTTGTGTATGATATCATTGGGGGATGAGATTTGTGAGGTTGTGTATGATATCATTGGGGGGGGGGGAGAGATTTGTGAGGTTGTGTATGATATCATTGGGGGGGGGGAGTTTTGTGAGGTTGTGTATGATATCATTGGGGGGTGAGGTTGTGTATGATATCATTGGGGGGGGGGGGAGAGATTTGTGAGGTTGTGTATGATATCATTGGGGGGGGGGGGGAGATTTGTGAGGTTGTGTATGATATCATTGGGGGGGGTTGGTAAGATTTGTGAGTTTGTGTATGATATCATTGGGGGGGGTGAGATGTGTGAGGTTGTGTATGATATCATTGGGGGGGTGAGATGTGTGAGGTTGTGTATGATATTATTGGGGGGGGGGAGAGTTTTGTGAGGTTGTGCATGATATCATTGGGGGGAGAGATTTGTGAGGTTGTGTATGATATCATTGGGGGGTGAGATTTGTGAGGTTGTGTATGATATCATTGGGGGGTGAGATTTGTGAGGTTGTGTATGATATCATTGGGGGGTGAGATTTGTGAGGTTGTGTATGATATCATTGGGGGGTGATATTTGTGAGGTTGTGTATTATATCATTGGGGGGAGATTTGTGAGGTTGTGTATGATATCATTGGGGGGTGAGGTTGTGTTTGACATCATTGGGGGGAGAGATTTGTGAGGTTGTGAGTTATATAATTTGGGGGGGGGGGGGGGGTGAGTTTTGAAGTGACAAGAAAGAAAGAAAGACAAATGTCTTTGCCCAATCATTACGCTGGAAACATCAAGTACAACATACCTGGAATAACTCGCTAAAAATAAAATAGAATTTATGCCTGAAAGCTGCACTTCAAGCGGTCTATTTATGAAGCGGTGAGGATAGTGGAGATGCAATGTCAGTGGTGACGTTGTCTATGACCCCCCACATGTTCCATTGGGCTCTGATGCCTGCCAGACTCCTTACCATCATGTCTGAGGACACAATGGGGTTTATTTAATAAGATTAGAGTTCTAGTTAATTTGGGCTGTTGTTATGGGCAACCAATTAGATGTTATCTATTATCTTCCAGAAGGTGCTAAATAAATAGTAGATGCTGTTTGGGTGCACAATGCGTCCACTGAAATATCGTATGTCTATTAGTTGAAACATCAATATCGCAAATGAACAAATGTCGTCATACAAAGGGCTCGATCATATCAGCGATGAAGGGTGCTGGAAACGCACCGTAATTAATCCGACCTTCGCTGTGCCGAATTTGCTTACAATTGGTCACAACCCTGTGGAGGTGTGAGCACAACCCTGTGGAGGTGTGGGCACAACCCTGTGGAGGTGTGGGCACAACCCTGTGGAGGTGTGGGCACAACCCTGTGGAGGTGTGAACACTTTAAAGTAAATTCAGTCTGCTTTAAAGTGTGGCCGGTGCCGTGATAATGTGCGAGTGTGAATCATCCACACCTAATAGGATCTACCCCAAAGATGGATTATTGATGGCCGTCCCTGTGCTCTAGCATGTAAGTTCGCTCCCCGCTAAAGGTGTATACACACTGTGCAATTTTTTTGACCAATTTTGTTGAAAGACATTTCCCTTGAACCCAGTGTCCTGGACGAAAGATGTTGACGACAGACGAAAGATCTAGCTACAGTTTATAGGCTCTTTTTGAAAGATATCCAAATTGAGCTGCATGCACAGTTGACAAACAATCTTGATGAACAACTGGCGCGGGTATGCGCATTATCATTCGTCTTTCGCCGCAAACGCACAGAAAGATATTTTGACCAATATCGTTCAAAATGGCTGAAATGAACGAAATTGGTCAAAAAAGTTGGTCAAAAAATTGTACAGTGTATATGCACCTTAAGGATATTGCCACACAATTTTTAGGGGACACGGTCGACCACATGTATGTCCACCTTCATAGTCTCGACCCAATGAACCATGCCCATTTTGAGATTTACTCATTTGAGATCTTACATATATGAAAAAACAGAAATATTCCCTTAATAAAAAGACTTTCCGTTCCCTGCATCGGTCTGTGGCCGGGGACTAAGATCGTTTTGCAAAACAAACAAGTCATTTCTTTTATAAATACTATAAGAAAAAGCGTTTAATCCATTTGGAAAATGTTCATTGTTTGTTTTTATTAAATGAATTTCCTTTTCGGATGGAAGGGTTACATGTGAAATAATTGAAGTGTTTTCTTGCTGCGGGATCAGACCATCGAAGCACGCTTCCGAATAACGTAGGTAATGGATGTCCGTTCTAATCCAAGGGATGGGTGGCAAGCGGTGATCCTGTGCGCCCAGGTTCCCCTCTCTATTAGATTTGACAATCCATCCATTGATTTCCTGCATTGTTGTCATATCACGGTTCATTTCCAGTGCTATGATTTGGTCTTCTGGAAGATAACGCGTCGTCTTTTGCGCTTGTCAGATACAGATGGAGCCAGGCTCCCTCTTGCTGGCGAATCGCCAGACTGTCTCCGCTGGCGATCCGCCAGCAGCGAGGCGCTCCATCTGACTGAGACGCGCGTGCGTGTGAGTCTCAGTTTCCGGGCGGCAGGGCGACGGGAACCTGTCTGTCTCCGCTTTAGGGAGACGGACAGGGTTAGGGGGCGGGGTGGGGGGGAGCCGGCGGGGACCCGGGGGAAGCGCCGTCGGAAGGGGACGCATGCGCATCTCTTGCGCTTGCGTCCCCTTTCACAGATACAGATAGCGACTGTGGCGGCTGGCGTGGGATGGCGGCTGGCGATTCTGCCGCCATCCCCTGCAAAGACCAGCCCGGCTCCATCTGTACAAATACTTGACATTTGCTCATACCGCGCCATTCAATTACGTGTCGAAACTGCCATCTTGCCGAAAAGATGTCAGTTTTCGACATGAATAGATCGGAAGGGGTTCTGATCTATTCAATTCTATCTGTTGTTTTTCGGCAGGTCGAAATGTTTCAACCTGCAGAAAATCAGGTGGATTGACGGAATAGCCGCTAATCCACCTGCTTTTGATGGAAACACAGACCCGGAACCGCCCCGGCTCCTGCTGCCTCCCGCGCCAGCCGGGTGAGCATCAATCAGCGGCCACACCCGATTTGGCTGCTGCATTGAATAATGGATGCCGGATCCATTCCGGCAAAAAAAATTCGGAATGGATCCGGCATCAACTGAATGTATACCACCGCCTTCTAAAGTCTTGGCACATTAACGCCCAGCAGGAACGGTTCAGAATGCCTACTGGTGGCGTTTTGTTCCATACCTGTGCACCAAGGGGGCGATTTCGTCCCGTATGGTGTGCGTCTGCGCATGTGCAAACCCCCACAGCGAGAGCCTTCAGCAAATTTTTAATTCGCCGGGGAGCTCGCTGATTGACAGGGAAGGGCCGTTCCGATGGGCCTGCCCAGCGTTTTATGGGCGTACCCACAAAAATGGTGGTTGTGCCCATAGCTTACTTTTCACAACGTACTTCCTGTGACGTCAGCCACCCGCCTTCGGCAGGCAACTGCCCGCCTGCATTCGCATCGGACACGCCCAGGTAACGCTAGATCCTCCATGTAAACACCCCTTTCTCACCTCCATACCGCCCCCCCCCCCCACCTGCGCGAGTGCAACAGCGACTGTGCAAGTCGCTGAAGGCGCACACACAGCAGCCCTGCACATGCGAATATGTGCACACTGATTGCTAAAACATCGGTCCCCGGTGTGACTGAGTAAGTCAGAATGACCCCCATTGTGTGAAGGCAGGATAACCTCCACCAGTGACTGTTTCCTTTATCTGAGCTCTCATTGACATCTACTTGTATTGTGCCCACAGAACAAGCGCACAGCAGTCCTGACTAATAATTGCATGCACGCTTGTGAATACAAGATGATGCAGGATGTTTGATCTTGTTTGCAGTTCGGATCTGTAAAATATATAATGTGGCGCATTGCAGCATCTTTATCAGCGTTATGGAAACGAATGCAAATACAGACTAAGCAGGTCAGCCATGTGCGGTATACGATGGTGAACTGCCGGCTCTCTCATTCATGGCGTGAGAAGCCCACATGGCATAAGCACCTATAATACGTGGGTATTTAGGGGGTTATTTCACTCTTCCTGACAAAATCCTTCTTAGATGGACAAAACCATGTGCACTGCAGGTGGGGCAGATGTTACTTGTGCAGAGAGAATTATATTTGGATGGAGTTTTACTTCAAAGTGAGAGCTATATTGCTGTGTAAAAATAAAGCAGCCACTATTTACCCTGCATAGAAACAAAATAACTCACCCAAATCTAATTCTCTCTGCACATTTTACATCTGCCCCACCTGCAGTGCACATGGTTTTGTCCATCTAAGAAGGATTTTGTCAGAAAGAGTGAACTAGAATAAGGCCCTTATTCAGGGGTGCTTGCATGGTTTCCAGGACTCTCCTTTGAATGGATTTTCTCATAAGCCCAGGTAGACGACGGGTGGGGCTAGGGTTGGCACTCGTGTGAACTCGATGGGCACTAGGGTGGTAGATCCACATTGTGAAGAAGGAGCGTTGATTAAAAGCAACACTTGATTGGCCAGAAGTGGACCAATCAGGTGTCTCTTACGCAGTACACACCCAGGTGGCATCTGCTTGAACCTAACCCTCTGGCTTCACCTCCAGTGCCCATCAGACCCAGGTTGTAGCGGCTCAGTGTGTAGGTGCTGCGGCACTGAAAGGCGAAGTCATCAGGATTTTTGAAAATATTTTAAAGACGCGTATTTTAAAACCATTTTAACATTTAGGAAATTGATTTAGATACCCTTTTTTATGTTTGCATCGTCGACTGGGTCATTAGGTTGACACAAGCATTAGGTCGACATGGTTTTTTTTTTTTTCACTTTTTTTACTCAAATGTTGACAGTCGACAGGGACACTTAAGTGTAGCACCGCATCCCCTCTCAGCTCTGGGCCCCATAGCAGCTGCACCCCCTGCACCTATGGTAGCTACACCCTGTATATAACACATGTAACTGTGACAGGGAAGGTGGCCTCTCTCAGCTCTGGGCCCCATAGCAGCTGCACTCCCTGCACCTATGGTAGCTACACCCTGTATATAACACATGTAACTGTGACAGGGAAAGTGGCCCCTCTCAGCTCTGGGCCCCATAGCAGCTGCACCCCCTGCACCTATGGTAGCTACACCCTGTATATAACACATGTAACTGTGACAGGGAAGATGGCCCCTCTCAGCTCTGGGCCCCATAGCACCTGCACCTGTGGTAGCTACACCCCTGTATATAACACATGTAACTGTGACAGGGAAGGTGGCCCCTCTCAGCTCTGATCCCCATAACAGCAGCACTCCCTGCACCTATGGTAGCTACACCCCTGTATATAACACATGTAACTGTGACAGGGAAGGTGGCCCCTCTCAGCTCTGGGCCCCATAGCAGCTGCACTCCCTGCACCTATGGTAGCTACACCCCTGTATATAACACATGTAACTGTGACAGGGAAGGTGACCCCTCTCAGCTCTGGGCCCATAGCAGCTGCACCCCCTGCACCTATGGTAGCTACACCCTGTATATAACACATGTAACTGTGACAGGGAAGATGGCCCCTCTCAGCTCTGGGCCCCATAGCACCTGCACCTGTGGTAGCTACACCCCTGTAAATAACACATGTAACTGTGACAGGGAAGGTGGCCCCTCTCAGCTCTGATCCCCATAACAGCAGCACTCCCTGCACCTATGGTAGCTACACCCCTGTATATAACACAGGTAACTGTGACAGGGAAGGTGGCCCCTCTCAGCTCTGGGCCCCATAGCAGCTGCACTACCTGCACCTATGGTAGCTACACCGCTGTATATAACACATGTAACTGTGACAGGGAAGGTGGCCCCTCTCAGCTCTGGGCCCCATAGCAGCTGCACCCTCTGCACCTATGGTAGCTACACCCTGTATATAACACATGTAACTGTGACAGGGAAGGTGGCCCCTCTCGGCTCTGGGCCCCAGGGCAGCTGCACCCCCTGCACCTATGGTAGCTACACCCTTGTATATAACACAAGTAACTGTGACAGGGAAGGTGGCCCCTCTCAGCTCTGGGCCCCATAGCAGCTGCACCTATGGTAGCTACATCCCTGTATATAACACATGTTACTGTCACAGGGAAGGTGGCCCCTCTCATCTCTGGGCCCCATATCAACTGCAGCCCCTGCACCTATGGTAGTCAGGGCCGAAATTAAGCCTTCGGGGGGCCCGGAGCACTTTAGACAGGGGGGCCCCATCCCACTTGTCCCAACTTTAAAAAAAAATTGGATTGAGGAGATGAGGCAGGGAGGTCAGCGCCAGGTGAGCAGCAGCGGTGGTGCTACTGCTGCTGCTCATTCGGCAACCATCCTGGTGCCGGGCCGGGCACAGCAGCCAAATCAGACAGTCGGATTTGGACCAAATCATTCAGTCGGATTTGGCTGCATAATTGAATAGGTCAGAATGGGTCCAACTTTTATTTGAATACACTCCATAATATTTTTATCTGAAATGAATTCTAGGCCAGGGAGGAACTGACTGACCTGTTACCCTCATGGCTGTGGGAATAACTGCTTGTCCTCGTACAGAGGTCTGTGCTCACTGCTTCCACCAGACAAGTGCAATGTGAATGAGAACTTAATACCTTTATTCTCTCTACATAATGTTCCGTTGTTCTGTTCTCAGATCGTGTTATTTCCCCTCACAATGCTGCATTTGGATGATAATTCTTTATATGATTATGTGCTGCGCTATACTGTATGCCCCAGGTTTACAGAGAAACTCATATATATGTAAATCCCTTTTCTTTTTCAGTTGGCTGACGGGTCGGCATCCAGAATTCACAGACCCGAAGGTTGTGGCTCAGGGGGACGGGAGAGAAGGTAATGTATGTTACTCCGAGCACTGTCTACTAATCTAGTGCACTCTGAGTCTGATTCATGTATGTAAGCAAAGCAAGCAACTGGGTTATACAATGCTGCGCTGCGGGTGGGGCAGATGTAACGTGTGCAAAGAGCGTTAGATTTGGGTGGGGTGTGTTCAAACGGAATCTAAATTGCAGTGTAACAATAAAGCTGCCTAGCGTGTGGGCTTGCATGCAAAAGCAGCCAGTATTTACCCAGAAAACATATAAATGTGTTGGCTTCCCCCTTGCATGGCAACATGATTTGTTCCACATAAGTTACTTGCGTTACTTACAAACATGAATCAGAGCAGATCTATTTTTTTCTAGAAGGTGCTAAATAAGAAGTATCATCATTTTAGAATTTTCATTTTTTTGACCAAAACGACAGCCCCGGGTGTTATAACAATTTTGATATGGATGTGATTTGATAACTGTTCACTTTCAGACCCCTGGGATAGATGGATAAGCCGCTTCTAACTGTGGGTCAGATGTATCAAGCTTCAAAAAGTGATAAAGTGGAGAGTGATAATTAACCAGCCAATCAGCTCCTACCGGTCACTAGTATCTAACCCTCCCACTAGTATCTAACCCTCCCGCTAATATCTAACCCAACGCAGAATAAAAAGCGATTTTGGACTATACCAAAAAAACTAATTTTACTCCTTTTAAGATAAATTTAAACATTTATTCATATGAAACATAAATCCACCGGTTGGTAGAACAAGGAATCAATAAAACAACAATTGATATAACATAGACAAACAGTAAAAATACTTAAATTAAATAATTTCAATCAATTTTCTCTTCTTTTCTTTTCTTTACAAGGGTTGAGTATCCCTTTAAAACAGCAGCAGGTTGGACTCTAACTTGGTCTTTGCACTCAGTTTACATTTTTTTCCTAGTATCTAACCCTCCCACTAGTGTCTAAGCCTACTACTAGTATCTAGCCGTACCACTAGTATCTAACCCTCCCACTGATATATAACCCTCCCACTAGTGTCTAACCCTCCCACTAGTGTCTAACCTTACCACTAGTGTCTAACCCTCCCACTAGTGTCTAACCCTCCCACTAGTATCTAAGCCTACTACTAGTATCTAACCCTCCCACTGATATATAACCCTCCCACTAGTGTCTAACCCTCCCACTAGTATCTAAGCCTACTACTAGTATCTAGCCGTACCACTAGTATCTAACCCTCCCACTGATATATAACCCTCCCACTAGTGTCTAAGCCTACTACTAGTATCTAGCCGTACCACTAGTATCTAACCCTTCCACTGATATATAACCCTCCCACTAGTATCTAACCCTCCCACTAGTGTCTAAGCCTACTACTAGTATCTAGCCGTACCACTAGTATCTTACCCTCCCACTGATATATAACCCTCCCACTAGTGTCTAAGCCTACTACTAGTATCTAGCCGTACCACTAGTATCTAACCCTCCCACTGATATATAACCCTCCCACTAGTGTCTAACACTCCCACTAGTATCTAACCCTCCCACTAGTGTCTAAGCCTACTACTAGTATCTAGCCGTACCACTAGTATCTAACCCTCCCACTGATATATAACCCTCCCACTAGTGTCTAAGCCTACTACTAGTATCTAGCCGTACCACTAGTATCTAACCCTCCCACTAGTGTCTAACCCTACCACTAGTATCTAACCGTACCACTAGTATCTAACCCTCCCACTGATATCTAACCCTTCCACAGCCTAATCCACCCGGTAGTACCTAACCATAATCTCCCCTACCGCAGCCTAATCCACCCGGTAGTACCTAACCATAATCTCCCCTACCGCAGCCTAATCTAATCCCTTCTATCCCACAGCATTGTGCTAACCCTCCCCCTAGTGCCTTACTCTCCCCTCCTGCAGCCTAACTCTCTCTCTTGTATTTCCCTAACCCTCCCCTCCCTTAGGCAAACACTAATCATCCCCTCTAGTGCCTAGCCCTAATCTCCCCTCCCACAGCCCAACCCTATCGCTTTTCTCCCACAGCCTAACCCTAACTCTCCCCTAGCGCCTAACTCTTACACTCCCCTACCGCAGCCCAACCCTAATATCAGCGTTCTGTTCCATGTACACATCTGAACAATATCAATATTACTGTTGACAATTGCTATTGACATTGTGATTGTGAACATAGTAGCTGCCTCCCAATGGCTGCAGCACAGAACTGATCTCATAAAACACTTGGGATAAGACCTACTCCCCGCTGAACGACAGACATTCCTATGTGTACCGCTGTCACTCATATTTTGCATTGGGATGACTGAGGGCTTATGTCCCTAAAGCCAAAATTCTAAGAACAAGAGATGCATCGAGTCATGAGTAAGCCATAAATTCCAGACTGATTCAATATTAATGACTTACATGGTAGCCATGCAGGTTACATGCTGGTTCTTGCTTATAACCATGTGCGTACCGGAGCTGCCGTTTACCGGAGCGGTGAATTCCCCCCTGATGCTCACTTACTTTGAGAACACATTAGACACAAAGTGTAGGCGCTAATTATTTCCTTGTCCTATCAATATGCCTGGAAGGTCACCTTCACAAAGCATTGGGTGTCCAGCGGCAGGAGATAGCGGGAGAGAAGAGCTCTGCCACTCTGCCCAATCCATTACGGCTGCAGCGGAGAGCGCCTAGCAGGCTCATTATCCTGAGCAAGGAGAGAACTGAATTATACAAGTCACTTAATTACAGAACACAAATCCATCGCGGCTATTTCTTTTCACTATTTCTTCCTGCAGTTGATTCCAGTAATGAGCTGGTAAGTATATCAGAGCAGCCCTGTATTTTCCTCACAGATGGTATTTTTATACCAAATGAGAACATGTTCTTACACCAAACAAGTAATGGAAGAGCAGGCTAGTACAGCCTGACCGCTCACTCCCCATACCTTACTATACAGGGTAAGGGAAGAGCAGGCTAGTACAGTCTAACCGCGCACTCCCCATACCTGACTATATGGGGTAAGGGAAGAGCAGGCTAGTACAGCCTGACCGCGCACTCCCCATACCTGACTATACGGGGTAAGGGAAGAGCAGCCTAGTGCAGCCTGACCACGTATTCCCTATACCTGACTATGCGGGGTAAGGGAAGAGCAGGCTAGTACAGCCTGACTGCGCACTCCCCATACCTGACTATATGGGGTAAGGGAAGAGCAGGCTAGTACAGCCTGACCGCGCAATCCCCATACCTGACTATATGGGGTAAGGGAAGAGCAGCCTAGTGCAGCCTGACCGCGTACGCCCCATACCTGACTATATGGGGTAAGGGAAGAGCAGGCTAGTGCAGCCTGACCACGTACTCCCCATACCTGACTATACGGAGTAATGGAAGAGCAGGCTAGTACAGCCTAACCGCGCACTCCCCATACCTGACTATACGGAGTAAGGGAAGAGCAGGCTAGTGCAGACTGATCATGTACTCTCCACACCTACTATACGAGGTAAGGGAAGAGCAGGCTAGTGCAGCCTGACCGCGCACTCCCCATACCTGACTATACGGAGTAAGGGAAGAGCAGGCTAGTGCAGACTGATCATGTACTCTCCACACCTACTATACGAGGTAAGGGAAGAGCAGGCTAGTGCAGCCTGACCATGCACTCCCCATACCTGAATATACGGGGTAAGGGAAGAGCAGGCTAGTACAGTCTAACCGCGCACTCCCCATACCTGACTATACGGAGTAAGGGAAGAGCAGGCTAGTACAGTCTAACCGCGCACTCCCCATACCTGACTATACGGAGTAAGGGAAGAGCAGGCTAGTACAGTCTAACCGCGCACTCCCCATACCTGACTATACGGGGTAATGGAAGAGCAGGCTAGTGCAGCCTGACCGCGCACTCCCCATACCTGACTATACGGGGTAAGGGAAGCGCAGGTTAGTGCAGCCTGACCGCGCACTCCCCATACCTGACTATACGGAGTAATGGAAGAACAGGCTAGTGCAGCCTGACCGCGCACTCCCCATACCTGACTATACGGGGTAAGGGAAGAGCAGGCTAGTACAGACTGATCATGTACTCTCCACACCTACTATACGAGGTAAGGGAAGAGCAGGCTAGTACAGCCTGACCATGCACTCCCCATACCTGACAATACGGGGTAAGGGAAGAGCAGGCTAGTACAGCCTGACCATGCACTCCCCATACTTGACTATACGGAGTAAGGGAAGAGCAGGCTAGTACAGACTGATCATGTACTCTCCACACCTACTATACGAGGTAAGGGAAGAGCAGGCTAGTGCAGACTGATCATGTACTCTCCACACCTACTATACGAGGTAAGGGAAGAGCAGGCTAGTGCAGACTGATCATGTACTCTCCACACCTGACTAATCTCTTATATATTTAGCCAGATCTGTCACTCATCCCCTGTGTGTATAATGTTTCCGCCCAGCGTTCTACACAAACCCGCCCCCCCAGGGAAAAGACCAGTGTGATACACACCACCACCCCCTTGACATCACCTAACCCCGCCCAGCCAGGGTTACAGTACAAGCCCACCATCCACCATTACTCCACAGCCACCAGGTGACCCCCCCCCCCCCCCCCCCCGCAACATAGTGGAAATATTCTACTCGTCATCATCATCATCATTCTACTTAGCTCTCATTTTATCATCACACAACTCATCATCATCATCATTCTACTTATGTCTGATTTTTTTTATTACTCTACTCATCATCATCATTCTACTCATCATCATCATTCTATGTATCATCTCTCATTTTATCATCACTTATTATTATTATCATACTTATTCTCATTCTACTTATCTCTATGAACACTAAACTCATCATCACTCTACTCATAAACATCATTCTACTTATCACTAAACTCATCATCATGCTTAATCATCACTCATTTCATCATCATCCTACTCATCATTATTCAACTTATCTCTCATTTAATCATCAGTCAAATCATCAAATATGTAATCATCACTGAACTTCTAATAATTCAACTCATCGTCACTCATTTCATAATTATCCAACTAATAATCACTCATCACTCATTCCTTAACCCTTTATCACTCATTTCATAATCCCTCATTTTATTATAATTCAGCTCATTATCTCTCATCTTGTAATCACTCATATTATTTAGTCATCACTCAAGTCCTCATCATTTATCTCATCATCATTCAGTTTATCATCACTAAACTCATCATCATTCAATTTATAATCAAACATTTAATTATCACTCAGCTCATCATCATTAATTTCATAATGTTCCAGCTCATCCACTAATCATCATTCAACTCCTCATTACTCCAGTTATCACTAAACTCATTATCAACAACTCATCATCTCTCATTTAATCATTATTCAACTCATCATGACTCCAGTTATCACTAAACTCATCACGCAACTCATCATGACTCCAGTTATCACTAAACTCATCATCACTCCAGTTATCACTAAACTCATTATCACGCAACTCATCATCTCTAATTTAATCATTCGTCAACTCATCATGACTCCAGTTATAACTAAATTCATCATCACACAATTCATCATGACTCCAGTTATCACTAAACTCATCATCACGCAACTCATCATGACTCCAGTTATCACTAAATTCATCATCGCACAACTCATCATCACTCCAGTTATCACTAAACTCATCACGCAACTCATCATGACTCCAGTTATCACTAAACTCCTCATCACACAACTCATCATGACTCCAGTTATCACTAAACTCCTCATCACACAACTCATCATCACTCCAGTTATCACTAAACTCCTCATCACACAACTCATCACTACTCCAGTTATCACTAAACCCATTATCACACAACTCATCATCTCTAATTTAATCATTCCTCAACTCATCATGACTCCAGTTATAACTAAATTCATCATCACACAATTCATCATGACTCCAGTTATCCCTAAACTCATCATCATGCAACTAATCATGACTCCAGTTATCACTAAACTCATCACCACGCAACGCATCATGACTCCAGTTATCACTAAACTCATCATCACGCAACGCATCATGACTCCAGTTATCACTAAACTCATCATCACGCAACGCATCATGACTCCAGTTATCACTAAACTCATCATCACGCAACGCATCATGACTCCAGTTATCACTAAACTCATCACGCAACTCATCATGACTCCAGTTATCACTAAACTCATCATCATGGAACTCATCGTTACTCTAGTTATCACTAAACTCATCATCACGCAACTCATCATGACTCCAGTTATCACTAAACTCATCACGCAACTCATCATGACTCCAGTTATCACTAAACTCATCATCATGGAACTCATCATTACTCTAGTTATCACTAAACTCATCATCACGCACCTCATCATTATTCAACTAAAATTTTATACAAATAAAACCGTAGGGCCCTATTTGGGTACAGCACCCGCCAGAATATATATATTGTTAAATTTAATGGTCATATGACTTAGATATTTTTTAATAGTGAATATATTTTGAGTTGATTTTATATCTAACTATTAAAATGTGGATTGGGTCTTGCACATAATAAGAATAGGATTACATAGTAAGAATAGTGTTACCATCTTTCAGGTTGTTTTTCCTCCCTTTCATCTTGCTGTGTGATCTTACATTAGTACTGGCACTACGGCAATCAGCTGCTAAGTGTGGGTTTGGCAAAGTTTACCCATATTAATTATACAGAGCAGATGCTCGGCCCTGTTACAGGCATTGTGACATGGCGTACAGAAATAACACAAAGTGATGCACATGGCAGCTAAATGGGAACAGTGCTTGGAGAAAAGACAAAGGGTGACATTCTATGGGATGAGATAAATAGACTTTTGCGATTTTTTTCGCAAAAACGTCCGAAATCGCATTTTTTTCATTTTCGCATATTTAATGAGCTGTGAAAAAAGTGCGATTTTGGCCAACAAGTTGGACACACTGGAAATGCGATGTCTGCTTTTCGCAGCACATCACATCCAGATGTTTTCACATGAAAAAGTATACAAATCGCATATTTAATGGTATGCGATTTGTATAAAGTGTGTCTATAATTCGCCCAAAAATTAGACCAGGTACTGATGGGCGAATTAGCCAGAACCCTGCACAGATCGCAATGATCTGTGCAGGGTTCTGGTGTAAAAAAATTTTTAAACAGTTAAAAAAAAAAAAAAAACAGCGCGGGGTCCCCCGCCAGAGCATAACCAGCCCCGGGCTCATTGAGCCGGTGCTGGTGACATAAAATCAGGGTCCCCGACAAATAGGGGTCCCCTTGATTTAATGAAACCAGCACCAGGCTCAAGATCCGGCGCTGGTTCCCAAAATACGGGGGACAAAATGACTAGGGGTCCCCCGTATTTTAAGAACCAGCACCAGACCCAACCAGCCAGCAGGGTAATGCTACAGCCGGGGGACACTTATTATATAAGGTCCCGCGGCCAAAGCATTAACCCCCTGGCTGGTCAGCATGGGCAGAGGTCCTGGGGAAGTGGGGACCCCCCCAAAGAAGGGGTCCCCCCCCCCTCCAGGACTTACCAGCCCATGCTGAAAGTCCGGGGCTGTCCCCGATGCCCCTGGGCGGTGGGCATCGGGCTGATGTAAAGTGTAAAAAAAAGAATATAAATTATTGTTTTCTACTGTAGAACTATGAGTCCCAGCAAGCCTACCCCGCATGCTAGGACTTGGAAAACCACAAGTCCCAGCATGCGGGGCATTAAAGGGCCCGCTGGCACTTGTAGTTCTACAGTACAAAAAATAGTTCAATAAAACACACTGACACCCTGAAAAATAAAAGTTTAATACATCCATAACACACACATACTGATACTTACCTACCTTGAGCCCGTAGGTCGGTCCCTGGATCCGGGCTCCGGGGCTCCAGGGCAGAAGAGTCCGGTTCCAGGGCCTTGGTCCTGGTTCCGGGGCTGGTCCGGGGCTCCTGGGCGGAAGAATCCGGGGTCCAGGATCCAAAGTAGTCCACAGGGGTACCTGAGGAAGGAAATCCTACTCACCTGGTCCCCGGCGACAACCCCGGCATCTTCAGCTCCAGGCGCGCTGCTCCCGGCTGCTGTGGTACCCGCTCACGGACTGGAGAGGCGCAGAGATTTTCATCTTCCGCGCCTTTCCTCCGGATGATTCTATTGGCCGCCTAGCGGCCAATCAGGAGCTGACTTTCTCGGCTCCTGATTGGCCGCTAGGCGGCCAATGAAATCATTCTGAGAGGCGCGGAAGATGAAACATTTCTGCGCCTCTCCAGGCGCAGAGATGCCTGGAGAGGCATCTCTAATAATTTTCAGACATGAAAATCGCACATTTTCAGGACTAAAGACATCGCACCAACTCGCACCTATTCGCACTATTTGGGCCGTTTTTCGCATCGCATTAAATATGCGAAAAACGGCCCAATCTTGCGATTTTAAAAAGGGCGAAGTGGTGCGATAAAAAAAATGCGCATTTATCTCAAACCATAGAATGTCACCCAAAGAATTGCAGCCTTCTTTGTCCATGTGGAAGATGTCTCACTCAATAGTGTATTACGTAATGCCATATATGTAAGTTATGTGTCCTCCAGATCTAAGGAAGTTTTACCTGCAACAATTAGTTCCTCAATTATATCGGTCACACTCTAAAGCTGAATACACACTCTAATGCGATGTACACACACACTGAGACACTCTAAAGCTGAATACACACTCTAATGCGGTGCACACACGCTGAGATTTTGTGTTTGATTTTTGACTATATGGTAAAAATAGAATCGAAGTCAAATGAACATCGAACAGTTTTCAGCCTCATTCGGTGCCGATTTGATCCTGATGCGGGCTCCCGTGTAGTGTAAATCGAACAGAAATTAGACTGTGCAGGCAAGACTATATAGTACAGATCTGTACTACTGTATATAGTCCAAATCGGATGCGATTTGCTTGGCGTTTTTAGAAGAAAAAAAACATGAAAAGCACATGTCAACCTTTTTGCTTGTGTTACTTTGCCTTGTAAATGTCAACTTTTTGGTATCGACATATTGACTTTCGACCTAAACATTGTTGACCTATCATCCAGATCCAATGTGTCTGTGGCCGCTGATACTGGACAAATGCAGTCCCAGTACAATGGGACCACAACCCAGTTGACTAATATTTTCAGTGAAGGTTGCCCATCTCTTCGCCATGTGTAATAACGGCCAGCGTATAATTGCCCCACATATTACACATCATCAGAAGTATATTACTAGCCTACTGTAAACGTAGCATTTCTTATTCAACTACAGCCGCAGTCACACATTATATACCTGTAGAAATGAATTTCATTTTAATCAGCAGATGGTGCTTGTGCGTCCTATTTACTCTATTTTGCAAATACGATGCTATTTAACGAAAACAGTCACAAAAAAAGATGCCCATCGGTACCGAGTCGCACCATGGTCATGGGACTGTTTAGCACGAAAAGAGGCTAGATACCCATGGAGTTCCAGTGTAGAAGATCTAGTTAGACACCTAAAGTAAGTTCGACAACGTTTAGCTCAACAGTAACCAAATTTAGACGCAAGCATTAGGTTGATGGGGACGTGATCGAGAGATACAAGGTCAACACGAGTTTTTCCCTTTTCTTTGGTGGCTATGTTTAACATAGGTCCTTTGACTGTGGATCGCGTCCCCGTCGTCCTAACATTTGCATCTAACTTTCGTTACTGGCGATATAGATGATGTTGATTATCTTTCTGGCATCTAAGTAGACACGTCCGACTAAGCGTGGTCGGCCATAGCATTGTCCATCTAGACGCCATCGATCAGATGTGGTCCATTCAGTGGTCTATTGTAGCTTACCAAGTAAACCGGAATCAGGCCCAAGGCGGGACCACAGCTAAAGACCTATTGGCTAAACATTGTCAGGAGTGTAATTGTTAAAAATGGGTTTCCCTGCGGCTATATGCAAGACGCCACAGAAGTGACAGCAGTGAGGTCCCTAAGCGCTGTCACCTCTCTGACACCCCCGATAGCGCTGCCTGTAATTAATGTTCTTACACAGCTGTTCTCTCTCTTGTCAGTCACCAGAGTCCGGTCACAAGGATTCCTGACCCTTTCCTTCAACGTGGCCACAAAAGATCTGAAGAAACTTGGCTATACCAGCAGCGCCAGCCACCCCGCTTACTCAGAACTCACATCCAATCCATAAACAATACGAGTCGGCTGAGCTTAGCCCGGCCTGCGGCTCCTGACCCCATCAGCCTGTGCTGCGGAGGAGTCTATTTAATATTCTGTGCCGTGCGTAAACCATTGATCTGAAGACGGAAAAGTCAGATAAGAAGAGGAAATCTCACTGTTATGTACATAAATTGCAGATGGTTTTTAGATTTGAGAATCAAATCAAACTCCCAGTATGGTGCTGCACAGTTCTCACTTCTTGCCGAACGGGTATATTCATATGAACTGTGGTGTTATTACAAGACGACAGCCTGGTCGCACATTCCTTGTACATGTGTGTGGTTCTGTCACGTTATGTGCCAGCTATGCAGGACCGCTGGCCCTCCCCATCCCCCTATAGAATTAGGAATCTGTATTACGCTGAGGGGGAGGGGACTTAGGAGTAGCTATATGTAGTGATAAGGGAGAAGTGAGCCAGAGGAGAAGGGGCCCATGGCAACCAATCAGCACTGAAGTAACATCTATAATTTGCATAATATAAACTTAAACAGAGCAGCTGATTGGTTGCCATGGGCCACTTCTGCTCTGGCTCACTTCTCCTCCCTTATCACTGCTTCATACATCTAGCCCTTACATTCTGGTTTTGGTTGATAGATCTACAGTGTCTAGATAGACAGTCAATAGATCTATTACAAAAGGTTCACATGCAGTAGGTCGACAGGGTCAAATGCTGATACGAAAAAGCGTGATGGGGTCAAAATGTCAACATGAACACGGTAGACAAATGACAAGGTCAACATGAGTTTTTCATTATTTTTTGTAACCGGCTTGTTCTTCACCGTCCATGATGGTTATGGTATAGCGTATCAACCATGTTATGCTTGGCCACACTTAGTCAAACTGGTCTAGTTGGACAGTAACGGAAGTTAGATGCCAGGGTTAGCGCAACAGTCACATGGTCGACATGAGTTTTTCACTTTTTTTTGTGCCGAATGTCACATGGGTCCCCGTGGACACCGTATATGTGCAAAGTGTCCACTCGCATGGCTCGCTATGCTTCCGGCACGGTGCTCCGTGCGCTATTATAATCTTGCTCTATGTCCACTTGGATAGTAATGTCTCAACCAAGTCGACCTGTAACATTCGGCACCAAAAAAAAACATGAAAAACTCATGTCAACCATGTGACCTTCGACTCTGTTGCTCCATCGCTGGCGTCTAACTTCCGTTATTGTCGATCTAGACGTGGTCGACTATGTTTAGGCATCTAACTAGATGGGTTCGACTGTGGTCCATCGACTGGATACCGTCCATGACGACATAAAGGGAGAATATAAATAGTGCTGTGCCTGAAGCAAAGGTACGCATTACACTAATTGGGGGGGGGGGGGGGTCCATATCCACATTAACACCACAAAATTTTTGAAAAACTCATGTCAAACTTTTTCATGTTGACAATTTCATCCAGTTGACCCTGACAACCTATTGCCTGTTGACCTTTTGGGGTTGTCCTATTGACTGTCTAATAATCCACACCCCTTTAGATTCGCAAGGATGGGGGTTACCTATTCTCTTCTCTGTATTGCCATTTTTAAATATCCCTGCCCAGTATCTTCCATACATCCAAAAACAAATAGTGTTGTGCATCCCATGCCATGGAACACTCTCCCGGTGCAAATGTCCACGCTCTGCTAAAACTTGACAGACACCCAGTCGGAATATGAATGGATTATTGTCTTCGTAAGTGCATCATGATGGATGACTTTGCAGCAGATTTGGCCAAGCGCAGCCGTTAATTTGCCAGCACTGCTGTCCCCATGGGGCTACGATGGTGCCAAGACCTCAGGTGTAATTGGCCTTTGCAATCTAATGCTGACTCTTGTTAACCAGTCACTGAATAGCCTCAGATAATTAATTTATAATACGCTAATTAATTATTGGAGATCTCTGGGATAAGAGGGTTGCATCATTCTTTTAAACCAGATTGTAAATGAGAGATGTTGAGCAACTCCCAGAATGCTTTGCAGCAAACAACATAGAAGTCCAAACTAGTTGAAGTCTTTAGTCATAATTCTGTTATGAGCTGGACCAATATTCAGCAGAAAACTCAGCTTATCAGTGAAAAAGAAGCCAGTGACATCACTGGGTGGGATTGCAGTACTCTAGTGATGTCACAGTTTGCTGGTGAGGTACTGCGCATTATTTGTTGAAATAAAATTCACCTAACCGACACCGTCTGTGCAGTCTGGCTGAATCAATCTGAGCCACACACTGAATATAATTTAAGCAATAATATATATTTATTATTAATCTAAAATCAAATGATAAAATATCACAATGAAAAATCAAAATAATAAAACATTTTTTTTAAAGAAAACAATATATTAAACAATGTATAATCATAAACAAATTGTATTCATTCAATATTCTCTTTGCATTCATTTATAAATTGCTACACCACATCATTAGAAAATGATTATATCATAAATAAACAATGGGTATTCCGTTTTCTTGAACTCATAATTGTCTCGTATCCGAGATTTACTGGTGGATTATGGAACTTAAATTGCTGAGTAGTCCATTTAAAAAATCCCCAGGTGGAGGTAAACACGTGGATCTACATTGATTGGCCACTTAGCGATATACCTGCATAGAGGGAGGAAATCAACAGACCGCCTGTTCAGCGCCGTTCCCTTCACTTTCAACGTCACAGATCGGGACGAAGGTATACGCATCTTCAAGCGGTATCCACAATCTGTGGGCAGACGCGGGCCACAATCCCCCTGCTGACCGGTACCCGTTCCTGACTGCTCTGGGCACGCAACCGCCACCGGTGGCACTCTCACCATGAGTGCTCACGTTCGGACCAGGACGGAGCCTCTGACTGAGGGCGGCCGACGGTACACTGCGAGTCCCTCAGGAGAACCATACTGAGACCCAAGGAATCTCGCAGTAGTCAGACCACCAATACACACGCGAGGTCTGACACTTCATGCTCCTTCATTCCCATGACCCGACATTTTATTAAAGCCAACCATAACATCACAAGTGATTCTCAACTATATATCACTTAGGGGCAGATTTATTATCAGTGAAGTGATAAAATGTATGTTTTTTTATCACCGGCCAATCAGCTCCTACCTGTGAAGTTACAGGCTTGGTTTGAAAAATGACAGGTAGGAGCTGATTGGCCGGTGATAAAAATCAGACACTTTATCACTTCATCGAGCTTAATCAATCTACCCCTTAGTAACTTATTGTCCCAAGGAACTCTGCTACTATTACTTATTGGATACAAATTTTAATACATTTAAAAGCCGATTTGATTCTTGCAATTGGAATAATCAGGAACTTAAGTTCCATAATTCACCAGTACATCTCGGATACGAGACCATTGTGATTTCAAGAAAACGGAATACCCCAAATCATCTTCACAAGTGGTCCCTTGCTGTTTATTTATGATATTATCATTTTCTAATGATGTGGTGTAGCAATTTATGAATTAATGCAAAGAGGAGAATTTTGAATGAATGCAATTTGTTTATGATTATACATTGTTTAATATAAAATGTTTTGAAACTTTTTATTTTTCGTTGTGATATTTTATCATTTGATTAATACTAAATGTATATTATTGCTTAAATCATATTCAACGTTGTCGTTTAGGTGAATTTTATTTCAACAAATAATGCGCAGTACCTCACCAGCAAATTTTTCCTTTTTGGTACAAAATACTTATTGAAATCCGCCGGTGCAGACACTTCAAAGGGTTCTTTTGGCATATTTGTGGGAATACAGACACAATAGAGGACTGCTGCTATAGAGACCAGTTCCCATAAGGGATTATTAACACTAGCGACAGACTTTTGCATTCTTCTGAATATCGACCCAGCCGATTCCAGTTTATTACAATTAGATTAGTAAAGCTGAACTTTCCCGTAACTGAGATCGGAAATCTGGGACAAGGCAATAAGTTGTGTTTTCCTTACTGGTATCTAATTGTTATCTTATTGCTGAAAATCCTTTGTATAAATATGATTTTTTTTTTCTTATTTTATATATAAATTTTCTACTGTTTTATTACCAAAATTGATTTCCTATATATATAAATGATCTGTTTTGTAATTAAACTTCCAACATTTTATGAAATGCTTATTTTATTTCATGTGAAAAATACGGTCTTGTAATGAAAACAGCCAACAGAAGCGTGGTGTTTCCCATAGCAACTGCAGAGTTTTGTAATTTCCTACTCATCTGTGGCATTCATAGAACCACAAGACCGTGGCTTCGGGTGCTAGGTGACACATTAATGACATTTCTCCAAAGGTTATTTCCCAGAGAATCCGCCATCCCAGCAATACACAGTGCAGAAGGTTTTGCGGATGCGTTCCGTGGACGTACATGTTGAAATGCACTCGGTGAAGAACTAGATGGGTGCTTGAATAGGACATTTGAATCCACAGGTTCTGCTGCTCATAATTGGTCCTCTTAGGGGACATTTTAATTGCCTGGACAACTGGTGTGAACATAATCCCATCTCATTGCCCCGATACAATAAAATACCCCTGACTTTTTACAATAATAATTCTATGCCCCCTATCTTTTTAGGATATTTTATTATGCCCCTAACTTGGATTTGGACACGTTTCCGTCAAAAGCAGGTGGATTGGCGGCTATTCCCACAATCCACCTGGTTTCCGAGGGGTCGGAACATTCGGAAAAAAGCAGCTAGAATTGAATAGGTCGGATCCCCTTCCTATTCTAATTTATGGAAATGTGGTAATGGTATCTGGAAATATTTACCTACTCTATTCTCCTTGGTTACGGTATAAATGGTAGACAATGTCTAGGTGGACCACTAATAGTCGACAGTGACTAGGTTAACACCTTGAAATGGTCGACATACCCAAAGTCGACCTTGGCAAAAGGTCAGCACAAACTTATGGTAGACAAAGGTAAGGTTGACATGAGTTTTTCAAAAAAATTGTGTGTGTCTGTGTGAACATATGCCGATATGGACACCGTATAAGTGTATCGCGTCCCCTCACTTCGGGCACACTATTATAGTCCCACTTGGATAGTAAAGTATGAAAAAACACTTTTCTGAAGAAAAAAAAGTGAAAAACTCATGGAGATCTACGTCATAATGTGAGAACCAATCAGGAGCAAACTCTCAACCACCTTTGTCATCATTACAGCTACACTTTGGGTATCGGAAGTAGACAGCGAACATGATGATAACACGGAGCCGCCAGCTATGTGGAAGCTGAAGATATTCATGTGACAAATTGGTTCATTTATCTCTGAAATCCCCTCCGCACATTTCCGATCGCTCAGTCCGAGCTATAATAAGCAGGCTCGTTTCTTTACGTTACCTGCTGTAACCAGAGGATGTGAAGTCTCACATGTGCGTACATATATGTGAGGTTCTGTAACGCACTCGGAAGTATTGAAAAAGTTTCCGGTTGCCTGGGGAAACGAAACGCGTCAACGTCACTTCCGCCCTTACGTAACGCATCTCTGAGGTCACAATTCCCTTACACAGAGCCAGCCTGTTCTACTCGCCCTCTCCAATTTATTGGAGCTCGTCAGATATTTCTTCAGACACCAGCACCAGGGGACTCACCTTACGGCTTATTCATCTGCGGCACCCCTTATTCCATCGGAGTTCATGTCCACGGACGACAATACAACGTGCACCGGGTCGAGCCGCCGTGTCATCTGGCTCCCCGGCCCCTCCAGAATCCATCATATGAGGAGGGTAACTAAAAGGATCATATGTGTACCTGAAAGACTGCACCTCTGCGTTTTATGCGCTAACAGGATACACTTATACTAATCATAATAGATTCATAATAGATTAACCCACTGCTGACTATATTGCTCCGGAATTAACTCCCTACTTACCTGTTATTCGTGACCTTAACAGAGTTTGCCACAGGAATTGCCTTATTCAAGTGCTTATCCCACCATTACAATTGTCCACTAAATGGGAAGTTGCATTTTTATCTACATACAACTTCGTTTATTTTATATTATATTTTTATATTTTTGTGTGTGCTTTCCATTTATATATGTGATTATTAATTATATGTTTCTTCTTATATAAAACTTAAAATATAAAGCCTAAATTAGTGCAGTGTGTCCGGTGTCCTTTTATTCAGCGTGGTTCACCAAACAATGGGCCTTATTTTGGTTCATTCTTTCTGACAAAATCCTTCTTAGATGGACAAAACCATGTGCACTGCAGGGGGGGGTAGATGTAACATGTGCAGAGAGAATTAGATTTGGGTGAGTAATTTTGTTTCTGTGCAGGGAAAATACTGACTGCTTTATTTTTACACTGCAATATAGATCTCACTTTGAAGTAAAACCCCACCCAAATCTAATTCTCTCTGCACAAGTAACACCTGCCCCACCTGCAGTGCACATGGTTTTGCCCATCTAAGGAGGATTTTGTCAGAAAGAATGAACCAAAATAAGGCCCAATATTCTAAACTCAGCAGCGCATAGTGTTCAAAATTCCTTCCTTTTTACGCACCAGGAAGCTGTATACTTATTATTCTGCTCTGAAATGCCTCTTTTAAAGATGAGTCAAGACAAGCAAACGACTCCACCCGCGATATAAACGCTGACCTTCTGTTCAAATATAGTAGCGCATATGCTTGTCTGTCAGTCGCCAACTTGTCATAAACTATATTGGTATGTGGGAGATCCCATGCATATAGTATGGGAGAGAGACAGTGACCCCTCCCAGCTGCTGGCGTCTTCTTATAGATGAGAAAAATGGAAGGAACATCCCCTGATTCCCTGATCAGATTCATTAGCTTGCTTGCATAGGTCATTATGATCGTGGCATGGTTGGCAGATAATATCCACATTATGCATCATTCTTATTGAGCCCCCATAGATGTGCGCTATGTGAGGGTCTTTCTCCAGGCTGTTAGTGACTCCGTTCTCATTGTTTCTATGATGCATTGGCAATATTACTAAGGTGGCTGCATGTATCTGTTATCTTTCCCAGCGTTTATCTACCCTTCTGTAGCTAGGACAGAAGTGACTATCGGGCACAGGTATTCAACCTTGGAGAGCAAAAAACTGAAGAGAGAGATAAAGTTCCAGCCAATCAGCTGCTAATTGTCATTTTTCAAACCCGGCCTGCAACAGCAGTTAGGTGCCGATTGGGTGGCACTTTAGCTCTCCTTTATCACTTCCAAGGCACCTCCCCGTGGGCCAGATGTACTAAGCTGGAAAAGTGATAAAATAGAGAGTGATAAACCACCAACCAATCAGCTCCTACCTGCCATGTCACAGGCTGTGTTTGAAAAATGACAGGTAGGAGCTGATTGGCTGGTGGTTTATCACTCTCCAACTTATCACCCCGTATGAGGTAGATTCCAGGATCCGTACCAGCCAGGATGATGCCTTTGTCATGGATGATTATCAGTGTCATTTCCCCATGGACGGTCCAATCACATTGGAGGTTACAATGACATGTGATGTGTCTGACCAAGATTTTCCACACAAATAATAACTCCTACATAAATGAGGACTTCTGCCTGAAATTGCCTATTAAAGACTCAAAGCTGACTGTGATAGAACTCTACCAGGCAACATCTGTAATCAGGAAACTATGGGCCTGATTCAGTGCTGACCGGTCCCCAGTGTATTGACGCTGAGGCGTTCCTACGGGTAGGGTATGGAGGGGGGTGGGCAGGTTCCCGGAGCAGGGGAACGCTCTGAGTTTAATGGGCATTCCCATGAAAATGCAAGGCATACCCCTGGGAATGCTGGCGGGCCGATCCCAGCTGGGGGCGGGCAGCTGACGTCACATGACCAACGGAAATAAAACTCAGTTTAGATTGACTTTTATTTCCCAAAGGGTAGAGAGCTAACACAAGGGGATGTGTTCTCTTACATACCTCCCATGGAACTGTGGGGATTCATTGTGGGGGGGGGGGCAAAATTCTGCATGGCCAATAAGCCATTGCCGTACAAAGTAGTTAACAATGTACAGCATTGTGTCCTTTGAAACCGGACGGTCAAGGCCTGGTCACCGGGCTGGAGCCGGATGTCACCACTGGAAAGGGCGGCTGCCGGGCAGTGGCCTTCCTGTCCATTGAAAAACTTCTGTGTATGTCATGGCTATTGGCCGTGCGGAGTTTCGCCACCGGGGGTCCGGTGGAGCGTGTGAAATAGCCCTTAGTCGCATGTGGTTACTGTAATATCGGGGATTGGTAACGTGCAATTTTGTCATTGTTCAGTTGAATTGCCTTTACTTTCTTTCTTTCCTTTTTATAAACCTGTTCTATTTTTTTACTTTTCTAAAATGATTCTATTATTCCCCAGAGGCAAAATCTACATTTCTCATTTTCTAATAATAACTGCAACTATAAACCGTAGCATTTAAATGGCAAACTTTAGTACAACACTCTCTACCATGTTGTTTTGGGGGTGTTTGATGGGTAGCTGGATGTAAGGCTATATGTTGACCTCTATTGGTCAACATTTATTAGGTTGATATGGTCAAGGTAATAATGATCGCCACATGAACGTAAGTTTTTCACAATTTTTTTAATCTTTTTATACAGTACTTTACCATTTACATGGACTCCAATCGGGAACAGTAAAGTGCCATGGCGAGCGAAATAGTACACAAATTGTGGGTCTGCGTGCTAAAGCTAAAAATGAACACGCCGACCTTGTCATATGTTGACCATTTTTGTGTCGACTTTTTTCCTTGTGTCACCTTTTTTTCATGATGACCCAGTGAACCAAACACTGTTCAAGTTGCATTGGCAGTACACCTTCCAGCATGCCCTAATAGTAAATCTGTGGCAGGACATGCTGAGATGTGTAGATTACCAGCAGATAAAAGGTGTTGCGGTTATCATCCCGGCGGTCAGGATGCCGCCATTCACTGTACCGATGCTGGCATCCCATCTGCCATCAGAAGACCAGTGATTGGTATCGGGTGGCCGGGGATGGTGGGGGTAGGGTTAGGCTGTGGAGAAGTAGGGTTAGGTTTAGGTGACTGGTGTGGGGGTTTATGTTAGGTACTAGTGGGAGAGTTAGTGTCAGGGCATTGGTCGGTGAGGGTTAGGGTAAGACGTGCAAGGGAAGGGTAGGGGAATGGGTGTAGATTACTTACAAAGCTCCTTTTGGGATTTCCTGTACCGGGATCCCAGGTTTAATAATTTGACCAGTGGCATCCTAAGCACCGGTATATTGTATGTATCCCAATGGTAGACCAGATGTCGAATACCCCTACTAAATTTTGTACATCCCTAATTTGATGTTCTACCCTAATGTTAATTATCAATTTAACTCATTAAACTTACCGATTTGTATATTGGTGGGGCAGTGTGGATGTTCTACAATGATAAGCCTCTATCTAGAGCCCTCATACAAGCTAACACTTCTCTATGTGGGCTAAAAGTACGAATATGTCTAGCATGAAATGATTTAATTGCTACTCCCACAGCTGAGCCAGAGAGGGAACAGGACAACAGGGTACGAGATGAAAATGTCTTGGAAATAACATACATTGTTAGTCTCCAGCTGAACTGTGGAACATTTAAATATTTTCATTTGTTGCACGACCTCTGGTTCTCAGTCACCCTAAATGACATATTTCTCCATTGTCACGGAACAAATAGACTAATGTGCCTCCTGCTTAAACAAGATGCTGTGATTATCATGCAAAATCAAAGGGAAAATGACAAAATCTCAATATCTGTCTTAAGAGTTCTGAGATTTCATGTCAGGGAGAAAGACGTCTCCATTATCCTTCAGTACAGAATGTTTCCATGCAGATAACCCCGACCGGGGCGATTACAGCGCCATTTAGACATACTTTTTTGCGCTTTGTGTCGGCGTGAAGAAGATGAGTCACTGCTTTTTGTCACATCCTTTAATGTCCTATTGAAGATGTCTTACAGGATATAACAGGACTCTAGAAAGTCAATGTTCATCACAATGCTTATATCAGGCTACGGAAAGACAGTCCAGCTCTGTTAGCTTCCATTCTAGAGACATGCCACCGTTTCTTCTCTCCTTATGTAATAATCTGCTATATATACATTGCAGTCGTACTTAATGTGGGGGTGAGATGGGGCAGCCATCAACTACGGTAGCCCGCTTGTGTGACCCCATGGCTCAGGCAAGAAGCCAATGGTGTCGGAGAGAATGAGAGCCGTAAAGCACTTTACTGGGAGTTCTATTAAAAATAGCAACCAATTAGATTCTACTTCCCATTTATTTAGCACCGTCTAGAAGATAGTAGATAGAATCTGATTGGTTGCTATGGGCAACATTCCATCTTTAATAGAACTTTCATCTTAGTAAATTTACCCCTTTAAATCTTATTGGCAGAAAAGTGCTATAAATAACATTAATATTAGCATGTATTATACAGGGTTTCCTACCCCCCTCCCGGAAAGGTTGGCAACCCTCCCAGTTTCTGGGGTACCCCCGCTCTAACCCCCCCCCCCCCCTTCCCGGTTACCTCACCCCTGACCGTGCCGTTTAAATTGCCGGATATGCCGATCTCCAGTGAGGGGGCCAGGCTAAAGTGTCAGGATTGTGTCATTTTAGCCCCGCCCCCTTGGTGGCGAATGGCAAATCTGGTCATTTTCCATCATGGGGAAATTAGCCCCCCCCCCCCCCCCCCGAAGTCCTGCTGAAAGTCCCGGAGAGGAGATTTTAAAGGTCGGCAACCCTGGTATTATACCGTGTGAGAATATTACTAAAATGTCTTTGGAATAAGTAGATTATATATTACATCTATATCTTAGATTATCTATATCTGATTCATACATCTTGATATTTAATATTGAGATACTTAGAGCTAAATTTACTAAAGCTTCTAAAAATTAGCTGATGTTGCCCATAGCAACCAGATTCTGTCTATTATTTCTCTATTGCATCCTAGAAAATGAGGCAGAATCTGATGGGTTGCTATGGGCAGCATCACCTGTACTGTAAATGTACTGAGTCAGAGACAGCATTCTTCCACATGGAGGTAATGTGGAGGATCCGGAGCAGCAGGGAAACTGATCAGGGTTGGGCTGATTAGCAGCACCTGTGCTTTACTGTTATCAGTGTTTCCAGGGCAGAAGGTCATTGCTCCTGATGGTGGAATAGCTGCCCAGGTGATAGGCCGGGGGTGTGGGCTATGGTAGGGACCACTAGGAGTTTGTACTATGCTGTGACTAGGGAAGCCAATCCCGGGGCATTTTTTCAATCCCGGGATTCGGGATTGAAAAATGCTCAATCCCGGGATTCCCGGGATCCCGGGATGGCTTTCCTAATAAAAAAACGCCCTGGCCGCCCCGCATTTACTTACATTTGCAGGGGCGGCCGGGTTGATGGGTGGGAGCCGGGATGCCGGGTGGGCAGCTTCATCCGGCCGGCGGCAGGGTGGGAGCCGGGATACCGGGTGGGCAGCTTCCTACTTCGGGAGCCGGGTTGCTGGCTGGCTAGGTGGGCGGCGGGCGACTTTATAATGCGGAGTTGCTTGCTTGCTGGGTGGGCTGGCTAGGTGGACGGGCGGCTTCATCTCTGCCTGCCTGCCTGCGCAGCGTGACCTCTCGTCACGCTGCACAGGGTTGCTCTGCCGGGTATGGGAGTATCCGGGCAGCGGCTGAGCGAGTGCTCAGCCGCTGCCCGGCATTAGACTGCGCATGCGCAGTCTAATCCCGAAAATCCCGGGATTGGAAACTCCAATCCCGGGATTGAAATCCCGGCGTTTTGGGGGCCAAATCCCGGGATCCCACCGATCCCGATCCCGGGATTGGCCACCCTAGCTGTGACACCAGTATGCTGTGATGATGTAACCATCCTTGCTTATGCTGATTACCTGGTATGCTGTTTACCTGCTACAAAATAAAGACCAAGACTTCATCTTATCGAGGTATGTGATTCCTTGTCACAGGTCATTTTATCAAATCCCATTGCATAACGAGAGTTCATTTTTCTTCTCCCGATTCTCTCCTTCGCCTCTTATACGTCACTGGTCGGTACGCTTTAGGGCTAATGTAAATCTTAGTAGTTAGACACTGATTATTTGATCCTCTATCTCTCTCCAAGTTATAATCCACCTACCCCAAAGCCATTCTGCACTTTGTGTTATTACAGGGGGCCACTAGTTAGCCCAATAGAGTTTAGATATTTTTTTTTATCTATATAATACCAGTTACCACATATGTCCTTGGGATTACCTGACATTGCATGATAAACTCAATTCTTCTTATACCTACTGCTTTCCACGTTACCTACCGTCTCGCTCTGCCGCAAGCAAATCCATGCTGATATTTATTAATCAATTGTGAAGGAATAGGCCAAAGTCTCTTCACTATATAACCATACTCTATATATTCATATCACAGTTCATTAAGGTGACGGGTCTATAATTATTAGTCTGGCTCAGCTTGGACTTCTGCTGCCATGATACAAGGCAGTGGGCACGTCTATCTCAGCGGTGGCCTCCGAAGTCTCCAGCACATTAATAGAACAAACCTCGCTCCCAGGAATCGTATCCATTTTTATCACATAGATTAGAGAATCCGTCCTCTGGGCTCTTTACATTTTTTTAAGGGTTTTAATTACATTTGAAATCTCCTCATCTTCACTTGGTGCATTTAGATTCTCCCTTCTCGTCAGATTCGATTAAACAAGAGCCTACAGAATGTGGGATGTTGATATAATGAATGGTAAAAATAACCCTTTGACTCGGAGAAGAAACTTCAGTTCTATCAGCATCTTGCTGTCACTAGACTTGAGGACTGAAATACTGTATATATTAGAGTCGGTTTTAGACATCAGTCAGCCGCTTGCTACCGGAAGTCCCTGCGCTATTTACCAATTGGGCCGGCAGATAAATATCTGCAGCAGAACAGCTGCTAGGGTTAAGTGGTGTCTGTACACCCGCAGAGACCAGTTACTGTTTTACAAACCTCAATAGTAACCTGCAGATATCAGTTTTGTGTTTGTTTATTAATGGACCTGGTTTTTATCAGATGCGGGCTCATGCCACTGCCCAGATTGGGGAGGGGGGGTGTGCGGTGGACCGGCACCTGGGTTAGTAGTACACGCAACCTCCAGCACTGAACATTGCATTTATACAGTATATGCAATGACACCGGCAATATAAGCAGGAAGCCATAAACATTTATCAGACAGATATTGGATTGTCTCACAGAATGCTACGGCGACGTCGAACACATTTATCTCAATTATTACCGTATTGGCAATCATGGGCTACAATAATAAGTTATCGATTCCACTGCTAATTATCCAAAGAAGCCAAAGGTACTATTTCCTTTAATTAAGTATTCCCAGTAAAGGAGAAAGATAGAACGCTTGTATCCGCAGACATGGTTACAGAGGAGTCACGGGCATCATCTACTGAGCTGCAGAAGACAACATGGCTGCCATGTGCAATGTGGCACCGTCCAGCCCCTGTACAGGAGACATGGCATCATCTACTGAGTTGCAGAACACAACATGGCTGCCATGTGCAATGTGGCACTGTCAAGCCCCAGTACAGGAGACATGGCATCATCTACTGAGCTGCAGAACACAACATGGCTGCCATGTGCAATGTGGCACCGTCCAGCCCCTGTACAGGAGACATAGCATCATCTACTGAGCTGCAGAACACAACATGGCTGCCATGTGCAATGTGGCACCGTCCAGCCTCTGTACAGGAGACATGGCATCATATACTGAGCTGCAGAAGACAACATGGCTGCCATGTGCAATGTGGCACCGTCCAGCCTCTGTACAGGAGACATGGCATCATATACTGAGCTGCAGAAGACAACATGGCTGCCATGTGCAATGTGGCACCGTCCAGCCCCAATACAGGAGACATAGCATCATCTACTGAGCTGCAGAACACAACATGGCTGCCATATGTAATGTGGCACCGTCCAGCCCCAGTACAGTAGACATGGCACCTGTGCCAGCTTATGGGCATTACCACACTTTTCTGCCACAATTTGCCGTCTTCTGTGGAACTGAGAAAATCGCTATCAGCTGATCTGCGCACATGCAGCGTGAATGCGCGATACTTCAAAGCGTGATAAAATCCCAAAAGGGTGCGATTGCACTTTAATTGATAGGGGGGGTCGACTTTTTGACATGTTGATATTTTAAATGTCGGCATTTTGACAGTGTCAGCATTTTTACTATTTTGTGACCTTTAGTGGTTGACCTAATGTATATACGACCCCGCGACAATACCCCACTTGTGCCAGGCGGCCCCTGCCATGCCGGTTACTGCAGTTTCTGTTTTGTTAATTTAGCAAAAGTGCAGCGGATGCTGAATTAGGCCCAATGTTCCTCCTCTTAGATCAATGTTTCTATTTATCCGGCAATTACTCTGTCACTGAGGGTAGTGGGGCGGCTGCCCTTATAGAGAGTACCACAGGTAGATGGGGACATTTGATGGGTTTGGTAGCACTCCAGAGAAGCAGACTAGCGGATATCTCAGTGATATGTCACAGATAATAAAGGAAGCTTAAGTAGTTAGCGGAATATATCTGGGGAATAATTTGATACTCCTGTACTTATATCAGACATTGTGTGGCATACGCAAAACATTTCCCCTGCAATTACTCTAATTCATACTGCAAATGGTGACATTTAGAGGCATTCATTGTGTGCGGGAACAGAGGCTGCACATTATCTGTGTATACAGGTGGAACACCAAGTGTCTGCACATCATCTGTGTATACAGGTGGAATACCAAGGCTGCACATCATCTGTGTATACAGGTGGAATACCAAGTGTCTGCACATCATCTGTGTATACAGGTGGAATACAGTGACTGCACATCATCTGTGTATACAGGTGGAACACCAAGTGTCTGCACATCATCTGTGTATACAGGTGGAATACCAAGGCTGCACATCATCTGTGTATACAGGTGGAACACCAAGGCTGTACATCATCTGTGTATATACAGGTGGAACACCAAGGCTGCACATCATCTGTGTATACAGGTGGAATACCAAGTAACTGCACATCGTCTGTGTATACAGGTGGAATACCAAGTAACTGCACATCGTCTGTGTATACAGGTGGAATACCAAGTGTCTGCACATCATCTGTGTATACAGGTGGAATACCAAGTGTCTGCACATCACCTGTGTATACAGGTGGAATACCAAGTGTCTGCACATCATCTGTGTATACAGGTGGAATACCAAGTGTCTGCACATCATCTGTGTATACAGGCGGAATACCAAGACTGCACATCATCTGTGTATACAGGTGGAATACCAAGTGTCTGCACATCATCTGTGTATACAGGTGGAACACCAAGTGTCTGCACATCATCTGTGTATACAGGTGGAATACCAAGTGTCTGCACATCATCTGTGTATACAGGTGGAATACCAAGGCTGCACATCATCTGTGTATACAGGTGGAACACCAAGGCTGCACATCATCTGTGTATACAGGTGGAATACCAAGTGTCTGCACATCATCTGTGTATACAGGTGGAATACCAAGGCTGCACATCATCTGTGTATACAGGTGGAACACCAAGGCTGCACATCATCTGTGTATACAGGTGGGATACCAAGGCTGCACATCATCTGTGTATACAGGTGGAACACCAAGGCTGCACATCATCGGTGTATACAGGTGTGATACCAAGGCTGCACATCATCTGTGTATACAGGTGGGATACCAAGGCTGCACATCATCTGTGTATACAGGTGGGATACCAAGGCTGCACATCATCTGTGTATACAGGTGGAACACCAAGTGTCTGCACATCATCTGTGTATACAGGTGTGATACCAAGGCTGCACATCATCTGTGTATACAGGTGGGATACCAAGGCTGCACATCATCTGTGTATACAGGTGGGATACCAAGGCTGCACATCATCTGTGTATACAGGTGGAATACCAAGTGTCTGCACATCATCTGTGTATACAGGTGGAATACCAAGGCTGCACATCATCTGTGTATACAGGTGGAACACCAAGGCTGCACATCATCTGTGTATACAGGTGGGATACCAAGGCTGCACATCATCTCTGTATACAGGTGGAACACCAAGGCTGCACGTCATCTGTGTATACAGGCGGGATACCGAGGCTGCACATCATCTGTGTATACAGGTGCAATACCGAGGCTGCACATCATCTGTGTATACAGGTGGAATACTAAGAGACTGCACATCATCTGTGTATACAGGTGGAATACCGAGGCTGCACATCATCTGTGTATACAGGGGCAATACCAAGTGTCTGCACATCATCTGTGTATACAGGTGGAACACCAAGGCTGCACATCATCTGTGTATACAGGTGGGATACCAAGGCTGCACATCATCTGTGTATACAGGTGGGATACCAAGGCTGCACATCATCTGTGTATACAGGTGGAATACCAAGGCTGCACATCATCTGTGTATACAGGTGGAACACCAAGGCTGCACATCATCTGTGTATACAGGTGGAACACCAAGGCTGCACATCATCTGTGTATACAGGTGGGATACCAAGGCTGCACATCATCTCTGTATACAGGTGGAACACCAAGGCTGCACGTCATCTGTGTATACAGGCGGGATACCGAGGCTGCACATCATCTGTGTATACAGGTGCAATACCAAGGCTGCACATCATCTGTGTATACAGGTGGAATACTAAGAGACTGCACATCATCTGTGTATACAGGTGGAATACCGAGGCTGCACATCATCTGTGTATACAGGGGCAATACCAAGTGTCTGCACATCATCTGTGTATACAGGTGGAACACCAAGGCTGCACATCATCTGTGTATACAGGTGGGATACCAAGGCTGCACATCATCTGTGTATACAGGTGGAATACTGAGGCTGCACATCATCTGTGTATACAGGTGCAATACCAAGAGACTGCACATCATCTGTGTATACAGGTGGAATACCTAGGCTGCACATCATCTGTGTATACAGGTGGAATACCAAGGCTGCACATCATCTATGTATACAGGCGGGATACCAAGGCTGCACATCATCTGTGTATACAGGTGGAACACCAAGGCTGCACATCATCTGTGTATACAGGCGGGATACCAAGGCTGCACATCATCTGTGTATACAGGCGGGATACCAAGGCTGCACATCATCTGTGTATACAGGTGCAATACCAAGGCTGCACATCATCTGTGTATACCGGTGGAATACCAAGAGACTGCACATCATCTGTGTATACAGGTGGAATACCAAGGCTGCACATCATCTGTGTATACAGGCGGGATACCAAGGCTGCACATCATCTGTGTATACAGGTGGACTATCAAGTGGCTGCACATCATCTGTGTATACAGGCGGGATACCAAGGCTGCACATCATCTGTGTATACAGGTGGAATACCGAGGCTGCACATCATCTGTGTATACAGGTGCAATACCAAGGCTGCACATCATCTGTGTATACAGGTGGAACACCAAAGCTGCACATCATCTGTGTATACAGGTGGAACACCAAGGCTGCACATCATCTGTGTATACAGGTGGAATACCAAGTGACTGCACATCATCTGTGTATACAGGTGGAACACCAAGGCTGCACATCATCTGTGTATACAGGTGGAATACCAAGTGACTGCACATCATCTGTGTATACAGGTGGAATACCAAGGCTGCACATCATCTGTGTATACAGGTGGGATACCAAGTGACTGCACATCATCTGTGTATACAGGTGGAATACCAAGGCTGCACATCATCTGTGTATACAGGTGGATTGCCAAGTGACTACTATAATTCGCTGGCCAGACATAAACAATTCGCAATATAATTACAATAAAAAATAACTACATTTGAGACTGATCTTAATTATGTTTTTCTTGTGATAACTGCTGGTTACGAGAGGATTGCACATCCAGCTGGTTAGTTGTTACCAAAGACCTAAATAGGGAAACACAAGCGTCCAGTAGACTGTTGAGTACTGTTTAAGGCGTGGATCACAGATGTTGAATCCACTTAGTGAAGAGAAAACAGAGTTCTCTCTTCACTGTGAAGTAGATAGCGCTCTTAAATAGCGTGTCTATGTCGGTATCTGTAGTCCGGGTGGCCCCCATCACATGGCCCTGCACCCAGAGGTAATCTGGATACCTACAGATACTGACATAGACACGCTATCTACTTCAAAACAGCACCTCAATATCTGAGAAAGTGTCAACCGTGTCAACCTAATGATTGCCGACCAACTTGCTGTAGAACAAATGATCCCATTCCGTTGTATTGGTAGACGCAGATTGGGTGATTTCCCATGTCCAGTTGAGTATCACTGCGCAGATTCAAATTAGCCTTGCCCTTTAGAGACACATCTTATTTAGAGTCACGCATACATTACAAAAGACACATCTTTTATTAAAGCTGGCTAACGTTAAGCGTCCATGATCAAGCGTCCAGTGATGATAACTGCTGTATCTCTGCTCCTAGCAACTGCGTAGCTATCAAGACGAAACCACTCAATGCGAACTCTAACTGAATCCTGAAGGTTCTGTGCGTTATACCGGTAATTGCAGGGGCATACCGGTAATTGCAGGGCAAGCAGGAGACTTCGGAGACTTTGCCCACAATCTATATACATTTATAGATCAGATTACGTTCTCTGCAGCTGATAAATGTCGTCTTGCAGGTAAACAAACATGTAGGAAAGCGTTGTGTAATTACAGAGAAAGAAGCTTAAATACAGATCTTCATTACCCCGACCTGATGTGCTGCCACTATATGAATAACATTTTACTTCTCCAATTAAATCTTCCAACATCTATAATTGTTCCTCATTAAAAACAGTAGCAAAGGGTGAAGGTGCGCTCCCTGAGATGGATAAACAGAATGTTCCTCCTTTCTAACGAGGGCGAATTATAACACAATCTTCTAGCAAAGCCTTAAACGCCTTTAAAAGAGAATGTAAACAAGAGAAAAACATGTACAAACCAGGAAATAAACAGACTTTACTGTGGTCCAAACGTGATCCATGTGTTTGTATCAGTAACTTACTTCCCAGTTCATATCACAGTCATTTTGAGGCAGCCACGCGGTAAGAGAGGGGAGGCCATGTAAGCAGCTTCTGAATGGTCTCTCTCCGGTGGTGCAGTAGACAACTAGAGCCTGTAAAACATGGCCTGCTATAGGCAGTTGAGGAGATGGTGAAAAACTGGACTGTCGAGTACATAAATAGGGACCCGTCTGATGGGGTTCACCTTGGCGTGGTGGAATGGCTCCGATGACAGGTTAAATATTTGCTAAGAACCACAGATTTGCTATAAATTTGGTCCCTATCTTCCATACTTTTTAAAAGGACAGTGGTCTCACAAGGAAGGGGTGTGGTCACACAGTAGTACCCCAAATTCAAATTATGCCACACAGTAGCACATTTTTTTCACATTACACGACATTCAGTGCCCTGATTCACATTACATCACTCAGTAGTGCCCCTTATTAACATCATGTCACTCAGTAGTGCCCCTTATATATGTTACGGAACTCAGTAGTGCCCCTTATTCACGTTATGCTACAAAGTAGTACTCCTTATACATGTTATGCCACACAGTAGTGTCCCTTATATAATTATCTATAGCCAGATGACTTCTGGTGGATGGATGGATGGGTGCGGTCATGTGACAAAGTTTTAGCAGATTACAAACAGAAAAAAAGAATAAGTCCCAAGGCGCAATCGCCTTTCTTCAGCCGGATCCACAAATACAGGGTCACAACTCAACCCCTAAATCGGGAATCTTGTTTGGAGAAATGGACCAGGGGCGATGAAAGGTTTGTATACACAGTTATAGTTCATAAACCTGGGATCTGCAAAGATGTAATAAAAGTCCGGTACCTTGTGGCTGGGGTATTGGCCTTATACCCCAGACCGTCACCGTCAACAAGCAGTAGTCCCAGTACAAGAACAACAAGTGCGCTCCTCTCCTGCCAACGCGTTTCAACAGGATAACCTGTCTTTTGAAGCATTGAAAAAGACAGGTTATCCTGTTGAAACGTGTTGGCAGGAGAGGAGCGCACTTGTTGTTCTTGTACTGGGACTACTACTTGTTGACGGTGACGGTCTGGGGTATAAGGCCAATACCCCAGCCACAAGGTACCGGACTTTTATTACATCTTTGCAGATCCCAGGTTTATGTACTTACCTTTTTTAAATAAATATATCGACACTAAAAAAAGTGGCTATCTCTGTCTGTTTACATCCGTATATGGGAGTCAATATCCTCCATGACAGGAGTCCCCCCTCTATAAAGATACCCAGATGCGTTTACAGTGGTATATTTACTTGTGAGTACGGTACGCATCCTTCATCTTTTGAAAATACACCCGTGGTGAACCTATAAAAAGAAACCTTTATGTGCACCATCTTCCTTGTTTAGCGTGAGTGAGGGTACGCTTATAGTTACCCAATCCCAGATTTCCATTTATATTCTGCCGGTATAATAGAAGGATTTCTCACACATGCTTTTATTTACTTTGCATATTCCGTCTTCTTGAGGAACATCGGATAACTGTGTATACAAACCTTTCATCGCCCCTGGTCCATTTCTCCAAAGAAGTTTTAGCAGATATTTATAGGTACAGTGCCGATGGTCAATCTGGTTCCGTTGCACAACTTTGTTGCGTTTAAGTTGCGAATAAGCATCACCGGTGATCCAACCTTCAATGCTGATACGTGCGGTGGCATTCCGGGTGGTTCCAATGAATTAAAACATTAAATTGGATAATTGACGACTTGTTCTTCGTCCATTACTGTGTCGATCGATTTGTATTTGACTGTTTTGCCAGCAGTTTCAATTGAATTTGCTCATTGAGCTTGTTGACATCATTTTTTGGTGCCAAAATTGCACGTTCGCACAGCCAGATGACTTCGGATATTTATAGTTGGTTGTTAGATTTGGGAATACCTTGTAGACAACGACTTGAATATTCAGTTGCATTTGACAGAAGTTCAGCGGGAACGAAATCTCATTCGTGGCACGATCAATTAATTGGCCAAAAAAAAAAAATATTCTGGTGATCCGATTGCTACCAAACTTCACAGGATCACCCGCTGCGCTAATCTGAAGATTGCCTGAAAATTTTATCAAAATCGGTCAGGCCGTATTGGAGTCCATAGGGAACATACACACATATATTTTTTATATATACGGTATATATATGTATATAGATTACCACAGTAGTGCCCCTATACACAATTCCCACATTAGTAGTGCAACTTACACATGATAGTATGCGATCATTGGGTAAACAATGTTTAGGTCAACAGTCACTAGGTCGACCACCATACAGTAGGTCAACGATACCTTGAAATAGTCCACATGCCCAAGGTCGACATTGACAGAGGTCGACGCAAGCTTATGGTCGACATAGACATGGTCAATATGAAAAAGGATCAACGTGTGTTTTTTTCACTTTTTTTTTATTTATAAAAAGGTGATTTGTTTTTATACTTTGCTATCCAAGTGGACATAGGACGGGGATATCATAGTGTGCCCGGAGTAGGCGAGTGTACGTGTATATGGTGTCCATGTCAACATATGACGAAAAACTCATGTCGACCTTATTCATGTTGACCATGTCTGTCGACCATAAGCGTGTGTCTACCTTTTGTCAATGTTGACCTTGGGTATGTCGACTATATCAAGGTGTTGACCTAGTCACTGTCGACCATTAGTGCTCAAACTAGTGACTGTTAACCTAGACATTGTTACCATTTATACTGTAACCACACATTATAGTATTGCCGCTTACACACATAATGCCCACGTTAGTAGTTCCCCGTACACAAAATGCCTAAAATATTAGTGCCACTTACACATAATGTCCTCAATAGACCCTTTATACACATCTCTTCCTCTGCCACACCAGCAACTAATCGCACATGTCTCTCCAGTAGCTCCATGCCGTGTCTTCCCCCAACCTCCTCTCACCTTGTCTTCAGACTGCACCAGGACCTGAGGAAGGGAGATGTGGCTGCAGCTCATCAGTGACACCAGTACCACTTGCATCATCTATAGCAGCGGTTCTGAAACTGTGGGTCCAGGGTCCTGACCCCAAAGTGGGTCCCGATCTTCTCAGCAGGGGGTCGCGACTCCATGTCAGTGACCATCAGGCTGATGACTTTTCTAATCTCAGTCAGTGATTCAAGGAGTCTGAAAAATCTATTGAATTGTCTGTTATTTTGGACTCCCATCACTCTGTGCCTCCACAATGCTGCCATGTATGTGCTGTCTGCTGACCACACATGTGACATGATAGGTTATGGTATATTAGACTCCTCCCATCACTCTGTGCCTCCACAATGCTGCCATGTGGAGGCACAGCATGGGTTTACTGGGGGAAGATCATGTCAAACAAATCTTATTGACTTTTTTGACTGGGTGACTAAAGTAATAGATCATGGTGGGGCTGTAGATGTAGCTTATCTAGACTTTAGTAAGGCTTTTGACACTGTCCCATATCGCAGACTGTTAAATAAACTTGAAAGCTTGGGATTGGATTCTAAGATAATTGAATGGATAAGAGCGTGGTTGCAGGACAGAAAACAGAGAGTTGTAGTAAACGGAGTACAGTCAAAGGAGGGAAAGGGTACAAGTGGAGTACCCCAGGGATCTGTACTTGGACCGGTGCTTTTTAATATCTTTATTGGTGATATTGCAAATGGAATTGAGGGTAAAATGTGCCTTTTTGCAGATGACACAAAGGTATGCAACAGGGTAGACACACCAGGAGGGGTAAAACAAATGATTGAGGATCTAGGCAGATTAGAGAAATGGTCAAGAGCATGGCAACTACAGTTTAATGCCAAAAAATGCAAAATCATGCACTTGGGTCTCAGAAATCCAAAGACTCAATATAGTATAAATGGCACTATAATGGAAACTACAGAGGAAGAGAGGGATCTAGGTGTCACTATTTCAGGGGACTTAAAAGCAGGTAGGCAATGTAACAAAGCAATGAAGAAGGCAAGTCAGATGCTTGGTTGCATAGGGAGAGGTATCAGCAGTAGAAAGAAATAATGCCACTGCAGGGGCGGATTGGGAATTAAAACCAGCCCGGGAAATTTTTCGAAGCAGCCCTTATTGGGGGGGGGGGGGGGGGGGGGGGTGTCTTGTTATTTCTAAAAAAAATTCGACATAACTGTTTTTGTAATCTAACACTTAAAAAGTGTGTTTGGTTAGAGTTGGGCTGCAATGGTCTGTGTAGTTAGGCTGCAGGGAGGGTGTGTATGAGTAAAGTTAGGCTGAGGGAGTGTGTGTATGGGTAGAGTTAGGCTGCGGGAGTGTGTGTATGGGTAGAGTGAGGCTGCGGGAGTGTGTGTATGGGTAGAGTTAGGCTGCAGGAGTGTGTGTGTATGGGTAGAGTTAGGTTGTGGGAGTGTGTGTGTGGGTAGAGTTAGGCTGCGGGAGTGTGTGTGTATGGGTAGAGTTAGGTTGTGGGAGTGTGTGTGTGGGTAGAGTTAGGCTGCGGGAGTGTGTGTATGGGTAGAGTTAGGCTGCAGGAGTGTGTGTGTATGGGTAGAGTTAGGTTGTGGGAGTGTGTGTGTGGGTAGAGTTAGGCTGCGGGAGTGTGTGTATGGGTAGAGTTAGGCTGCAGGAGTGTGTGTGTATGGGTAGAGTTAGGTTGTGGGAGTGTGTGTGTGGGTAGAGTTAGGCTGCGGGAGTGTGTGTATGGGTAGAGTTCGGCTGTGGAGGTAAGTGAATCATTAGTTAGGCTGCAGAGGTTTGTGTATGGTTAGGGTTAGGCTGAGGGGGAGGTATGTCTATGATTAGGGTTAGGCTGTGGGTGGGTTGTATATGGTTTGGGTTGGGCCAGGAGGGGCAGGTTCTGATAACCCTGATTTTTTTAGCACATTTTGTCCAGTATAGTGTAGTGTACTAACCTGGCTTAAGTTTCATCATGTGGCCTGGAGTTCCCTCCGTCGCTGACCCAATGTACTGCCGGTGCCCTGTTTAAGCACACACAAACACAGACACGGTGGCGAAAGTTAGGGAAGCACAGAGACAAAAGAACAGTGAAAACAGTGAGCTGGGCACTTAGTGACTCACACACACATTGCATATTCACACCCTTCCATGCAAATACTGTATATGCACACCTTCCCACACACATACTGTATATGCATACCCTCCCACACACATACTGTATATGCATACCTTCCCGCACACATACTGTATATGCATACCCTCCCGCACACATACTGTATATGCATACCTTCCCGCACACATACTGTATATGCATACCTTCCCGCACACACATACTGTATATGCATACCTTCCCACACACATACTGTATATGCACACAACCCCACACACACATACTGTATATGCATACCTTCCCACACACATACTGTATATGCACACAACCCCCCCCCCACACACACACACGTACTGTATATGCACACAACCCCCCCCCCACACACACACACACACAAACAAACGCATACCGTATATGCACACATCCCAACCAGACAAACATACTGGATACGCACACCACATCCCCCCGCAGTCATACTGTATACGCACACATCCCCCCCACACACTGTATACGCACACATCCCCACCACACACTCATACTGTATACGCACACATCCCCACCACACACTCATACTGTATACGCAAACATCCCCACCACACACGCATACTGTATACGCAAACATCCCCACCACACACGCATACTGTATACGCACACATCCCCACCACACACGCATACTGTATACGCACACATCCCCACCACACACGCATACTGTATACGCACACATCCCCACCACACACTCATACTGTATACGCACACATCCCCACCACACACTCATACTGTATACGCACACATCCCCCCCACACACTGTCTATGCACACATCCCCCCCACACACACACTGTATATGCACACGTCCCCGACACACACTATATATGCACACATCCCCACCACACACTGTATATGCACACATCCCCCCCCACACACACATTGTATATGCACACATCCCCACCACACACTGTATATGCACACATCCCCCGACACACACTGTATATGCACACATCCCCACCACACACTGTATATGCACACATCCCCCGACACACACTGTATATGCACACATCCCCACCACACACTCATACTGTATATGCACACATTCCCCCCCCACAAACACACACTGTATATGCACACATCCCCACCACACACGCATACTGTATTTGCACACACACACACACCCCCCACACACTGTATATGCACACATCCCCCCACACACACTGTATATGCACACATCCCCCCACACACACTGTATATGCACACATCCCCCCCACACACACACATTGTATATGCACATCCCCACCACACACGCATACTGTATATGCACACATCCCCCCCACACACACACACTGTATATGCACACATCCCCCCCACACACACAGTATATGCACACATCCCCCCCCACACACTGTATATGCACACATCCCCCCACACACACTGTATATGCACACATCCCCCCTCCACACACACACATTGTATATGCACATCCCCACCACACACGCATACTGTATATGCACACATCCCCCCCCCACACACAGTATATGCACACATCCCCCCCACACACACACTGTATATGCACACATCCCCCCCCCCACACACTGTATATGCACACTTCCCCACCACACACTCATACTGTATATGCACACATTCTCTCCCCCCCCCTCCCCTCCCCCCACACACACTCCCAAACACTCACATTGAAAAATTTGCCCTTGTACAGCGCTGTGGTGTATCTGTGTGCACTATAACTCACTGTTATCAGTAGAGGTCATGCCAGGACCTGTGAAAGTGCACTGCTGTCATCATCTGCTGCTATCAGTGTGCCCCGCGGTGACGTCGCCCCGCCCCCCTGCTGTATAAGGAGCACAGGCCACCCCACCTCCTGCATAACTACAAACTTTACACATGTTTCAGGGCGGTGAGGAAGCCCTGCAGCCTGCATTCTGTGGCTTCTGCCCTCAGTTTGCAGGAGGTTGGCGGGGATATACAGGTTCCGGGGTCCTGCCTGTCTCTTTGGTTCGGGCAATGTGTTGCGGAAGAGTTGGAGAGTAGCAGGCGCCAGGCGGCAATGGGGTCAGTGCCAGGGGAGACCGGGAGAGACGTGGGAGAGGGCATGAGAGGGGTAAATGGCGGTGCTGCACCGCGGGAGGAGCTGCGTGCGGCCACGCATGCGCAGCAGCCCTCCCGCGGCCATTTTGACTGTCAAAACGGCCCCGAATTCATTTGGAGAAACCGCTGCGGCTGCTAACCGCTGTGATCGCGGTCCGCAGCCCAGGGTGGGGGGAGAGCGGCCGCTTATAGTGTCTTAACAGCCGGCCCACCGGGAAATGTCCCGGTTTCCCGGCAGGCCAATCCGCCCCTGTGCCACTGTATAGGTCATTGGTACGACCTCACCTAGAGTATTGTGTTCAGTTCTGGAGGCCATATCTCCAGAAGGATATAAATACATTAGAGACTGTACAAAGAAGGGCAACTAAAATGGTGCATGGCCTACATCACAAAACGTACCAGGAAAGACTAAAAGATCTTAATATGTATAGTTTAGAGCAGAGAAGGGAAAGAGGGGACATGATAGAAACTTTCAAATATATCAAGGGCTTTAACAAGGTACAGGTGGGAGACATTCTTCACAGGAAGAGGAGCAGCAGAACACGAGGACATGCACTGACACTAGAGGGAGGAAGATTCAGGGGAGAGATGAGGAAGAATTACTTCACAGAAAGGGTAGTGGATAAGTGAAATAGCCTCCCAACAGAGGTGGTAGACACAAATACAGTAGTACAATTTAGACATGCTTGGGATAAGCATATTGATACCCTTACATAAAAATAAGGATCAAATATGGTTTGAGGTAACATGTTTAAAAAAAGGGGCAGACTAGATGGGCCAAGTGGTTCTTATCTGCCGTCAAATTCTATGTTTCTATGTATGTGCTGTCTGCTGACTACACATGTGATGTGATGGGTTATGGTATATTACACTCCACCCATCACTCTGTGCCTCCACAATGCTGCCATGTATGTGCTGTCTGCTGACTACACATGTGATGTGATGGGTTATGGTATATTAGACTCCTCCCATCACTCTGTGCCTCCACAAGGCTGCCATGTATGTGCTGTCTGCTGACCACAGATGTGATGTGATGGGTTGTGGTATATTACACTCCTCCCATCACTCTGTGCCTCCACAATGCTGCCATGTATGTGCTGTCTGCTGACCACACATGTGATGTGATGGGTTATGGTATATCCGACTCCTCCCATCACTCTGTGCCCCCACAATGCTGCCATGTATGTGCTGTCTGCTGACTACACATGTGATGTGATGGGTTATGGTATATTACACTCCACCCATCACTCTGTGCCTCCACAATGCTGCCATGTATGTGCTGTCTGCTGACTACACATGTGATGTGATGGGTTATGGTATATTAGACTCCTCCCATCACTCTGTGCCTCCACAATGCTGCCATGTATGTGCTGTCTGCTGACCACAGATGTGATGTGATGGGTTGTGGTATATTACACTCCTTCCATCACTCTGTGCCTCCACAATGCTGCCATGTATGTGCTGTCTGCTGACTACACATGTGATGTGATGGGTTATGGTATATTACACTCCACCCATCACTCTGTGCCTCCACAATGCTGCCATGTATGTGCTGTCTGCTGACTACACATGTGATGTGATGGGTTATGGTATATTAGACTCCTCCCATCACTCTGTGCCTCCACAATGCTGCCATGTATGTGCTGTCTGCTGACCACAGATGTGATGTGATGGGTTGTGGTATATTACACTCCTCCCATCACTCTGTGCCTCCACAATGCTGCCATGTATGTGCTGTCTGCTGACCACACATGTGATGTGATGGGTTATGGTATATCCGACTCCTCCCATCACTCTGTGCCCCCACAATGCTGCCATGTATGTGCTGTCTGCTGACTACACATGTGATGTGATGGGTTATGGTATATCAGACTCCTCCCATCACTCTGTGCCTCCACAATGCTGCCATGTATGTGCTGTCTGCTGACTCCACATGTGATGTGATGGGTTATGGTATATTAGACTCCTCCCATCACTCTGTGCCTCCACAATGCTGCCATGTATGTGCTGTCTGCTGACTCCACATGTGATGTGATGGGTTATGGTATATTAGACTCCTCCCATCACTCTGTGCCTCCACAATGCTGCAATGTATGTGCTGTCTGCTGACTACACATGTGATGTGATGGGTTATGGTATATCAGACTCCTCCCATCACTCTGTGCCTCCACAATGCTGCCATGTTTGTGCTGCCTGCTGACTACATGTGATGTGATGGGTTATGGTATATTAGACTCCTCCCATCACTCTGTGCCTCCACAATGCTGCCATGTATGTGCTGTCTGCTGACTACACCATGTGATGTGACAGGTTATGGTATATCAGACCCCTCCCATCACTCTGTGCCTCCACAATGCTGCCATGCATGTGCTGTCTGCTGACTACACCATGTGATGTGACAGGTTATGGTATATCAGACTCCTCCCATCACTCTGTGCCTCCACAATGCTGCCATGCATGTGCTGTCTGCTGACTACACCATGTGATGTGATGGGTTATGGTATATCAGACTCCTCCCATCACTTTGTGCCCCCACAATGCTGCCATGTATGTGCTGTCTGCTGACTACACGTATGATGTGATGGGTTATGGTATATCAGACTCCTCCCATCACTTTGTGCCCCCACAATGCTGCCATGTATGTGCTGTCTGCTGACTACACGTGTGATGTGATGGGTTATGGTATATTAGACTCCTCCCATCACTCTGTGCCTCCACAATGCTGCCATGTATGTGCTGTCTGCTGACTACACATGTGATGTGATGGGTTATGGTATATTAGACTCCTCCCATCACTCTGTGCCTCCACAATGCTGCCATGTATGTGCTGTCTGCTGACTACACCATGTGATGTGACAGGTTATGGTATATCAGACTCCTCCCATCACTCTGTGCCTCCACAATGCTGCCATGTATGTGCTGTCTGCTGACTACTCGTGTGATGTGATGTCCTTCTGCAGTAACTCGTTGGGGTCCTGTAATTATTTTTATTGTCTGATGGGGTCCCAGAGCAAAATAGTTTGAGGACCCCTGATCTATAGACATAGGTGGTGGGGCAGGCCTTTCTGTTGGAATTACTATGCAGGGCCATGGTGCAGATGGAACTAGTTCCACCTACTAGTTCAGGTGCTGGAACGTAATTCCACACTATTCCCCCCAAAACCCCCTGAGTATACAGATGTAGCACCTCTCACCCACCCCAGGGAATCACCGGATCGCTGGCGATTGCTGACGGAGAGGCGCTGCATCTGACGGGGGCGCGTGCACATCTCACGCGCATGCGTGTCCCCTTCACTCGGTGGTGGATGGCAGAAACCCTGCCCATCTCTGCTCCCAGGAGACGGGCGGGGGTGGCGGGTGTTCAGGCAGTGTTAAGAGAGCGGCGGGGAGGAGGCGGAGGGCTGGCAAACGGCAGCTGATGGCAATAGAATCGCCAGGAGCAGCTCTACTGAGAGTTGCTCCTTCTGTATCTACAAAGCAAATGTCACATAAGTCTGTATATAACAGCTGTAGCCACAGTAACAATCGCTGAATGTAAAACAGCTAAAGCAGAGACATAACATAGCAAAACAGAACACATTTATTTTTTCTTAATGAGATAAATTATAAAGTCCGGATATATAAATAATTATACATGTTATACAATACTAAAAGAAAAATAACAGTCATCATGAAGGTTCTCATTCAGATGTGATTGCGGTTATTGTAAGTACAGATCAATATTAGTACACGGGATTCTGGTGTGACCCAGCGATAATGTAGGTGTTCCATATAAGCTCTTCCCAGAATATGTACATCACACTGATGAGACCTAATGAGGCTGAAACAGTAACATGCCAGTTGCAATGACAGACATCTCTTGTCAGTTGCTATCCATTAAAGACTGTGGTGTTTCTATAGTGAAGAAGCAGCGTAAATTATATTATATATTAATCAGTGTCCTTGAAGGACGGAGTGCATTTTAGTGGGGATCCAGCATTGGCGGCAACTGAGTGCTTGTAACGCTATTTGCCAGGCAGCGGGGTGGGAGAATTTTAAATTTTTTTGAAAAGACTGACCGGATGCTGATAGGCTGAGAGCGTCCGGCCAGTCTTTTCAAATCCAGCAGCGCTTCCTGCCCCGCTGCCCGGCAAATAGCACTACAAGTGCCCAGCCGCCAATGCTGGATCCCTGTAGTCTGGACCTTGTTGCCCAGTCCCCTGGACCACACCGCCCGGTCCCGCCACTTGGTAGGAGCAAGCTGGGATGCCGGGTAAGTACCTTTCACACCAGCCTCTTTCCCGGGCTGGAAATTTGAGATCCCTGCAGTCTGGACCCCGGACCCCACCGCCCGGTCCCCGCCACTCGGATGGAAGCAAGCTGGGATGCCGGGTAAGTACCTTTCACACCAGCCTGTCTCCTGGGAATTTGACCGGGAACCTTGCCCACTAGCGCTAGTCCCGGGTTGTTCCCGGGGCCAACCCGGAAATTCAGGCTGGTGTGTAAGGGGTATTAGAGGAACATAAATTCTATTGTGTTTAGAACCACTAGGTTTAACATAGGATATATGGAGTGTAAAGTGCATGTTTTAGTGTAATGTCCATGAATTTTATTGTAGATTATATACAATGAGTAGGGCTACGGACTTTGTTACATATAGAGACATGACATTAACGTGTAATAATCATCTAGTTCAGCAGGTTACTGGTGGCTCCTTTCCACTACTGTCTCATTAACTCAATATTAGACCTATGGTAAATACTGCAGCAGTGTGCACTTTGTTCCCTATCACTCTTATCTAATTGTCAGCTGTGCATCAGTAAATACAGTGCGCATATTCCTGCCTTATGCAGCTCCCTGTTTGCCTGTATGGAAGTGGTAGCAAGGTTGGACATGGACCTTACGTTAGTGCAGGCATGTCCAAACTATGGTCCATAAGTCCCATCATGCCTTGCTACAGTTTTGCTATTAGGGAATGTGAAAACTATTGCAAGGCATGCTGGGATGTGTAGTTTCACAACAGCTGGAGGGCCACAGTTTGGAGATGCCTGTTTTAGTGTTTTCATAATACAGGTCCTTTCAGTCCTGTAGATTCAGCACCTGACATGCTGGACAGCTCCTAGACTAGACTTGCATTCAAGGACCTGATTCTGTAGCTCTCCTCTCCCTAAGCAGCGGTAGTTTGATGCTTATCGAGCCGCTTAACGCCACCCGCCACCCAGCCGAACATCCCCTTCGCCACCACCAAATTCCCTAGGTAACATGCAAACGGATGTACACGAACACATTCCCTCGCATGTGTCTGAAGGGGAGAGAAATTATTAGCTGGTTAATGACCATTTTTATGAGGACACTCATAAAACGCTGGGCGCTCCCCTGATGTTTAACTTATCCCCTGCCTGCCCCCCTCTCGCTACGCTACCCGTGCCAACGCCTCGGCAAGTGTGATACTGGACGAATGCATTTGCACAGGGGGGGTTGAACATGCACATAATCTCGCATGCACAGTCCCCTAAACATCGGCACGGGGCCTAATTCAGTCCCTTTCCAGTCCTCTTAAATCACCCTCCAAGGGTCTGATTCAGATCGTTGTGCAAATAGGCAAGTCTATCAATTATGGAATGACTGCACATACGTACGTAATGTAGCGTGCATGTGTGAAGCCAATCCGCGACAAAAGAACAGTGTGTAATCTAATCGCAATGCCCTCACAAATTGACTGACAGGAAGAGGTTCAGGGTGGTAACCGTCTGCCGCCAGAGACAGCGCTGTCCCTGCTGCGAGGTATGGCCAATGACACCTGCAGCTGCTGAACTGGATAGCTACACGCATCAGAACGGTCAGTGCCACTGACCATTTATACATTACCCCACATATCGGTGAGCTATCCTGTCATATAACACACTTCTCCGCAGTCATACATGGGAGAGAAGTAATGTAAGGGCTTAGTAGGTTTATCTGAATCGCCCCGTGTGTACACAGCGGGCGATAGCGATGTGTGGCCCCACAGCGTCACTGTTGTCTGGCCAACTAGTCCGTACAGGCAAGAATATTGTTGCTACACTGTATATTTGGCCGCGGCAACCGGGGCTGACAGGATGTAGTTACAGACTGACGGCATAACCACATCTTGATACACACCGGGCTCAGACGAAATTCCCGGGGCGAGTCCCATGTGTACACGCATAGCCGTACCCTAGCGGAAGGGCTGTTCATTAGCATGAAGAGAAATCGCAGCAGCGTACGACCCACGCATCACCAAAAATAAACTTCTATTTGGATAAGTAAGGGTGTGTAGACTTTTCTAACCACTCCACATATCTCATACTGTGCAATTCATTATGATTCTGTTCTATACAAAGTATGCTGCAGATCTTTCCAGATTAAATAGTAATAAACGTTTCTAAAGGCAGAAGCTGAGTTGTGTTAGTAATTCCTGCTGGCTTCTATCCCGCTTTGTATAATCACAGTCTATCATAGTGTGTGGACGGATGATATATGTCTCAGGCTGATCAGAGTTTAGCTGTGTAACACCTGTGGTGACGGGGTACAAATGTCACCGTTTTTAAAGAACATGTTCCAATGTATAAGCTGCAATATAATTGCAAAACACATCATTCATATTGACACAATATATAACTGTACATTCCCGCTTTGTTCTTTCAATGTAGATATAATTGGACCATTTCTTTTGTTGTCTAAGGGTCTTTGTTCAAGTAAGTTGTACTGTGCTCTTTTGTCATGCAGATATTTCAATAAATCTCTGTATTATGTTTGTGCAATTCTCAGTCATTGTCTTTTTTTAATTCTGGGTGATTATGTAGCAGAAAAAAATTATATTTATGGAAGGACAAAAGACGTCTATGGTAGATTCCAGTTCTCCTGCCCTAAATGCAGTCTGCAGCCCATAGTCCTATTCTGCTGAGCGACGAGCCGGTATCTGTTCACACCCACTGGGAAATGGGGGCGGGGCACAGAAACTGGGGTATGGTTTTGCAGGTAAATGAGCTGCCTCTGATTGGCTGTTTGTCAGTTGCCACTTCCGATTGGATTACTGCAGGAAATAGGGCTCACATTGCATTTATAAAGCTCGGTTATCTATTGTTATCTTTTCATAGGGCTGGCGATAATGCAGGGAGTGGTTTTCTACTTATTGCTGGTCTGGCAGTCCAACTCCCAATGGGATTGCCTTAAGTGTCTGTAACTGACAGGTAGGACTCCCTATAGGAAGTTACTGCCAGTTAGCCAATTACAGTGAACTGCAACTGGTTCACTGCAGTAGCGGATTCTAGTGGGGTGGGGGGTCGGGGGTGTGTCTGCAGTCCTGGTGCTCATAGGTAAAATCTGCAACTGCTTAGTAGTTTCCATTATTGTACCTTTAATGCTATATTTAGCCTATGAGGTTTTTGAGACCCAAGTGCATGATTTTGCATTTTATGTACCGTATATTACACTGTAGTTACCATGTTTTTGGCCATTCCTCTAGTCTACCTAGATCCAAAATCATTTATTTCCTCCCTCCTGGTGTGTCTACTATGTAACATACCTTTGAGTTATCTGCACAAAGGTATTCAACGGGTTATGTAATATGTGTCTGCCTGGGGCGAATTGGTAATAGATCCTACAGGAAACATCCGGGATAGGCCAACACACATGTGAGGCCACCTATCAGCCAGTGACTGTTTTGTTTTTTTAGGATGTGGCCCCGTCCCCCTACTGTCTCCCATACAAACCACCTTTGCAGGTTCACAGAGCACCCAATGCTGCAAATTCTCATCTAAGGTGGGCACCCATCTCTATCCATTGTGACATTTGTTAAAGGGACAGCAGTGGGTGATATCTGGGGTATACCAATTTCTGGGGTGTTTCTATGCTCCACTAGGGGGGTGTCTCTGTTGCGACCGGTGCAAAAAGTGCAAACCAAAGTGACCGGAACAATACTGTGATATAGATTAAATATCCCATAGATCCTGCACATCCTCATTTTTTTACCTTGTCCATAAATATGACCCATCAACTGACTCCTAGCTCAGCGAGAGAAGACCTAAACAAGGGCGTCACTACCATAGGTGCAAGGGGTGCAGCTGCTATGGGGCCCAGAGCTGCAGGTGGCCAAGGAACTGGGGACTTTTTGAGATTTATTTTCTGGGGGGGAACTGAAATAATTCCACCAGTGAAAATGTTTCGCTCAAACCCTTCCACGCCAAGATCCTTGTCCTTTAAGCGATGAGACGTGTGCAATATCACTGCGGGTTCCTTAAGATGATTTGTTCACGGTACAGAGACTGACAGAGAAATGTAATTGTCTATGTTGTGGGAGTACATCATGCTTAGAGAGGTCTCCTGAGTGGGAACGGAGCATATTCTGACAGACGGGCTGACCTCGCTGGTGGTGTGCCTCTCGCCTCGTCTCTGTTGCTGCCCTGGACACACGGCCTTAATAAGGTGTCTCTTGAAGGTGTCACTTAAGACGATGTAAATAAATGGATTTATACAGCTATTAGCATAGCCGAGGCTGATCGCTACATTGTAAGCGTACAGAAATATCACCGTGGGATCCTCTACTTTCAGGTGAACCAGCTGCAGTATGTAGTACGGAGCCCAGCAAATGAAGAAGGCAGAGCAGATAGTGACCGATGTCCTAGTGATCTTCTTGGAGCGGACTCGGAAGTTCCTTTGGGGTAGAGGTACCACCATGCATGAGATATGCTTCTGGATCTTGATGTAGACGATGCAGATGATGAGGAGAGGGATGACGAAGGCCAAGAAGAACTGATAAAGGGTGTACCAATAGATATCAATCGACAGGTTGGGCAAAATGATGCCACAGCCGGCATTGCCATCTGGAAGCTCAATAAGTTGACTGTACATGAAGACCGGGATGATGGTGATCAGAGAACAGAGGCACAACAGCAAGATGACCAGTGCCGCCGCACAGGTTGTCCTCACATACGAAGAGCGGATGGGGTGTACTGTGGCAAGGTAGCGGTCGATGGACATGGCAGTCAGGATATAGGTGCTGGCAAACTGGCTGTTGGCATCCAAAGCTGTGATGAGAGTGCACATGGTGGCACCAAAATGCCAGACTCCATTGCCCAGCAATTGGTGAATTAAAAATGGCATTCCAAGCAAGAAGAGGAGATCTGTCACCGACAGGCTCACAATGAAGATATCGGCAATGTTGTGGTTTCCCTTTGGCTTTTTGTTAATGGTGTAGATGACGATGCAGTTTCCAATAGTGCCTACCAAACATATGATGCCAAAGATGACCGGGAGGATGATGCTGTCATGGTCCTGTCTTCTACTGAACACTGCAGAGACAAAGAGCAAAATTTTCATTAATAAGGTCCTACGATCCATATACTAATTATGTTGTAACGAGAAGCAACCAATCAGATTTTTTTTTGATTGATTAAAGTCATTTAAACACAATTAGGTGGTCGTTTTGTTTACCACAAATCACTGTGAAAGGCTATAAGAAGAATCTTAGTAATTACCCTTTCTACCTAGTTTTTTTCCTCTTAGACTGCCATTAATCATTTAAAATTCTGCAGGTGATTACCATAGCAACCACAGTTGCATGGTACATGATGTAGAATGCCCCTCTGATCTTATGTCTGCTCTGTGTACTATAAAATCCAGCCTGCTTCCTTTGTCCCAACGCTGAGAGCAGGGGGGGCATGTTTGTGACTACATATTTTGATGAAACTTCTAGAGAGATTTGAAAAGTAGATGATTTGAACGGGGACGCTACTATAGATGCCTGCTTAAAATATCGGGATTGCTGTATTAAAGTTTGGCTAGGCACACTCATAGTTTGTATGTGTGACAACAGCAAACATTTTGGGTGTGGGTACAGTAGCTCGACCCCAAAAGGTCAACGTGCACAGGTGAACACTGGAAAAAGTTTGACAAAGGCCAGAGGTCAACATTGAAAAGATTGACAAATGAAAACCTGAGCAAGTGGACCCCCAATAAGTGTACCCCATGCTACATTTAGGACCCTATTCAGTAGCGCACGTAGGGGGGGTTTCTGAGTACCCAGAAACCCCCCCCCCCCGGAATATAGGCCTAGGCTGAAAGCTGAGGGTCCCCTCTTTCCATGGGTACAAGAATTGTAAAAATCGGCCCTGGGGAACCGGAGATATCTGACTTCAAATGAGTGGTCCCCATCCAAGCCTGTTAATTGCTCTTCCCAGTCAGATATTTCAGTTTCTGTCTGACTTAGAGTTTTTCTGAGGCTATATTCCAAAAGCTGGGACTCTCCCCCTTTGAGGGACACTAGTAGCTTGTCAGAGATATCAGCCTTCCAGCAGCTGGTTACTGCTCCAGCTCCACACACCTGGTATGTAGTTTTATATTCTCATTGGCGGATTGCTCTGCCTCCTGAACTCTGATCCCCTAGTCCCCAATACCATTTGGTAGGTGGGATTCTAGTTCCAGGAACTGGAGATATCTGCAGTCAAGCAAGCTGTCCTCCCACCAGAAAATGATGAATAATAAGCCCACTCCACTATACACCCCTCCTCTGCGTATTAAACATCCTCTACAACCCTGGAAGTTATGTATCAGGGCCCCTTCATTCAGCCCAATACCCCCTTCTCCCACCCCATCTTCCACCATCTGTACAGTAAAGGGATAATTAGTGGAAATTACTGATCCAGGCCCTACATGCTGAGCGGTTGATATAATACCCCCTACCACCTGCGGGACATCAAAGCTTCCCCCACCCCCACCGCTGGAGGATCAGTAGGGGCCCCAATACATTGCTATGCACAGGGGTCTACACTGCTGTTAAATATATGCGTGCTTGGCGGCGGCACTCAGAAAAAAAGACAGGACAGCAGGCAATTGGGGTGCCGACGTTTCAAAGCCCGCAGGCTTTTTTATAAAGGTGCTGGTGTTCACCAGCACCTTCATAAAAAAGCCTGCGGGCTTTGAAACGTCGGCACCCCAATTGCCTGCTGTCCTGTCTTTTTTTCCGAGTGCCGCCGCCCAGCGCGCATATACATTGGGTAACTTTGTTCACCTTACTCTAGGAGGGCACCAGATTTTTGATTATATTGGTTAAAAAACCCCATCACGAACCAGTGCCATCCCAAGGATCTATATATATTTTATTATTATTATTATTATTTATATACATACATTTGGTCTATCTATAATACTTTAACTGACCCGGCATATACTGGGTCACCTAAGTGTCCATCTCCGTGCTTTGCTCCGCCCCTCTCTGGAAACCCCCTTCTGAAAATCCTGCATTTGCCCCTGCTATTCAGGTCCGCTCTCACGCGGCCAATGTTTTGTCTTTGCGCATGTGCATGCACCCAACCTTACGGCCGCTGGGGGGGGAGGCGGTCCGGCCATAATGATGACCATTTGATGTGCCAATGATGCGGGGGGCTGGCAGCTGACATCCGTTGATCGAATGATGTGGATGTCCGTCCCCCCCACCCCACACACAGGCTGTGATTAGATGTTTATGCAGCCAGTGCAAACGTACTCGCCTTGCAAATGACAGGCCGGCGTACGACCATTCGCAAGGCGGGGTTTGGTTGACTCGCAAGGATGCGAATTCGCAACTGAGCAAACCAACCAGAATAACCCCCTTAGTTCAGCAACAACCCAAGTTACTGACTTGCATCCATTTTGGTGCTGTAGTATCGCTCATCATGGTCAGCAAAAGACACTTTATGAGATTTTGGAGGCTTTGAAAATGATATTTTTACTTACAGTAGGAGCAAGTTTCATCTTTGCTCCTTTGGCCATGGCTAGCCACGGCTATTCTATTGTTCTCAGCTGCAATACGTATTGTATTGCAGCTGAGAACAATAGAATAGCCATGGCTAGCCATGGACAAAGGAGCAAAGATGAAACTTGCTCCTACTGTATATGTCATTGATAAAATGATGTCTGGCTATCAACAGTATTTGCACGGGTTTGATACAATTATCTGTATGACAAACAGGATCCTATTACACACTGTGTAGAATAGGCAACTCGTCACACGTAATGTGATATATATGACCTGTCATCTGGATTCATTAAACATTCTCCTGACTTTCATATCTAATCTAGAACCAGTGACAAACAGAGAACTCACATTGATGGCTCAGTTTAGTTTAACTGTGACAACTACGGGGAACTTGTGTCACACAGGATAATTTAATGTCACACGTGCTTATTAGATGTATGTTACAGAGCAGTATATGTTGGGGTTATTTGATACAATACTCAAATGTGACAGAAAGGTATCAGACTTTCTATATAACAAATGCAGCAAAAAGAGTGAGATGAAACTATCTGTGCGCCGGCCTAGGCAGCCTGAAGGAACGTACACCTCTATGGTATCCCTAAATAACCATAAACAACACAAAAAAAGAAGGAGATCAGGATGTCCCCTCCAATGGCGCCACTAGTGGAATATTAAGTCCCTATTCATAAAGAGACAGTCCTCTTCTCCAAAATGAATACAGGTGTATTATACCATACGCTCCTTTTTATTGAAGAGCGTCTCCTCTTCTCCGTACTGAATAGCAACCAGGTACCAACCAATAAATCCACTGGACCAGCAGAAATGAGGCTATTGAACTCCAAACGGTATTCCAAGGTACCATAAAATAAATGGAGAAATGGTACGTAGAATAATATCATTTGAACGTTAAAATATACACACACATAGGGAAAATAAGATAAGCAATGGCCAATTACCCAAGATGGTGGAGAACGGAGTGTGCACTAAGTTCTCATATGCGCATGGGATAGGAAGTGAATACCCGGGTTCCACCTCCACCCTCAGGCAAGCAGGGTAACCGGTCCAGAGTCTATCCGCAAGTCCATTCGCAGGGCAGCAGGAGCTCCAAATGCGTTTTCGATCAATATCTATCATCTTTTTCAAGGAGAATGCTCCTGATTGCCCCCTCTCCCTATTTATGTAGCAGTGATCCAATCCGATATAAAGTCCCGCCCATCAATAGGTTAATGAGTTAACACAAACGCCCAATCAAAAAGAGAAACATAAACACAGACAGACATTCCTGCCATTACCATGACATCAGCACAAACACTACACATGTTACATAGTTACATAGTAGGTGAGGCTGAATAAAGACTTGCGTCCATCTAGTCCACCCTATGTTTATAGTAGCTTTTCCCTTGTTGTATAGTATGTTCTGATATTTTAAAGACAGATTATGTTACTTATTTGTACCCGTGGATGTTGTTAACCAATAAATGTTTATCCAACCTTATTTTGAATGTATTTATTGTGTCTGCCGACACCACTTCTCCAGGAAGAGAGTTCCAAAGTTTGACTGCTCTGACTGTAAAGAAATTTTTTCTTCTAGATGAACAAAATCTTTTTTCTTCTAATCTAAACTCGTGCCCTCTCGTCCTAGATTCCTGTCTAGCAGAAACAAGGGTGTTTGACAGTTCCTTATATTGGCCCCTGATATATTTGTACATGTTGAGCATGTCCCCCCTTAAACGTCTCTTCTCTAGTGTAAATAGTCCCAGCTTGCTTAATCTCTCCTCGTAGCTTAAAGTCTCCATTCCCCTAATTAGCTTAGTTGCTCTTCTTTTGATTTTTTTCTAATTCTATGATGTCCTTTTTATAGTGCGGGGCCTAGATTTGTACTCCGTATTCGAGGTGCGGTCTAAACAATGATTTGTACAGAGGCATTATTACTTTTAAATCCCTAGTTTCCATGCCCCTTTTAATACATGCTAGAGTTTTTAGTTGCTATATTACATTGAGCACTACACCGTAGTTTGTTGCCTATTTGGACTCCTAGATCCTTTTCGAGTACTGAATTACCCAATTCATCCCCGCTTAGGTTATAACTAGCACATTGGTTATGTCTCCCAAGGTGCATGACCTTGCATTTGTCCACATTGAACCTCATCTTCCACTTTTTTTGCCCACTCATCTAGATTGTCAAGATCATTTTGAAGCGTGGTGACATCTTCTGATGATTTAATAACTCTGCTCAGTTTTGTATCGTCCGCAAAGATGGATACATTGCTGAGTAACCCTATCCCAATATCGTTAATAAAAATGTTAAACAAAATGGGCCCCAAAACCGAACCCTGGGGCACTCCACTTAGTACTGGTATCATATTAGATACGGCACTGTTCACAACCACTCTTTGTTCTCTATTACACAGCCAGTTCCCTACCCATCTGCAGATATTTGCCCCTAATCCCAGGTCCTCCATTTTATTTATCAACCTCTTGTGTGGTACGGTGTCGAAGGCTTTAGCAAAATCTAGGAAAATCACATCTACAGCATTTCCATTATCAAGGTTTTTGCTAACCTCTTCATAGAAACCAAGTAGATTAGTTTGGCATGAACGATTTTTCACGAACCCATGCTGGTTATAACTGAGTAAACTATGAAGGTCTAAATATTCCTGGATCCCATCTCTTAAAAATCCTTCAAATAGTTTACCCACTATTGATGTTAAACTAACAGGTCTGTAATTAGCGGGATCCTCCTTTTTTCCTTTTTTGAATAATGGCACTACCTCTGCTATTCTCCAGTCTTTTGGTACCTTTCCTGATGATAGTGAATTATTGAAGATATAATGTAGAGGGGAAGCTAATTCCTCCCTTAATTCCATTAGTACCCTAGGATGAATCCCATCTGGCCCAGGTGATTTATTTGTTTTGATTTTGCTGAGCCTCAATATTATTTCCTCAGTAGAGAAATCAATATTGAGGTCTGGTTTGTTCATCCCATTTGTGGTATGTGTGCGTTCCACAGTCTGCTCTCCCTTAGTAAACACTGATGAGAAGAACTCATTTAAGAGTTTGCTTTTCCCTTATCCTCCGTAAAACTTTTTCCAGTGATATCGGTTAGTGGGCTTATGTTGTCCTTAATTATACGTTTACTATTTATGTATTTGAAAAACTTCTTAGGGTTAGTTTTGCTTTCAGTGGCTATGCGCTCTTCATAATCCCTTTTAGCTACTTTGATTGCCCCTTTGCAAATTTTGTTTGATTCTTTGTAAGTTATTTTTATAGAATTTAAATGCTCTTGTTTTTTTGTTGATTGCTGACCTAATTTT